>NC_036444.1:15613561-17083343 GCF_002775205.1 Xiphophorus maculatus | reverse complement strand
AAATAACTCTATCTCATTATAATGAGATAATTTATTTTTATTTTTTTTAACAGAGTGGCGGAAACGGGCTTCCATAGGTTTGCCAACCGCCAAAAAAAAAATCGAAGAAGAAGAAGAAGCCGTTGTAGAGGATGAAGACGGAGGGCACGTGGTCTGTTTTGTTTAACGTGTGAATGTTTAAACATTTCTTCGGTCCAGCTTAAACAAGTTCATTAACAAGTGGTTAAGTGTTGCGGAAGAAACATTCACAGAGTTTAGCGAAATAACCGTCGAGTCGGAGGAAGAGATGGACGATCAGCGCAGACTGCTGGCTTTTTCCCGGACTCCCCAGATAATCTTGCACCGAATAGGTAGGAAACACCAACGTTTGGTGTTCCGTCTCGCAGGTCTTGTGCGCAATTCTGTTCCCCTGAGAAAATTTGTTCCCCCCGTGTCGGGAGCGCGCATTACAGCCAGAGAGGCGGATCTGACCATTTTCACGGCGCTTCTGATCGATTTCTCGGTAAAAACAACTCAGGTAAGTTGTATCAGTTTCATCTAGCTACGGCGAATCGTCACATGACCAGGCATCTTTACGTTTTGCCTGTACAAGAGCAAAGTCAACGGACATTACCAGAGGGGCCGCTTTTCATTGGCTGATGCCCATTCTACGTGGTCACGTGCGTGGCAGTCTCACAAACAGACGCTTCCTGTTAGCTAAGTACAGCATAAAGGCAGAACTGATACAACTTCTACACCTTGAAGCCTGTCTGCTACACAGTCTTACGTTAGCTAAACAGATCAATATGCAACGTGTGCTGTATCTGACATACACTGAACATTTTATTTTAACAGAAAAGGCTTTGGACTAAACTGTTACTCGTGTTAGCCACGCTAGCATCAAGTACAGCTAGTCAATCAACCATCGCTGTGTTCAGGGAAGCGCTGATTAATAATCGAGAAATAAATATCAAGCCTGGAAACTTGATATCATAACGGACTGAATGTTATGTTTTTAACGTAATCTTTGCTCGTCTTAAGGGGCGCAGGCGGTTGCCACGGTAACAGGTTTAAACTACAAAGAGACAGAGAGTAAAAAGGTAGGAGTGGTTTTGAGTTGATCACCTGTTCGGGTTATTTTACCTTTGTTTACTTGTTTACTTGCTGTGCCGCATTACAGCCACTGTAGTTTCTAAACGTTGGACTAATTACCTCGTTTGTTTGTGAGTTTACGTCATTCACAACAAACATCAAATAGAACAAATATATTTAATAAAATTTTAACAAACAAATGGCTTCTACGGTGATAATTATGTGAAATTAAATTAATTATATCCCAGCTTCAGAAGATTTGCCTTTACCTTTACAGAGCTCTTTGGTTCCTCCTATCAGTCTGTAGCTTCTCATATTGACGTCATCAAACCAAAGTTCAGATCTACCATAACTGACTGACACCTGCTGGCCTCAGGTTTGTAACCAGCTTGTGACTGAGAAACCAGTAACCACCTCCCAGATGATGACATGAACTTGTTAGCTCCTCTGTCCATTGTAGTGGCTGATATATTGTGAAAATCCGGTAGAAATGATGCACTAATCCAGTCATGTTTATGTAGAAACAACGCGCTGTGAGGCTTTGCTTGTGAGACTTGCGGTCACGTGGGTCGGTTGTGGGCGGAGCTTGGTAAGGTCCATAAAATACTTTAATAATCAACTATAAGTAAAATATCTTGTACATATGTTCTTTAAAAAGTCTTCAGTACCTTTAAAAGGTATGTATCTATTTATACATACAATCTAATCTATTGTCTGTATAAATATATTAGATTAGTGTAAATTAGTTCACGTAGTTTCCCACTGGCAACAATAAATCCTGAATATAAAACTGACATTTAACTAACATAACCAACATAAAATGTAATAATTCCTAAATAACAGAAATAATTATAACTTGCACTTAATTAAAAATTTCCAATTACAAATTTGGGATTAAATTAAAGTCTTCTCTCATTTACTTCAATAAATAAAGTTAACAATTCCTCTTTTTTCTGTTTTCTTCTCTAGATTGCCAACGACATAACGTTTATAAGAAGCTATGTGACCTGAAGAGGAGCTCCATTCTGGACCAGGAGGAGTTAGAACCTCTGCAGGTGAAACAAGAACAGGAAGAGCCAGATGATCAACAGAGAAAAGAAGAGCAGGAGGATCTAAAACATCAGCAGATAAAAGTGGAAGAGAAAGAAGTTTACTGCAGTCAGAGTGAAGAACAGGTTGCATCAAAACAGGAGACTGATACCTTCATGGGGGCTACTGTTTATGTGCAAACACAAGACTCTGAATCAGAACCAAACGGGAACCAAGTCAACTTCCAGGAAGCTCCTGCAGCTGAGAAGAAAAATCAGGAAAGAAGCAAACCTTTCTCATGTGTCATCTGTGAAAAACGTTTCACTGCCAAATATGCCCTCAATGATCATATTATAATTCACACCGGTGAAAAGGCGTTTCCATCTGTGAACTGTGGAAAAAGTTTTAGTCAAAAGCATCATTTAACTCGGCACATGATGATTCACACTGGTGAAAAGCCGTTTTCATGTGGGAACTGTGGAAAAAGTTTTAGTCAAAAGCATCATTTAACTCGGCACGTGATGATTCACACTGGTGAAAAGCCGTTTCCATGTGGGAACTGTGGACAAAGTTTTAGTCAAAAGCATCATTTAACTCAGCACATGATGATTCACACTGGTGAAAAGCCGTTTCCATGTGGGGACTGTGGAAAAAGTTTTAGTCATAAACAGAATTTAACTCAGCACATGATGATTCACACTGGTGAAAAGCCGTTTTCATGTGGGAACTGTGGACAAAGTTTTAGTCGAAAACAGGATTTAACTCAGCACATGATGATTCACACTGGTGAAAAGCCGTTTTCATGTGGGGACTGTGGAAAAGGTTTTAGTCATAAACAGAATTTAACTCAGCACAGGATGATTCACACTGGTGAAAAGCCGTTTTCATGTGGGAACTGTGGACAAAGTTTTAGTCGAAAACAGAATTTAACTCAGCACATGATGATTCACACTGGTGAAAAGCCGTTTTCATGTGGGAACTGTGGAAAACATTTTAGTCGAAAACAGAATTTAACTCAGCACATGATGATTCACACTGGTGAAAAGCTGTTTTCATGTGGGAACTGTGGACAAAGTTTTAGTCATAAACAGGATTTAACTCAGCACATGATGATTCACACTGGTGAAAAGCCGTTTTCATGTGGGAACTGTGGAAAACATTTTAGTCGAAAACAGAATTTAACTCAGCACATGATGATTCACACTGGTGAAAAGCCGTTTTCATGTGGGAACTGTGGACAAAGTACAGGATTTAGCTCGGCACATGATGATTCACACTGGTGAAAAGCTGTTTTCATGTGGGAACTGTGGACAAAGTTTTAGTCATAAACAGGATTTAACTCAGCACATGATGATTCACACTGGTGAAAAGCCGTTTTCATGTGGGAACTGTGGACAAAGTTTTAGTCGAAAGCTGAATTTAACTCAGCACATGATGATTCACACAGGTGAAAAGCAGTAGAACTATTTTCCATATTTGTCCTATGTTGAGGTTCATTATAAAAGTCATTTAGATGAAAACTGGAGGGCTTTCTTGTTTATAAAGTGGGAAAATGGTTTAAGTTTCTAATTTGTTAAATGTGATAATTTGGATCTTGACATTTGGATACTTAGAGATGTACAATATGAATTTGAAGTATTGATTTGTATTATTCTGTATGGAAAGAATGAGTGGGGTGAATTACGTTTACTTTAATATATTTTTAATCCAAAATAAAATGTGCTGTTGTGCACTCTGTGTAGATTTTCATTACGGTAATTGTTTTGCACTTTGACATTTACTGTATTAAAAAAAATCTTTGATAGGTTTGTCTTTAAAGCAAAACTAGACTGAAACTGATGCTGTTATTTGTTTCAAATTATATTGACCAGTCTATATAATAAATATTAATATTATGTTGGCTTACGCTAGCGTGTTGGTTAACACGACTTAACCCCTTAAATACGGGTGGTTTAGGTTTTAGTTAAAAAAAAAAATCCAATGTTAGCTTAAATTCTTTGGTTACCATGTTGCGGTATGTTAGCATAACATTAACTCAATCCATTGAGTAAGTTTAGCTTAGCTTTTTTGTCCCAATTAAACAAAAGCTAATGTTACCTTAAATGCTACATCATGTTGGGTAACAGTAAATGAACCTGTTAAGGTTAGCAGCTATTATCGCTGTGGGGTGGAGAGCGTTCTCTGTCTGCATCACTTGTGGCACAGCAGCTGCACTGCTGCTGAGAGGATGGCTCTGCAGAAAAAAATACCAATCTTTGCTTTCATCAACCTATAAAACACTGTATAATTTCTCTTAAGTCCAGTCACATTTCTAAATTCAATTCAGTTGATTTGTATAACACTAATTTACAATAGGTAATCTCAAGACAATTTACAATTTACCAAAAAAAAAAGTCATTTCTATTCTACTTATTATATAGTGCAGCAATTTAAATGTATAATACAAGTCACAAAAAAAAAAGTTAAGTTATCCGAGTTAAAAATGCAGATTGCATCATGTCATTGACTCGTCATTGACTTGACTTGTTTATATGCTTCTCCTTCTTCAAATTACTTTTACTCTGTAATGATTGATTTTATCCATATTTTCAGGGGAAGCTGTGGAACCAACATGTACAGTAGGTACAGCCTCTCGTCAAACTTCAATATGACAGGTCATGAATATGAATATGAATATTTAGGGGGCGTGAGGGACGAGGGGAGGCGGTCGGAAGTGTTGACAGATTTGTCTTAAAAGCAAAATGAGATTGAAACCGATTCTGTCATTTGTTTCAAATTATATTAAAAAGTCTTATTTTTAGCTGTCTACAAGCTTTTCAGATACATTAAGATACCTTTGTCCATTACAGGAAATGTAATACCATCTGTAAACTATTTTCATGCATTTATTATTCTTGATTGTACAAAGAATGTGTGATTATTGTCTTCAATAATTTGGTGACTCCCATCTTAATTGTATAATTTTTCTCATTTCTGATGCTGTCTCCTTTTAAAGATTCTTTTATAGATATATGTTTAAAGTCTTGGAACGTAACAAGAACAATTGCATTTTCTATAAAAATGGACGTGTCTTTAACAAATAGCTTCTTAACTGTATGTTAAAAGGGCACATGTTGCATTCATCGAATGCTCTTGCTGAAATTTGCAGAAATATGAGTTCAGCAGGAGAACAGTTACTGAAATGTAATGAGTAGAATCAGCAGGAAAAATGAAATAGTCTGCGAGTTTGGTGACAGAAAAAAAACTGTCGTTTAAGCTGAATAATTGGAGTATTATTGAATAACAAAAATCTACAACTGTGTTGTAATTAATATTTTGTCTGGTAAAAATGTTTATTCATAAACAAAGAGAGCTAAGATAATCCCCAGTTTTTAATTTTTTTTAAAATCTGAATTCCAATGGTATTGGGAATCTCTGAAATATATTGAAACATGGATACCTGACTGAAATATTAATGGAATTGCTCATTGATGCATGTTAAAACCAAAATAATCGTCCACTTGTAGTTTTATTTAATATATTTTATGTCACTTATGCTTTTGTGTTCCCATTTCTAAGTTTGTCTCTGCGAAGCCCTCTAGATTTGCACTATTGTAAATTGCCATACTTTTTTTTTTTTTGCATGCATGCATGCATCGTTTAAAAAAAGAAAAAGAAGTCTCAAAAATTAAATAGAATTGAAGTTAAATTGGATTTAGTTGATTTTATTTAGGAATAATTCGAAAAGTAAAATTCATCAGATTATCTGTGTTGATTATTTAAAATGAACGGTTATTTATTAATAGTATGTAATCCTTGAGTGACGCAGTAGCATGATCGCACACTGAAAACTAGAAAAATCCAACTGTTATTTATTCAATTTAAAAAAAGAAAATTATTGGCACTCCTGCTGTCAGTACCATGGGCATGTCAGTGTTCAGCATGCAGACTCCTATGCCAATTTAACGAAGTTTCCTCTCTCTAAATAGACGCTTTACTAAGAGCCGTATTTTATGTTCACTGGTAGTGAACCTCATTGTCATTCAGCGGGTGGTCAAAGGATCCACCCGTGAACTTTAGCAAATTTCCCAAGACCTTTAGATAAGAAGTAACCCTGCACCAAACATGCGGGGCTTCTTTTTTGTTTGTTTGTTTGTTGTCATTTTACACCAAACCAGTTGGTGCTTCGAGAAAAGCTCATCATTTGGCCAGCGCAGCTGTGAAATGCCACATTTATGTCGATCATGGTAATAACTGTAAGCTAAGCGATAGAAAATGTCTGTGTTAAACCCATTCATTTTTTTTCTTGTTCAAATATGAGAAAATGAATAGGCCGCTTTATGTGCACGTGTTTTTTTCCTCTCTCTCTCTCTCGGCTTCAGTCAAAACAGAAACCATCACATAAGGAAAACCACATGCAAGTCAGGTTTTTCATTTTCCTATCAACCAGAACTAAACCAAGTTGTTGCTATGCGCCTTGTCCCAAATGCGTGAATATTCAAATATTGCAAAATCGGTCGATTATGACTTGCGCTTCAAATACAGAACACAACTCTAATCTGTGTAAGCACTACATGAAGATGCAACACATTTGATCATCCTTGTGTAATCTGTGCAGCCTGTGACTCACTCGGTTACGGTTTTGTGACAACAAAAAACGAGGAAACGCTGCACCGTGTCCAATGGCAGCAGCCGCTCGGTGGGCGGGGACAGCTCAGCGCAAATTCAATAAAAATGTTCAACTCACACACATGCAGCTTCGTGCTGCAGACCTCCAACCTGCGCTGCTTCCTGGTTGAGATTTTCTACACCGCCTGTTGCTGGAGATGGAGCAGGATCGGGAAACGGTGCGGAAGAAACCCGTTCAGCTCATAGCGGCGATTTGCAACAACATGGGAATGGGGAAAGACGGGACGCTGCCCTGGAGTTTACCGTGAGAATAGCAGCTTAACACACTGCATACATATTGTATTATGTACTCAAGGCTGCTCGATTTTTGACTTTTTAATGCTATAGAATAAAAATGACAAATTTAAAGAAAAACGTAGCTCTTACTGTTTTTCTACGTAAAAAAAAGCGTATACTGTTTTAATAATCATTAGTATGAGTTTGATCAAAGCGTAACAGTTACTTAAAATTTATTTTGTTCATTTGTTGAAGTTTAATTAATTTTACTAGAATGATCCTTTATATTTTTATCAGTATTCCAAAATTAATGACGCAGTCTGCTCTAATTCTGGTACTGAATAATCACGAGTATGGCATTAGTTAAGCTCTGTGGTGAAGTTGCTTAATCCACACAGCCATATGGATGTTAAAGAATAAGTTATATACTGGTCAATGAACTTGAGAATAGCAGCAAAATGTAAAGAAATGGTAGAAACTTATGGATAACTAAAAAGATGCTGTACAGTCACTCATAGCAGCTGTAGGAGATTGGCTGCAAAGCTCTCTAAGAATTATAAGTGTATACGCTGATGATAACGTTGTACCTTAATTTGTAAGGCTAAAGGCATCCCAGCATCACATAGAGTATGTTATGAGCAACTCTGTGCAGTTGTTAAATTGGTGTCCTGTGTGTGAAGGAAGTGGAGCCGTTATTGTTTTCCTTTCCACCTATTTTCTGCATGTGGAAAAACATCAGTATGTGGAATCAGTGAGCAAAAACTAAATGTTTATGGCCTAACTGTGGAAACTATGATATCCACAGATCTGAATTCCAGTACTTTCTGAACACCATCACAAGAGTGTCGCGACCAGGTAGTGCTCAACGTTACTTCAAGAAAATAGTTTTAAGGCTCCAGCTTGAACACATTTTTAGGTCATATTCTGCTATTCTACAGGTAACATGAATTTGCTGATTTGGGGGCGGCTCTGCTGGAATTCCCATTCCGAAAATATGTTTCCACTGGCCAACTCTCTGCATGTAGTGCTCAGTAAAACATTGAGGTGGGTATGCTACACAAACACCTACAGTTATATGTAGCAATATGAGCTTTAGCAAAAACGCCTGATTTTCATAAACAAACTACTCACTTTTTTCTTTTCCTTATTTCTGTGAATTAATTTTTCTCACAGCTCTGCCCCAGATCATGCCCACTTCTTGTGTCAAGACTTTGAAAGTGCTGTCCGCCTGGCTGCTCAGCCTCCCCTGTCTGACATAATAGAGACCGTCTGGATTCTTGGTGGGACGCAGGTCTATGAGGTGAATCAACCTGATCCATATTTTAACAGTAGAACAAGTTTAAGATACTTTAATATAATGCATTTGTTATATTTTTCTACAAACTGGCCCAGAATCAACACAACAACTGCAACTAAGTATAGTTAGTTTCAGTAAAGTGCAATACTTATATTTCAAACAAGGTTGGAAAATTTTCAGTATAGCAACTCAATGATGTCTCCAGAATGGCCTCAAAGTTTCATCATTTTGATGTTAGTATAGTGAATTGTAGTTCTCCGATGAACAGAATTATGATTGACAATATGCTAAATATAGTGCAAATGAAACACTGTGAATAATAGGTGGCGCCATCTCGTGGCAGAATGATGCACATCTTGTAGGTCTGAGGTATTTAGCATTTGCAATGTCCTAGCACAGTTCTAAGCCAAAAGGAATTGATTGAAAGGGGTTTAATTACAATAATTAACTTGCATGAGGCTTTTCCTGTTGTTTTTAGAAGATATTTGAGCTGCATTGCTGATGTTTTAGCGAGTAATGAAAATTAGGCACGTGTTACGCTGAATTTTTTTTCAAGAACGTGCTAATCTAACTTTCTTTCCTCCCTTTTTTGGCCTCCTATTGTTAGAAATTCCCTCTTGTTATAAATGATTGAATTATTTATCCGGTCTTGCATAAATCCCGGCTTTGCCAAAATTCCTTTCCTAATCAACTAGAATAAAGACAGAAACTGTGATTTAGAGAATGGACTTAGCAGAACACTAGCAGACAGGCAGAACAACAACAACAAGCGCATTATTCTGTTGTTCAGGATAAAATGGAAGCTTACTCTCCAAGCATAAACAGATCTTTGGTTTTTGTTTGTTTTCCATCTATCCATCCATAAAGTTTGTGTGTTTTGCAATGGCTTTTAAGTCAACAAGGTGTGGACTTATTTTAAATATCAGTTTAAATTATTTGAACCATTTCAGAGCTAATAATCCAAAGTCTGAGTGATGTATTACAGATTAATGTTTGTACTCTAACTGGATTTTCTGCGCTCTACTCTGCCCTACCAGGATGCATTGAAGCACCCGTGGTGTGACCTTCTTTACCTGACCGATGTCATGGCCGACTTTGACTGTGATGTGTTCTTTCCTGAGTTTGACAGAGAATTATTTAAATTACAGGAAAAGTAAGATTTCGTCTCATTCTGAAACTGACGGGCATTTGTTTTTCTTTTCTGAAAACTGGGGCGATGCATCTGAAACCTGCCTGCATTTAAGCTGTTTAGTGACAGAGCTATTTGGCCCCGTGGCAAAGAAATGGAAAGCAAGAGTCAGCAATATTGTCAGTGAAGCTTAAAAGGATTTGCTGACCCAAACCAGAGCTTTGAAGAGCTTTGCTGCTGTGAATAGAATAAATCTGAAATGCAAATTACTAACAATGTGTTCATCAAAGTTAGATTTTGTTCCTATTTTAAGAAATAGTAAATTATCACTAAATGCAAATCATAAACTTCATTCCGTGACAATTTATTTGCAGGTGTGTTTTGTTTTTGATTTTGTGCCACACTGAAATGTTTTAGATTGTCAAACAAATGTTCATCACATCACATCTAAACCAACCTGCCCAAATTTGAAAATGTGCCCTCTAAATCTAATAAGTTGTATTGTCTTCAAGCAGCAACAAGTGCCATTAAATGCTTTTTATAATTGACTAAGTGTTTTACATTGCTTTGGTATCATCCTGAGTTACTTTGCTTTAAAGAATAGTCCTATTTCAGAGTTTCAAGCATGGAAGGTCTTTTTAATATCGACCCAAACAGAATCTAACTACACCACTCCAAAAACATTCATTTTGTGGTTTTTACCTATTCAGAAATGGACTTTGGCAGTTTGATGGGTTATGAATAATTTTTCAATAATGGTCAGGTTGGCTTGGACAACTCTCCTAAAAACAATGATCATTTCAAATCCTTTTTTTGTATTTACTCTGGAACATTTTCAGAGTAAATCTTGTACAAAGATGGTAATCTGCGTTAGATTTAAATGTTTTTATAGAGGTCTTCTTTTTGAGTTTTTATAACATGTAGGTATTATATATATGTGTGTGTGTGCGTGTGTACACAACTCACTAGCAAAGTTATTGCTATATAAGTCATATATGTATATGTATGACATACCTGACTCACTTGTTTTTCATTTGTTTCCAACTAAGATTTCCAGATGTACCGAGTGAAATTCAAGAGGAGAATGGGATTAGGTTCAAATGCCAAGTTTTCAAGAAGAAGACGGATGATGCCTTCTAGATGAAAAAACAATTGAAATAATTGCAAAAAAAGAAGCAGAAAAGGTTTTTAGCAAACTTATCTTTACACTCCTTGGTGAATCATATCCAAAACTGTGGAGTTTTAGGACAGCAAATAATACACATTGAATTGAAAAGAATATAACTTTCATCACACACTACACACTAAATTTGTGCAATTTAATACTGTATTTTAATATTGCATAAAGTACATACAATTAATGAAATAATTAGTTTAATTAACACTTAATTTATCTATGGAATCAATCAGTATTTTAGAATTGAATAAAACATTTTTTTCCATAGATTTGTAGTCTTCTTCAATGTGTTTGGACAGACTCTGGTATTAAAAAGTTCCTCCTCTTGGACAGAGCTGTCAACATTTAACTCTTTGGGTCTTTGTATTGTCCTTGCATAAAAATCTTCCGCACCAACGATGGAAATGTGTGTCACTCTGTAAGTTTTCCCCCTTAACTGATTGATACTTTGGGGAGTTACAGACATAATTCAACTTGTATTAAATGATTTAAACAGATGTGGGCAAATGTTGCAATTTGTAATTTATTTTGAATAGAACATGTTTTAGTGTTTTTATTATTATTATTATTATTTCACCCTGTGTATTCCTGTTTGAGATCGTTTATTCAGACACAAGCAGGTGTTATTCTTCTAACTAGAAAATCAATTTACAAGTCGATGTTTCTTTCCGTGTGAATAAAATGTTCCTTTACAATCGGGTTGTAGTTGGTCGTTTAAGCCACTAGATGGTGCCATCGGAGAGGACAGAAAGTGCACATTTGCTTGGGATAGACGACGCGGTGTGGATGTGTTGATGGTCTATCGAATGCGTTTTCTTAGGAAATTATTCTCACACCTGTCACGGATATAAGTCTTTCCAGTTTTGGTAACCTGTTTAGGAAAAGTTGAAAGGCTCCCAAATTGCAGTCTGCCCTCAGCAGAACGGGATGGCTCGTCATGTTTTCTGTCATCAGCTCTGCTCGTAAACTCATCGTGGATTTTGTTCCTGTTGATGCCACTATAATTCTGAGGAGCCAAATCAGGAGAAACAGCAAAAGAAATATAGTGAAATATTTCATCATGATTGTACAAGACAGAATGAAAGATTTTCCATAACATCTTGTATGAGGGGGAGACAAATCTCATTCAATGCGCCCAATCTTGGTTTTATTTGGGGTAATTTAGTCCAGATTTAATAACTTTAAATATATTTGACATGATCCACTATTGTGCAGATTTACAATCATAAAGCACAATATCAATATAATTTGACAAATTAGAGTATTAATGAAAAATTTATGTATTTCAGCAATTCAGTGCACAAGTAAAACTGGTTATATAGCCTAATTACACACAAACTGATGTTTTAAAGTTTTTATTTCTGTCGACAAAGATCTTTTGCCTACAGGTGATGAAAACATAACATTTAAAATTAGAATATTACATCAGACCAATAAAAGACATTCTTAATGCAGAAATGTGGGTCTAATGAAAAATAAGTTTAATACCCGTAGGTTTCAGAAGGTACTTTTAAGCTGACAATTGAGCCTCATCATAACCCACACTCTAATTTATTGAATATGACTGTATTGTATAGGACTGACCTCCTGTAAATTTGTCACTCTTGTTGCTCTTGACATCCGCTTCAATGTCTTCCATTTGTGATCCATCTCTGGTTGAAGCACAACAAGGCATCAAAATCAGAAAGAGGAAGAACAAGATGCTGCCAGAAAACGTATAAATAGACTTGTTTTCTTTTGAAAAGTGAACACATTTTCTTTCACAACCAGTTTGGCCGAAAAAGAAAAAAAAATCTAAATTCAAAAAGAGATGACAAAGTGAAATCAACTGCAGGCCCTGTACGCTCTTCAATGTGATTAGTCATATTTAATCAACTTTGGTTTTAACTGCAATTGTACAGCTATGTGACTATTCATATTTTTTCAGCATGAAAATATCAAACACAGAACTACCCCCAGATATTTTCTACTCCAAACTACAGAAAACAAACTTACCGTTCAGCAGTGGCAGATGTCCAATATGTTCTTGCAAGTTTGCTGTTTGTTTTGATATGATCAGTCTGACTGGTGCTTTTGGTTTCCAAGGCAACCAGTGGCAAGGGCAGTTTAAAAGACTGAAATTCGAAAAGTCTTTTGGATACAAAAGTGGAATCAGAATCGGCTTTATTCAAGTTTTTGTCCACAAACAAGGAATTTGACCACAGTTTCACTTTGCTGGACATTAAATGTATAAAAGAAAGAATAAAAATTAAATTCTTTTGTAAATGTGTAGTAACTAGCCTACAATGTTTTTACAGTGAATAATCAAATTCAGTTCAAAAATAATTTGTTAATGCCAATGAGAAATTAAATTTTGTAACTCATTTATTCAAATTCTTCAAAGAGGTGTTGTAGATTGTGATGGTTGTTGGCAGGAAAGATCTCTTGTAGCAGTCTGTATTACAGTGAATTTGAAGACACTCTAACTGAAGACACTCTTCACCATCCTCATGAAGAGGATGGTGAAGAGTGTCAGAGCAACACTCGAGGTATGTTTTTGATGAGGGAATAACATTATGACACGATGTATAGCTCCTAAAAGTAAATTTTGCTTTATACCATCTCTTCCTCTCACAATGAGACTAGCGGCAGCATCAAGTAGCTAACAGTCAGATGAAACTTCATATCTGCTGAGCTCGTCATATGAACTACTACTCAGTCCAGTGCTCCTAAAGGTGCGTTGAGAACGCACCTTTGAGACGCGTTGAAAACACGTTCGACACTTCAAGTTTGGCGCCATCATCCATTTTTACACTAAATTTGTCCCCCCCCCCAACACATTTCCAGGAAGCAATGCATTTTGTTCCATTTTTGCATGTTTTTCACATCCTATCTGCTTCATATCTGCACCTTATTTTCAACACAGAGTGCACTAAATACAAGCACATTCAAACATGACTATTAAGACTTGCAGATGCAATCACTTTGCACTTGCTCGGCACTCCTGGATATAATGGTTTAGTGTCTCTGAGTCTGTCTATGAATGCATTTGGTTCATCTGCATTCATCTGTGATGCAGAGGTAAAGCAGTTAAAAAGGTAAAACAGGCAAAAATAAATAAATACACTAGCACAGTTTAATGAATTTATCCGAGTTTTTATGAAAAATCTGATTATGTTTGGTTCCCTCCTGACTTTTTAGTAGCTCACTTATGTTTAAATTCTGGAAAAAAGATGGACCTCAGCTCTGTCCAAGGCTCAGCTCTGCTTGTAATCAGTAAAGATTAAGTCTGACTAAAAGCAATTTATACATCTTTATCTTGACAGCCACACAAAACAAAGTACCTCGCCCAGATTTGAAGGAGAGCTGGTGATTAGGACTTGGCTCCTGGTACACAAACAGATTCAGTGTGGAAACGCAACAGGAAGTCCACTCCATGCGGTACCACCAGCAGGGAGGGATGTTCTATTTGGCAAGTGAGGTTAGGGGTCTCACTATGCCACTTCCCAGGGTCAAAATCTATCTCTGGGCAGTACTAACCTTTACATTTGTATTTTTTGCACTATTCAGGCTTTTATAAGATCTGATCCTGCTCTAAAAATCTACAATTTGTAATAGCTCATATTCTTTCTTTATTTACCTCAAGAACTCTATAATAAGCCCAATTTATTGGAAAAAGTACGTGACCCCCTGACCCAGAGAAATACAAATGTCAAAAACAAGAGCTTAAATGTTTGTCAAAATGATCAACTTCATCATGAGCAGATTATGTCAATCTCATAGCAACAGAATAATATATTTTTTGGAGAATCTCACATGGTGTTTAATGCAAAATTATATTTAAGTTTTGTCATTGAACATCAAAAACTGGGTTTTGTACTGGTATTTTCTTCCTGATGCGTGACATTCGGTTTATACCGAGAGCTAAGACACACTGATGGAAACACTTTGATGGAGAATAAAGGAATAGAGAAAACTGACATGCAAATCCCTTTCAACAAAATGTTAATCATGCTTTTGTGAGTGAAAATGTGTGTGTAGTTTGAATTTCAGCTTTTTTTTTCTACCCATGTAAGCAGTTTGAAAAAGACACTTTAAATAAGAAATCCCCCAGACAAAGTAAATGGACAAATCAGGACATGAAGACATTCATCTGTTTCTGTTGCAATGCACTAAGTTAGACTTGCATGAAATAAAAAAGATTCACATGCACTCATATTAACCTCTCAGGCTTGTCTGAGTAGTTCAATAGCTTAGTATGAAATGAGCTGACTGTCAACAGAGGAGGAAAGGACACCAAGTGAGTAATACCTCAGGCCTTATCTCACCTTGACTCATCCTGATTAACTCCTTGTTTTTATTACTCTGCATTGAAGACAGGCATAAACCATAAACAATCAGCGTAGCGAGGTAAAGTTACTGCCGGTGAAAATTAGAGACCTTCAGGACATCAGCTGCGGTGTGCTGGTGGTAATGTTGTTGCCCCTCAGGCTTTCTCATGTTGTGAATGGTTGGAAAAATGAACTCTGGTCAGACATCCATCTGCTCGGCTTGGTTTCATTACCAGATGCGCTCAGTGTTGCATCACCTGCCCGCTGGCTATCGTCCTGACTACACGACCGCAGTGAGTGATGCCGAAGGCAGCAGATGGGAAGAGGAAGTTGTTAACGTCCAACAGCACAACTCTGGAGGCACACATCCTCTGTCTCAGTCATGACCCCCCGTTGTGAGAGCAAGGGAACCTCGGGGCGTAAAGTCGTGGCTTCATTAGAGGAGAAGCTCGCTCTCATTAAAAAGCCACTTTATGTTTCAAGGGCTTTGCATGGGTACAAACATCACAGCAGATTCATTATAACATGGCCTCTTGATGTAGACAATGCACAGTATGACATCTTTTCCCCCCCCATTTCTTACATCCAGCCCTCACTCAAAAGCTTTTCAGAAGCATCTTAGATTTAGGGACAGCAAACTCTTTCAGGAATAGGGTCAAACATAAGGGTCAGTTTTGCATGAATGGTCTAAAATTCCTTTAATGTTCAAATAAACACTAAATTAAAGCTTGGAAGCACATTCAAATAAACCACTACTGACCCAAATCTTATTTTATGTTGATATTTTGAGTTCATTAAAGCGATAACTAAATGGCACTTTAGTAGCTTATAATAAAGACCTTCCATCTGCAGAGCAACAATAAAACTCTGGGCTATATTTTTTCCCTCAGGGGAAGAGTTGCAGAGAGCCCTGTAAAGATGAGACTCCGGCTGTAAATAAAATGGGCTGAAAAGCCTCAGTTGTGCTCAACAATACATTTGACAGCATCTCAGCACGTCTGTCATTACGCTGTTATGTCAAGCAGAGTTTTTATGAGGAGTTATTGTAACGGTGAGATGTTTTAATGAGCTGTGAAATTTTTTCTCAACTGGAAAAAAAACCTGTTAGACATCAATAAGGCACTGCGTATGTCTTTTTGTCATCACATTTTGCCCTTCATTTCTTCCAATAAAGATTTACACTGTAATAACAGCACGGTGCTGTTAGGCTTAATTGGGAAAACCACATGCCTAAGTCAAAAGATAGATATAATTTCCTGCAATTACAGTAGCAGCTTACAGTAAAGTATCACCCTGTTCTGGTGGCTGAGGCAAAAAATACTTCAGCTTTCAACATATTAATGCCAGTTACTGATATAACGATTAAGTTCAAAAGGTTTGAAATCTGAGGCAGATGTAAACTGAAAATCAGCTTGCAGAGCCGAGCGTTTTGTAAAAGGTTGTTTAGCATTAAACTCAGCGCATATAAAAAGAGAAGATAGATGTAATGAAGTTTAAATGCACTCATTATGCACATCAAGACACATTAAAGACTTAGTTTTTGAATGTGGAAGAATAATGCAACAACAATCAACTTCAATCCCTTCTCACAACTACAATTTAATTGACGTGAATATAAATTTTGCTTACACAGGTTGAATTATCTAGATACAACCTAACTACATTCTGGTCAACATTTTGGTTGCAGAGGAATCAAAAACCTTTTGTAGACATAACAAAATCTGGGTGAATATTAGACAACTTGTGTTTTTAGTATCAGATTTGGTACAGTTCATTTGAATGGATTGGATTCTTGGCACAGCTGACCCTCAGTATGACGCTGCCACCATCATCCTCAATCGTTGTTGACGTAATTTGATGTTATAAAATTTTACTTTGACTCCTTCAAACTCTGATAAATTCATTGAAGTTGTTTGTTAGGTAATCAGTTCTTCCTAGAGGAAGACAAGTTAAAATGCATATTTAAAAGCCAAAAAATTATGTCCAATGAATGTAAACTTCTAATGAAATGCAAACTCCAAGCAGAAAGGCCCTGGTTAGGATATGAGCCTCCAATCATTTTCCTTCAAAATAAGAGTGCTAACAGCTGCAGCCATAAAAAACAATTCTGGTCCAAACTACAGGTTGAAATGAATTTCCTCTATGGTAAACACAACCCAAACAAGCAAAAAATAAATAAAATAGCATAAATAGTGACACAGAACCCACTGAGGATGTTTTAATTGGGTTTATTTCACTTTACATTCCAAAATATTGGAGCTTTGGCAGCAGGTTGAAAGCAATTGCATTATTAAGTTTTATCTTTAGGTAACTGTGAACAAAACGGAAGACTCACTCTTTACACAGGTTCAATCTTAGACTTGAAAATTCACATCAGGTTACTATTTCATTTATAATTTAAGGCAAATCTGATGCACTTTGGATTGCCACCATGAAAAACCAACTGCAAATGAAGAACACCATCAGATTTAAGACACTATATTGTGATACAGGCACAAATGAAAAAGTACTCATCAAGACCGTATACTACAAGGAATTATTTTCAATTCATGCTTTGGTGAATCCAACATCTGCTCAGTCATCACCTTTTAAAGGGGCAACAGGGTTAAAAAGTGGTCTCTCTCTACGCAGCTGCAGTTTCCCAAAGTTCATCTCAAAGTCTTTCTTGGTGCCGTTTATCATGTCTAGACTCCCTGTGCTAACGTCGTAGCCGCAACTCTTCAGGCGGTGGATACGGTAATTTACGATCTGCGTGGTTAGCTCCAGGACGGTTGGAGTCTGTATGATTTGAGACATGCTGATCCCAGCGCTGAGGAGGCCCTCAAAGCGCTCAGCCAGAGTGGATTCTGGATGGTAAAGCAGAGCCGGACACTTGAGGATAATCTCCCTCAGCTCTGCGTCAGAGCAGCCGATGGTTTCCTGGGAGAAAGCCAGGGTCCGACACATGCTGTCCGGATTCAGCTCGGTGACGAAGCCCCGCAGTTTGGAGAGGAGACGGAGGAGTTCGCTGGTGGTGAACCCTCTGTCTTTGAGGAACAGCAGATTCTGCCTCAGCACCTCCGGCGGCTTTAGCAGAACAAACGGGTTCTGGCTCAGCAGCTTCTGCAGCCATATTCTCATGTTGGCTTCGTCGCCACCCAGCTCCGTGTAGGCCTGTTGGAGGGTGCAGACCATCAGCTGGTTCTGCTCAACAGGCCTGCGGAAGCTCTGTGGAGCACTGGCCATGAGTTTGGTAATGATCCTCTTGTTAAGGTTCAGGCTCTGGAAGTAAGCAATGTTTTTCCGCTGGTTTTCTAGGTGACTAGATGCGGAGAAGAAGGAGGCTGGGAATTTCTCAATAATACCAATCAGCTGTCTGTGGTTCGGACAGACAGACATCCACAGCTCCTGCTGGGCCTGCAGTTGCTCCGGATTACAGAGGACGGCCTCAGGGTGAACAGCCAAGATGTGAGCGATGATGGGGATCGAGGCACCCATGTCTCTCAGCAGGCTGGCTACCTCCTTAGTGTAGGCTGGATTTTGATGCAGCACCCATCCTTTAAGTTTCCGAACTTTCTGGATGTCCACAGACAGCTCATAAAGAGCTTCCACAGTCTGTTGATTTTCCACAGAGCTGAGTGTTGAACATGCCTTGAGGTTTGAAAGTAAAAGTGGGACATGTTGACATCGGAGGCACAAGGATGTTGCAATCAACCGCAACATTGAGACAAAGTCCTCTGGCTGCTCAGTTGCTGTGATAAAAGACAATAAAAATAACAATCAAATGAGGACGCTCAGTCATGAGAGCTGGTTCAAACAGGTGTAGTCATAAACAGGCTTTCTGATTTTATCTGCAGTTCTGTTTTACTTTAAGTCATGCTGCATTCACTGCAACATGAATATAAAATAACATAAATTGAATTATTTTCTTTGGCTATTACTTGACGAGATGGTATTATTCACAAGAAAATCGACATTTATTGTCACCATTCACCTCTTTCCAAATGTATCTTTAATGGACCTTCAACATTTTAGGAAAAAAGACGTAGAACGGAGCAGAAAGATGAAGTCAAGGATTACGGAGCCAATATGTTGTAGAGAAAAAATGATGGCTGGCTGTAATCTTACCTTTTGTACGTAATACTGTTTTGTTATATATATATATATATAATTATAGCACATACAACATGTTAAATCTAGATAAAAGTACTTTATTTCTAAAATTTCAGTCAATCTATTGCTGAAACAAATTGTTGTGTAGCCACGTGATAGGTACATGTGGCATACACTTATATTATTTCAGCGGCACAATATATATGTGATACATTGTGCAGCTCTATAATTAAGTACTGTTTTTTAAAAGTAGCTGGTTGGCCTGAGGCATGAGCAGCATGTCTGTTGAGTTGCAAATTTTTTTTTTAATATATTTTTTTCTTTTCTCTTTTTTTGCAGCTGCAGCCTCTAGGCTTTGGATCAGTCTCCATTTTTCGGTGTGGTCTGCTAGATCTTTAAATGACTTCATATCTCTGTTAAAAACTCATCTTTTTAAGCTGTCTTTCAATATCCAGAGAGCAAGACCGGTCATTGTTTATTCTGTGCCTTTTATCATTGACTTTATTGTACATATTGTTTACCTTTTTGGCACTGTTTGTTTTTATTACTTTCTTATTTAATTTTCTATTCTTCATGTCATTCACCTGCATACGAGTTATATAAATAGCTTTTCAACTGTTGCTTTAAAGCAGCTTTTCCTTAAAAAGAGTGATAGACAGTGTGGAATAAAATAATTATTCACAGTGTGTTTACTTTTATTAGAAGTTATTTAATATTAATCTTACAATGTTTAATCAGTTTATTATATCTTACTCAGGCTTACAGAGTCATTGTTTCTCTTTTGGCCTTCACAGCTTCACAGTACAGTTTGCCTTAGTGTGTCAGAAGCTTAGCAACAGGCGATAAGTAAATAGTTGTCATACCTTGCGGAGTGACAGACCAGACCGATGGCTGAGCGATTATTATTAGGCACAGAATATTCTGTCTGAAACCCATTTTTAACTGAAGGTTGCATTTTTCTCTGTGTGTGTATTAATCTGATAAGCTCCTTGGGAATGTTGGTGATGTCTGTGGGAGAAGGACAGTATACAGTATATATAGAGAGGTGATTCCTTTGTCTAGTTAGATCTCTTCGGAGTTCTCCATCTGTGCAGATGTGAAATAAAGCTGTGTTTTGTTCTTTCTCTTTAACAAGGTTTGGACTTTGTTATTTTTTCTCGCTCCACAGATAGTGTTTTTTTTTTTTTTTCCAGTTTTCACACATCTTGTGTTGTTGGGCAAGACATGTGACCAAAGATCTGAATCAGTCTTTCTCAGCAGTGACCATGGACTAGAAGAGACAGCAAAGCTCAATTCACTGTGGAATAGCTTCCTTTCAGTCACCTTCCTGAGCATCAGGTGGGGTAGGGGGAGCATTTACTCTTACGCCCCATTAAACCAGAGAAGACTCAACCCATCTCTGCAATTTCTCTGGTAAATTACCTCATCTTCGTTTTACACAATAAACCTTAACAGAAATATGCTATGCCCCAATTATTTTTCACTGTAAGCTAAACAAGCACCCCTATCATCCTGAGCCAACACTGTAAGCCTGCTGTGATTACATCTCCCAAAAATAAATAATTTATGATAAATAAATAGATAAAAAACCCATCTAAGGCTTATTTACTTTATACTGAACTGATTCATGTCACTCAACGTTAACTCAACCTTATATTTATAAAAACATGCACCCTGATGTGGTTGGATATAATGGGTTTTCTTCGGTTAATGCCAAATCGAGTTAAAGGAGATAGCATGAGCAAACATGAATGTCTGGTCTGACTCAATACTGACTGATGACACGAAACAACCTTAAAACTGATGCGCTTTTTAATCTGTCACACAATAAATACGAATATATTATTGCTTGGAAGCTAACAGCTGGATGACACTAAAGTAGCCCCGATACACTGCAGGGGGCACATTAACTAAGTAATGGGCTGGATTTTATAGGTTTAGAAACATATGTATTTAACTGAAGTATTGAAATACCTTAAAATATAGAGTAATACAGAAAAACATTTGTAACTTAAATGAATTACCTTTAGCAGCGGTCAGAGGATATGACGTTTTGTTATGAAACACATTTCTAGTGTGGGTGAAAACAGTGACACACAGTGGCAGTAAGAGGTATCGCAAAAAACTGCAACCGATACGAAACATTAGAAATATTTTGGGGTTTTTTTTGGAAAAGGAAAATCTTTTTTCCTTTTCCAAAAGGAAAAAAAGATTTACATATATAAACTATATACATAAAACATGTATATAGTTTTAACAAGCTAATTAATAGCTAGCTAATTTGTCGAGCATTGTGTTCCCTTAAGCAGGGTGGAGTTACTAACTACTACAAATGTAGTCAATGAACATTTGAAATGTGCTAGGCAGATAAACTTGACTTGATGATTTACTGTGTTGTTTAGGCACTCCCAAAAGGAGTGCCTAAACATTTATCATTTATTTATTTATCATAAATCTATTGGAGATTCAAGGATTTTCCAAACATGAAAAAATCAAAGCAACACTCCAGGTATGTTTTTGATGATTTCAATAACATCATAACATGATATGAAGCTCAAAAAAGTTGATTTTACATAATATCCCCTTTAAACAATAGAAAGTAAGCATAACATTTTAGTTAAGACTTTGCATTTTTTTTATTTCAAGAGTACACATTTCTTCTTTCTTATTACCACACAACTTGCAACTTTTGCTTTTTCTATTCTCGACATTAAATATTCTAAAAAATTCCTAACTAGCAAAAAGAAAACCCTCTTCATTATTTTTTCCCCCAGTACACCTCATGCTACTTTGCAGCTCTCACCTTTTTAAAACTCTGCTAATTTATTTCCCCCCGTAAGTCCAGTAATCAAATAATTTTTGGAAAAATTTGGATCTCAAACAGCAGTTGGTGCGCCTCCAAACCCTGGAGCACGAGGGGTCCTGATGAGTGTAATCAGCGCCAGACTGAATTGGACCGAACACATGGAGAGTTTTTCACAGTTGGTGCTTAATCATGATGCTTGATCATCAGCTCTGCAAGCTGTTGCCTCTGCCAAACAGGACCTGCTGCTGCTGCTGTGCGAGTATCTGGGTCCATTATAGTTTATGTGCTAGTAAACTGATTATTTACCCCAAGGGAAAACAGATTGGTGCTAGAATTGTACTTATTTCAGTAATTTTTTATTTTTTTTTGACAGATGTCCACATATGAAGAGATAAATGTGACTGTTTTTGTTTCAGTACTGTCAGTGGATTTCATGACTTTCATGGGAAATTCCTTAGAGTGGAATCAAAGAAACACATCTGTTGTCACATTCCCACTCAACCTGCTAATTGTTTCAATAGCTTTTATCGAGACGTTTTATAGCGGATTTAAAAACTTAAACATGCTTTCAAAGTAGACAAATCAAAAATGAACAAAGAAAGAACGATAATCATTTCACATAGAAGAGACTACAGGTCTCTGTCAAGGTGCTCTGACAAATGAGACTTTTGTTTTGTTTGTGGACGTATTGTGGTTTCTCTAATGTTTAACTTTGTGTGAGGTCTTTGAGAATGTTCCCACATTACAGAACTGGCGCTAATAACGAAACAGAATAAAACAGGAGATTCCTGTCAGCATAGTCTGAGTACCTCCTCACATCTCCCCACGCCACAAAGTTTCCACTATCTAGTGATGTAAGGGTATTTTAATAATCTTTTTAACCAAATGGATCTGGGTAGGTTCGGGGATTCCCAGCTAAAAAATAGCCTCTGACTCAGACATTGTTGAACTGTTTTTTACGAGTCATTCTCATGCTTTAAATTTCTTTCGCTTTCTTTTTGTGAAAAGAAAAAAATGAAAGATCAAGCTTAATAATAGCTGTGTTGTGAATACAGGATATATTATTCAGCGAATACAGTCATGTGAGGGGCTATTTGTCAGATTTACAGCTTCTATTATAAACCCCAAATTTAGCTTTTGAGGGATGATTTTAATTGTAGGTTGAAAAACACCATCCAAAGCAATCTGGCTTTGTGTGAAAAATGCATCCCCCCCCTCCCCTTTGTTAAATTGAGAAATAATTGATTTAGTTTAATTGTGTAATTTCGTTTCCCCTTGCCACACTGGGGTTGGTTATAGAGCTAAGAAATTTAAATAGAATGTATCTGACAGTATAAAGTCGGCTAATATGTGTTAAAAAGCAATATATTATGAGGTGATCTGAAGAAATGTTAAAGCAAATGAGAAAAAAGTCAATACCTTCTAGTTTGAAAAGGGTAACAATGCAATCTTTAAGGCTTTAGGACCCAAGCAAAATACAGAGAGAGATTTTCATAATGATCAGAAATACTTATGGGAAGCCAAGACAAAAGTGTATCTTGTTGAATGGTGTGTATCCTGTTACATCTGGCATAAAACTAACAGTAAACCAGAAGAAGAACAAGACACCAGCAACTCTATTCTCTGTAGTGCAAGAATATTTTGTACACTGAACACAAAAGCTTTTTGTGATGTTTTCTCCTTTCTGCGTGAATTACGAGCAGATATTCAATGGATGCAAGTCTGATACTGAATGAATCATCTTTTACTGCTACAATTTGCCTGTAAGTCCATCCCACCACTGACAACTTAATAGTAACAGGGCAAAGGATAATAAATGTGACCATAACAATGCTGCATTGTGACGGCTTATGTTTGAAAATTCTAGTTTATTGTATTCTTACATCTCAGCATCCAGTTAAAAATTAACTGATCTGCAATAACATTACTATGATTTTTACTATGAGAAGGAAAATACATTACATATTAACATGGCATTGCAGGATAAGTGCTGACTAAACTGTTAAATAAATAACCAGACTCACATTTGTCACAAGGTGTAAAGTTCATACAAAAAAAGTGTTGTATGGTTACTTAGTTATCAGTAGGGAAAACGTACATTATGTTAAACACAGAAAACATCATGCAAAACTACCACATGAATTCATTCTTGAACAGAAGGGATCTGTTTAGGACAAAAGAAAAAGAGGTGCATGTACTCAAAATCACAACAAAGAAAACTACACCAACATAAGGAAGGGGGAAATTAAGATAAATATGTTATGTTAAAATGTGTTAATATGTTAAAAGTACCGCATAATATGTTATCTGCGCTGCAAAGAAAGCTGTGTGTCATGGCTGTCATAAAATGGGGCAGTGGGCCAGAGTGTGTCGACACAGATAATTAGTAAACTAGGTTACAGAGACCTAAAGATGAGCCAACCTCATATCTTGTACGTTTGGAGTGTCATAAAAATGAGAAAAGGGAATCATGAACTGTAGCTGAAGGCTGATGAAACTCAGGTTGAATTTAAAATTGACACTGTCGCCGATGTCAGTGTGATAAATGAAGACTCTTTTCACACAGTACAGCCCTGAAGGAACTCTGAAGTCATCTGATTGGCCCATGAACAGCCCAGGAGGGGAGCAGCTGTTTTGATGTCAAACCCAAACAAGGAAAAAAAATCTGTCTGAGGGTTATAGTCTGTGGATATAAAGTCACCAGTCTAGTCAGGAGATATCTTTGAGTAAGGATGAACTTGGTGAGGCGAAGGTGTGAACATCAGCAAGCATGTGGAGAACATCACATTAAAATCAGAGCTAGTTAAATACCACTAAGCAGTGAAGTTGTACACACTGCATACTTTCCCCCCCCTTCCTTTATTACAAAATTTTAAAGAGGACCCCGAAAGAATGGAGATTAATGCAGTCGAAGAGTTACACAACCTACTGAGTGGTGCACTCTCTATGGTGCCAGTTCACAAAAACAGTACTGGCAAAGGATTTGTGTCGACTTGATCCGTTTCAATAGTGAAAAGAGAGAGCTACGTATCTCCCACTCCAGTAGAAATAACCTCTAAATGCAGCTTCAGTGTTTTCCTCTTGATGCTGCCAGAATCGTCTGGCAGTATCCATGACATCCTGACAGCTATAGATTCTGAACATTCATAACTCTATTTGACAGGTATGGCCAATAAAGCTGGGTCATAAAAGACAAGCCAACGCTTGATATTTCTACACAGAGAACTATTATTTATCTGAGCTAATGATAGTAAACTTGGCCACTTAACAGGACAAGTAGCAATTCCCCATGGAACTGCAGCATGACTGTTTTTAAGGTGTTATTGGCTCTTGTGGCCTTTATTTGAGAGTGCTCAGACAGGAAACCACTCCCCTATCTCCTTACTCGTGGAGTAAGGAGATAGGGGGAAGACATGAGACAAAGGTCATGTCAGTTCAAGTCAGAACCTGTGACGCTGCGTCAAGAACCAAGGCCTCCATAAATAATTTGTACTTTACACCTGAGCCACCGCAGCACCCGGAACTGCAACATAATTTAGCTAGGTCTGATTTCATTTCTATTTTCAAACACTTAGGTAGATGTTTTCTGCAGTTTGCATGTTCATAGTTTTTCATCATTGGTGTTGCTAACATTCCTGGTTCAAAGTTAAAGCTCAACAGCCAACGTAAAATATAGTCATTTGAGCAGCTTTGTCCTGTTAAGTGCTTTGAAATGACTTTTGTTGTCACACCATACCAAGAAACGGAACCTTAATTATACACATCATGACTCATATCCTTCCTTGAAAAGATGTGAGAGGTTTAAGCTAAAACAATCTACTACTGATATACATAAACAAAGAGGGCGATTTAGAAGCTTTTGGATGTTACAAATGTAATTTATTGTGCATGTCATGAAAGTTGTCTTCTCGACTTTTATGGCCTGCATAAAGAAGAAACAAAAACTGAAATGATTTTTCATTATGCACAACTTAATAGAAGATTTTACTCTAAGTTTTACTTTGTGTTTTTATTTATTTCAATACGGAGAACTTAGATTCATTTTTAGATATTACCACTTGTACGTTTTTTCTAACACTTTATTATCAAGATCACATCAATAAATGCTTGAAGGGCAAAGTGCAATTTTATTATCTTGCCGAAGTGGACTTCGATACTGAAGAAACAAAATAAACACCTTCCCCCACCTGAAAAACTATGCTTTCCATTTAAAGGCACAGTGTAGTGAAAGTACAAATTCTGTAGTGATTCAGCACAGACACATGGCTCTTACAGAGAAATGCTGTGCCAATAAAGCCAAATCTAAGAGGACTTCTGAGCAGCTGTGTCTGCTCTTACTGGCACTCTAATAAAAAGATTTTTCATTCATCTTTTTGTGTATCATGTTTCCCAATCCTTAATAGACTTGAAACTCACCTTAGGTAAAAGGTTGAGAGATGGCTGTTTTCTTGCATAAAATCTACAATTGAAATAAGACACTCACGGCCTCCTGGAACCTGAACCAGTATGTGATTTTTATCTACATCTAGATTCAGTTCAGATTGTTCTGTTGACTCAATGAACCTATAATGAATTTTTAGTAATAATAACAGAAAAACAACATTGCATGCATTTGCAAATGTGCCAGTAAGCTTACTTGCACGAAACTGTCTTTCCAGAAAGCCTTTAGCCACTCCCACAGCCCGTTTGGTGACTCTGTAGGTCTGGTGTTGAGTGAAAACCTGTCAAAACAGTAAAACATCCTAGTCAAACTACAACCAGGTGAGATGTTAATGACCGACCTAACAAGAGCTTGTCACGATAAAATAACTTTCTTTATTTTACTTTCACCTGTTACTGCTGCCCTTCTCTGATATTTGTTTGTGTGGGAGCGTGTCACTGGGTTTGATTTAGAAAGAGGAAGACAACACAATGAATAGGAGGCGGAACAAGTGAAATACTAAGGTGGCTACATAAAACAGAGACTGTACAAGCTCAGCCCAGTTGTGGTGTGGAAGTGGCAAGACAACCAACATGACCTGCACAAAGATCACAGGCCTTTTGCTTTCCCTCCTCCTCCTCCTCCTCGGTCAGGTCTGCAGTCAGGGGCCAGAGATTGTGTTTAGGGAGGAGGGCGGCAACGTTGTGATGGGTTATTGTTTTGGAGCGGATTATCTTCTTGCTTACAGATCTGCTGCAGGCGGAGAACAACTACTGGGTAACTCCTCGAACCAGAATCTGCCCAACACACCTCCCGTGGACCTGGAGGGTCGAATTCAGATGAATGAAGATGACAATCTGCTTGGGATCCAGATAGATGAACTCACAGACCTGGACTCTGGGATCTACAGGAGAGAATGCTGGCAGAATCATACAATGGTCAACAATCATATGGAGCAGCTCTTCGTGTGCAAAGAAGAGATTTCAGCTGAAGAGATCAAAGTGAATGGTGAAGGTGGAGCGGATATTCGCTGCCAAAGCTCTTCTGTTGGTCAGGAGGGAACTTTTGTGCGCTGGTATCTGGAACTACAGCCTGACTACAAGCCCATACTCCTGCTGGACAGCAGTGTTTCACTGGAGCCGGTGATGAAAGAAATGCAGGATTCTGTGGAGGCCCGAGAAAACGGTGCTGTGCTCATGGTAAATAAAATTGTGTTCCAGAATTTTCCACAGTTTCACTGCACTGTGTTCAAAGGTAAGACTTGCCTTGGTTTCCAAAACCTATTCCTTCCAGACTACAGTTACAGTAAAGAGGTTTATGTCTCCCAAGGGGAAAGAGTAGTGCTAAATTGTAGTGGTGATGGTGGAAACCTGTGGTGGGAGACTCCACAGGGACAACTTAACAGCAGCAGCCCAAGGAACAATGAGATGTACATATCAGCTGGTGAAGAGCCAGACAGCTTCTCCTTAATAATCCCTGTTATTTCTGATGAACACAAAGGGACTTACACATGCATCGCTCCAACATTTGAGATCGAGTACTCTTTGTTTCTATGCCCCAAAAGTGAATTACAAGAAAAGGTTTACTTTAAAGACTCAAATATCTCACTGGAATGTACTTCTGACCTGGATAATCTTACAAGAGTCCAGTGGTTCCGTCATGTACAAGCAGACATCTATGAAATCATTGGTGACACATATGATGAGCTTGTCTCCATCCCAGAGGACCTGGAAGGCAGAGTGGAACTGTCTAATTCTGGATTGCTGAACATCTCTAACCTGCGCAGTGAGGACGAACGGATGTACAGATGTGTTGTTTTGAAAGAATTCCAGGACAATGTCACTGCTGAAGAAAACAATTATGAGGAAGGCATGAATGAGGATTACTTCAACGAAGATGAACACACTGGCGCAGATAGGTGCTTCTTTAAACAGGAGTTTATATTAAAATCTGCATCTGTCCGTAGAATTATCCCTAGAACTTTCCCTAGAACTTTCCCTAGAACTTTCCCTACAACTGTCCCTACAAGTGTCCCTACAAATGACTCTGGATCTCACGTTGTATACGCAGTGGTTGTGGGACTGGTGTTTCTAGTTATTGCAGCTGTAGTCATAGTGATAGTGAAAAAGAGACCATCTGTTTTTGCAAAAAACAGAAACAGAGACAAAGTAACTGAAGTGGATTCTGATTGTAGAGACAGCTTAAAACAAAATGCTGAGGATAAAGTTTAATACTTTTTAGGTTTGTGTTTAGATGTTTTATTTGACCATCTTGTCTATAAACTTTGTTTTAAAAATATTTATCATGTGAAAGTATTTAGTTTACATTGGTTGTATGTAAATAAAGTCACTTAAGTGTATGCTTTCAGTTTCTGTTAACACAATTGTTTTAGTTTTCTCAATAGTGACTTAGGACTTCATACAGAAAATCAAATTAAATTGTGATTTTTTCTTTAAAAGTGTCTCTCGTTCCTGAAAATATTTTGGAAAGCTTTTTAAAAAAGACAAAGCAGTAATTATTTCTCTTTCATCTTAAGCTTTTAAGTGTACTGTGTGGTGTCAACTCTTACATTGCGTGCCAGGTGAGACTCTGATCTGTAAAAACCAGTTTGACTGCTTTAAAGTCAAGGCATTGCTTGGCTTGTTTCAGGGAAGAGAAAAAAAATGACAGATTGCAATTAGATTTTGAAAGAATTCAAGCGGCAACATCTACTAGGAAAGTAATAACCAACAATGCAAAACACCAACAAGATTATATTCAGGTTTCAACTACTGCAAGACTCAATGCAAAATAAGAAGAGGTGGATCTTCAAAACTTTCTAAAGTCTAAGCAGATATGGTTTAACAGAACGCTAACAGTTGCTGAAAAGACACCATCACTTCTGTTTCTTAAAAAAAAAAATTGTTTTGTGAAACATCCAGCATTGTCAGAATTGAGAATTTTGCTGGTGTGTTGCAATGTTAAAGAATAACTGGCGCCAGCATTGATAAAATATAATTATATTATCTTGCATGTTTTTCCTGTCTGCAAACAAACATTTGACCGATTCAAAACAACAAATTCAAGCCTTGAGTTGTGGTTTTCTTTCAAAGTCCAAGAACATATTTGTAAACTTAATTTGCAACTCTACATGAGTCTTAGATGTCAGTGTGCGTGTGTATGTGCTGACCCGGGGAAGGACTGTAAATTTCCCTGGGTTTATTCCGCCCTTCACCCGAAGGCTGGGATAATGACCATGATGAGGCCAAACCAGAAATTATGAATTAATTAGATAACCAAAGGCAAACTAAGTTCAGTTTTAAATCTTAAATTTGATTGGAATTAGGTTTAAATTTAGCTTAGTTTTTAATTGAACTTAAATTTGAACTGCATATATTTTTTTAACTACAATAATCTAAGATGATCGCCATCCTCCTCATACCCTAAAAAGTAGTATTTATTTTTGTTTGTTTTGTAAAATGTCTTTATAGAAAGAATGATTGGACATGTCTGGAGTATCAGAAAATGTTTTGCTGTTTTCTCATCCTGCTTTCACCCCACAGCCAAATGGTAATGCTGCAGACAGAAACCCACAGGTGGTCAGACCAATCTCTTTGCCACAGAATGTGACTGTCCCATGTAAAATGCTATGTGTAATCTTCCGAGACAACTGTTTGTGATTTGCCAATAGATTGGAAACCGATCCCCCATTTGGGAAAGGGAGAGACTTTGTGTCGCTATGTACTATATACTGTAAATTATTTCTGTAAATAAAGGAGAAATCTTGCATGTTACTGCAAGGCTACGGTGCTAACCAATGCTCCACCTTGCAGCCCATAAATGTTTTCAATGCAAAAATCTGAACATTTGTCATCTTTATCATTTGGTAACCCATGCATGTTCAATTTCAAAAACTTAAAAACTGAGAGGAAAAATTCTGGTCTCATTCTCTTTACAGACCTTGATAATCCACTTAATCAACAGCATGTGGAGAGTTGTTATGCAGCAGTCGTTAATCTGTATTCCCAGAGCTCCTGCACAGCGAGGTCACTGAAACGCCTCTGCTCTCCCTCTGGGTCGTCAGTACACTTCAGGTCTCCTTACAATAACAGACCGCACTTCATGTGAAGCATGAATAATGTGAAAGTTATTGTGAAATCTGGATAAGTGGTAAGACGTCATGAAGTAACAAACTTGTGAACATTTGAAAGAAAATCTGTTTGGTGTTAGAATAAGATATCTCCAGAATTTTTTCTGAACCACTGCCAGGTTCTGCCAGTCTATATGGATGCTCGGTGTGTGTTGTGTTTTTGTTTTTTTTTTCAGATGAAATATACAATTTCATCAATAAATATTAAATAGATGAAGTTTTATAAACTTGTTTATTGAAACACTTTCAGATATTAGAGAAATTTTGTTTTTTATCTAATTTTTTTATACTTTTAAGTATTGAACTGCACACAACTGTAACTATTTAGTTTTCATTTTTTGTATATCCTTACTGTTTGAATGTATTCTTGGGACAAGACAGGTGGATGAGATTTTTTTTCTTTTTTCTACTGCCTTTCATTTCGTTGATTTATATATTTTCATCTGTTGTACATACAGTAGTTGTTTTGTTTTTAATTAAATTAATAAATAAAAAAACTGAATACATACTTTCATTGTGAATTGGATTTTTGTACATGCTAAAATACATTTCTTCCCAGTGTTTAATGTAAAATAAGATAAAAGGTGCTGCAGGAAAGAGACACTTCAAGTCCTTTTGAAGAAAAATCACATGTTGTCAAAATAAAAGTGAGAAAAGTAAACCAGGACCAGGTTGACCAATTAGACCAGGTTTCAAAAAGGATTTTAAGTTTATTACACCATAATTTAAAAAAAGGAAAAGAAGAAGGCACAGTTATGAAATGTGTTAAGGCATGTTAACGTCAAATAGGTCAAAAATATTTACTGTGTCATCAGGCATGTCTTCTACAAACCACATTTTCACTGGATCAACAAAGACCGTCGTTTCTCTTACGTTTACCAATCGGGTTCCTGCAGGCACAGAAAACTGCAGCATATGCACTGAGGTAAAACTGTTTCTGCTCTTTATTGTGACACAGCTGCAACTCATTGTAGAAGTCCAAGTTAACGTTGTTATATGTCTTTTTCAAACTCTAATAAATGAGTAAGCACAGTTTTTCACCAAAGCACATCAGTGTTAAAGAAACTGAACCACAAGTTCAGTTTCATTTTCAGAGGCGGCTTATTTTGTTTTAGTGTTAGAACACTGAGAGGCTGAACTAAAATTAACTCTGATCTAAAAGTAAAGATGCACAGAGTCTGCAATTAGAAGTGTTTTGCAATCAGTTTCAAATTTCCTAAACCAGTTTTTAATCCACAGTGAAACACAGCAAACATGTCACATCCTGTGTTTGCAACCATGTTTCTTTTATTGTACAGATCAGGCAGTAATCAGGTCTGGGCTTTTCCTAATGACACTGTAGTAATCTTTACAAAAAATTGTGGTGACTCAGTTATTTCATGATTTAACAAAACCGAGGGGAATATACACTGCTCAAAAAATAAAGGGAACACTTAAACAGGTGTTTAACACTTAAAGTGTTCCCTTTATTTTTTTGAGCAGTATATTTTCACACAAAGCTAAGTTGGTTTGAATAAATTTCCCCCCAATAAATTAAAACTTAATGTAACAGCATTTTTTGACTCCTGGTGTATTTGATTAATATTAAAATATGATAAATCATCTCAAACACTGAAGTGAGACAACAAAATATGTAAGGGGACTCATATTGTTTCACACCAGAGTAAGTCATGCAGAGCACTGCAACAACATGCAGGATTCTCTTCCTCTTTAGTATAAGAAGGATGTCAAATCTATTGTTTTCAGTCAAATTTTGACATATCTGACAGAGGACAGTTTTCCACTTTGCTTCAGTCAGCTGAGCTTATTTATTTATTTATTTATTTATTTTACCTTCAATTTTTCTGGAAAGAAATTCAGAAAGATGATTAATCTCTTTTACAAGCATATCCTGGATTTACTTTTACAGCCAAACTTTGTTGGGATGTGTTACAGAAAACCTTCTAAGAAGGTCGCCAATATATAATAGGGTCTAAAATTAATGTGTGCTTTATTCCATTTCACACAACTGCAACATCCCACTTAGGGTGAAAGGTAACACAAATATCAAAGCAGATGTGGTAAATATAACATCAAAAATGTATTATGACTGGTAATTTAAAATAATGAACTATGACTTTTGCCTGTTCAACTTCATTTAAAAGCTACACAAAGCTTTAAAGAAACAAATCATCTTCTACTGTATTGCTGACACTGCCCCCCAGTGGCAGAAAGACAATGATACCGTATTTAGACCAAATTTCCACAAGCGAGACATCACGTCTATGTTTTATGATAGAGACAAATTTCATGTTTTACAAGGTCTTGACATTGTCATGTGTTTTTATGTGGGAAGAAGCTGGAGGAAGATCCCACAAATGCACAGAAAGAACATTTCAACTCCATGCAGAAAAATCCCAGGATGCAATGCTGGACGGCTGTTCACCCTGCAAGTTAAAAGTGCCATCAACTGCGCCACCGTGTTGCCTGATAAAAAATATAATTTCTCAAACTGGCAAAATACAAAAACAAAAAAAACCCAACGATGCTGTATGTGTTCCCTTCAGTGACACATACAGCTTCAAACTAATTTGAAATAAACTATTCATTTTGTATTTTTTGTCTTTTTTTTGGGGGGGGGGGGGGGGGGGGGGGAGGAGATTCAGCGGTCAAGACACAGCTCTGGTGTTTTCTGAAAGTTTTGCATTTTACAAATCCAAGATGTTATGCTTCAGCAGCATCTTAGCTGCCAGATCATATCACTCCCACACATTTAACCTTTCTGAGCCTTGATAAATATTTATGATCCACAGCAGTGCCAATACACCACAGGAAGAGATATGATGTTTGTTTAAAAATATTTGCTCTGCTGGTTTATGTAAATCACACAACCTTATTGCATTCTTGGTTTTAATTTGGTAATAGTGTAGTTTCTGGTGCAGTGCAGATTCAGATGCAGTGTCAGGGTTCAATGCACGATGTTCTAAACTTTTAGATACATTAAGATTTTCTGCTTTTAAAATAGAAATAGTTTATCTTGTTAATATTGAGTCATTACTGTAGGGTCTTGCTGATGTTGTTCCAAAGTTATGCTTCACTAAAAATATAATGCAACAATAATGAAGTTCTGATATCCCTTAAGGTCTTTTACACTTTGACTATCCATAAAACCAAACTTCAGATGAGTTTTTGGGAGATGTTCTGGTGAAAATGTTCACCATCCAGGAGGACAATGACCCTAAATATACAGTCATAGACACGTGGTTTATATCAGGTGTTAGAAATGAGTAGGTGTAAACCCAAATCTTGAGAAATGTCTTTTATGCCATTTAACTCAATTTGAGCTGTTTTGTACAGAGCTGGTGCACGATGGTTCTACAAAATGCCAAGAGACTAAGTGGAAATGCATTTCTATAGTTTTTATTTGTATATAATTAAACAAAAACAAACCCTATTTCCTTTTTGTTCCACTTCACAAATATGCACTAGTTTGTGTGTCAAATCAGATTTGTGGTTGTAGTGTGACAAAATCTGTAAAAGTTCAAAAGGGGATGATATTTTTCAGCACAGTAATGTACATATTTACACATTTATAAACCCAGGGACAGGGTAGGTTTCTGGCAAAGGAGGAGTGAATGCTGCAAATCAGTGACTCAGTGCTTTTCCTTAGATAGAAACTTTTTAAACTAATTTATAATAGCACACTGAGCTTACTACACTGTTTGATAGGATCAACTGGAATACATGTGTAAATGAAAGGATTTTTTTTGTAAAGTGCCTTGAGACAATATTTATTGTGAATTGGGAATATACAGTATAAATAAACTGAATTAAATTGAATTGAATTAGCTGGAGAAATCTGATAATAGGAGGAGGAAAGCGCAAACATATCACCTGCTTTGCTTTTTACTCAGCCCTCCACAGGGTTGACTAACGGAGACACAGATGTGGCCGTAAAGCAGCTGTTTTCCCCTCTCACGTGTAATTAAGAAAAGGCTCGGTCACACAGAAAGCCCTCGGGAGTCTCAAGAGAGCGCGAGGAATTGTTCATGCCTCAGAGAACAGTGAGTTCCTGCAGCAGGCTTCCTTCAGCTTGTTACAGTCGGAGACTTTAAATGGATCGCCTTAATTGCTGCGGCATCCCTCAGACCATCTGCGTGTGTGGGAGGGTATGTTAGAGGAGTGGGCGCATGTCTTTCTCAGTGCTCACAGGCCATTTTGTTTTAAGTTTAAGCACAGTGAGGGAGCCATTGCAATGGCAGAGATGACAAAACTTAATAAAATAATCTATGCATTCAGTCAAAAACTGAGCTCGTCGTCTGAGACACCGCTGTGTTCAGTTCTGCAAAAGATGCACAGTTTTGTGACTAGACTACCAATCTGAGGATTATCTAAAGTTTTCTTTGGACACAAGGCATTTCAGCTCGCTTCATCCGACAGCTAACGCTCCCGGGGCGGTTCTGTTTGTCCAATCGGGAGCTCTTGTTCAGTAGAATCAGCACGTCTGCTCCGTGCTCCCTGGTGGCTGCCAGGCTGAGCCTGCTGAGGGCCGATCTGCTGTAATTTGCCAGGTCCATTACTCCAACAAATGTGATGGCTACGAGCCCTGCGAGCGTGAAACAGTTGGTGGGATAAAGAGATAGAGAGGGAGCAAAACAGAGCGCAGCTCCTGTCTGGCCATAGTGTCTAAGAGTGTGCGGACGACTCGAACTAATGGCACTAATTATGCACCAGAGAGCATTGCTGATGGGTCGGTTTTAGAGCAAAGGTGCTGGGGGGAAATAGCTGAGGGTCCACAAACTGCTTGAAAAGATATGTGAGAAAGGATTAAGATGAGTCACTTGGGGCTTTTCCTTTCTAATAGCCGTCTGTCTGTTACTCAGACATGTGGATGTGTCTGCTTGAATTGCAGCCGTGGGGATTTATGTTTGTTATTTACAGAGGAGTAATCCAAGTGAAGCTTGGCCCAGCTGAATGTGCTCAATAAAGCAGACTTCACCTGGAACCATTGAAGCTTTTATAGATTTCATTTGAAGACTGTAGCTTGGAAATTGCAGAGGACGAGGGCTGAGATGCTGTTATACGTTCCAGTCGGTCAGGTTGTGATATTTCATCACCTCCTTTATGTGATGTAACTATTGGACTACAGAGGAAGTGTTTGTCAGATATAACAACCGGAATTTAAACAGAAGCTGGACTCAATAGATTTATTCCATGAGCGCAGCAGGAAAATAAACAAGCTCCGAAGCTCCAGCCCAGAAACCAAGCGGCAAACTCCCAAGATCCTCTTTGTGCCTCTGGCGTTCAGAAGACAATTAACTCAATCCACAAATGTGTAACTTTAGATGAAGTGCGATAGGCAGCCTGCCATGTAGCACACACACGGTTCATGGCAAAGAGCCTCGAGTAGACAAAGTATTTCAGAAAGAAGTGATTAGCAACAGGTGCACAGAGCAATCAGCCAGTAGTGAGCCAACTGGCCCCTCTGAGACCCATGCGGTCCTTTGCAAAATTATTCACACCCTTGCACGTTTCCGAAATTGTAACATTGTGACCACACATTTCAATGTTTTATTGGGAGCTGATGGACCAACACAAAGGAGTGAAAGGAGAATAATGCATGCTTTTCAAAATGTTTTATGAATCAAATTTTGAAAATGTGTCAATTTTTCAGAAAGAGAACAATTTTAAATGGTCAAATTGACCAAAAGACCGCTAGAAATAGACACCAGCCCCCGCCCCCTCACAATCCTGGAAGCGTGTCAGATAAAGGATGGATGGAATTTGAACAATACATTTTAAATCATTTAAGTTTTATTCTGGGATGTGAGAAGTGTAGAAGTCACCATAGGGCATTGTTATTGACAGAAAGAGAAGGCTCTTTTCACTGAGCGTAGCAGAGTTTGTCCAAAAGAAGCCAACCTTTTTCTTTTCTTGTTTTGAGTAGCATACATTTAAAAAAACAACAACAACAAAGCCAATTTGCTCACTCATGTGCAGATACTGTTAGATTAAAGCTGAAATATATAAAACAATGGTAAAGTTTACTTCGCCAGAGAGTCGAAATGAGACCATCTAAATTCAAGAGAGCAGAAGCAATCACAACACAGTCGAGTATTGTTAATGCAAGCCGGCGGAGCTGCACCTTTGATGCACAGATGGTGTGTGCAAACTTTCTCGTTTCACCTCCTGCTCTTCCTTCGCTGTAATCTCTGCAAGTCTCTCATCCCTCATGTCCCACATTCTTCCTTCCTCTCAACATCCAGTGCATCACTCAGAAGAAATCAGTCACCCTCCTGTCAGCAAAGCGCCTCCACTCGAACACCTAAGTTTAGCTAAATAAGCTCAGCAGAATTGGAGAGCGGGATGGGAAATCTCTGGCTGGTGACCTTTGGCTGCACGAGCTTTTTGTAAAAACGCTCTCATTGATTCTTTTCAGATTTTCAAGTCAGTAAAGAAATAGTCACAGCCGGGCTGTCCAAAGTCGAGAAATTAATGTTTCCAATCAGAGTACTTTTTGATCAATTTTTACTGCAAATCATTGAAATGGAAATTAGGTTTGACTCACAATTTTGTGAAAAAACACAACTAATTTGATCTTGTTATAGTATGTGAGGATTTTCTTCATATTATTTCGGAATTAGAAGTTACAGGTCACACATTGTGAGACACACTCCAAAGGCTTAAAACATCTGAAGGTGTTACTTCATACTGTGTTGCAGCAGGTCACACAAACTCAAAGCTCAAAGTTGCCTCTAAGGTCTTTTTCTTGACAGCCATCAAAGGTCTTGGAAATATTGTTTAAATTATTCTTGTGTTGTCTTGGCATTTGTGTGTGAAATTACAACACGATCTCAAAAGGATAGCAATGTAAACCATGTACTGTCAGATCAATCACACATATGGAGGTTGAAACCATGCGTTGGTTAAACTCTTTTAATTTATAGCTCAAGTCTGCGTACTACAAATCTACTCTTGGAATCAATCAAATAGAAAGAAAAAACTAACATATCCTAAACAATATTCTAAAAAATTCAGAAGGATAAACAAACGTGACAACTTTACTTTTTCTTTTATGATAAAAGTCAACAACTAACGAGTAAATAAATATCCTCATCTGCATTGTCCATTACTACCAACCTTTTGTAACCAGCTGGTTCATTTTCTAGAGATTAGGGGGGAAAGTAACAAGAAAGGTCACCTTTGTCACCTTTCTAGGGAATCTGTTTGGCAATAAACTCTCAAGCAACTGATGGACTTTTCTATTTATCCAGGTTGTTTGACAATCTGAAATATTTAAGTGTAACTAAAAATAGAAAAGCCCTCTTCATGCCCTCAGAAAACAAAGGAGAAAAATACTTTACCTGTGTATTGTCTCGAAATTTTGAGGCTAATGTCACTTTCAGTTGCAACGTTGTCTTTTATTTAACTGCTGTTAGAAAAAAACTTGAAAAACATTTTAAGACAATGATTTGGTTTTGCAGGAACTCGTTATGTTTTCTAGAAACAGATCTGGAGCAAAAGGCAGTCATATTAAATAGTTACTGGTTTTCTCTCTCATTGTGAGACACAAATGTAGTTTTATAAAATGTTTCATGCAGTTTGTGAGACATTTTGTTATGAAAGGTCAATCCTTTCTGCTGCCACATGATTTTGCCAAATAGTCTTTACAGGTAACTGAAATGTGGTCAATGTTTTTTGGATAAAAAAAACAAACAAACACTCAGTTATGGTAAGAAGAGAAAATATTCTTGTTTCATTTGGTCTTCTTAATTTTGTTATCCTGCTTCATGTCTTCCAAACATTTAGGCTCCTGATTTAGGCACATAATTAAAACAGCAGAGACATGAAACCCTGCTGGAGGATGCAAATATTGCTAATAAGCAAGTTTAACAAGGACACAGTAAAAACAGTTTTTTGTCCTCTGGATTCCTGTTTTAATGTCTTGTAACAATTATAGTAAAAATGTTTTCTTAGCAGGGTTCAAACCCATGAGTGGAACGGAGAACTGAAGCACTAACTCAATATATCCACACAGGTACAGCCTTTCTTTAAAACAACCTCTACTGACCGTAGCCGCTGTCCTACACAACCTTGTTCAGATCAGTTCTGTCATTCATATTTCTATTGTACCCACACATTGCCACTTTATCCCCTCCTTCCACTTCATACAGCTAAATAAAGCCGTTAACCGTGTTTTTTGCTTTAGCATATAATATTATTTCTCTTGGTACTGAAACATATTTTAGAAAAATGTGGCGATAGCCAAAAAAAATGCACAAATCTCATTTATAATTGAGTTTGATTGTATGTTACTTTCTAAAGAATTTATATTACACTAAATTTCCATTCTGTTCCCTGCTTGGGTCAGTCAGCTCCTCTGAAGTATGAAGTAAGAGCCAGCTGATATATATTATTTATCGGAGTCACATGGCCGCGTTTCTTAAAGCAGACTTATGAGTAAAGGCTGGAAAACTTCTTATAATAAACAGTTAACAAAGTAAATATAGAACTAAAAGTAATAAACCATGAAAGGGAAAATGATTCCTGTCACCCAGGAAGTCACTAAGAACATCATTTCAGAAGAACGTCCAAAGAGCTACAGACCTCTTTTATCCAAGTTAAAGTCAGTGTTCACGATTTAACAATAATAAAGGTTTGCATCTTGTTTCAACTCTTAGAATTGAACAGGCACAGGCATATTGTAAAACTCTTTTCTTTCCCTGGGTAGTGGTTGACCTTTGTTCCTGTGGTGAAGAGGCTGTGACCTGGTGACCAAATATTCTCAGCTTTTTAAACCTGGCTGCTCTTGCTCTCCCCATGGCAGGCGGTCTGGGTATTTTTAGTTGTTTTTCTTGGCTATATCTGGCTGAAACTTCTCCATCGTAGGAAATTATCTCATTTGTTTTGTGTCACCTTAATTTTGTTTTGGGTTTCAATTACCATGTTTTTTTTTGCTCAAAAAAAGTTAACTCAATAAATACATATTATTTGAATATTATTATTATTAGTTATTTGAAATCGGTTTCCGACTTCACAATCTGGGTTGTGACAGTATAGGTCTACAGATGTATTTTTTTCAGTTTAGTATACTGGACAAAACCTGGTTCAGTGTAAAAAAAATTTAATTTAATAAATTTAAGATTTCACCTCTGCCTTATCAAAAGGGAAGAAATAAACGTCAGAATTTCCAAGTCCAAAGTCAATCCAAAATCCCCCCATTTTAACGGAAAACAATAAGTACATTACTCAAGAAAAAAACAAAAGTGCAATGCTGACCTCCTTCGGTGGTCAGAAAACAGAAAATTACTGGCTGAAAGAAAATGACAGATAACCCCAACTAAACCTACCATTTAACCTTTGACCTGCCTTGCCTGCTGGTGGTGGTCAGAGGGCAACGGTGCATGGTGGCCGATCCAGTAGCTTGCCACCATCATCAAACTTTGTGTGAAGGTGTGTGTGTGTGTGTGTGTGTTGGGGGGGGGGGGGGGGTCTGAAAAAGCTTTGCTAAAACGCTATACAAGTTTAAGTCATTTACTATTCAAACATGTTAGTGATAATAGGACGGTGATAGTGTGATAGTGTTGAGGAGCTTTGCTGCTTCAGGACCTGGAGGAGCTGTCAAGCTGCTGGAGTCATGAACGTATCAGAATTCAATTAGCAGGATGCCCTAACTTGGGCTTCCACATAGTGCCAGGCTGGTGCAATTAAAACCATCATTTGCAAATGTAAATTTCAATATACTTAGGTTATCTTTGTCTGACATTAGTCTGAAACATTTAACTGTGATGAAAAAGCAAACCCAGCAGGAAACTGTAAGGGGGCAGCACTGTATCCTTTCCTTCCTCTTGGATCCTTTACCCTTAATGTTATTTTTATATCTCACATGGAGACGTACCTTTCCTTTTAATGTCTGATTCAGTTCAATTTGAAAACAACATCCTTTGATAAACAACCTTGCCCAATGATTAAACATTTTTATACTCACTGGAATGACATTGTCTGCATCCATGATGCCCGAGGGAACCATGAAGGGTTTGTTTAGTAAGAAAATGATGTGAATCATACAGTCCAGAGTTCTCTAGGCAGCAGCTTCTCCGCTATTATGAAAGACTTCACCAAATAAAGCAATATCTTTGAGTAAACAGAAGCGTTTCAGGCTGGAGTTAGCTATATCTGAGATACACTATGTTTATTTTTACTTTAGTTAATAATCTAAGCATTGTCGGCAGCTTTCTTGCTCTCTGGATCAATGTCCTCATCGTTAGCTTTGATTAAAACAATGCTGTGCATTTACAGTGCTTCCTACTGTTTTTGATCAAATACTAGCTGAAGGCAGAGACAGTCTGCCATTGTGCCGCGCTGGTGGACTGCTGAATTAAATTTAGTTGTCTCTGTTGGCACATGAGTATCTAAAATGAGATTTCTTTCACCTGCTCTCTGCAAACAGCAAGGAAGGCCTGAATAAAGGGGCCGTGGTTTCGGTGCTGTGAAATTAGATGAAGTGCAGAGGATCAGCAGCTTTCTTCCACTGGCAAACTTTGCAAGAGCCGGATCCCCTCGTGACAGCCTGACTAAACGGATTGCATCTTTTAACGGGAGCGGAGAATGCACTGGAGCATTCCCATCCATTAGAAGATGAGATACTTCTGTCATGTTTAAAATAGATCCAGGGGTGAATCTAAGAAAACGTAGATTGATGAAACATTTGTTAAGCAATATGAAAGATAGTCTGTACTCCTTCAAGCCAGCGTATGCATATCTGAGCATGTGCTCTTTATATCTCTGCGTTCGGAACAAATGCAGGCATATCTAAATGGGGAGGCCCACAGAGGATTCAACGTTCGCTTGCAGGAATTTTCATCTTATTCCTCAAATCTCACCAAGAAGCAGTGGGGGCGTTTGGCCGCTCAGAACCAGAGAATCTATACAGTCGGCTGACAGAGGGGTGGAATCAGCAAAAATAGGGGAGGAGGACGCTCCGCTTTTGTATCACTCACTGGGTGTTCTTGGCAGCTTGTCGTCCTTTGTGACTGGTAATGTGCCTCCACCCTCGGGCACCAGAAAAAGCTTGCTACTCTTTACCTGCGTGGGAAGACTTTCCATCCTCTCTTCTTCCAATTTCAGAGGTAATTCTTTACCCTTCTGTTATATTTAACTTGTATGGTCTGAAAAAGGAAGAATATTCAGGCCTGCCAACTATTTCATTTCAGAACAAAGTGTTTAAAAGCAGAAACAAAAAAATCAAAAAACAAGCAAGCACAGTTGGTCTAAGGTCTGCACAAGGTTCTGGTCAGAATTTGATTTGGGGGCCAAATTACAACTAAGCTCATTGTCCACCAGCTACCACAGCGCCGGTAATGTGACTTTGGTAATATTGTTTCATGATTTTTGGTGTTCACTACAACTTGTTTTATAGTTCAGTAATCAACAAACAGTAAATTCACAAAAGTGGAAATTTGTGAAATAGGTTTCTGTTGAATTCAATTCAACTGAACTGAAGTAGGAAAACCTAAAAATATTTATAGCAGGAAATGAAAACCACTTCATGAACCATTTTGTCTTTACATCTTTTCAAATGTCCTTGGGTTCCATCAGGGGATCTAAAGCCCTTTTTTCGTTGATGTGACTTTAATTTCTTTCCTAATTAGAACCAGTTTTTGGAATCATGGAGCAAATCGGTAATTATTATTATTCAGGAAACAACAGAAGAGATTTCGGAGAAACTGGCCGCCCAATGGGTCATAAATAAAATGATGTCATCAAGTGTTGAACACACTGCCAATGGAGACACAGCCGACTTTACAAGAACTGAATCAGACATCAACCGACTGGAGTGAGACTTGACAATGGAAAAGTGGCTGAAGTTGCCCCATATGTCTCCTTATGACTTGCAGTGATTCCACCCCACCATCGGGTGGCAGGACGTTGGCCACACAGTACAGCTGCTTCTTTTTCTACAGCACGTTTTCCTTCCATTTAGTTTTTCATTAAATTGGATGCAGCACACTGAGCTGAACAACCATAATTTTTAGCTGTGGCTTTCTGTGGCTTATCTAATGTGAAGGTTTTCCATCTCTGTAAAATTAGCAGTCTTCCCTATGGTTGTGTAGGGCATAACATAGCCACATAACAATAAATCTTTATTAGTTTTAGCTTTTGAATTGAATTACTACAACGAAAGAAGTTTTAAATGATATTCTAATTTATTAAGTAGCTGTGTTAGTGGCCCTAATCCTCCAACTGTCTGCAGACGCTTCCTGATGTTTTGGTTTGTCCATGCAACCGTGAGGCCCGACAGATACATTATTTCACAAATTTCCGTAAAGACACGCCTTTTCAATGTGACTCTGTCTCGGTGGGAGATAAATCTGAAAGACTGCAAACAGAATCCACCCACATTTCCAGGAGTAATGGAGCTGTCACTGGCTAAATCTGACCCCACAGTAACCCTCAGAGGGGCAATGATATGCTGCCCATCCCTCCACCAGAGTGGAGAGGAGAGTGGGCAGCAGAGTGAGGAGGGGGCCTTATCTGATGATAGCAGTCATCTTCACTGAAATGAGAAAAATAGAGGTCATTGTGTCACCGTAGCCCCACGGGATGAAGTGTTTATATATGTGTGCGGGGCGAGCTGAATCCCTGCGGAGAGAAGGATGCTGGTAGGATGCTGAACTGATTGTCGATGCTTGGCTGGAGCTGATGAAGGCTCCCTCCAGGCGATATGAAAAATATCACGTCCTCCCATTCCTGCAAACCAGTTAAATTACAGGTTGCGATGTGTGGAAGCGCTCTCTCCCTCTCTCACACATCACAGCAGTCAGAGTTAGTCGTCCCTCACTATGTAGGTTACTTCCTCTCTGGTTCGCATGCATCTCCGGGGCGCAATGAAGCGAAGCTCAGCCAAGAAGGCGTAATGCACGGAGAAGGGGGGTAATCTCGCATCCAATCTGATGTCTCAGCTGCTAAAGTCTCTCCGGTCTCTGGAGGGGTGGGCTACACATGCTTATTTTCCCAGACACTTTCTATCCGTGGCGCGTCTCCGGCTTTGAACGCACTTGGGCTCCGGACACCGGTGGCTACTGACACACTCCCACACACACACCCTCTCTCATTCACACAGCTTTGCAAATGCACAGCCCGGGACTGGACTGGCCGGAGGAAGACAGCATCTGACTGAAAGCGCTGATGGTACGGTGATTTTTTTTCTTTCCTTTTTCTTTGTTTTTTTGTCAGATCTTGCTCGTTTACGCACAGAAAACAGGGACTGAAGTCAGACAGCGTGTTGGTAGAACAGGAGCAGAACATCAGTAAATACGCAAAATGTTTTCCTTTTGTGGATGTTAATTATTAACTTTTGGTTTATTGTTATATTTATATTACCATTGGACAGCTATTAGATTCGATTTGTCATACTAATTTGCCAGCGTTATTGCATGCAAAGTGACTTCATAACTTTAATTCTTTACGATTATGAACACCTGCCTAAGGGATGGACGGACCCAGACCTCTGAAGATGTTTGTGGTGTCTGGAGTCAAGATGTTACTTTTTTTTTTTTCAAGCGCATCCAGGAAACATGAGTTGTTTCGTTGTGTTCCTCCAACGATTCCTGAAGACTTTTTGCTTCGTGGCAAAAAGTCTAAACGCTGCCTCAGCCACCAATGCCACTTTACTGAAAAAAAGTGACAATTGTTTGCTCTGTGTTTGTGGTGCGTTTAAAACGTGAGGTTCTCATGGATGGAAGGACCTGAAGGGTTTACAGCAGAACTTCGTCCACTTGCTTCCTCCCCTTTATGTTTTCCCCCAGTAAAACAACTGGAAATCTACTTGATGTAAAAGAAAAATGATTCCCCAGACCTTACTGCAAGGTGGTTAGTTCTTTATGTGGTGGAGTGTTCAACGTAGGGATGTTGACTGGTCTGTAGCACCCACATGCATAAATTAGCCTGGAAGGAAGCAGTGTCCCTTCCTTGGTCACCGCTGATGGACACTGACCCCTGCACATGTGATCTTTGCTTTGCGTGATATGGCTCACTAACCGCGGTGGAGCAGTGTGGGTTGGCCTGAACACCTGACGTTTCTTAATTTGATATTTCAGTTCTCACCACCCAAACAAATGTTATGCTACATCTAGCTAAGATTGCCAGTTGAGTTGCACCTTCTCACTGGTTGCTTTTATAAAGTTCAGTCTCACTGCTTTCTTTTTTTAAGGAATATGGACAACATTTAGAGATCTTGTCAACCTTTTTATTGTCGGGGCACTAAAGAAGGGGCTCTCTTAGGGTTTGTTCAAGTAAAACCTCAGCTGCCACCACAAACCATGACCACTGCACTCATGGAGTGTTGGATATACTATGACCCATTGCGGTCGTCACAGTTTGTCTCCTGCCAAACTTGTTCCAACCCTAACACTCACCCATTTCTTCCTGCTTTAGCTCAAACACATGTAATTCACTTCAACTGTCAATGGTCGTAATGTTATGCTTTATTGGTGTATCTTTTTATTTTACTCAAACAGGGTGAGTCGGCTATTTGCACTGAATTTATGAGAACAGCCTCCAGTACTGATCCAGCAGCCTATAAAAGCAACGCTGTCATGGACAAGACACAATGAGAGTTGACCTTTTTCTTCATTTTCCCATCTTCCACCCCACTTGCCTTTGCTCTCTCCTTATGTGTGTGTGTGGGTGTGTGTGTGCGTGCGTGTATTTGTGTGATTTAGGAATTACGTTGAACAAGATTAATCTTTTCTCCACACAGGAGTTCCTCATGTAGCCAAAGGGTCACATGCATCTTGCTGGCTGCAGTTCTATATGTAAGAAATTGGTTAAAACAGAGAAAAATTGGAGGAAAATAAGATTGATAAATGGAGGACAGAGCGAGAAAGACCAGCCGTGGGCTCCCGGCGTTGCGGCTGCTGTTGCTGTTGCTGCTGCTGTTGCTCGGCCCCTCAGTGTTTTCTAGGATTGATCATCAGCCTTCACCAATAAACAGCCCCGCTCTGAGGATGTGTGAACTCTCCGAGGGGCCCCTAATAGAAAAATCTATGGCTCTCTCCCCGTCCCTCAATAAGTCGGATCCCGAATCCCTCAGTCCCACCTTCATCACTAACTTCTAACCTCATTTGTTGCTTTTGTTTTTCCACAGAGGCAATTACCTTTCTCACACCATGCGCCACAGCGCTCTGGCTGCCGGCTGTGTTATCTCAGCAGCTGCAGCAAATGCGCTCACTGAATTTACAACTCAAACTTGCCTAAGGAACGTGCACCACACAGCATAATCTTTAGTTGATCCCGTCCCTGTGGCTCTTATCCCTTGTAAGAGCTGTTATTTTATGAGGGATACAAAAAGCCGAGCCTGCAGTCCCCCCCTTCCAGCTTATTTCTAACGCAAACGTCCGTTTGCTGGGGGAGTCATAAGACAGGCAGGCAGGGGGACTTGCAAATCAAATTGCTGAAATCTATTGAAGCGTCTGTTTTGATTCTCCGGAGGGCAGCAGGGTGAAGAGAAACAAAGCTCTGAGCCCTAAACACGACTGGAAAGGAAAACAAAACCTGCCGCCGAGGAATTTTATGATGCGCCTCGGTCAGCCAGCTGTGCAGTACAAACTGGATGTGGATGGCAGAGCTGTTGAATTCTTTTTTTTTTAAGTCTAAGAAGCCTGGTCAAAGGTTCTTATTATTTGTACCCATTCATGCAGTCGTTATATGCCTCTGCCAACTCTCCCTCAGTCGGTCCTGCTTCTTAAAGTGACAAACTACACACCACTACTTTGCGTTCCTGCCTTCCTGTCTGTCTGCAGCATCCAGTCTGAGAAAGTTTCTCGCCTTGATGAGTTCATTCCCTGTTTTTTTAACTGTATTCAAACAGAATGTCTCATGATGTCAGCTTGATTCGGCTTCCCCTCACCCACCGAGTAAACGTCTTTCAGTCGGTGCTGTTTGTGATTAATGGAACATCAAAAGCTCAGTGTGATACATTCCCGAGGATACGAGTCTGCCAGGGACACATAAACATCATTAATGAAGAAGAAGCAGATTGAAGAGAGACGGAACGAGGGTGAGGAGGCTAAAAAAGTAGGAGGGGAACATTTATTTTTGTCAGTAATGTGATATAGAGGCTACTTACCTGTGGTTTTGTTAATGATTGCCCCTGTAAAGCCACTTTTGAGGGATGAAGGGACAGTTTGCACCCGGTGATCACGTAATTATCTACCATCAGTTTGCTGCATGCAGCAATGGATGGATGGATGGCAGCTTTTTTTCCCTACTAACTCCATCTAGAAAAATCACATCTTCCTTTGCTCTTTGATGGCCAGTGGCAAAAATCTCGGAAGCACACAAAGGAAACTTCTCCACTCAAGAAGACAGCTATATTTATCAGAGTATGCTGCTCTCTCCTGGGCTCAGAGGCTTAATTACCCAGAAGAGGGGGAAGTAAAGATGAATAGCAATTATGCAACAGTATGCAAAGTGTCCTGAATCGTGAGCCTGTTGTAGATGGAACCATCACTGCTATGTTCTCCAGATGAAAGTCTGGGTCAAGATTTCATGACACGGATTTTAAGCTGTTTGTACATTACATTTAAGTTATTTAAACTCCTCCTGATGCATTTGAGCTTTTGCCTCTTGTGTCACTCTACACTCTCAAAGTCTTTTATTCGGATTTTATGTGACACACCAAGACAAAGCAATATATACTGCCAATATGGAAGGAAAATATAACTAAATAAAATGTTTGTTGAGCTGCAAAAGCTACCCTTACAAAATTGGGAAAGGAAGCAACAGCAATTTTATTTGTGATAGGAAGTTTGTTTTGAGTTTTGAATCAAAGAACCCCAACTTTATATACATTTTATGGTATAACATAGAGAAAAGCCAAAAAAATGTACAAAAAAGCTGTGAAAATATTTTATTTAACGATAAGTTCCATACTTCCGAAATTATGTCAACAATAAGGACATTTAGGAACTTGGGGTTTAGTTACTTAAAGATTTGGTTTTAAAAAGGGACCTAAATCTTTACATACTTTTGCAAACCACCGTGTGCCATAAATGGAACATTTTGCTAACCCATTCTCTTTCCTTGTAGATAAAACATTTTACAGTCTGTTTTCCTCCTAATAAATAGCACACATTTTAGTTTTAGGTCCAGGAGGCTCAAATATTTCTGCCATTAGAACTGTCAGCTGCCACCACATGCAAATAGGTTGTTTAATATTTAATGCAGTAACAAGCTGTTTCATCTTTTCAGAGAAGAACATGCCATTAAAGTGTGCATTCTGGACTGACTGGAATAACGTGGCATACATAGTAGAAAAGATAATGTTAAATATTTATGCAAATGTCTGACAAGGAAGTGCCTTTGGGCAATAATCCCAACAACTCCAATAAGAGCTGCTCTGAAGACCATCAGTAAGAGCCCTGGAGGTGTCACTCTACAGGAGCTGCACATGCAAGAGGTTGGAGAAAAAAAAAAGCCATCAAAATAAAATCTCAATTTGTGTCTTTTCCCGTGTCTTCCCTGCGGCACCAGCGTGAAGGATGTAGAGCCGGAGGTGGGGGCAGGATGGAGTGCTCCTGGAAGACGGTGTTGCTGCTGGTGTGCGCGTCTCTTGGGGTCCAGTACACGGCTATCCGGACCCTGAGGGACTCAATGTCTGGACCCTGTCAGAGAGCCTACCGCTGCAGGAGCAGATACCACAGAGGTACCATCGGATGGCATATTAAAACCTTGCTACAGTCTAAAAAGTGTGCAGATATAACAGAGAATAAGTATTAAATAGAACAATATTTTGCTCAGTCAATGTATCTAAGTGGGGCTACTGACTTTTACTTCACACCATATGTCAGAAACAATCCAAGCAGTCCACATTTACAAAGAAGTCTAACCAAGTACACCATAAACATGAGTAAATAAGTAGGACAGAAAAAAACATCAAGATCAATTAAATACCTAAAAGCCTTTTTTGTAACAAATAAATTACATGTATGCATATCAAAATGGAACTGTCATTAATTTTGATAAACCTCTTTTTTGTTCTTTAAAGCTTTCTCTCGTAAAGTCAACCTTGTGGTTATGAGCCGGCGGTCAGCATCCGTAAAGGTTTTACTTTGAGTGTAAGACTTCTCTGTCTTCACTGGGTCCTCGTTGGAAATCTACCAATTGACTTTCTTGTTCCATCCCCTCTAATCTTTAAATTATTGTGTCACTGCATGAAAACCTTTCTGCATTTTTGGCTTTGTCACGCACAACCATTTAGGGGATTATACAAATGTGAATGCCTGACAAACAAAATAACATGAAAGCCAGATTTAGATGGATTTCCAATTTCTTGAGTAACGGTTCTAAATCCTGACCAGCTGACAGTTAGTTTCCATTTGCAGTTTTTACTCATTTTCCCTATAATCCATATTTTTTTCTCTTTCCCTTGTTTGTCTTCTACATTTTAAGGCTGTATTTTAAAAAAAAGTTAAAATCCGCTAGCACAATGTTAGAGACTTTCAAATTTCTCACCTGGTTTTAAAATTTCAATCTGAAATGTTCCTTTCTTTGTTTTCTGTGCCTTTTGGCCATTTTCTTTTCTTAATTTACTTCAATACTAATTTAATATGTCATTCCACAGTAACCTATGGGCATATTTGTTTTGATTTTATTGGGTATGTGGATTACATGGTTTGCAACTGAGTACTGGTGTGAATTTCATATCAATAGCCCCTTTAAAAGTGCATTTTCTGAAAAGACGAAAGCCTGAAATACATCAACTGGGGATACAGAGAAACATTCAATACTTGATTGGTAATATTATAATTTCAACAAAAACTTTTAGAAATAGGTTTTAACATCAGTGCTGTTATAGATGCAAAATAAAAAGGAAACCTGAGCACTGAAAATGGGTTTTCCCTGTAAATGGAGAAAAGAAAAATAATATGAAAAATGCATTATTTATCTTGCAATTATCCTCCATTTACCACCATTAATACACTCTCACTGCACAGATGTAACTCGCCAGTGAAAAGCTCCTGAATAAAAAAAATCCTCTTTGCAATCAACTCTTCATCAGCAGTAATTGCACATCAGTTATTTGGCTCTATATTTAGAAATCTACTATTTCATAACTCTCCTTTGAAAACCGCTATCAGTCTCTTGGATGTTTGCCCTAAATAATTTAAACTTTATTGGCTTTAATCTGTAGTTTTCCAGAAATAAATATAGAATATTGCAGTTCATATTTATGAGTTAAAGTTGATCTTCTGAAACGAACCGCATTTCACTCAGTAATGATTGCAGCATTTTCTGGAATAAGTTATTTAAAGCCTGTTCTTAAAACATCGTATGAATGACGATAATTTTGAAAGCACTCGTGTTTTTCTTTTCTTTGCTCAAGACTCCAGATGGGCTGCCTTGTGTGATGACAGCTGGATGCCCGTCGAGTTGCCTCAGAAGCATATACTGCTTTTTGCGACAACGCGCAGCGGCTCCTCGTTCACCGGCCAGCTACTCAACCAGCATCCCGGGATCTTCTATGTCTTTGAGCCCCTTTACCACGTCCAGCAGGCCTTCACCAACTCCAGCAGCAGGTTGCGTCGAACTTTAGACCGCCGGGCCTTGCTTGGAGCCTACAGAGACCTCCTCTTAAACCTGTACACCTGCGACCTTCACTTCATGGAGAACTACATCCGCCCTGAAGCCCAGGATCACATCACAAGCTCCTTTTTCCGACGGAGCTCAAGCCATGCCCTCTGTTCTCCTCCAGTTTGTTTGGAAGGGGCGGTTGCAATGTCCGATTCACCTGATGAAATCTGGTGTCCTAAGAAGTGCGGGGCTCTGAACCTCACTCTAGCCGCCATGTCATGTATGTCAAGAGGACATGTAGCCATAAAAACCGTGAGGATTCCCGAGGTGGGAGACCTGCGGACTCTGACAGAAGATCCGCGTCTGGACCTGAAGATCATCCATCTGGTGAGAGACCCCAGAGCCATCCTCGCTTCCCGCATCATGGCGTTCTCTGACCAGTTTCGCGCTTGGAAAATATGGAACGCCACTGGACGCCAGCCTCGATACGTGGACCTCTCACAGATCACCAGCACCTGTAAGGACATGTCTGCCTCTGCAGAAAGTGGCCTGCAGAGACCAGCGTGGCTGCGAGGACGATACATGCTGGTGCGGTACGAGGACTTGGCTCTTCACCCAAATGCCGGGGCGACTGCAATTTACAGGTTCGTGGGTCTGGAGATGGAAGACAGGGTGAGGATGTGGATATTGAAAAACACCAACAGCAATGTGTCGGCTCCCTCTGAGTGGAATTACAAATACTCCACCACAAGAAACTCCAAAGCCACGGCAGAAAGTTGGAGGCTTCGTCTCAGCTTTGACATTGTGAAAACTATTCAGAATCTTTGTAGTGACACGCTGGCTCTGCTTGGATACAAGCAGGTTCATTCTGCTGCCGAACTCAGAAACTTGTCACAAAGTTTAGTGGAGCACAGAACGTTTCAGCCTGTCGCATGATGATGCAGGAAATCTGCCTATTTAGAAAACGTCTCTATGCTCAGATTTTGGTCTGTCAAGATGTGGATGAAATGAATGTAACTTATTTGAATCCTGACTGATGCCTGAAATACCTTGCTATAGTTGGTAAGTTTTTGTTAAAAATGTCAAAAGTGCCATTTTTTTACATGAAGAAAACTGGGAAACAGAATGATGCACTAATGGTGCTACTACTTCTGCTGTATACCTATAGCATTGACCCGGGGGCTCAGTTATGGCTTTTTAAAATAATTAGTATCTCTCAAGATGCATTCCCAGAAAACTCTATGACATTGTTTTTGCTTAGCCAATGTTTAAAAAATTACAGCCTTTGTGTGGCAAAGGTATGTGTATTTGGGCCAAGTTCATAGTTTTTGTTAATTTAGCAACCCAGAAGTTTCTTCTTCTACAATTCAGCTCAAAATTATTTATACCTTTATCAAATTTAGATTTAAGGTAATTTTTTTATCAATATGTTTCCTCAGACTAAAAGTAACATCAACATGTTGTAGTCTAACATTAAATCAAAAATATGATGGGGAATAATTTTCCAATTGCAAAGATTTGGCAAAAGATTAATGGCCCAACTTTGTCAGCATAAGAAGGAGTATATCAGTATACTGCCAATAAATCTATCTAATTGATAATTGAGGATGCAGACACTTTTTGCCATGTCAGTTTTTGCTCAAATGTAAATTAAAACTGATCTGGGTTTTTGTTTACTCCTCTTATATTATCTTTTTGTTAGTCAGAAGATAGCTGTGTTAATGCTGATTCAAAACAAGCTTTTTAATTGAATGACTAAATGGCTCTGAATAATTCAAGCTTAGCTGTAAGTGTTTCTCTTTTTTTAAATACCTAAAACATCAGCAGCTGTATTGGCTGTTGCAGTTTCTCGTCTGTCTTTGACATGTGACCTGCTCTGCACTGTGCTAAGCAGAGAACAGCTTAAACTCTGATCGTCAAATTTTAAGACGTTTGACTTTTATTTAACTTTTGTTATCACAAGAACAACTTATCTTATAGTTTTCTCCGCTGCACATTAACAACTTTTAGCACACCAAAATATTAAACAGAATGGACATGTTAATGCTAGGCTAGTCTAGCACTCAAGGTTGTGTGTTTTGATCCAGGTTTATTTTTAAAAACAAATGTTTAATCTACATGATTACTTTTGGAGAACTACTGAGAGAACAATACATTTGCTTTCTTAAGCTAGCTATGTGCTAAAGGAGGGTCTTTAAGCATCCAGCAGAATGTCCACTTGGGACAAAATATCTATTCCTGTCAAGAAACATTATGCTATACTGTCCTTAACATCATTAGTAGGTGAGTTAATATTGATGGTACTCAAATTTATTTCATGCATGCAGATTGCATCAGTTGTAATGTGGTTATTGAATTATGACTCAGTAGCAGAATCTGGCATGACTCAGACCAGAGTTAGGGATAAATATTCCAGATCAGGACAGTAAAAAACACTGGGACCAGGTCGTTATTAAGACCTCACATCTTCAAGGACATCATGTGAAAGAGTAATGTCAACAGCAAAGCGAAAGCAGGAGTAAAACCTATTATTATTTTATGTCAGATGTTTTCCCAGGATGGAAATAGGTGTAGATCACAAACAAGGTCAGAGGCATGCAGCATCAGCGCAATTTTGTATTTGCAGAAAAGTTCAGGGATGCAATGTTTCTTATTTTCAAACCCAAGCTTTTAAATATTCTAAAATGTAGGAGATGAGCTGATCTGTATTTCATTAGTTCAACTAGCTTTCTGTCAAGGTGCCTCATTGTTTTCTCACCATTATGTTGAGAGTCCACCTGTCCTGCAAACCAACTTAAAGGAACAGGGAATGATAGCAATGGCTTCCTGTAATCTCAGAGGCTAATTATTCAGAAACGTACCCTGCAAACCTTTTGAACATTTTAGACAAAGGAGATATGTTGTAAAAACCCAAGTGGTCTGTGACATTTCCTTTGAAAACCTTGCAGACATTTTACAGATAGCTCCCAATTTAAACGTCTAGTTGGCCAGGAGAAGCAAATGCTCAAATGTAAATCCTCCAGAGCAAAAGGTTATGAAGGTTGGTGAATGTAGCTCCTTCCTTCTCTTTTCTGTAAAGCTGTATGTTCCTTTCATTCAATATTTTAGATGCTTTCAGATAACTGCAGTATCATTTTTAGCAGAATAAGGAGCGTCATCTCCCTTTGCAGTGTGTTGAAAATAAAACACAGCGATTTCCACACCGTATTTTCTGCATTATGTCTCGGCTCCTGTGAGCTGAAGTCAGTTGCTCTCCCTCATCCCTTCACCTTCATTTCCAGCTATATGAAATGCCTCTGCAGCACATAAAAAATCCCCCGTCGTGAGGTATGTGTAAACACCATCTGCAAAAGAAACTCAGCCTGAACTATCCACACATTTTTTTAACCATCTCCAGTGGGGTTTTTGTTGTTGTTGTTTGTTTGTTTGTAACAACAGGCTTTGTCTGACAATTTAAAAAAATTACAGAAATGGCGAAAAGGTCAGAAATTTTTGTTTTACAAGATGAAAACGTTCTATCCCTGAGAAGGGGGATGTAAGATCTTAGAACTGAGCTTGCCAGATTTGAAGCATCGCCATGAACAAATAACCATTGAATAGATATCGAAAATTCTGCTTTCTGTGAAAACTGGATGGTGAAAAAATATTAACAAAGACACATCTACAGTCCTGTTGTTTTTGAGTAAATGTCCAAATGGAATTACAAAGAATTAAAAAGCCCAACTTTACGTTTCTATTGAGAGCATGTGAATAAATCTGTTTTGTCTTCACTATCAATAGTAATCTCAGCTTTGTTTAGGGCTGTAAGAGTGCCAAAGCTATGTGCTGGACATGTTTACACATTGTATACTAGTATTTATTTGAGAGTTTTGATTAAATAACTGCTAATTATTTCTGAGTGAACGGCTGCAGTCCTCTGTCATTATGTTGGGTTTAGATGTTTTCTGGCCTTATTTCATTTGAAGTGTCTCTTGTAACTAATGTTTCACTCACAAAAGCACAAAATCCATGGATTGTGTTTATTTTATGTTCCGATGTCAAAGGAACAATATCAATATGATTCAGCCTTAGTCTGCAGTGCAAACTAACCAGAGATTTTACGGTGATGACTGGCGTTTATTCTGGTCTTTGTGTCTAAACAGAGGAAGGATGTGTGCCGTCTCCAGGCACCGACCCATTTCTTCTAATGTGGAGCTGCTGTCTTGCGATTAACACTGGGAGTGGTTTCTGAGGAGGCACTCATCGTGTGAAACACAGACAAACCACTGAGCGGCTGTGATTTTCTTCCTTTTAAATGCGAACATTGCATTGAAAAGGCGTCATTCACATCCCTACAGAGGCTGCAGCTCTTCCCCACTGGTAGCTATCAGCTTTCTTGCTTATGATATTGATGAAAGCCGCAGCCGAGTGATGGAAAATATGCAATTTAAGTAGAACCGTCATGCTGCTCCATAAATAGTATTAAACTTGAGGTGAAATTGTTCCTTTAATAATGTATTTTTAGGCACCCAGTTTTCCCATCTTTCTTGTAGTTGCTGACACCAGGGATATCTGAGCACAAAGAATTGATCTACAGATTCAGCCGAGGAGAAGCAGGATTTAAGATGCATTGAGAAAGACCTGCCCCCTTTCTTTGAACTTAATCTGCAAGGCTACACAAACTGGCCATAAAGCAAAGCTTTATGACACGCGGGGAGACGTACTTCATCGGTTTTTCCATCCGCAGCCTGACACACAAAGCTGCAAGTGGCCTGAGTCAGCCAGTAGCTAATTACCCATTTCTTCTCCACTCAATACAGACAACCCCCTTTCTGTTTCCTTAACTGTGCTGACAAATTCAGGTCTTATTGATGCTGGAAACAAGATGCTGTTGGAAGAAAATGCATAGTAGCACACCTTTCATCAGTGGGTCTCATCCTCACCCGTCAAACAAATAAACAATGCTACTTTATGTTTGTAGAAACCCCAGATGGGTCGAACTTTTTCAGTTTAGGTGCAGTTTGTGTACTGCTTTGTTAGAAAGCACTGCTGTGAGAAGCTCAGTTTTAACCTCTTAACCTTTACTGAGTGATAATAGCAACCGGGACCAAACACAATTCTCAAAAATAGGGCATGCAAAACATTCATGAAAATCTTTTGAAATACTGGCAACATGTCATATAGGCAAATAATCACGTGATCAAGTCACACAAATGAGATAATGTGTGAATAGAGCATATAATCTAAAAAAGTATTTACTATAGGTTTGTCAGAAAGCAGGGTTACATCTGCACACTCTCTTTTTGATAATCTATGCATTGTTTTCCACATGTTGCTACTTGTGATTTTAAGGCAAGTGTGTAAAAGTACAAAAATGGTACTTTTTGCACCAAGTAATGCATTCTGTGATCTTTAAACACACTTTTCCACCTTTGCATCTTCAGCATACAGTAGTTTGACCTGTAGAGAAATAAATGTTTGAACAGTAACTGCTTGGACACCCAGAGCAAATTGTTCAGTGTTAAAACTGCTCTGTGTTTTCACTGGAGTCTTGCGCCAAAGTGAAGGTTTTCTAATATTGCCTCCAAATTAAGACTTTTTCTGCTTGATAGTTCTTGGGGGTAGCAAAGATAAACCACAGGACCATCCATGCAACAAAAGGCTTTTACTCATTAAAGTTATAAAATGCATTTGGGGTTTTATGACAAACTTTTAGCTTCTTATAAATTACAGGTACCTGTGTAACTCTTTATTGACACATTGCATTTTAATCCCCTCCTTAAATCACCTAAATCCCAGATACAAGTGTGCCATAAAATACCTCCATGCACACACGTTGGTTTCTTATTTTTGTGGTTTGATACAGTGAGAGCTGAGGTACAAAGGTTAGAACTCATGCAAGGATTCATGCACACTTCTCAGATAAAAAAAGGAAGAAATTTTCATTCCAGTGATAGTTTGGGAGCATGTGGAGAGGGCACATGCTGACATCTGTCACCCCACAGTTTCTTGGAATCATGCATTGCAACACAGATTCTCCAATGCGTCTGGTGGTTTTTTTTTTTCCAAGTATTAATTTGTTTAGTCCCTCTCTATATTTCTGAATAAGTTCTTCTTACATCAGCTCATGAGAAGAGAGTTACGTATTTTTATACAGCTGGATTGCAATAGTGTACCTGATCTGCATTTTTGTTGAAAGAATATAAACATACATCTTTCTTAGATGTGTTTTTTTTTCACTGTGGTGAAATTTTTGTCAAGCAGAGACACACAAACCAGGACAAGCAGGGGCCAAAGATTTTAGCCACATTTGGAGCAATCAAGCTGCTTGTAGCCTGAGTAGAGACAGTAATGTTTTACTTTGCATTCTTTCTTGTAGCATTATAAAGCAAGCCGTTAGACTTCAGAGGCTTGACAAGTTTTCATGTCACAGGACGAACCCGACTGCAATATTTTCATTTACAAGCCTAAAGGCATCGACTTGCGTCCACATGGCTGGTTCCCTTTTTGTTTTAACAAGTGATTTAACAAAGTGTGGCTAATGAACTGCCTGAGAAGTGAATATAACGAGAGTCTAGTTCTGCGCCACTTAGAACAATTTATTCTTCTTTCTTTATCACTTAATAGATGAATGAATACAAACCGTTTCCATGAACCTCATTTTATTTCCTATTAAAACTCCATCCTGATGAAGATTGCCTGACTCCGGCCACGCCGTGCTCAGGTCCAGCGTCAGCCAGCTTCCTGTTCTGGGAGTAAGCATCCACTTGACCTTCTGTTGCTACTGTTGTGTCAGTGTCAGTCGATTCAGCTCTATCATATAAATTCCCACCTGCTCCATCCCAACGCCCCCCTGTAATCACCAGGCTTAACCATTAGCTGGATCATAATGAGATGTGGGAGCAAAGGAGGAGGCGAGATGCCCTTGGAGTTGCTCCTCCATTTTGCAGGTGCGTCGCCTGACTTCATCATCTCCGTTGATTCTTTATGGTCTTTATCTCGGCGTGCAGCCAGAAAGTCTGCAAATTCCAGCCTGTCGTAGCGAAACACGGCGGACTGTGTTGAGCAATATCAACGCGACATACATGATGCTGTGTGTTCAGAAGAAGATAACGGAGTGCTTCAAGCTGGGCTGCCAGTAGAGAAAAGGGGAGCAATTTTTTTTTTCCATCTAAGAGCTCCACAAATTGCCTGCCATATAGAAAGGCATTCATTTAAGAAAAAAAGAGGAGCTGCTGAGAGCGGAGTACAAAACAAATTGGTGTCCCTGTTAAAATTACCTGAGAAAAGTGCCGTTGATAACTGAAGGAACGTCTCCAGGAAATTATTATTTCATATTTGGATCAACCTGACGATGCAGCGGCACATAAAAATAGCTGCTCACAGAGGACACAATTTCAGCCTGATGGAAACTGAGAGCCACAGCAGCCTGTAATTTAGCACAAACTAAGTGCACACAGTCCATCACGTCTGAAATGTTCTATATGAAAATTACCGGAATATAAATGAAACGCTTACAATTTTAAGTTCAGCTGTTTGTTCTCGGTTGATGTGATCATAAAACCCCCGGAAGCACTTCCACAAACAGTTTGCATTTTTCTTTCTCCTTACAGGGAACCGAAGATATCATTTACAGAGAGATTATGGAACATTTAGGAGCGAATGAAGCCTCTTCGCACCACAGTATCTTTATTACCAGGGCCACTCAGGCCCTTAGCAGACATCAGCCTCTGTCACGCCCATCATTCATGTACAGTTATTTGCCCCCAATACGCTTACCACAGATACAAACACAAAGAGTCCCCGCTCTTCATTGATCATCTTCACCTCTTTTCTTTTCTTCTTGACTCATTGTCAGATTTTTTCATTGCAAAGTGTTTCTTTGCTCTATATTTTTTAATAAAAGGTTCATTTTTATGACATCTCTCCACAGTGTCTGAGTTCAGTCTCACATCATTTATTGTGTTTACCACTGATCTTCATAATAGGGAATTCAGTGCAATCATCAAACGGCCAGCTGGCGTAGCTGCAACTGGGTGGAGCTCCTCAAGGTAGAAGCAGGCGGGTTGTCAGCAGTAGCTCTCCAGCAAACTGCAGGTAAAAAGAACAAGGAAAACACCAGCAGTAGATTTCCTGATGTGTTAGCTGAGTGAAATGATCTAAAATTCACAAACTATTGGCCAGACATTTTTCTGGATTTTCCTGTAGGGATCAGATTTCATGGTTCAATCAGCTACGGCACGTTGTGCAGATCAGCGAAGCAGCCCCACACCATCACACTGCCACCACCATGTCTGACCGTGAGGTCAGACATCAATTAACATACATTAATTGATGAATTTCTGAAATGTTGAATCAGTCTTTGGTCAAGCAAGTGGTACACCCTCCAAACCTTCTGCTCTTGCTTGGTGAGTCCACAGAATATTTTTCCAAAAGGTTGAAGGATTATAAAGATGTTTTTAGGAAAATATAAGACCTACTGTACCTTTTTGTTGTTATTCAGTGTTTTTTCTCCCATAAAACTCTCCCCGGGGATGCCATTTTTATCCCGTCTGAACATTATTGGCAAATAATGAGCTCTGCCTCTAATTGAGGCAAAGAAGGAATGTAGTGTTTTATGTCTTGTTCTTGGTTCTTTTAATTTTGGTTGAATAGCTATTCCTTGAAAGGTTTGCCTCTGCTGCTTGTTGTCTCCACTGGTGAACAACGGATCTCACTGAGTTGTTTGGGGGAATATAATCTCACTCACACATTCATTGGCAACTTGAGGTTAAGTGTCTTGTCCATATGTAAGGAGGAAGATAAAACTGAACCCACAACTCTGAGTGTAAAACAACTACTCAGTAACTACCGACTTACCCATTAGAAAACATACATTTTTATTAACTTTGCTTTAAAACTGGTTTCATGACATGGAAAGCAGAAAAAGAAGAAATCTATATCATACCAATACATTTTCACACCATTGTGCACTTAACTTTATTTGTTAAATATTTTACCTATCATCAGGCTCATGAGTTTTGCATTTACAAAAATTAAACACTCTATTTATCTCATTCATTTTTGCACTGCTGGGTAGAATACGCACTGCATGAGAGTATATGGTGATTGCTTAACCACAGTGATACAGCAAACAGTGATAATGGACACTACAATCATGAGAATTAAAAAAATATTATTTTCTATCCTTGTGCTATAGTGGAGCTATTTTTATGAAGCAGCAGCAGGAGTTCTGGCAAGAGAGACGTAGCTCATCTAGGGGCAGAAAATGAGAACTAACACAGAATCAAGCATGAGGCAAGTAACAGCAGGTTGTTTCTGAGTGAGTAAATAGCTGAATATGTACAGTCAGCCTGGTTGATGTGTATTTTGCTATGCTTGCTTCTGGTCATATTTAAAAGTGATGTAAAATGCTGCCAACAAACTTAACAAAACACATTTATTGTCACTTGAGAAAAATTAAGCTTGTATTGTAGGAAGCTGCAGTGTTGCTTTAAAGATGAAAAATATGACAATGACGCCATTAAAACCACATACTCTATTACAATTAGAATTCATACATTTTCAAAGTATTGACAATTACTACAATAGTAAATACATGAATAGATTCTTAATTATACTAACATCCTGACAGTGGTTAATAGAGCTCTTTTTAATCAGGCCAGTAACACCTTAGTTACATGTAGGGGATTTTCTTGGCTTGTAAAAGAGATGCTCCATGGCTCTGTGGTGAAAATGCAACACAGGCCATTTCAGACCCCAGTTGTTCCTTTGGGCTGAACAATTAACTCCACAGGTCATTCTGATAAGCTGTTTGGTTTAGCCTCAGAATATATGTTTTATACAAACAACATCATGCAAAAATGTAAAACAGTCCATACATGCATGTTTTGCCTCTAAATAAAAGACATTCCTATATTTGTTGTAAATAGTCTTGTGCAAAGATTCTTCAAAGGTTTTTCTTTTCTGGTTTATTTGTCTTTTGCAAATCAAGGTCTGTCTCAATGTTGTTTTGGCTCCTATGTTTTGAATTATTCCAGTTTATGTTTTCTACTTCAATGTTTGTTTAGTGTTTATTTATGAATCCATTTCTACTAATATTTTTCAGGGTCTATTTTATATTATTTTTCTATTGAAACACATTCTGTTCCTTCCTCCACTAATCCTGGCCCCAGTATTTAAACTTCCCGTTTTCCTTCACTTTTCGCTGAATTGTCCTTTTATTCCCCCTCATGGTTCCTATTTTTATTGTTAGGTTCCTCTGTTCCTGCCCTCTCTCCTACTCTTGTGTTCCTCTGTTGTCGTCTTCTGGGTGTAAGTTGGTGCATAAAGCATCACTCAAAGTTTGAGTTGTACTCCTACATAATTTCGTCCCTTGAGAAAATCAGGTTGTGAGGGACCCTGGGTCAGGAGGGAAACCCAGACATCCCAATCTACACATCACATGTCACTATGGAGACTCTAAGGCATTCATGTAATCCTGTGAGCTTTTACACCACTAATGTTGTTCAAATGGACAGTCAGTGTAATGGCTTCAAGTATGATTTTCTTCAGTTTTATGTTTACAAGCATATATATAAAGGTCAAAAGACATTTCATGTCCCAATAATTAGTAAATAGGTGTTCATAGAAAATAGAGATGAAAAATTGGTTTCTGAGTTTCTCTGTATTCTTGTATCCTTGGGGCGCTCTCAATACAACAGTCTCTCTGCTGGCAGCTTCTCTGAAGGATCTTACTCCAGGCATAATCTTTCTACCGGAAGGTTTCAGAAAAAGCCAGTCCAAATCTTTTTCAAGTGAGCAACACTCAGATGTTTCATACAGGGGGCGTCTTCCCCTCCATCTTTTGCTGCTCGGCATTTCTGTCCTCCCTTCACAGCACGCTCCCTTTTTGGTAGCTTGTAGGCGAGAAAATGTCTGTGAGATTTCCTTTTTCCTCTGCTGCCTTATTAAAGTCTTTCAAAGACAAACCAAAGCAAGAAAGGAGGTGTGGGTTGAAGTATCACAGAGTTGGTAAGAGAAAAGTGCGAGTACAACGCGATTGGCTGAGATCGGACCACACATGAGGCTTCGAGATTCGTTTGGCCTATACTTTCTGCTTACTGCCCACTCATCCCTGCTGAGATTTTCACAGCAACTTTGAAACACTCATGCCGTTTCTCTTTTTCTGCTTTTTTATGTAACATACCTTTGAATGAGTCACATTCCTGCCTGTTTGCTCCTTCAGTTCTCCTGCTGTCAGAACTTCTCTAGCAAATTACCAGTGAACAAATACTGTAATTCCATTTGTTCTCGTCCACAAGTTAACAATTCTGAGAACCTAAAGAAATTTAGCTTCACAAAGCCATCTCTCCATGAGCATCTACCTGGTTCTGACCTGGCTCACCCTGGCCAGATTGGTCTAGTAGTAGCAGATCCTACGCACCTCTTCCTCTTTTTTCATAACCACTCCATGAGCAGTACAAGCTACGCCAAGCCGTGTTTTACGTGCATTTGTTGATTGGGCCATGATTTACACCCCTGTATGAGCAGAGACCAGACCTGGCAAACTCCAAACAACCACCCCTTAACCACCTCGGTGAACAAACTGACATACTGTCTGTTATCAAAGCTGCTCAGTGTGGAGGAGCGTAATTATGAGCAGTGCAAGGAACACAGGCGTCAACTTTAGAAGCAGAATAACCGGGACTTAGCGGCTCTGCAAGCAGCACGTCTCTTCGAAGAATGAGTGTGCAAGGGAGAAGCGAGAAACTGTCAGCATTACAGTTTTGTGCCAGTGGGAAACAGCAGAACTACATAAAATTAGTTTGGCGTGACGTGCATATTATTCTGTTTGGGTTTTACTTTCCAATAAAGTAAAAGTATGCTTAGCAAACTATCATCTAAACTGAATTGTTTTCATTATATTTAGGTGAGCAATAAACTTCTGTAAGACAAAATGAAATATCTGGATTTATTTCAGTCCATAAAACCACGAACTCGAGGTTCTCCATTGCTGAGTTTTGATATTTTCAGAGTTTTCTGCTTTGATCAAAACAAATCAAAGCTAGTCAGAGCGCCAAACGCAGCTCTTGAGCTTTCAGTGCAATGACTGCTGGAGATTGGACCTGCCCCCCTGCAAAGATAAGCAGACGGACAGACTGATCTGATTTCATTTTTGTTCAGAAATTTTAAAATCTATCATGATAGAAAACATGCACATTTTTTTCAGTTCTCACTATGTGTATGAAAGGGAGAAAGTGTAGCTGAAGCATTCGTCTTCAAATGTTTATATTCACACCAAAGTGTATGGAGAAGGGGACAGATTCAAGTTTTTTCAAGACAGCATTAACAGGAACTGCATTAAAATATGCTAAAGCCAAATTAACAAGTTGCATCAAAACAGAGCGTAATAGGCTAGCATTAGCATAGCAATTCAACACACAAGTCCACATGAAAACATGTGCAAAACTTAAGTTTACTGAAGACTGTAGCTGTATACGTAGAATCTGCAATGCCCTTAGAAACATGTAATAAGGTATGGTTGTGAATAAACATCTGTCAAAGTCAAGATAAGCAGATACTGCAGCATCCGCAATGTCGTTGTTGAATGAGTTTACTTTTGAAGAATCACTCTGATCCTAAAGCTGACTATATTAAAACTGACTTTATACAGCAATTCAGAGTAAAACCCTGGATACTTCCAAAGGTAGGAAGCCCTTATAGTGGCGTATTGTGGCATTACAGGACATCCCTGATGGATAATCAGTATTCACCATGATGTAAATAATGAATTTAATTTTATTCTTAAACAGTATATCTAAGATTAATAAAAATCTTCAGTGGTTTCAAGTCAGCAATTAACACATTTGTATTTGAATGCATTTGTATCTAAATGACAGCATCTTCATCATTACTACACTGTGGCTGTAAACCTCAGTTCTTCCTTCTCTGCTAAATCCCAGCGTCCTTTTTTGCTCCATCCCTTTTTTTGTTTCCAGTCACACAACCTAAGTCTCATCAGTGCCTCGGGGATGACATGTCTGCTGATGCTAACAAATGACGAACGTCCCCGCTGACAAGAAGTCCATCTATCTGTGTCAGAGTAATTGAATTTCATAAATATAATCAGAAGGGTCTGTTATGAAGGGACCTGTAGTCTGGTCTCTTCTTGGCAGTGACTATTCTGTACACAACCAACACTGCCTGCAGCCTGATTAACAAGTGAAAGTGTCTGCATGATAACCATTGAATGCACCTACATTTGTCTGAGCAAGGAATATTCAAGTTGCAATTATTAGCCAATTAACTTTTGCCACATTCTCATGTTTGGTTTTAAAACAAACCTCGTTCAGAAACCCCACAAGACAAGATTGCATTTCCCAAATAAATCAGCGCACTATGTGCAGTCTGAAACTATTGATCAAAACAAATCAAGGCAGAAAACCTTGAAGTTATTGGACCCTACTTAGTTTTGATATTTTTAGAGTTTTCTGCTTTGATCAAAACAAATCAAAGCTGAAAACTCTGAATGTATTGAAACTGGGTGGACTCCAAACCATAGATCTCAATCAATATCTGCCAGGCTGACGCTCCCTCTTCCCACTGTATGGTGGGTGCGATGTTATCTTTCACTGTATGTTGTGCTGAAACATATGCCTCACAAGGTCCATATGCTCAATAGACAAACATCTAATTAGCTGCTAAATGGACCAGGCTTTGACCTGAGAGGTGTCCCTGAGGGCTAGTTAATCCCCACTGATGCAGTTTGAGGAATTATTGATCCAAAGGCCCATTAAGATAAACTACATAAGCACACAATCGAACAAGGCAGCAAGAAAGTCCTTCCATGCAAACTTGTTACAGAGAAGTGTAGATAGTCCACTCACAAATAGAAAGAACAAAGTTAAAAATGTCTCGAGGGGTCCTTAAATTTCAAAAACCCATTTTGGAGCAATAAAAGCCTTAGAGCTTTCTTTGATAAAAGCTTAATAGATTAATCCAAAGTATTCAAGATCTTGATGCCACTGTATGGAAGCTGTGAGATGCAACATTGAAACAACATAACTATGCAAATATCTCAGTCTGTCCCGTAGGCTTTGAACTTGGTCTGTATACTGAAATTGAGAGACATGGAGATTTATGTTTTCAGTTGTGCTCATTTTCTTGTAATTGAAATCACAGCCTACTCATGGGTCTGTATTTTTATTTCCTACCTGAATTCCATCTATAATCCTTGTTGGAATTGGTTGAATCTCCTTTTGTCTTCAGAACGGCCCTAATTTTTCACGGCGTAAGTTCAGCAAGGTCTCAGAAAGATTTGTCGGAAATATTCATCCATACACCGTCTCATTGCTGCAGATTGGTAAACTCCAAATGTGTGATGCTCTTATTCCAAAAGGTTCTCTATTGGTTTAAGATCTTCTGTGGGAGCCAGTATTAAAATCAAATCATTAAAGAAATTTGAGAAATTAGTTTTAAATAATTTGGTCTTTGTGACATTGTACATTATTCTGCAAGATTGGCTTCTACAACCATGATCAGTCCATGCTTTCACCTATTTTGCATCGATAAGCTGATTGCAGGGTGCAACATCTGTACTCGGCTACCAGGAATTGAACCCTGTCTGGTTTTCTGCAAATGGTGGTAACATGTAGAAATTTAAGCTAGTATTAAAGTTCTGTCAATTAGCACCAGTATACCTATTATCATCTGACTTTTGAAACCAAAAAGGTCATTTTTTTCAAAGGAATCATGTTTCTCTCTGGATATTTTCTCTTTTTACGACAATTTTGAATGGATTGATGGATGGATGGATGGATGGATGGATGGATGGATGGATGGATGGATGGATGGATGGATGGATGGATGGATGGATGGATGGATGGATGGTATGGAAAGTAGTGCTTCTTTCCATACTACTGGAAGAAGTATGGAAAGAGCTTTGGAAACAATCATGTTTTCCATTCTCTGTTTTCTTTTTGCAAACTCATCTGAATAATACTTTATACGTTTCCCAGATTAACAGATTGCTTAGCAACCTTGACTCTAAAGTATAATCCTGGGCCATATGTACTCGATGTGATGCAAATGCAAGACAAGAAAATACAGAGAGAAAAAGAGAGAGAGAGGGAGAGAAACTACCCCTCAAAAACAAGACAGTTTGGTGTATAGTCTTATTTTAAACAATCATGTGCTACAAAAATCAAAACAGCAAACAACAGGACAGATGACCAAAAGCCTCCTTAGGAAAGCTTTCAGACAGACAGACAGACAGACAGCTGTGATTTCCTGCCAAAATGACAAACCTGACTGGAAAAGGCCTGGAAGAGCACCTGGCTGATTCTTTTACTCTCACATGTGCAAGTCCTGATAGATTTCATTTTCAGAACAATTGATAGTTTGTCACATCTGCTGTGCTGCAGGACATGCTGTGGAGAGAGTGCCAGCATATGGCAGATTTAATTAATGTGAACCGTCTCATTGTGTTTCTCACGCAGACAGTTTCGACCTAGTTATTCCCTCAAGACCTCATGTGTTTGGGGGATTAGCAGGTGTTTCATTTGATTGGGTTCATTTATTTTCTTACAGAATTAACAAGCGTGCACTTTGCCCACCTGTGGATGGATTTAACTCCAACTTAAAGCTACAGCTGAAGGTGCAGTATAAACTCAATTGAGAACTTAGCTTAAAAGTTGGGTGTAGCATCTATATTTCATGACTTGCAGAAAAACAACTTAAAATAGATTTATCTGCTTGAGATTTAGTCACTGACGGGCCAAGATGCGGAGGCTTAATTCTTGGATCAATGAGTGTCTTTCTGATGTGCTTTGTTTGTACTCTGCCATTTTTCTTCTACCCGGCTAAGAAAAGGTCTTCTTTAATAAAATTGAACACTAACTTGGCATTTATTGGAACATTTATTGGCTTCTCAGGACATTTTTCAGCAGGTTTTTTTGGAAGAGTTGCTGTTTGTGATAAATAAATTAAAAAAAAGGCTCCATTTGAGAAAGACATAAAAATAAAAAGACAATTAAATAGTTTGATTTTGCACCTGGCACTGGTAATAAGACCTCAAGCTCTGACAGAATTTAAAGGTTACTTTACAAAACTTTCTATGAATAAAGAGGGCAGTTATCAGAACTTATTGCTTCTTAAACAATAAGTTTAAGAATTTAACTACCGCCTTGTCTTGAAACTGACTTGGTGTAACTTACGTTGCTGTTCAGAACTTACCATGTAGGCAAATTCCAGGATTTACTTTACATTTCTGAAACCTTCTGAACTTTCTGGTAACTTTCCTGCTCCTTAGGAGGGAGGTTTTGGAAATGAAATGGTAGGTTGTGGAAAGTAAACTGCTACATCTTGTAAAGTAAATTCTCAGTTGATAGAAGGTGCAGATTGTTACATGACTGTTGTGTTTTGCTGTTTCCTGTTTTGAATTGAATGGATTCACTTTCTTGACACCTTCGCTACCAAACAAAACATCTCTTCTGGTTTCTTTCTTACATCATCAACTTAATAATCAACCTAAAAGACTGGAAGAAGGCATGGTGATTATTAACTGATAGGCATAAGAGAAATATAAAATGTTTATATATTCGTTCTGATATCCATATCCAAACCTGATTTAAACAAATGTTAATTATTTTGTAGCAGTTGGCACAATGCATATGGATTTTGTGGCTTTTTACAGCTCTATCATCGAGATCACTTAAAGCCACACAGTACATTTGACAAATGCACCAGCTGTAAACATACAAAGTAAAACTTTTATAGTTGGAAAGTATGTTATGCTTTTGTTGAATCTAGCCAAGGTAGGATCATTTTAGGACAATATGAGTAAAGCTTAGTTTAAATTCTTACAGTCTATTGCCATCAATAAGAAATATTTTTGTTTGCTGCAGCTCTAGTGAGCTTTGGAGGACAGTAGTATTTTTCCACATGTAAAAATCTCATCACTCTGACAAATAAATCTGCAGTGTGGGAATGTTTGGTAAAATTAAACGCGCTCAGCATAGGTACAATTAAAGACAGCATTAAGTCGTTTTCACATAATCACACTGAAAACTTGCACTGCAGGAACACATTGCACATGCTCTTAAGAGCAGAAGGCTCTTGGATGAAGATGGATCTTCATGAGAAAATAAAACAGAGAAATTCCTGAGTAAAGATAACACAAGGATGCAAAAAACGTAAAGAAAACCAAATTTTCTAAAATAATACGTATTTTAGTATTATTGATAGCAATGAGCAAGAAAAAAGCAATTAGCAAACAAGAAGAGGAGATTATATGATGTCAGGTCCTGCCAGTATGCAGTCTTCCTTCCAGATAATGTTAGAGAAAATTAGCTGGTACAATCACAAACTTACTCACTCAGCCTTGAAATACTACCAGCAAAAAATGCTTCAGAACATTTGGAAACATTTTTGTATTTACTTTTTTCTCTGAACAAAGATTTTGTACTCCATCTACCAGAGTTGTGAAATAATTTTGTCAAAGCTTCGATAACAGAAATAATCATTCTCTCAGTTGTTGTGCATGTCATGTAGTCGGCCTGTAAATACTGGATTTCAGAAGGTCATTAATTCAAATTATGTAGAGTTTACACTTGGTTTCATTTTACGTAATAACTTTATAGAATTCTGTTTTCAAAAAAGTTTCATTAATACTTATATACTGCAGTAAATTACTTTAAAATTGACAAAGTGCAAGATTTACGCCATTAGAAATATAAAATGAAATTATTAGATCTTATTTATAATGGACCTGAGCTGGAGAGACATTATTATTCAGCTATGCCTAACATGAAATATTGCTCTAAACCCTTAAGGGGGTAGATAAATGGAGTAAACATCTAGATTTTGCATCAGCAGATTTGCAATCAGCTGATTAGCAAAGTGAGCTGATTAAGCAAGTTGTTAAACTGCTCAGCTTGTTATTTTCCAACGATGTGTTCATTTACTCGACAAGCTCACAGAGAGACATTTTTTTAGGTATAGGTAGAGGTATGTAAACTTACCTGATTATTTCAAACAATCTAAACTAGTTCAGACTATCTACCTGTCTACAGAAGTTAATAGTCTGTTGCTTTCATATACTGTATTTCCACACATTTATTCATGGTAAAAGGCTTTTTAATGAGACTCAAGTCCAAGAACTCAAGTCAAGTTTTGACAGTATAAGTTTAAGTCAAATCTAAGGTATCTGTATCTGCCATGTTTTTTAATAGTAAGCAGATATTTTTCTAGTTGATCTCGACTAATAGTATCCATAGCCGCCTTCTTTTCTTTTGTAGACTCTGTTGTTATAAATATTGTTAAACCTCTGCCTGATTTTCTGACAAATAACAAGAGTATTAGTTTTTATTATTATTAAAACGCATTAGTATTGGTATTGGTACTCAATTAACGGTAGGAACAGCTTTTCCATTTCCTTTGGAAATGCCTGAGGTCTTATGAAGTTAATAAATTAATAGCTGTAATAGATTGAGGCGTAAATGATAAAATGTTGATTTTTACATTTTACGGTTTTCTGTTTCATCTGTGTGACTCAAAACAAAAAAATATATGAATAAGGATTAGAGACAAATCAAATATCACTTACCGCTGTGCAAAATTAGTATTTTTAAAGGTGATGCTGCATATTAATGCAACATTTTAGACTTTAGCATCAGCTAACCCTGAGGAGAAAGAAATAAAGGAGCATTGATTGGTGGACCAACACAGTGTTCTGTCATTATCGACTGACTCTGCTGTCAGGAGAAAAATAGACAAGCTATTCACAGTGGAAATGCAAAGAACAATCCAGCCTTCAAAATCTGACAGTCTGAGCTCGTACACAAAGGAATTTCACACAGATCTCACTAATTAAGTTACGCATTTTCAGATTCATATTCAGCCACCGTGTCACAGATCAAAGAGGACATATATTGTATTATCTTTAACAATGAAGCACTTTTTTTCCCCTCTTTTGCTGAAGAAATAACCAGTTCACAAACAGAATCCACAATGTTCAATCAGACTGCCACGGTTTCCATAGCAACACAATACAAACAATAAAAAGAATCTATTTTTTATTGGCACTGAAAGACGACTACAGACTGTGTCAGCCGTGCGACACATGAAAGGTTTTCCATTATTTCGATAAAGACCAGAAACCCACCAGAAATTGACGAAACAGGAGTTTCTTGCCGACCGGTGAGCACAAGGCTTTGCCTCATGCAGCCATGCTGTGAAATCTTCTATTAACTTTTCTTTATCTCGCAAATAGATGAAGAACAAATAAAGTGTGCTGAATAAACTAGTGCAGATTGTTATAATGCCCTGTGAAATTGAGTTGGCAGTGGGGAACGAAGTCAGACACAATACAAATACACATCTAAATAAAAGAAAAGATGTGGATGTGATATCACTGCTGACTTGGATTTTATGAGTAAAGTCTTGAACCACTTGAATATCTTGCATTTATTTAAACTTTTTTAATAAATCATCAATGTGTAAGTGTGTAAGTGATTTAGTTTAATCTATTAATCCATTTAGTTTAATCTATTATTAGTATATCCAAAAAGTATTAGTCATTTTTGGATATGCAGTAACTCAGATTCTCTCTTTATTATCATATTTTTGACTGATTTAACTCCGGAAGTCTAAGATGGTTAAGTTTTTCTAACATTAAGTTTCATTCAATGTGTTACAAATAATTTGAGTTTTGCATAAAATAAAGAAATCCTAAAATGATAACACCTAACGCTATACTGTCACTTCCATTTTAGCTGATTTTAGTCTTTTCTAACAATTCGAAGTGGAAATGTTCTTATCAGTGGAATACAAGAATATGGAAAACGTCATGGATATATTTTTTGCAGTCATGAAGTCACACAGGGAAATGCAGTTTTGCCTATTGTTTAAATTACTGTTTTGTTCTGAAGTCTGTTCTGTTGTCCTGTCTTTCACTCTCAACATCCCAATTTCCAGATTAAGCAGCTCCACAGCTGACTGGAATGTGGAAATGGGTATAGAAGATTTGCGCTGACTCTTAATTTGTATGCTTGTGTACATAAATACAGATGGATGTTTGGGTAGAAATAGAGCAGTGTAACTGGTACGGTTGACTACTTATTCTAACCATATTCAACACATAAAACAATCCAAACTTTTAAGGAATAAAGTTTATAATTGAAAAATGAGACCAAGTGTCATGATTTGGGTGGTGAGGCAGAGGCAGCAGACCCAGGGTAAGATGAATAAGATGGTTTAATAACGAAAAAAGTCCAGAAATCCAAAAGCATACAAAGTCCAGGCAGCACAAAGGAGCGGATGCAGAAGCTCGCAGATAGTGACAACAGGTACTGGACAAACACGACGAGAAACACAGAACACAGGTAGGGTTAAATACACAGAGGGTAATCAAGGAGACAAGAAACACCTGGGAACAATCAAGGGGCAACAGGACAACACAGAGACAGAGAAACTCAAAATAAACACAGAAAAGGAACAGATCCTGACGTCAACAATGGTTCAAACAACTGGAGTATCTCTAGACTTATGGCATGTTTTCCATTTCTGACATATTTGCATTACTACGTTTAGTTTCTTTTTTCTGTGTCCAATGTTTTGGTTTTTGTGTTTTGAATTCAAGCTGAGTTTTGCTAATTAGCTACTTGAGTTTCTTTACAGTTTCATTTATACCTGTGATTGCTTGTCTTTAGTCTTATTTCTGTCTTAGCAGTTTACTCCCTGCTCTCTTCCTACAGCACATCTAATGGCTTCATTCTTCGGTTATATAAATCTGGATTTAGATTCGTTCTCTATTCACATGATTGTCCTATCCTCCTGTTTGGTTTTGGGTCCATCCCTGGATTAAAACATGACAACCTCTGAACATAGTCAAGGGAGTCTGTGAAGTTTGCTCTAGCTCACCGTTGATCCTGGCTATCTTTTCTGGTCAGCAGATTTCGTACTGGTCCCTTCAAAACTTCAAAACGTCATTAAGCCTACAGCACAATGAGAGTCGAAATGCATCACAATGGATACATGTGTAAAATAAAAAGGTTGTCACTGTTTGTGGGTGTTTCCAAACAAAGAGAAGAGAGGCTTGATTGAACGACAGGAGTGAAGATTTGATTGTTACGCACCACGGGTTCAGTGGAGCTCAACACTGAAGGTATGCCAATTGGTAAGAAAAAAAAAAGGGAGTTGTGTTTTATGTTAAAGAGGACAACTTTGATCCTTATAAGTGCTGGATAAAACACTTAACAAAAACAAATGTCTGTTAATAAATTTTAGTAGACAGTTAGTGCAGATGGACATGGAGGCATGTTGCAGGATTTTTCTACAGGTAGGTTCAACAGTAGGAAAAAAAAAAGTAGAAACACTTTGATTTGCACAAACAGACAAAGATTAAAGTGATGTGAATGCTCCCAAATGTTTTTCACAGGTTTGATTAAAATCATTTGGATAACTATCTCGAACACAGTGAAATCAAACCTGCACTGGTTGACAGTACAGGTTTGGTTTCGACTGAAAGTGAGTGAATTTCAGCCAAGCCTTCACTACAGAATGGTTTTTGAACCTGATTGTTGAACCTGGAGCCTCGATAATTTTGTTCCCTCTCCTGCAGCAAGTTGCTCACACACTAAGTTGCAGTCAGTTCTGCAGTCGTGACCAACAACCTGCATATGTTTTTTTTATGGCAAAAACACAAATACTGTACAGCAGACATGAACCCCAGCTCTCTCTCTGACCTTCACTAAATATATCTCATTGTTGTTTCTGGAGTGTAAGACTCATGGACACCGTATAGTACAAGGATAGAGCATGCTATGCAAGATGTTCATAACAGGCTTTCCATCTCTGTACTGATATGTTGCTATGTTACCAGACTGTGATGTGCCTCTTTTCTCAGAACAGAAAGCTCTTCATATTCACAATTTGAGGGGGGTTACGACGCAGCTAATGGGACCTCGGGTCTCTCAGGAGGCGAATGCTTTTCACAACCTGCAAACATTAATGTTCTTCCCAGTAGCACAAGATCAGAGGGATTCATAGAAAAATGGTTAGGCATGTTTAGATTGTATTTATTAGTGTATTTGAAACAAAAATATTATGCAGGGAATGGGATGGAATAAGTAATAGGAGGAATAATATTAAAATAAAAAAGCTACAAAATATACAAAAAACTTATTTAGCTAAAGTTTATTTATTTTTTCTTTAGTTTGTTTTTTTGTGATGTAGGTAACAATTTTACAGATAATAGATTAGTTTGGATTTTTTTTAAGTCAGCTTCTTTGAATTTGATATCCATCATAATTTCCGAATCTGTAGCAGCCAGACAGATATCAATGTGAGCTTTTGGGAAAAGTTAATAAATCCTCAGTCAGTGAGAAGAACACAAACACAATATACTGTACCTCATCAAAATACCTAAAGGATCATGTGATTGTGAGTCTAGATAAAATGGAAGATATTAAAAAGTCTCACGGTGGCAATATTCTTAAATATTGCGATGCCGATGTCAGATGTGATATGTATTCCTATTTTCTGATTTGCTCTTTTTCTCATCAGTGCTTCCATGACTTCTCTGTCATGGTGACCTTTAACATTTTGAACATCTGCCCATCTGGCTATTATACTAGCGTGTAAAATCCGAATTTATAACACTTAGAATACATTCGTCAGCAATGATTGCACTAACAGTCCTTTGCAATATGGATATTGTACACACTCATATTTACAGACCAAGATCTGGTCGCAAATGAGTCTTCAACTCCTCCGGTTGAGGCAAAGACAAATCCCCGACAAAATAGGAGGAAGTGACTTGTTTCCAACTCATGCATTTTATTTTGCATGTAATTTCTCAAATCCTGGTTTGATTGTAAGTTATTAAGATCCCAAAAGATAAAACAAAAAAACAATCTAGAATCCAGTAGTAGCCTAAAAAAACAACATGCTCTCAAACAGATTTGTGAATAAAATGAGCTCATCCTTTATTAATGCAGCTCATGAATACAGTCAAGGAGAAAAGGAGGTAAAGTGTGGTTCCATCAGTCTCTGTCTATATTTGAATCTTGGGCAGATGGGACCTTCTTGCGTGCACAGATGCAGCCCATAAACACTACTCATCGTCAAGGATGAAGAGGTTCAAAGATTCTCCTCATTAGAGAATACATATATATATATATCCATGGATTCTCAGCTTTCAAACTGTATTCTTAACTCACATTATTACATTTCTGACCTATTTTGTCCTAACAAGCTTGTCTTTGATCTTGATTTTGGGACGGCCTGCTTGTGAGCTGAGGTGCTATCAAAATGATAATTATGAAAATTGCTTTCTCTGTCGTGTGTAAGTAAAAGTACATTTATTTTTGGATCATTGCTCCCTTATGGCGTGACTACATAAAACAACAAAGGAGAATTAAATACTTTTAAAGTTCAATCTAAACACCTGCCTCTGTTAAATCTGGCACAAATTTGACATATTGAGTAATTACAGCTTGGAGATATCCCTAACAAGAGGTGCCTCAGTGTTTAGACTGTGCTGATAAATAAGCACTGATGCATATCAGAGGGATAATCACTGCTTTTCTTACAAGAATGTCCTTTGATTCCCACCCAGCTGCAGTCAAGGTGTCGAGCTTTTCAAAAGAGTCCCTGCCAATTTCAACAGCGACTAAAATGCTGTTTAATATATCCTAATGTTTAAGTGATTAAAATCAATGTATAACTTCAAGCAAAGCAAACACAACACCCCACAGAAAAATTACAATTATGAGTTATTATTAACCAGTAGTCAACAGCAACAAGCAATTTCAATGTTGGATTTTTTTCTCCCCTTTGGTTTCTCCAACAAGTCAAAGCCAGTTTTATGTTTGCACTTGTCTGGTCCTTGTATGGTTTCTTGCTTTTCTTCACTTTCTCAAGCAGAATTGTCTTGGGCTTCTTCATTTTATCTGCCAACATGTACAGTATATCCATGACAGTCAAAATGTTTTCAAATTCCCTCGGCATTTCAGGGGATGCTTGGCACAAGAAATGTGTATAATTTATACCAATGTTTCATTAAAAATGAGTCAAAAGTCGTAGAATTCACTCATTCTCCACCTGACATATGTACAGTCAAAGAAGAAAAAATAAAGTTTGAATGTTTTCCAGCACTGTTATGCATTGACATCCATGACAGTTTTGTCAGTTTCCCGCTCTACGGCGTACAGGTTTATACTGACAGGAAGCCAAGGTAATAAAACATCAGCAGTGACCTAACAGAAGCAGCTATTGCTGCCTGTCAATCTGAAAAGGAGGCGTTTTGTCCAACAGTCACAACTGTTTGAAATCCTTTGTTGCTGAACTTTAAATATGCATGCTATGAATATGTTGCCATGAGTTTGACTGGCGACCTCATCTGGGTGTACTCCTCCTCTCATCCAATGACTGGGGGAGAAAAGCAGCCGCAATTGGAAACAATATATTTTCCACGACATTTGCCCTGCATGGATAAAATAAATATGGCCTCTAGATGTTGAATGTTGGTCTATCAGAACCAAAAGAAATCCCACAGAATCCTAGACAAAATACAAAACCTCAATCCAGAAAGGCGGCTGTAAAGTTATGACTAAGGTAAAATGTTAAAGGCTGATATCACAAGTCTAAACATCAAATCAGTTTCGCAGTTTTCCTAAAAGTAGATGATCTGATATGATCAAGAAATCAAGAACTGCAGACTGTCTGAGTGAGAGCAAAGACTAAGTAAATAATGCATCTAAAAACAAAGTGGACTGAATTCCTTTATGTCGCTTTGTGTTCCCTCATGGGGAACATCAGACCTCTCTTTTTTCTTGATTTGTCTATGAATAATCGGATGTAAATTTAATTTAGGATTTCAAATTTACTCAAAAACATCATTATTAAATCATTTTGCAGGCCTCTACAGATGGGTTTGTTTGACAGTGTCCACAGTTCTCAAGGACTCTGTGTATCTGTCCTACTTACCATCTGTACACGTTTGCACTCTTTATTTGTCCTCAAACTTAAAATGTTTTCCAACCACAGCTCCATCAAGTTAGATACATTTACCTTACTTGACTTAGTTTGCTTTGAACCTTTTGGGATTTTTCTATCCTAGACTGAAATCTTTAGAAATTGGTTTTTCTGCATTTGCTGGCCATTTGGCATACACTCAGTTGTTTCGATACAAGCAGATACAAATTTCACATGAAGGTTCAGAAAAACTGAAACAATTTTCTAAACTAAATTTAACATCTCGCAGACAGATTTAGACAAGTTGTCTTGCTTATCATGGAAGAACGGTTTTCCCACCACCATTGTGATATAGAATGGACTCAAGTTATATGACTTTGAAGATATGATAATTGTTCAATGTCAAACGTTGCTGAATAATTTCTCAGGCGCTAAAAATAAACACATAGGACTGAAATTCACCTAAATATTTATACCCCTCAAATCAAATAAGAATAATTCTGACATTTTTATAATAAGAACTTATTATGTCCTACTTTCTGTGTGACTGAAATTGACAAATACCACTGAGAATTACAACTTCTGTCTACCTCTATGAGGGGTTTTAATTAGGTCTTTGTCCGGGTTCTGACTGATGACTCTCATCTTTTAGCCGAACCAGGAAAATGTATCAAGGCCAACTTTACACAAAACTACAAAAACATTCAATTATGAGTCCCATTTTGGTCCCAATTACAAATGCCAGAATTTGTTTGCTTTTGTTTTCTCTTTAAAAAAAAATTCATAAATCAAATAAATGAAACTTTATGGTGAATTTTAATCAATCAGACTCACTCAAGAGGCATTATTCTCCACGTCTAAGGAACGATAAACCCTTTTCTTTTTTGGTAAATTAAACTTTTCGCAAATAATGTTGACTGTGAATCAAAATAAAATAATGTTTAAAACTGACTATTAGATAAAGCTAACCAGTGTTAGAACAAGTTAGCATATGATTTTCAGCACAGTCAACTGAGCTTCATGCATGAGAGATAACAGATGTGTGCCGGCTATGCAGCTGCACACATCAGGTGACAACACTGTCTCCTGTGAAGCATACTGTCACCTTCAAAACAGCAAAACATGATATTCTGTTCCTAAACAGCCTTTAAATGCAATAACTTTCTTGTTTGAACAAAATACATTTGCGAATAGTTTAAGAAGATTACGGATTTTATGACTAGACAGACCTTTGTAGGGCATGCTGTCGATAAAACTGAGACAAACTTGGATGAAAATAGTGTCTACTTTGTAAAGAATCGTCACTAAACAATGTAAATTTTGTATTCTGTATATTTGTTGGAGGTGATGAGTGAAGCAGGAGAAGCAAAAAAGTACTGGGAAAAAGAAAAGAGGAAAGGTTGAAGGTCAAAGTCATCCCCTGAGTATTTGTATATGGGTTGAACATGTTTATCAATGTTTTGGTGCGGAACATCCCTCTTCATGTCCTACGGCATTTTGCTTCCATGAGCCTCCCAGAAAAGAAAGATGTTGATCCTCCCTTTAATTCCCCAGGTGAACCGTGCAGCTGGAGGAAATACTGTAGAAAGAGCTTCTAATCAAGTGCAGTAAGCATCTTCTCCTGACAGCAAAACACCATGAAAATCTCAACCTGAGATGCAAGTGAAACATTTTATAGCAATGTGAAGTTATATTGCATCCCTGAGATTTTAAAAGAAAGACAAATCCTTTACCTTTCAGATACTGCTACATTTAAAAAGAGATCTGAAGATTTCTGGACAATTCTCAGGATTATTATTTACTTAGAATTAGTCAAACATAATTAAACCTCAACAAAAGATTGTTAGAAGAGTCAGTGACTGACCGTTAGTATTTAATGAAAACATGAATTAAATGTAAGCATACTCAAAGATAATTAACAAAATAATTATCAAATTTTTCTAAACAGGGTCAATTTTATGACTGCAAAATATATATATATATATATATATATACAATATTTCAACAGAAAACTGAAGAAACGGGTTTAATAGCCCAGTTCACAATTCGGTATCTAATTTAAACCTAAGATGGGAGGAAAAAAAGGAACAGGAGCTGAAACCGAGAGCTGGCATCAGCCTTGATGTGTCAGTTTTCAGCACCAGAATTTCTACAGCAGAACTAAGAAAGATTACCTTACCTTGGTTCAACGTTGTTCAGTCACCAAAGGCAGGCCTTGCTGAGTTTAGCCAGCTGGGATTAACAACAAGCTCTTTGATACTTTCTCTTTTTTTCTTTGCTTACATCATTCATCTTATCAAATAATCATTTTTCCAATTTTATGTTGCAGTTGTTGTGCCCAATAATCTTAAAATACATTTTCTGCCTGTGTCTACAACCCTAAATAAATGGTGTTGTGTATTTTTTTTTTCATAGCAAAGTGTCTCTTCTCCCAGCATGAAGATGTTCTTAAAAATAACAAAGCAAAATAACTGGAAGTAATTTCATCGCTGCTCCTTGCATGCTCACAGTTTTGTCTCTGCAGCACACCACCCTGCACTCTCTGTGGTGCTGTTGTGGGGAAAGTTGTGCTTCAACCTTGAACTACCTGGGAATCCTCCCCACTGTGCCTCATCTGTTGTCTCTCTCAGTACAAACAATCCTTTCAGCTCGAGTGGCACACTGAGCGCTGTCCCTCTATCCAAACACTCCTCGGAGACATTAACCACGGTCGCCTGCTGCTCACTCAATCTGGTTGATGCAGAGAGTTTTAAAGAGAAGCTCCTCTGCTTGTGTGTGAACTCCATCTATCGGCGCCTCCCTCCCCATTTTCTCTGTCATTCACCACTGCTGCCTCCTACTGCTTCACATCTTACAGGTGCCTTTCAAGCACCAGCCTTTCAGGGAGAAACGGTTTGCTTTCAGTCTGTTTTGCAGTGACGTTTTTTTCTGAGTCTGAAACTTTCAAGGGAGTAGCAGCTTCAGCTCTTTGTGCTGTCTAAAACCTTTAAATAACGGCTGTGTTTATTCCACAGACGACATCTAAATGCACTTTGTCTTTCTGTTCAAATCCTTTTTTCCCTCTAAGTCCATCTCTGCTAAAGATAATTTGTCTTCATTTTGTTGTGTGGCACTAGATGTTTTAAAAAATTATACACAAACAAAGGCTGCTTCAAGAGAGCTGTGCCATTTTTTGATTCTTTAATTTCATTTAACATTTTCTGAAAACTTTATATTGCACCATAACCCCATTTAGTTTGGATGTAGCTTTAGTTTGAAACAGCTGATTCTTATTAATGAATGAATGATGCTGGGAGATATTGTTCATTGCAGTCATAAAACCATATTTTCTTACAGATGACCTAAGTAGCAAGTAGAAAATTCTTTATAAACCTGCTATCAAAGTCAGTGCAAAACATTCCCCCGGGATGTACAAAATGATGCGTAATTAATACAAAACATCACACGGCAGGCAGCTCAATTTCTCACCCTGCTGTTTCCGTGTTGGAAATGGAGAAAAATTACTAAGGTACCAAACATGGAAGATATCAGAAAAATAACAAAACAACAGGTCTGTCCAAAAGACATCATTAAAGGAATCTATTTGATGAATATCTCTGATGTGAAGAGCAGATTTCTTCACCAGTAAACAGATAACAGGCTTCATCAACTTGCTTTTTTTTAGCAAGATCTAAAGGAGAGACACAATTGTCTCCTTTAAATTTCCTTCAGTACAAACTAAGTACACGCTTGCTGCTTGGCTAGGATTTCAGCGGCAATATAACATGTAGAGGCTGCCAATCAAATGTACTTTATTAATACATGCAAAGTGGGAGTTTGCTTTTCTAGAGGCGTCTGCCCAGGGTTGTCTGCAAGAACAATCCAAGGCAATGAGAGAACAGGAATAACCTTGGAGGAGCAACTGCTGGTGCTTTTCAAATTTAGAAAAGTCCAGCAGTTTATAGTGAGAAACGTTTAAGACAAGTGCCAATATTCCCATGAGTGGATGTCCAAGGCAAATCTTAAATTCAAGTTCAGCTTACTTTATTTGTACCCACTGGGAGATTTGGTCTGCAGTTGTGAGCCATCAATCCTCACATACACACCCAACACAACAAATAAATAGTATATTCTCCAAAAATTGAAAGCAAAAGTTAGTGATAAAAGTTTTAGCAAGATGTAATACCTAAAGCTATAGTTTGTTCATCTTGGTGACGGCTGGTGGAGCCTTTGTCCAGACTGAAGAAACTGAAATGTAAAAAATAAGGGCAGTGAGTCGTCCAGAGGAACTGGACTAGCTAACCACTGTAACTATCTGCTGTATGGCGCTGCTGGGTTCACGTCTGGCTCACCAGTGTGTCTGCTTGAACGCTTTAATTACTTGATTGAGTGACTTTCTGTGTCTCCCAAAACCAAAACCAAAAACTTAAACTTGTTTCATCAAAAGCATGATGAAGGGAAATCTGAAGGTTTACTTCTCTGGAGGTGAGAAGTACATGACCCTTTATGACACAACAAGACTGACCTTGAATGGACGTGGCCTGCTATGTGTGAGTATTTTGTATTAAATATTGTAGGTAATGGGATTAATCATTTTATTTAACAAAATGATCAAGAACAGGGCCATGGCTCTCATTATCCTAAGAAGAGCACGCAATGCTCCTAAAAAAATTAATAAAAACCAAGATCTTCATCTGCCAACCTCATTTAGCATGTTCACATTGGGACAATTAGGAAAAGACTGAACAAGTTGTTTTTGGAAAGGTTGCATAAAGAAACCCTTTTCTCTCTAAAATGAAGATTGCAGAATGGTGTAAGTCTGAAAAGTTACGTCTGAATTAATCACAAGCCTTCTGGAAGAATATCTTCTGGACAAATTAAACTAAAGTTGAGATGTCTGGCTCAACCGCACAGTACCACGTTTGGAAAAACCAAACCGCTCAAGCATAGTGGTGTTTTATTGTTTTGTTTTGTTTTTGCTTTGATTTGCATGCAGAAATCGTGGCAAATATGCACCTTTGTGTACAACAAAATATTGTGGAGTCAAATGGGAGACAATCTGTCCAAACAAACCAGGACAATAACCCCTGAGACAGCAGCGTATTCACAGCAGAATGGTCATTAAAAAACAACCAAGGTGTAGCAATGTTGGAAGGGAACAATTATAGAGATTTACATAAAACAATGTGAGCTAAACCAATGAGGTGAAGAAGCCTGGGCCAAAATCTTTTCCACATTGTGATAGATTGATGAAGTCAGAGAAAAGAAATGGATCAAGTTATTGCTTCTAATGATCTTCAAACTATTTTTACATCTGTTCACAGGACTATACTGAGAATCATGGAAACCTTCTTGGGTTCTCATGCGGCCCAATTTACAGATTTGTGTGTTGTTCACTAAAACATTCTGGTCTGAGTGGACACCCCTACCTGTTTACCTGTAAGTGAACAGATGGTGCGATTTCATTCGTTTATATTACCAAACCATCATCTGACAAAGTAATTCTTGTCTGTTTTCTGTAAACAAATTGATTTAATTCAACTTCACTTAGCAGAACCAGCTAAAGGAAAAACATAACTAAACAAAAGCTGAAAATAAATTATTCTGAAGAATTGTTTCTTATCATAGTCCAGTGAACAATATCGCGATCTTTTGCTTTTGTGAGCACCAATGCGCTGCTTGTTCTTGAGAGGACATTACTGAGCTCATTCTCGCACAGTATTCCTCAGAAGCATGCTAATTGGTTCATTTGCATTAATCGAGATAAAAACATTTAGCGAGAGAAGATATTGTGGAATTAAAGTTATGGTTTAGTGAAACGTATCTTTCAATCAGTCTGTTAATGCAAGCTTTAGATCAAGCATATCATTAAATTGTTTTATGGTTCCATTTACTCAAAATAAAAGACGGAAAATGAAATCAGGAAGTTGATCCAAACTAATGAGAAAGTAGTACATTTTGAACCTCACAAATGGTTCTGCTGGTGTCACCACTTTAAACATTTATTAAAAGATTCAGACTTGACAAGAGACCAGATTTATTGTTTTGGGTTATATAAAGCAAACAGCAAAAACAACATAAAATATGTTTGTTTTACTTCACAAGTATTATGGAGGTTGTGTAAAATCCCTATGGAGATGTTGAAGGTAAGTAGATATAATAATGCAGGGAAAAAGGCCTTAACTTTTTGTCCTCAACCAATCTGACTGAGCAGCACTTTCCATTAAGTTTGTGGAAACTTGTCATTCTGCTGCTGATGTCAAGAAACTACATCAAGGACGCAAAAACTTGTTTTATTTAAAGTTGCCGGTTCAGAGTGAAGGAAGACTTTTTTTCCTGACATTGGCCTCATCTCATAATGCTGACCACATTCATCACATGTAGCCTTAATAGTGCACGGCTCTGTTTTCTCAGGGGCCTGATGGGTCCAGAATGATAACTAACTCTGTTCTGATTTGACAGCTTTTTCACAGACCCATTCTGCAATCAATCCACTAAAACCATACAAGCTGTATATAAAGATAAGTTCAAATTCAGAGTTTATTTACGATTTCTATACATCAACCGGCTTTGAACTAGAGCATCTGGAAAAAACACAAAATTAAATAAATGAAAATGTCAAGAAATAATGTCAAAAGATTTCTGAAGGCATCATTATGCGAATGTTGGATTCTTTGGGTTACATGCAGCAAAGCAGCAGTTATTTATATCAACACTTATTATTCTTGGTAAAAACAAATATTTGTGCCATTTTACTTGTTTATTTTAACTATGAGTTGTCTTTGCCTGTCTTTATTTTTAGATATTCCCTCCCCTCCTCATATCGTTTTGTTTTTCTTATTTGTTATCGCTCTTTTTCGTCTGCTGTGCAATGGCACCACCTGGCGGTTTAAGCAGGGATTGCTTCACCTGCTGGTGAAGTAGCGCACCAGTCTGCAAGCCACAGTCATCTAATCTTTTCCAGAGTTCACCACAGAACCTTATCCAGCCTTTGATGCCCACCTCATAGAGTTCTTTAATCTCATGATATTTTAAGGGTGTTTTGTAGAGAGAGAAAAAACAATCAGACAATAATCATGGCACAAGAGTATTTTTTGACATCAAAACATTCAAGTTTTGTAAAACAAGCTGGAACAAATTTTATGAAACTGTGGTAATTATTTCCTCTCTTTTTTTATTATTAAATCAAGCTGAGAGAAAAATATGGAATTAGTCAGTTTTGGGCGAAATAATGCCGGTTCATTTCAATTTCAAAGGAAGTAAATACATAAGTCAAATTGTGCAAATCTATCTACAGTTAGCAGAATATGTTTGCACATCTGAAAAGCTGCTGCTTTTTAATATGTGCAAACAAATGTCTGATTGATAGCAGATATCTGCAACCAATAAAAAGGATTATAATATTTATTCAATAAAGTAAATCAACGTGGAGTGTGAGCCACGTTGGACATGAAAGTAAAGGTGGGAAGAAACAAGATTGAGTGCTTTTCCTTAAAAAGTGAAAGAATGTCTGAAGGAAGTGGTAATTGTGTAAGCCATCGTATTATTTACTCAAAAGGTCACAAGTGCTTTGTCTCTACATTCCACCAGATCTGCACAGAAAGGGACTTTCATGCACTCCTTGCTGAGGTGGAGTGCTGTGTCTGACTGAACAGATATCAGAGGTCTGGCTTTCTGGTGGGGATGGGATGCTAGTAGTAGGACTGATGTTTCGTTTTGCCACTGAATGCACGTGTGTCTGATGTCCATCAGAAAATGAGGACAAAAAGAAAGGAAGAGACACGAAAACTGAGGGATGATTTTATTCATTGGTGGATAAACAAAAACTAGCAAGAGATGCCCCCAGTCCTATAAAAATGCTCAAAACATCCGTTTCCACTGTACTTTTTCCCTTCATATGTCTTTATAATTTTATAAAGCTTAAATTAAACTGAATAAAAAAATACTGTTGAGTCATATATTATTTAGATGTGTTCACAGTATTTGAGTTTTTACATTAAAACATAATAAAGTCTGTGTGGTGCACAAAGTCAAGCTAGTTCTGATTTGATTTTAAACTGGGTAAAGTTGTATTTACAAAAAAGAGAAAGAAATCTCCTTTCGGAAATACACACTGAACATCTGCTGCAGTTTAACATTAGAGAGACTATATAGGACACCTTCTGTCAAAATTTAATCGGAGTTTGATGGATGAGTGATTAATGGCCCTAATTAAATGATTTTGATTTCCGGTCACATGATGCCCCTCCCCCACCTTTCCCACCCATCCCCCACACAGATCTGTTATTCCCACGCCTTCAGACCTGTATGAGTTGTAAGAATAATACAAGTAAAGTATGGAAATTATGAGTTTTAAGAATAATACAATGAAAGTATGAAAAACAATAAGTGATAGATAATTGAGAATAATATACAATATAGTATATTTAAATAGGATGTTGTAGTTACCTCTGGTTTTAAACAGAATATTTTTCCTGAGACACTGCGGAAAACGGGAGAGGGCCCTATGAGGTAGGTTAAAAAAAAATCCTAGTTAAGTGATTCTCATGACCTTTGGGGTCAAAACATATGCTGTGCAAGGAAACTCTATGTCACCGACATCCTCTGGCAAAGAATCGATAACAATGATGCTCAGTCTATATCTCCGGTTTTAAAACAGAATATCTTCCTGAAACACTGCGGGAAACGGGAAAGGACTCTGCGAGGCAGGTTAAAAAAATCCTAGTTAAGTGATTCTCATGACCTTTGGGGTCAAAACACATGCTGTGCAAGGAAACTCTATGTCTCCGACATCCTCTGGCAAAGAATCAATAACAATGATGATCAATCTCTGGTTTTAAAACGGAATATCTTCCTGATCGGGTCTGCTATCAGCTCTTGGAATCTGCATATGTCCCCACCCAGACCCCCTGCCATGGGTGCTTGTGTGCGTGTGTGTGTGTGTGTGTGTGTGTGTGTGTGTGTGTGTGTGTGTGTGTGTGTGTGTGTGTGTGTGTGTGCGCACCCGTAAGACTGAACACATACCTCTACAGAAAGCCTAGAGTTTTGACTGTTTTACTGCTTCATTTTATGGTAGCACGATTAGTCAGTGCTGACTATGAGTTAGTGATTTCCTTCATCACTTAAATTTTAAACTCTTATAGATTTTTTTTTTTTCTGTAACACTTGCTAGTGTGAAACATGTCAGTAAATGTTCCTCATTTGTACATGTACTTCTGAAGAACATGTGACAGACAGTAAACAGGCCTACGTGAGGCTGCTCAAATTTAACTTTTATCTTTCCGCAGTTAAAGAATTTGTCCAGACTTTTCCAGAATTTGGCCCGGTATCATTGTGAATGATTTTGTTCAGTTTTGTTTTGTTTTTTTCTTGCTGTTGAATCAACACTGATCTTCCCACTGCTTCATGTTTTCTCCAAAATAGTAAATCTTGGTTTAAATACATTTGAAACTCATAGATTTTTTTCTGTAACACCTGCTAGAGTAATACATTTCAGGAAATGTTCCTCATTTGTACTCGTACTTCTTAAGAATATCTCACAGGGACTAAACAGGCCTAGGTGAGGTTGCTCATATGTATCTTTCAGCTTTCCCTCCACCCATTATCTTACACACTTTAGTGTGTTCACTAACAAAATATAATACGCCTCTAATTCTTTACATTTTTCATTATTAAAACTTTGAAATGATCAATGTGAACCATCAGTCTGTATTAAAATAGTTAATATAATTCATATTATTTGTTTAGATTTGATGTTTTAATGTGTGCCCTTGGATTTATATTGATTTATTCAATGTGTAAATATTTATCAAACTGAATAGCCATTCCGTTTTTTATATAGTATTTTTTTCTTTTGGTGTTTGTTGCACAAGTTCAAATATATGCTGGCTATCAACCAACAATTAAATCAGTGAATTTGTGTTTTTTCTTAAATACTCCCTCTCACCGAGACTTACTTACATCTTCCGACAGCTAGCTTATAATAACTTATAAGACTAAGTTTGCTATTGGTACACTTTACCTAAAAAATAAAAATTAAACATACTCACTACACAACCATGCTCCAAGAGTTGCTCACAACATGGTGAATTGTTTTGTTACCTTAAAAATGATCTGCAGCTTTTGTTCCTTGATGCTGTCTGTTCACTAATGTTCACTAACAGACAGTACAACAACTCTTGTGATTGATAAGCTTATAAATGATCAATGTGAAGCATCAGTATGCGCTAAAGAAGATCATATCAGTCAGATTAAGTAAAATATCATTAAACTCAAAGCAATCAAAATTATATTTCTCTGAAAGGTCATTTCTCCTTTTCAGGGAGTTTAGACTGTATGAAAGGAATCATTGAAATATACTATGAAATATTTTATCTGCTGCATCCCCATAATAAAACTTCAATTGTGAATTGAATGATTATATTGCATCTAGATACAAAAGAATCAACCGTTAAATAGTAATCATACTGACTAACAAGATCTGATCAAACAAGAAACTTGACAACCTCAAGGGATTTTCTCACATTGGAGAATAAAACGTCTGACTTTCTTTAGCCACTAAATTTAACCTTACCAAAGTTTTGCCTCGGAGCAAACAGGTACTGAGTTTGAAGCGGATCAGATGCCTTCAGCCATCTGCTAAAGCTAGACTCCTGCCTTCCTCACTGTAAAATAAAACATTAGACTTAAAAAAAAGTTCAAGCGAACATCACTGAATTATCATCAACTTGTTGTTTGTACTCATCTTAAACAAGTGGCAGGAACATTTGGATATATAAAAAAAAGCTTTATAAGTTAATCTATTTAAGTTGAGTCCATGCAACAACTAAAATAAAATAAAAATGAACTATTTGAAAGTAGTGAGGATTTTGGGTGGTAAAAGTTGAACATTTTAACATGCCCAGACACTACGCCATTTCTGCTCAAGCAAACCAAAAGGTTTTGAACAGAACAACCATGTGAATAATGAGACCATGAATCTTTAATCTATGTAGCAAATATATTGCTGCTGCTGCTGTAAGCAGAAAATAAAAGAAGCTTTGTGGAGAATAATATTTTGGATGAGTTTAAGAATATTGTTTGCCAAAATCACACGGTGTAACTACACTTGTTTTTTATATGTAGCAGTAATTGAATCTTTTGAGGCAATTGGTTTGCATAAATTAAAGTAAATACAACCTATTTTCCTGCTCCAGCAATTTGCCAGTTAGCTTCCCAGTCTGAACTTCTGGGCAATGTCTTGATTCAGTCAAATCTTCTATCCTGTATCTCCTGAACTCCGATATTCTACTACATCTGTGAATGTTTTGCTTGCTGGTCTTCATCATGCTTTGAATGGAGTATCTCGTTTCTCTTACTTTAACCTGCCCAACTTGCACCTGATTGGCATGTTAGCCTTTTGATTCCCTCCCAGTGAGGCGGTGCTTCACAAAGCAAACTGTTTGTCAAACTGTTGATCTGCCTCATGGTTGTTTTAGAAGATATTGTGACTGAGTTTTAGAGAGTACTAGCCAACTCATGCAGCTTGTTTTTACTAGATGGCTGTCCTAAAAGTACATATCTTTAAAATATGAATAAATACGTACAATTCCATAATTATTCATTTCAGCAGTTATAGAAGTTTTGTAATAATGCAATTCAGGGATTTTACATTTTCTGGACTAAAGGAGGATTTCAGTTCAACACCTGTGGTTTCTTAATGTAAGTGTTTCTGCTACTGGACAAGAAACAGGGTTAAAAGAGGATTTAGAAAGCAAAATACAAAGATGATAGTTGTATTTACCGAGAGCAAGGCTGTGACTAGTTATCAGGACAGCATGAGACCTGTAAAACTGTTGGGCCCATACGACCAAGGAGGGAACCAGTCATCTGCTCCAATAATTTATTAGCCTTTAGGAAATATTTTTGGACACAGCCATCCGCAGGAGCAAGATGAAGCAAGAACATCACAATATCGGATGTATAGTCCGATAAGTCAGACGGTTCGTTCTCCAATGTGAGAAAATCCCTTGAGGTTGTCAAGTTTCTTGTTTGATCAGATCTTGTTAGTCAGTATGATTACTAATTAACGGTTGATTCTTTTGTATCTAGATGCAATATAATCATTCAATTCACAATTGAAGTTTTATTATGGGGATGCAGCAGATAAAATATTTCATAGTATATTTCACTGATTCCTTTCATACAGTCTAAACTCCCTGAAAAGGAGAAATGACCTTTCAGAGAAATATAATTTTGATTGCTTTGAGTTTAATGATATTTTACTTAATCTGACTGATATGATCTTCTTTAGCGCATACTGATGCTTCACATTGATCATTTATAAGCTTATCAATCACAAGAGTTGTTGTACTGTCTGTTAGTGAACATTAGTGAACAGACAGCATCAAGGAACAAAAGCTGCAGATCATTTTTAAGGTAACAAAACAATTCACCATGTTGTGAGCAACTCTTGGAGCATGGTTGTGTAGTGAGTATGTTTAATTTTTATTTTTTAGGTAAAGTGTACCAATAGCAAACTTAGTCTTATAAGTTATTATAAGCTAGCTGTCGGAAGATGTAAGTAAGTCTCGGTGAGAGGGAGTATTTAAGAAAAAACACAAATTCACTGATTTAATTGTTGGTTGATAGCCAGCATATATTTGAACTTGTGCAACAAACACCAAAAGAAAAAAATACTATATAAAAAACGGAATGGCTATTCAGTTTGATAAATATTTACACATTGAATAAATCAATATAAATCCAAGGGCACACATTAAAACATCAAATCTAAACAAATAATATGAATTATATTAACTATTTTAATACAGACTGATGGTTCACATTGATCATTTCAAAGTTTTAATAATGAAAAATTTAAAGAATTAGAGGCGTATTATATTTTGTTAGTGAACACACTAAAGTGTGTAAGATAATGGGTGGAGGGAAAGCTGAAAGATACATATGAGCAACCTCACCTAGGCCTGTTTAGTCCCTGTGAGATATTCTTAAGAAGTACGAGTACAAATGAGGAACATTTCCTGAAATGTATTACTCTAGCAGGTGTTACAGAAAAAAATCTATGAGTTTCAAATGTATTTAAACCAAGATTTACTATTTTGGAGAAAACATGAAGCAGTGGGAAGATCAGTGTTGATTCAACAGCAAGAAAAAAACAAAACAAAACTGAACAAAATCATTCACAATGATACCGGGCCAAATTCTGGAAAAGTCTGGACAAATTCTTTAACTGCGGAAAGATAAAAGTTAAATTTGAGCAGCCTCACGTAGGCCTGTTTAGTCCCTGACAAATATTCTTAAGAAGTACGAGTACAAGTGAGGAACATTTACTGACATGTTTCACACTAGCAAGTGTTACAGAAAAAAAAAAAATCTATAAGAGTTTAAAATTTAAGCGATGAAGGAAATCACAAACTCATAGTCAGCACTGACTAATCGTGCTACCATAAAATAAAGCAGTAAAACAGTTAAAACTCTAGGCTTTCTGTAGAGGTATGTGTTCAGTCTTACGGGTGCGCGCACACACACACACACACACACACCTACACAGACACGCCTCTGTCCAGCCTTATGCCCTCTCCCGTTCCTGATAGACAGCATTCAGGAAGATTGTCTAATACTTAATAATTGATGAGAATCACACTGAAAGGCACGTACAGATGGCAGGAACCCTTTTCCCGCGCAGATCCTGAGCTGATAATCGATGACGGTTTGAAAATCTGTTTTCCGGAGACATAGAGTTTCCATGCAGGCCATCTGTGTTGACCCTCAGGTCATGAGAATCGCCTACCTAGGGTTTTTTAGCCCGCACACAGATGACAGGTGAGGCTTTTTCCGTATTCTGTCACAAACTCATAGTCAGCATGAGAGAGCCGGACACACACGCACAAACACCAAATGGCTTAGTGAGAAAAACCGGAGGTAACTACATCATTCTATTTAGATATACTATATTATTATATTATTCTCGATTATCTAACACATTGTTTTTCATACTTTAATTGTACTATTTTTAAAACACATAGTGGGAATAACAGTTGGCATAACAGGTGTGTGTGGGGGATGGGTGGGAAAGGTGGGGGAGGGGTGGATATTAATAGCAATTAATGATTAGGGTCATAAATCACTCATCCATCAAACTCCAATTTTATTTTGACAGAAGGTGTCCCATATCGTCTCTCTGGCCTATGTGACTTCTTGAACGTTCGATGGCTTTGTGGGAAAGTACCCAACCTTTCCACATTGGTCAACGCCTTGTTCACTTCTCCTTCTTTGTTTGTTAAGCCACTGACAATCTGTTTCCACTTCATCATTCTGGTTTGAAGTGCCACAAGAACTGGGACAAATGCCCAGTTCCTTTTTTGGAGTTCCCCTATCTTCCCACTCAGCTCAGACTCTTTTCTGACTCTGACTTCTGTTCTAGTTATAACACTGTCTGGGAATTACATGTCCCTATAGAGCACACAATGTATGATTACTCCAGTTACAATTCTATTTATGTTGTATGATCATCATAAAACATTAACCACAATTACCTTCTAATTTTATTCTTCAACAAAACTCTTTTAAAATGTATTTGTTGAATTTTATTATCAACTTTAAATTTACCATTTCATTCATCTCTTGATTCACATTTCATTACATCAAACTCTTTGCATAATCATCAATTAACCAAAATGCAAGATTGCTTATTTTATAATTATCAGTAAACCAAAATACAAGAATACTTATTTTATAATCATTAGTAAATCAAAATACAACATTACTTATGTCTCCCAGGCTTTAATGATCTGTTTTCTGCATTAACCTGAAAAGATCTCGCCAGTTTTCACAACAGTATTTGATCCTCTGTGAGTTCTTTCAGCAAGAGCAAACATCATTATATTATCTTCAAGTGTTGTATGAAAGAAACCTGCCTGTAAAAACGTCAAAATTCTGAAAAAAATTCATAATCCTAAGATTATCGTCTCAATTCCTTTTTTAGTAGCCCTATTTCCCTTCTGTGGTGACTGACTGGTTGTGACCAACGTGAGCGGTTTGATTGTTTTTCTTTTGCACCTGGAAGATTATCAGGATCAAAATCTCCCTAACATCAGCCATGAACCCGCAGCTGGTAGTGCTGTGCAGAGCTCCTCAAGAAAGCTCTTTTTTTGTTGATTTATTATATTTCATTAGAAATTACATGATTATTTTAGCCTTCTTGATACCTAATGGGAGAATTAATGGCATCACAACAATCAACCATTCCCTATAATTGCATTTTTATAACTTTATTACTATATTACTTCCAGACAGAAGACAGTATTAAGGAAGGAAAGTTATTTGGTTAGCTTAAGTTTTGGAAACAGCATGGCTCTGCTTTCCCTCCTGTTCGCCGGGTCTCGAGCAGATGTCGTCACGGCCGGCAAGAAACGGCGAAGCTCAATGACGTCACAGAAATGCAGAGTTTAATTCAATAGAAAACACCGTATGAATTTAACAAGAAAACTTCAGAGTACACAGAAGTACATTCTTTACCTGAGACAAAAGAATTAAAAGAAAAAGAACAAAGGCGCCTTTGGAGACAGCTGATGCTTAAAAGCAAAACAGGGCAGTTGTCTGAATTCTTATTATTGAGCATTCCCTTTTCTAGTGAAGGCGTTTCTCTTTGTTAATATATGCAAATAGGGCGTACCTCTGTTTTGACCAACCAAGAGCTACCTTGGAAAATACTTAGACCTTCCCCTGAGTTTTAATGACAAATATCAAGAGTCATTTTAGTTATTAAAATTATAAGTTATTTTCACAAAACCTATCTTGCTCCTCTGCAGTCAGCTTCTCCAAAGATTTGAATCTTTACCTTATCACAAACAATAATGAGATAGAAGTCTTTTTCATCCTGTAAAACATAACATTCAAACCATTCCCTTTTGGTTTCCGATATTGTCATAGTTAGTACATTTTCAAATACATTCCATTTAACTAGATTAGTACTTGTAACTTGGGTAATATATTTTAATCTAACACACTATTGCTATTAATATTAAGAAGGTGTATCAGAAATTAAACCTCAGTGTTTCCAAGATTCCTAAGTTGTGATCAACTCCAGATGCAACTCTGAGCTCCTGAGAAACCCCCGACCTCTGACCTGCGAGCCGGGGAAGATATTCTTTATGGCCTCCTAATTTAAAACCTTTCAAGAGCTTTGTGTTTTATGGCTGATCTAAGTTACAGCCTTGCCAGAAAAATGTTTATCTGTGAACTCCTGCTTGCATCTGCTTTTGTCCAAAGGAATGTTGGTCTACTTAAACACACATGGCATTAGCTTAACTATATTAAACCATCAAAAATAGCCATGATTCCTTAACAACAGCTATTTGTAAAATTTAAAAAGACTAAAAACTCAACAAATCTGCCACTCACAAAATGGCGGACACAAACCCGTTCACTTGACAGGAACCTTACTGAGCGGAACGAATGTTTCACATCTTGCTTTCTGGGGGGCTGCTGGAACGGCTGCTCAAGAAAGAGAAACATTTGACTCTTAGCTATGTGGCTTTTTCCATCAACAACGCCTTGCTGTGGCTTTCTATCGGCACCCAAATGTCACCGATGTGTTAAAGGGTTTTTAAAGCCTTACGCACAAGCAAGCAGACGGAGACGCGCCTCAGAAACCTGTCTTTCAAACGAGAACATCAGAAGTTTTATATCAGAGAACACGGAGGTAGTTGTGGGAGGGAGCCTGACGCCTGAGATAAAGCTGAGATTGTTTACTCCCGGCTGCAGGTTCTGGAGAGAACGACCAGAACTCTGGCCTTTCAGCGACCCGTACTGGGCAATTTATTGGCCAGGAGGACAGGCGCTGTCAAGGTCCTGCACAATCCTCACTATAAATAAAGTTTGTTGGGCTTGACAACTCACTAATTAACATTCCTATTGCTGGCATGCTCTGGTAGGTACATCCTGGACAACCCTGATGTTTGTCGGGATGGATCCGTGCTGGATCTGGGCAGCGGCTGCGGAGCCTCGTCCATCGCTGCTAAGCTCTGTGGTGCTGTCCATGTGGTGGCCAATGATATCGACCCCGGTATGCTGCCTCGATTATTCTTAATTGCCTCTAATCGTACATTTTATTTCAGTAATTCAGATGTGAATAATAATATTGCCGAGGACCCCTCAGAAAAATTATATAACTACACGTGGATATAAAATCAAAATCAACTCATTCTTGAAAATCATGTCACAATCAAAATATTGCCATGCCCATTACCATTTTAGACTTATTTACCCAACTATTATGATTGACGCATTTTTGATAAGAGATAAAAAGTTTGAAAATGTAAACATTTTAGCCCCATGCTATCAAACTTAGACTCCCTGTGGTTTAAAAAAATAGATTTAACATCAAAGTTACTGTTCAGTATCTGCAACCTGCTGATTTGTAGCAAGTGTATAAAAAGAGAGAGTTGTGTTCAATGACATTACAGCAGGGAAAGCAGGAATATTTATTTTAAGAAGTTTGTTGGAGACTCACTTGCCTCCAGCTCACGTTCATTAAGATTCCAGAAGAGCCAGTGAGTTAAAATCAACCAAAGTTTAATAAAAGTACAATATATATCTTGGAAATCCACCAAAGTTGCCTCATGGAAACTCCAGTGAGATCTGAAGTCTCATCTTACATAAGAACAATTCCCTCTTTGTCGCTCCTGGCCCAGATTAACTCTGCCTCTTTCTAAACATTGCAGCCATTCCTCCCTCCAGCCACCCTTTCAGCCATCTATCCACCATCATCAGTTGTTTTCCCAACATCCATTGCTGCATAATCCAGTCATCTGTCTGTAGGACATCTGTCTGGTTTTTCCTATTCAATACTTTTATCATCCTTCCACCCATCCATACAGGCCTCAGTCCAACCAGCCATCTATCTATTTCCTTATTGTTCTTTTTGTTCTGTCTTTTGCAGATGTGTATTTAACATTTTAGCATTATAGAAATATATTTTGTAAATTAATGCTGAACTTTGTACTTTTTGCTTAAAATGGTGAAAGTTGGAGTGTGTCTAAATATGAGCTTTTGAAATAGAAGATCTGTAGAAATTCTGGGGGGGAAAATTGATTTATGTGTTTATGAAGCCACAGATTACAAATCTGCGTTTATTAAAACATTTTGGTGCTTATTTAAATGCTATGCTAATTTATTTTACAGTAACAATGAAGGTCCTTGAAATACAAAAGTATTTTCTGTGGTGGTACTTTGTATTAATAGTTTGAGAACGACTGCTGTAGATCTTTACCTAAAGCGATCACTTTAATTACACTATATATCTTTCTGCTGTTACAGCATAGACAGAGAGATGTATAACCATAGTATTTGTAAATATAATTGAAAAAAACCCTTTCAGATGTTCACTAGGAGTAGATTGTAAGAGTAATTTTGCAAATTAATGGTTCAGCTTTCTCCATGAATGTTAAGCCAAACTATCATTTTATTTTTGATCATGTCAGAGAGACCTAATAGACACCCTTACTCTTAAAACATTATGAGTTTTAAGAGTAATACAATTAAAGTATGAAAAACAATAAGTGTTAGATAATCGAGAATGATATACAATATAGTATATTTAAATAGAATGTTGTAGTTACCTCCAGTTTTTCTCACCAAGCCATTCGTGTTTGTGTGTGTGTCCGGGCAGAATACTGGACAGAGGAGAGGGTTGAACTTTGAACATGTCCCTCGGGATCTCTCATGACCTCTGGTCATCACACATGACATGTACGAAACTCTATGTCTCCGGAAAACTAATTTTCAGACTGAACACACAAAGCATTGTGGGAGTAAGATTCATAGAGCTTAACTCAGCTCCAATGTTTTGAAGTTTCATATTTGTATCCTCATACAATAAAGGATTAAAGTCTGTTTTATGTTCCCTGCAGTAGTTTTTAATGCTGCTGATGGGGAGGTTCAGACTGAGGTTACCGACAAGCAGTAGCTGGTTACAAACCCACAATTTGAACAACTGGTATTCTTTCACCCTTCTTCTTTTTTCTCCACTGCCAACCTTCAGGAAACCAATATTTCTGTTTTTCTGTGATTTTGCTAAGATGTGGCATTGGGGTGACATGTGAGAAAGATTCCCTCGTCTTCTCATTTTGTTAATTTTCCGCTCTTTTTCACACAATTTTAGTAAAGTTTAAAGGATTATTCTGACCAGCAGGGGAAGATGGCATCAACAGTTTAATGATATTCAGTTTTGCTGATGTGTTTTTAAAATCTTACAGTTGAATTTAAAAACCGCAGACATTATCCATTAGTTATGGAACATGACAATATTTTCATGTGGCATGGCTAAGCTACCTGTTTCTGTTTCAGTTGCAGCTGTTGTGACCAAGTTGAATTGTGAACTGAACAAAGTGGAGCCACCAGATTGCGTGACAGACGACATAATTGGTTCGGATCCTGCCGGCTTTGACTTGATCCTCCTGGGCGACATGTTCTACGACGAAACGCTCTCAGACAGCCTTCATAAATGGCTGGATCGCTGCGTCAAAAGCCACGGCTCCAAAGTCCTGATTGGGGATCCTGGGAGAGCCCAGTTTGAGGGACATGACATCCGGAAGCTCCTGCATCATGTAGCCCAGTTTGAGTTGCCTGAGAGTGTTAGGCAGGAGAACTACGGCCTCACATCCAGCCATGTTTGGTGCTATCATAGTAAGCTCTGAGTGTTGAAACGGTTTCTGATTGACTGAAAAAGGTATTTATTCGACACTCATTTGAATACCTCTACATTTTTGCAACGGTGTGTCACAAATGTGAGGAAAAGGGGAATCAAGATGTTTATAAGAAATCTTGTAAACATCTTGTGGCAGGAAGTGAGATCTTTTTGACACTGCAAACTGGAAACAACTCTGAAATGTTCATGGAAAATGGTAAAATGTATAGCACTTTATCAAGTCCAGAGGATCCCAAAGCACACACTTTCACACACTGATGGTGGCAAGGACTGTCTGGTCTGACAGAGCCACCACTGGCCCCTCTGACCACCACCAGCAGGCAATGTGGGTGAAGTGCCTTGCCCAAGGACACAACGACAGAAGCGGATGGAGCAGGACTCGGACCGGCAACTCACTTATTGCAAGACGAGCTCCTACCAACTTTGTGTTGAGACATAATTATGCATGTCAAGTTCAAACAACCTAAAACATTTTAACACCACGCAAAGAGGAGAAAGACAAGAGAGTTTTAGATTTACTTGCTGCAAGGAGAACGGACAGAACGGACAATCTGTCCGTAATCTCAGTTACGGACAGATTGTAACTGAGATTGTGCCTCAGTTACAATCTCCCACCTGCTCTGAAGCACGTTCCTCCATACCCTCTCTTTTTATTTCCGTAGGGGCAGTCCCTAGTTACATAGCTTATTCGGTTATCTTGAGTTACTTACATAGCGTTGCTACTTCTGGGCTGACGTAGCGCAGAGTACAAAATTCAGAGTTTAGTTCCTGCTTCCTTCTGTAGCTACATTCAGGAACTGATGAACTCACAGAATAATGGGAGCTGGTGTGCAACGAAACAACTTCACACAACACAGCAAACATAAGATAACAGAGAGATTAATAGATTAATAGAGAGATTACAAGTTCGTAAGAACAACAGGATTTATACCAAAAGTCAGTAGAAGTTCTGCAGAGCTGTGATTCTTCCTGTGAGATGATGTCTCCTTTTAAAGACCATAAGAGGCTTCTGCCCGCTCTTACTGGTGCAACCCTTATGTCCTGCGCACAAACACACACACACCCACACCTACACACACACACATGCACACCCACCCTACCAAGAGGGGACTTTTGTTTCTATATTTCTTTATATACAGACACACACACAGTGAGCAGCACTGTCATGGGGCCTCCCCCCAAAAGTCACGAGAATGAATCCTGTGCTGGCGTTTACATCATATCAATCAACCCCTTATAGAGACCCAATTGAGATGAACAGAAATACAGAGAGCCAAATGTGTCACGCATGATGACCGGACGTCATGAGAGTCTTCTTAATGGCTGGCGCCTGTCCCGCTTCAGGCAGTATATCAGAAAGACCTTCTGTTTAAAAACCGGATGTAGTTACAACATCCAAATCTATTTGAATATACTATATTGTATATTACTATTGATTTTCTAACACCGAACCCCTTGTCTCTGCTTCTATTGGCTAATTCAAACTCATAGAGGTCAGAAGGAGTTCACCTTAAACAATGTATGTCATTGAGACATCCTGAGGGACATGTTCAAAGTTCAACTCTTTCCCTGTCCAGTATTCTGCCGGGACACACGCACAAACACGAACGGCTTGGTGAGCAAAACCAGAGTTAATTACAACATTCTATTTAAATATACTATATTGTATATTATTCTTGATTATTTAACACTTATTGTTTTTTTATTCTTTAATTATATTACTCATAAAACTCGGAGCCTGTCTCTGTTTCTATTGGTTGAATTGAAATTACCGGGAATATAGTGTAACACGTGTTAAGCATGCTGAGGTCATGAGACATCCTGGGGGGGATCATGTGACCGGATTCATCAATAAATTTGTAATTGATTACGTTTCAAATACAATCCTAAACAGGTGGGTTTTTAGTCGAGTTTGCATCCATAGAAGGATGGATGGTTTACATTGATCATTTATAAGCTTTAGTAATGGAACATTCAACAACTGCAGGTATTTTGTTAGTGAACACTGAAGTGTGTAAGACAATGGATGGAGGGAAAGCATCATTAGGGCCAAGAAACACAGCATATAACTCAGAGACAAAAGTAGTGGATAATTTTAAAGGTAAAAAAAACAATTTCCCATGTTGGAGCAACTCTTGCAGCTGTTTAGTACCTGTCAGATATTCTTCAGAAATAAATTTACAGATGAGGAACTTTTACTGACATGTTTCACACTAGCAAGTGTTACAGAAAAAAAATCTGAGTTTCAAATGTATTTAAACCAACATTTACTATTTTGGAGAAAGCATGAAGCAGTGGGAAGATCAGTGTTGATTCAACAGCAAGAAAAAGACTCAACGTAAGCATTCACAATGATGCGAGGCCAAATTCTGGTAAGGGAGTGATGTTAGAGATTGTCTTTCACTTTAACTGTTGTTATGTGCTTCAGCACATTGTATTTATTTCTGTCTATTTTCTTTTCATTTGGATCATTTTGAAGAGAAGTTAGTTGTATGATTTTTTTTGTTGTTGTTTAATATACTTTGGAGTTTTGATAATTCTTTCTTGTAATTTGGTCCGTTAATTTGTGACCTGTTGGACCGCCTATAAATAGGCTGGGTTGCGCCAGGTAAAGGGCGACGCCCTCCCAACAAACACCCAGGATGCGTTCTGACGCGGTGCGCACGTCTCCAGCCTGCCACACGGTAGTTTTTGTTAGCTGTTTGTTTAGTTGATGTTTTTTTGTTGTGATTTTTGACCTGGTGGGACCGGTTGTCTTGTTTTTGATTTTTCTTTAGCAGTAGTTTCTTTTTTCTTGTAGTCCGGTACTAGCAGGGGCTTCGACGGCCCTGTATAGGGTTGGCCCCCTGCTGTACCGTTTTGTTCTTTTTGATCGGCTCATCAGGTCCAACTTTCTGTTTATACTTTGGAATTTTTGTTTTCTTTTTTTTTTGGGACACGGGGAACCGAGGATTTAATTCTCTCTTTTTCTTCACAGAAAAATCAAAAGAAGCTCATCTTAAAGAAAAAGGTCGAGAGAGTTGAAATAAAAATTACTTTTGAATCCTCATTTTTGTCTTTGTGTCCTCAAATATGTTGTGCCCTTTGTGGACGTAACACTGTGAAAAAACCTAAAAGTTACATTTGAGTAGCCTCACCTAGGCCTCTTTACTGTCTGTCACATGTTCTTAAGAAGTACATGTACAAATGAGGAACATTTACTAGCAAGTATCACACTAGCAAGTGTTATAGAAAAAAAATCTATAAGAGTTTAAAATTTAAGTGAAGGAAATCACAAACTCATAGTCAGCGCTGACTAATCGTGCTAGCCTTAAATAATGCTATAAAACAGTTAAACTGTAGGTTTTCTTTAGAGGTATGTGTCCGCTATTGCGCCTGGACGCACACATGCCCACACGCCCCTATACACACACACATATGCAGGTTATTCACTGATCACCACTGCCATCGACCTTCCCCAGAGGTCATGAGAATCACACAGATGGCATGTGGAGCAAGGCGGAGGCCAGCCTTGTCCTGCTTCACCTGTGTATCAGAAAGACGTTCTGTTTAAAACCAGAGGTAAATACAACATCCGAATCTATTTAGATATACTATATTGTATATTATTCTCGATTTTCTAACACGTTGTTTTTTCATACTGTGTGTTGTACGTTTATTCCCTCACAAGTGGTCACATGTGCTCACACACCCTGACACACAGATGGTGTGCTGTAGATCCTGAGAGCTGATAGCTGATAGTCGATGAGCATGGTGACCAGAGGTCGTGAGGATGGACTTGTGCTGTTTTAAATTGTACCTACCGGATCTTTTTTCAGTCTGGAAATTAGTTTTCCAGAGATATAGAGTGTCACACATGTCACATGTGGTGACCAGAGGTCATGAGAATCATCCTGAGGGGCTTTTAACCCACCTGACACAGATGGCAGGGCCGTCTCCTGCTTCACACAGTGTATCAGGAAGATATTCTGTTTAAAACCAGAGGTAACTACAACATCCCAAATCTATTTAAATATATTATATTGTATATTATTCTCGATTATCTAATATGGAGGAATCTAAAGGTGCCTGAACTCATGGAATTTATAAATAAAGAATTACACAAGAACTCCTTCTGCTCGCAGTCGAACGGGAAGAGATTTTAATGCACATCTGCGGAACCAAAACATCACATTCACATTGTTACAGAAATCCAAAATCTCTTAACTTCTACTTCTGATATCAGTTTTTTATAGAGTCCCAGCTCTACTGGTGTGTATTGGGAAGCCTCGACCAATGGCGTAGCTCTCCTCCATTTGTGCAGCGCTTCTGGCGCCGTCTTACACTGGATGTGTATTGGAAGTTCTGAGAATTAGGAGATGACCTTCTGGAATAATTAGAGACGTCTTGACCTCAACATCTGGTCCATTTCAGATGAACTATTAGTCAAATTGTTCCTTATCTGTCCAAACAGAGGTTCCTTCCCACATCTTGAGCTCCGGCCCGGTTCCTTTGCTGGCGAGCAGGGGAAGGAACGGCTGCCAGAACTTTCTTGCACAACAGCTTAAACTAACAACTTTCCTCTCTTTAGTGATTGTTATTCCACATCTCTCCAAACCTGAATTCCTTCCTGACTTCTAGGTCAGATTGATCCAGTTCATTTGACACAATACATTTCCTTTAAGTTAAAACATATCTTAGTGCTATTAAGGAAGAATAATTTAACATTAACTTTGGACAAAACGTTTGGCTCTTTCTTCCTTAAAGTCCTGGGATCCCTAGCGGGCGGCGCTGCATCTGGAGAAAGTGAAACAACAACACAACGTCTGACGTCACAGATCACAGAGTTTAATCCCATACAAAGCAACGCATGAATCAATTAACAAAGCTGCAGAGGTACAGAGATATATATTCATTACCTGTAACAGGAAAAAATAGAGAAAGAAACACAAAGAAAAAGGCAAAGACTCGTCTTTGGAGAGAGCTTATGTCAAAAGCAAAACAGTGGTAGCTTTCTGAATTTTTAGCGCTGACATGAAATTTTATATTGAGTGGGTGTTTCTTCTATATAATATATTCAATCAAGGCGTTCTGTTCTTCGACCAATTAGAAACCCCTTTGACATTCAGAGAAACTTGAGAAGTCTCCTAATTTACAGCGATGCTCCAAGGGCGTCTGGTTTCTGTCGAGACACAAGGGCGGACCACTTAATCTTGGGCCGTGCCAGGTACGAATGTCCCCGGCGCCGAAAGTCCTGAGATAAGATTTCGCAGACACCCTCGGAATCTGACGTCTCTTCCATTATCTCTCCTAAAGTTCTCAAAGAGACTTGCATCTGGTAATTTTCAAGGAAATGTTATCTTTGCAAACCCCAGTTTTTGCTTTTCCACAGTCAGCCCCCCCAAAAGATTGAGTTCTGCCAAAATAATACATAAAATCCACAGGACAAAATAAAGTATAATTCCTGAGCCATTTTCTAATAGTAAACAAAACATTTTCATTCAAACAATTTCCATTTGCTTCTAATATCGTCACAGATAATACAGTTTTCAAATACATTCATCATTTAGTAGTTTTAAAATGAGATAATACGATCTTCAGTAAAAACATGGTATTAATACTTAGAAATTAAATGTTAGGGGTTTCAATCTTCTACTTTGCATTAATTTTACACCATCGCAGATGCTGGCCTCCGGCAGGTCTCCCCCCAACTGCCTGCAGGAATGCTAATTTTATGGCTCTGTGTTCTGGCCGCACAGCAAGAGGCCCCATTTAGTGATCTGCATTTTGACCCCTGTCTGTCCAGTTCAAAATAAGAGCGTCAAACATACCCTTTTTACACATGCGTAAGATTAACTGTATTAAGTACTAAAATAATCATTTTTTTTCAACAGTGCGAACCAACCAAACAACGTAATTTTAAACTATTAATATAATTATATTCCTCTACACTAACACGTTGTTTTTTCATACTCTGTGTTGTACTTTAATTTGATCACAAGTGGTCACATGTGCGCACACACCCTGACACACAGATGGCTTGCTGCAGATCCTGAGAGCTGATAGTCGATGAGCCTGGTGACCAGAGGTCGTGAGGATGAACTTGGAAGGAGTGGGAATAACAGATGTCGTAACAGATGGGGACGGGGGCTGGGGGGCCCATCTTGTCACCGGAAATTAAAAGCAATTAATTAGGGTCAATAATCACTCAATCACTCCACTGATTAAATTTTCACAGAAGGGTGTCTATATATCTTTCTGATAACATATACTAAATATTTCTAACAATGCAGTTCAAGTCACATCGACACTTGGACCTGTTTTTGTTACCACATATCTGGAACAAAGTTTCAGAAAACTGCAGAACAGCTGAAACTCTGAGTTCCTTAAATCAAGGCTAAAACTCCTCTCTTTTTTTTAGAGCTACCTTAATGTGTCCTTTCCTCTTTATTTTGTTTTGTTAGAAACTGGAGTACTCACTTTTAACCCAGAAAAGGAATTAGAACAAACTTGGAATCCAGAGACTATTAGTCACTCATTAGCTTATTTTTTAGAAACTGTAGAGTACTCACTATTTAGACCAATATTATACAGTTTAGATTATTTTTGAGATTATTATGCAGACTCCTGTTATTGCAACTCAAAAGAGGAATTTAGAACAAACTTAGAATCCAAAAAAATAATAATTCTTCCAGAACAGGAACACTTAGTTTTTATTATTACTTAGAAACTGTGGAGAACTCCAGAGAATACTTATACTTACTTACACTTATCTAGCAACCCAGAACAGGGATTAAAACAAACAAAATCCAGAAAATCTACCTTAGCAGCTACTTTTTAGACTTCTTCCAACCCAGAAAAGGAATTAGGCCAGAGGATACTTACTTATACTTATCTAGCAACCCTGAATAGGAGTATCTAGCATATATACTTTGAATAGATCAACATTAGATTATTTTTCTTCTTTTGCTGTCTCATTTGGTTTGTTATTTTGTTTGTATTTCCTTTTAATTCCTGTAAAGCACTTTGTATCACCTTGTTGTTGAAAATGTGCAATATAAACAAAAATTACCTTTACCTAGGGGACAAAAAAGTATATTTTATTCTACTTTGAAATAATCGAAAGACGTCATATGATTCTAACAAGTAGCAGCTACATAGACTCCCTCAGTTAGTTTTGGAGGATAGCTGTGCGTCGAGCTCCATCTGTCTTAAAAAAGATAACTTACATCTGTCTACAGAAAAAAATACTTTTTATCTGTAAACGTTTGATTTTAAAAACTGATACATTCTCTCTCTCATTGTTATGGCATTTAACAAATTGAAATCACCTTGGTACTTCAACTGACCTATAACAACAGAAGTTGGTCTGATTTCACTTCAGAAAATTAGAAAAAAACAGTGAAACATAAAGTTCTGGTTTCAATTGCATCTGAAGTTGTTTGTGGAATTTTAGATAATAGCTTCTTAGGACAGAATACGTTTCTTAAGTCCACACTAGTGTAACTAGACTTGTTTGTGAGCCTATTGTGTGTGTGTGTTTGTGTGCGCTATGTGTAAGCCTATTGTCGCATTGTATTTTTCCACTCCTGCTGGAACATAGGGAGTGTTTAGAGATGTCAGAGGAGGTGCCACATGCAGATAAGGTTCAAGTTTCTGTCTTTGTCAACATCCTAACTGAAGTTGCTGATACCACCCAAAAGGTTGGTTCCCAGACTCCTGGTGAAAAACTGCATTGTGACAATCAAAAGTTTACTGAAAACAAAGTAGTTCAAGGTCATGCTTTAGGCACAGTTGTAAGATGTGTCTGTTTCAAGACTGATGGTACTGGACACAGCTATCTGAGGTCTGTCTGATAAAAAGATTTTGACTCTTTGTTTAGTTAGAACAAACTAAACAGATACTGAGTGTCTGATATGTCTGACTGTACGTCCTGTTCTCAGTCTTGCAAGGATAAAGTACTGTTTGAGGGAAAATCAATTATTTTTGCTTGGTAACAAAGAGTGACTAACTAACATAACCCCATGTGCATCTCCTCCTCCACAAATATATCCTGTAAAAATCCTCCTTCTTTGTTTTCATTTTTTGTTTAAAAGTCTTGCTGATTCAATGTTCCCAGGAAGTCTAGCAGAGGCAGCTGTGAAGAAGGTCCTTATTAAAAAAACACAGCAAGTTCAAGGTTAACCTTGGCAAAAACAGACACCAAAATATACACTAGAGGTATTTTTCCCATGGATGCAAAGAACGATGTGTTTGGATGAACATCAAAAGAGGAAGAAAAATGATGTACGACGAGATAAATATTAACTTCTACTGACACTAGTTATTTTTTTAAACGTCTGCAGCCAATTGTTTGCAGGAAATCGAAAGCCCAAAATGTAGTAATTCAAGATGTCAAGGGAAAATGTACATAAAGTGGAAACAATAAGTTTCCAATTAAATAAATTGACAATAAGTCAATACAACTATTAGCATAATAGTTGTTGGTATAAGAAAAAAATTATGAAAATAATAAATGTCAAAAAAAATTAATATCGAGAAACTATAAAAAGGGGGGTGGAGAGAGGGGCAAATAAAGACAAAAACTAAAACCAGACTGCAGCTGGTGAAGCAGGGAGTTTGCAGCATCAAGACACAAAAATGCTTCTTTCACTCCATTTTCTGCATGCAATTCTGTATTCTTACCATCTTTGAACAAGTCTTCCTTTTTAACACAATGTTGCAGGAAAATATGTTTAATCTGAATAGTTAAATGAAGTTGAGATCACACCCCCGGTCCTCTGATTGACTGAGCTTTATCCAAAAGGTTTGGTCTGTAGGATTCTTATGTTTATAAGTACACTCTATGCTGTGTCTTTGTACGCAAGGAATCTCATGCATTCTTCTTGTGAAAAAGCACAGCTGTTGAGGGGAGTACAGGGAAGTTGTGTGTGAGAGAGAGATGGGGGATGGGAATGGGTCTGAAAAATGAGTCAGTATTTAGACAAATTGCTCTGAAAATTTGTATCTAAAACAGCTTTCAGCCTATCAGGTCAGGACACATATTGCATTCCACGGTTTCCCTCCTGAGTGGGTGGATGGTAACTCATTAAAGTGAGTAACCTTGCAGCAAAATAGGAAACGGTCAGCAGATGGTCACTGGCAAAGCAGAGCAAAAGTAAAGGCTCTTATGGAACAATTGTGCTGACTGCATGGAGAAACTAAAATCATGTTTTCAGAGGAGTTTTCACAAACCAGAGATTAATTCACCCAAGAAATAGTCAATGAAGTAAGCATGACACCAAGAACTGACCAATGAAGAACATCTGTAGGACAAGAAACAATAAAAGAAGTGGAAAGGAAGGGAGTATAGTTGTTTCCTTGAAGCATACAAGATCAGAGGCAAAGAATGCTGCAGATGTAGAAAGAAATCTGGGACAACAGGTAGACTGCAGGCTGCCGTCCAAAGGAAGTCAACATGCATGCCTTCAGATTGGGTATCTCTCATCAACCATAACTATAGTTACCTTTTCTCAAGACTATTTTTATTGCGTGCCTGTTTCAACACTTTATATCTCAAGTGTTGAAACAGGCAACACTTGGGTGAATGCATTACATTGGTAATAATACATTCATACATTTGATATGGTCTTCCAAGGCCATTGTCAAAATCACATGGTTTAACATGCAATCATTAGCTTCTCTGATTTAGCCAAGAAGTCACTGACTTTAATTATAACCATTATATTGATATTTTCATTTAATACAGGCATACTTCTGTAAAAGAAAATTGGAATGACATATTTTAAGAATATAATTATAACATGCATGAGCATGACACACAAACTGTATTCAGAAAGAACCCAGACTGGAATCTGAACCCAATAACTTTTTGCTGAAAGAAAACAGCTTGCAAAAGATTCACTTCCTGTCTAAACATGACAGCAGAAAAATCATGGCGATAAGTTATTCACTTCACCTGAGTGGACATAATGTTATAGTGGATTCTTGTCTTCACGTTAATCCTACAGCTCTCATATGTTTAAAAAAACAAATCATTTTCTGTATATGATCCATCAAGCTTTGACAAGTTGTTAGAAAATTAAATAGGTTTAATTAACTGTTAGTTAAGCATCACATTTGTATAACACTCATGGTGCTTTGTACATTGCAAGCATTAAGTTGGTCTTTCGTTGTTCTGATGTGTGTGTGTGGTTTTTATTTCAAAAGTATTCCATATAAATCTTATCACATATGAACAGACAAGAGTTAGCAAACAATCATTTATTTGCTCAACAAGAAAGCAAGACAAGTTTAAAGTTTATCTTTTCAAACAACACACTAGCTTTCTTAGACAAAATCATAAAGCAATGTAAAAAAAATAGAACACTTCTTGGTACAAAAAACATGAAAAAAAACAAACAGTAAAAACAAAACATGCAAATCTTGCCAAACATTTGGCTAATATACTCATACACAAAATGTAAAGTAATCAGTTTCAATGTGTAGGTAAAAGTTTAAAGTAAAGATGAGGAAGCAGTACTGAGGTCTCTTACTGGGAGATTAAACCTAAAACATAGTATTAGTCTACTCCCTGAGCTTAAAATATCAACACTGTCAATAACAAAGTTTAGTAACATTATTTATGCATCAATCAATCATCTGTCGATGTGCATCAATCAATCATCTGTCGATGTGCATCAATCAATCATCTGTCGATGTGCATGTCTTCTCCTTGTATTTCTTCTGATACTCATGGAAGAGGCTGACATCCTTAGAGACACGCTTAGAGACACGTAGTGGCTTGTATTGCTTTGGTTCACTTGGATACCAGGTTCCTGCTAGGAATTAGATACACAACCATTGGTCTCAGCACTTATGTCAAATGCAATTTATATTGAAAATAAAAATAAAAAAATAGAACAATATTTTACCTTTTGGTTTTGCTGCAACGTTCTTATGAAATGCATCTTTTTCTTCTACTGGTTTCAACTTATCTGGAAATAAAAAAAAGCAAAAAATCTTATTTGAGTTGAACAGAGGGAGAAATTAAGCAGAGTCTGTTGAGGGGTTTAAATTTTTCCAATCGACATGGTCCAAAACTATAAAGTTAAAAGTACTCCCTGGTCACAAAACTGATCTAAAGTGAAGATTTAAATTTGTCAATGAGATCTTGCTCTATAACATTTTTAAATAATGTGTCCATCTGTATCAAAAAGCTATGCCGATAAGGCCAGAACTGCAGGATTACTAAATTGCCATGTGGGGCCAAACAAACTCTTTCCAAAGATCACATATGGCTCCCATAACCATTCTTTGGAAATCCTTGGTTTACAGAATCTAACAGTAATGTAAACTCAGAAATAGCTATCCCATTTTAATCTTTGTTATAGATTAAACAATCTATAACAAAGATTGATTGTTTAATCTTAATAGATTGGGGGGAAGGGTTTTACATGAACCCCTCCCCCAACTTCATGTAAAAGCCAGCTAGATGATGGTATTCATGTGAGCAGAACATTTATCAGATTGTTGAGACACGTGCTGTGCCAAGTTTCTTCAACAGAAAGTCACACTGACCCAGTCAGTCTTAGATTATCAGGCAGTAAACACAAATGTAATAGTTTCCAGAACAGCAAAACAGAAACAATCTGTTTGCTTTTGAGGGTCTTGGCTGATTTACAACTTAAAAGTTACATAATTAACAAATGTATGTGTTAGAGATTTTTTGGTATTATCATTTTATTATTACTTTAGTTCACATTCAGCCTATAGATCATTGTGATTTTCTGTTTAAAGTGCTCTCTTCCTTATGTGTGTATGAACTGACCTGGAGGTCACTACTGTCTGTTCATCTTCATGAGAAATAGTTAACACTGAGTTTCTCAGACCTTAAATCCTTTTGTAAGAACACCTCCTAATTTAGTAACTACCTGTAAGCAGTCGTATTTTGTTTTGTTGACAGTATTGACCGAGATTTGAACCGGGCTCAGACCTTTGATCAGATATCACATCTGGAACTGGGTTGTTAGTTGTTTGGGTTAGAAGTTTTACGACCTCTGTTGTTTTTCCTGACTGCCCCCCTTGCCTGTTTTTCTTTGACAATAAAAACAGGGGCTCATGCGGAAGCAGATCAGAACGCTCTGTGAACGGCTCGGAGGAGCAGTTGACGGAGACTTCTTTTGCAAAAGCTTGACGTGAAATTCATATACGTTGTCTGTGGTTCTTTCTTTTATGTAGGTTCGAAAGGAAAAATACCCATCAGCATGAATATAAAATAAGCAAACCCAGCCACATGTGTTTTCCTCTGAACTGCTCTGAAGAAAATGTCAAGATTATGAATTTGTGTTTCAAAATTAATGTCCCGGATTTGTTTTTTTGTCGTTTTAACTATAACAATAAATCAAATACTGACACGAGTTAAAAGAATCCAGTATAGCATGAGAGAGACAGACAAGGTGTTAAGGAAGCTCAAGTTGGTTTAATTGAACTTTGGCTCAACTGGATCCTTTGCTCTGGCATTTCTCATCTACCTCTTGGCATAACTACAGTAATTTGTGACTACTAACCAAGAAATATTCATCACAGAGAAGCTGTTATAAGATAATTAAAAATGTTCTTTAAAATTATTTGCATTTACCTGAAACAGGTTCAGCTGCCTCCTCCGTCTCAGCAGACCCATCTGCCAAGTTAAAGGTGTTTGGCAGCACATTGAACTTCAAGACAATATTGTCATGGACTGGCATCTTGTCACTGGTTTCACCTCCCTGCTGATGTTCAGGTCGCTCAAGGGTGACACTGTAGCGCCTTCTCTTTGTTTCTTCCCGCGTAAGGCGATCTGAGAGGGCCCTCCTTTTCTTCTTCTTCTTTAAACTCTGAATGAACTTTTTAGTTCTATCAGAGAATCTTAGTTTAGGGGAAATTGTCTGTGCCTGCTCTTTTGTGCTTTCCCTAGAAATTACAGCAGGCAAACTGGTTTGCCTTTTCAGTTTGTTTTTGTGCCGAAAAAAACCTGATCCACTCGTAGTTGGAATACTGCTCCTCCATTTTTCATAAATAAGCTGTTTGATCGAGTAGTCCCTTGTGGGATCAGCTGGAGTGGAGTCCATTCCCAAAGAGTCTAATTTCACAGACAGGACTTCAGGAGGCTTGTGTTTTTCATAAGATACTCTTATTTGAGAAGAAACCAGGACATCATCTTTTCTGGATGGAGAACTCATCTCTGGTTGCCCAGCTCCAAACAACACCAATTCTACAGTTTTTCCTTCACAGGCCGATTCTTGAGCTTCGGAGTTGTGATCCGTATCTGAGGCAACAGGCAGCCTACATTTAGGTTTCTTTAGAGTTTGGAAATATTGGTCAATATTCCTTTGTCTCTTCTCTGTTTTTATCTTATTAACGACAATGTTTAAGGATGTCTGGCTGGTGGCGTCACTAACTTGAGTTTTGTTTTCTGAAGGTGATTCAGCCTGGTCGTCAGATGTTAAAGGAGCTTGTTCACAGTTTTCTTTCTGGTTAAACCACTGAGTTAGCTCATTTGTTTCAATAAAATTGGAAGGATCTAATTTGGTTAGCTGGGTACCACACATTGGATCACTCGACTGCACAGCTCTTGTTGATGGCAGCTTTTCTTGTACATGCTCCAACTCAGATTCTCTCTCCTCGAAGACAAACTCGTGCATCTTTTTTGGAGAGGAAAAATCAGCAGAAAGTTCCCCAGCTTCCTGGTTGCTTACACCAACAGCATTTGACTGGCTGCAGGTCTGGAAAATTGGGTCTGATTCTTTATCATAAAAAGAAAAAAGTTGGTCATCATTGTCGTCAGTCAAATCGATTATCTGACTAAGGTTAATGGACAGATCAGGGCCATTCTGAGTATCAGTTTGATGATTAACAACCTTCTGGCCGATTGGTAAGCAGTCAGGATCAGGTTTAAGGATCTCAATGGTGCCATCATTTGCATTTTGTTTGTCTCTGCATTGGCATTTGGAGGAGAGTTTGCCTAGTCCTGAGTTCATTTCTATAAATCTTGCAAGGCAGCAAATCTCTTTCAGCTGATTGTCTGAAGATTTCTTTTGTTTGGGATCACTTATTGTGGAATCCATATCTTCAGATCCCACTCTCTGCTCAGAGCCACTTGCATCAGTTTCTTCTCCACAGTTAGAGCTTGAATGCTCGTCTTTCTGCACTTGCTCAAAGATGACTTTTGCTTCCTCTGGAGGCAAAATCTCTATTTTAAACAAGTAGCTCAAGTCACAGGTATCTTTCCCTGGCGACTCCTGTGGGGAAGCAGTAAGGTTCTGGGGGGTTTCATTTTCTTCAGTCATATCAACTTCTTCACACTCTGTTAGAGGCAAAACTTTGTTTACTGACTCACTGGCAGCTTGATCAGGGACGTTTTCGAAAGTCTCAACGTCGTCGATTGTGGTTTCATCCACATAAAGATGTCGCTTCAAAGCCCAAGGGAAGCCAAACTCCTTATCTATGTCATCAAGCTGATCATTGACATTCAACCACAAAGATCTGTAAGGAGGTTCTGAGTAGACCTCATCTTCCTTGAGGATTTTGTACCGTTTTAGTTGGTCCTTAAAGTCAGGGCTAACTTGTGTGAGTATAGAAGTGTCCCGCTTGATGTGTGTTTTACAGAATTTTTCTGAAATAAAATTGATTTCCAAGGCTTCCTTGTAGCCATGAAGCATCGCCAAAATATTTTTACCCCACATCATCATAACTATTTTGACAACAGTCGACACCTCAGAAGTGCGCGTTTGCTTGGGTTCAGCTTCCATCACCATTATCAATTTGGTCAGTTCCTCAGCAGTCCAAGATTTTGTTGGGAGCAGAGAAAGTTCATGAACAGGTGGTGATTGAGGTGTAGCCACTTCAGTTTGTTTTCCAGAACCAGTTTGACTTACTGACTCTTGTGAAACCCTTTCAACAACCGATTCATGATTATCACTCTCTGGTGTTTGAGTTAAACTTTCTGGCTCTGAGTCTGCTTTGTTGGTGATCACTTGGTTTTGATTAGATTCCTCGCTTTCAGGTGTAGTCTCACAAATTGTAGCTGCATATGGTGAAATCCACGTTTTTTCTGCATCATCCACAGATTTGCAAGGTTCAGTAGAGGCAGGAGAATTGGGCTCCTCCTGAGATAATGGGGGAACAACTGCAACAGCTCTTATGCCGGTATGACCAGACATGGAGGAGGAACAGCTTTCATTTTGTTTGAATGGTGACGGCATTCCAACATCCTTATTTGAATGGCTTACTACAGCGGCTTGACGCTCGCCTCTCTGCAATAACGCTCTCTCATATCCTTGTGAAGAATTACTCAGTGAATCGATGGGAAATCTTTTAGTTACAGTTTCATTGAGGTCAACTACCGGACCACTTCCACCTCCATTCCCTGATGCAAAACGGGGGTAGACAACATTTGCTATTGAGTTTTGCTGAAATGATGCATTTGCAATTTGCTGTGCTCTTGACTTAACACTTTGAGGCCAAGGCTGTCCAGACTGGAGGGATAAAGATTGGCTAGCCTTCAAGCTGGGATTTTCAGAATTGACTACGGTCGCAGTTTGGTTACTTTGATTAGACATTCTGGACACAATGGAATATTGTGGGCTCCTGTAAGGAGGAGGGGGATCTTTTTGTTTTGAAAGAAAATTTCTTTCATTCAATAAATTTATATTCCTGAAACTTCTGTAGTTGTTATACGAAGGATTGCTCTGAGTTGAAGGTTGCTGATTTATTTGATGTATAAGCAAAGGATGTGTAGTCTGAGCAGTTGAGGATGTACACTGAGTAGCAACATTATTGTTTTTAAATGTCTGAGAGGTTGCCATTCCACAGCTTGATGTATAGTCTCCTCCCTGAGAGAAATTTGGTCTGTGAATTTGATTCGAAGACACATGAGCTTGACCATGATGAATAGCTGCAGTTAGTGTTTTGTTGGCATTGACCGTCTGGTCATACGGAAGTGAGGGAGCAGCAGTGGGTCTGGTCATTCCTCCATTTGCAGCTGGATGAAAAGCCTGCTGGGTCCAGTTTTGTTGAAGATGTGAAGCATCCGTGGTCCTGTTCATCTGAACCCCATTAAAGGAAACTGTCTGTTTGCAGCGCACCGACATGCTTTGTTGGGCATAGGTGGTGTTTGTGACAGCAGTACTATGTTGACTGTGGTCCACTCCATTTTGATGAGAGTTTTGAATTGGGGCTGGCTGAGATATGCCAGTGTTTGTCACAGAAAGATTCTCATTTTGTATTTTGTTTAATCTATGCTGCTGCTGCTGCTGCTGCTGGCTAAGAATTATTTGGAAAAGGGCATGGTGCTTGAAATGTGAAGCATTTTTCGACTGACCCGCCAGATAAGTAGTATCAGAGCTCTGCCAATTTGACATTTGTCTGCTAGGGTTTGCTCCATTCTGCGAGGCAAAATTAGTGCCGTGAGACAGCTGCACTCCTTCATTCCCCGTCACGTACTGCTGTGTGGCGTTTGCAGACCAAACTCCTCCTTGGTATGGATGGGTAGCAGCTTGTGAGGTTTGAGATGACTGTCCAATCTGATGAGTCGGCACATTCACCAGTGCGAAGGAATGCATGTTTCTATTTTCTTAAACCTTTCTGGAAGGTCGGCAATAAGATGTTCCTGAAATGAGACAAAATAGACTTGTTAAATACATATAAAAAAATTCTTGTAGATATTTGAATCTGTCGATCAGTGATAAGACCAATATTGAAAATTTTTTAAAATAATTTCTTTAAAATGCATAAAAAATGTAAGCATTTTTCAGTTTTCAGTCCATCATAGGAAGGTTGAACAGTTACTGCAATTATTTCATTTTCTGTTGGAAAAGCAACCAAATAAACTCCTATACAACCCACAAAATATTTTTCTATCTTCTTTATTTTCTACAGTGCTTGGAATAAATGTTCAGTTAATTGAGCATACCAAAGACTGTGGTGGAAATTCTATAATAAAGGATAGAGAAACCATTCAATAAGTGGAGAATGGTTGACGTATGTCTTTAGATGCTTTATTTGAAGGCAAACGGCATACAACGACTGTCACCAAACTAGTCAGAGAAGCAGAGCTCAGATGTAAGATGCACATTTCCCCTTATCCTGCTTACACACACAGACAAGTATAAGATACAAGAACAAAAGAAAAACTCAGCCCCCTTCAGTAACAGAAAAACAGCGCAGCATATAAAGTGATAGTCCTGCAAAACACCTGCTTGAATACATCCTCTTCTCTGTGGTTTCACACATATTGTGTGGCCTTTGGGTGCACTAGTTTCTTGCACATCATGCCAGACGCTTGCCTGCACATATAAACTGAGTAAAGGAAACAAGACAGACACATTTAAAATGTTCCATTACAAGACGCTACTAATATTTTGGGTCTTCCATCTTCCTAAACATAAGCAGCCAAACCCTACACATCCTATGATTGTTTTGTTTTCTTTCCACTCTTCCCCCAAACCTGAGGCCTGAAGCGAAGCAGCTTTTGGATCAGTATTGCAAAAATTGCATATCTGCCATACTGTATTATAAGGAGCTGTTGTAAAATTCTTCAATGTCTGTCAATGAAGCCCAGGCGTATCAGAAGCAACAGACTGTGTGCCATTAATACTATTCCAGTATCAGAAATCTTCATTTATTGCAACAATTCCCTTTTTTTACATGTTTGCAGATCTCAAAACTAAAGTACTGTTGAGATTCCCACACTTTCCTGCTGTTAGTTCCATGAAAGCGGCTGTAATATTTAAAGTGCGGCTGTGGTGTCCAAATAAGATTTTTTTGTTGATACAAACTGTTTAATATGAAATTCATACATAATTATATTCTGTTTGTTTTTTTAAATCCATTTTTTATTTTATACAAGACTAACGCAAATCAAAAAAGATATTCATCCATTTGGATGCTTTATACTTTTAATGCTTTACAAATCAAAAAGTGGTACATTTTCTTTTGACAAAATAAATAATTTTAAAAAGAGACTCGCTCTTCTTCTTGTACTGCCACTCAGTTTGAGAGGGCAGCCTAATCCAGCCAGATTTACACATGCATCAAATTCCTTCAATGTTATGACGTCTATAGCTGAACTGTAGGAAATGATCAGTGCCTTAGATACTTTTTTGTGCCTATCCTCATCTTATAAGAATTCAAGGCTTGAAATATTTAACTCTGCGTGTAATGAAACTATAAAAGACTAGTTTCATTTTCTGAAATGAGAGACAGAAAAAAAAAATTTCTTCTACAATACAATGGTTCTTAGAAAATAAACAGGATTGTTAGGAGAGATTAAAAAAAACAGCTGTAGCAGTCAAGGAAAACCTAACTGCATTACTTTGTCTAAAGGACTTCATTAGCTGTTGGCGATATTACAATAATGGTAAATACTGAGATAAAACACATAAATATATCAATAACCAAGTGTTGTCTAAATTTCTACCTTGAGGTCAGGGACAAATGTGAAGAGACATGATTGAAATAATTTCCGGAGTTAACATGCAAGCTTCCTGCTTAGATAGGATTAGCAAAACAGATGCAACCCTAGGTTGCATCTGCCTAGAGGCTGTGACATCTTTTTCTATCTTAGTCTAGCAGGCAGTGTATAATAATTATTAGTTGTTGGCATGAAAGAGCAGAAGAAAAAAGTGATGGTTTTGTTTTGATAAATATATAAGCTGTTCAACAAAATCTGACATGGTGAATGTGGACAGATTATTCCGTGATTACTTATACCCATATTATCATACATATGCAATTTCAATTATTATTGTAATCAACCCACAAGATTGCTTTATTTCTCCCTGGCCTTTATGCACCTTTTCTGCGTGTACCTGGAAAGATCTCACAACCCCATGCCAGTTTTCTTGACAACAGATTCCCGCCAACCTCCACACCGCCCTTGCAATGGCACATACGCCCCCAGGGAGAACGCCCCACACTTTGGGAACCACTGCCTTAGAACATATGATACGCAATATGAATGAAGTGTATTACCTTAACTTACATTTCAGTTAATGGAGTAAGACTGGTAGTCTGGTTTTAACAGAGATGAATGCACGGGATAGGAGTGAGATTAATGGCCCAATAAAACAGTTCTGGTTCCTGCAGAGGAAAAGACATTTGGGTGCTTTGGGAGGATAGTGGTTGGAGTTTCCCAACCCCCATCCTCCTGACGGTTGGGAAGGAGGATGGGGGTTGCTATTGTAACAAGTAAGAATGCATGCACTTTTTATATAAAGTTTGTGCCTTCAGTAACCTTTGTTTGAATATAACGGGGTAATTTGTGCTTAAGCTATTGTCAGCACACAAGACAAACTAAAGGAAGAGATGGCACATGTGTGTAAGAAATAATAAGATGATGTACAGTACAGACCAAAAGTTTGGACACACCTTTTAATTCAATGAGTTTCCTTTATTTTCATGACTATTGACATTGTAGATTCACACTGAAGGCATCAAAACTATGAATAACATGTGAAAATATGCACTAAACAAAAAAGTGTAAAACAACTGAAAATACCCCTTATATTCTAGTTTCTTCAAAGTAGCAACCTTTTGCTGTGATTACTGCTTTGCACACACTCTGCATTTTCTTGATGAGCTTCAAGAGGTCGTCACCTGAAATGGTTTTCACTTCATAGGTGTTGCCCTGTCAGGTTAATAAGTGGGATTTCTTGCTTTATAAATAGTCATGAAAATAAAGAAAACCCATTGAATTAGAAAGGTGTGTCCAAACTTTTGGTCTGTACTGTATATATGTGCAGCTTGACAAAAGCTATAAAGATTTCCAAGTGTCTGGCTGAGGTGCCTTATCAATAATTGCAAGACAAAAAGTGTCCACACACACATTGGGACGCTGCCCTAAAAAACGATATTTGTAAAAACTAATTTATTTAAAACCCCATTGTAGACTTCAAATTACACATTAGTTCATCAAAAATATGATTGTAAATATGATTTTAGGTCCCTAAAAGAAATCACTGCACTGCAAGATTTTTATATTGTTTTCAGCTTTTTTTTCTTTAATTAGGCAAACCTGCAAGACCATATCCATGGTTCAGATCTACAGTGAAATAAGGACCTTTTCAACAGAAAACTACTTTGCTTGTTTCATTAAAATATTCTGTTTAGTTTGTTTATCAGCTACAAATGTAAAAACAAAATAAATAGTTTTTGCAATGTTAATAAGAGGGAAAAAAATGCATTTTGTGCAGCAGCCAGAGTACTTTGTAATTGTACTATTTTGGTTGGCTCCTGTTCTCTTTTTTAACACTCCCATGCCAAAATGTTGGGCTCTGTGATTAAATATTGAGTGTCCCGACATCCGGTTTTCGTTTCCTGTCTATTGTCAGTTGAATTCGTGATGAGCAAATAAATCAAAACAATCATTTGCATGAATTGTAGACACTACAAATGCAACCAGGAAAGCATATTCATGGGAATTGTTTATATGCACGGCTGCTTCTCACGCTGCTCTAGCAATACTCTGTGTTCCTGCAGTGGGTCAGTGACTGAAGCCAGGTCGAAATGTGCAGCAGCGCTCTGGAAAACGTTTACAGCGTTTGGTGGAGGCTTCGGTTTCAGCCGAAATGCTCCACAGATCTCTGGACCGTCGTCCAGAGACCAACTGCTGAAAGGCACACAGAATATGAGCTGGTTGGTGCTGGTGGAGATCGAACTGAATCGGATGCCGCGTTGTTTAAACACGGCGTGTTTAAGAAGACAGTAAGGAGACTGCCTGCAGTCACAGTCCGCTTCTTCTTTGTTTCCTGCTCTGCAGAAAGACATTGAGCAGATGGAGTGCTTTCTCCCGTTTCCGCCCTAGTGACGCATTTTCTTCAACAGGCATAAACTGGACAGTGTCCAAAGTTGGACAAAAGACTCCTCCTTTTTCTGAGGAGAACATGTGGCAGTACACGTTCAAGATTGCGACAAGATTGTACATCCACTATTAAGTTTCAAGTTCTCCAAAAATCATTTTGTCGAGAAGACCTTTTTTTATTTGAGACCAATTTTTGGATGTACCTGCTACCAATTTTTTTTTATTTTTTTTTTTTTATTGTTGCAACGCAAAAGTTTATAGGGTGGAGGAAAAACTCGGAAAACCCCACCGTTTCCCTTCTACGAGTAGCGTTACAGTTTTGGCTACTAAATGTTAGCGGTCGTCTAACCAAACCAGAGCTGCTAAAAAGTATCGATATCAACACAAACTTACTGTTTCACGGTGAGGTTCCGCTCCAAAGGCAGCGTTTGTAACCATCCGGAGTGTTTGCGGTTAGACAATCTCCCCTGTTCGCTTTCTCTTCCCATGAGATCTCTGCAGTTGTTTCAGAGTCATGAGCCAAAACCATTCCCTCTATTTGCCATCCATGTTTCTGAGCTGCGCATTTCTAGTTCTTAATTTTCTCCAGCTGCGTCAATAACGGCCGATATCTTCCTGTCAGCCAGGAAACTGCGAGATGTCTGTGCAGACGAGGTGGTCAAACTGTTTGAGGGGTGTGGCAATGGTTTGATTCAAACATGTTCGAGTGATATTAGCCCCACCTTCTGAAAACTACTTAGAATGGTTTTCAGAAAAAGAATTTTGACTTTTTCTCTGATTTCTGACTTTTTTGTACGGGAGAGGATTAGGGTCACTAAAAAAAAGGAGAATTTTGACTTTTTCTCTACTTTCTGACTTTTTTTGTACGGGAGAGGATTAGGGCCACTAAAAAAAAAAAGAAGAAGAATTTTCACTTTTTCTCTGATTTCTGACTTTTTGTACGGAAGAGGATTAGGGCCACTAAAAAAAAAAAGAAGCATTTTCACTTTTTCTCTGATTTCTGACTTTTTGTACGGAAGAGGATTAGGGCCACTAAAAAAAAAAAAGGAAAAAAGAAGAACATTTTATATATAAATGTTACATTTTTGTCTCAGATTTTTGAGAAAAAATTCTGAGAATTTTTGGAATTTTTTTCTCAGATTAATTTCTGAAATGTGAGTCAGTAATTACAGAGATGTTATGGTTCGTTCCATTTGTAGCCAGAAGGCGAGAATTCTAACTTTAGAGCCGATAAAATGCCCTGGGATGTCTCCTGAGCCCCTTCCCCACACAGCAGAAGATGGATCCTTGATTTTTGGAACTAATCTTTGTGATCAAAGTTGTCCTCTTTAACATCAAACTATCCACTTTCTCTTACACAATGCAAATACCAAGACCCTCTGTGCTGAGCTTTTCAAAACCCCTTGATGTATAACAATAAATAACTTCACACCTACAGTTCAATCAAACCTTTCTTCATTTTGTTGGGAAACACCCAGTAGCATTGGCAACCTGAGGTCACATGATGAATTGACCAGACTTGAAGAAATGGCCCCAAATAACCCACACTAGCATATGTAGCTACTTCACTTACTCAGTTGCTTCGGATGCAGATGCGGGTTTTCTTCCCTTGCCTTTCTATCCACACAATGAAATGAGCACACATAAAGCATTTTGGGTTCTATGTTCAAGTTTAGAATTTTTAGCCAAATTCTTTTTGTTTTCTTGTCTTTCGGTAGGCAATGAAAACTACCGCTTTTGTTTTGGGAGCACGTTCAAAACACACTTGCTGCAGCCACAAACTAAACTTGGTCTGATTATTAAAGTACCCGAGTTCCACAAGGGCAGACACAAGTGGCAGGTTGGCCTCTGTAACAGGTTAATGTGCAGTTCGGTTCGGTTCTAGTCCAGTGGGGAGATTCTGCAGCGACACTTAGCAATGGACAACCTCGAGATTCTGGTTGTGATGGACTAAGTGAACCCAGATATTTTATTTTGTCTTATAAAAAATGTTCCTGGCCCAAACATAATGATAAAGACTCATATCATGAACTTTATTATTTTTTAAATACAAAAGAAAAATAAAATTCACATCACGCCAAAGCTAATATTATGTAGTTCTGGTGTTTTACACTGTCGGCGCAAATTGCAGCTCAGATCTCTGACCAGCTTCTTCGGAGCAACGAGCTGCTAGCAGCTGCTAACTCACGTTACAAAACGTAACGCTGTGTTCCTGTCGCTCCAGGTGATTAAACTCACAATTACGATCCTCTGTACTGAGCAGCTCTCTGATAGCAGACGCTGTGTCCGTGAACAAGTTTAACTAAATATTGTATTATAACCGAAAAGAAAAACTTCTATCATGAATACAGATTAGCAAAAAACCCTACAAATTACACTGAAATACTGATACTTCCGGTGGGCACCAGAAGTAAGACCCATAATCGTTTCCCCACTAAGCCTCCCAGTAACAAGGTGGATAAAACACAGAATAAACTGCTTGCTAGAGCAGACTTAACAGACATCTATCACTGTTTTTGTTCCCACCAGGCATGGTTTTAATAAATGCATCATGTCATTGACTTGACTGGTTTATGTGCTTCTCCCTCTTCAAATTACTTTTACCCTGTAATGACTGATTTTACCCATATTTTCAGGGGAAGCCAGTGGAACCAACATGTACTGCTTTCCATCTTTGTTTCATTTTTTTCTTCAACCAGGACCACCACAAAATGTATAGCCTCACTGATTGAACTCTGAAATGAATAAAAAGTCATTCAGTTAATTATTCAGTTACTCAGAATCAGCACAATATTGACTCTTTCCATCTTTAAGATGAATAGAACAAATTCCTCACTGTTGAATCCATGGTGTTGGCATCATTTTATTACAAATGATAGTAAGTAATTGGAAATGTAGAAATGAATTCTACCAAGATAAAGCTTAATCCGCAATTACTGGACACAACTGGAGTTCCATAAAGTCTCGTAGTAAAAGTCACATTAAGACACAATCAGAGCGCATCATGCTAAACCGATCCTCCGCACAAAACCAGCCTCCAACGTTTGTTTATCATGTCAGAGTTTTAACAAGAAAGAAAAACACAGAGTACAACCGGTGAAATTGTCGCTTTATAAGTCACAACAGTTGGAAGTGTACATTTTATCTTTAGGGTTTTATGTAGCACCATACTAATAAGCTACATTATTGTTGGTGAATAATATCACAGTGAACACAGATCCTAATCATCCATCACTAGTGGATCTGCTCTTCTCTTCTTCTGCAGCCCCTGCATAAACAAGAAAAACTGATGTTTGTCCGTTCTGTAGGACACAATTTCCCTCACAAGTGCTCACATGTGCGCACACACACGCACTTACACACACACCCCTACGCACGCACACTGATCACCACTGCCATCGATCCTTCCCCAGAGGTCATGAGAATCATCGGCCTTCCCCAGAGGTCATGAGAATCATCCTGTGAGGTCAGCCCTATCCCGCTTCAGGCTGTGTATCACCGTTTAAAACCGGATGATAGGTATTTTGTTTACCTAAATACAAAGAAAGAACCACAGACAACGTTTATGAGTTTTCAACCAAGCTTTTGCAGAAGGAGAAAACATAGCAAACCACTTCTCCAAGGTGTTTACCATGCGTTCTGACTCCCTGCAGCAGAGCCTGTCTTTTTATTAAGCAGGAGAAAGAAGGGAGTCAAGAGTGAAATGTGGGAGAGTGATAAATCAAAGAATGGCTATTCTGAAACAAGGAAGAACTACATTCTACACACAAGCAGTTTAAGGAATATCCCAAAATAAGAAGCAGCTGCACCTTCAAGGTTTAGGGGAAAAGCAAGTTTTGTCTTTCACACGGTTTAACAAATTCCTCCTCTCTGGGGTGTGAATACTAAACCTTTAAATGAAAAACAAACTGGTAACTACTTATGTAAGAATGATAAAACATAATTATTCTAACACCGGAGGTAATTACAACATCCAAATCTATTTAAACTTCTCTAGGTATAGCACATACTATATATATTATTCTTGATTATCTAACACTTATTGTTTTTCATAGTTTAATTGTATTACTCTTAAAACTCGGAGGTCAGAAGGAGTTTACCAAAACAATGTGTCGCAAAGATGGGATTAACAGATGTCAAAGGAATGTTTATTTTGGGGGATGGAATATTTATTGTAGGGGGGGGACATCCGATCACCGGAAATTAAAAGCAATCAATGATTAGGGTCATAAATCAGTCCATCGATTAAATTTTGTCATAAGGGTGTCTATATGTCTCTGTATTAATAAACTTTAACACAGTTGTGTTGCTTTTGGAAAAAAAATCATTTTAAAAAGGACTTTTGATGATGGAAAGTTAGGCTATTTTCCAGGATCAGCATGCCTTCTCTCCTATTCCTGAGTGGAAAGAGCATTTTTTTTTTTTTTTTAACCCCTCCAGGGGGTCTTTTGTGGGCTCTAGTGTCCCTTATATCACAGTGGGCTGACAGGAAACAGGGAAACAGAGGGGGGAAGACATGCGACAAATATCGTCGGGTCCGGGAGTCGAACCCGCGACGGCCGCGTCGAGGACTCAAGGCCTCCAAATACGGGTCGCTCTAACCGCTACGCCACCACGGCACGCCCGGAAAGAGCATTTCTGCTGGTACGTAGTTGCACCCCCATAATAAAAGCCCCAGGCCTCAGCCCTTTATTTATCTTGGGACTTGAAGGTTGTTAAGCAACGCAAGCATCAATGCTCTTCTGTAAATCCCTTATTAGTGTTATTAGTATTTTAAATACTAACGTTTAATGTTCAATATAGATTATCACCTAAAGCTACAGAGAAGTTAGAGACAAGTATGTATCAAACTTTCTTCAAGAATAAATTAAAACCTATTTTTGCTGTTAGGGTTAGATCTTAGCCCTACAATAAACATTCTCTTTGCAGTACATCTGCTAACCATTTTTCTGACACTTTGTTTTCTCCTTCTCACCTCAATGAGTTTTAAGAAGATTTTGCTGTTCTATGTCTTTGCCTGGGCTTCTCATTGTTTGGTTATTATCTTTAATCCATACACTTCATGAGTTTCCAATACACCACAGCAAGAGAAAAGCAAGTGAGAGGAGAGCCGTTCCCAGAAGATCTCCCAGGGCTGTGAGGTAGGGTATGGAGTAACTGTCTGGGTCTTTGCCCCTCCTCCACAGACAGTGGACCAGACAGTCAGCAACAATAAGCAGCAAGAAGACCTGAGAAAAAGAGGCAGGACACAGAGATCAAAGCATCAATAAAACCACCCCGTGGGGAACGCCACGGCTTACTCACCTGTGTCAAAGAAGCAGATAGGAATAATACAGTGAAAAGAAGACTGGGCAGCGTTAGGCCTCCTTTTATCACATGAATAATGTGTACAAAAATCAGCTGACCAGGAAGAACCAAAAGGAGCAGAACCTGAGCAGATCGGTGGTGTGCACCTGAAACAGCAAAGGTAAACATTTAAATATGTGCAATGGTAAATTTAATTTCAACAAATTGACTTTTAAATAAAATATTCTATAAGACAAACTATGTGGGGGGAAAACACTGGTTAGATGTTCAGATGCAGCAGACAGGTGTTAAGGAACATTTTGCATATGAAAATATTTAAATGAGAAAACCTGAGCCAAAGAAGGTTTGAAAGGGGTTGAAACAACTTCTGGAGCCCACAGGGAGCTCTCCAGGAGAGTAATTCAAATGCAGATGAGTTGAAATTCGACTAGCTTGTACGGACACCAGGTTCCCGCCCACACCTCAAAAGAAAAACCAAAGCAGATGAAAGGGTTAACCAAAAATGACAGAGAAAGTAAATAGATCAAAGTATTATTACAATCAGGGAATGGTGTGGATTTACAAGGCATTGTAAGTGCCTTAAATAGCAGACAAATTACTACAGCTCATTGGTTAGAAATGACATGGAAAAGGCATCTGAAGCAGTTTCTTTGGCGTTGGCATTAAAATGAAGTCATTGTATTGTCTCTTTATCTCTCATGACGTGCTTGACTCCCCTAGAGAAAGAAGATATGTGTGCTTACAGTCTGTTCTGTAACCAAGAAGATTAGCAGACTATGTGAATGGAATGAAACCCTCCCTATAAAACTGTAAGCTGTCTCCTGCTCAAGGCTCTTTCTCCTGACTGCAATCAGTGAGCAGAGGCCTTGAGCCCTGTAAAGGCTTCGAATAAATACTGATTAAGAATATAACTCTTTCTCTGGTACTTTGGGTTTTGAAACAGTTTGCCCTCACTCTTTGTTAAAGAAAAATTTCCACAACCGTTTGTTAAAGTGTTGCCAACTGGTATAAAACTGTTGGTAACACTTTAAGTTTAGGAGGAAAATGAGAAGTTTCACTGTGTGAAAACGTGTCACCATATCAATATGAGCCATCTTCTGAAGGAAGATGTCCTCTTTCACTGCAGGGGACTGCAACGGTGAGACACAGGTGAGTGCGTGAAACCTTCATTTTCACTGGCAAAGGAAGGTACTTGTGAAAACTGGCATGAATAGGTGAGATCTATCCAGGTCGTTGCAGAAAACAGATCATGATATCCTGGGAGACATAAGTGACCTCGTATTTTGATTTACTGAGAATTATAAAATGTAACGAGTGATAATGTGTATGCATTAATGATTAATCATGTGGTTAATGTAAAATAATTATGAATTAGGCTTGATGTCGATTTTATATAATAAATAAGCATGTATCTTAGTTAATAACCGATTCAATGAAGGATTAAAGTAAGAAATATGATTGTGTACGATGAATTGTGAAGAACATACAGCACATGCAGAGCTGTGACTAGAGTTACTATGAAATTGTGAGAGATGTGCTGGTATGCAACTCATGCTAATATAATCAGAGTGAGATTTCAAGGCCAGCGTGGAGTCAAGGCAGGAACGGGAGGACAGGGAACTCCAAAAAACGGAACCAGACAATTTCAGCAGAGCAACAATTCAAGAAATTGTTAAAACAACATCTATCTAGGAGGCAGACATCAGAGCAAAAGTACAAGTTTATTACAGCAAATGCAATTGGAGAAAATCACATTAACACACAGTGAGCGTCAAGAGTGAACACACACGAGTGTCAAAGGAGTCTGAGTTCTCTGTCGCTCAGGGCTTCCTTTTATACAGATTTTACCACACAGCCTGTGGCTGAGTTCCTTGAAGATACAAGAATAGAAAAAAACAAGAAGTACAGGCAGTTTCTGACAAATAAGTCACAGATGGAACAACTGCAACCTTGAGGCGTCGACACTTTAACCACAAACTCCTCTGCATTAGGGAACTTATCTCAGCTGATTCTACTGATACGTTACTGCAAAGTCGACAGTTTCATCTCTAAGGCAGTTGGGTAGAAAAACCCATCTGTTGTCCTTTGGTTCAACTTACAAGTTTGCACCAGTGTAGGTCAGGGGCCCCAGAGTAACCATTGGCCCTTTCAGTGAGCTCAATTGTGGTCAGGCACTTCCTGTTGCAGCAGCCTCCAAAAGGCAAACAGTTTGTCACACAGAAACTGCAGTTAGTATCACAGCAAGCTGTGACCTTTAATGCATTGGATATATATAATATATATGAGTAAAATAATAAAAGTATTCAAGCCCTTTATGAAATAATAGTCATTAATAACCCATTTCGACAAAATGAAACCAGATGGCGAGCTGACATAGAGGGAAGTGAGCCAGCTGTCAACAGGTGTTATGCCGAGAAACGTATGCCTGCAGAGAATTGCATGCCCTGTCGCGGGAACGCGCATCGCTCTAAACTCTCGCATATTGATGAGAAAACGGACTGAAATATGACCGAAGAGGAAACTCTAAAAGATATTCGTAACATTATCACGTTTCTTAACCACGTAAGCCCTAAAACGGTGGCTTTTATATCGCAGATTAATTGAAATAAATACGGTTTTTACACCTTTATTGAGACATGAGCCGAACGTTTTTCAATCAGTGTCTGATGAAAATGTTCGCAGATGGTTTGAAATTCCCCGATTTTTCTTTTAACACCATAATAGCTTAAAGCATTACAAAACAGAGGCCCATTATGTAGAATATTTTATATCCTCCTTAACTGTAAAGTCTGTTAATGTAGGGGCGGGGGTATACATTTTAATTTCTGAGCCTTCCAATATTTGCATCCCCTGTCTATTGTCCTGTTGATATGAAACTTATAGCGGTAGCTCAGAGAACAAGTGTCATTACATAGAAAAGGTGAAATCCCTCTTCACTATTCATTTCTTCAAGTTAGCCATTTTGGCATAGCAAATTATTAGCTTGCCAATATATGCAGGCCCTATATATTTTTTCCCAAATATTATTCTACTGATATAAAACTTATACCAGCAGTTCATAGAACAAGTGTGATTATGTAGAAAAAGTTATTTCACGCTTAACTCTATTTCTCCATGTTATCAGGGGATGCATTTTTCAGCAAAGCCTATTATTAGCCTGCCGATATTTGCGGGCATGCATGTCCCATGTTTAGAGCGATGCGCACTCCCGCGACAGGACATGCAATTCTCGGCAGGCGTGCGTTTCTCGGCATAACACCTGGCTGGAAGGGTTGGGTAATTTCCACGGGGAGAGTGCAAATGTTCAAGAAATCAAGTAGGCTGATATCACATTCACAACCATGGTCTGAAAAGGCCCCCTATGGTCCCCCTGAGAAGGGGGACTCCATTTTTAGTCCCGGGAGCTATAGTCAAGCCAACACGAAGATGCAGACAGAAGATCAGCAGAGGATCGCAGCCTTGAGCCACGGAAAGGTAAAGACTCTACTCTACTGAAGGGGAAAAGACCAACCAGCCCACAGCCCTGGTTCCTGATTAGACTGTGACTCTGCACTCAACCCAAAGATCTCCAGTTTGCTGCAACAGACTTGGTGAATAGACAAAGATCACTGTGTGACGGAGTCTTATCAGACAGGTATTCCTAACTATTTGGTTATTAATTTCCTGACAATCAGGTGTTGCCCCGATTTGTTCATTTTGATTTTAATGAATTCATTTTTATAATAATTGCTTTTAGCATTAATAGTTATTCATAGCCAAACCAATGTTGTTGCACAACAAGTGGAGCACTGCCTCCCAAATTCATAACTTTCCAACTTGGTTTGTGACATCTTTTAAATTAAAAATGGCGGTTTCATTGTATTTAGCTTTACTTGCCTGACTTCTTTCATGTAATCATACATGCTAATGTCGATATACAGCCTTATCTTTCTACTTTGTCACTTAATAAACTTTTTAAAAAAACCTCTGTACACTGTGCTATGTGACTCTTGCTTTGTTGTTTACGTGAATTATTTGTGACAGTTTGAAGGTTCTACGTTCACATAAAATAGTCAAATATCTTGAATATGATGTTTTTGTCTCCTTTTGCATTTTGTGTCACTTTCCTATTGGTTTGTGTTCTGATTAGTGATTACTATTTAGTCAATTTGAAAGAATTGATACTGAATGCGGAAGGAGCTTTTTTTCTAAAATGGAAAGTATAACATTGGCCAATGGGACAAAGTCACAGGACCTGTCGGAGGATTTGAGTATACTATGTCACCGGCTATAGACAACATAAATCAGGGGTGTCAAACTCCAGTCCTCGAGGGCCGCAGTCCTGCAACTTTTAGATGTGCCTCTGCTGCACCACACCTGAATAGAATAATTAGGTCATTAAGGCTCTGGAAAACTGATCTACACAAGGAGGAGGTCATTAAGTCATTTCATTCCAGTGTTTTGTACCTGTGGCACATCTAAAAACTGCAGGACTGTGGCCCTCGAGGACTGGAGTTTGAGACCCCTGATATAAATGGACAAAAAGGAAACATGAACGTCATTTGAAATAGAGAGCAAACGTCACCTTCCCTATGCACTAAACATTTACATGATGACAAATGTTACCAATCTCACAACTGTGAGATTAATGTTCCGTAGCTGTCTCAGTAGGTACTGTCGAGGTGAGAAAATATCTTTGCGGAGGGGTAAAAATACTTTAGGGTTTGAAAAGCGGTGCAAATTAACATAAACAAAGTGTGTAAGCAACCCTGAAATCTTGGTTTTTATCCAGGGATAGAAAGTTATGAAATTTTGGGTTCAATGGGCCATTAATAGATGGAGGGAAGAAGACAAAAAGTAGCCAGTGTACAAGACAATACTTTCACACAGACTAGGTGGAGGCGCACCAATAATTATCATATACAGTCTTGGGAGCTGAATGGCTTGCCTGATTAAATAGAGACATTATGACAAACAGGGACCATATACACAGAGCAGTGAGCAGATAATCTGACTATGTGGTTATTTAAACCAGCGGTTCTCAAATGGGGGTACGTGGAGCTTTTCAAAATATCTTTAAAAAAAATCAGTAGGCTCCTCATAATAAGTCTTGGGAAAAATTATTTAGTAAAAAGTTTGATAAAATATAAATGTGTGTTCATGCACTGAATTTTATATTCAGTATTTAGTTTCAATATCCTTTAAAATAAAACGGTTTGACTGGTTTTATACCTTCCTGGTGGTCACCGTCTTCTGTTTTTCTTTTTTGATTAACCATGCAATGTTTGCAATATGGATGTATTTGTCAGGTTCACTGATATAAGTTGTTTGGCTTTAATAAATCAGACAGTGATTTTACAGCACTGTACCTCTTTCTAATTCCAAAAATGTTTTGCCCGTGTCAGGGGGTACTTGACTAAAAATATATTTTTAAGGGGGTACATCACTGAAAAAAGTTTGAGAACCACTGATTTAAACCATCACTGATATATTTGGGTGTGAAGAGGCAATGCAAAAAAAAAAAACTATGAATAGTCAGATCATCTGCAGGAAGTGTTTTGTGTTAGCCATGAGATGATCTCTGGTCATTTTTGTTCCTGTATTGTGCATTCATTTGGTCAGAGATCAATAAAGCAATACACTTAGATTCCTCTAAAAGGTTATTCCTGTCCAACAAAAAATACCCTTCATTTAAGAAGATCCTCCTATGGCTTTTTTTGAAAAATTATTTCCAACCCTGCTCATCGCAGAGATATATAGCATACCTTACATCACACTTTGATGGAAAGTTTGACAGGTTGAAAAGTTCAATCCCCATCCTATCTCCAGAACCATTTCTCTGGCCTTGGAATTACAATGAAGTTATTAAACTGTGTCTTTGCCTGCAATCTCATGACATATATATTTATTATCATGACGTGCTTGATTCCCGTGTGAAGAAGATGGGTATGCTTACAATGTGGTTGTAACTAAATAGATTGTCAAACTATGTGAATGGACTGAAACCATCCCTATAAAACTGTATGCTGTGTTCTGCTCGAGGCTCTTTCTCCTGACTGCGATCAGTGAGTCAGTAAGTCTTTGAATACTGTAAAGTCTTTGAATAAATACTTATCAAGAATATATCTATTCTTCTGGTTGTGTGGTTTTTGAAATAGTTTTTCCTCAGTCTTTGTTAAAGAAAAGTTGGTAACACTTTATTTGACGGGGTGTGCATAAGACTGACACTGTCATGAACATGACATAACACCTGTCATGAACATAAGGGGAAAATTTATTTATTTTTTAAATGTCACATTGATGCAAAGATGGGACTTTTAATGGACTTTCAAGGCATCTTTGCATTAAAAGTGTCATTATTGACCAAATGACACTTCATGACAACAGTTATAGACATTCATAAAGACTCCTTCATGTTCATGACAGGTGTTATGTCATGTTTATGACAGTGTCATGTCAGTCTTATGCACACCTTGTCAAATACAGTGTTACCAAAAAATGTCCTCAACAAACTCCTCCTCCATTCCCTGCACTCACACTGCAATTCCAAGTTAGGTCATTTCGTTCCTGGCATATTTCTTGGCACACCTCCGACCCTTACAAATAATATAAACACATATGAATACCTTTGTCCATTTCACTATAAACAGTTTTTTTTAATTCTCTTTTCTATGTATGCACTTCAATTATGTGGCCAAAATAGATCTACTAAGGCCATACAAGATTTCACACACCTCACATACTGCAGAACAACCAGATTCAACAACAGCTTCTCATCTCCACGCCATCAGAATACAGTACTGCTAAATTATGTGCATTTTATGATTCATACGTGAACCATCTGTTCATACATGAAACATATCTTCATGTATGAATCTGGGGGGAGTGCGTGGAGTTGCATGGGAAGCCAATGGCCAGGCTAATTTGGAGGTGGAGTTGGTGGTGACCTTCTAATCATTGTCCTCCTACTAATGCTTGAGCGCTGTGTCACAAACTGAGAACCTCAAAACACTTTCCTGCTAGGAAGCAGAGTTCATGGTTCCAAGTAAAGCCAACCAGGTTCTGGAGTAGCCAGGGGGCACCAGACTGTCACATTACAACCCTCATAATTGTATGTTGATATGATGTTTGTCCCAAATGTCTTGGTGATCATCAAGGTGTGTTTTGTTGGTGCCAGAGAATCTTAGACATGGCATTCCAGTCCGTTTTAGGGTGAAAGATAAAAGTGATTTTATTTTGGGGAAATTATCTATGACACAAACATATGTTTGAAGAATGTGGCCAGAAGTTAATGAAAATAAGGTAATATTACAGTAAATACCCCACCACGCTACCTAACTTCAGGCTCTGACAGTGCTGACTCCAACAGCCCTTAAAAAGAATGATAATAAATGTAAGCCCTACCTAAAAGTATGTAAAATGACTGATTCAAAAAGAGAAACGCATACATGAGGTGAAATGTGTTTAAAGCAATGTTTCATGTTTTTATGATTTTGATTTCTAAGGTAATCCTTTAGATTCTCTAATAAATACAATCAAACATGATCACAAATTGGTTTCATTTAAAAAATGTTGACAAGTTCATTTTCATTTAACTTGTGTCTTGTCATGTCTTATCATGCCACCATATTTTTTTCTGTTTTATCATTTAGCGTTACATCCTTGCACAAGTTGTGGAGCAATCTTTTACACTACAAAAAATTTAGGTTTCTTGGACTTTTGTGGAATATGATTCTTGTAGCAAAGAACTGTTGCTAAAGAGATTTGTATTGTGAGTAGGATATATTGAAAGTAGCAACTCACCATTTATTACCGGTGCATAAACTACAATTCCAATCAAGTTTGGATCTGACACAGTCTTGTCCAGAATAAGCCCTCCAATACTGAAAGACAAATCACAAGTTAGAGAGACCTAATAAGCACCCTTCTGTCAAAATTGAATCAGAGTTTGCTTGATGAGTGATTAATGACCCGTGACTAATTGATTTTAATTTCCGGTCACATGACCCCCCCTCCCCCATTAAATATGTCATCAATGCAGCACATTGTTTTCTTTTTTGGGTGAACTCCTTCTGAGCTCTATGAGTTTTATGAGTAATACAATTAAAGTATATAAAAAAAAACAATAAGTGTTAAATAATCAAGAATAATATACAATATAGTATATTTAAATAGAATGTTGTAATTAACTCCGGTTTTGCTCACCAAGCCGTTCGTGTTTGTGCGTGTGTCCGGGCAGAATACTGGACAGGGAGAAGGTTGAACTTTGAACATGTCCCTCAGGATGTCTCAATGCCATACAGTGTTTAAGGTGAACTCCTTCTGACCTCTATGAGTTTGAATTAGCCAATAGAAGCAGAGACAAGGGGTTCGGTGTTAGAAAATCAATACCAATATACAATATAATATATTTAAATAGATTTGGGGTGTCTCCCTGTCCACGCACAAACACGAACGGCTTGGTGAGCAAAACCGGAGTTAATTACAACATTCTATATGTATGATACTCTGGAGCAGAGATTGTTTTTTTTTTGGTTTTTTTTTATTGAGTGGTATTTATATGTTGCAAATTTTCCAACAATTAACTAATCAGTGATGAAAACATCAAGAATTTTAAACACACGTTGAACCAAGTGCAAATGCAGAGATGAATACCTGCTGATGACCATGGCTGTAATGATTGGTTCCCAGCCTGAACGGAGCAGGATGTGACTGGCAGGATGTTTGGAGGAGATCACCATCCAGACAGGAATCAGACACAAATACAGAAGATCCACCAGGTACAACACATATGGATAAAACTCTATCAAAAAGTAGGAATTACAATTATTTTAAATTACCAATTCCACTGTGAAAGATGCTAAAATAGTTTGAAAGGTGCCATTAACTGCCAAAAGTACATATTGTGAGTAATGTGCAATAGCTCTTTCGACTGCGTTAGCATTCACCATTCAAACCAGTTTTCTCAGTCCTCTTACCCATAAAAGAGTAGAACCACTGACTAAAGCACGCCAACAAAGAAAGCGTAATTAGATCGCCAAAACTGGCTGCTATGGGCGTGGCCACATTATCAGGATTGATCCCCATCCGCTTGGAGCCAAAGATCACTCCCACAACAACAATGCCTAAAGAAGGTTCCAGACAAGAAGAAGTTAGAATAAAATATCAAAAAGTAAAACTTGGATGTTGCTGTTATTATATGTAAATTTAAAAACATTAGTTGTTTGTAGTTTAAATATGCTAGTCAAAGTTATTAAGAAGTATCTTAATACTTGTATTGTTGAATGTTGAAAGAGTCACTTGCATGGTGCTGTAAGTTCTAAGATTACACTTAAAATTTAAGGGAAATAAGTCAAAAGTTCCTGAAAAGTAACCAGTACGGTCAAAGAACATCCTAAGTTACAGGAAATTCCCTGTAACTTTTGGAAAACACTGCATAGGTTCATATTTTCCCAATGTTGTCGGCAGTTTAACTACCTGACTCAGTTGGATCTTTAGGAGCTCTTATTACCATCTGTGTGTCCTTTCCCTGCAGACCACAGCTACCTGGTTGACCCAAAGTCCAGAAGCATATTGTGCATGCTTCTGCACAATATGTTGTGGGGTTTTGAGAACAGTGCTTACCTTGTAGCAGTGATGCCAAAAAGGTAGTAGAGACGCTTGTTGAACAAAGGAGTACTATATGGCTGAAGGGCATCTGTCCATCTGCCATCCAACCCAGCAGAGTCACCATAAGAGAAGCCAACAGACCCAAAACTGTGGCTTGGAGCTGGGAAATTTGTCAAATGAAAGGATCATTAACTTTGAAAGAAAAAAGAAATCATTAGTTCTTTAGTTAAATGAACATGTAAAGGTAAAAAAAATGCACCTGTTTAAGTGCAAGGTTTCCACCAATCAGCATCCACCTTTCTTTGGTAGAATCAGTTTTCCTGGCATTTACCTAGAAACAAAGATTTATAAAAACAGGTGAAAAAACAAAACAGTCTAATGTTTTATCAAAGAACCTATGGAAAAACAATAAAATGCTTCCATTTTATTGTTAAACTTTTGATAGGTGACCTTTGACCTTTCAGTGAGGGCCGTTAATCGGATGTCTGGTTAGTTGTCTTATGCCACCGGATAACCTGAAACAGGATGTCCGGCAGTCAGACATTTCACCACCAGATTGTTTTACACAATACCCAGAAGTGAGACCAGGAATGTCTGCCATTGATGGGATTAAATGTTTGGGTTTTTTTTGTTTCTTTTGACAGGTGACCTCTAACCTGTCAGTGAGGGAGTTAACGTACAGCAACAGGTCCCATTGGCAAACTGGATGTAGCAGTAGAATATTACAATTACTTCTGTGTATTAAGTGGTCAAAATGGAAGAAGCTCTGGTTCACAGGATGCCTGCTAATCTGACCTTCACCTCCCCTAAGTTTTCACAATTCTTAATACACAACAATGTTAAATACTTTGGAAACTCACAATCTGTGATTAACAATCATTTCTGTCTCACAACGCAAATGAAGATGTTCCTTTAGCAACTTCCTCTTTGCATTCTCTGAACATATATTGTCCCTGTAATTCAATCAAAGTTTTCCTTTAAAGGTTTGATTGGCTCCAGTGGCCTTTATTTGACAGTGAATTGATAGGAAAGAGAATAATGAGAGAAAGGGAAGATATGCGGCAAAGGTTGCCAGCAACGTCCGTGTCAAGGACTAAGGCCTCCATGTGTGGGTTGTGCGTAACCCCTGCGACAACACAGCACCCCAAACACTCAAAGTTTTCTAACACATGTTAAAAGTCCAGCGTATTATGCCGTTACAACCCCCCACAAGACCAATAACGGTCAAGTCTGGCACTGGGTGTAACACAAAAAGAAGGCAACCTAAACAGTTGGTGTCAGTACCAAAAATATAGTTTAATTTACAGTTCAAGTAAAATGTCACTCACAGTAGACAACAAGCACAGGGAAGCTTTAAACTTCAGGGTCTCCAAGGCCAAAACAACAAACATAACATCCCACTCTTAATTGTAAAATAGAAACACTTTCTAGAAGAGAACCGAAAAAGAAAGTACAATACCTGAACTCCCTGACTAACCAAAAACAGGAGAAAATAGTTAAACAAAATGGCAGAGAACCCCTACCAGCTTCCACTGTGAAAAGAAACAAAACTTTAGTTATACACTTGATGCTTCACAAGAATGCTCACAGCAGCAAAACCATACAAAGTCTCCACAAACAATCAGCTCACTGACAGGATCACATCAGATCAAGGCCCAAGGAAAAAGGGATCTGACATCTCCGGTTGAAGCTCTTTATGGGGTGGCTGACGAGCTCCAACACATTGCACCTGTGGCAGCCAGGTAAAGCTGAAACACAAAGACAGAGCTCCCTCATGAAGAGAGCCCCTAGAGGTCAGTGACCGTAACATATGCTATTTACTGTGGCAATTTATTTCGTACAATTTCTACCACAGTCAGTGAGCAGACATCCACCCAGTCAGAGAAAGAAGACTGTGGATCACAACCTGCCTTCTACTTCTCACGTTCCAGAAAGTCCGACCAGACGGGGGTATGAAAGCCATGTCAGTTTCCAAAGCCTCCACTTAGAATCCTTCTGGTGCAACTTTAGTTAAAGACAGGTCTGGTTAAATTGATTCATATTAATGTTTGAATATTCTGTGCTACTGGATTACACTGTTATTAGCTCTTGAAAAGCATTACTAATTAAAGAAGGATTTAAAGTTTTAGAGAGATTGTGGAGCTTCAATTATTTCAGTCACATTTTATCTTAAGGTGGTTGTAAAATTGTCCTGCTGTGAGGTTCGTAAATGTATATGAAGTTATTAAAGTTTGTGTTAAGCCCAAAGTTAGTAAGACAACACCCCTGGGGTTCCAGACGAGTCACTAAATAATACCTGCTTCAGAGTCAAGAGCAAGTTGAAAAATAAAGGAAGAACAATCATTAATGGATGCAGTTGGTGAATCCTAGTTGACTCCAAGGCTACTCAGTCAGATAAATCATAGAAGGAAATTGGCTGGGACACTCAATTATGGGTAATCATTAGTTGGGAGAGTCTTCCTCAATAAGCCAGCTAAATAGATTTTCTACAAACCCTCATTATGTAAGACTTGGCAGGTTTGGGAATCTCAAAACATGTTGGTTGGAGAGCTCTTTAAGTGTTAACCTCTCAGAGTAAGGATATATGAGGAGAGGGGTCAGTTCATCCTATAACTAAATTGCTAAAGGACAGTTGTCTAAATATTATTTGGGTAGTATGTATATTTATTGGCATCTGCATTAATTAGAGACAAATTTAGATTTTAAAAATACCGATTGTTATACATTGATTCCACAAAGGACCAGACCCAAATCAAGCAAATCAACAAAGTCTAAAACCCTCTGAGCAGAGTTGTGCTTCTGTTAGCTGTCACCCAACCCTGTTGTCACGCTAGCATTCAAAGAACTCACAGCAGTGGACAGTCTCGATGCCATAGTCATTTCCAGGTTCCCTTTCATACCTAAAATAGCTGGGACCAGAATCAAGATCTCAGAGATCTCCTGGAAAACATCCCAGCTCTGCCACAAAAAACACAGAAAACAGCTTAATTAGACCATTGACTCCAACTATGATCTGAAAGAGGCAATTATATTTATTAGAAAATATGTTATTTGTTTTCACCTAACAGCATGAGGCTTGAACTCTCTTATTTTAACCCCCATTTACTTACTTTATTGATCTCAGTGCACCACAGTCATTCTTTCTCTAACAACACAGTTTCCACCAAGTCTTTTCCCAAACTTTTCTTATTTCAATCCTTTTTCCACCAAAGTTTCTCAAACCACCCTTTTCACTAACTTTTCATTTCTTTACATTTCTATTAGGTTTGCATGTGTCTTCGTAACCTTGGCTGATTTATCTGTATATGCTTTCTCACCTGCACAACATCAAGCAGCATCCCAGCAGAAACCGTCCCGAGTCCGGCCAGCACAAACGGCACCAGAATCTGTAACACCATGGAGCACACCGATTCTGTGGGTCCACTTGAAACTTGTGCATCCTTTGCTCTCATGGATCTGCTGAATCTGGACACATTCAGAAGCTCATCAGAGAGCAGAGGGTCTGACTCACTGCAGTCCTGAGATTCGCCCTCCAAACCATCACTGACTGGAGATAAACTTCCATGAGAGCCACAATGGCTTCCAGAGAGCTGGGAGACGGATTGGACTGAGCCATAGTGCTGACTGCCATGTGTTCCCAAATGGCTGCTTTGGGACAATGTCCTGTCTGGTGATTTTGGGACAACCATGGTGAAAGGTTGGTCTCAGGGGATGCTTCTTCTGCTGCGCTGAGTGGTGATTTTGGAACCTGAAAATTGTCTGAAACACTTGAGAAATTAGTCAAGTAATAAATTGGAAGAACTCTAACACTCAAACCTAATTAAGTCCCACTGCTGTACTGTCTACAAAATGTATTAGTGTGAACTGCTCACAAAATGTCCCGTTAGAATAGGATAAAAACTGCATGTGTTCCCCCCGTTCACTCTTTTATATTTGCCTGAAAAAGTGGAGAGAAAGTAGTTAAACTTTCTGAAACTTTCTAGTGGAGCTTCGATGAATGTGGAATGATGAAGAAGACCCAGCCAACGCCACAGTTTGGATGCAGATGGACCCTACAACTATGAAAAGGAAGGGAAAAGGAGGCAGACAGTAAGGAGTCCTGTGAGAGAAAAATGTGTGACGGTTGGTTGAAGTCAAGGGTTAACAGATTAATTACATTTGTGTGGGGGTCAAGGGTTAAGGTTAACAGGTGTGACAGATGGTGACGGTCACATGTTATCTTCTCGTTAGTATAGTGGTGAGTATCCCTGCCTGTCACGCGGGAGACCGAGGTTCGATTCCCCGACGGGGAGTGAAGTTTGTTTCAGGTCCCTCTTGAAAATGAGATCTAGATCTCAACGGGATTTACCTGATTAAATAAAGGAATATTAAAATATTATATATATATATATCAAGGGGCTTAAAATATGAAGGATGAGATGGTGACATCAAGGTTAGGGGTCAATGGATGAGTAATACGAAATGGACATCAGGGGACAAAGGATGACTCAAAGAGAGTGCAGTCAAAAGTCAAGGGTTAATGAATGAGTGATAGAGGTGGGAGGGAGGCAGTGTCCAATTTCAACACATTGATACTTCTTTAACTCTCTTAATTTGAGTACTGCAATAGCTTAACAAAAGCTTCTCTTTAAATTATTTCAATTATTAACTTGAGTTTTTCAAATCACTACTTTTATTTTGAATGATTTCTTTTTGGGGAAAAATAGTTCATGGCTGTTATTTCAGTGTCATCTGATGGCATGGATTGAATGCATTATCATTCCTCATGCTCGTTTACCATCAGGAGCACTGAGGCCACGTTGTATGATAAGAACAGGGTTATTCATTTAAAATTCTGTAGCGATAAGCAGGAAAAAACCCAACAAGATTATCCAGTTAGTGAGGAGGAATGGTGCATAAGTGCAACTTCATCGCAAGCTGTAATCATGTTGGAAAAATACTAGGAAATGGTGAAAATAGTTCACATGGTAAAATATTCAAAATGTCTAACATATTAAAGTGTTGAAAACTGAGTTAATGAAGATTAGGGGCTAATGTGTAATGTTACACACATACAGAAATGTCTGAAGGAAAGCCACAAGCATCAAAGAGTGTCAACATCATGAAGCAAAAATCTTCTCATCCCAATACCACGTACCTTGGAAAGACAGCCGTCTCTCCACATTCAGTCTCAACCCTTAATGCAAATGTCTTCATTTTCAAATATCCACAGCCTTACCAAACAGAGAAGTGAAAAAGTAAAGTGTCTTACCGTTTTACATTGCTGGAGTGACTTCTACTCTGTGACACTGCTGCACAGCAAGACTGTCTTCATCTGAATGGTGCAGTCAGTATCCACTGTGGCATTCCTTCAAATAAACACTCACATGCACGCACACAGGACCTCATCTCACACACTCTTACCCTTGTATGAAACAAATCAGTGCCGTACACACACATTTGGAAGCTGTTTGTAAGGAGTGCTTGTTGCATTAAAAATGCCTGATGACAAAATTTTTAACACCAATAGTGCTAATCGTCCAAATCAATTCTGGTGCAGTAAATCCTTCAATTTAACCAGTAAGAGGAACGTTTCGTAAAATACATTGTTTGTTCAATTCACTAAAGACACCTTGTCATTATACTGGACCCAGACACAGACAAAATATGACCTTATTGGTGATATCATACATATATTTCAATTATTACTTGAGAAAACGATAACTTGAGAAAAAGGCTCTTCTTATATGCACTTTCAGAAAATACACAGGCCTTCTAAATACAGCTAATTAACTAAAGGTGTCCTCCTACCTGAGATAACCCTGAACTTGTTAAGCGCCTCACAAGTGGCACTTAACAAACGCTATTATAGCGCACTATTATATAACACTATTATAGTTTATAGTGTGTTAAACTATAACCCCCAGTTATAGTATAACACACTATAACTGGGGGTTATAGTGTGTTAAAATGAAAACCGGTTGTGTTCTATAGATAAAAATAATTCTTCTTGACATTTAGTAAAAAAAAAAAAAAAAACTGGATAATAATAATACAAAAAGTATAAATGTTTTTGACCCCAGAGTACTTTCATCGTGACGACTTCGGCACTCAAGACAAGAAGTGGCGACTTCACTGAACTCAATTTCCGGTGAGAAGAGAAGTAAGTGTCCTGGTTGGAGAAACTCGTTGGGGGGAGTGAAGAGGTGTTGAGCGTCCTGAGTCGAGGTTCCGGGACGGAGAGGAGGAGGACTGATTCGCTGAACTTCGGTGTTAAATGCGACTTAATTCGGAACATGACGACGTTGGATTTGGAAAGACGTGACTGTAATAGTATGGAGTGTAGTGACGAGGAAGGAAGGAGTGGTCGGAATGAAGATAAAGAGTGGGAATTGGTGGGAAAGGGTGGAAAGAAGCAGCGAGCTGCTGAAAGAAAGAGAAAAAAAGGAAATGAGGAAAGCACTGAAGACACTGATAATGAAGGAATTGAGGAAGGAAAAGAAGCACCAAAAAGACAAAATCTGAACATTATAATAAGATTTGATGAAGGAGAAGGAGTCAAGAAGATTGATCCACTTAAATTAACAAAAGCACTTAAGACACATGTTGGGGAAATTAAACATGCTAAAGTACTGAGAGATGGAAATCTTTTGATTGGCTGTAATTCTGAAGGTCAGGTTGAAAAGGCAAAAAAGCTTGGATGGGTGTGTAAAGTCAAAATTAGAGCAGTTGTTAAAGTGGGTGAAAAAAGAAATAATGAAAGCAAAGGAATCATAACAGGAGTGCCGTTAAGTGTTGACATGAAGGAATTAGTTGAAAATCTGAAAGAAAGAAACAAGGAAGTAAAAGGAGCACGAAGAATGACAAGGGGTACAGAAAAGATTGAAACAGAAACTGTGTTGCTGGAGTTTGAAACAAAAGAAATGCCAAAGGAGGTTTTCTTTGGCTTGATAAGATTTAGTGTCAGGGAATATGTGCCCAAACCAGTGAGGTGCTTCAACTGTCAGGAATTTGGCCATATTGCAAAAATGTGTAAAGGAAAAAGGAGATGTGCCCGTTGTTCTGGAGACCATGAATATGGTAAATGTGGAGTTGGAGTTAAACCAAAGTGCTGTAGTTGTGGAGGAGAGCATAGTGTCGCTTTTTGGGGATGCGAGGTAATGAAACGACAATCAATGATACAGAAAACAAAAGTTACGCAGAAAGTAACGTATGCAGAGGCGTGTAAAGTAGTTGAGAAAGAGAAACAAACTGGGAAATCTCTAACAGGAGAAAAGCAAGTAATTTCAAAAATTATGGAAATGGTTGAAAAGAAAATTGAAGAGGAAAAAAAGAAAATGGTGACTTTTATTGCAGGAGTTATAAATGCAACATCGGATGTGAAATCAAAAACGGAAAGGATTCAGATTATTGTAAAGGCAGCGTGCCATAGTTTAGACTTAAAGAATATTCGGTGGGAGGACATAAGGGGAGAACTGTGTAGTCAGGCAAGTCAAGAAGGATAGTCTCAATATTACAATGGAATGCCAGGAGTCTTCTGTCAAATGGGCAAGATTTTAAACAGTTTATTTACGAATTAAAAGAAAAACCTGATGTAATTTGTATACAGGAAACTTGGCTGAGGCCTTTTTTGGATTTCAAATTGGATGGATATATTGCAGTTAGATATGATAGAGAAGAAGGAAATGGGGGAGGGTGTCTTTCTCTGATTAAAGAAGGTATTCCATATAAAGTTATTGGAAGAAAAGGAGATTTGGAGTATGTTGCAACTGAAATATGGGTGGAAGAGAAGGTACTGTTGGTTTTAAATTTTTACAATCCTTGTAAAAAGCTTGAGGTAAGTAAACTTGAAGAGATGGATATGAAAGGAAATGTTATTTGGTGTGGAGATTTTAATGCACATCATTCATTATGGGGTAGTGAAAAAATAGATTATAATGGGAACATTTTAGAAGAATTTCTAGATAGTAATAATTTGGTTTGCTTGAATAATGGGAAGAAGACAAGAATTGATATAAATTCAGGTAAGGAATCTGTACTAGATCTGACATTTGTTTCTAGCTGTTTAGCTCCACTATGTGATTGGCAAGTTAAAAATAAGTCATTTGGTAGTGATCACTACATTATAATCAGCAAAATAAGGATGGGCCAGGTGCATAGGCCTGAAATGATAGGAGGGAAGTGGATATTTGAGAAAGCAAATTGGGAGGAATTTTATAACCTATGTGATAGGAAAATTTTAAATGTTCAAAATGATCAGAGTATTGAAAGTATGAACCGAGTGATTAGTCAGGGTATTTTAGTTGCTGCAGAGGAGGCTATTCCAAAAACATCAGGGAAAAATAGGAGAAAGTTAGTTCCATGGTGGAATGAAGAGTGTAGGATAGCAGTTAGAGAAAGAAATAAAGCATTTAAATTGGTTAAAAGGTCTCATAGTTTTCAACATTTAATTGAATATAAAAAGTCACAAGCCAAAGTCAGGAGAACAATAAGGAGCACAAAAAGAGAATACTGGAGAGGTTTCTGTGACACAATTGGCAGTAGTACAAAACTAGAGGATGTTTGGGGGATGATCAAAAAAATGGGAGGAGATAGAAGGGAATGGAGTTATCCTATACTAAATAAAAATGATACAGTAGCTGTAACTGACAAGGAAAAGGCTGATATGTTAGTGAGAACATTTGTGGAGATACATAGTGGTAAAAATTTATTAGGTAATGAAATGGAGGGAAGGGAGAGAACTAAAAAGGAATATGATGGCATCTTAAGAAGAAAGGAGAATAATAATGATCTGATGAATTATCCTTTCTCTATTGGAGAGCTAAAAAGAGCTTTGGATAGAACTAGGAATAGTGCTCCAGGTAAGGATGAGGTGTGTTATATTATGCTAAAACATGTAAGTGAGGAAGTTTTAAATAAATTATTAATTTTATTCAATAAGATTTGGAAGGAGGGGAGACTGCCTTGTAAGTGGAAAGAAGCTATTATTATTCCGTTGAAGAAACCTGGGAAAGATCATAGTAACCCTGTAAATTACAGACCAATAGCTTTAACATCTAATCTGTGTAAACTGATGGAAAGGATGGTGAATGAGAGATTGACACAATATTTGGAGTCAAAACATTTAATTGCTCCTTATCAGAGTGGTTTTCGTAGAGGGAGAGGAACAATGGATCCTATTTTATGTTTAGAGGATGATATTAGAAAAGCTCAGATTAATAAAGAAACTGTTGTTGCTGTGTTTTTTGATGTGGAGAAAGCATATGATATGTTATGGAGGGAAGGGCTAATGATTAAATTACATCAGATAGGTATAGGAGGTAATATGTTTAATTGGTTATGGGATTTTTTAAGGGATAGAAATATTCAAGTTAAAATAGGATGTCAGTTTTCGGAAATATGTAAAATAGAAAATGGAACCCCTCAAGGAAGTGTGGTAAGTCCAACATTATTTTCAGTTATGATCAACGATATTTTTAAAGAATTATCCATCGGTTTTGGTAAGTCACTTTTTGCTGATGATGGAGCATTATGGAAAAAGGGAAGAAATGTGGACCATCTTATTGTTAAAATACAGGAAGGTATAGATAAAGTGAGTAAGTGGGGAGTAAAGTGGGGCTTTAAATTTTCAATTGAAAAGACAAAAGTAATGTTTTTCACAAATAAAAAAATAGGGGTTGATAAAAAGTTGTGTTTATATGGGAAAGAGTTAGAAAGGGTTGATTGGTTTCGTTTTTTGGGAGTAGTTTTTGATAAGAAACTAACTTGGGGAAATCATATAGAACATATTATGGAGAAGAATAAAAAGGTTCTAAACATTATGAGGTGTTTAGCTGGGTTGACATGGGGTGCAAATTTCGATTCCCTTAGAAATATATATGTGTCTCTAATTAGATCAAGAATAGATTATGGGAGTGTGGTGTATGGATCAGCAGCTAAAACTAGGTTAAAAAAGTTAGATGTTATTCAAGCCCGAGCACTGAGAATATGTTTAGGGGCAGTTAAATCAACACCAATATGTGCATTACAAGTAGAGTCAGGAGAAATGCCATTATGCATTAGAAGACAGCAGCTAATGGTCAATTATTGGATAAGTTTAAAAGGACATAATGCAGATCACCCGGTTAAGAAATTATTAGGAGAGTGTTGGGAAAGAGGAAAGAAACAAATTGATAGCTTTGGGTGGGTTGGGGATGATAGAGCGAAAATTTTTAATGTATATTATAAGGAATTTAGTCCAACTGTATTGTGGCCTTTGAGACCGACATGGATTTGGAAATATATTAATGTAGATAGAACACTAACAAATATTAGGAAAAGGAAAACATTAGATACTTGCCAAGAATTTTATAATCAAATGCAGAATAAATATAATGAATATTTGCAAATTTATACGGATGGGTCGAAAGACCCTAAAAGTGAAGCAACCAGTATAGCTGTAGTGATTCCTGAATTAAAGATTAGTATTTCAAAAAGAACATCTGATTATTTGAGTGTATTCGCAGTAGAACTAGGTGCTATTTTAGTAGCTTTAGAATGGGTGGAGGAAACTAATAGGAATAAAATAATAGTTTGTAGTGACTCTCTATCTGCGTTGATGAGTATTGGAAAGGGACATACAAAAAATCATCAAAATATTTTATATGAGATTATGGCGGTTCATCATAGGATATGTGAACAAAATAAAAAAGTTGTATTATTCTGGACTCCTGCTCATGTAGGTATTATGGGGAATGAAAGAGCGGACAGGCTGGCTAAGGAGACAATTAAAAAAGATTATATTGATATGCAAATAAAGTTATCTAAATCTGAAGGTAAAAGTATAATTTGGAAAGAAAGCAAGAAGATATGGGAAGATAGGTGGGTAAATGAAATAAAAGGAAGACATTTATTTAGAATACAAAAAACAGTCGATGTAGAAAGGATCAGAGGATTAAACAGGAGGGAAGAGATAATTATAAATAGAATACGAACTGGGCATAGTTTCCTAAACGGAACTCTTTTTAAGATGGGGAAACACCTTACTGGTTTATGTAGATGGTGTGATGAAGTAGAAACAGTGGAACATGTTTTGATTAAATGTAGGAAATACGCAAGTCAAAGAAGATTATTAAAAACAGAACTAGGTGTTAGTAGGGAATTGAAATTTGAGAAGGTGATCGATCAGCTGAATAGTATTGAGGGGAAAAAGAAGATTTTTCGTTTTTTAAAAAACACTGGGATTTTTAAGAGTCTTTGAGGAGTAGGTGGTAGGAGTCAATAGAGGGCAGTAGTGCAACATAATTGGATGCAAGCTGCCGTTAAAATCTAAAGAAGAAGAACTCAATTTCCCAGTAGCACTAGCGACCAAAATCACAAGGTCCATCATGGGATCTTGTAGCCCTACTTCATAACAGAACCGAGTTTAGATCTTGTGGGGGATCTATTCTGGAGACATGGCAGTGGAAACCATCGCACCTGACTGGGAGTTTGACCGTTTTGACGACGGTTCTCAGAGTAAGTCCTCCATGCTGGCCGAGCGTCCAGAGAGAAGGAGGAGCGGAACTGAAGCTGCTGTTTGCTTCCAGAGTTAGCTTCTGCTGCTAGCCAAATGCTAAGCCACTGTGCACCCAATAGAGAAAACCCTTCTGCAGTTTAGTTGAAGTATCAACTTTGCAAGTAGATACATTTAAGATGTGTTGATTGGTTCGAGTAAAAGCAGTGTGTACGCGTGAAATCGGTGTGTAAATGAGTGGAATTGAAAGCTAGCTACGTTAGCTAACCCCCAGGGAAAACTGACAGTTTGACAGTTATGATCACGTTAAGCCCATTTAATTTAGTCACATTAACACTTAGTAATCATGTGTGATTTAATTAGTGATTACTGATTCTACCTAAATTCTACTCAACGTGAAAGCGCATTCAAGAGTACAGAGAAGGAGAGATGTTTTTAATCCGTCCATGCCAGAAACTTTATCTAATAGTCCCTACAGTGTCCTCCTATTACTGCATGAAATGTTTCTTCCTTAAATAGGGTATTCATCTTTTTTTTTTTATTTATTTGTTACCTAGGTCAAGTGATGAAAAATATTAACAAGCAACATTTGAATGTTAGTAATGGCGTCAAGTCAAGTGAGACTGAGTTGATTTCTTGGTTAGAGGAGAATAGCGTCTTGCAGCTAAAATTCCTGGTATCAGATTCAACAGAGATCCCAGCTTATGTAACACTAAGACCCACAAAAACAGGAATAAAAGTCATTGTCCACACCTGTTGGAAGTTGCTCCATTTCTTTCTGCTGCAACTTGTCTAAATGCATCTCCACTGATGAGCATTGGAAAAAAAAAAAAAAAAAAATATATATATATATATATATATATATATATATATATATATATATATATATATATATATACATACAGTACAGACCAAAAGTTTGGACACACCTTTTAATTCAATGAGTTTCCTTTATTTTCATGACTATTGACATTGTAGATTCACACTGAAGGCATCAAAACTATGAATAACACATGTGGAAATATGCACTAAACAAAAACGTGTAAAACAACTGAAAATACCCCTTATATTCTAGTTTCTTCAAAGTAGCAACCTTTTGCTGTGATTACTGCTTTGCACACACTCTGCATTTTCTTGATGAGCTTCAAGAGGTCGTCACCTGAAATCGTTTTCACTTCATAGGTGAGCCCTGTCAGGTTAATAAGTGGGATTTCTTGCCTTTTAAATAGTCATGAAAATAAAGAAAACCCATTGAATTAGAAGGTGTGTCCAAACTTTTGGTCTGTACTGTATATAGACATGATTTATTTTAATCTACCCATCCCATACGATGAACTCTTTGACAACATTTTTAGTTTTAGTCTCAAATTAGATTTATTATTATTAGTAGTAGTAATTAATGAAATTATAAACAAACAGTGCAGCAGTCTGAATCTAGCCTACTGTTGTATTTTGTTTCATTAGAAGTACAGTCTATTAGCACAATGCAATAGTCTGTACAAACCACATTAATTGTAAATATTTGACACCTTATATTTATGCCTTCAAAAACTATTTAGAGCTACTGCTCAACTACTAGACTCAAATTGCATTTGTCATAAGAATGTGACAAGGCCATATAAGTGCATTTTTCATTTTGCTTACTAAAAGCAATCAAATGCACTTTCATGAATGGACTTGTTATTCTTCTTATTTAACAGAAATCCACACAGAGGTTCAACTGAAGAACTACAGCAAGTTTCTGGAAGAATACACCTCTCAGCTGAAGGGCATTGAAGAGGCTCTGGATGACTCTATTGGAGATGTGTGGGACTTCACTCTGGACCCCATCGCTCTAAAAGTAAGTAGCTGCACGTTTACCTGAAAAGGAGAAAATTACAGAAACTAAACTCACGCTTTTCTTTGATTTTTTTTTCAGCTTCTCCCATATGAGCAGACCTCTTTATTAGAGTTAATTAAAACAGACAACAAGGTAAAACAATCAATGTTTTTTTAAATAAATCAAATAAATAAGCATTTGCACTGTGGTATGAAGCTAACCACCTGTGTTGCATGCAGGTCTTGAATAAAGTTGTAACGGTTTATGCTGCTCTGTGCGGTGAAGTGAAGAAGCTAAAATATGAGGTAAGCACTAAAAACAAAAGACTCTTCTCTTCTATTGGATTACTCTGGTCTATGTGGTGTTTGCTCTCTGGGACACTAATGCTTTCATTTCCAGGCAGAAACCAAATTTTATAATGGCTTATTGTTCTATGGAGAGGGAGGTAGAGTATCAGCTCTTATTATTTGTAGACAATTTCCCTATTATAGGTGAAAATAAAGCTGCAGCATGTGCTGTGCTGTTTTTTTTTATTTATTACAGTGTGTGAAACCAGTGTTCTTGAAGGCGAGTCGCAGATTCAAATGGGCAGATTTATTTCATTCCTACAGGTGATTTGTGCATGTTAAACTTGATCTAATAAACTTTGTTCATTTTTAGTTTTGTTTTCTTTACTTATTATCTTTTGTTCCTTCTATAGGAACTGTCCTGCTTTGTTTCCAGATGTTATGAAGTGGTGGTCAGCATCATTCATCAGCTGGCTGCCCTCTACAACAGCAGCAAGTAAGCTCCACAGGTCAAACACTAAACAAAATGTCTTAGATCAGATTTAATGAGCTTGTTGCCAAGGGAGGCTTTTAGGACTTAACACCATAACAAACAGCTCTGCTGTGATGGAGACATTAATAAATGGATGACTTATTTTGGATGAGATTATTTTGATTTTCTGTCATCCATATGTGGCAGAAAAAATCTTTTGATTATGTAAAATGTTCTCTTTTGATGGGGTTTTTTTCTTGCAAACGTATTGAAACTTTTTGAACATTTTTGTCAAGCATTTGTTTCTGTTAAAGAATATTTTTCACTTCAGCTGAAATCACAACCTGTTATTATGACGTGTATAAATCCATCCTTTACACCATTCAAACCAAGAAATCTCTCTCAACATCAGCAGTCCATTTCATTTTTTATTTTTAAGATGTTTCCCTGAAAAGATCATAGAAATATTTTATATAGTAGCAAACTATTCTTAAGTAATCTAGAAAATATTTCATTATCCAGGGGTTGTATTTCTTTGTGGTCATGCTGCACATCTGGATGATGGGTCAATGTAGTTTCTATAGCATTCTTAGTTCTTAAAATAATAATAATTGGTGCCAAACATCAATCATTCCAATTGCACATAGACTTTTTAAATAAATTCAGTCCAATCCTGTCACCATTGGGTTTTGCTTGCTGTTAAAATATTTTTTCATGCTTTGCTGGCTTAAAATAAATAGTAATGTGCTAAATGTTTGTTGTCGTACTTTAGGGGTGCAACAAAAATTATTGAATCATCAGGTGTCCATTTCCAGGTCGGTTTTCTTTTATTGTTTTTTTTTAATTATTTTTTTCATTTTTTTTTTTTTTAACTTGGCCTTCATCTCCTCCTGTGCCTTCTCTGCATTCCTCGTACAGGTGGTTTATGAGCACCTGGGGGAGCTCCTAGTGGTACTGATGACACTTGATGAGATTATGGAAAATCACGCTACCCTGAAAGATCACTGGAAGATGTATAAAAGGTCAATACACGCACATAAAATGTGCAAACAACTTTCCATCTTCTCAACCAAACACAGGGAACTTAATTGCACATATGTATGCAATACAATCTCTAGCCAGAAAATCCCCCAAGTCCTGATATATGCCTATTTTTTTTTTAAAAAAGTGTGGGAATGTTTTAACCAATCCTGTTTGACTCTATGATTTACGCAAGTCCACTGGCAAGCTTCACACTGGACTCTTAGCAAAGATTCCTGGAATCATGCAGATATCACCACAGCTACAGGATGTCAAAACATCCTGCAGTGTTTAAAACTGTACCTTGATTAATCTTTCCACGTTTGCCAAGTTATTCTTGGACGGCTTACTTGGTTTTCCAGACAAAACAAAGCTATTACTCCTCCTTCTGACAGGAAAATGCTTTCTAATGCCAAAAACATAAGCATTCTTCCACAACTTTAAATAAAAGAATGTTAGATTTTCTCCTTTATAAACTACTTCACTTTTAATTTAGTCAATTGTTGGACCACACACATCCACTGACTCTTACTCAAAGTAGACATGTTGAGAACCAATTCATGCAGAAAGACGCTTGGCCGTCTTTCTGCAAAGCAAAGCAGAATGATTGCATCTTGCTGTTCTAACAACTGCACTGCTGTGCGACCCAAAAACTTTTGTGTTGAAAGCATCAATGAATGAGTGTAGTTAGTTTTACCCCTATAAGCTTATTAGACATGGTCAAAACATGTCTAATAAACTACAAACTACTACTATTTTCCATAACTGACTCCCTTAATTCACTTTTACAAATGGCTGAAAGCTGTTTGTGAAGGTTATCAAAAATGCAAATGTTTTTTAAATAAGTTAGAGCTTTTAGACATTCTGCACAGTTACTAAACACTGTAATCACCTTACCTTGATTGAACATATTTAACATATCTTGTGCATATATGTAGGTTACTGAAGTCTGTTCATCACAACCCTGGAAAATTTTCCATTCCTGAAGAAAAGCTGAAGCCCTTTGAGAAGCTCCTGTTGAAGCTGGAGGGGCAGCTGCTGGATGGCATGATAATGCAGGTGCTTTTATTCCCATCCTACCAGCAGATTTATTGCCTTCATGATCCAGAGTTCCTTTGAGCAACATTAACCTCCCAATGTTCGACAGGCCTGCGTGGAGCAGAGATTTGATGACCCGGCCGAAGCGGTCGCTGTCTCCAAAAACAGTTCCTTTGCCGAGGAGTTCGCCTTCAACATTCGCTCCATCTTCACGAATGTGGAGTCCAAAATTGGTTAGTGTCCCTCTGTCTCAGGATAAATCATCCTGTCCTCTCACCTGGTTTCATTTTGAGCAAAGTTTTATTTATCTTCATTTTTAAGGCGAGCCTTCAGAAATTGACCAGAGGGATAAGTACGCTGCAGTCTGCGGTCTCTTTGTCCTGCATTTTCATATTTTCAGAAGTGTCGACAAAAAACTCTACAAAGCATTGCTTGACATCTGTAAAAAGGTAGACGTGTTCTTAGCTTGATTAAATAACATCTCATCGTTTTTAAAGTATTTTCTTCACTTATTTCTTTGTCTTTTTATCTCTTGTAGGTTCCTGCTGTCACTCTGATTGCAAATATCGTCTGGTTTCCCGACGCCTTCCTCACCGTTAAAGTCCCGGCTGCTGCCAAACTGATGGACAAGAAGAGTCTCCAGACGATGAAAGCACAGAGAGACACCTACCTGCAGCAAAGGGCTCAAACGTTAACAAAGTTAGCACAAGTAACATTCATTCACAATAAGAAGCTTTTGTAGCGAATATAATCTGACACGTAGGTGCCATTTTATTCAGGGATGTCCAGTCTTACTACGTTTTTGTAACTTCGTGGATGATGAAGATGGAGTCCATTCTGTCCAAGGAGAATAAAAGTGACAAACTGGCTGAGGACCTCAACAGCAGATGTAATGTATTTGTGCAGGTAGGCTCTCAGCTAAGCGTTTTCAGGTTTTGTGAAGTTTTTTTTTGATTGTTAGTTGAACTATCTGTCCATCATGGTCAATCTGGATGCATATTTAGTGGTGGGGTTTAGAAATCACAGACAGCAGATGGGCAATACCCAGTTAAGTTTTTATGTAATTAATAATAGTATATGAAAACTTAAAAGAAGAGTTAAAGAAGAAGGAAAGGAGCCTCATAATGCTACAGAGGAAGGGTTTCCAAATACCTGGTCAGTCAATCATGGGTTTTTTATTTTTAAAAAACCCATGATCTCTGCTTTGTTCTGCTTTTAACTTTGCTTTTGACAGATTGAACACTTTTGACTCAGGTTTTTTTAGACACAAAAGAAATATTTTTTAGCACATTTTCTGAACCAGTTATAAGCCTAACATTGGATGTGGCAGGGAACGTTGGATTAATTCAATATCCTTTCAAAAGGTTTATGTGAAATCACTTCCTATTCCTGTAACCAGAACACACGCCTTGCTTATTAAACAAGATTTGATGATAATTTGGCAATCAAATAATAGTAACAACAAACATGCGCTCCATTTCAGTTTCAAAACTACAGAGCATGAAATTACTCAACAAAAAAGTTCACTGAAAAATGCCAAACACAGCTCTATCTTTTAATCTGAAAGCAGCTGAGAATAATTGAAGACCTTCATTGTTATTTGAAATCACTTGACGGTGTAAGTACTATCCTTTTCCCACAGGGCATCCTGTACGCTTACAGCATCGGCACCATCATCAAGACCACCATGAACATGTACATGTCCATGCAGCGGCCCATGACCAAGACGTCTGTTAAAGCTCTCTGTCGATTGGTTGAGTTGCTCAAGGTGTGTCTGCAGGTTTTCCAGTTGTCAAAATAATGTGAGGTCTTACTGTATCGAGTCACTTTAAGCAATGAGGAGAATCTCCTGGATGAAACAAGACAGTTTTTTTCCCATGTCACTCTCCTCCCAGGCCGTGGAGCACACATTTCACAGGAGGTCGATGGTCGTAGCCGACTCTGTTTCACTCATCACTCTGCAGCTCCAGTCTCAGGCCCTCAGTGCTATCAGCAATGCAAAGGTAAGCACAAAAATCTCCATCATGGTTTTACATATTTGCTAAATATGTAAATATTTTACATATTTAGTTCGTAAAATACTGTGTTATACAGGACTTTTTTTTTCTCAGCTCTTTATTTTTTTATTTTACTCTTCTGCCCCCAAAAGAAAAGGGTGATCTCTGATAAGAAGTACAGCGAGCAGCGGCTGGATGTCCTTTCGTCTTTGGTGCTTGCAGAAAACGCGCTCAGTGGGCCGAGCACAAAGGAGCGACGCCTGGTTGCGTCTCTGGCTCTGTGTGTTGGCACACAGCTGGTACGTTGAAAGATCTTTGTCATAATACACACACCCACACACTTCATGCTGATTCTCTAATGGCTATGTTTTCATTTCGTTTTTGACTATTTCACCTAGAAAACCTTTAAAGACGAGGAGCTGCTTCCGCTGCAGGTGGTGCTGAAGAAGCTGGATTTGATCAGTGAGCTTTGTGAAAGGTGAGCTGTTCTTTCCGTGTTGCACCTGGGATCGAGGTGGGAGGAGAGTTCCAACAGTAGCAGAAACTTTTAAAACCTTGTTGGAAAAAAAACCTTTTTTCCTTCAGCAATAAAACGTGTTGAACATAGACCATAAAAGTAAAAAAAAATATATATATATATATATTATCTTGAGCATTCTTGATGAATGGACTGTGCTTTTTGTTCCCCAGAAAATGAGGGAACATTATATTATTTTAATCAGTAAAGCTTATTTTCATCAGTTTTATTTGATTTTTACAAAGCTCAGAGGCAAAATGTGTGCCAAAAAAGGATGCTACTCTCTGATGCTTGCCTTCGTTTTCAGGGTCAGGCTCCAGTGTGACTGCAGTTTCCTGTACTGGCACAGGGCTGTGTTTCCCATCTACCTAGACAATGTGTATGACAACGCCGTGGATGCAGCACGGATGCATGTAAGCAGACTCTTAAAACCCCTTTGTTTTAAACCTCTTTCTAATTACACATACATATGATTAGAAAGCTCAGATTCTTGACAATCAAAGAAACAATAATGACTGTAGATACCATAAATGCTTTTGTTCATCTTGGGCAAAAATTGCAGGAATTTTAACTTGCCAGTAATAATGTTCATCTGAAATGTGAGGCCAGCTTCTGTTAGTTGACTCCCCTTCTGCTTTTCTCTTTTTAATTGGTGTGACCAGTACATGTTTAGCGCGCTAAGAGACAGTGTGCCATGCATGCTCTATGCTAAACACTTGGAGTCATGTGACCAGCTGCTGGAGTGCTTTGACAAGGAGATCATGGATGTGTTCAATGAGGTAAGCAGCGTGAGTAAGGATGAGGAGGAAACATGTCGTTTTAAATAAACTGCCTTCAGTTTGTGTTCTTTGTATTTTAGTTTAGTATTTAAAACAAACGAGAATCCAGCTAAAGTCTGTATTCTGACTTGGAATCAGCTGTTGCATCTGTTAAATAGGTCAGAGTAGGTTCTATTTCATCCCTACTGACCTCCAGAGGGCGGTGCTGGCCCTCTGGAGGTCATCCGGGAATCATAGAACCGTAGTTACATACGTAACTTTCGTTTTATTGGTGTAGGGTTAATCATGACTGAAGAGAATTTAAATCTCTGTGTCATCTGCATAATAATAATAAACCAATACCAATCACATTTTGACCTCCAAAGAAACATGCTTCTTTGGAGCTGATTCTCTTATGTCAATTAGAGAATCAGTGAAGTTTCTGTCCTCATGAGGACCGACTGCTGACCTTCACCTCAGCCAACCGGGAATAAAGTTATTAGTTCGTACAGTAAGTTAACCGCTAACCTAAAACAGACTTGTGGAATAAAATTATTATTCACAGTGTGTTTACTTTCATAAAATAGTTTATTAAATCATTTAAAGGTCTTATATTTTACTTATATGTTTCTCTGCTGAGCCTGCCGCGTCTCTCTGCAGGGAACAGAACTGAAACTGCATTTCTCTGCCAGAAGCGGTTGAAACAGGAACCGCCTAACCACAATCTGCTACTGAAACAGCCTGAGTAGCAGGCTCACCAGGCTGAGTAGCAGGCTGTCTCAGGCTTTCACTTTGACAGTTCAGTTCTGCAGCAGCTCTTCTCTGCACCTGGCAACTGACTAAGACAAATAGTATTCGCACCCCGTGGCTTACACTATTGAACCCAGGGCACGAAATGATTAAAGCAGTTATTGGAAACCACACTTTTGCTGACCACTCTGTGCACAGGTTGATTTGTGGTTGGAATAATGTCACGATGTTCCGCCTGATTATCTGTTTGACCAAAGCCTTGTGCTCTTTCACCTCGTGCCTTTTCTTCTAAGACGTGTTGATCTTTTTAGCTTCCAGGAATTGTTTTGCTCCACCTGTTAGGTGTGAAAAGATGTGTATAAAATCTGACATTATGTGTGATGTAGTCAGAGTTTTGTCTGACAGTCTGACTGTATTCATCTCTCTCCACCTGCAAAGTGAATTCAATAAAGCTGCATTTGTTCTCTGTCTTTGCATCCTGGTCTTAGATTATTTTTCCAGCTTTGACAGACTCATTCAGGCCCAATGGGGCAAAAAACAAAAACATGCTCTCCAACTATTAGTTATTGTTTATGTTTTTCTGCTGAGACTCAAATTACATAAGACTTTGTCCTTAAATAGAGTTCATTTACGTAACATCTGACCTCTCTGGCTGCTCTACCTGGCCCTCGAAAGAGGTGAACCTTTTGTAGCTTTCTGGGAATGTTTGCTTTAAAAGGTCACATTTAGATTTAAACCTCAAGGTCGTTTTACCTAAATACTGCGATCTCTTCATCAAACAAGCTTTAGCAAAAGAGATATTCAGTCTGTCTGATGTCTTCCTTCTTCGCCTTATAGTAAATCACCAGTTTTCACAGCTTTACCGACGTTTGTTATTCCCGCCTCTTTGCAGCATCTCCTCAACAAGCTGTGTAAGGAGATCGAGAAGGACCTGCGCCTCTCTGTCCACACCCACCTGAAGCTGGACGACAGGAACCCGTTTAAAGTTGGCTTGAAGGACTTGGCCCACTTCTTCTCTGTTAAACCAATCCGATTCTTCAACCGCTTCATTCACATCAAAGGTGCAGAAAATCGGTCAAACACCTACATGTTTCTCATTTTACGGGCAGATTCCTTAGTCTTGCTGACATTGTGTCCATAAATCTGTTCCATTCAGTTCAGGGTCAACACACGCTCGCGTACATCCAAGACTTTTTTACTCTGATTGTTTAAAGAATCTCTGCCTGGCTGGAGATTTTTGACTAATGGACTTTACAACAGGAGATTAAACTCTGCCAAAGTTATGGATTGTTATTGTGGCCCTGCAGTCCATTTCACCTGTAGGTCAGAAAGAGACTTCTTATAGTAATTCACTGAATGTTTTTCAGTTTGTGGTTTTCTAAAGGTGTATAAGTGCGCTTGAGTTTTGGACTTTCTTGAAACTGTTTTTTTTGTGTGTGTGTGTGTGTGTGTGTGTGTGTCACTGTCCCCTTCAACTCATTCTGCTTTTCTGCTGAAGATTGGAACCTGTAAGATGAACTCAGAGTTGAATCCATCTCTTATTATTCAAAATGCTCTTTTTGTAGGTTTGAACCAGGGGCAGGATTTTTAAATTTTTTTTATTTTTTATTTTTTACAGAAGTTCTACAATAAAAATTTGACTCCATTTAGAATCCTATTTTAGCATATAGCTTATTTGTAGAGTAGATAATTTTTCCCCCCAGGATATTTAAGGTTTAAAGGAAACTCAAAGCGTTCCAGAGTCGGGAAAGAGTGGAATCTCATCAACACAACAAAATGTGAACTTTACTATAGTAATATTTAAGAATATTTTCTTTTTCATTATTGCAGTAAAGTGATCGGCTGATGCAAACATTCTTTTTGATTTGCTCACCTTAGTTCTCTAATGCGCTTCTGCTCATAAACAAACCAACAACGCCTTTCCCTGGAACAGTAAATCCTGTTTACTTAAAACTGTTAACCCAACCCTGACTTTCTTTTAAAGATTTGCGGAAAGTAAGATTATTAATTTTTGCTTTTTAACCGTCTTGCAGCCTATGTGACTCACTACCTGGATAAAACTTTCTACAATCTGACCACTGTTGCTCTGCATGACTGGGCCACCTACAGTGAGATGAGAAACCTTGCAACGGAGCGCTACGGGCTCACGATGACAGAGGCGCACCTGCCCAGCCAGACTCTGGAGCAGGTCCGGAGCGCTGTCACAACGCACCTCATGACGAAGGGAGACGTCAATAAATACTTTATTAACTGTACCCTATCTGCTCTCATTCAGGGTTTGGATGTTCTGGAGATCATGAGAAACATTCACGTTTTTGTCTCACGCTACCTCTACAACCTAAACAACCAGGTAGGACTCGTCCGCCGTAAGATGCAGACGCTCCTGTTCACAGCGGGCTCTGAACCGATGTTTCCCCTGCAGATCTTCGTAGAAAAGGCGAGTAACAACAAGCACCTCAACACCATCAACATCCGTCACGTCGCAAACTCGATTCGGACGCATGGCACGGGCATCATGAACACCACAGTGAGTTTTCCTCAAGCACATCTGGATCTGTTCGCCCTGTTGTCTCCACTGGAATTTTTCTTTCATTTAGCAACTTCTTGCTTCTCCTGTCAGGTCAATTTTACCTATCAGTTCCTGCGGAAAAAGTTTTACATCTTCAGCCAGTTCATGTATGACGAACACATCAAGTCCAGACTCATTAAGGACATCCGCTTTTTCAGGGAGATAAAGGATCAGTCTGACCATAAGGTAGGGATGTCAGTATCTTGGAACAATAAAGTGCATCCACTCCTGAAATGTTGAATTCTGGAATGTTTTTGGGAGTCCGGTGCCTTTTTAAGAGTATCCATACATCTTTGGAGAAGAAGAATAACGTCTGGCACCATCATGTTTCACCAAGAGGATAATGCATTCAGGTTCATGTGCAGGCTCGGTTTTCCCTCCTCATATTGCGTTTTCATCTGTTTGAAACTAAATTCCGCCCACAGACAGTTTTACAACAACTAAGGAGAATTACAAGAAGATAAGACCCACCTGCAAAAACATGCTCAAGGTTAAGGGAAAGGCTAATTATGTCTTTGCACACAGTTTATCAAGTTCTTTCTCTCTAGGATGAGAACACTAAAACCTTTAAATGAAAAACAAACTAGTAATATAAAACTTTTTAATGTAAGAGTGATAAGAAAACATAATAATTCTATCAGTAGGTTTGCCTGGGCTTTATCTCGGGGTGTCGGAGAGAAAAGATGCTGAATTTGCATAAGAGTGTTGAACTAGTATAAATACTTTTAAAAACACACTGTAAATGTGGTCTCTAATTCTCTCTGTGCTACTCCTTTTCTGTTCTTACGCACATTTCTGTTGTGTGTGTGTGTTGCAGTATCCATTTGAGCGTGCAGAGAAGTTTAACCGCGGCATCAGAAAGCTCGGCCTCACTCCTGATGGGCAGAGCTATCTGGACCAGTTCAGACAGCTCATCAGCCAGATCGGTGAGAATTTCTTCATCATATAATGAAAAACAAACTCCAACTTGTATGTGAAGATGAACGCAGCGACCTTTTAAAACCACTTTCTCGCAGGCAACGCCATGGGCTACGTCCGCATGATCCGTTCTGGAGGCCTTCACTGTTGCAGCAGCGCGATCAGGTAAAAGAAATTTAAGTAATCTTTTCAGATCTGTGCGGACCCAGTTTTTTTTTTAAGTAAGCTTTCAGCAAAGTGTTTGATCGTTTTCAGATTTGTCCCTGACCTGGAAGATATAGTCAACTTTGAGGAGCTTGTTAAGGAGGAAGGACTCTCTGAGGAAACCCAAAGATCTGCCAGGTAGAAGTTTTGGTGAAAAGTTTCCAACGTTCACTGCTAGGTGTACTTCTGTATTTTGTCTTCAGGTGGCACCACAGCCATTTAAATAAACAGAAAGCATCCTCAGGCCTTGCTTTTCACGGTCGTTTTGTGTTCCCCAGCGTCCTGGATTCAGTGTTGAGCGATCTGACCAGCAACTCTGCCGAGGGGACCGAGTACTTCAAGATGCTGGTGGCCGTGTTTGCCCCCGAGTTCCGTAGCGCCAAGAACATGCACCTGAGGAACTTCTACATGATTGTACCGCCGCTGGTCAGTGCTGCATCATGCTTCAAGCTGACATCTGTCGTTTTTATGCGAAAACCTTTCTAACAACACCCCTCAAAAAAACAAAATCTCACTTTCAGACTGTGAATTTTGTGGAGCACTCAATCAGCTGTAAAGAGAAACTCAACAAGAAGAACAAAACCGGAGCTGCCTTCACAGACGATGGCTTTGCGATGGGTCAGCACAGTCGGAGAGTAAAAGCATCCTGCTGTTCTTTTGCTGCCATCAGCTGATGATGTTTTTTTTTCTCTCTCTCTTTCTAGGTGTTGCGTACATCCTGAAGCTGCTGGACCAGTACCTGGAGTTCGACTCTCTTCACTGGTTCCAAGCGGTCCGAGATAAGTACAGGAAAGAGCTGAGCGCGGTGGCGAAGGAGCAGACGGTGCAGTCCGCCGGTCAGGACGAGAAGCTGCTTCAGACGATGAATCTCACCCAGAAGAGGCTGGATGTCTGCTTGCAGGTGTTTAAGAAACTCTTTGAGTAGCAATGGTGATCCACACGTAATCATCAGTGTATTTTGTGTGAAGGACCAACACAGAGGAGTAAGAAATGTGTTTGTTTTTTTCAAAAATTTTCTTATGAAAATCTGCACGTTCCATCTAAATAAAACCATTTGTCCTTCTGAAGTGGCATGAACAGTGGATTTGTTTGTAATTCTACAAAGCTTCTGCTAATAAAATTCTCCCTGCTGGCGTATATGTTACAGCTCTCTCTTCTTTGCAGGAGTTTGAGCTGCTCTACTTCTCATTAAGCAGCGCGAGGATCTTCTTCAGAGCCGACCAAACCGCAGCTGAGGAAACCCAGGAGAAGAAAGGTAAATCTTGGTGTGCCGTTGTCAGCTCAGTCTGTCCGTCATGCTGGACCACCCGTCCAGCTGTCAAGGGTTCGTCTTTGCAGATCGTTTTTGAAGTGAAAAGTTGATCTCAGAGGTTGTTTCGCCCTCTTGTCCTTCAGACGAAGCTGGGAAGGTGGGAATGTCTCCAGAAGGCTCCACGCCTGCAGAGTCGTCCTCAAAGTAAGCATGAGACCGTTCTGGATTATTCCTGAGAGCTCTGTAGAGGAATGATCCCAAAGAAAACACTGAAGCTGTTTCAGTGTGTTTGTGGACAAAAGACCGAAAAGTTCACCAAACAATGGATTTGTTTGATATCCCAGTTATGCTAAAGTCTGTGTACTTTAAGTGCTAATACAGGAAGTGTCTCTAAACATCCAGTGAGTCATTTACACTACTACTTGAACTAATTTAAGGTAAAAACAAAATCAATTTATTACGTCTCACCCTCGGCAGACTGAGGAAATGTCTACAGAGAAAGTTTTCATTATTTGTTTCAAGTGTTTGTTTCTTTGAGCATTTTATACATTGTATAAATGAATCATATGTGCCTTCATAAACTTTGGGTACTTGTTTTGATAATTCATGTGCAAACAGTAAACTCCACAGCTGATGCAAATTTGCCATTTCATAACTCAAAGATTTTCCTGGTGTAAAATGTTGAGCACTTTCTCTGAAATTGTTCACGTCTGAGTGGAAAACATTTACCTTGTTTTGGTTTTGTCATCTGGATATTAATGAAATTGTTTAAAATCACAATTCAGATGACTTCACAGTTTTTCTAACATTTGGACCAACTTGGATCAGATGTTTTGAAATTAATAAACCTTTTTTTTGTCAAATTTAGATTTATTTCTTTTGCAGCAAGTAAGATGTCTGGTAACTCCCAATATTCACAATGTTCTATATTTGATGCCTTTCCAAATCATAGGAAGGAACAATGGCTGTTACTTAGTTTCCCATTCTTTTCATATTATTTTCATGCATCGTATGCATATGGTGCACATGAAGTTATAATCAGCGGGTAGCATTAAGAGCTTTGTTCTAGGATTAGGGTTAAAGTTAGAACCCCTCCAAAGGTCTGGTAGCACAGGTTCAGCTAACATGCATTTAAAATGTGAAATATCTCAATAAATATAAAGAATATGGTCTTAGTTGGGTTTCAATATTTTTTTCTTTTGCCCTTAAATTTATGATTTGGCTTCATCATCTTTGATTAGGTCCAGGATCAGGTTCTAGTGACCTTGATGTGTTCCCAGGCTTAAATTGGATATATAGTCCCTCTAAAAATAAATCCAGTTTAAATGCACAAACCAGATCATCTTCAGTTTTCACAATTTCTTCCTCTATTTCCCCTTTTCTCCCTACCGTATGAAAATATCAGAGCAGCACACGTGCTACTGCAGACCTCAGTTCATTTCCTGAGGTGTGGGGAGGAATATTGAAATCACGGAAATTATTGATGTGTAATAAACAACACACAGTGGTTCAGGAAAGCCGTGTCTGCTTTAATACAAAGGAAAGAAGCTTTGACTTCAAAAAATACAAGACTGGTTTCGATTCTTTTTAGGCAAATCCAAGTTTTCTCATTTCCCTATGAAATAGTGTTCACTACTGCCTGAATTAAATTGGATCCCTTCTTTTACTTTGGCCTGCAACTACAGGGATCGCTCCTTACACTTCTGTCTTTCCTTTCGAACTGGGAGAAGTGAGATTTAGGCCTTTCCGTTATTGATGTTTTATTAATTACTTTGATGTAAGTGCCCACAGTGCCAAAATGACACCCTGTCCAGCAGTTTCAGAAAATTCATTACATCCACATATCCATGCTCGCCTCATAAAAAAAACGAGGTACAAGGCAGGGCAAAATTTCTCTCAAAATAGATATCATATAGATATATATATTTATATATACAGACATATATATATGTAGCAATCATATATACACATTCGTACATATAGTCTTATGTGATGCAAAAAACCAAAATGTACACTTTTTTTTTTACAAAAATAGTAACAAAGACTGGAAAGTGTTTTGCTTGCTCTCGAGCAAAGTTGTGTTATTTGTTCCGCCTCTGCGAGGATTTCCCCACGATTGTGGAGACTGAAGTCGCCTTGCAGGCTTTTACGTCCATGTTTTGCTGGCACAGAAGTCAAACGGAGAGAGATGCAGAAAAGTGTCGGGTGGAGCAACTACAGCAGTCAGAGGAAGCGATGTAGTTTGATGGAACACGATGAAGGAAAGTACACAGAAATCAAATCCGAGACAAAAAAAAAACAACAAAAGATGGAAAATGTGTGATGGGAGTGTTATAAAAAAGCACAAACAAATTTTGTGTTCTTTTATTACTAAATATAGTGCAACAATAAACATTGCATTTCTTTCACCCTTTCACTTGTGTTTGAGGATGTCAACTTTGCTTCTTTTTTTCCCACCGTTTTGTGTTCTGAACACTTGCTGTAATTAAAAGGTGAAACCTATGTTCTGTCATAGTCCCGCATCACACGGTTTTGTCCTCCTCTCTGGTAGTAAACAGGCTTCAGGTTCAGAGACGTAAACATAACACAGACCCTGCTCAAAAGACAAAGAAAAAAACAAGAAAAAGAAACAAAAAACGGGAACACAGAATAAAAACGGAACAAGTGTGTTTTTCGGGCAGAATGTAAATTCAGAAAGGCAGGACAGTTTTATTGATGACGACGTCGACAACCCCTGCAGTCGGTTAGCCAAATCCTCCAGGAATAAAAACCCCAGCTGTGTGCGTCACAGCGCCCCCTCCTGACAGCAGTGCTGTGTTCAGGAACAGCTGCAGCCTTTGGACTGGTTGGGCCTTAGAAGGCCTGCTGGGCTGGATTGTAGTTGAACGTTGTCGGCACGTGAGGCCTCTCTTCCAGCTTGTCATATTCCAGATGAAATTCCTTGGAGATGCAGGAAACGTTTTAAGCTTCATCGCTCTAACGCACAACAATCACTGCATCTAAAACACACGGCCTCAACTCTTACCTTGGCTACTTTCCTCCAGTTAAGACAGTCGAAGAAGTAGTAGGTGCCTCTCTCATAGGTGTTGGTCTTGAGGGTGGGCTCCATGCCGGGCGCCCGTGTTATCCAAACCCGCTCCTCTTTGTGGTATCTCCAATCCCGGTTGAAGCTGGACAGCAAGCAAAGGAAAACCCGAGGACAAACAGTAAATCTCTCCATTATGGACAACCTGAGCTCATCGAGTCATGCTTGGAGGTTTCTAGAGAAGAAATATTCTTCAATTTGTAAAATTTGAGGACATCTCGACAATTAAAGATGTCAAACATTGTCCACAAGCACAGATCAGTTTTGCATCTGATTGTTTTGTTTTGCTTGCAGATTTGCTTTGCCAATGACAATTTGAGATGATTCTGATCCCTCTTAAATAATTATAATGTAAAAGGTTTCATAATAGCTGTAAAAATATCTTTTTTAGTCTTTGAAAAGTTTATTTGGTGTATATGAAAGTAGAGGCAAGGTCAAAATGCTTGTGTGAAAACAGTTCAATGAAACAGGTTTTATTTGTATTCATTTCTAAATGAATAAGCTTTTTTATATCTCTGTGCTCCGTTTGACTTCATTTCAAACAGCTGACAGTGAAAACGTTTAATTTCCCTCAGTAAAAGCATCCACACTGAAGACTGCAGGTATCGGGGTGAGCGGGTAGTGCTTGGTGCATTCACTGACAAGAAAAAGACCAGATTTTTGAGTTTTGGACCACCTGGTGACTGGTCATATCAAACTAAAGCTCATCAGGTTTTGATCACCAGCTGATTTTACCTGCATGTCGAACATATTTACATGTTAGGAATCAAGTGACTCACAGCTCCACAGCTGCCAGGATCTGAAGCAGGTCCCCTCCGTTCATGTAGTACAGGTAGAACAGCAGGTCTTCACCGTATCGAGCCAACTTAATTGCAGCTAACTACACACAGGACAGTTTAAAACAAGTAAGTTATTTTTTTATAACCTCTAATTGAAAACTAAAGCGTTATCTGGCGCTCCTACTTACTTTGTCCCTTATATGGATGTTGGTTAAATACTCCGACGGAACATGGAAATCTAAGAAGATAAATCCAAATACAAGTTACTTTATTTCAGTCACCACATAGATTCCACCAGAACACTAACTTAAATAACCAAAGTTTATATAAGTTTTAACTTGTAAAACTTATATATAAAAGTTTTATGTGCAAGTTTTGAATTGTTTCACATGTTGAAAATTTGCAACAATCTTTAATTAGGATTTTAGGTAACAGACCAATACCAAATAGTGCATAAAGCTACATGTTCTTACTAATAAATGCCTTTCCACACTCATCAGTGTGCCTTCCCCATACGTACTCCTTAATAAAATCCAATGCAACTGCCTTGTTAACAAATAATCCATTTGTATAATTTAATTCCATTATAAATCCAGCTGTTCCTTCACGGGTGCGTTTCTCTCCCCTCTCTACATAAATAGCTGCTTATATCAAGCTGAAACTCATCAGATTTTTTATCGCCAGCTGCACCTCAGCAGACCCATCTGTGAAACAGATTACACCAGTCTGCAGATCAAACCACTGTTACTGGTCTGATCCAGGCACAAACTCGCACAACAAAAGCTGATTCTGATTACGGTCTTGGTGTGGTGATGCTGGTCATAATTAACAGGAAGATTGATGGAGATAAATACAGGGCAGACCCAGAAGAACACATGCTAGACTGGCCCAGTCAAAGGCCAGACCTGAATGTACTAAAGAATCTGTGGCAAGACTTGAAAATTGATGCTTTCAGATGCTCTACATTCGGTCTGTCTGAGCTTGAGCGATTCCAAAAAGGAAGAATCAGCACAAAATGTCAGCCTCAGTGAGCGCAAAGCCAAAAGAGACACCACCTCAAAAGACTCGTAGAAGTATCAACTCACTGGGGATGAATACAAAGGCATGCCACAATTATTTTATATTTACCTAGAAATATTTATTAAAACATGTATCATGTTTATTCTTTACAGTAATGGGCTACTTTGTGTTTGTCTATCTTATACCTCCTAATGAAACACATTAAAGCTTGGGGTCGTCACATGACCACATCTGAAAATCTCCAAGTGGAGATCGACGGTATTTCTGTCAAAAAAACAACTTCCTGTAGTTGAAAGTGTTTTTAGTTCAACTAATCAGAGCCGCAGTCTTACCGATGTCTTGAGGTCGACATGGTGCAGAAGCCCAGGGAGAGGCGAACTTTGGATACAAGTTTCTGTCAAAATAAAAACTCTCATGATTCCCATAGATGGCAAGGTTCTTGAACGAACATAACTGAGGTAACAGTGAGTGAACAACAGTTTTTAAAGGTAAAACGGCTATCTTACTCTGGTGAATTTAAGTTGAGTCCCAGTGTTGTGAGGTCACTTCCGAGCGCCAGATGCACCATCCCCGGGTCGGTTTCTGCGGCTCGGATAAACGTCAGCAGGCCCACCATGCCGAATTGGTCCGTTACCATTCCTGAGGGAATGTTTGTCACCCGACCTGCAGCAGAGGAGCGACCCAGAGTCACCAAACCACAGGTCAGCAGTGAGCTGGTGATCTACAGAAAATACTTACTGTGAAACCAAAGGCACATTTTTACACTGTAATTTATGCACAAAGTAGACAGCAAACCAAGCCACTTACTTCTCCTCAAATATAACATTAAAGCCTGTTTCATGTTCAATATTACACTGCTTTGCTCTATCCTATCTGACAGTTATCAAACCCCAAATTCAGGGTAGCGAGCCCAGCTGCCTCACCCAAGTTGTGGGATTAAGAAGGGATGTCTCAGAGGAATTGGAGCGATACGATTGGCTGAGAAGTCTCACCATCGGGCAACACCTGGATCCCTTTCTTCTGGTTGTTGTTCTGTGCCGAGGTCGTCTTGTCTCCAGGGAACTTCGGACCATCTGTGCTGGATGTGCTCTTGCTTGTGGAGTTCAAGTTCTAAACAATTAAAATGAAGAAACAAAATTAAGATTACATTTTTAACTCTGCAGTCGTCACAAAAAAAAAAAAAAAGTAGAAGGAAAAAGTACCAGAGTGGCTTTAACTTACAGTTTTGCTGTCATCGTTGTTGAGTGTGGGGTCTTTGTAATTTGGCCCAGGCAGTGCGGGGAAGTCCTCGTTATGTATGGAGAAGTCTTGTGTCTGATCAGTCGATGGCTTTGTTACCATGCCAACTTCAACAGTTTTAAACAGCAGGGGGGAAAAAATCCCAGCAAAACAATAACATGAGCAATTATTCTTAGTGTTGAGACAACCTGCTCTAAAACAAACCCTATTAGTGGTTTTATGAAGCCAATGGAGTGGCTGTCGATGCAACATTAGCTCTCCTCTAATGGCCTACCATAAGGAGCGCGTCCAGCCAGCGGGTTCAGCACCGGTGTTGGATTTCCAGTCCCTTCTCTCCGACTCCGGTCTGCTAATGCGGGGAAGTCTGACAGATCCAGGCCCATTATATTGTCACTCCCATCTGCATCAACAGGAAGAGAGTTCAATTTTAAAATTCCACATTTTTCCCAGACCTCATTTTTCAGTGGTTTATAATGAGCACAAAACATGTACGTGATGATTTCATCATCTGTATGTTCAACAAATAATAAAAAGAACACATTCAAAAGTTATTTTAGCTTCCAGCAGTTTTGTTAAGAGCAATTTGAGTGCTTCTTTAGCAGCTGCATCACTTTCAATCATCGTCTGTTTTCTGAAATATATTCTTTCAGTTCTTCCTCCCCCCCATTCATTAATAGAATAAAATACATAAATAAGTGACACAAATGAACTTTTCTAATTCACTGAATGGTTGTGTCTGCAAATTTTTCTAAGCCATGGCAGATTTAGATTTTAAAATCACTGTCATTCAACTAAGAAGGTTGTTTGATCTCTAACACTAAAAGAATGTAAAAGCATTGCTTAAGAACAATGCTTATTTTTGAAGCAGAAAAAATAAATATTGTCAATGATCAGTACAAAATTTATATTGGCATGACAGTAATCAAACCCTGTGATTGCTTACCAACATTTTGCGTATTTCCACTAGTATTTTGATGATTTCGAATTATGCAAGGTGAAAGAATAAATTTGGGCTTAGCCAAGTAACAATATTTGCATAAATCTGACTTCATATTGACAAATATGTAGTCTTAAAAAGCTACATATTTATAGGTCATCCTCAAAATGCTTACAAGTTATCAACTGTGTCCAGGTAATTGGTTTAAAGTTTAAACCAACATAAATCCATCTAGACTTCTAGTAGTTCTTAATCTGGGGGGCCTGAAGAGCTCCTGGGAAGGATTGGGCCTGGCCTTTATCGCCAAAGAGAATATGAATATGTTTTGTACATATTAAGTCTAATACCACAATAAAATGATCAGAAAGAACAATGAATCATTATCGCATTATATGCTGAAAGCAGATATCATGCCAAAGAAGTACAAAGGAGAAAAGTGGTTTTCAGTTTAGGAAGAAAAACAATGAGCAATCTTTTATATTTCGTGTCTGCAGACAAGCATGTCTGCTTATGCTGAAAACAACTGACCAACTTTATATTTCCTATTTCCAAACAATGGACCTTCATAGCTGGCGCGTCTCTCCATTCAGGTTCCTCACCAGGCTCAGCTATGATATGCGTTAGTCTGCATGCAGTCGAGTGTTTTGGTGGTGAGGGCATGAAGGCCACGACTTTAGATAACAGCTTGTTTGGCTTCTAAAGAAGATCCTGTACAAGACCCAAAGGTTTAGGATAAAACAATGATCTAAGATGGCGTAAAGCTGGAAAAAATATTCCTCTGTTAAATCCACAATTTGGGTTCTCTTCTCTCTGACAAACTGGAAAGCTGAACAATAATGTAGAAGCTGTGTTATGTCAGACCAAAGACAGAGGGAATTACAAACAGTGACAACAGGACCAGTGCACTGCCTTTCCAACATGTGTTACAACCGAATTTTTTGGTCCAAAATACCCACTGAGTTATGAAAAGGTGCAATGGGTGAGATTTGGTCTTTAAGCTCTTGTGACCTTCAGGTCAAATCCACCAACCTGTGCCATTGAAGATGTTGCTCGATAATGAATTGTTCATCCCAAAAGCTTGATTGCGGTTCATACCAAATCCTGACATGCTGCAGATAAAAACAGCAGTTTGACAGTGTACAGCCGACCTCCACAAAGATCCATCCCATCCCATCACACTAGGGAGACCTACCTGTTGATGGTGCAGGGCTGGCGCGCTGGCTGCTGTTTGGGCATACAGATGATGCTGGGTGAGCTGCGGTTCGGACTTCCCAGCCCTGAGCTGCCCATGCTGCTGGTCCTGCCGGTTAACCCAATGCCCTGTCCAACCTGAGAGTGGTTTAGGATGTTTCTCGATATTGTTCCCCTGCAGAAAAACGATCAGAAGAAAAATGCATTTTCCCCTCAGGCCTTTGCTAACATTTCAAATTTCAGCCTCAGAGAACAGCACACACCTGCTTGGCGAGGAAGGGGTGTGTAGGGACATGGAGGGGACACCCGTTGTTGGGGTGATGTGACTTGCTAGCTGCGTCCCTTGTGTTAGATTTCGGTTTAACTGAGGCGTACTGTTTCCCATGTTCCTTACTGGGAAGCCGATTGCACCTGCAGGAAAATAAATCCAACAAAATGGCAGGAATAAAAATGAAACATTTGCAAAGGAAAGAGAAAACTTTCCAGTTCACATCTGCTTAGTTGTAAGCATTCAAAATGTCTTAAGATGCGCAAATACAATAAATGGTGTGAAACTTTTGTCCAGTAGCCCTTCATCAAGAAAGATACAAGAACTCACTTTGTGGACCGTACAAACTCACACCGAGCTGCGACAACTGGCTGGACGACGATGGCGAAGGAGAGGACAACATCTGGAGGACAAGAGGCATTAACAACACAGCAAACGTTACAAACAAGATTCTTCTGCAGCGTTAGCCAGTGTGAGGGACAAAAAACTGACGCAAAGGTCATAACTTACATCTTTGTCCGACCTGTGGAACATGGACTGGTTGTAGTACATGTCATCAGCCAAGTCGTTGTCGACTCCGTCGCCGAAATCTGGAAAGGGTTTTCTAGAACCAAACATGCTTTTTTTTTTGGTCACCTAAGGAAAAAGATAACTTATATTAAAAATGATAATTCAGGAAACCACTAATTAAAAAAAGGGATGAAAAAAAACAAAGGCAGCATTTGCTGAGCTCTAATTATTTTAATTTGATTTGTCTTTACATTCATTAACACCAGAAACCCACTGAGTGAGATCATTTTTATTGCAAATCTAATTAATGCCTACAACAAATCTTTACTTTTTTTTTTAAATCGGATTTAGCTCTTATGAATATTGTAAGACATCACCAAATAAGTATGTGGTTGGAAGTCAGGTAACCATTTTTAAACAGTTTTGAATCTCCTGTAGTCTAAGGATGGAGGCAAATAGTTTTAAGTCTCGACTACATTAAAAACCAGGGCTGAAACAAGATGCTGAGTGTGTTATATATTTTACCTTTGAGTGGCCATTTTGTTACAGCTGGCAGGTGTATAAATTATTAATTTATTTGTTATATGCAGGGCAGAACAGAGCTATTTACACCTAATATTTAATCATAGGAGAGCACTTTTGCCCACTACACTTATTTTAGTAAAAATGCACAAAACTGACGTCACTGATAGATGCTGCTCAGTTACATTTCATGCTGTTTGTAGAGGCTCAGTTATTAAATTATTACGCTAATGACAATAAATCAGTTATTAGTGGAGATAAAAACAAAGTATAAACATCAAAGTAAAAATGTTGACCAAATTGCCTGACAGCGTTCACCTGGTGAATGAATTTCTGTCTGTAATTTTCACAATGTGCACAACTTGACCCACAGTCTGAGGGAATTACAGAACCGCTGCGTGTGTCTCTGATGGTGGTAGACAACCACTGCTGTTCTTTGCTCCTCGTCTCGTTTCTAGACATCTTCTTTAAATCAGAAATGCCAAAAAGAGACTATTTTTCTTGTTTCATGCTACCTATGATGCCTTGTATTTTGTTTGTTATTGAGCTTTTTTGACAACCACATCCATTTTTTAGGAGAGTACAGCAAGCAGTGATTTTATGAGCCGGACAACTACATGTGCAAATAAAAACTGCAACATTTTCACAATGTCTCAGAAATGATTCTTCAAGAACAATCACAAATTAAAAAATAAGTCAGGTTCAGGCTCTGGACAACTTGCTCAACTGGTTGTATTACACTGCTGGTGTGCGCTGTTTGTAGCTTTACTAGCTTCACCTATTTCCCATGTTGTATCTGCAACATAAAGAATCTAAAGCAGGGATTTGTTGTTTTCCTTCAGACTATTAAAATCTTCCAAGTTTGTCCTTCTTTATTAGCTGTTTTTATTTTTGACTCTGTCTAAACACATTTACTTCTCATGTAAATAATTAGTATATTTTATCCTTTAATCTATTGTAAATATCAAATGTCACCAAACAACTCCAACCACCACTTTTTTGGTTTATGACCACATTTACCAACCATTTATGTACTTTGAAGCACTTTTTCTGAGTTTACAGAAAAGGTTTACATGCCAACATAAAGGATAAGGACGTGCTTTGACACAAAAAGTGTCTTGTAATTATTTAATTTTCTGTTATATTCAGAACCACCACCTGAAACAAAGAACAATCTAACTTTAACATTGACTGCATCCTGTCCCTGTGGTAGTGCTATCCCTGTCTCCAAGGGTAAACAATTATATTCTGACAACATATTTTCTAAACCCTGCTCACATCTATTTTAAAGAAGTTGTGTTATAGTCCGCCTATAACATCACTCGCCACCTGTCTGATTAAAAACAAACTAATTGAAAAAGGGGATGGGGAGTTATTAACTGTTCGTTTGGTAAGAATGTTTTAACATTTACTTGAACATACAGATCACACACACACGAAGAAGACTGTTTTAGAAAAGTGTTCAAGTGAGTTATGAACTTCCATCTGTATTTCAAAGTATGTGCTAACCTTCCAAAACAGAAACAGCTGACCGATGATAAGTGTCTAAATAAATAATGTACATGACAGCCCCACTGGCTATTCATTTCTGACTATGTATCCATTGTTAGCGCGTCTCAGTCACAGATTATCACTTAAACACAGCAGCAAAGCTAAGTTAACCAGCTAGCCAACACTACTGCTAAGTGGTTATCATTAGCATGCTAAGTTAGCATATTGCTAGCTCACGAATGGCCCACTGCAATCACCAAAGAAAGGTGACAACCGCTGAATTACAAAACACTACAATTAAGCGACCCAACAACAGGTAATGCCGAGCTGGAGTTGTTCATATCTGCACTCACATATCTACATTCAGCGGCCAATTTCCTTGGCTAACTTTAGCGCTCCGTTTGGAAGTAGCTGCAGCTGTAGCAGCAGCAGCAGCAGCACTCTGCTGGTGCTAAAGATAAACGACCCGCTGTGTCTCGATAAGGAGGGGAAGCAAGCAGACACAAAGGGCCCACTGGACAACGGCATCAGGACCGACCCCATGTGACGGGAGAAATAACAAGGAAAAATCCGCTCACCGCATTAATTTCACTTCGCTTCGTTAGATCCAAGATGGCTGTGTGTAGCACCAGCCGAAAGAGCCTTTACTCTCTGACCTCGCGACCTGCAGACCACTTCCGTACACAAAGCTGATCTCTGTAAACACTGTACTTCAAAAATTAGTTAAATAGTTGCCTCTTCATAAAAACGTGAAGCTTTCTAAAACAAATGTCATATGACATTGATGCACATTTTCCTGGGAAAACTGTTTTGTAATACCAGTATGAAGTTGTCCCTCAGACCTTATAGTGCAGCAGAATCAGTAAGGCCACTTCAAAATACTTGACTTTAAGTAAAAGATTTCCATAAAGAATCCCACTGAAGTAAATAAATGGATAAAATGTATTTTATTTTAACTTCACTTAAATTTGAAGGAACATTTTACATGATTATCGCTGGTTTAACTTCATTCTCAGCTCATCAGCAAATCATATTAAAATCTATTAAACATTGGAAGAACATAAAAAAACATCAATTAAATTTTTATCTATGAGGTAATCAGTTTAAAAAGCATTGGTTTTTGTTATGTATTTTTAAGGGTTTTATTGGTTCTAGTGGCCTTTATTTGATAGTAAACTGACAGGAAAGTGGATAGGGAGAAAGGGGGGAGGACATGTGGCAAAGTTCACGAGCCAGGATTTGAACCTGTGACGGCTGCGTTGAGGACTAAGGCCTCCTTATGTGGGTTGTGTTTAACTCCTGCGCTACCACAGCACCCCAAAAGGAAAAAAAACAAACTTTTTTTTTTATCTCTTAGATTATGGAATTACCACAAAAAGAAAAGGACTCATAAAATTATTAACGTCCCAATCCATCCGAAGTAAAATCAAATTGTGTCACCTTCAAATTACTTAATGCTCCTGTCTGATGCATTAAATCTGTTTTAGTCACATCGTACATTTGGAAACAAACATGGAGACCATGGTCTGTATATTCATAACTTATTACCTAGCAAACAATAATGTAGTCTACTGTGTGTACTAGCACTAGCTTTTTAAATAAGAATTGATGAGCCTAACCAGGTTTGCTCAGTATGATGAACAAACTTGTGAACTGTTCATCCCTAAACGGCTTCAGCATGTATTTCACGATCTTAGCAATGGCTCTGAGCGTTGAAATTTATGTCTGATGTGTGAAAATTTTTAACTTGTGTTTCCACCTCGTTGTAAGACATCAGCAAATTGTGTGTTATACATATCTGAGTTGTACCTCTTTTATTCCACCTAGCTGGAGGCAGGGAAGCTCTAAAAACAGTGTGCGACTGAGTGAAAGCAGATGAGGGTCAAGTGGTAGCCCTTCTGATAAGGAAAATGAAATTCCTTTCCATTTTATCTTGTTGGAAAATAGACCTAATGAAAGTATGCAAGATAGCATGGGGCAGATCACACCTCAGGCAGACAGAGATGGCATGCATGAAAACAAGAAGAAGTATTTGACTTCTCTGGAAAAAAGAAACAAGAAACTATTGTTCCCTTTTGAACTATATATATACCTAAGCAGAAAATTATACCAGTCATTATCTTGTTGAAGTAGGAATGCTCAATGTGTGACTGCCAAACTTAGGAAATCCAATAGACGTCTGCGCATCTTGTGATAACTTCAATTTTTGTGCTCAAGGAAACATTTTTTGAAACTCAAATATTTAGCTCAATTAAAGTAAACCTCTCATTCCATCTCAGCATAAGCTGCATCCGGATGTATTAGAGCAGCGCATGAATGTCTGTAATTTCTTCTGCTCTTTCAAGCCACAAGGCCCCTCCCCATCTCTCACTCCCACTTCTGTCATCTTGCAGAAGAAGTGGGGAAAGTCATTAGGCACAGAAAGGGGAGGAGAGAGCAAGTGGTTGCTATAGCCATGAAAGTCAGGGCTGAGCTCCACGCCACAGAGAACTGGTGAGAGGACACCACCAGGGAGTATCTGCACAGGGAGGACAAAACGTTTTCAGCTTATCAAGCTGAATAAACAAATGGCTGACTGTTGGAGATGCTAGGTGTCATGAATGAGGGCTGAAAGACTTTTGAAAGTAGGTCTATGATGGCTTTTTATTGTTCTCAATGTACTTGCTGATTTCTGCTGACGAAAAAATTGAAGCAAATGTCTTTTTTTTGTTGTTGTTGTTCATGTGATGTTACATTGTTCCAAAGAATCAAAAACTGATCCCTACTTTATTTGTTTGTATAAAAGGATCAATAAATCCAGATGAGCGTCGGTGGAGCTTTAACGAGATTCCATGAAATTCACTTAAAGATGACAACAACCATCTGGAGCACAGGCATTATTTCTCATCGACACAAAGTGGAGGATTTGAGAAAAAACTGAGAACGATGGGCAATGCCATGCGAGGAGTAATCGCCTTCATTCCCTCCGAACGCTGCCAGCGCTACTTGGTGGGAGACCTGAAGGAGATGCCACTGGACCGAACCCTGGATCTGAGCGGCCATCAGCTGCGGCGGCTACCTGTCACCGTCTGCGTCTTTGACGAGTTGGTGAAGCTTTACCTGAGCGATAACAACCTCAGCAGCCTGCCTGACGAACTGCAAGGCCTGAGGAATTTGCAGCTACTCGCACTGGACTTTAACTGCTTTGAGGAGCTCCCTGCAGCCATTTGTAGATTGCACCAACTCACTATCCTCTACCTGGGCAACAACAGGCTGCATCGCCTTCCCAGAGAACTAAGAGAGCTCAAGGAACTTAACACTCTGTGGTTGGAGACTAACTGCTTCACCGATTTTCCCAAGGTAGTTTGTGAGCTTACGAATCTTAAGACGCTGCACTTTGGTTACAATCAAATACGCAGTTTGCCAAAAGACCTGAGGCGACTGGAGGAACTAAAAAGTATCTGGCTTGCCGGGAACCTCCTGACAGAGTTCCCTCCAGAGTTGCTTGAAATGCACTCTCTGGCTGTCGTCGATGTGGATAGGAATAAAATACGACAATTTCCGAACATGTCTCACATGCAGGGTCTGAAACTTGTCATTTATGACCACAACCCCTGTGTTAATGCCCCTATAGTGGGTGAGGACGTCAGAAGGGTGGGCCGCTGGGCTGACAATTCAGACGATGAACAGGAAGATGAGGGAACCAAAGCACAGAGCGAGGACACAACTGAGATAGCAGAGGTTCCCTCAGAGGAGAAGCAAAACAATTTAGGGTGTGAAAACCAGGCAACTTAAGTGGAGGCCAAAAAGCGGTCTGTCATGAGAAGCATGCTTCCGCTGCTTGGCCAACATATAGAGAGGACTATTGCCTCAGAGTAGTCCTAAATGTTACCTGCAAGAGAATTAATCACAATTTTGGAAGTGGAAAAGTTTTGTGTGCCTTAAAATATTAGGATCGATGGAGAAACATACACTCACTGCCCGGTTTATTGGTAACTACTTCTGTCTTCAGAGCTGCCTTAATTTTTCCTATCATATATTAAACAATGTGTCTGAAACATTCCTCAGAGATTTTGGTCAATGTTGACATGACAGGCATCATGAAGTGAATTTCTCACTCTACACATCCGAAATGTACTCTTGTGGATCCAGATCTGGAAGACATTGAAGTACAAAGGACTTATTTCCTTATAAAATAAATGTGTTGAGATGCTTTGAGTATTTTGACATGATGCAACATCAAAATTATCTTTTGTTTGTTTTTTGTTTTTTTTGCCGAAAGGGATTTTGGCAAAAAAAAAAAAAAATCACCCAACCTCTTTTTTCCAAAAGCTGTTTAAGGCAAAAAAAAAAAAAAAAACAACAACAGCAACAAAAAAACATAGATAGGTGGTGATTACTTTTCTGAGCCTCAGCAAATTGTCTTCACCACCCTTAATTTGGTTGTTAATTGTGTTAACAAGCAATTAAAACTGTGTGCCTAATAAAGTGGCTGGTGAATACACGTTGTTAACAATTCCAACAAATTCAATGTTTTTAGTGAAAAGGTTTGACTTCTTTTATTTTAAAGTGGAAGACAGTATTTCAAATTATTTTAACGGTATTTATAACTGCAACTTTGTAGTTTTCTTGCAACATTGTCTGTGTTTGCAGGACAGCAATACATATTTTTCTCTTACTCTAACTATGCATGTTGCTGTGCCATCTACTAGCTGAAAATCCAATCACAGTGATATTATCTTGACTTGCTTTGTGAAGGGGTTTAACTCAAAGATAGGAAGCACACAAAAATGAGTTTTATTTCTAAAATAACTTCTGTACCTGCTGAGGCTAAAAAGAGTCTTCAGTACAAGTGATGGATAGTCTGAGTCGTAGACTGCACTCATTATCCAGGCGAATGCATAATTCATTTGATAAATTAGGACTGTGGTTTGGAATAAAGGCCACTAATGGGGCTTAATATTGTCACCCAAAGCTTTGGGTTTTGAAGAGCCAATAAATGCATGTTTGTATTTCCTCATAGTGCCGGGAAATGTTGTCTAAATGGAAATAAATGCCCCTCTGCACAATAGGATTTAATGTGTTTCAGACTTGCCTTTAATGAAGCACACAAAAAGACATTTAAAGGGCTACAAATCCTTCCTTAATCTAGGAACATAACCATTTAAAATTTAGGACTTCTGTAATTCAACTTTTTTCTCAATTTTGTACTTATGTAGAAACTTACAAAATATTTTCTTCTTGTGTCTTGTGTTCTATTTGCAAACAAGACTTTAGCGTGTAGCTGCATTATTGTTGAAGGAAATAAAATGCACATTCTTCACACTATTATGGCATAGTTATAGTGCTTTCAAGACCTACAGGCTGTTTGAAATTATTATTTTTGAACCTGATTCATGTTTGCAAACTCTTTTTGTCTGTGTAAATAAAAAAAAATTTTTGTCTATTTTATCTTTCCAAAAGGCCCTTTTTTTATCTGACCTTATAAGAAAAAAATGTGCAGCTCAGACCAAAATTATTTACTGTTATGAAAAGGTAAAGATTTGTGAAAGATGCACATAACATTGTGTATCTGAAGTCCAGAAACAGTTTGTATTCCAACACTACCTTCTACTTATTGGCTCCAATGGTAAAGATATAGAAAACCTAACAATAAAGGTACGTTTTTAAAATGCAATCGCATAATGTCACTCTGAATTTCTGGACCGGAAAATATCACTATAATAAAAATATTTTAATATAAAATCATGACCACAGTTATTTGGCCGAAAGCATCACAGATCCTCATGCAGCAGTGCGAATCTGGTGGTTTTCCAAGTGTTCATGATTTTTTGCTACACATTAACTCGTCAAATTATTTGAGACTAAGTCAGTCTCTTCTGGCCAAAGCACATGGTTACAGTTAATTTAGCAACTTCGCCAAAAACCAATGGCATATGGATGACGTCTACTGGTTGCTATGGAAACAAGATGCCACCCTTGATGCAGTTCTAACAGTGAGCTCACTCTTCCTCAAACCAATATCAGCTTGGGTCTTCATCCAACTTGTCTGAATCGAGGATGTTTTATAATATTTATAAAATATCATAAAGCATTTATAATATTTTTTTTAATAAATGCAACACCAAAGCCTAAAAGAAAAATGTCAAATAAACAAAGAGATGGTTAATCTTTACACAAAGGTGAGGTCACAGGCATATCCGTATTTATTTTATTTGTTCAAACACATAAATAACATCTGTACATATTTGGAAAGATCCAACATATCTGCAAATATCTTTGGTACAAAATCTTAATTCCAAAACCACAACTCAAGAGTAACCATAAGAATGAAACCCAAAGTTTCCCTGACTAACAGGCTAAATACTTGAAGGCTTAGCCAGACAATCCCTGCATCGCTTTTAGCAAGTGCATCAACTTCAAAACTGTAACTTCACTTATCCCTGTTGTACTACAGTCTAATATTAAATACGCACATTACAATAAACACACAATAAACAAAAATGATTTCAAATGGTCTGAGAGTGTTGGTGATAAAAACCAAGTGCCAACTGGACTTTTGCAAAGACATGCAACAGGAATGATGATCAACCGCTGCTAAAGTACTTGAGTTTCAACTCACCAATTACACTGAGACAGAACTCTGCTTTGTTTTGCGAAACAGAAAAAGTCCCAATTGCTCCCCTCACGCTGGACCGAACTTTTTACAGACGGTTGGTAACAACAAAGACGCTTTTTGTTGAGTAAAGTTTCCAAATCAAATTGCTATGAAAAAGCTTCTGGGAGCAAAAAAAAAAAAAAAAATCACATGCACCGAATCATTTTGTTTCAGCCGCATGCCATCGACATTAAACAAAGTCTGATTTCTAAAAGCATTTCAGTTGAACTAAAAAGGAATATTGTGATTTCAGAAAATACAAAGATGAACTAATTGGTCAGAGATTGGAAAAAAAATGAAGATTTTTATTGATAATTACTAGATGAAATACTAAAACTACTACTTTTCTTTCCTACTACTAAATGCATCAGGATTTCTATAATTTTAGTCAATAAATACAGCAACTGCCAACTTATGCTTTGCACTTCTTTGTGTTTTGTAAAAATCAGATAAAGGTTAAACATTCTTTCATGCACAAGTCTGAATAATTGTGTAACTTCAAGGTACTACCTCTACCAGCGAAACTACAGCACACATTTTTCTCTTCTACGCATTACAATACTTAGAAAACCAAATTGGTCAAATTCTGAATTGAGCTTTGCAGACTTCAAAAGAAACAGAAATCGGAGTCGGCCAGGAAAAGCCAGATCAGTGCACCTCTGGAAAACACTTTAATCCAGAGATAAAAAGCAAGCAGGTTTCGTCACTTAAAAGGGTGTGTTGGACAACCGGCCGATAGGCCAGGAATGTAACGCCTCCTGAACTGGGCAACTCAAATACCACAAACATGTAAACTGTAACAGTAACAGTTGCAACAAAAACACAGACGTAAACAAACTGAAACAGACGCTAGACCACAAGATGCAACGCCAACTAAAGCAAGATGAGTCAAATAGTGTAACTTCATTTTATCAGACTGAAGGTTTGCTTTAGTCTACATCTACATTTCTGCATTCAAAGTGCTAAAGAGGATATGCAACATTACAGTTATTTTATGGTTTAGAGACTCATCCAAGGTCCAGGTCTGTGGCGAACGGCCGTCTCCCCAGTCTGAGACTGAAGGCTGCCATCCAACTCGTTTGACCCATCGGTTTCCACAGGTCCCTCAGAATCACAAGACTCTTCTTGCTGTTTTTGTGTGGCTTCAGCCCCAGAGGCTTCTGGGATTACAGGGGGGCTCTCTGGGGAAGACTCTGATACGACGCCCTGGAAATCACACCCCCCACTTATCGAGCCAATCACGGTAGGAGTGTTGAGCTCTTTCTGGGAGTTTTCCCTTTCCATGCGCTTCCGAGCCTCCTCCCTCCGCCTTTGGATCCGGGTGTTGTCTCCCATCATGACCCTGATTCTGACCTGGTCTGGAGGCCAGAGCCCGCCCCACATGAACTGCAGGTATCCAAACAGCGCAATAACACTGAGGAAGGCAAAGTTGGTGGCCACTCCGATCACTGCCGACGTCAGGGGGAAGTTGTACAAAAGGTACCGAATACCAGTGAAGTAGGCGTGGATTCTTAGCTGCGCTGAGTAGATCTGAACCCGTCTGGAATGGATCTCAATGACTGCACCCACAGTGGGGTGATAGGCATTCGTCTTGTAATCGGGATAGAGCTCCACTTCTATGAGCTGCTTCTGCTCAACCATCCCAGTCAGGAGGAGAGGAGAGAAGAATAAAGTGCTCAGGGTTTGCAGGAGGCTGGAGCGGTAATGCAGCATCGTTGATCGTCCCACCGACGAGACAGTCGCCCCGCCTTTGGTGTAACAGGACATCTTGATCATGAACATTCCCAGCTGTTCGTTCACTGGAGACTCCGGCAGCTCCAACTCGATAGACACCCTGTAAGGCTGGCCATTGGCCATCACCTGGTCCCTGTCATTCTTCATGAAGGATATGTTGGCTGTGGGGAAGGAGCACAGACCTGACTCTGTAGCATCACAATCAGAGGTGTAGTAGAAGTGCACAGGGGTGGAGAAGCTCACAGTGGGCATGTAGGAGTAGTAGAAGCTCCCGTAGAGAAATATGGACACCCACAGCAGCAGGCATAGGGTGCAGAAGAGGATGGCGGCCTGAAATAGTGTCCTTCGGGCTTTGTGGAAAGTCACAGCTGCCACATCCTGCAGCCAGTGGAGGAGCGGCCCCATCGCTCCCCCCATCGTGTCTGATCGGGAGCTCTTGGTTTGGACTGCTGGTCCTCTTCGGGGCCCCGTGGATTGCTGCCTCTGTGGTGGATCGCTATGTTCTTGCATTAGTGGGTGGCTCCGATCCGAAACTGTAAAATCGGGTACCTTGACATCCCATGCCGACTTTCTTTAACTAGCTTCATCCTTAGAGTCCGACTGTTAATAATATAGACACGTTGTTGGTACACATGGCAACAGGAGACACTAATTTGTCGTCGAACATGGTAACATTTTGATCCATTTCCATAGTGGAAGCTTTCTGCTGTTAGCCGCACTAGCTGCTTATCTTCCGATGCAGTTATACAAAAGTGACTCTGCGACCCGGACGTTAACACATCTCGAGCGGATGTACTTCTTCCTTTGTGTCGGCCTTGAGTGGAAGCAGTTCAGCTTCTACGGTCGACGCCAAAGAAGCAGTGCCGTTCAATAGACACATTAATGGGGAAGAAAAGCCGAATCGCAGGAGGAGCCGTGGGTCGAAGGACGATTCTGCAACTTTCTCCACCTGGACACCGCGGCGGAAATACCGCAGAGAGAGAAGAGGCTCCCTCGGGTTCTGATGGTAATTTTTCTAGCATGTTAGCGCGAAAACCCAACTCAAGGCTAAAAGAACGAAGCCTGTCAATTTAAACACAAAATTACTCAAACTCGATGTATTTTCGTTGCTAATCAACGCTTAGTGTCGCATAGTATGTTTCGTTCTGTATTAAAACTTCTAATTCTAGGGATTTATTTGCACAGCTAGCATGCTAAGCTAATGTTAGCGGCTAAACTAACTGTGCTGGTTCACGTCCATTGGTAGGCCATTGGTGGATATATCAATTTCAGGGATCCCAGATTTAAGAAAACAACATAATACCGACAGCCTGCTGTAGTCTTTTTAATGGAGCAAAGTAGACTAAGTTGTAGATGCTGTTTTATTGATTAGCTGTTAGCTAGCCAGTCTGCTAGCGACTAAAGTGGTTTACTGTATGCTATTTTTCTGCCACTTCCGTGCAGATGAACAAGACGGCGACGGGCACAGATTTGTTAAACTGACAAGCATGAAAGCGCCAACAGTAAAAGCCACAGGTGAGTTTAATTGTTTTAATCGGAGTAACTTAAGACTTAGTTATATTTCTTCGACTAAAAATAACATTCCTGGTTCTACAATGACAGAGATGAAGTTCTAAAAGATGAAATTACAGATCATGCAGTTTTTCTCTCAAATAATGCACAGTTCTTTTTTATTAAGACTACAATTCTGCTCAGTTTCCTTTGGGTCCTGCTGTTTAAACATATGCTATATCGTCATTTGATATATTTTGATACATCATCAAATAATATATAATTTCATTTCATATGGTTTATTGTATCTATCATACAATAAGCCATACAGTTTGATTATTTTATGGTAAATTGCACAATTTTGTAAGAATAATAAATAAATAGACTGAAATTTTCAGACACATGATCTGTTTGTCTGCTTGTAGTTTTTGCAGATGGTTCTGATGTAGTAAGATATTCTGTTTTTCATTCTGACAGAGGGTTTGTCGTTGCTTGGAGCCTATGAAGACAGCGATGAAGAAGATGGTGGAAGCCGTTCAGCTTCAAATTCTCAACACAACCAGCCAGCAGACATCGACAGTACCCTGGCCAATTTCATGGCTGTGAGTGTATATATACCCTACATCATAACTATAAATTGAATCAGTTTTTTCTCTCAATAGTTTTCAAATTTAGCAAGACATTCTCTTTAGTTCTCTGGTTAGAGATAAGTTCCACAAATTTATGAAAATATTAAGAAGGGCATGATGTCTTTTGTATTGCTTAATTACTCTGTTTCTACCGTTTTTTCCCACTTCAGGAGATTGATGCCATCACAACTCAGCCAGCTGCAGACGACGCAGCGGCTCCAGCCTCCGTTTCCAATGCCAACCCGCCTCGACCTGAGGTTAAACCTCAGCAGCAATCTGCGCTGGATGGTCACAATCAGCAAAGCACAGAGTTTGAGTACAATACGCAGTACTCCCTAGCCGGAGGTAGCTATATTTTCAGTTTATAGAAACTTATACGTTTTCAAAGGGAAGTTATTCTACATTGTACGACTTGTAGAAACCATCTTGTGATGAATTCTTCTCTTTAGGCAGCATTTAAGTACAGCAGTACCCCTGATCTAGCTATGCTATCACCAGATTGGTACCTAACCTATAAATCAATTCTGTCAACAATTTCAAAACAACCCAACATGTGCATCATTTTGTATTCCAGTGGGTGTGGAGATGGGAGACTGGCAGGAAGTTTGGGATGAGAACTCTGGCTGCTATTACTACTGGAACACTCTGACTAATGAAGTGTCCTGGGAACTGCCACACTATTTAGCCGATCAGGTGCAAAGTCTGGGACATTATGAAAACAGGTAAAACTAAAATAAAAAGCCTTTTTTCTTTTTTTTTACTGTGGTAAACAGTGTAGTTGTCTTTGAAGATAATGCTTGCTTCCTCCTTGTAGCACCAGTGTGAATGGGAATGGCACAGCCGGTGCAGGTTATTACGCAGAAGAAAACGTTGCTGCAGCTTCATCAGCTTCAAAAGAGACAAAAGCGAAGGCAAGTGTCGTTTAGATTGTCAGTTTTATGTTAATCCTTCAAACTTTGTAACTATAATGTCTGCATTTGATGTCAACAGGAGATTGTGGAGAGTGTTGTAGCTCTGACAAGTGAAGAGGAGGAGCGTCAGGGAGTGGCTGCCTCTCTCCTTGGTCCACTGATTCCTTCAGAGGTGAAAGAAGCAGAGGAAAAATGGAGGAAAAGGCTGATGAAGGGATTAGATGAGACCGAGAACAGTTTGGATTCTGATGGGGAAGTTGCTAAGCCTGTAGGATCTCCCACTATACCCTTTCTGGAATCAGACCCGAACGTCGCAGTGCAGAAAGATGTTCCTAATAAGAAGCTGTCAGGAGACCAATCGGATGCTGAAGAGGAGGCAGAGGAGGACACAGTCGAACTGGAACTGGCTTTAGAAAGGAAAAAGGTGAGTTTTGCAGAAATGTCACTTTATTTTCACTGCCAGACTTCTTGCATTAAGAAGCAGACACTACACCACTGCTATTGAGCTGTGGTGCCTCTACTGAATATTTCACCTTAGGAAAAGCCTAAAAAAAGATGGAGAAACATGATAAATACAATTGGTAGTCTTGCATTACTTTTTAAAACATTTTCTTGCAGTTTTTTCTCTCCTGCCTTTACAGCAAAGGTGTAAATCTTTCATGAATGCCTTGTGATTTTTGAGCCAAATCTGCAACCAGTGGTTTGCCTAATGTAACTCGCCGTTGTTACCCGTTTTTAGGCAGAGCTTCGGGCACTCGAAGAAGGCGACGGGAGCGCAGGGGGCTCCAGTCCCATGTCAGAGACCAGCCAAGATGCTGCAGGATCACGTGGGGCTCTGCTGAAGAAGAACCGCTGGAAGGCCGTCTTTCCAAGTGTTGCCAGCCCTGATTCTAACAGCAGAGGCTCAGACTTCCTGGACAACGCAGAAACGAGTGAGTTTAAATTTTTATTCTGACATAACAGCACCTCAGTGTATTTTAATTGGAATTTTGAAAATCTCACTGAGAACATTTGTTCATATGTGCCTTTTAGCTCTGCCTAAAACCGAAAGTGTCGTAGAAGGAGAAGTAAAGGAAACGGACAATTCAGAGGAGACAGGGGCTTCAAAACCTCCCAACAAGGACGAAGTAGAGACCCCTGAGCTAAAGGTGAGTTTAACATTCTCATTACTGTCATATAAATATAACTTTGTTGGTGCATCTTAGCATGTATTAATGCTAAAATATGCAGTTTCAGATTGGCGAACTAGCAAACACCCTAACTAGCAAGATGGAGTTCCTGGGGATAAACAAAAAGACCATCTCAAACTTTCACCTGCTCCTGCTGCAAACTGAGGTGAGAAATGGTCCATGTTCCGGCTCTCTGCTGTGACCTCTGAAATATTTAGCACGTTCTGTCATTAATTTTGCACAAGCATGTATCAGATTTTAATATTTGAACTCCTCATAATAATCCATCACTGGACGTGCCTCTATGGAAACCTACTGCAATTACTTCTTTCTCATCTTCCCCGTGGCGCTTCTTTTTTTAGACACGGATTGCTGATTGGAGGGAAGGTGCTCTGAACGGGGCCTATCTTCGACGCAAGCTGCAGGAAGCTGCTGAACACATAAAATATTATGAACTTAACGCCACCCCTAAAGGCTGGTCCTGCCACTGGGACAGGTACGCGCTCCTTACCTTTCACATCTATAACCTCCCTCGTCCCCCAGAAATCTTACGCTGTCACAACAGCCGCCTCACTCCCCCGCTCTATGCCGAGGTTGCAGCCTTTTGTAACATGACTTGGGGGAGAAACTTAACCTGTCCGAGTGGATCACCAGAAATAGACTTCAGGTTTCTGTGGTACAAACCTTAAGGGAGCATCCGCTCTGAGCCACCCTGCTTCCTGTTAACTGGAGCTCCCACAGAGAGGACTCCATGTCCCTGTTACTGACTGCTCAGCCCGATTCTGGGTTCATTCGGTGAAACATTTGGGAGGGGGTGTATGTTAGGGGGGAGTTGGTTTCGTGGGAGAGCTTTGCACTTTACAGGACTACGACTCCCATGATGCAAAGCAGACAGAGTGAGGCCCTGGGAGCGACGAGTGTCATGCATCAAAGTGTGAAGATGGAGCAATGACGGGAATCCAGAAGGTCAGACCAACTCTATTTTATCTGTCTTCCTGTTTTTCATATATTATTTTGAATCTTTTTTTTGTTGTTATTTTTAATGTAAAATGAATGGATTGTGTGATTTGTTATTTCCTGATGTGTGATGGCTGAACATGATAACAGTGTTTCCTCCCTGGTTTGTTCCTGAATCTGGGAGGGAATGGTTGTCTAAAACAGAGCAAATGTGACAACCATGATGTGAGCTGCTGAAAGCTACTTTCGGGACCTAGAGATGATTTGTTTTACATTATTTATTCTTTAAAGCAAGGTGGGTCCTCTATCCACACCCATATCGACACCACAATTGGGCCCTTCTCCTGGATGGCAACCATTGCTGTCCATTACAAACATTCCTGCTCCCTGTTGTTGCCATTTTGCCTACTTCCTTGCCCCACCGTCACAGGGTGACCATGCCGCTCTGCCAGTTTCAAGGACGGCGGTTGAGACAGTTGTTTTCTATGTCTGTTGTTCCATTCTTTAGAGAGCACAGGCGGTATTTCTATGTGAGGGAACGGACTGGTGCCTCCCAGTGGGAGTTTCCAACAGAGGAGGACAAGACGGAGGACCCAGTAGACACTCCAAGTACACAGGATCTGAACCAAGAGGAGACAAAAACATCTGGACCAGCTGGTGGGGCTACAGGTCAGTGTTGGCAAAGCATCTTAAGCTGTTGAGTTCTGTTCTTGTATTCGCTACTCGAGTATTTTTATTGTGGAACATGTAAAATGTTTTAACTTTCTCTAAATTAGAAAAACCTAAAGATTCTGTTAATGTTATTTAAATAACAGCACTGTACAACACTGCCATATTAGGGCTGCAACTAACAACAATTAATCAGTCATTGTGACGATTAATCGGATAAAAGGTTGGCTCATTCTGCAGATTTTTCATTTAACCACTTAAGTCTTTTTTTATACAATATTAGAAATACATTTAAAAATGCCAATAAATGATTTAAATTGTTCTGCATGTACGTCAAATGGACATCAAAGTTTATCTGCCTTCATTCAATATGTTGCTTTAAACAACAACTGTGATGTCTCCACCTGACTTCTGTTTGTTTGCCTTCTCACTTTTCAACAGAATTCTCATCTGTTGCTCCACCTCCGCCTCCTCAGCCCAGTGCGTCCTCCTTCTGGTCCCCGTCCCAGCCGCCCCTTCCCAACAGCCCTCCTCCACCCTCCAACGACCCTCCGCCCCCTCCCCTCCCTCCAGAGTCACCCCCACCCCCTCCACCACCTCCTGACAGCGATGGAGAGATCATGGAGGTTGAGATGGATGTGGACGACGACAACGAAGAGGAGCCCCCCGCTCCTGGAACAGAGGAGGACGGCAGCGGGAGGTGTGGCTCTGTTAACATGAAGGTAATGGAGCAATCACTTTTTTTTTTTATAAACTAGTTTACATCTGATAACTAAATAACCCCTGATCCCGGTACCGGCCCTGGTTCCAGGCCTGGTCCGAGCCCTGGTCCCGGACTAAATAACCTGTTCTTTTTTTCTTGACAGATCATAGAGTCAGCTCCTTTTGGAAAGGGCCTGAAACGGAAAGCTGGTCAGGGGAGTAAAACTGTTACCATTGGCAGCAGTCCCATTCTTTACACTCAGACTCCAGTTCCTGCAGGTAAACGCAGTACAAATCCTCCACAGTATTTCTTATTATATAAGTTTTTTTTCCCAACTTTTTAAAAATTTAATGCAATTTCCAATTAGTGCAGTCATTTCAAATGATTCAGCAAAAATCCTTGGGTACCATTCCTCTTTATTCAGCTGAGACCTGAGGTTTTTCATTTTTTGCAGCACCTCTAATGCCAGCAGCAGCCTACTGGGGTATTCCGGCTGTGGCTGCCCCTCTGATCCCATGCGAACCTCCAGCCCCCCCTGTGCCAGTGCTACCTCCTCAGCCACCGCTGCCTCCCTCACAGCCAGCTTTTGAACCTGCTGCAGCCAAACCTTTACCTGCAGACAAGACCAAGAAAACAAAAAAGGATAAGGTTGGTGTTGGGGGGTAGGGAGGAGGAATGGATCATGCTTCCCATCAAATTAAAAACCTGCATCTTGATCTAAGGGCTTTCATTCATCCATCTGTTTGTTAATCGGTGCATATATCTATCATTCATCTGCTTGTTTCACTGTTTATCCAATCATTCATTTATCAGGCCATTCATTCACTCATAAGCTAATCCATTCATCTAAATGTTTGTTTGGCCTTTTCTATATATATTTTGCTCATTTTACCATCAGTTTGTCCATCCTGTTGTCTGCTCATCTATCTGTCCTTTGGCAAATTGTAATTTTGACTCTATCTTGTTGACTTGTCACTTTATTTTGGTTTCTAGCCATTATCATGACTTTTTCATTTATTTGTTTCTGTAGCCAAAGAAAAGTAAGACAAAGATGCCTTCACTGGTGAAAAAGTGGCAGAGCATTCAAAAAGAGTTAGATGAGGAAGAGAAGAGCAGCTCCAGTGACGAAGACAGAGATCTGCTCAACAAGAAAAGCATTGAGGATTGGAAACAACAGCAGTTCATGACGTATGTTTCTGTGTTACCATGAGCTTCAATCAGTGCTTTTAAATAGTTTTTCTTCTCTCGTGCTTCTAGGTGGTTGTTTTAATGCTTGTTTTTCTTAAATTTCAAGGGGAAAAGCTTCAAAAAATGCCAACTTTGAGGCACTACCAGAGGACTGGCGGGACCGGTTGAAGAAAAGGAAGTTGATGAACAGCACGTAACACCTGCCGATTCCCACACGCTGCCCTGGCCGTGTTTGTAAATCCGCTCCTACCTATACCATAAGAACATCCCTCTGACGAGATGCAGATTTGTTTTACTATCAGTGGAGTTTCTTAGCTGTTCTATGTTCATATGAGACATTTTGAAGCCCTTATATGGCAGGCCATTCTCATCAAGGGGGTTTGAATGTCCTGTTTTTGTACGAGATCTGTAAATGTGCCAAACGTGCTGAGGTAATAGGCTTTCCTTTTTATATAGACGCAGCTCAGATGTCCACTAGTTTGTTTGGAAGAATTGTCTATTTTAAAGTGTGTTTTTACATGGGGAAGGAAGGAACGGGCCAAATTTGTGAGATGGGGAGGGATTGTCCCTGGACTTGTAAATTTTGTAAAAAGTTATTAAAATTTTTTTTTCAAAACTGTTGTTTATTTAAAAGAAACTAGCTTTTTATTATAATTAATGTGAACAGAAAATGCCTAAAGTTCGGAGGAACGACTGCTGGTGGGCTAAACAATATGTTTATTTTATTTTCTCAATGCAATGCCTCTTTTTAAGAGACCGTAGCATGTGCAATGTTTTCCTTTTACCTTTAAGTATATATTGAGCTTACCAGTCCATTATTTAGTAAATTTTAAAACGAATAAGTTTATGGAGTTGAGAAGATTCCTAATAAGCTACCCTAATTGCAAAAGTAATTAAAGAAATAGGTTTGCTTATGTAATGAGTTAAAGAACACTGAAGAAAAAACAAAGTAAAAGAAAAAAAAAACTGTTTTTGCTGCAAGACACACCGAGGGATAATTTTTGAACAAATTTTCTTTTAGCATCAAACTAGTGTACTTACGGCTTGTTCTTCGCGACATCGGTAAGGTTTGACCGTACGTATCCATGGAAAACGCTGTGTTGTGCTACTTCGTTGCCAAGCAACGTCGGGAATAATTTTCTGGGTGTTTTCAGTCCCACGGAGCGCTTAAAGGAAAGCATGCCCACCGAGGTAAGGTGCTACGAGATTGTGAAAGTCAGTTTTTGCTCAAGTTTTCTTGGCATAATCTAACAAAATGTTAGCATTTTGGATCAACCAGCGGGAAATCACAACTGATTTCCTTAAGGCAATGGTACCGATTGGGTTACATTTATAAAGAGGATATTCGTTGAAACATGGAGGCATGAGGAACGTTTTATGTTATTCTTTCTAAAATATTTGTGGTCGAGTGTTTAACTAGTTTGCCAAGTTACAGCTATAATACAGACAGAAGAAAGTAAACAACCCCATCGTGTCTTAAAACAGCATATTAAACTGCAGTATAATTGACAATGATTTTATAATTGTCCACCAAAAACGAAGCTTCGTCTAAGAAAACAAGTTACATATTTGCAGTGTTCTTACTCCAACGTTTTCACAGTTCAATTAATACCTCAAACTAATACCATAGTGGGATTTCTACGTAATAGACTGGCACAAAGTGCCAGTGAACATTGGAGGGCTATTTGGGGGACAACCCGTTTTTACGTTCGCAGGATGTATTTGCAAACACTAATACATCCGGCGGACAAATAATTAGTTGGAGGAGACAAGATTGCTCATTAAAAAGGTTCCCTTATTAACCAGTTTACCCACAAGAAAAATAACCCAAACTGTCAGCAGATGACAGTGTTACCCCGTAACAATAACTCAAAATAGTCCAAATTGTAGTTTCAGGCATGTTTAAGCAAAGATGGAAAGCCAATGGTTGACTTGTTTTGCCTACGACATTTTGGACATAACTTTGTGGTTCTTTTTATCTTAATATATATATAGATATTAGTGTAAATGTTAAAGTCTTGGATTGTAGCAGAAAGACTTTCAATAGACCATCCAGTGTGCCGAATGATCTGACTAGTAAAACAATACTATTGTGACGGAACGTAATAAAAAAACAAAAAATCTTTTGACTTTTAGGATTGCTCTTTAGAAAAGTGTGGTGTCCATATTCAGTATTAAGCCCCTATGAGTGAATACTTTGTAAAATCACCGTTTACTGCAGTGACAGCTGCAAGTCCTTTGAGGTGTTTCTACCAGCTTTACACACTTAGAGACTGAAAATGATGCGGATTCTAATTTGCACAACAACTTAAGCTCAGCCAGTCCCATCAACCATTCATTGTCCCATCAGCTCTGACCTGCTCCCCCCTTCCCTAATGAAGAAAATAATCCCTTCAGCGAAATGCAGCTACACACACGTCTCACTGTGAGAATTGTGTATTCAGGGTAGTATGCAGTGTTAGGGTTTAGATGTAACACAACCTCATTTTGTGCTTAGTTACCTTCTGAAAGGGACTTTGTCATATACTGCTCTCTTCTTGAGAGTAATGCAGGACCATAAGGACTCTTTCAACTACAGCAGATATACATATTTGCACTGATGCATGGAAACATTCAAGCTTAGAAAAGTTAACGATATATAGACGCTTGTGTGACAAGTAAGCAGTGTGGAGTTCAGTCAATGAGGTCTTTTTTTCTGTAAAAAAAACAAACTGGAGGTCCTTATTTGAAGATGAAAGCAGCACACGCTGGTTGTATAATTCCTTTTATAAAATCTGACTGAGATCAACAATTTTACTGGCGATTTTATTTACAGCCTCAGACAAAGAGAACACCGGGCGCCGTCATCAGGAGTTTAAGGAAAACCTGCAAGACGTTGGGTCCTGACGAATCCAACTCAGAGCAAACTGAGGACGAATTAGCGGAGAGGAGGCAGTGTAAGCAACCTTTAAGTTATGTGTGTACAATTTGCAACTAATAGCACATGGATGTAGAATTAATAAAGTAACTGAGTGAAGCTAGAAGAATGTGTTACAGCACTTTGGCCAAGATTACAGGTTATTAGATGTGTTATTAGATGTTATGTGACTCATCTTCCAGCAGTATGCATGAATCTGAGTCAGACTCTAAGGACAACGCAGCTGCTCTTAAACTTCCATGGTGGTCAGCCGGTTTTCATTCTAAGGCCACCGTCTGATCTGGTTAACTTCCTTCGCCCCCGATGGCCAGTAGAGTGTGAAGTCATCAGCGACAGCATCCAGCACATAGGTCACATTTCACTCTATTTGACTTTTGCCACTTGGTTGGATGGAGACCTATAATTACTCATAGAGGGATTGTTTTTTGTTTGCTTTTTTTTAGAATGGGAGCCACCAGAGCCGGAGCCCTTTCATAAGCCCTCCCACAAGGAGTCCCTCATTCCAGCTGAAGATGGGCCAGGGAATGTGGTGTACTGCTCGGACTTTGGTAACTATGGGTTTGGTTTGGAGAGTCATCATGACACCTAAGAACATAATACCAGACAGTTACACACACTCAATTAAATCACACATAACAATTTTCACGACAGAAAAATTAGAACGATTTTATGTGATTATGATGGCTCTAAATCCTTTTGGAAGCCGCGTATGATTATGTCATTATGTCACAAACTTCTGATTGGCCAATTTAAACTAGAGTCAAGTGGAGGCACATGTGGATAGATTTTCAGGCAATTATAATATGTTAGTTGCCTGTTTTTCATGCATTTGGCAAATTCTATTTAGCAAATAGAAACAAGTGATTTAAAATAGGAACACCGTAGAGTGATTTAATCTCTATGAGAAACAATGAGACAAAATAAGGATGTTTGTGTTTTTAAACATTGTATGTAAGCATCTTTCTAATGTAGAGACCCCATATAACCCAAGGGCCAAAAGCAGTCGTAAGACAATTTCTATCTAGTCTTTACTTTCCTCAAAGCAAAATAAAATGACAAAATAAACCAAATGAGATTCTTGAGTCTTCTTGCAAATAAAATCCTACTAAACTCAGTTAATTGGAAATGTGACTTTAAAGGTTTTGAAATAAAGCGGGATTCTGGTTAATAGTAGTTTCTTATGAGCAAACCAGGTTGCCATCTTTAAAAAAGAAAAAAAGGAGTGCTATTTTTTAAAGTAAAAAAAACAACAACAACACATCTTTCAAGTTCTACATGCTACAAAAGTATTTGTACCCCTTGAACATTTTTCACGTAACATGTTAATGCATTTTTCGGGGGGGATTCATGCAATAGATCATCCATAAACCATGCACAATTTTGAGATGGGAGCAAAATAATAAATGGGCTTAAACAATTTTCTAAATACATTTTAGTTCTGGTTGTCAATAATGTAGAAATGTTCAACTGGGATATGAGTTCTTTCTCCAAGGGCTTTACATTGTCTCATTGTCAATTTATTTTACAGAACCATCATTTTTAATTCTGTGTTTCTTCTTTTCATATCTTTCTTAATTATTTAAGCAACAAAGCATTTATATTTCACCTGCTCTCGTGTTGGAGGAAGCAGGGGCTCCACCAGTTGTGCCAAGTTTCTTGACACACCCCCAGATATTACTCTTGAATTTGAATCGCGCTTCGAAAGTGGCAACCTTCAGAAGGCTGTCCAAGTGTGAGTCTCTTCACTCTTGGTTTATTTTGTTTGTCATCCAGCTTTCATCTTTAATCCCCGAAAGTTTGTATCAATGTGACAACAATTGAACTCTGTGTTCTCGTTGTTCTTGCTTGTTCAGGGGCGCCTTCGACTACGAGCTCACGCTGCGTACAGACATGTACACTGAGAAGCACACGCAGTGGTTTTACTTCAGGTTGAGGAACATGAAGGCTAAAATGATTTACCGCTTCACCATAACCAACCTGATGAAGGCGAGCAGTCTGTATTCCCTCGGCATGAGGCCGCTCCTGTACTCTGAGAGGGCGGCTAAGGAAAATGGAGTTGGTTGGCATCGAGCAGGGTCCAACATCAGATACTATCAGAACTGCAGCGAGGTAGCATCCAGATCTGCTTTCAGACCACTTAATGTTTGCAAATTCTGTTACATGACATGGCAACAAAAAATAGCACGCATTTACCGTATGTAGATAAAGTTATTTTTTAAAGAAGTGTTTTAAATAGGAACGTGACAGGATGGCTGTTTTTAACAGTTTTTGTTTTTCTTTGGGATGTGTCAAATTTAGGTGGCAAATTATGTGGGGTTTTTTTTTAACCTTCATTCTAGAATTGCCACATGTTTATGTAAAATTTATAAAACTCAACAAATTATGTGTTTTCCACAAGCAATGCAGGTTTTACAGCTCTAATCTGGACAGATCTTATGTACCAATCTCAACGGACTTTAATGGTGTGTCTGGGCAGGATACAAATGAGAACAATGATGACGGCGACCGCCTGTACTCGCTCACCTGGACTCTCCGGTTCCCCTATGACTCAGACACGTGCTACCTGGCCCACTGCTACCCCTACACGTATTCACGGCTGCAGTACTACCTGAAGCAGATAACCTCCAATCCAGCAGTAGCATCGTACTGCGAAGTGCGGACGCTGTGCCAAAGTCTTGCAGGGAACGCCGTCTATGTTATTACCATCACGTCTAGAGGGACCAGCCAGGAGGAGGTGAGAAACAAGAAGGCTGTGGTGGTGACAGCACGAGTCCATCCAGGGGAAACCAACGGATCCTGGATGATGGAGGGATTTTTAGACTTTCTGCTCGGAGACTCAGATGATGCTCAAGTTCTCAGGGATAACTTTGTTTTCAAGGTGCGCAATTCATTTTTGTCAGCTGTAATCCAGTTATTCCAAAATGCTTTTGAAACTTCTCTATCCTAATTTTTTTAAATGTTTTTTTTTTCTCCCCCACTGAGTTAATTGCAGGTTGTGCCAATGTTGAACCCAGATGGTGTTGTGGTGGGAAACTACAGGTGCTCACTGGCAGGCAGGGATCTCAACAGAAACTATAAAACGTTGCTGAAGGATTCTTTTCCATGTGTTTGGCACACCAGGAACATGGTTGAAAGGTAATAATGCAAACGGAGCCCCAACCAACTATTAAATGCATTGGGGAAAATATGTTCTTTGGAAGCCTGGCTTTTCTGTTTAGAATATTCTTCTTTTATTAATCACAAGTGCATATTGTAATTTTCCAAGAAACAACATTTTGGATTTTCCTGAGCCATAATCATCTAAATGACAAGAAATAAAGGGCTGAATTATTCCACTTCGAATGAAATGAATCTACAGATCCATTTAATAAAATAGAATATTATTGAAAAACCCATTTATTTTAAGAACAATATCATTAAATGAAGCACTTTATATAAAATAATTACACACAGAAGGACGTTTGAAAACCTTTATTTCCGTTAATTATGATGATTTTCCATGTGCAACTAATGAAAACATGACATCAAATTAGAATATTATGTCACAGCAATAGAAAAACTATATTTAAAAACAAAAATGTGGGCGTAATGATAAATATGTTTAAAACCTGCTTAAAAATTGTTGTTTTCAACAGGTATTTTTAATATGACAAGCAAGACTCACGTGAGACGTATGTTCTAATTTATGTAATATGACTGTACATAATGATTTTACTTTCTGAAATGAGGGGAAATATCTTTAAGCTTTTCCACACATTTCAACACAACACAGAAGACATGATTAAATTCTAACAGAACTTGCAAATAGGTCTTCAGCCCAGCGTGAATTTTATGGTGCTGCTCTTACGCATTTGAGCCCAATCTTGAGGGATTTGGGTTTTTTGTGTGTTTATTTAGGTTTCTGTGTTCTGTTGAGTCTCTGTGTTGTCCCGTCTACCCTTTGATTGTTCCTAGCTGTGTCTCATTCACTGATTACCCTCTATGTATTTAAGGCCACCTGTGTGCCTTGTGGGGTCCTTGTCTGTCAAAACTGTCTAGTCTGCTGTGAGCTGTGTTTGGGGTCCAGTTGCTACCAGCTCTGAGCTTTTGCTCTTCTGTGCTGCCTGGACTTTGGATTGTTGTGTACATCTTCATTAAATCATCATTTCATTCTACATACCTGGGTCCACGGCGTCTTCCTCACCGCCAACTACCGCATTTCATGACAAATCTGTTATGAACTTCTTCCAAACCGTTTCCAAATCTGTTTTGCTATTCTCTCTCTGTAGACTTGTGGCTGAAACAGAAGTAGTTCTTTACTGTGATTTTCACGGCCACAACCGCAAAAACAATGTGTTCATGTATGGATGTGACAGCCACAGCAAGCTGTTCAAGTTTCAAGAGAGGGTCTTTCCGCTAATGATGAGCAAGAATGCAAGGAATAAGGTAACCTTATGAATATTTTGGCAGCGTCTTAGGAAAAAAAGCTTTAAACACTGCAAACATACAGTATTTCTTCATATTTGTGATTTATCTGAGGAACGCATGTTCAGTATCAACATCTAAATCATTCTCTCAGTTCTCCTATAAGAGCTGTAGGTTCAAGGTGCAGAAGAGCAAGGAGGGAACAGGGCGGATCGTCATGTGGAGATTGGGCATCAAGAACAGCTACACCCTAGAGGCCACCTTCGGAGGATCCACTCTGGGTAAATATGGGCTTCCTGCATGTTTTCATGTGTTCATAGATGTGCACGTTGCACAAGGTTCTGCAGTATTTTCTGCTGTTACTTTAGATGACAGAAAAGGGACCCATTTTACTACTGGAGATTTGAAGTCGATGGGCTTTTACTTCTGCGACACCCTCCTGGACTTCTGTGACCCTGATCAAACAAAGGCAAGAAATGAAGCAGAATACACTTTTACGTAGAAACATGGACTACTAATGTAAATTTTAAACTGTCCCTTGTAAAGGTGTATACATCCCTTAAACTCTTAAACATTATTCATATTACAACCATATTGTCAATGAGTTCTGTTGGTTTTCTGTTTTGAAAAACCTGAACTACATATGGGCTGCTTTGTGTTTGTGCATAACATAAAGTCCCAATGCATAGATGAAGTTTGGGGTCTGATCGAGACCAAATCTGGTAAAGTTGAATGAATATGTGTTCTTCTGAAGGGCACTGGAAATTACCAACAGATACAGTTTTATTTTTCCTTTTTCATTCTTACTTTAGGTGAATCACTGTTTAGCAGAGGTGTCAACCTTATTGAAAACGGAGATCAGGAAGAAAATGAGCAAGACTCTGGATACCGATAGTAGCTTTTCTGTGTCTGACCTGGAAACCAGGTAATTTTATTATGTTAAACTGCAGGCAACACTTGGCAAAAGGGTTTAGTAAATGAATTGTGCTCTCATTTAGCTTGTTTTTTTAATTGCTTTCTCAGCACGAGTGGCTCTAATAGTTCAGATTCAGACGGACTTCCAGTTCACTTACTACACCAGCAAAGAATTCCAGAGGTATCCTGACAAATTAAATTTATTTGAACTGAACTCTATATTTAAATCTCTGAGCAAAAGCTCATTAAAGGCATTAAAGTTTGGTTTGAATCATATTTGATCGATTTCTCACACATGCACCTCCTCTCTTTCTCCCTCTTTTTCTCTCTCTGTCTCTCTTCTTCTTTTTCTCTCTGCCTCTCTCTCTTCCTTTCAGAAAACTCATTTTAAGAAGAAAAAGAAAAAATTAAAATCTCGTACGGAAAGAGACAGACTCCAACCAAGCCGTGAGAGGACTAGTTCACGGACAAAGGTTCTGGAGAGCAGCAAATATACCGTCAGGCTTATTATGCTGTATTCTGTTAACATGTTAATGTGTTCATAACTTCCTTTAAGGGTTATTAGTAAACTGTTTTTGCAGGAGTCCTGCCTTTCTCCTGAAAATATGGATGAAGTACGAAGCCAAGAGTCACCTGTTGGAGGACAAAAGAGAGGAAAGGTCAGGTTTGTGGGATATTAGTATCCAGATCACTAAGGTGTGCAATCTTGAAAAATAAGAGCTGTATTTTTTGTATGTAAAGCAGAATGACCTGAAGGGAACATGTGTAGTCTCATCTCCAACCAGTCATCCTGAAGAGGTAAGCCAGGTAACACTTTGGCAAGTCAAAGATCTCAAACTCTGACACCCGATTATCTCCTGTTCTTTCTGATACTATTGCTCACTCTCAGCTTTATAATGTTGAATTATTTCAAAAGTTACATTGTGTTTTAGGAGGACAGTCAGGACAACAACTGCATCCCATGCATGCACCACAAATTGAAGCATCTGTATGAAAGCACACAGTACATGAAGCCTCCATCAGGTGGAGCAGTACCATCAGGTACTGCTACTTCTTACAGACTCCAGATGAAACAAATCTCTTAGAATGGTTCAGGAGTCTGAAAAGGTTCTCTGTGGTAAGGATTCATATATGTTACTTGCTTCTCAGGTGATAAAGCGGTTAGAAATAGAGAGGTGAGATGCAGCTGCCCCCCTCTCTCTCTGAAGGTTCCTCCGCCATGTTCTCCTGTTCTGATGCAGCCCCTGCACTATACGCCACCTTTGTCTTCTCAACAAGGTAGCAGTGGCATGTGTGGAGGTTTAATGTCACGCTTTTCAGTTGTGGTCATTTGGTAGTAAATTGTTTTTGTGCTCTTTTAGGGTCAACTTTCTTAGCTCCATACAGGTAAGCCACACAGAGGAGTTATGTTTTTAAACAACACAGGATGTTGAATGCTCGTTTTTAGGGGTTTGTGTCTCCTCTTTGGCAGGTTTCCTCCATCTGGGTTTATCAGAATGGCTACACCCATTCCTCCGACTTCATCCGTTTCCACATCCAGCAATTGCCATGTTTTCAAAGACAAACATGTACAGTGGGTCTCTGGTAATTTTCCAACTAAGGGTTTCTCCACATCGGTCACAGACATAACCAGAGCCCGCCGTAGAGAAGGGACCCTAAAGGATTCATCTGAAGGTACATCCTAACATTTTTTTTTTCTTTATAGTGCCAGTCAAATTTATTTGTACCTCTGGTAGAGATAAGTAAAAAAAACCCTTTTATGCCACATTTCTTTACTAGGGCAAAATCCCATAATTTATTTTGTTTGTTTTTACAACCTCAATTGCAATGAAGTTGGGATGTTATGTAAAACATAAAGTGGGACAGGAGCAACACTTTCCGAAACCTGGAAAGAACATCAGAGATGATCAAAATTCAATGTTGTGCATTGAGAAATTGTCAGAGATTCCTCTTTCAGTCTGCTTTAGCCTTTTGAAACATTACATAGGGCACTCTGCTGTCCCATTGACCCGGGCTGCCAAATATTGTCCCATTGTTAACGTATGTAAAAGCAATTATTTATAAACATGACATTTTTCCCCAGTGAATGATTGTTCCCAATTTAAAGTTTGAAAGCTTTTGAGATTTGCGGTTGTGAAATTATGCTGAACATTTTTACCAGGGCTGCCAATAAATATGTCTGGTACTGCATTTAATTCAGTTACTAATTTTGTTACCTTGTTTTATTATTATTATTATTACTTTCTACCAAAACATAATTCTATAGCTTTTAGCCAACATCTCCTTCAATGTAATCTAATTTCCAGTGGATGCATCTTCGTTTACACCTCTTATGGGCAAAACCAAAGGGCTCTCACAACGCTGGCACCCCCTTGAGAGAAAGTGAAGTATTCAACAATTTATTTGAGCCTGGGCAGAAGCAAAAGGAAAAACTTTTATCTGTAATCTATGTGAACTCCCTGCAATCTGCCTCCTGTCGCCTCAATAAAAGACTTTATTTGCATTTGTTGTGGCATACATAAATATGTTCCCACACATCCTTCTGTCTCTTCATCATGTAACTTTTCCAGAGCTTTTTTAAAAATATAAATACAAAAGCTTACTATCAATATATTAACAGTAGTCAGCCTGAATGGATGGATGGTGGACAAATAAAAATGTTAAAAACAGAATCACTCTGCTTCTTTCATAGAAACATAGACTGATAGAAAAACAGATTGATGCATGGAATAATGATATGATGACGACCGATAATAAACAGATGGATGATGGATAGATAGACGACTGCATGGAAATGGGATGGATGGCTGGAACTTTTACATAGTGATAAGGAATACAGCCTGGAAACAGAATATGAAACTAATCCTGAATTCATTAAATATTTTTTACTTTTCAAAGTTACTGATGCCAGTTCAAAAATAAGGATTTTGGATCTAGAACTAATTCCTTCAAGAATACACAAAGAAAATGCAACCAGATCTGAATAAAATACAAAAATAAATATTTTATTTAAACATAAATCATATGAAAATATCAACCACTTGACACATGTTAAGTCCTTTTTCATATCGCCCTTAGTGTTTGAGAGATGTGCAGAAAGAAGGCATCCTTGTGACTCATTGCACACCAGAACAGACGTGGATGTCTGAGCCTCCGAAGTCAGTCAAACTGTTGGAGATGAAACTGGCTCCCTGTGTGTCTAACCATGTTCCGCAGCGCTGCAAAACCAGAGGCAGCCTGGATCAGCGAGGAGAACAAAATGCATGTCACTCAGTAACAATTGATGGATGCCAACGTCACAAAAACATATGCTGCATAACGTGTTTTAACATAAAATTGTAGACTATGTCAGTCCAGTTTTGCCAAGCAGACACCCATACCTGTATGAGAATGAATACGGTGAGCACTATGTGGACGCCCCTCTCCAGAGGCTGGATGAGAATGGCTTCATTAAACAGCTGGAAAAGGATGAGGGGAAGCTGCAGAAGGGTGGTGAGCAACCAAAAGCCTGCCAACTCTGGAACCTTTGAAAAAATGTAAAATAAATAAACAAAGTTATGAATTTCACCGTCCACTTTTGATCCAAGCAACTATCACAGCTGCACAATATATTGCAATATTAGTGTGTGCAATGTTTATATCGCAAAGGACTGTTTGGAGTGCAGTAATTGTAGGATGAATATATTCAAGATGTTATAAGCTTGCATTTTAATTTAATTTATTATTTGGCCAGATTGCTAGTTTTTCGACAGCTAATATTCACACTGGACACAAATGGCATTGCCCAGCATGCTTGATTGTCACAGATTGATGGAAGCACAAGCGAGAAACGGAAGAAAAAAAATCGAAGCATATCGCACCTGATATTGCAATATTTACCAATTACTGCCAACATAAGGTTTTCTATTGTGCAGCCCTAACAACAATCAGCAGGCTTTTAATGGTTTTTTTTTAATGAGAAGTGTCTCACCTTTTCTTGCAGGTTCCCAGCATATCCGAGATAAAGCCTGATGGCCTCAATAAGAGTCATCAGCAGCAGAATAGTCACAAGGATGAACTTGTAGTACTCTGGCAAGGCAGGGTACTGGTGGAAACGACAAACACCAAACCATTTATAAGATGTTTTTTGTGTGATTTAGCTGAAACCATTAAGTTCTACTTCAAGTCTAATTCAAAATGATATATATTTTAGCAAAAGATCATATTGTTGCTGATTTAGCTAAAACATAGCAGCATAATATCTCTACAAAGGGATTTCAGGTATACTGGGGACTGGTAACATGATGCATACTTTTAAATGTGTATTTAGCGTATTCGCTAATTACATCCTAAATATACCCACTTATATAATGTGTATTTTGTATATCTGTACACCGGTTTGTCTCTTTCTAATGCCCTCCTTCATACCTTGAGATGCAGCATAACAGTTTCACTGATCCACCAGCAGGGAAAGAACCACATGTTAAAATACAGCGACATCTGCAGCTGGAGGCTGGACAGAACTGGTTTCTCTGAAAAGATCAGAACAACAGCACATCGAACACCAGGATAAACCCCAGAACCTCCTCGATGTTTTTATTTAATATCAACTTTATTAGCGAAAGAAGGGAAATAATGCCACGCAAAGCATGCAGCTACACCAATGCTAACATCTGTGCTAACTCGTCTGCAAAGTTTAGTCGCATTGCTTTTGGTTTACCGTGAGGCAAGAATCCGTCGTTTTCTTCGGCGAACGTCACAGTTCGAGTCTGGTCAAATAAGATATTACGAGAAAAGTCATCTAAGCGCTTTCTGATGGTCTCCGGGAGCTCCATCTTCTGCCTAAAAACAACAGAACTGGAGAAAGGAATACACCCCGCCTCTTCCTGGTAAACAGGACCATGGAAACCGTCGCTGTTTCCATGGTAACCTGGAACACGCTCTGCGGTTTGATTAAACTCTCTATTTTGTTTGTTGTTTACGTGTTTAGCCCTACTGACAACTCTTAAATTATGAGGGAAAGTGAAAGCGTACAGGCCTAAACACACCATTTCCACCTTGAAATACATGGATCATGTTTTGTGGGAGCTTTGCTGCACAAGGGACAAGTTTACTTTACAAAGCAGATGGTCTGGTTTAGAAAGAACATTACATTAAAAACATTAATAAAGCAACATCTTCTGGGATACGAGTCTCCAAAATAGACAGTAAGAAAAATGGCCAAGAAAGTTAAGGATTTGGAACATTTTCCCATAGAAAATTTATTGGTATGAACTATTGCAATTAATATGTTAATTATTAATTCTGTGACTCAATCCAATCTCACCCTAACCAACCCTGTCACATTCTAGGACTGTTGTTTAACATAACTTGATGTTTGTTAAAGAAATGGAGTCATTTCAAGTTTGTTTTTTTTTCTTTACAGTTTTGGTAATAGAGACAGTAGATATTATTTAGTGCAGTAGGGAAAATGACAAGGAAAGTGAAGCTTCATATTTATCGTGCTTCTCTCTAAATATATATGCTTGGAGGTGTAAAAACCTGTGACTCTTCCTTGCGGCCACAGCTTCTGTGTGGGCTGTGTAAACAACTACTGGGACCTGTAGGAACTAGATACAAATGACAACCCACTGTCATAATAAAAAATACACCATCTCATTATGAAAGATATTTATTTTTTATGGCATAATCAGTTACAATTATACATTCTTATCAGGGTTGTATGTAGCTGAATGAAACTCGTGAGAGAAGTAATTTATAATTATCAGAAAATATCTTCTAGAGTTAATAAACTTAGATATGTAGCTTAGTGTTGAGGAAAAATGATTATTTTTAGTGCTTAATACAGTTAATCTTACGGCATGTGTAAAAGGTACATTGAACACTCTTATTTTGAACAAATTTCTTAATTTTGAACAGGTTTGTGTTAAGGATTTAAAACTAAACCAGATGGGCAATATCACTTGAGCCTGGAAGAGATAACGGGAGAGACTTCGGATTTCACAGGTATCTGTGAAATCTTATCTCATGTTTTTTCTTTACCCAAATGACCGTAGAATACAGGAGGCCAGGACGCAGCTGTTGGCTCTTTTGTTCTAGCAAATGGCCTTTGATCTTTGGTGTAAATTAGGGGGAGTTCTAAGTTTCTCTGAGTGCCTAAGGTAGCTTCCAGTTGGTCCGCCGGAGGTACGCCTTAATTGAATATATTAAAAAGGAAAGACACACCTTCAGTATAAGACTTCGTGTACAGGAGTAAAAATTCAGAGAGCTGCCACTATTTTGCTTTTTTTGCATCGCTCTCTCCAAAGACGCGTCTTTGTTTTTTGTTTGTCTTTGTCTTTGTTTTTGTCTTTGTTGGTCTGCCTTGTCTGTCTTTGTCTGTATAAGGTAAAGAATGCATATCTCTGTTCCTCTGCAGCTTTGTTGTTGATTCATACGTTGCTTTGTATGGGATTAAACTCTGTAACTCTGTGACGTCAACACGCATTGTTGTTTTCCTTGTGGCCGCACGTCGCCCGCTGAGAGGGCCTGGGAGTTTGAGGAAGAGAGAGAGAGCCAAACTTTGTTCCAAAGTTAATTTATAAATTATTCTTCCTTAACATTAGTCAAAATTTTATATATATATATATATATATATATATATATATATATATATATATATATATATATATATAAAAAATCAATAAAAGAAGGAAAGAGGCTCTCATACTCTTCCACTTTCATTTCAGAGAAAGTGAAACTTACTGAGCAGCAGTGCTTGATATGTGACCCCTATTCTTAGAGTCCCTCCCTGTTTTTCTAGATTTGCTTTTAGGGAAAGTGAAACTTACCAAATGCAGTGAAGAAGATGGCGGCGAAAAGTGAAGCTCCCTATTCTTTGTGCTGCTCTGTATGCCTGGAGGTGTTGAAGAAACCTGTGACTCTTCCTTGCGGCCACAGCTACTGTATGGACTGTGTAAGTAACTACTGGGACCAGGAGGGTCAGAAGGGTGTTTGCAGCTGCCCTCAGTGTAGACACACTTTCAACTCAAGACCTGTACTGAACAAGAACACGGTACTGGTTGATTTGATCGAGAAAATGGCTGAACCAGAGAGAACCACTCCTTTATGTGAAAAGCAAGCTAAACCAAATGAAGTGGAGTGTGATTTCTGCACTGTGAAGAAACTGAAGGCTGTCAAAACATGTTTGGTGTGTCTTGCTTCTTACTGTGCCACACACGTCCAGCCTCACTATGAGTCTGCAGCTTTCCAAAGGCACAAGCTGGTGGAGGTGTCAGACTCCATCCAGGAGAAGATCTGCTCTAAGCACGACAAGCTGCTCGAAGTGTACTGTCGCAGTGACGATGAGTGCATCTGCCTGCTTTGCGTCATGGATGAGCACAAAAACCATGACACTGTCTCAGCAGCAGCAGCCAGAAAAGAGAAACAAGTACGATCATTGTTTATTATTCTTGCTTATAATGATATTATAATAATAATAATTGTTATTATTATCATTAGCACATGTACTGTGTTTCAGTGATATTTAAAACTTCTGTTAGTTACAAAAATACATACAATATTCCATTCTGTTTATCTAAATTAGTCTAAGTAACCATTAAATGTGTTTTAGAAACTATTTGGAGAAAAGAATCAAAGAAATCAGCAAAGAATTGGAGAAAAGGCGAAGCAGGTGCGACAGCTGGGACAGAAAATGAAGGCATTGAAGGTGACTTTCTTTATCCTCTTGGCTTAACATGTTTCCATTGAAATAGTTCATAGTCTATCCTTTGGTTGGGACTGCTTTCAGCTTTCCAGAGATGCAGCGCTTGACCAAAATGAGAAGATCTACGCTGAAATTGTCTCGATGGCAGATAAGAGACGTTCAGTCGTGAAGGAGCTAATCAAACATCAGGAAAATGCAGCCTTCGGTCAAACTGAAACGCTCATCAGTCAGCTTGAGAAGGAGATTAGAGACCTGAGGGGGAGAGACGATGAAATGAAGAAGCTGTCTTCAACTGAAGACAACATTTACTTTTTGCAGGTGAACAGATTTAATGCACAGATTCTGCAGTTTGCACAGAATGTCTGGCAAAACTATATTTTTGACTTTGTGTCCTGTTATGACATACATGTTTTACAGGGATTTTCTATGATAAACCAACACCAATAAGTGCATTGCTGTTAAGTTGAAAGTCAATTATTTGTTTATTTCAATCAACAAATAAAAATGTAAATCTGGTGTGCATTTGTGTTTAGGGGCTGCATGGTGGGTCAGTTCTAAACACCAACAAAGCCCTGGATTCAAATCTTGGCTTGAGGTTTTTCTGCAGTCAGATTGAATCTTCTTCCTATTCATGAATGAGTTCTCTCCAGGGCCACAATCCAAAACTGTGACTTTTAGGTTAATTGATTTATTTAATTATGTGACTTCTGAAGAAAATTGGTTGCGCTGCATATGTTTCAGGGGTGACAACAAAACGGGGGCTAAATACAAATGTACATCACACATTTTAGGTTTTAACCGTAAGTCTTTTTCCCTTTTATTTCACAATCATGCAATACTTTGTGTTCATCTATTACATAACAATACAGTAACATTCATTAAGATTTGTGTTCGTCATGTAATAAAATGAAAGGAGTTATAAAGATATGGCAACTTTTACTGCACTGCATGATGCCGTGTTTTTGTTTTTGTGCTTCTCCAGCACTGCAAGCCTGTTTTCAATAGCACAGAACCTAAAAAGAGCCTGAACCTCAACCTCCAGCAGTACCTGGCCTTTGATTGTGTGACAAAGGCTATATCAGACTTGAAAGACAAAATGGAAACTGTGTCAACTGCTATTAAGGAAATGTCAGATACCAGTAAGAACACAACAGAATACCTAACGCTTTGACATGTAAGTGTGTGGCTGTGGGATGTCATGTCTTTTTTCTGTTTTCAGTTGAAACCGTTCCAGATCCAATGACAAGGCAGGAATTGTGCATGTGTAAGTTATTTATGTTACATTTTCAAAATAGCCTTTGTGGATCCACATTGACCAAACTAAATATTGGTTTTATCTTTTAATTTTTGGACGTTTAAGATTCCTGTAGCTTGAGTTTGGATCCCAACACAGCTTTTGAGAACCTGTTGCTCTCTGAGGAAAACGCCAAAGTTACTTGGACCAAGAAAGCCCAGGAGTATCCCTACCACACAGAGAGATTTACCAAGTATGATCAAGTGTTGTGCTCCGAAGGTTTGTCTGGTGTTTGCTACTGGGAAGTTGAGTGGAAGGGGCCCAGAGTTGAGGTGGCGGTGTGCTACAAAGGGCCAAACATAAAAGAAAGCTGCTTTGGATACAATGACCAGTCCTGGAGTGTTTCCCTTGCAAATTCTGGATGTACATTTTGGCACAATGAAATGAAAATCAAAATTCCCAACCCATGTTCTTCCAGAATGGGGTTGTATTTGAACCATAAAGCTGGAACCCTGTCCTTTTACAGTGTGTCTTGCTCTGAACAACTGGTGCTTCTCCATAAAGTTCAAACCACTTTCTCCCAACCTTTATACCCTGGGTTTATGGTGTCCAAAGGAGCTTCTGTAAAGATAATCAAGCAGCAGTAAAATCGCTTGATTTAAATAAGTAAGTTGCAAGATCCATACATCTAACTGAAAACATGCAGTTAGATATAGAGTTAAGTATCTGATATTCTGCTGTAAAGGGAAATAATGTAATTAATTTGTATAATTTGAGTCATGTAATTACGATTACTCTGCCGTTTTAATATACTTCAGAGGCAGTCAATGCAAAAGCAAAATGTGAACAACAAGTATTATATGGGAATCTTACCTGAATTATATATATATTGTGTAGATCCAGTAATGTCAGGATACAATGAAGACAAGTGGAACTTTACTCTCACCTGACATTTCCCTCGTTTGCAACTGCATTGAAACTGTGTTTAACTTTCATTACTGTTCATCTTGTATCTTCATTTAGAGTTTTGTTATATTTGTACCAAATCATTTCTTGACTGTTTTGAACCACGATAAATGAAACATTGACCAACATATTTGATGTGTAAGATTTTGATGATGGCTCTCATTAAAATATGTTTGTTCAATTGTTGACTGTATGGTGTTTTCTTTATAACTTTGCAATGTTCTGTTTTTATTATGTAAAGCACTTTGAACCGCCTTGCTGCTGAAATGCGCTATACAAATAAACTTGACTTGTTCAGCAGTGAATGATAAGAATTTACTATCTGACATTCTGACATTCCAGCTACATCCAACCCCATATATACTGTTGATCATGTCTCAACAGTATGATCAGTTGAGACTATATCTTTATTTTCACAGAGAAGCAGCTATGTGCAACCATGTATATAATATATATTATTTATATTTTGCATCTTTCAGTAATGGAAAGAACTGACTAATTTTCAGTGAATTAAAGATTAAATAGTAGTGTTTATGTTTAACAGGTCTTCAGGGTACATTAATTTGATGGCCTACCATAGCCTATACAAGAAATTGATTACAAGCAGCATTTTCTGCAATTAATACATAAAGTCTTAGTAAAAATCCAAATGTTTCTCTTCTCTAACATTGCATTGTGGAAAAAAAGAATCTGTAAGGGAACAGATCAGGCTGAGACTCTGGCAAACGGCAAAGAGCAAATTCTTTATTACATCCGCGGATGGGAACAGCACACAGAACGCTGCAGTGAGTTCTGAACATCCAGAGGCACTTCTTCCTACAGCATACAAGTTGAGCGATAACAAAAGGAAGGATACAACCTATGCTTGTGTGATAACAGAGTTGGAAGGGTATAACCTAACTGTCAGTTAATCCCTTAGGTAGTAAACATCCTCTTGTTGCACCAGTTTCTCAGAACTCTGAAACTATGTGGCATTTAATGTGATTAAATAAGTAAAAGAATTAAATGAAAACATAAGAAAAATAATAAAACATTTTTTATTTCACAGCATTTCTTGATTAGTATTTTTGAATACTATTGGAATTTTGGTGTGTCTCTTTAAGACAAGAAAAAGTTCCACCCTCTTAGATCACAAGGTCAAAGGCCACTCCTTTGTGAAAGGAACTGAAAGTAACAGTTCTGATCGGCGGAAAATGGCTTCCAGTCTGGACCTGTTGGATTGCTCTATTTGTCTACAAATGCTGGACGAACCTGTGACTACTGCCTGTGGACACAGCTTCTGTAAGAAATGTATAAACACTTTCTGGGACACAGGACCAAACCTCGAAGAAAAATACACTTGTCCTCAGTGCCGGACAACTTTCAGCCCAAAGCCTGCTCTTCAGAGAAACACAGTCTTGGCTAATCTGTTGGAGGAGCACAAGAAGAAACCCAGTCAAAGTGCTGCTGGTGGTGCAAATGATGTTGCTTTACCAGGGGATGTGCCGTGTGATTGTTGCACTAAGAGAAAACAAAAAGCTGAGATGTATTGTCTCATGTGTCTTGCTTCCTTCTGTGAGACACATCTGCAGCCTCATTTTGAACTTCCTGTACTAAAGAAGCACAAGCTGATTCAGGCCTCTACGAGAATCAAGGAAAGTATCTGCTCCCGTCATGACAGACTTTTTGAAATTTACTGTCGCACCGATAAGCAGCTGGTTTGTCCACTTTGTGTGGTGCAGCACAAAAATCATGACATTGTGGAAGTCACAGCAGAAGTCAAAGCAAAGCAGGTAATTAAATTCATCCAAAACCTAAAGTTATATTTTTGTGACAGTTTTTTTTTTTTTTTTATCTTACTGCCTTTACGATTTGATGACTTGCTGTTTTAACAGGAGGAGTTGGAAAGAACCAGAAAGAAAATTGCAGATACAGTTCGGGTTTCGCAGTGTAAAATAGGACAGCTAGAGGAAGCAGCAAAATCTATTAGAGTAAGTGTTGTAAATAAGCAAAAACACCTGAAATATGAACTTCACTCTATGGCTTCTTAGCCGATCACTCCAAACCTTCTTGTAAAACCAAATGCTTAGTTACTGCAAATTGTTATGTATGCCTGTGTTGAACCAGGATCTGAAAACATGAGTAAATTAATTTGTTGAGTCACTTGCAGTGTGTGAGAATGCCTTACAATACATGTGCAGTATGTGAATATGTGGTGTACATCTTGTAATGACATGGAGAGTAACACTTTGGTTCTCGTCTTCCTTACAGTAGATAAACGAGCAAATTATTTTACAACTTAACATTGTCAAATTAATGATGCGCCTCAGTTGTAGTCTGAACTGTGACATTTGGACTTCCCAGTTGAATAAATCATCTGGAACGCCCTCCGAAGACAGATTTTCCACTGGGACTGTGGGAGCGTCTAGCTACCCAAATACATCTTGGCTGACTCAGTAGTTTAATATGACCGCTCCATGCATCAACATTAGTAAGATGTGGTTGGAAACATGTTTATTTCACAAAACACACATAAGAGTGCATCTAAAATCAATGTAGCACTTACTAACTGAACATATGCTGTATGCTTATGGGAAGTAAAGCTTAAAACGATGTTCACAAGAGGTGCTGCGAACAACCTGGGCGCCATGTTGAAATCCGAGCATGTAAACTGGAATGCTGTTAATCAGGTGTGGCATCAAACTCAATTCTGATGTATGTTTTGCTCCAATGCGCTTCTGATTAACCTTACCCCAAAACCCCCAACCTTACTGTGACTGAAAGTCATGACGACTGTAATGTTGTTTGTTTTCCACAAGGATGCTGCTTGGGAGTCAAGTAACAACTTTGAGCAGCGATGCACCGAACATCTCCGTTTACACAATCACTTTCTGGAAAAGAAATGTCTTGAGATGAGAGACAAAGTTGAAAAGGTAGAGAAAGCTGGAGTTGACTGGACTAACGGTCACAAAGCACAACTGGAGTATGAAGTTCATAAACTGAGGGAAATGGATCATAATCTCTGCCAGCTTGCACAAGCAGATGATCCCATTCAGTTCCTAAAGGTGATTCTTTTGTATCATTTCCTCTTTTGTATTTTTCTTGTTTAATGTAAGACTGTTGGGATTATGCATTTGTTTGGCTCTTACAGGATATTCAAGCTGTGGGTGGCCTCCCTGTGTTTTCAGGTTCACATGAAGAACTGGTGCCTCTGAAAGAGTTTGTGTCTGCAAAAACCAACCAATTAAAAAGCATGTGTGACATACAGAATGTACAATTATTTGGCCATTTTATGGATAATATAAGTGAGTTGGGTATTTTGTAGCAAATTTCATTATAATTGCACGTTTCCTGAGTTTGAGAACATTATTATTTTTTTCTTGTCAGTGTTGCATATTCCCGGAAAGCTTCATATCAAACCAACATCAAGAAAAGACTTACTGACCAAGTTTATATGTAAGTAGAATAATAAATATATTTCTACAGGAAGTTTCAACCTTTGAGTGAGTGAATTTGTCCTCTCTTGCAGGTCCTACGCTGGATCCTAACACAGTGCATGGGTGTCTATACATGGCAAATACCAAGAGAGAGCTATCATGGGGAATAACAGGCCAGGCTCATCCTGATCACCCTGACAGATTCTCCCACTTTTACCAATCGCTGTGCCAAGACGACCTTCAAGAAAACCACTACTGGGAGGTGGAGTGGGACGGTGGCCTCATTGAGGTGGCTGTGTCATATAAAGGCATACAAAGAAAAGGGCAGGGTAAAGACTGCTGCTTCGGACACAACAAGCTGTCTTGGAAAATCATCTGTTCTCCTTCTAGTTGCACTTTTTGGCACAACAGTCTTCATAAAGGTCTGATTCCCCCAGCTCAGTCACGTAGAGTGGGTGTGCACCTTGAGTACAATGAAGGGAAGTTGAGTTTCTACAGTGTTTCACGCTGTGGCGAGCTCATGCTACTGCACCGAGTCCAGACAACATTCAGTGAACCTCTCTATCCTGGCTTCAGTGTGGATTTAGGAGCGAACCTAACAATGTGTGAGTTTTAAGCTCAACTTCAACCTTATTGCTATCGAACTGAATTAAGAAAATAAATAAGCAGTAAATCGATTACGGACCGATTTATATGTTACAGAATAATCTATGTAAGCTTAAATATTTATCATTTTTAGGATTTTTCCATGTTTGATCCCAGCTTTAAGAGGGACATGTAAGTTCTTGATGCATTATTTTCTGAAATTATAGATATAATAAATGGTACAATGTACAACTCAAACATAAATGTCACCATTGATGCATTTTATCACATTATACAAAAAGCTAATTCCCATCTGTAGACGCCTAATGATGCAAATATGTAATCATCACTATCTTGAACTGAGATTTATTTTTTTTATTCTGTCATTAATGTTTTTGCAGTGATAACACATAGAAATTCAGACTTTGGTGTGAATTTCAAGGTGCATATATAGAAGAATGAAAATGCTTTACTGACATAAAGAATATCTTCAGTGGTTACAGTGCTTCTTATTTACTTCTTGCTTGAGATCAATGTTTTTGCAGTCAATTGATTGTTGCAAACATTTCGTATTAAAATGGCTGTTACTCATTAGTGGGCAATTTGTTTTAGATTTTGTGCACATTTTATCAGATTATCTCTATTTTACAAAACTCATCACTAATTTTAATGCTGCTTGTAATGTCTGCAAATTTGATTGACTCACATTATGAACTTCAACAAAACACACCTTTGGATTATTATTAGTTTCTCATTTGTCGTAATATGTTAATGTTTTTTTACCACTTGAATTTGACCATCAATTCAAGCTCAAACAACTATTTAATAAAAATGGTAAATTTCTATAAAAAAAATACATTTTTCGAGATTTCTGGACTTGTATTTATAGATTTTACTCTACAGAGCATGTCACTGTTATAGATTATGGAAACACAAATACGCAGCGCCAGCGCCACTAACAGGGGACCTCAGTAAAGGCAGTCATAAAACAGAGTCAGTAGAGAGATGTTCTACAGTGTCGTAGAAGCGCAGTGTGGCCTTGTATTGCAGCAGCTTGTCAGACAGAGAGCTGCTGCTCAGTGGTTTCCCCTGAACACTCAGGTCCATGTACCTAAACGGCGACAAGAAGAGACTGATTCAGAAGCACCAAAGTTGGCTGTAATTTGCCTTCAAATGAGTTGACATGGTGATAATTCAAGCTATATTGTAAAGATAATTGGGTACCTGTATGATAATCTCCAGAACAGAAGAGTATTTATAGTCATCAATGAGGCCAGAAGGAAGAAGAATCTCTCAAGATTCCCATCATGCAGAGAGTTTGGGTAGAAGTTTCCTGTTTTGGCAGTGAAATAATTTTGGGTCACCATCAGGAGGTGTCAAGAGGCAAATGAATCTTAAAAAGAAACAACACAAAAAACATTTTCATTTATTTTCTACATTAAAAAGGTAAAACTTCTGTAGATTTAATTTTCATAGGTGGAAGTTTTGTCCTTGTTTTTCTTCATTTTGATGTTTGTGGTTTACAGTTAATGATTCTCAGAAAATCGGACTATTTTAAAGGACCAAGCATGCATCACTATATCAGCGCAGCATGGCACGGCTCCGCTGAGGTGTTCCTGAAGCCCATCATCTGCATCATATGTTCTGGCGTCGCTCGTGTTCCTCTTGACAATACCTCATAGGTTCTTTATGGGTTTAAGTCAGACAAATTTGCTGCTGGCCAAGCACAGTGATAACATAGTCTTTAACTGCTCCTGTTTAGCAGAGGATCAACTCCAGAAGATGGTATTGCTCCTTGACTAATTCCTGATTATGTGGAAACTTCCAACTGGATTGCTTGTATTCTATGTTTCTTTTCTTCAAATTTTACCTTATTCTTTACATTAATTTCTGAAAGGACATTGGACAACCTATCAACACATTTCCTTCCACAAAACGTTCAATTTATATGTCTCCAGCAGACTGTGAGCCCCCACTGTCATTAGCAACTTAATGGCATCCAGTGTTAAACTACTCTTCTCCATGATTACCTTGGTTATAAAATGACCATAAAATAAAATGTTATTATTCAAACTATTTTTTTTATCTAACAGAGATTTTAGTTTTTATTACCTGTACCCATAATCTGAAATATATAACTCAGAGTACAATGAATATACATAAGCTTCACTTTCTGAATTGAAATATACAAATAAATAAATTTTATGTATTTGTATATAAAATTTATATACAAATATATATAAATTTGTATATATTTATATATATTTCTAATTCATGAAGATGCACATGTATGCAATAGATCGGTAGTTTTTATTTCTACCTCCAGAGCAAAAATGCACAAGCTGAATGATGAAGGCACCAAGTAAACAGCCCCCTCCATAGGACAGAGTGAGGAAGTGCAGGGAGATCCCTCTGATGTGGCTTGGGATCAGCTGGAAGGATATGAGGGAACCTGCCAAAGAACAAGAGACCAACAAATGACTGTCTAATGGAGCTCTTTGATCATCTGATAAAGTCTCATCTGGGATGTTTCACCCACACGAAGGAGTGACGAGAGCTTCAGCCACACCGAGCAGGATGTATTGAGGTGCCAGCTGGAAACACGGCATGGATGACACATGCAGAACCTTCCCGGAGAGGGTCTGCTCCACCAGTGGGTGGGCCTTCCTATGCAGCTCCACCAAACCCGCCACCAGGACAGACACAGCAGCACATGCATGGCCCAAAGCTAAGAGGACAGACAGCGTGGAATAATGGCAAAAGAACACTGCAAGTGAGAAAGATGGAAGAACATTTCTGTGAAGTTGTTAAGCATTTGGATTAGTTGGAGTGTGTGGCAGTGGGATTCTTACTGATGACTCTTGCAGGTGCCAGTGGAGTTTTCTCCATGGAGAGGAAGTAGGTTGTCACGAACTCCATCAGCGGGGCTAAGAGCAGCAGAGGCAGGATGCTGATGACATTCATGGCACCGATGGGCAGCAGAAGGCCATTCAGGTGGAGGTTAGAGTTCATGGCCTGTATGTAGTAACCTGAGGGAATCTGTGGAGAAATATCTCCCCAACCTCTTTTATTTTGCTAAACAGCAATACTGGTTGAAATGTGTTTATCATGACGTGCCTGTGTGATGCAGACTCTGTACAGCAGCTGAAGTCCATAGAGAGGAAAGAGCTTCGTCAAGACTTTTACATTTTCCACATGGGTCTCGCTGTACCGCCCACCATTGTTCTCTTTGGCCCGGTCCAGCCAGGACACCTCATCTCCACTCAGGTGGCGATGACGGAGACAGTACATTTTGAAAGAGTTCAGGAAAACTCCTAGTGTGGTCAGTAAGGATCCACCTGAAACCAGTCCCAACACAACAGCCCTCCTTAGGGTTCAATAAAGTCTTATCTTATCTTATCTTATCTTATCTTATCTTATCTTATCTTATCTTATCTTATCTTATCTTATCTTATCTTATCTTGAAAGTGACTGCAGTTGTACCTCTCTTAGGTTTGTAGGTGAGTTTGCTGCGCATCATGTGGATGGCGATGAGAGCCAGCAGCACGGAGGTGAAAGGGATGAGGAAGCCCAGATTTTGGGCCACAGACTGCTGGATGTAAGCGATGCCCAAAAACACGACAGTGGAATTCAGATTCACTAGCCAGTAGAACCTGAATAGAAAGACATACAATAGTAAAGCATTCAGTGATACCAACAAACTGATGAATTAAGATAATTTGTTTTTATCAAAAGCATTACAAAACGGACATTTTGCGAGGCAAAGTTTTCACTATAAGACATTTAAAAGATTAGTCATTGGTGTTTTTGCTTTAGCTTTTGAAACCAGATTAAGGTTTGGGTCTAAAAAAAAACACTTCACCCACCAGTTGAAGAAGGACAGGAGCTGGTGCTGGTTGTAGCTCTGCAGGCTGTAGGCTCCCATTGGACAGAGGATGGCCCTGATGCCACCGATGCCCAGCGCAGCAGCCAGGAGACCCACATAAAACAAGATCTGCTGCTCAATGGGGTCCAACTTATGGGTCATGTGATGAGTGTCAATGTAGAAATCTTCAAATGGAAACGCAACCACTGGCAGCATGGCTGTACCTAGGGCAGACCACAGCTTCAGAACTGTGCAAAAACCTTGAGTCATCTCTTTATCGTTTGTCATTTTAATAATCATTTTTGTGGTATTTATAAAGCTGTTCCGACTTTCTAAAAATCTTTCAAATGTTTTCTCTGAGCATTGATTGCTTTTTCTTCTAGAAGGAATATTTGCTGTCAGTTAAAGAAAATATCACTTATATCTAATTTATTACTAGCAGCTCAAAAATCCAAGGGATGACTCAGTGTTGTAATCCATATCCAACAGACAACAGTACATTTGATACTAAGACTCTTTTCTTTACTTACATCTCAATATAAAATACAAATGGTAATAGAATTAAAGCAGAAAGACAAAACAGTTTGAAACAATTTAAAACATAATACCACTGGTAAAGATGAGCTCAAAGAGTTGAAATGAATTCCCATTTTATGCTATGACATAATGTCAGACAAAACAAGAAAAAGTAAATTTATTCAATAAAGAAATAATATACTTAAACAGAATCACACTGGTATTATAATTAGCTGAAAATACTGTTGATAATGCCTGAAGGACTTTTTGGCAACTTACCTAAATTTGCCCAGAATGTCAAAGTACATGTAGCCATGCTCAGGTACAAAAATGTCACCAAAAATGTGCAAAAGAACAAAAATCCCAATAAAAATTGTGACAAAACTTTAGACAGGCTGGATAATATCTAACTGATATAACATTAACAGATTTTGCTCAACTGTCTTATGTTTAGTTAAAGTTTAAAGATGTTAGGAGTGGTTTAAAATAGCTGCTCACTGAGTCAAGGAAGCAATAAAATAAAGACTCTATATAATGGATGGTATTTTTTTCCTTTCAAATACATATAATTGTGTAAAGACAGAGTAAATTAAATGAAGTAATTTGACTTAAAAGTAATTTGGAAATAAAATACTAAAACAGCAACAACAAAAAAGCTGTCATGTGTTTTGATTGTCATACCTATCTACTGAGCAAAATAACAGCTCTCCCTGTGTCTTACCAAAGAAATGAAGAAAGGCACACAAGTAAAGGACCTTAGTCCTTCCTAAGCAGGTTTCTGCAAACCACCCGACCAGAACAGGGCTCAGGGTGCTGGCTCCTATGAAGCACAGGTTGACGGTTGCAGCCAGGAAGTTGTCATAGCCCAGCTTCACGGTGCAAAACAGAATCATGTTACAAACAATCCCAAAGAATGTAAACCTCTCGCACAGCTCCACAAGCAGAACACAGATGACAACTTGGAGTTTCTTGTAAGATTTCTTCTGTGGTCTCTGGTCCAAAGTAGGAGTCTGGGAGACTGGTTGCACTCTTTCCCAGCCGTCCGGCGCTCTTTTCAGTCCTCCTGCCACCATTCCACCAGCATCGGGAGGTGAGTCCTCTGCTGCTTAGTTGGATGAGGACTGTGAGTACCGATCCAGCTCACGCTTATTGAGAACCGTCAGCAAGTAAAGCTGGAATCCTGCATCCTGGTGTGACTCCTGAGCTGAAATACAGACTAATAAGTCACAGTCTGTCTGTGTTGGTGGCTCCTTCATCTCTTCGTATCATCTCACTCAGAACTGTGGTTGTTGTGTGGGAATCTGACACATTGCGCACAATTTTATAAAGGAGTGATGAATGGTAGCAGATTAGAGAAGATCTCTGAATATTTTTAAACTCACTAGAAAGAAATAAAGAGCCAGTTTTTAAACTATCTTATCTTCCACTCATTACAAATTTGCAGAAATTTTGTGATCAGTAATAATATACAGAGAAAGTCTGTATTATTTTTCTCTGACTTTAAGGAAACTCGCTAAAATTAAGTAAAACACACAGAAAATATAAGTAATTTCTGTAGTATCTATGTAGTGATTTCTATAGAAGATATCCTTTTAAAAAGAAATCTTTCAAATGACTTTTACACAGAGTTCAAAACTCCAAAACACTTTTCTAAAATGTTAATGACCTGTAACCTGAATATAATACCCATTCCTGTATTAAGTAAAAACAAAAAAATCCATATATAGTGACAAAAGCAAATCTTTTCCTAAGGTCATCTAAGGTTAATCAATCCATTTGTATTGTCATCCAGCTGCACGTTGCTCAAAGTGATGTTAAATATTAACTTTTCAAAGATGCCGGACCACTTTTGGTAATGGTTCACAATATCTGCAGTCGTACTTTTTAAAATCAGCTTCCTTTACCAAAGAGATTAAGTTAAGACAACAATAAATGAATCTCTGCTGCATGTTGTTGCAAACTCACTCCAAATGTCACATCACCTAGTTAAGGCTGGCCCTCACCGAGCAAGCTCATTTAGAGTAGACTGCCGGTAATTAGAATCATGACGTTAGATTAGAGTGAGACAGAGTGCAGCTTAACTGCAACTAGATCAAGGCTGCAAAAAAACAAGCTTTTCTCCCAGTAAACTGATAGTCTGAGAACAAGAGAAAGCATTTCATCAGCAGGCATCGATCAGATGACATGTGACCACTGTTTTTAAAACATTTCCTATAATATAATATAATATAATATAATATAATATAATATAATATAATATAATATAATATAATATAATATAATATAATATAATATAATATAATATAATATAATGGTGACATAATTTAGTTAACTTACAAAACCCATTAAAATAGGTGATGGATTTGTTATTTTAGTGGATATAGAGTTGTTAAATGAGATAATCCTGTCAGAAAACTCAGTGATGAGTTTATACAAGCTTTCTTTGCAAGTAGTTTTGTCTGTTTTCTGGTGCTGATTGCATTTTACAATCAAAAGCGAGGCACCCAACGTAACTATGGTAACCCACAGCCTGCAAGAAAGCTTGAGAGCGTGGTGTATTATGGGAAAAGGAAACTGTAGTTAAATCGGTTCTAGCTTCCTTATTGAAAACGGGCAGCACAAAAAGACATTTTTGACTGTATCACAAAGGTAAAAAGTGAAACTATTTGTTTGTTATTTTCAGTAATACGCTGTGCACGCAGCTATGTAACTTTTTGACCTCTAACGATCACGCTGGAAAGTGTTAATTCTAATGCTAAAGTTAGCTAACTAGCTCAATGTTGCTAACCGTTGTAAATAGTGGCGTTGTATGGGGATAGTTGAATATTGTTTGTGTTGAAATGTATACATAGTCATTGATTCACACGCAAAATGCAAATGTAAACACGAGTGCAGCTGACGCTTCTGACATTTCGGCTTCAAACCGCAGGTATCGGCTACTAATGTCTGAAGGAAGGATGCCCAAGTTTCTCCCGTCTGACTCCGAAGGCTTCAGCTCGACTCCCGTCAAGACTAGCCAAGATAAAGACGTCCACACAGCCAAATATTTAGATAACGGCGTTGTGTCTGACGATGAAGATACGTTTTCGCTGCTTTCTCCCATCTATCACGACAGCGATGAAGAGGAGCTGAAGTACACCCCAGATCAGCAGACCTCACCCAGACACAGCAAGGACTGGAGTCTCTGGGCAACACCAGCTAGGTATTGCTTCAGCTCAAACACATATTTGGTGCTTCTGTTGAATATTTCAGATTGTATTCCCATCTGTTTGTATCATTTATAGATCTGAGCTGCCTAGGACGTCTTTAAAGAAGAAGCAGAGTGTACCTCTGCAGCTTGCAGGCTCACCTCCACTCAGTGCATGGGAGGCCTGGCTGGTGAGCAAAGCTAAGGAGGATCATCTTAGGCTGGAAAGGAAAGCAGAAGAGGTAAGAGGATTTTTCTCCTACCGTTGATTCATAACTAAAATTAACACCCTTCCACTCAGTATTTTATTGAGCAAGTAATATCACAGAATCTCTGCTGAATTTTTAATGCTTCCTAATGCAGGACCGCTTGCTTAGAGAAAAGGAAGAACGACAAGAACGAGAAAGAGAGCAGAAGAAACTTGTCATGGAAGAGAAGATCCGAGAGTGGCTAAAAATTAAAAGGGAGCGAGTAAGGATATGTGTTTTTACATGACAAAAAATTGTTATGTAGAATTTTATTGCGACATAAAATTGTGTAAGAGACCTGATGAAATTGAGTATTTCTTCTAAAAATCTGTTTTCTCATAAGGAAAGGCAAGAGCAACTTGTAAAACAAAGGAAAGACACGGAGGAGATGCAGAGGCAGCAGGAAAAGCAAAGGGAGATCGAATGTAAATCCCAGCAGAAATACAGAGACTGGCTGCAAAAGAAGAACCAAGAAAAACTTGAAAAAGAAAAGAAGGAGAAGGTCATATTTCTTATTTTGATTTTGCTTTCCAAACAGCTTAGGAAAGGATGCTGAAGCCTTTTTGTTTTACGTAACAGATGGAAGCTGCCCTGAAGGAGGAGCAGGAGAGAGAGCGCCGCAGGAAAGCAGAGGAGAGGTTTAAGGAGTGGCTGACGAAAGCCAACGAGAAAATCAGAGCTGTTCCCAAAACACGCTCTTGCTCTGCAAGTAAGATTGTTGAAGTAACCTAAATTATGAACTGAAAAGTATTGATTTATCTAGTATAAGTGCAATAACATTATTTTTGTTTCTGAGCTGTATTGGCTTTATTTCGCTTGCTATTTAATAATTGTAATGGATTCTTTTCACTCAGGCCCCTATGAGAATTTACACCCAGCGCCCAGCTTCTACAATCCAATCCCCTGGAAGCCGATTCATATCCCTCCTCCACAAACATCTCCGAACAAAACATCTGAGAGGAAACCACAAAGGCAGAAAAAAATTAAGCAAAATCCACTGTTTACCTATAGACAAAGAAACACAGCCAGCACAACACGTTTTCTGAACAGAAGATGACCCAAACAGCTCTGTGATGCATAGAGCTTAGACACTCATGACTCATGTAAACCAGCAAGAAATCTCTGCTGAGTCATGAAAGGACTCATGTTCTTTAAGTACCTTTGCTGTATTTACTTGTTTCTAATTCATTCACTTAGCTTACAACAAATCTGAGTAAGTTTTTTTTTTTAAATTAAGTTCAGAAAGTAGTTAATTTTTTTATACTGATAGTTGTTTTATACCTTTTTTTTTATAGTGACTAAACATCTCCAGCATGTACTTTAATACTCTGTTAATGGATCAGTTCATCCCGTTTTAAGTAAAATAAGTGTGATCAATTGCTGCCTCTTGTCTTATTTTCATCTTGCAGGGGTTAACAAAACCACATTTTCCTCTGCTTTTCAACATGCGTTGACCACACCACAGAAAAGATGGTATCGGCTTGTCACGGCCAAAGATAGAGCCCGGTTTGGCTCAAGTGGCTCTCACACTCACACATTGTTCTGGGTCCAGCTGTGCCTTGTTCTTCTGTGGGCTGAGATGACGACAGAAATGAGTGTGGGGGTGGGCAGAGGGAGAGAGAGAGAGAGCAATTGATTTAGAGCAGAATCCTCATTCTGGGTTAGCATCTCACTGTGATGCCAATGTGTGAAGCCTGAGGTAAAAATGATTTCCATTACACTTTATTCTGAATTGATCATGATAAAATGCTGTTGTGTGTTTTGGCTGATGTGTTTTGCTCTCTGTGCCTGTTGTCACCTGCTGTGGAATGTGTTATTTGACAGCAGTCAGACAGGGGGTCCTTAATGTAGGACATTTCTAAAAACTGATGAGAAGTTTTGGGTTTTATAGCAGACTGGTTATATTTTACAGGCCACAGAATTAGTTTTATGTTTGCACATACTTGATTTACAGTGAGCCCTCAATGTAAAATGTCTTGCGGATGAACTGTAATGTACTTAAAATGCCTTTTAAAAGTAGTCATACTTTTTAAACTTTGACTAGTTTTTTGGGAAGGAGTTTGATAAATCAACACAAAGTGATGCACAGTTGTGAACTAAAAGTCAAACGATACATATCGTTTTTTTTTTTTTTAGATTTTTATTTTTAAAAACGCGTGGCATGAACTTATATTAAGTCCTCTTGTTAATAAAAAATACAGCTGTTAGCCTTTTGGACAACTTTGAATATCTAGACAAATTTTAACCATTCTATGAAAAATATCTAAGGGTCAGTTTAACTGGATGGAGAGAGTTACTGACCATTCATTTTCAAGTCTTGCCTCAGAGAGATTTTAATTGAAATATAGGCAATAAAAAGAGTCTACTCTGTTTCCATCTGATCAGAGCACCTTTTTACACATCCTTGCTGTACATGACCTCATATGACTTTCTTTCAACAGCGGCTTTCTTGTTGCCACCTCTCTAAAAATACAAAATCTGTAATAGTTGTCCTGTCATCAGATTCCCCCACCTGAGTTTTGGATCTCTGCAGCTCATCCTGAATTAATATGGGTCAGTTGTGCCAGACTTTTCATTATTGTAAGACGGATTGAACAGCGCTCCATGAGAAGTCTGATTTATTCACAAATATTCTCTAACAAACCTCCAAGGAGCATACATAACAATTGTACTTATGCTGAGGTGAAATTATAGACAGATGAACTTTATTTATGACTTAGATGACTTCTGAAGGCAATTGGTCTGGACTTTGAGGATATCAGAGTAAAAAGGGTAAATACAAAGTTATATATTCTAAAAAGAAATCACTTCATATGTATGTAATTCTTTGTTTTAGTCTATGAGAAAATCCTACTTCAATATACTGATGTCAAACAATTGTAACATGACAAAATGCTAAACAGTTCTAGGGGGATGAACACTTTTACAAGCCACTGTGACTCATTGTTTTTGTGCTCGTCTGATGGAAATGTCAAAGGGTTTAACAGAGAAAACACTTCTGCTAATCAGTCTCAGATCACTGAGCTTTATATCTGCCTCTTCCAGGTACAGTGACCTCTTTATAGACCTTGAGCAGAAAACCAATATCCCAAGATGCAGTGGTGCAAGTGGGCTGGAAGCTGGAGGTCACATTTGCCAAGACAGGTAGGAGGCGTGTCCTTTAGGTTCTCAGAGTGAAAGAAACTAGAATAGGACGACGAACAACGGTCTAAAGGGCAAGAGTACAGACTTCAGCAGAGGAGCTGATTAGCGTAGTGTTTACGAAGTCATCATGAAGAAACTGATTTTGTATTTTAGGCTTTGTTTCTTTACAAGAAAGCAAAATGAGTTGTAATTCCTTTGTTTTTTGAGGTGTGTTACCTCATTCTTGATTGGGTTAGAATGACAGAAGAAACAAGCTGCTGGACTGGATTTGACTTTTTTTATACACACATTTTCTAACCTGAATGGGACATTTTTGCCCTGAACTCCATTGCTCGATATGTTGCCTATCTCGAGAATCTTATATTTCCTCACAAAGATGTGATTGAGCTTTATGTAAATACTCTCTCCTGTATTGACACAACTTACAGGAAACCAGTTCTGTTGCAAAGAGGCACAAAGGTCTTGGGATATTGCATTTCAGGCTCTGTGTTTATGTCACCATGCAGTCTCCCGAGTCAGAAGTTGAAGACTCCTTTGACTTTCTTTTTAAAATCATCCTGGTCGGGGACTCAGATGTTGGAAAGACCTGCATGGTGCAGAGGTTCAAGTCGGGTATATTCATTGAGAAGCAGCAGAACACCATTGGGGTTGACTTCACCGTTCGAACACTGGACATTGATGGAAAAAAGGTGAAGGTGGGTACTCTGTAATTCTCCTCATTTACATAAATGTTTTCTAGAATGAGCACTACCAGGAAATGGTTGAGTATACTGACATATTTCCTTGTGTAGGAGATGTCTTTAATGGCTGTCATGTTAAATTTATCCATATTTATGAAACTATTGGTCACTGTTCTTAAAGTCACCATCTACCATATTCTAATAAAAATAATGCTTTGCTTGTATCATTTCACTTATTGTTGTTACCTTTGTGTTTGCTCTCTGGGTGTGTTGGCTTGTTAAAAGCCAAGTTACTTTAGAACGTTATTAATATAACAAACATAACTCTATTTGTTCCAGTTGTATTTTGATGATACCAAGCCCACACTGTTAAACTGGTTAACCCATATTTTTGGTGCTGTGTCGTCCTTCAGATGCAGGTGTGGGACACAGCCGGACAGGAGCGTTTCCGCACCATAACACAGAGCTACTACCGCAGTGCACATGGAGCCATGGTGGCCTACGACATCAGCCGCCGCAGGACATTTGAATCTGTTCCCCACTGGATCAGGGAGGTGGAGCAGTACGGAGCAGCCAATGTGGTAGTGATACTTGTTGGTAAATATTTCCATAGTGGAGTAGTATCTCATGTTACAACCACAAATCTCTATTGGCTGTTTTTTTTTTTTTTTAGAAATACATGGGTTTCAATTTTTCTTTCTTTTTCCTTGACTAATATGGTGCTGGAAATTGTGGCTTGCATTTGTTTTTAAATCCCCAAACCATGATTAGCTGCAAGTACAGCTGAAATCTTCTATACAAAATATCTCAAACTAATTCTTTCTCTGAACACGCGCTGGCTAGGGCATTCTTTTAGCTAACTAATTCTTCCATCTAATTCAGTCTGCTGTGGCCCCAACTGTATGTTTAGATGGTGAACCTCCATGCAAAATCAAACCTCTAACACACATGATGCAGCCACCACCTTGTTTCACAATGGAAACTGTATGTTCAGGGTGATGTGCAGTGTTAGTTCTTCAGAGCACATCACATTTTTGCTTGTAGGATATAATGTGATGCTTTTGTTTCATCTGACCAGGTTTTCTTCTTCTTCTACTACATAATTGCTCTGTACTCTTACATGGCTTTACTTTAAAAGGGACATTATTTATTTTTTGTTTAACCATGCCAACAATCTAATTTTTGCAATTTGATACAGGCCAAATTTTTGAAGTTTATGACTAATAATTTTTGGCAGATTCTTCCACCTGAGCTGTGGATGTTTACTGCTCCTCCAGAGTTACTATGGTCCTAAAGAGTTGCTTTACTATCCTTTATTTTCCACTTAAAATGACACAGTGATCTGTGTTTTTCTATCCTATAAAATACATTGAAGTTTGAAGTCGTCATGTGACAAAATGTGAAAAAAGATTGAATTATTAGAGTCTCTCTTAAGCAACAAAACTGAACATTATTTTTCTTAATTTCGCCACATATTGAGTTGATGCTTCTCCTCATATAAAAAGTATATTTTACTGATGGAGAGAATGATGAAAATCCAGACGCTGACATCCTCTGCTCTGCAGGTAACAAGTCGGACCTCCATGCTCAGAGGCAGGTGCTGTTTGAAGACGCGTGCACTCTGGCTGAAAAGAACAGCCTGCTGGCTGCTCTGGAGACGTCGGCTAAGGAGGCCCAGAACATAGAAGCTGCCTTCATCCTCATGGCTCGGGAGCTGCTGGCACGCAACGGCATGGCCATCACAGATCAGAACTCTCATTGCTCTCCCCAGTTCATGCTGAGTGACTGCTCTCACCCGATTCAAGCCTCCATTTCTGACGATAAAAAGTGCGGGTGCTGAACAACCTGAGTCAGATTTAGCATTTGATGCAAATTTGAAGTTGGCCTAGTGGATTGGTCGTTCAATCAGGAAAGGACCTTCTTTAAAGACAATGTGTAGATGTTTGGTTTAGGTTGTGAGACAAAGATTTTATACATTTTCTTGTCATAGTATTTATGAATCTTATTGGGATCTTTAACAGGTTTGTAATATTCTTCTGGTTATTCTGACAATATGCCAGAGGACTTTGTACTAACACCTCAACGCAGTAAACACCATTTTCACTCTACATTTAGCTTCCTTTATCTTTTTAATTGCTCCTTTACAAAATATTGCTTTTACAGTACATTCCAAAGTATCAGCCTGCAAATTTCCATCACTTTTAAATCTTCATTACAGAACAGGTGCAACTTTCTCCTTGCCATTTAATCTAGCAAACATTCATGTTCACTTGTCAAACAGCACCTCATTTTTAATCCAACAGTGCAATGCTGTAAACTTTACAAAAACATAAAAAGAGAGTAAAATCAAAATACTGCATTTTTCAAGGTCTAAACTGAATATTGGCAACTTAATTTCCTGAGCATTAACCCTGACTTAAAAACAAATCAGGCTAGAATATATCAACCAACGCAGTATAAGAAAACAAAAGGGTGATTTATTTAGAAAAATAAAAGTAATCTTCATTTCAATAAGTGCTTTTGACCTTAAAGCCTAAGGTCAAAGCCATATTTGTGCCAATGTGGCCTTTGCTCTAAATTGATTTAAACATTCTTCCGATATATTGTGTGCTGTAAAAAACCTGACAGCTTATGTAATCGGTTTAAAAGCAGGCAAACGTTTTAAACTCTAATGCATAATACTCTATTTTTTTAACTAAATAATAATAAAAAAATTTAAATCCGGCAGGTTAGACTGACAGTTCCTCTCCAAAGTATACACAATTCTTTTAAAAAACAAAGTGTTTGTGATGTGAACAGTTTGATTAAGAATTTCAAAATATTGTGTGGATATGTGAGATTTACCCTGGACATTTTAAAAACAAGAAAACAAATGAGAAAAGAATTATATATATATGTAAACTGTAATAACTTGGTAGAATAAGTGTGCACACCCTTAAAATAACCACTAAATCCCTTTTGATTAATTTTTAGTATTTACTCTTTATGAATTCACATCCACTATAAATAATTATGAAACATTAAAATAAAGTTCTGTTGTCTAACTAGATTCTTCTGACATTTATGCATTTGCATCCTGTTGCTAAAGGGATAGTCTGTAGATGGCTTACAAACGTTCAAAGGGACACCATGGTACAAAGGTATCAGTCAGGAGAAGGGCATACAAAAAATAATTTACAGCATAAAATGCATATTGTGGTACAAAGATGAATAATTGGATAAAGTATCGGAGTACAAATGTTATTAAAACAGCACTTTTCAGCAGAATTGATCAAAAGACGAAATTAACATTCTTTTATTTACATGAACCTGAGGTTCATGCAAATAACCTCAGTCAATGTGGATAAAGTTCTGATTAATTTCAAATACCAAAGATCTGTTTGCTTGATAGTTAAAAGTAAAATGAGATTTTACACAGTGAATCTAAGCCAGGGATCTACAGCTCCAGTTCTTGAGAAACACTCTCCTACTACTCAATTATCTCCTCAACACTTCATTAGGTTCTGCAGAGACGTGGTGGTGAGCCATTAATTTAATTACAAAATAAAGTTTAGGAAAACTCTAGCCAGAGACCAGAACCACATGTCTTTGGTGTCAACTAACGTGGGCTGTGGAAAATGGATGTGTTCCTACATATCGAGATCTGGAGAACGTTTGGAAGACAGAGTGAAAGAAAACACTATCAAGTCAAGATGTGGTAATGTGATTCCTACTAAAGAAGGCTGAATGCTGAATTAGAGCAAAAGGATTAGCTTAAGGTTGTGCACACTTATGCTTTTTTAAACAGTTTCTTTGTTTTTCCAGAAGCAAACAAATACATACATGACATTGTGCCACATTAATGGTGGAAAGAGTTTTTAAATGATTTATCATGCTCTTTTTTCTTTAATATCATAAAACCTGACATGTAGACTTTAAGAGCCGCTGTAAATTGTAGTGTTAGGGTTATAACTGCTTGTTGAATATACTCTGAATTGCACAGTAACAGCCAGAATACAAAGAAAGGTTTTTAAAAAAGAGAAGCTATTTGAATATTCCCTGGTGCTACTCTAGAGGCCAGCCTTCCTGCTGGAACACCAACTCCACTGCCTCTTTCACGTCCTGCACCACGAAGGACGGCTGTGTGAGGGTGGGGTCGAAACGGAAGTCCCTGTGGCCGTGGAAGATGTGCTGCTCAGTGACTGTTTGCGCCGGGTCTGAAGGCAGCTCCTGCTGGTCTCTGCTGTACACTCCTGTACAGACCAGGATGGAGCTACAGGCCTCGGGGAGATCCTCCTCTGACCCATAGGCGACAGTGGCGCCGCCCATTTCCGCCGATGTCATTTTACGATGGTCGTCGACAGATTGAGCGGTGGGATCCGCTCCTCCTCTGCAGCTCTTGGCCTGCACTTTGGCATTGGCATGCTTAGAGGCCTGAAGGTAGCGATTGTAGAGGTTGGCTCCATATATGTCTGCCATGGGATTGTCTCTGTTGGGCAAAAGAAAATTCTTGTAAAAATAAGAATAATCATGTTATGATTTTTCTTATTCTTCTTAGTGTAAAACCCTAACTAAATAAACTCACCCGATAGCATAAAGCGTCTTCACAGGTTTGTTCCAGCCGAGCTTCTCTGCCTGCTGTCTAATCAGCAGCTCGGCGTAGTTATAAGTCACCACACTCGGCTTACCAATCAGAGCCTCATACTTCAGATCATAACCTGTGACCTTCTTGTACAAATTCTCTAAGCAAACCAGGAACATGCCATGTCCAAACCTGCAACATGGGAAATACTCAGTATTCAATGCTTCAAAATTTTATATTTATGTGTTTGCTATGACTTGCAGACAAACCTTGGATTTTTCGCCTCTGCCATCCACAGCAGGTCCATATTGCAGGCCAGGACCGGGATGTGAGGATACTGGGTCAAGGTCCACGTATTGCCCGGGTTTCCGTTGGTTAGGAGAACGTCAATGATGAGCTGAAGGTTGGTCTCCCATCTGATTGGCTCACCGAATAAAATTATGGCTGCAGACATTAAAACAAGATATGATCTGTATAGAAATTAACTTTCATAAAATATCTATTCACGACGCCAACCACAATTATTTACATCTCTGATGTGTAAAAAGTCTTAAAATAAGAATATGTTATTGGAGCAGCACAACTGCTCACTGAACATTTCAGAACTGACATTTAATTTATACATTTATTCTCATAACAACAAACTATTGTCTGACAGTATCCCCAGTGGCACAATTATTGATAAATCTGGCACTTTAAAAGAAATATAACTGAAGCAGTTTATTAATGTATACTTACCTTTGTTAAGCTGATCAGAATTTTGGGGAACTTTGAATGGTTGGTATCAATATAGCAGAGCTATTTATTTTAGCCACTGGCCAGGGTGAGGATCTACAGATATCTTGCCACTACTAAAAAATCTCTGTGTGAGAACTGCAGCAAAGGGTGGCAACTTGAGGGTTTCAAAACAGTGTTAATAACAAAGATGGTGAAATCAGGCTATTTGATTTGTGTACTTGTTAGCTGCAATCCTCTTAAAACAGGTTGGGTTACAAATGTTTATCAGATAAAACATTTCAGATTTTCAGAAACACCCCATTTGGTTTCTGAGGGAAAAAATGATGGCTATGTGGAAAGGCAACCAAGATTGCTACTGAAGTATAGCGGAGAATCTGTGTTACTGTGGGCCTATTCATGTGATTGGCATCATGAATTCTTTAAAATATGAGAAGATTTTAATTAAAAACCTGCTGGACTTTGGCAGTTAACTAAAAAAATGTGATCACTGGGTTTTTACAGCAGTGATCCAAAATACAGAAACGGTTCACCAGGCCTGAAATTAACTCCTACAGCCATTTCAGTTCCCATACCTAAATCCTACAGAAAAAGTGTGCAGTGAAGAAAAAAAAGAGTGAATAAGAGAGAATCCTGAAATCTGTATTATCTATACAAAGAGAGAGGTCTCTTTGTATGTTCCAACCTTGTAAATTGTTATAGGAAAGCACTAAATGCTGCTAAATGCTGAGACAAAACATATCTGCCATGATTATAGTTCTAGATTATAGTTTGGTTATTTTGATCAAAATCGATGTCTTAAAACAAACATTTCCTCCCACTGAATAAATAAAACTAATCAGTGGATGAAATAAATATGTAAATTTATGCTACTGCTCTCGCTTGTTGACTGCTGGAGATGGGCACAAGCACCCCTCTCGATAATGGATGGAGATCATGCTACTGCAATAAAATGTGAAAGAATTTTAAGACTTTTTACACGTTTTGATAAGAAGGTGCCAAAACACTTGTCTGTGTTTGTGTAAGCTGCCTGTTTGAGGGAGACATACCATTTATTGGCCGTAAGTCCTTGTTGGGTGGAATCTGTAAGAAATTCAACAGTTAAGCTTGACGTCTAACTCATGATACATAAACAGGACACAACAATCAGTGGCACTTACAAAGTCTTTGGGCCTTCTGTTGTGGTCCACCATATCCAGGACAGGGTACGCCTCTCTAACCATATCTATGGTGACCACGTCCTCAAAGCCCAGGCTGGCGTTTTGTGAATTAAAGGTCACAATCAGATCAGATCAGCAAGTTCAAAGAACACATTTTCTGAAGGTTTTGAAAACAACTTTCTTTAGGGATGAGGGATAGGCTAATCAATCAATCAATCAATCAATCAATCAATCAATCAATCAATCAATCAATTCATCTGGGACTGGGACTCAAACCTTGGAATGTTTCACTGCTTTGTGTGGCAGCATGTACCAACCGAAAGCAGTGCATCATTTTGTGGAAGGTAAAGGCTTCATCAGTGGTAACCGAACCTGTAAGCTTCTAACTGACCCTGACTGTATTAAAAGGTCGGAGGTCGTAACTTTGTAGTCTTAAAGAGAAAGAGTCCTGTAAGAACTGCCAAGGGGCTTATTGTACCAGCCACAGATACTCACAAATTTAAGGAATTCAAATGGAAAAAGGAAGGACGTGAATGGCAAAGTGCAGCCCCTAATCTGGGTAAAAACGTGTGAAGTTAATCTGTCCAGTATACTAGCAATACTAGAACATCAATTACACAGAGGGCATCAACAACCAGTGTGCTTTAGTATTTTGTGAGAACTGTTTTGTTCTCTGTTGACATATAGAGTAAAATTATGCTTTCAGCATAATCCTTTTTGTTTTCTGCTGTAATTTCTGAAAAGAATCTTAAAACCCTGCATGACCCCCAGTGCCTGTTTCTAAATCACCTCACTTTGAACTAAGTTAACCAAACATTTAAACAAAAGGAAGAAATCTGTGAAAAGGCTTCGTTGCTGCCATGGGTACAAAGATTAAACGCTGATAGCAAAGTGGAGCTTGCACCAAAACACACTAAATCAACAGATCATGTACAGACTGGCTTAGGCAAATAGCCAGCGTGAGTGGAGGAACCGTCAGATAAGATAGGATACTTGTGAGCCACCTCCTCAACAGGACCCTGACCGGAGACCAGCACGCACTTTTTGTGAAACTGGGTAAATATTCGCAGAGGACTGTGGGACAGCATCACCTGGTCTGGAGACACCTGAGGAAAGAAGAGAGATAAGAAAGCTCATGAAAACCCTGAGGAGACAAAAGAAGCTAATTTAATGGTTTAGATGTAGCTCAGTTTACCTCGACCTCAAGGAGATGAGACAGATGCTCAGCTTTCGTCTGCCTCATGCAGTTCCCTGCGTTTGTAACAAAGACCACAGGAACCTTGTACTTCCCGTGGCGGTCCACCAAGTTCCTGAAGCACTGCTTGGCTGCTGGGATCGGGGTCCTGCCTCGGACCAGGACCCCATCTATGTCAAAGAGGAGCCCAAAGGAGCTGGGGTCCTGCAGGGGGAACCAGAGGGGCCAGAGTGGGGTTGTTCATTAACATATAGACAGGATGAGACCAAGATTTAGTTTTTGGCAATAAAACCCTCCAGTTGGGTTTAATGTGGAAGATCATAATTAGGCCCCCTGTTAGATACGGTGGAGGATCTATGATGCTGTGGGCCTGTATCTCTTCTGAAGGGCCACAGAAATGTGTAACATTACATGACACCACAGACTCAAAAATCATGTATAAAAAGGCTGTAAGCATGATTTCTTTGAAGAGCTCACTATCATTTTAAACTCACTTTTCATTAACTATGGTGAGAAGCTTGTCAAAGATAAATGCCCAACGTCACACAGTTTAAAAAGCATTATTTTACATGAATTAATTTTATGTCAACTCCGGAGTTTAAAAGCAGGTAACAAAATTTCTCACTCATTATTTTTTGAATTTAGCAAATATAAGTAATCGTGGTCATTATAAGCAAACTAAAACAGGAAAGAAAAGTCCACAAGACCTGCGATCCTATTGGTAGGCGAGAAGGGTGAGAGGTTGTTCAATAACTGAATGAAAACTGAATCCCTATATTTGTGATCGATAAACAAGCTGAACTTTTGAGTCATCCACATGTACTGTAAAAAAAAAAAAAAAAAAAAGCACAGATCACAAGTGCAGCCATTCAACACAAAGATCCTGGTCTCATCGTTTGCACGTGGATTCGTTCTGACGTAGGAATCAATAAAGCATCAAATCAAAGCAGTCACTTACATGGCTATAACATCTTGAGCTGGTTGCCTGCTTCGCTGCTCCCTCGCAGCTTGACCTGAGCAACTGCCAGAAACTTTTAAAACACCTCAGTCTCTGCATGGCTCCGGGCACATGAGTGGGAAAAGCGCCGGCGAGTAAACAACTACCTAACTGGCTACTCCGTGGAAGTGACACCTGAGGCAGGAGCTCATAATATCCGCAGCAGCGACTGTCAGCACTTAGACTGTAGTTTCGTCATGCTGAGCGTATAGATACGTGCATTCAGGACAAACCGTACCGCTAGCAACGCTTACTATAGCCGGAGCGCATGCGCAGAAGACCAACTCGTATAGTATTACGTAATGTAGTTTCATATCACCGGAAACACGTCGCCGAAAGGATCGCTTCAGTTGAAATGAAACTAAAGAAGCAGTTTCCAGATTTTTTTTACAGCCACAAGTATTTCCAAAATAAGTAAATTTTAGAGGTAGAAGCAAGGATCCCTACTGATTTTTGCGAAATATTTGTTTTAACCCAACATAACTCTCAAGAGATTGGTAGGAAAAAACGGAAGAAAGAAAAGAGGGAGGATGAAAGGAAGGACAGAGGCCATAATAAGACAATGGGATCGATAATGATGTCTACAAGTATATTAAAAAACGAACATTGATGTAAACGAATTTTATTGGTTCAAAGCACAAATGATTAAAAAAAGTAGTCAACATGTCAATAAAAAACAAACAATAGAAAAATCGGTAAAAGTGGAAAACATTCGAGAGAACGTTCTTCAGCTGATTCTTAGTTCGTTTTCAAGTCCATAAATTTTGGCTTTCAGAGCCATAAGCTCATTCTGAACCTTTTTCGTCCTTGAATTAGTTTGTCGTACTTCATGCAGAATGGCTAGGTCCTGGTTGGGCCCAATGTTTAATGTGACCTGAAGAAAGCAAAATGATTTAGGTTTTATAAAGCTTGTCATATAAACATTAAAACAACAAAAAACACATAGTTGGGGCATTTTTTTACCTTGAGGAGCTGTTTCTCTACATCTTTGAGCTTCTGTCTGAGGAGTTTTAGATCTGCCTTAAAGCCCTCCACCTCCATGACCCTTCTCTTCTCCAAAGCCTCATAGCGCTGAGTCATGAGCTGGAGGCGACTGGCCATCTTGTCTGAACGCTCCTGAACATAAACAGGATAATTCATAAGAAAGTCAATTTAAAAAAAAAACACACAAAAAAAAGCACACAATCCAGAATTTCTCAAAGTAGCAAACCTTAAATATTTCTCTGCCTACGTCTCCTTCCTCTCTGATTTGGGACAGTTCTGTCTCCAGTGTGATACATTGCTCTCTGAACATCTCTGCCAACTTGTGAGCTTGTTTCAGATCATCTTGTAGAGCCTGATAAAAAAAATAAATAAAAAAAAACAGCACCAGGATAAACAGGTATTGCTTATTGATGACGCTGCTCAGTAAATTTAATTTAGGGTGTACAACAAAAATAATCAAGTAGCTTTTATTACCTTTTTCTCCTGCTTATGCTTGTCAGACAGCTCATGTTGGGGTTGAGGAAGAAAAAGAGCTGATCTGCTGCTGCTGGGCTGCCAGGATCTTGTCAGTTCAGTGCCGTCGAACCGGGCCTTCGCCCTCCTCAGTCGGTTGTGGCAGGAGTCCAGCTCCCTCAGCAGCCGATCTTTTTCTACAATCCAGCTTTTCTCATTGGCCCGAGCGTCAAATTTCTGCTGTAAGAAATCTCTTGTGCTTTCATGCAACAGGTTCTGAGTCTGCTGGAGCCTGGTGCGTAAACAAAAAAAGATTAAACGTTACGGTAAGCTTTGTAAAGAGTGCCACCCATAAATTTAGATATTAAAAAGACACACTTTTCACTCAGTGCAGCAATGCGTTCCTGGTCTCTGTGTCGCTGTGCCTGAGATTCCTCTGTTATGATCCTCCGATCCTCGAGGAGAGCTTCTATCTGCTCTCTGACCAGACGCGTCTGTTCCTCCATCTGAGCCTGCAGCGCCTCCACCTGAAAATGCAAGCTAACACTGTAAAAATGACCATAACTTGAAGCATCGTATTAATGTGGGGGAGAAAAAAAGACAAAAAAGAAATAGATGTCATTTTTTTACTTTTGTAGTGGCGCTTATCAGAGTAATAATTAACACGTTTTCACAGTGGAGCAGTACCTGCAACAATAATGTCTGGTTGTCGTTCCTGTACTTCTCTACACCATCACCAGCTGATTTTGTTTTCCTGTTAGCCTCTGTTCAAACATTAAAATTTAAAGATAATTTATTTCTTTGAAAAACAAACCAAAAAAAATAAATAAACACACTCACTCAGACTGTTTTACATAAATAAACTAGATAGTTTCAAACCTTTTGTTGCCGCAGCAGGTCTTAGTTTAGTTGGCCTTAGACTGAGATTTTCATCAAACACGGACTCAGGGTGCCTCTGAGTAATTGTGACCTGACAAAGCAAGCATGATGTTGTCATTAGGGTTGTCTGCATTTCAATGTCATTTTTTTCTGCCTTTAAAAATTAAGTGTAATTCTCTTAAATTTGAGTTAAATGTGTACACAAAATTACAAAATAGTTTTATTGAACCCAAATCAACTATGACATACTTAATATAAAGCCACCAAAAGCACAGTGAAAGGCAGAAAATAATTTAGCTAAGCTTCAAAATAATTCAAACCCTTTAAATATCAGCCCATAGCCAAAGCCTTGAAAATTTTAGAGTTATCTCAATTGTCTTATATAAAAAGGAAACAATAATGACAGTTTGTCAATTGAAAGAGATGCTTCTGTTAAGCAAACACTATAGTTAAAAACCATTTATAACATTTTATACAATAAATGTAAAATATATTAGAGATCTATGAATTAGTGAGTCTGTTCCACCTTGTGTGGAGGCTCTTGGTGAAAGTATGTAATCTCTCCAGCATCAGGACCGACAAGAGCAAGAAGGTGTTGAATCTTTTTCCTGTCCTCCAACTCTCTGTAGCAAGAAATACAAGATTAAACACTGATGGGAGACAGCCAACATATTGTATAGTTAACATATTCATCCCAAAGCCATCCTGTGTCTTAAAACATAAAAACAAACAAACAAAACAAAAAATCCTCATATCACATTAATCACACACATTTAGTGACATCACAGATCAAGAGTTGGTGGCCACCTAAAAAAGTTTCTGGAAAACCACAGATGAAAATAATTTATAATAATTGTGTTTAATCCAGCGCAGTGCACCCACCTGATCTTTAGTCTGTCATTTTCTGCATAAAGTCGGAGCGACTGCTCTCTCTCCTGGAAAAGGTAGACCTGCATGTCACTCAGAGCGTTCTGAAGCTGTGTAACTTCTCTTTCACGCTCCTGTATGTCATACTGCAGTTTGTGCTGGAAGGACAGTGATACAGAATATTCCTTAAGCGATTTAGGAACTCGGATACTCAGTGACGGCTGAAAACCTCCCTCCCCAAAGAGAACACCCACCTGATCCTCTGCGATGCTTTTAAACTTTTCCAGCATTTGCAACAGCTCTTCGTGTTCACCATCATACTGGGCGATCTTCTGTCTGTAGAACTGCAGCAGCTCCCTGGAAGGACGCAGGTAAGCAAGACGCTCCTCTATGGGAGGAAGTGGGGAATCTAAATCTTTACTGGGGGAATGAATGCTGACTCTGTAGGACAAAAAAAAATATATGTATGACTCATTTTAAAGATTATTCAACTTCATATTCAGCAATGTACCTGTGCTCATTTAACACAAATACTTATGATGACAGGACTATGTTTTTGGACTGTGAAAGTGCACTGACGTGAAAACATTTTAAGAGACTAGATCTGTAGATTGGCACAAACATCTCTAACCTGTGAGGCGTTCCATGCTTTGCTGGAGATCCCATTCTTCCAAACATCTCTGAAAACGAGAGAAGATTATGCAGCAACATTCAGCATCGTGAATAAATGCAACCTAGTCCAAAGGAAGTTGTTGTTGTCTATCAAATATTTAATTATAAGACAGTTTTGTTCATGCATAATTAAAAATAGTAGTAATGGGAGAGAAAGAAAGAAATCTAAGACACCTCTGTGACATTTTGAACTTCCTTTCAGCAACCGAGCTAAAACAAGATTCACATAAACCCACTGAAACAGTTCTTTATAGGAGAAACATGAGTGATCGTATAAACGGAACATAAATATAATGACATCGTCAGTCTCTTTTTGTCTTTACATTTGGTCTAAAAACAAGCCACCACATTAATGTATAATAGCATAGTTGTTTCAATGATTGTCAAAGTATTTTTAAAGCGGAATAAAATGAACTGTTACATACAAGTAAAGACGTCGGTTCCAGAATCTGAACTGTGTTGTTGCTCAGAGCAACGGCGCAGTTCTTTTTTAAATCCAGCCTACTTCCGCTTCTTTGTGACTAACTGTGCAGAGGAAGTTGGGAGCGCCACCTATCTGCTGGGCTGTGCAATTTCCTAATGTTATTTAGCGAAACCATTACCATCAGATTTTTTATTCATTTTAATCCAATGAATGTGACATACGTGGCTTAAATGTTGTTTTTGGAATAAAATTAAGAACGTTTGGAAAAGTACAGCAGCAGCTCTCCACAAACTAGTCAAGTTTGCCAACAAAAAGCGGTGACTGTATACAATTTCAAAATAAAAGTAATTTCTTTGACAGGTTAGTATAAATTAAAGCACATAAAAATAATTTAGAAAAGATTATTTTTTAAATATAATTTATAATTGCATGATAACCACATAAAAGCCCCATGAAACAGTCCTTGGCGAAAAAATATCAACCGGAAACGCCTGTTTGGCCTAACTTGACCACACTGTCTTGGGTCCTGTAAAACTTCAGCGACACCACCTCTTCTCTGGTCGGACTGTTTTGTCTTTCTCTCAGAAATGGAGCGGAAAGTTGCTCGAGAATTTAGACACAAGGTAAGATAATCAACTTTTTATTATATCGTCCAATAATATCTTAATAAAAAATGGTACTGTGTTACCTGGTTGTTTATTGCGGTGTCTCAGGTGTCTCCACCGGAGAGGATGTTGCGCACACAGAGGCCTATTAATGAAAGAGCTGAATCAGTCAGGAATTATTTAAAAAAATTTTTATTTTGAACAAGAAAGCAAAGTTGATTCAGGACAATTTCTTTAATCTGTTGTTTATCTTGATCTACATATTTGAAGACAAAAAACAAAAACAAACAAACAAAAAAACCTATTACTGTCACTAGAGGTACTTTGGGGTGAATCTTGTTATTTTGAGGTATTTAACATTCCTTCATAATGAAAGATTATTTATGTCGACAGAAATTCCCGTCAAAATTCCATCGTACAAAGAGTATTATGTACTTACAGATTAAAGTATTTTAAAACTAGGGTGGACTTAAAAAGCGAAGAGGGAATTTACCTTTTAAAACTCTTCAATTGAGCAAAGTAAACAGAAAATTATTATAGACCTACAATTAATTCAGATAAATGGTCATATTTTGATTATAATGAATAAAATTAAGTTTTAGCTCCTTTTCCACTTTTAGCCATTTTTATGTGTTTATGTAAAATGACACATTTATGTAAAATGTGTCACACACATTTTAATCTTTGATTTTTCTTGCTGTTGAGAAGTCATATTATTTAGATGAGCCTTTAAAATTATCAAAGAGCATAGAATAATTAAGAAAGGAAACCTGATAGGCTGGGGCATTTTTATCCTTGGAGCATGCAGGGATCACCACAAGGCCATCTGTGCTGCCAGGCGGGGCCCATATTGTCTCTACAAAGGGCAACATAGCATTAGATAATATGCCACAAATGAGCATCCAAGCAGAAATAACGAGATAATTTATGGGTTTAATTAAAATTCAGTCTTTTGTTGTTGTTTTTCCAGACACGGTCATGTCTGCCCTGATTCAAAATAATTTTGGATTGTTGTTTTTTGTGCCTTAGAACCCACCTGAGCTGGTGATTTGATCAAAGTTTATGTAAAAATGTTTATCATTATAACACTTCTTATACGTGAATATTGTATAATCTACTCCTAAGCATACATTGCCCTTCGATATAAATGCACGACACACAGGGAGCTCCAACGTTGTTATTTTATGATTCCAAAGTCTGTGGTTCAATTCAAGGCAGGGCTAACCATTTCCAGCAGCACTAAGCAACAGACATTTACAATGGTCATAAAGTCAGGCGTGTTTTGAACACACCCATTTCATTTTGATGACCTGTCCTCATAAAACATTACCATTAAAAATACTTGTGCATGTGAATAAATTGGAATATCACTCAAATTAATCTATTTCAGTAAATAAATTCAAAACGTAAAGCTCATTTATAGGATTAGTTGAAACTACGTTTACACAGACTAAATAAAATTACATAGCTTTTTTCTTCTCAATTTCTGACATTAAATAAAATTAAGTCTTCCCTATTTAATGTCATGTCGGATTGGAAAACATAATTTCTCTTTGGTTAATGTCAGAATTAGGAAAAAGCATTGTTTTTATACTTTGTCCAAGATCAGAAGGAGACTGATGATTTTTAATAGATGTCATCATGAAAAAGTGTATCTTTTAATGTAGTGTATGTAAATATTTCATGACTGTATTAGGTTCAGTTTTTTCACCAAATTGCTGAAGTAAGTTCACCTTTTGAAGATATTCTTGTATCGTCCTTTAATCTTAAGTTTAAGATACGTTTGTGTGCGAATGTTGGGTGTCATGTCTGTGAGATGTAAGTTGACACTACTGACCTTCCTCTTGCCGCCTCTCTAGCTATTATCTCCTGGTGCTTTGATGGAGAAGGACAGCGGTCATAGATTCAGATCATCCCACAGTTTAGTTTCACCCTTACTTCCTCTGCTTAAATGAAATCAGGTTCTGAAATTAGTGTGTGATTTAGCAAAATTAGCTAAGGGATATCAGGGTGAAATGTGCATCAGTGATTGGCCAAAGCGTTTCCTGAAAACCATCCTGCTGCACCTGAGCCGTCATCAGGTTAGTAGATGGCTTCGGCCCCTCGTGGCATTGGCGGGACCATGGGTGGGACAGAAGGGTGTATGTGTGTGTTTGTGTGTGTGTGTGTGTGTCGGTGAGCTGACAGAAGATGGATGGTGCCAGATGTTTCTGTTCTGTTGCAGGTGGAACTGCTGATTGAAAATGAGGCAGAGAAGGATTACCTGTATGATGTTCTCCGCATGTATCACCAGTGAGTACCATCTGTCATTTCTCAGGTGGTCAAAGTGAGTGTTAGTTGCTGTTTAAAACCAGATATCTTTGTATAAGTAAACTCCTGTAGAGTATTTATTAGATCCTGTCATTTAGGGAGAACTACTTTGAATAAAAAACAAATAGTCTTGAAGTAAAGCCCTTATTATTGATATGCTGGAAATCAGTTTTCCTTTTAGTTTCGTCTTATTTATAACATTTTTGTGATATGTTTTCTCATTTAATCTGAGTTGTCTTGCATCTTTCCTGAAGTTTGTTGCTTACTGAGATCAGAGTAACTGGGTGAACCTAATGAGGCCAGTAGGCTAAAAGTCTTCTAGGTTTCAATTAATCTTTGTACAGAAGCAGAGTCCTGTGGCCTCATTGGATGAGCCTCTGATCCATTTCCATTGTGCTCCGACAAGCTTGACTAGTTATCCACAAAAGCTCTTTTTTTATGCTCGTCCTTCAAATGGGGCTGAAATGACACATATGCATAATTAAACAAGCATACCATGTGTAGTTTCTTTTCTCTTTTGTCTCCATCTGAATTGCAGCAGAGAGAAGACTGGATTATCTTTTCCATTGACATACAATGATATATTTATTCTTGATCCTTTGCTTAACTAATTATTATTATCTGTATTAATTTGAATTTGCAATAAAAAAATCTGGTTGCTGTGTAGAAGCTTGTAAATTAATAAATTAAAATTAAAATTCTATGGTCTTCTACTGTCTGATTGAAATGATTGTGTGCATTAAAAATGATCTAATTGTAAAATCGTAATTATTTTGGGGCATTCAGGTAGGTTGAACTGCTTCATTCCCTTTTTTAGATTTTTTTTTTTTTAGAGTTTTAAAAGTTAAATATTTATTGTTATGCAGTCATGGTAAAAACTGCACCACACAATGGTGGCTTACTATATGACTTTGCTATAAAAAACACAACTTTGCCTCAACCTTCACAAGTTTCACATTGAAGTTTGTGAAGGTTTATTTAATGCCCCGTCACAAGCATTTGAAGCAGGTTGAGTTCATTTCTTCATGATATTCCTGCCCAGTTGGATTATGGTAATGCAGACATGACTACCTGCATGCCACAACAAAATGACCTTAAAGTTGGGTGTGGTCTTTCAAGAATTATTAAGCATTGCAGTTTCCCTCCTAAATCATATGAAGCACCAAGGGATGATAGTCAAAACCTAATTCTTATATTCCTTTGCATATCAATGTCTTTTAGCCTATCCTTCTAACTCCTCCATAAATTTAAATCCTGACCATGTTTTGTATTCACTCAACATTTTATACATTAGTTTTCTTCACTGTGAGGCAAAAGTAACCCACCATAGACTGGTGTAACCCATTCTCTCTCTCTTTCAGGTCTATGGATTTGCGGGTGCTGGTGGGAGACCTGAAACTGGTTATCAATGAACCAAAACGGCTTCCGCTGTTTGATGCGATCCGGCCTCTGATCCCACTCAAACACCAAGTCGAGTACGACCAGTTCACACCTAAGAGGTCAAGGTGAGTGCAGGACAGCATTTTAACTGTTTTGCTATGGAGATAGTCTCAGCTGTGATGTATCTTAGTGATAAACTTGATTAAACTTCAGGAAGCTGAAAGAGGTGCGTTTGGATCGAACACAGCGTGACGGACTGGGTCTCAGTGTTCGAGGAGGACTAGAGTTTGGCTGTGGACTCTACATTTCACAGATTGTCAAAGATGGACAAGCTTACAATGTTGGCCTTCAGGTACATAAATATTAAATATTTCTAAAAAAATTATCTTTCTTTCAGTTTTCTATTTGTCACACATTTTAGGAGAAAAAATTGCACATATTAAAATCAAGAAAAATATATCTCTTACCCTATTCTAGTGTTTGCAAAAGTTCTTAGATCTTTAAACTTTTTATGCTATGCTGAGTTAAACCAAAACCTTAATGAATTTGATCAGAGTTACAGTACAGAGTTACAGTACAGACCAAAGGTTTGGACACACTTTCTCATTGAATTCAATGAGAAAGTGTGTCCAAACTTTTGGTCTGTCTGGTCAAAAGTTTGGACACAAAGTTGTGTCCAAACTTTTGGTCTGTACTGTATGTGACACAAAGTAGCACATAATTTTCATGTAGATGGTTTATATGGTTTTCAAGTTTAAGTGAGTCCATCCCTACTTAAACCACCCTTTGCTACAATTATATGCAAATTTTATGAAGCATGGCTTTCCGAGCTTTTCACATCTACAAAGGTAATTTATGATCCAATTCTTCTTAGCAAAGGAGCTAAAGATTGGTTAGAGGGGATGGAGCACATCTGTGAACACCTGTTTTCACGTGTTCCCCATATTCTCGGTTGAATTTAGGTCTGGTCTTTTACTAGACCACTGAAACTTATGAATGTGCTTTGTTGTATGGCCACAGTTCTAGAGTGACTAAATGTGGCCCAGGCTCTTCAAGCAAATGCATTTTTAAAAATATCTTTAAATATCTTGTCACAGACAAACAAAATATTTACTGTTTATTTACCAGATTTTTGCACTGACCTTAATTTGAAGTAATTTGGACCATAAACATCCATCAACCTTTACTTAGAAGCAGACTTTAAAATATGGATTGGTATCGATAATATTAGTCATTTTTTAACATATTGGTCTGATAAATAAAAGTGAGCCGATTATTGAAACCGATAATTATTTCCATATTATTACCATTTATTTCTGGAGGACGTTGGTCATGTAGTATTTGATCATGTTACAGTGAAACTGGTATTAGCTGTGGTCTTTTTAATCGATATCAGTACCAGGTACTGATATTAACTCATATTTTCCATATTGATGCATCCTTACTTTAAACAAACCACCCTTAAAAAAAATCTGGAAACTGGATGCCTTTTAGACCTTTTTATTTTTTATATCTGTGATGATTTACAGAAATCCTTTTCAGAAAAAAACAATTTTTGTTTAGTTTATTATTTGAGCAGATAAATATAATAATAAATGTCACAAGCAGTTTGCAATTAATTAAGAGAAAAGGCAGTAAGTTCTTTAAACTTGACAATTTTGGCTCCCATAATAAAGGGTTTGTAAAACACGATTCTAAACCATTCCTCAGTGGTCCTGGCAGTACGTTTATGATCATTGTCTTGGAGACAGAAAAACCTCTGCACCTGTCTCCATTCTTGGTCATGGTAGGTTTGCATTTTTGTCAAACCATTTCTAATAAAAGGATTATTTTTGTATTTTGTTACGTAGTATGTGGGACCTGAGATGCAACACACAGTTTGAGTGATTGTTAAATCAGAACTGTGTTCAAAGGATCCACTATTTGGAGTAGATCCCATTTACTCCCAAGATGGCTCTGCTCCAGAAAGTATTTATGAAAATCCCTTCAGATTTGTGTTTTAAAACAGATGCCGTTTCTATCTCTGTTTGCTCAGTGTTGATATAACAGATAGAACTGTTCATAATGGTGTCTTTGGAGCCGACTGGCTATTTTCTGCCCTGCAAGATTACAAACATACAATCGGTCTCAAATTCTCCAGCTGTGTTGTTGAACGTAATGCTCACGAATAGTGTGCCCCTAATGAATTGGCAGATTGTGCTGCACTCAAAAGAACATTGAGTTCCTCAGACTCATTCATTCCAGACAGTTCATTATGTACACAATTACAGGGGGAGGAAATAAACATACATGAAGGCTTAGAATCAGACTCATTTTATTTGTGATTTTCCTTTTCACAAAACATTAATGTACTCATTATCATGCCTTGTAAAAAGAAAGCAAAGCTCAAATAATAGGGCAGATGGTTAAGTTAGGACACAAAATGAAATTTCAGCACCAGAATTTGAATGTTTCTATTTAAGGCCAGCCCCTGTTTCAGAGTCTCTGGCTATGTGAGCCAATTTTAATTTCTAAACAAATTAAAATTGACAAATAATTTGACACAGGAAGCAAACGTATAGAATATTTCTTGGGCTTCATGCAGAACTAGCAACCTGCTGTCTTTTTAAAACATCCATAGATCCTTAGATAAAAGTAGACAGATGGTGCAGCATTATTAGAGACAAAAAGGCTGATTTATATATATAATGTAGAGAAAATGATTTGTACTAAAAATAGACTAAAGTATTAAAGGAAACTTATGTTGCAATCACATGTTTCTACTACAGGTAAGGGAAATATTAGTGAGCATAATTTCACAGAATTGAAAAATCCAGAGTATCCCTTTAACTGCTCTTGTCTGACAAAATCAGATTATATTTCAATTTGACTCTAGGTGTTTGTGTAGCCTAATATTATCTGAAAGATGTGGGTCTTACTGTAATATACAATTAAACACTAATCATATGTAAAAGCATCTTCTTGTAAGAAATAAACTAAAATGTAGGACTTTTAGAGAGTCCTACATTTTTGTAAAGATACATTATTTGTTCTCTTCTTTTCAGTTCCTGTATATTTGGACAATATTCTTAGAAGCTTATTGCAAAAACGATTTAGTGAAGAAAGTATCACTTCCAAGACAAATTGTTAAACTAAAATGGTTTGTACAAATCAGTAGATCATGACCTGTTGATCAAACAGGAATGTAAAAATGTTGGATTAGCAGAAACGTCGTCTCTGACCTCAGCAGATTCATTGAAATGAAAGTATCAATTTTAAGGTCTGCACTGATTTACAGGTGGGTGACGAGATCGTGCGAATCAATGGCTACTCCATCTCCTCCTGCATCCACGAAGAGGTCATCAGCCTCATCAAGACCAAGAAGATTGTCTCACTCAAAGTTCGCCGTACGTTGACTTTTGTGTCCTCAGTACCAGAAAGAATATTTAATACTTCACTATATCTGTGATTTGTTATTCATTTGTCTTTTATACAGATGTGGGGATGATCCCAGTAAAAAGGTCAGGTTTATTAATTCTTTTCTGTGTCCTGCATGTCCAAAAACAGCTGCTTAGTTTGTGTGTTTTTGTTTGCTCCAGCTTGTCTGATGAACCCTTGAAGTGGCAGTTTGTGGACCAGTTTGTGTCTGAGTCCGGGGTAACAGGCTCCATATTTTTTTCATGGCTTTAACCGGCTCAAAAGCTCTTGTGTTTTATTCAGTTGTTTTGTTTGTACTGCTTCAGGAGAAGAGAAGCAGTGTGGCCGGCTTGGCGTCTATTAGTGGGAAGGAGATCAAGGAGAAGAAGGTTTTCCTCAGTCTTGTGGGAACTAAGGGTATGGGCATCAGCATCTCAAGCGGCCCAACCCAGAAACCTGGGATCTACATCAGCAACGTCAAGCCAGGCTCCCTCTCTGCTGAAGTCGGACTTGAGGTGATTTCTCCAACAGGACTCTATGATGTCTCCGATAAAGGAGAGTAAATTAAGCAATAATTAACTCTCTCTTAGTGTGTATATTATCGCTTAATTGGATTTTTAAATATCCATCCATCCATTTTCTGTTCACCCTTGTCCCTAATGGGGTCGGGAGGGTTGCTGGTGCCCATCTCCAGCTACGTTCCGGGCGAGAGGCGGGGTACACCCTGGACAGGTCGCCAGTCTGTCGCAGATTTTTAAATAATTGATTAAATATTGATTCAAAATAACTTCATTCTTCAATAAGATTACCGTAACCAATAGGAATTGTTTTAATACTATTACAATTAACTGTAATTACCGTAAAAAGTGTGCTTTAAAAAGCTCTACTTTTCACAAAGTATAATTTTAATAGATTTAATGAACAAGTAGAGGAAGGATCTGTGAGTTATTAAATGATGCATTACTCTAAGAATAATTAATTTTCTTGGCTAACAAGGTTTTAATTTCTACGGTGCCCCCTAGGGAACATGGAAGACTTTTTTCCCTTTTGAGTTACCTCTCTAAAGTATTGTGTTCTCTCACAATAATGTACTGATTTTCATTTGTACGAATGTTTTTGAATATCATTCTTTTCCTTTCCTTTCCTCTTTTCTTTTTTCTCTCACTATTTTGTGCTAATCTGTCACATAGAATCCCAGCACAATAAATAAAAATAGCATGTTTTTGTTATAATGAGACACATGTGAAAACAGGTTGAAAAGGTTTATTTTAAAGAAATATGCATGCATTAGCTTTGTGTTATTAAATACAAATAAATTATTAAGACATGTAAGGACATCCTAGTACTTGTAGTTTATGGTTTTTATTTTCATTTTTCCAAAGTGTTACCGCTGTCATACAGTCAACGCTTGTTGTATCTACTGCAGGCTGGAGACCAGATTGTGGAGGTGAATGGAGTGGATTTCACCACTCTGGACCACAAAGAGGTGATTTTGTTCATGACAACATCTGTCATTAATTTTCTTTGTTTTATATAGCGGTACACACACAATACATATACCTGCAGCTGATAATAAATCATAAAGGAAAGACTGGCTAAGAGGCAGTCTAAGAAATTTGAATGATGACTTTTGTGTTTCTTTAAAATCTCAATTTTAAGGCTGTGAAAGTCCTGAAGAGCAGCAGAAGTCTCACTATCACGGTTCTGACAGGAGCTGTAAGTACACACTGTTTTGTCCAATAACTGCTTATACCTTTTAGAGTACAATGTTTTGTACTTTGTCTTATATTAAAACTCATACATTACATTATAATGTAATGTACATAATTTTGAGACATTAACTAGATTTAAATTATAAAGTGTATTTTGTTTAAAAGGATTCACAAAGACTTCCTATTTATCTTTAATTTGATATAAATCAAATACATTTGAGTAAATCTCAATGTTCTTGATCAAATTTAAAATTCTGCGACAACAATTAAACAAACTGCTGCTAAGCAACTAGTGCTGTCATATTTATCTTTATTTGCGGAGTGAAAATCCTGCAACTGGGATGAAACTTGAATTGTTTGCAGGCCCCTGTGGTTCACTGGACGGACCATCTGTCATGAGTGCAAGACCACAAACATTATTTTCTTCCTTCTATGCATCACTCTGAATAATATGCATCAACATAACCTTTCCATAATAGACAGCTTAGAAAAATGTCTGGAGGAGCAACATTTATCCTCCGTAAAGTCACTTGACAGATTGTTTGCTCTTGCAGTCAGTGATGGGGACTGTGTAAGTGAGACAAGCAGTCATGTCTTATTATTGTCTTCCTTGGTGCCTGTCTGATGCGTTTATCTGAGTTTGTCTTGATTTGGATGTTGCATCCTCCATCAGCGGGTATTGAAAGAATGGCCTGTGTTCCAAAATCAGACGGCTTCTGCTTGTGTGCCACGCTTTGTGTCTTTTCTGAAACAGTGCTTCATCTGCAGAGGGAACACTGCAACAATAATTATATGCAGTAGGCAGAACATTCATTGGAAAAGGTGCTTTCTATACGAATGAATCCTCTCTACAATGATATAATGGCAAAGTTTCAGACGTGACTGGGTTGTCAACTTTTTTAAATCCAGCCTTTATTGTGCTAACACACAAGTGCTGTTCTCTTAAGAAAAAAGTAAAGTGAAAATGACCATATCCTTGCTCCTTTTATAGAATATAACTTTTTACAGACATGGTGTGACTATTTCTGTAAAAGAAGGACGTTTGGCAGTTTGTTTTTCATGTGATACAGATTTGTGTTAGCACAAAGCTGAGAAGGAAAGACATTCCTAATGACCTGAAAGAAGCATTTCTTCACCAAGACGTTCTCTTTCCTGTCCCTGTATTAGACCTGTGTACCCGGCTGAACAACAACTGCATATAAAGGCCCTCTGATTTTTGTCTATGGCTGGTTTTCACTCTCTTAGGGAAGCGAGCTGTTTATGACAGACGAGGAGCGCCTTGCAACCGAAGCCCGCCGGGAGGTGGAGAGGCAGGAACTGATGCATCAGAAGAAGGTTGCAATGGAGACCAACAAAATCATTAAAGAGCAGCAGGAGAAGGAGAGACAGTGAGTGAACTGCACAGCCTTTAATTAGCTTCACCCAGACACTGATAAATGTTCTGTTTTTTCAAACAAAAGAAGCTGTCACACAGGCATTTGCTGCATGACTATTTGAAATCTGGCAGAAGCTAAACTTTTTTTCAGTTTATAAAAAATAATTGCTCTCCTTTTTCCCCTGTGTTTTATGTTTAAAAATTACAAATGGCATCTGTAAACTTGGCATCATATTCCCTGTATTTATAGTCCTGATGTCTGAACATGGATTCATGTTGGGGTTTTGATGTTTTTGATGCCTTTCATAGGAGAAAGATGGAGATCTCCCAGAAAGTAGCGGAGGAAGACGAGCGCTATAAAAGCGAGATGGAAAAGTACCAAATTGTCCATATTCAGTGAATTAAAAATATATTTGTTGAGCTTTTTAGCTTATTTTTTTAAAGTTAATAAAATATCTTCTATAGTATTGAAGCAGCAGAAAGGAAACACAACAGAGAGTGGGAGGAGGACTGGGGATCCAAAGACAGACCAAAGAGTCCCCGCCCTTCAAAGAGCCCCTCACCGGAGATGAAACCTCCAAAGGCCAAGAGTTCACGTATGATCAAAAGTTTAAAATGCATGAATCCTCTGTTCCAAACTTTCCTCCTCTTGTTTCTGTTTTACTCCAAATGTTCTTTTCCTGCATGTTTTCGTTTGTGTCTGCTGGTTGCGGTGCTGTTTTCTACGGCCTCTTCTCCTAGTTGATGGAGCCAGCTCCTTCATAGAGGAAGAGGAGGAAGATGAGCAAGACAGCCAAGTGAGTTTGGAGTTTCAGGTGTCATTTATGCCAGCTGTGCTAAATGACACACAAAAGTCTCAGATTTCCTTTGACAACAATAATGTAACCATGAGAGCAGACTTGAAAATTTCTTCACATATATTTTTTAAAGTTTCTGGTTGAATAGAATATAGAATTTTTCTAGAAATAAGATTAAGATTTTTCTAAAACAGCCCAAAGTTACAAAGCCAACTCTTTCCGCATGACTGAAAAGCTACAAATACAGTGAGTTATTAGTCAGAGGTTTTAATAAATCAACCTAAATTTAATTAAATTCCTCATGTCTCCTTTGCTTGTTTTGAAGACATATTTTTAGTTTGAATGCAACTCTTATCATAATTTAAAATACAGTTTTTATCTTTAAAAATGTTGTGCTACCTCCCTTCCAGACACTGCCTCTCTGAGTGCTGTGTTGTGTGAGATTTTACATTTCAAGAAAAAAAATAAATGCTCAACTGTATGGATTTTACTTGAATGTAAACTAAGTTTGTGATTTAATTTTTCATGAAGAGTGTGTTCATCTCTATCCTTAGCATTTGGCTGGTTTTATCGATATGAGGGGAAGCTGCCTTCACTGCGAAAGGTACAGTCTCTGGTTGTGTTGTGTGAAGTGGATCTGAACAGTTTACCTTGAAATCTGACATTTAACTCAAATGGTTGGAAATGAGCAAGGATGTTTTCTCAGATTTTCTTGTGTTGGTGTTGCACCAGTTTGTGTTTGTATTATTTAGTTGGTAGTTGCTGTGTTTTATTTTTATTTATTGCATTTTGCGTTACCCATCTGGTGATGCCTCAGAAAGGAGAAAAGAAAAAGAAGAAAAAGAAAATGTCCAACACAGACACACTGCAGGAGCAGCGAAAGAACAAGAAGGAGATGGAGTTTGAGCTGAAACTTGCCAGAGAGAAGGAAGAAATGCAAGAACGGGAGAAACAACTAAAGATCAATCGGCTGGTTCAGGAGGTACGAAAAGATGTAGTCTCAGCTCAGAGGAATACATTTAATCAAAGCTTTGCTTCCCAGCAGTTGGCCCTGTAATCTTTTAAAGTAATCTTGACCTCAGGTTTGCAGTTTTCTGCCTTGTCTAACCACACATTGACAGATTGACAGTGAAATTAATTCTCCCCAGCAAACAAACACTAGTTAAAAATCATTATTACCTCTGAAAGACTGCAACTGATTGTCAAAGCTTGAACTGAGGAGTAACAATGTGCTTTTCATGCTGGCAGTGGGCCAGGTTTTTACCCTTCTGGCTGAGGAGGTTGTGGGAGTTTTGTTGTCCAGTTGACATATGTTTCTTGTTTGAGCCAAGACCTGGAGCTGTTTTCAGCCAAGTACGAAGCAGCCAGAGCAAGAGTCTGCTCCTCTAGATCTGAAGCAAATACTCTCAAATGAAAAAGGGTTAAAGCTTCTCTTCAGATGAGGAATCAGTTTCTGCATTTGGCAAATCAGTTCAAATGTCTTAAGAGTCCTGGTCATAAGTGATAGTGGGATGGAGCAGGAGATTGATTAGAGCTAATCTGTGGGTGCTGTTCTGATTTGTCAAGTGGCAGAAAGACCTTTAAAGTTTTAAAGCCTAAAAGCAAACCTCTGATTTACTGGCCCTTCTTTGTTCCACTACTTTTCATTGCTAAATTCCTTGATCTGTCTTTGTCCATTGTTAGTCTAATTCTACTTAGCTACAGTGAAAACATATGAATCATAATGGAGAGTATGAGATCCTTTATAAAAGGATGACTGGGTTCACCCTTTGAGATCAGGTGAAAATCTCCATTATCCATTGGATGTTTGGGGTAGAGTTTCAGAAAATCACCTGTTATAGATGTCAAGTTCACATACCACTGGGAGGTATACCTTTCATTGGGACGTCCAGAATCCCTGAGTACCTCTAGGAACATATCCCTAGAAATCAATAATATATATTCCTTCAGGCCTGATAGCAACCTTGGATTCCCCTGAATGATCTGGAGTTTGTTGTCTGGAGCAGCAGGCATGAAAGAGTGTCACTGCTGGGTCTGTAATCTCTTTAAAACCACTTTAAAAGATGGAAGCAATCTGCCATTTGGAAGCAAATATAAAGAAATGATAGAAATATTTCCCTTTGTTACCCACAGTAATGTTGAAGAGCTTCAAAGTGAATCCAAATGTGCTGTTTATTGAAGTTTCTGTTGCAGTTTGCAGTTTTTCCAGTGAAGCCTTGTGTCATGTCTTGGGTGACAGTATGTGTGAAGGTTTTTTTCTCTTGTTTGTGATTCTGGCTGGCTGTAACTCCATCCCAGGTCTCAGAGACTGAAAGGGAAGACCTGGAGGAGTCTGAGAAAGTGCAGCACTGGGTGGAGCGACTATGTCAGACTCGGTTGGAGCAGATCTCTTGTGTGGAGAATGAATCCCCAGAGGTACAAAGTCTTCAGTTTGAACCTTCCTATGCTCAGAGCTTTTCTATAGTTGTAGTTTGTTTCTAACATGGATGATTTCATGGAAGATTTTACATGGGTGATAAAGTATTTCTTATTTGTTTGTGGCTTAAAGCTCTCCCCACCTCGTTCTCCTGGCTCAGAGCCAAGGGTGAAGCATTTTCCTGGTGGTTTCAACCTAGCAACCACTGATCTGGATGACATAAACCTGGACGAGGTGGACCAGAGCCTGAGGGGGCCTCTTAAAAAACTAGTCCCGACTCAGCCCACCACAAACCAGCCTCCGCCTCCCTTGCCTCGCCCCCCACCCTCACCCAAACTGAATCCAACAATCCCTAAGTACTCCCCGCCCTTACCTCGAGTATCCCCACAGCTCCGGCCTCCTTCTTCCCCCAGTCCTAGGAAGCCTCCATCCTCTCCATCCACTTTGACACACAGGGGGAACAAGCCTCGCGCACATCCCCAACATACACAACTGCGCCGCCCGTCTCCCTCCAACTACCCTCTGCCATCTCAAACGTCAAGACCCCCATCTTCCCCTCAACCCACGCCACACCCCCATCCTCCGCCTCCCCCTCCTCCTCCGCCACCACCACCACCTCCTCCTCCGCCTCCTCCTCCACAGCACTCTGAAGAACGTGAATACCGCCAGCATCACCACCACCACCACCACCACTTCCAACATCCTCCCAGCCCTCCCGAACACAGGAGTGAGTGGGAAACAGGTGGCTACCTCCCCAGAGGGGGGATTTATGCATCTACCAGTGAAATGTCTCACCCCTCAAGTCCAAAGGTTTGACTTCTTCATGCTTCATGACAGAAGTATGACGAGTGCGAATTGCCTTTTCATTGTGATTTGTCTTTAAAATCATGAGTGTTTTTGTGTTAGGAGCATTTGTGCTCTTATGAGCCTCTCTACAGCTTTTATTGGTAGAATGAACTGTAGAGATGGTTGCTGATGCTTAGCTGTGTCTCTGTGGTTTTTATAGAACATAGTGAGCAGGATGCTGCATGGTGTGTAGCGTGTGATGATATTTAAACAAAAGCCTGTGTGTGCTACTGTTTTGAGCACCCCCGAGTGGATGTTTTTCTGAATGTTTTACCATCAGCTGCATTGGCTATTAAATTTGTAGACATGCATGAGAAAATGTCAGGTTTGTGTGAAGTGAAACCCGTAGAGCCAGAGTCTCAAACTGCATTCCTCAAGGGCCGCTGTTCTGCCACTTTTAGATGTTGCTCTGCTTCAGCACACCTGGCTCCAATATAAGTTCACTAGCAGAGTTTTGTGGAGCTTCACTGCATGGTAGTGAGGCAGTAATTTAAGCGTGTAGAACAATGGACACTTCTAAAGGTTGCAGGACTCTGGTCCTCGAGGATTTCAGGTTGAGACCACTGTTGTACCAAAATGGGCTTCAAAAAAGTATTATTTTAAGGGACTCCAAACCAATGTGTCAAGGTTATTTTTTATATTTTTCTTGCATTTTTTTCTCCTCAATGTATTTTTTATTGCATTGTAGAAAGTACAATTCAAAGTGTATACTTCACTTTGAAGGTGGAATAAGTTTTGAAATGGTGTCATTCATGGAGAAAGGAAAATGCTGAAATTTTAGCTAGAGTGTGAGTTCTTTTTAGATCTGCCGTGCACTTGGAGTTTGTGATGTATTGAAATATGAGAAGTGCTTTGGGTGGGTGTTACATTTCTAGCATGAGCCAGACAACTGAAGGATTCCTTGTATTCTAGGTGATGAGAAACACCTCCCATGTCAGCCATATTTCCAGTTCAAGCAGTCAGCTGGTAAGCCTCCCTCCTTGTGAAAACTCACATCAACCTTGTGCTGTATTTGGAGTCGGCTGAGCTTTGTAAATGTTTTGCTTGGATATGTGATCCAATAGCAGCTGGCTCCCAGTCCCCCTAACCAGAGGCGTCAGATGGCTCCCGTCATGTCAAAGCCCGTCATGCTGCCTCAGTCGCAGGCTAACCGGCCAGATCCGCTCCGACCTGCTGTCCGTTCTGATGGCCTGGTATGAAGCTTATTAGGGTCATCTGGCACAGTATGCCATCAGCTGCAGCAGCTATCAATGTCTGCCTCCTTTTAAGAGCCCTAGGAAGTTTTCCAGATTTCCAAACAATCTGTTATTTTTATTTCAAACAGGCCAAATATTCTAGTATTTTTCTTCAAAACCTTAATTAAAACAGGCAAATCAAGTTGTGTTTGCGGCATGTTGGATAAGCTGGTAAAGAGCAATCATCTCTCCTGATTACAAATGAAACCTTAAACAGCCACTTTGCCATTTGAGCCATTAGCACCACCACAGGCCTTTACCTCCGCAGTGAGAGATAAAACGACACATAGACAAATCTCTGCTAATTGTAGCTGCTGCTGCAGGTAGAAAGGAAATGTACGCTCCTGTTCTCTCTGGGGATCGTAGGTATTGTGAAAATCATTCCTCAGTCACACGTAGGCGTTTACTATTTTGGTTTTCTGAGTTTACATTTTGACTGGATCTGGTCAAGAAATGTAGAACATGAAGTTGTTATTCCTTCATCTCTTTTATAGTTAAATATCTTATTGGTAAAAAAAAAAAATACATGGAAGAGTAACAGTAATCTTGGTAAAATATTTGTAAATTATTTTATTATAAACGTAATGCATTTAAGCATCCTTTCAGGGCTGCAGTTGTTTTGACAGACATGTTAGAGAAAATGTATTTTGCTACATTTTTGTTACTCTGGGCTGTTTTTACTGGAACAGCAAAGTGTGCTTGTTACTGTGGACATATTTGATGCGTTGTAATCAGATGTCAGACTTCAATAGAGTTTCAAAGTTCCCACAGGGCCTGGAAACTGTTGAAGTATCAAACTGAAGAATGTATTTTTCTTTTATTCCTGCAATCTCACTGAAAACGTTGAACCGGTGTTGTGCTTCAGCCTCCAGAAATGCTTAAACGGATGGTGCCTTTCAACTCGTCTTTCAAATCAAACAACAAACAAGTAATCCTTTCTTCTTGTACCTTCCCTATTATGCTTGAGTGCTGCCTTCCTTTTCTAGTTTTACCTTTTTGTCTCCCTGACTGGACCCTCAGTGATGGCTTTTCCATGTTTTTCCCTGTCTTCTCTCTGCAGCAGTTGCACCCCTGCCTTTTTGATGAAGTGGTTCATGCATGACTGTATTTTTATTGATTGGGAGCAAACTATAGAGGCCATGAACATGTTTAGGATGGGAATGCATGTCATGTGGTTGTTGTGTCACTAGGGAGGTGAATTATGTTTTTATTGCTAAAGAGGGGTTTTACCTTCTGAATTCACCACTAAAAATGCTGATTGAAAACATCTGTTGTCACATTTAAGTTCTTTATGCATTACAACGGGACAGAAGTGCCTTTTTTCCTATAGGTTTCATTAGATTTATATGATATTGCACATGCAGGAGGAGGCATGTTTACTGAAGTCAACTATTATACTACAATAAATAAAAACAAGGCATATATGGGGTTATTTTTACATCAAAGAGCATTTGCGCAGCAGCTGGAAATGAATTGTTAGATTAATGTTTGTTTTTTTCTGTACTGGAAACTCTGGGCTGAATAAATGTGATTTACTCACCCTGAGAGCTTGGTTCTGTTTCCTTTTTCCTCCTGTAAAGTGAAATTGCTGCAGACTTGAAGTGGATCTGTGTTATTTCCTTCTGTGGTTGAACGGAGAATCGCTCTTGTTAAAATGTGTCAGATTATTTTTGATTTGTGAGAAACTTTACGGTTTTTCAGTGTTGAGGCTTATATTCAAACTTTTACACTGAACTGGTTGTCAAAGGAAATCTGACCTCTTGTCACACAACTCATGTTCACTAAATGTTGTCTTCATTTGCTCTTTGTGTATTTACTTTAAATTAATTACATATTGATGTTTTCTTTCAGGGATTTCAGAAATACGTGGACGACTTTGATCCTTACTCCATGGTATTGTATCCTTGGGCTACAGAAAAGGAGATTCAGTTCTTTTATTTGACAGAAATCATGCATAGAAACATTTATCTTTTTTTTTTTTTACCCATCAACTGATGTGTTTAAAAAACTGTTTAAACAGATTAAAGAACTGTCTTTGTTCCATTTATATTCCCAGGGGAGGTAGACTGAAACTATACAGTACATAAAATACAAAGACTAACCTTTGGTCTACATTGAATCTTTTTCATCAGTAAGATGAGTTAAGATATTGACTGGCCTCAGTCAATATCTTAACTGGTCACATTCAATATCTCTCTTAGCAGAATCCCACATCCTCTGAAGTGTTACAGAGGAGATAAAATTTACTGTATATGTAATTATTCTCGACCAGCACTTCTCTATTTTAAAGCTACTAAAATCTGTACTCATGATTTCCTCCTGCTGGTTAAGTTCATTTGGAACATAGGTTACCATTTATAATGCCGTCAAGTCTGTTATTCCGTCACTTACATTTAGCCACAGTCCAAGTGATTTTTTTTCTCCTTCCCTGTTTTCTTGATCAATAGTTCTCCTCAGACCAGGTAGATGGGCGAGATGTGAGACTGTTAAAAATCAAAAAGGTAAGTTTTTTTCATAGTTTAAACAAAAGGCCTGATTCTTTTTCACATTCTAGAACATGACTGATGATTTCTTCATTTTTTGTGTGTTTTTAAGGCCGGACAACTTGAACTTGCTCTGGAAGGGGGAGTTGACTCTCCTCTTGGAAAGTTGGTGGTGTCTTCAGTGTATGAAGGCGGTGCAGCCGATAAGCACGGTCAGCTGAATTCTTCATTCCATGATTTCACTATACTGCAAACGTGTAGGGAGTTTGAAATATTACTGTTTGGAGCAGATTTGTTGCACTAAGTGAGTTAAAATCCTAATTTTTTTAAACTCACAGAGAAGGAAAACAATAATTTATTGTTTCTTTTTTTAAAAAAAACATTCAAAACTTTTAACCTTTTATCCACTTTCGGCCTATTTTTATGTTTCAACACATAATTTGAAAATTTTAGACCTTGTATGTTTTTATTCAACAGTTAGTTCCTGCACTGACTAAACTGCGCATCTGTGATAATTTTAAGAAGGCCTTAATGCTGATTATTTTTGCATCTTAAATGTCTGTTGTTTCTTTGTGTTTGTGCGTTTGCAGGAGGGGTTGTCCCTGGTGACGAACTCATGGCGGTCAATGGGAAGATCCTGATTGACGCTACTTTAGAAGAGGGACAAAACTCTCTGGCTCGGGCCTGGAACAGTGGAGGGGTATGAGACCACTTAGAGATTAGAAGACATACTCTGGATTTGAACAATATACACAGTTTAATTGAACATATGTTATACATTCAGCTGAGGTTCTTACTTTGTATTGATTTAATCACAGAGATTTAAAATTATTTCACCCTTCAGGACTGGATCGATGTTGTGATTGCTGTGTCCCCTCCAAAGGATTATGAAGATGAAGTGTAAGATTTATTTTTGTTATGTTCCAATACGCTTTGTTGCATTTTATGTGCTAAGCTACGAATCTTTTGAAATATGACGAAGTGGTTCAGTAGTTTACAGATGGCGGCTCGTGTTTCTGTGTGTGTGCATGTGTATGCAGCCCTAAGTCAGCATCAGTCAGTCCCCCTGTGAAAAGAAAGGTGTTTGAAGGCAGTGCAACACTTTACAGACATGGCTATCAGCTTCAGCACTAGCCCCACCTCTCTTCCTTCCTCACCCTTGTTCTGGTAATCAACTTAGCCTTCAGCTCTCATCTTCTCTGCTGCACGTCAGAGGGGAGGTTTGGTGTGGCGGTTGTTTTTGTTTTTGTTTTTCCTCTTGGGGACATGTGACAGTCTCTCTGACAACTTGAATACTTAAGACAGCAAGAGGATTTTAATGTTTGTTTCCTCTCATCCTGTCAGGTTTATGGTCTCCTTGTTGCTTGGTTTGCTCCATAGAAAACGGTCATGACTTTGAATGTACACTGTCAAAACGAGGATTTAAATAAAACACTCTTGCTACTTAAAGACATTTATAATGATAAGTGACAGATCACTTTGTGTATGTGCTGGACTCAGTGAGCCATAAACATGTTGTTGCATGTTCTCAGGCCACGGACACCGCAGACTCCTGCCAGCCTTCAGCAGTTGTTCTGATTGATGTTGTTTCTTGGACTGTTACATGTCTTAAAATCTGTTCCAACCTTTGAGTATGAAATGTTTTTATTGAATTTACTGTCACAAGATTACATCCACTTATTGTATTAGTTTTGGGCTTTTGGTGATTCATTTGAACTTATTGTAGCTTTTCATAAACTACTATTAACATTTGAGTAAATGTCCTAGAGGAGGATGCAGACAAAACATCAGTTGTGGTCATCAACAAGCTTCTGGAGTAATTATGACTGACATTTTGACAACTATAAACAATTTAAAATTGTTTTTTTGGTTTGGGCCATTCCGAAGACGTAATATTATCCTTTTTTAAAATCCTTTTCCAAATCGGATTTGATGTGCCATATCAGGTTTTCCTGTATAGCTAACAATTTAGGACTCAGACAGAATAACAAGTCATGGCCGAATAGCTTGACTCCATATTTGTTTTCGTCTTTGTCTCCTCTGAATATAAACCTTTCACTTCAGAAAATATTTAGTTGTTCCATAAAGAGCATTTGCAATTTTCAACCATGCTTCAAGGTTTGATTCTTTACTGGTCAGCAGCATCCTATCAGGTTTCATCTGGAGCTCTAAGCTTTATAGTAATTCATATGTGCAAAAAGAATGGCTTAAATAAATCACTAAAAGCTCAAAATGAATATGAAATGCATGATGTCTACATGTAAACTTTTGACAAGACCTGCGTGTAATGTGAGAGATGCACCAATTGCAGTTTCTAGGCAGATTCTAGTTTTGATCTGGGAATTTTTCCAAAAAAGCAAAAAACTTCAAAAGCTTTTTTACAACTTAAAAATATATATTATATAAAATACATATTATTCAGACTTGGGTTAAAGGTCCGCAATTTTATTATTTTTTTCTCAGGTGGGAGCTATTATATCCTCCAGGTTAACGATCAAAAATTGCACCTCTTCATCCTCTTCTTTCTTTTTTTTTAAATAGGTCTAAAATAAAAAAATCACAATGTTAAGAAGTATTTTTCTTTGTCATATTTCTTTGAAATATTCTGCAGCCGCATCCATCATAATTTTATTCAGGATTCAGAATATAAAGGACTATAAATCCTTTAAAGGGGCAACTAGTTTACAACTACCAGCTGTTCTTATGCAGCTTAAGACAGATGGGCAATGAACGCCCTCATGCTGTATGTAAAATTAAGATGTAAAATTAACAAAATTAACAGCATAAAAGAACGTACTCATAGTTTCAATATTATCATCCTATTTTCCTTTTTTGAACTTATTTCCCCCCATATTTTTTAAAGCAATCTGTACTGTACCTTTTCTTTACACCTGTCAGATGTTCACAGTTACTTAGCTGTGATTTATTGAGTTGTTTGGGGAGGAAGAGATTATTTTGAGGACTGTTAAACTGAAAACTGAAAACCATCAGGTCGCTAGAGAACAATTTGTGCATCTCTAGATATTTTTTTGCATCACAGTAGTTTGGAAAAAGTGACTGTCTTGTAACTCATTTGCATTAGTCCATCGCTGTTTGTTGTGGTTACTGTGCAGTGTCTATAATACGAAAATGACAAATACATGTTTGTTCTGTTCATATTGCATTACACTTCAGATAAAAGAAAAAGCTTCTATTGTTTAAATTCTTTTATTAACTTTGCTCCTTTCTCCTGCAGGACATTCTTCTAATACCACCAGCCATTAAAACCAGATTCATTAGGAGGAACCTCTTCAACGAGAAGACTGAGAGGCTCTGTGCTTTTTCTGCTTTATCTCGCTTTGGGACTGAGCCAAGCTGTTGTTCAGACTGACGCTGCATCACTGATAGCCATCTTCACTGTCTTGTTTTGTCAATGGATGGTCCAATCAATAATCAAATTTCTCCCTTAGACCTCTTCCCTTCTGCAAAAACTGGAAATAATTGACTTCTATTATGCTAGCATCAGTCACTATGCAAATGAAGGAGGAATTTGAATAAATAATCAATAATGCGTTCAGAATTTTCTTGACCCCAATAAAGAACTGGTCAGACTACAATTGAGGTTCTGCTTGAATATTGATTTGAGATTTTTTAATAAAATTTTTTTTTTTACAGATTTATATACTTAGTGCTGTAAATATAGTATTTTTAAGTAAAAGTTATGTTTGCATCTATCCTCTGCAGAAATATGCATATCCAGTATATAATTCACATTTTTGTTTAGATGTATAAGAGCTTGGGACTCTAAATTAGTATTTTATATACAAGCGATGGAAAAAAAATGTCACTGTCTTTAAGTTCTTGTTTTTTTTTTTTGTACTAGTATATAAAAAAATCATCTGGAGTTTTCATTTGCTACATCAAACCTCAAGTGTGCAAAAAACCATGACAGATTCTGTGGTGTCATTACATCTGAAAAGTTGCGTAAGCAGTACATTTATAGAGCCCAACAGATTCAATGACTTGACTGTGTCTTTCTGCATGATATGAACCGGACCCTTCTGACCTTGACCTAAATCAGATGCCGAAGTGTCAGCTTAGGGTCTTAAATCTTCAGAAATGTCTTCCTTAGTTCAGCTCGGTTGTTTCAGATGAAAGATATTTTCCATTTTTGACAGTCATGAGTAAAAGCATCAGACTTGAGTTCACCTTCCACACCTGTGGAGCCATCTTCTCAGCAGTCATCGTCCCGGACAGAACGGCAATTTGCTCATATTTATTGGTGTGAGGTAGTGAACTCACCAGACAAATAACAGCAATAAGTGAGGCAGGGACTAATCATTTACTAAATATAAAATAAAATAAATAATTATTTCACCAGAATGCACGCAAAAACTGCATGAGTGAAATTAGTGAGGTGAATTGCCGGGAGAAGACCTACTTTTTTTTTTTTTTACAGAGACGAGATATTTATATTTCTACATTTTTGTAAATCCTATGCATGTGTTGGACTGTATAAAACTGTGGCAAATTAAGAGAAAATGAAGTTTTCAAATAATGATTTAATCCATTAAGGAAAATAAGTTATTCCAACCAACCTGGCATTGTATGAAAAAGTTATCCTGTTACCAGTAACAGGATAATTACAGGTAAATACTGTTTAATGCAGTATATGTTTTCCAAACATTCCTCCTATTTGGCATTTAGTTTTCTTCCTTTTTATGCCTTATTCATTTCACAATCAAGTTCAAGCTGCAACCAAGGTTTCTTTAAGCATTGATGTTAATACTTTATTTTAACATATTAAATTTATCATTTAACTATGAACTGTTTATTGATTTTTTTTACCCCCCTTTCTATCTTGTGATTTTTTTTTTTTTTTTTTTTTTTTTTTTTTGCGGTTGTATCGATTTATTTCATGAAACCATTTTTGCATTTATGTGTCTACAGGGGGCAATATTGGACCTTTTTGAATAGCGACAGGCCATAATTTAGATTGTGTTATTTTTGGATAAGCTTGATGTTGGCTAACATGTCATGCAGAACTAATGTCATTGTTTTTATTTATGCTTTTTTCAAAAATTGGAAAACAGAGAAAAAAGAGGTCGAGTGTGTAACAGTACATGAGTTGGGTTTGCTTATCGGACAGCCTCCCTCCGGTCTTATATAACCGCTTTTTGCGGTCATCCTCTCCGGGTTCATTGTGGCGTCGCGTTTGTGAGCTTGGCTTTCTGACCTCCTGCTGCTACGGTCCATGACAGATTCCAAAGGTGGCCTTGCATGATCTGCCCTCATCCCTCCTTCTTCTTCCTCCTCCTGCTCCTCCTTCCTCGCCTCTCCTCCCCCTCCACGAGCCCCGGGTTCAGCACCGTGGACAGCTCCCAGCATCCGCACGCAAACCGCCGCCCGCGGTCGGGCGCTCAGACGCAGGCAGGACAGCGAGGAGCTCGACGGCGCTCTGAACACATGAACGACAGCAGTTTGGGATATCGTGCTTCTTTGTCCTCTCACCGACGGACGTGACACCGTTAAAGACTGTTGCTGAAGTCAGGGGCTGCAACAATGATCTCACGATACAAACCGGTAAGTGCTGGTATCACCTGGGCGCTCATCAGAGAAACACTTCCTTTGTTTAAACAGAAGAGTTGCATCCGCTTTGTCCATCAAATGGCTGCAGCAATAGGTTATTTAGTGCTCATGCTATTAATGCACGTGGGAAATATGCAAGAGGGAGACAGATCTTGTAATTTAACTAGGTCGCCCACATAAATTTAAACAATCCACTCCAGTTTAATGTCGATACAAGTCGTTTCGGGTCGTATTTTATCCAGTGATACAGAAATAGCATCATACATCACCGGGATTCTGGTCAGGAGCTAAATTATGGGAGAGTCTTTAGTAATTTTTTTTTGGCTGTCACAGCGGACGGAGAGCATATGATGACACCCCGCCTTCCTCTTCCACATGCCACCTAAAATAAAAATAATTTAAAAAAATGACCCATTGTTTACCCATCACTCAATCTTCACCTATCTTACCCCCAAGAACGCGCACTTCAGTGTTATATTCTGTCCAGACAGTAATAATGGTGAAGTTTGAAGAAAGTACACAAGTAAAGCTTTGTCCAAATACTATTGTGGTATTTGTGGATTTTAGGACCTCCTACTGCAAGCCCCGTGATACGTGGGTCTAATAGCGTTGCTCCTCCCAATTTGAGCGGACACTGCTTCCTTTATCCTCCTCGGTGTTTATGTCCTCCTGGTGCTTTAACTCACCCAAGGTCATTGGATGGGATAGTTCATTTTTATTATTTTAGGTAAAAAATATTTGTAGAAATTAAATTTTGTTTGACTTTAACTTATCAGGCTATAAACCGACCAACTCCTTCACGTTACATGTAATTGATTTCGAGATAGGTTGCTTTTCTTTTCTTACAACCAAATGGAAAGAAAATGAAGAAAACATCTGCACTTTTTCAACTTTTCTGCTTTATGCAAATATGAATATATTACATTTGGATATTTGAACAAAAGTATATATATTAGACAGAAAAAGCTTAAAAAAAAAAGAAAAAAAGGGGAAACTATGAGAAACTACCTGTACATGAACCATATTTAATTCTCTCAATTAGTGACATCAGTCAATTATTTTCAAATCATTGTTCTTTATATTTTTCCCCCAGAAGTATAATCTTCCTATTAACGTTATGCTTTTCTATCACAACTCTTTTTCAATCGAGTTGTATTTGATTTCCACCTGTCAAGCATAACATTTTGCCTGAACTCAAGGGATTCTCCAGTGTTGTGAGACTTTTTAACTTGATCTTCAGCCTCTCACAAAGACATTCTAATGTGATGACTTGAATCTGTGAAACTTCTTTTTTTTCCCCTCCACATTTCTAACTTTAGAAAAATGTGGCCCAACTGGCTGTCATCAGGTACAAGCACGAGCCTGGAAATAGAGAAACAAAAGCCAAAGTCCAAAGAAAAATGTGAAATATGTCTTTAGAAAACATAAACAGGTTAATTAGGGGGTGGTATGAAACATGTGCACAGTACTCTGTGTTCATTATTGCAAAAATCTCTATGTTTTTAATGGAAAAATTACAATTGGAATCAAAGAAATGTAATCAAATTGTTGACCTTTCTTGCTGAACCCTTTATAAATCAGTGTTTTAAGTTTTTTTTTCTTACTGGACTTGTGAGGTATTTCATTTACTCTGCACTTTCCTCCAGGTGCTACTATGTTATCCTTTTAAAGGAAATCAGCTTTGTGCTCAGGATGTGAGAGCAGAGGGGAGTCAATGTGAGCTTCCTTTACTGTGAGTTAAAAGGAAGCACAAAGTGAATTATTTTCCCTCTAGCATGCCTTCTATGTCAGTGCCTTAAAATACAACGCCTGTTGGTCTGCAGCAGGGATGCTCAATACGTCGATCGCTGGAAGGTTTTGAGTCGATCTCCTCAGTAGGTGACAAACTGAACGCCGTCAGGACGCCGAGACAAAACACTTCCTCTTCTGACGCGCTTATCGAAATATTCACTAAGATCCTAAACGTTTGTAGCTTCATTAAAGAATAATCTTTTTTTTTAATCAACAAAACTTGTTAAAATGTATATTCTCAGTAATTATTGTTTCAACAAGGTGTTTATTACAAAAAAAAAAAAAAGGACTCAAAGACCGACTGACTGAGTCAGAGCAGGAGTTTAAATTAGCTGATCAACCATCGCTGTGTTCAGGGAAGCGCTGATTAATAATCGAGAAATAAATATCAAGCCTGGAAACTTGATATCGTAACGGACTGAATGTTATGTTTTTAACGTAATCTTTGCTCGGCTTGCGGGGCGCAGGCGGTTGCCACGGTAACAGGTGTGCTTAAACTACAAAGAAAGAGAGAGAGTAAAAAGGTAGGAGTGGTTCTGAGTTGATCACCTGTTCAGGTTATTTTACCTTTGTTTACCTTTGCTGTGGCGCATTACAGCCGCTGTAGTTTCTAAACGTTGGACTAATTACGTTGTGAGTTTACGTCATTCACAACAAACATCAATTAGAACAAATATATTTCATAAAATTTTAACAAACAAATGGCTTCTACCGAGGTAATTATGTGAAATTAAATTAATTATATCCCAGCTTCAGAAGATTTGCCTTTACCTTTACAGAGCTCTTTGGTTCCTCCTATCAGTCTGTAGCTTCTCATATTGACGTCATCAAACCAAATTTCAGATCTACCATAACTGACTGACACCTGCTGGCCTCAGGTTTGCAACCAGCTTGTGACTGAGAAACCAGTAACCTCCTCCCAGTGTCAGAATCCCACTGAGGAAGAAACTGCATTAGGTTTTCTATCATTTTATTATTTCTGCTATAACTGATGTACGTATATTCGCATATAAAATAAGTCAATAGAGTTTAATTTACAATTTTTATGTCTTTGTGTCATGAGGTAGATCTCCAGCTGGTGAGAGAAAAAGTAGATCTTGGTCTCAAAAGGTTTGGGCACCTATGGTCTATAGGGATTTTGTAGACCGACATAGACCTAATTGTGAATTGGAAGAAGAATTATGGATGCTCTTTTACAAAAAAAAATCTGAGAAGTGTGTCATGCATTTGTATTCAACCCTCTTCACTCTGGCACCCCTAAATAGGAACCAATGAAACCAATATATCCACCTAAACTGACACATCAGACAAGAAAAGCATTAATTAAGCATTAATTAAGCAATAAGCAGCCAAGAGGCCCAACTGTGGAGGAGCTGCAGAGATTAACAGCTCAGATGGAAGAAATTGCTGAGAGCACAAATATTAGAAGTTTTTCTCTCCATAATTATGTTTTTTAAAGAAAAGTGGCAAAAAAAAGCAGCTATCGTTGACAGTAATCCGTGGGAGGTCCTGTTTGAAGTTTGACAAAAGCCATGGAGGGAACACAATGAATATGCAGGAGAAGGCGCTATGTCAGATGAGATCAAAGTAGTTTTTCTGGAAAATGCCTCATGTGGCAGAGAACTGCACATCACTGTGAACACGCATCACCCAGGGTGAAACTTGGTGGTTGCAGCATCATGCAGATAGGAAGCTTTTCTTCTTCAGGTGCAGGAAAGCTGGTTTACATTTGATGTGAATACTGAAGAAGGTGAATCCAGTCCAGACTCCAACTAAGAATCTCTGTTGTGACTTGAAACAGACGCTCTCCGACCCGACCAGCCGTGATCTATTTAGGATTTGAATACGCAAAGGAGAACTTCTGAAATCTTGTGTCCAATTCTGTTGAACGTTCTCCAAAAGAATTGCAGCTGAATGAATCCCAATGCTCTCCTCACTTTTCAGATTTACATTTAACTTTCCTTTCATTTCACAATTATGCATTACAACATGACAAAATGGTAAAAAGTTCAGAGTATGAATACTTTTGGCATATTTCTTTTGTATTTTACTGAAGTTAGATGAAGTAATGTAACCAAGCAATATGTTGAGATAAAGTGAACTGTGATATTGCTGCTTCGCTCCACCATCACCCAGTGAGAAGCTTACTCTATTCATGCTGAACTGAGCTGCTTGTAAAGATCTGTGCCCCTTTGTTGAACAGACTGTGTGACACAATTTCTACATTATTATCAAGCAGCTAGAACTTATTTAAAGAATAGTCTTAGGAAATAAGTTGAGATCCCTGAATACTGACCCAGCATTTTTTTTTTTTTCCTTTCCCAACTAATTATAACGGGGCTCTGATGTAAATGTTGGGAAAACTTCTGCAGGTGTATGACTCAGCATTGTGTTATATAACAGCAGACATAGTGAGTCTTTTTCAAATGGAAAATGCAATCATTCCCTCCTACACACATCTGGATTTTTCAGTAAGCGCATGAAAACAGAACATGTAAATGCAGAAGTGTCTTTACGTGACAAATTTTTACCTCCACTCGACATTTTTAATATTTAGTAAAACCTCCAAATATTTAGTAAAACCTCCAAAAGGACTTACGTTTTAAGTCCTTTTGGCTTTGACTTAAGTGTTTAAAAGCTGCAGAACATGCTTGAGAAAATATTTTCAGCTTTGTTTATTTCACACTCGTGTGAATTGCTTATTATATTAGGCTTATCTGCCTGACATAATCAGGGTCAACACGGAAAACATTAAGCATGAATTGTTTTTACTGCTAAGAAAATCTCGTGAGGTAATTCTTGTCCACAGATGGATTATCAAAACTCCGCTCCCATGTGGTCTCTTCTTATCCCTCCATGAATCAGTTGCCACTACGCTACCGGCAAGACTTTGAGGCACAATGCAACCTATTCCTAAAATTCAGAAATATTTCAATGACCCCGCACAGCCCATTATATCCCAGGCATAGCATTAAATAAAAGAATGAAGCGTAGGATAATGCATGCCCCTGAAAATGTGCCGATCTGAGCCAGGTTATAAGCAGTTGCTCATGCCTCTCACGTACCTCTGATGTGACGTTTGCACTGTTCATCCAGCAGCTAAAACCCCCCCGTCTCTTTTCCTTCCCTCTCTCTGTTCTCCCCTGCCTTCATCCACAGCATTTAATGTTTCTTACTTACACTTCCAGCACGCCTGCACTCTCTGCCCTCCTTTCCTATCGTCATCCAAGGTCGACTTTGAACTCTAAAGAGACAGGAATAGCTGGCGTACTGCAGAATGCCGCCGCTGCTCTGCATGTGAGCCTGTTTGTGTGCGATGTGAGGGTGTCTGAATGCGTCCTACCGGGGCGTGCAGAGCTGTGCACGAAGCTTCAGACTTAGAGGATGTCAGCAGCCTGCAGTCGGACGGGATGCAGATGTTTCTCACCAACATGGGAAAAGCTGCTTAGGCAGTCAGAGAGGAGAGGGAGCTGCTGCTGCTGCACTGGACTCTGACTCTGTCTCCTAGTTTCCACTGGATCTGATATTTTGGAGCTGAATCAGAACGAAAGGAGGTCACGCTGGGAATTTGCAGGATCTGAAGATGCGGTGTTGCCTTTGAACAGACAACATGCTCTGAAAGCGTCAGCCTTAAATTCTCCCCTCCTCTCCTCTGTCTCTGGTCTTCCCCTCTTCCTTCTCCTCTTTCTCCACCTTTTTTCCTCGGCATTTCCTCCTGACAGAGCCCCGGATCCACCATGTCCTTGGCTTTCTGTGGGAGTGAGAACAACTCGTCGGCCTACAATGTGGACAGGGGCGTTCTCAACAACGGCTGCTTCCTCGATGCACTCAACGTGGTCCCACATGTTTTTCTCCTCTTCATCACTTTTCCCATCCTCTTCATTGGTGAGTCTAGCAGGACGGTTAGATCCTCACACTGCACTGACCTGCACAGATATCACACACTCAGCATCCACACAGGATGTCAGCACAAGCAGATCGATAGGTTCCTACTTGTTCTCTGCGTGCCCTTGCCATTGTCTCTCTTCCAGTTTGTTTACCTTTCCATGTTAACTCTGCTGATAGCTTGTTTCTTGTACCGAGTCTAAACATCTTAACTACTCATGGTTGATTAATAAGCTCCTTTCATTGCTTATTATTTCTCAAAGCTAAAGCAAATAAGGGAGGATGAAATGCATATTGGTACAATAGAAATAACTTCAATGCAGATTCTTACAAATTTCTTACAAATTAAAATCTGAAAAGTGTGACATATCACACTTATGTGTGATATATATATCATGTACATATCATGTACTTGGCCTCTCTGACTCAGTATTTTGCACTACCACCTTTAGCTTTGGTTACAGTTGCAAGTCTTTTGGGGTCAATTCTCCACCAGCTTTACACATCTAGACATTAAAATGTGTTGTCTAAGTCTGTTGTCCTGTTGGAAGCTAAACGTCCTCCTCAGTCTCAAGTATTTTGTGGCCTCTAAAGGGTTTTCTTACAGTATTTATATCTCCCTGTCAACACTGACTAGATTCCCAATCGCTCTTAAAGAAAAACACTTTGGCCAAATGTCAATCTGTCTACCATAACATGATTCTTCCACCACTATGACTTATTGTTGGGATACTGTGTTCAGAGGTAACTACTGTGCTTAGATTTCCACCAAAAAATAGTTTTATTTTTTAATTTAATTTGGGAAGATCATCTTCTCCCACATATATGCTGTGACTTTTGGCAAACCACAAAAAAGACTTCTACTTGTTTTCTGTCGTTAGCTCTTTTCTTTGTCTCTTCTCTGTTGTTGTGCCAAACCCTCTAATGTTTGGGTTAACTGTGCTCTGACAGATGTTCAACAATGTATATTATTTTAGAACCTGATCCAGTGTAAGCATGTGCACATCAGACTTAAAACCATTAAAAACAAGAAACAGAAACAGGAACACAGCGCGGACCGGAGTAACCGCATTTTAAGTCCAAATGTCCTTGAAGGCCATACTTTCTGTATCCTGTATAAGAATTGTAGATTAAAAGAATGTCAAGAGTCAAGTAAATAAGTTCAGTCGTCTCTTATTGAAGCTTGACCTTCATGACTGATAATCTACACTGACGCCTTCGAACAAAACACCTTCACAGAGCTGCATTCGACTAGCCAGTGTGATCCTCCTGATGGTATGTGCTGCAGGACACAGAGGCAAAAATGATGCTGGCGTTAGGTTACACATCCACGGCTCACCTTCCTGGCTGCTAGCCTTTCTATTAGTGTCATCAGTGGAGTGTAACAAGGCTCTCTGCACACTTCACTGCTGTGACCACACACACTCAGGCTTCTCCACTGACAAGTCCGACTTTAGACGTTATTTTCTTTCAGAGTGGGATCAAAATGTCTAAATTGATTAATGTAGAAGATTAGAAGATAAGTCAAACAATGGATACTTGATCTATCTGCTAATTCGAATTGTAGGGGTCACTTGAAATTAATGTGTTTCCTGGTTTAATCTTGGAATTTAGGATTAATTCATAAATTCACTTTAATGTAGGGATTATGTCAGAAGCTTAATATAAATTGGGTTTATCCTTTCAGAACCTGTTTTTATGTGTATTTGGGATTGTCATCTTTGAGTTCTTATGATTAGTAGGAGTGTTTGCGTTTGTTTAACTTGCTAATTTTAAGTTATGTGTCATTTTGTGTGTCTCCTGCTTGCATTCGGATCCTCTGTACTCACAATACATGATAGATATTTCCAAGTTTCCACTATAAAGCTGCTGATTTGAGGTGAAGTCGATGGTATTCCTCCTTCTTCCCAGTAGGCAGGAGCAAATGTCCACACTGTCTCATTATATCAGCTCTTCACTTTGGATAGCAATACTTGTTGCTCTTGAACATCCAAATGAATTACTTTGCATTTAAGGTTTGAGTTTGGGTCAGATGCTTCAAACCTGAACACAGTTTGGTTCTAAAATAGAACAATATCTAAAAAAAGTCTTCTTTTTTTTAACTACTGTAGTTCTAAGAAACAAACCAAGTTAAAGGAAATCCTCCATTTCTACCTAGAAGAGAGAACAAATATTCAGTCAGAATTGTGGTATAAACACATGAGGTTCGGATGCAACTTAGTAAGCAGCATTTTGTTAAATATAAGTGAGAGTTTGTGTATAGTTAGTTGATCATGTTTGATAAATTATATATTTTTTGTCTTTAAAAATTGTTGCAGTCATATTTATGTGTCATTCCACTGTCGATAAAGAATTACATCAAAACCAAACATTTTAAAAAAAGACCAAAACACCTTAACACCACTGATTAGTATGTGTAAACGATATGCATGACCCGGGCATAAGACCATTTCCACTTGTTTTTCACCATCAAAATCTAAATAAATCCTTAAAAATCCTCAAAGGGTTAAAGCACAAATTGTAGCTAAAAGAAAAAAACCTTTAAGCGAATAATAAACCTGCAGGGTTTTCAGCCACCCTGTGCTGATGTGCTTTCATCAACACCCTCTCCACTAAAGACAAACCTCGGGGGGTGCGAAATCTTCTCGGCTCACCTGACAAAACCTTTTATAGTCAGAGACCTGTTTATATGCAGCCTGATGCCTGATGCACTCCATTGTGCCTGAAGCTGTGTAATGTCTTTCTCAGCTGGTGCTCACCAATTCACAGAGTTACATAAAGGCTAGTGTTCAAATAAAGACTGGGGAGATGGACAGGTATTCACCAAGAGACCTTTAGCATCACAGAGCCAATCAGAGAGGAGGATTATTTAAGCTCAGTCATTTCCAAACCCTCCAAAACTGCTGATAGATGAGCCTCAACCAAGCAACCAGCGATTTCCTGACATCTACACATTTTGTCTGATGTAAATTAGTTCAGCTTTTGCATATGCAGCGAAAGCGAAAGCAGCAGAATGATTTATGCCCATTTTCCACAATATTTGACTTCATTTTTCTGTGAACAGCGCTTGAGCAGAGTGAATGAATTTGCATGTGTGAAAAAGAGCTGAGGAGGAAAAGACGTGCTGCAGATCAGTCTGTGCCAACACTTCAGAGTGAAATAAACTGGCAAAAGTGCCAAAAGCACTAGAGTCTCTTATGTAACATCATAAGTCAAGAGTTTTTCTACAGCAGAGGTTGATATTTATCACATGAACTGCTTTTTGATGACTCACCCTTGCTTATTTTATGCTCTGAGTTAAGGCCAACATCTGTCCAAGTGACAATAATAAAGCAAATGGCTGAAGCACCATTCTGAGGTTGGCAGCCATACAGCTGCTTTCACCGCCTGCCAGGGATCGCCCAGTGTATTTAAGAGGGTTATGAAACAAGCTTCTTAAACTCTGGCAGGCGGCCATTTTTGTCGTTTATTATCTAAATTATTCAACCTTCTTTACAGATTATAGTTTGTAATTAGGTAACTACTAAAACACACAGGGCATAAAGTCAACAAGGTTATTTTTCCAAAGCACAAGTTTATCTACTCATATTAACACAGATAATAAAATCTGAGTTATCTTATTCTATCTTGCACAATCAATGTCTGTTTTTAAGCTGCTGAGGTCTACGTCTCGGGTAACTTCTGATATTTTCATTAGAATGTGTCTTTCTGGTTTCAGGTTGGGGCAGCCAGAGTTCAAAGGTTCACATCCATCATAGCACCTGGCTTCACTTTCCTGGACACAACCTGCGCTGGCTCCTCACCTTCGTCCTGCTCTTCATCCTCGTCTGTGAGATTGCAGAAGGCATCGTCTCCGACGGGTATGTCAAACCCAAATACTGTAATTTTGTTGTCTCGATATAATTTCAGCCACACAGGTTGCACTCTTGTGAAAAAAAAACAAGGCATCCTATGAATAGCAATGTGTTTTCCAAGCTATAGAAACGTATGAATATTTAATAATATTTAACAATACCAAAAATTTTAAGTGGAAGAAAAAAAACCCATTAAAAACTGAGAAAAATGTTTAATATGTAAATTTCAAAATGGAATTTTTGGTGAGGAATAAATTAGTTTATGTTCAGCATAAACCAAAACAGCGTTCCTGGAAAAAAGCTGTGATTCTTAGAGGTGGATGTGCCGTGGATTGGAAATACTTTAGTACTTTAGTACTTTAGTGAAGTAGAACTGAGTTCTCAACATGACAATGATTAAAAACTAAAAACATGCCAGATAATCCACCAAGGACTGGCTGTAAATTAAAGAAATCCCTCAAATATCTCATAGCCGACGGTGATGATTGGGAAAAACTATTCTCAAATTTATATAAGAAGCTCTAGGAAGAATCTCACTGAAGCTATTTTAGTTAAGAGGGTCATCATTTTTCCTTGTCTAGAAAAAGCATTTTTATTTATATCTTTTGTTTTATGAGGTAAGGTAAGGTAGGTTAGTTTTATTTATATAGCATATTTTCAGCAACAAGCAATTGCTGAGTACAACCAGATATTTCATGTCTATCTGTTATTAAAATTACTTTCTTCTCCAGAGATAAATAATAATAATAATGAAAAAAAAAACCTCACAATAATATGTACCAATGCTTTTATAAGAACTAAATATTTAATGGTATGCATAATTCTTTTCTCATGGCTGTATATAGATCATTTTTTGTGTGTGTTGGGTACAAATGATTGTTTTTCACTACATTTGCTCATTTTAATGGATTATATGTGTGATATTTCATAGTAATCATTAATGCTGCACTTCTGAAATTATAATAGTGTGGCAGCTGAGATCATTTACAAAGTGAAAAAGGTAGTTTTACGGTTTTAAATAAATGTATCAGTCCCTGCATCAGAAAAAAAAGCTTACCCAGAGTTGATTAAATTCACCTCAGTGGTTTAATCTCTTGGCTTTTTCGTCTGTGGAGGAAAACTGATCTTTTCCGCGTTTTATTGTGTGTCATATAATTTAATTTCATCTGGAATTCTTCTTGATTACTGCGAGGCTGTAGTTCCTCAGAGTGATTTTATTATCTAATCAAACACTGTTATCCACCTGCGATGGAAGCCGAATCCAATGAACTGCAGTTGGCACTTCCCTGGCCACCATTCATCATCTGCATCAATGTCCTTATTGGATTTGCCCAACAGTGTTCAATTGGGATTAGCTACGATGTGGAGCGATCATGTTTGGCATCGTGGGTAGACCTGGATAGAAATCGAAGGAGGATCTTCTCTGGAGTCCAAAAAGCACATTGGAGAATGTGTCAATGCTGTTTGGAAGAAACTCTTTGCTTATGGGGATATTAAGATGTAGTACACTTTGTAGCTCTGTTTTACTGCAGAACAGTTTGGAGGTATGTCTGGCCTCCACAGATCACTGCGGGGTTTATGCACCATGAATTTGTAGGATTGAATAAGGTTCATTGTGAACTACATTGATGGAAGATCTTATGTTAAAACAAGAGAACTCCTGGAGTATTATAATCATTCAGCTTACTGAAAACTGGATTTCAGAAAAAGCTTGGTCCCTAAATAACTTCTAACGTGGCAACTAAAAGACAAAGTTGCACATAAGCCCATTAAAATGATTGTTTAAATTTAACTGCAAAATTTCTAAACATTACAAAGCATCTGCACAACCATCCATAGTCCAGGTTCACTGTGAACATCTGTATTTATACATTAAATGTGACTTAAAATGTAGTCTCTAAATATGAAGTCTCTAAATATTTGACTCTGGAAAGCGATGCAGTTTGACATTAACTCAAGAGGACATTTCAGTGGGTGCTGGATGAGGTTAGAAGAGGTTATTGAGTTTTCTAACACTGAGCCTGTCATCCACCTGCTTCCCCAGCAGCTGGCACCACGAGGGCGAGGTCAGCTGGAGCCAAGTGTTGGAGTTTGTGTCCCAATTCTCCCTGCTGCCAAATGAAAACAAGTCGATGAGCTGCAGCGACTTTACTGGGCTCTGCTGGAACCAAAACAACAGCATGTGCATCAGTTCAATTTGTAAAATTATATCATGCAGTGTCCTACATATGTAATAAATCTGCAATGTTAGAAGTCGATCACATAATAAATGTTTTTCTTCTCTTTCTGTATGGATTCTTTTTGCACCATGTTGTTGTCAAAAGCAGTGAGTCAGTGTGTTTTTGTGCTTTTTGCACCTCAATCTTTTGCACAGACTAGAGGATGGTGAGTTGTTGTTAGTTGGGTGGAAGAGCTCTCCATCTGCTCGCCTCTTCAGTTCCCTCTTTAGGCTGACCTTCCTGTTGTTCTAAAGAGGGCCTGATGTCATGAGAGTCTTTATTTAAATGTTTTTGTTTACATGTGGCGAGTTTAAAGATCTCTGCTGCTGCCGCTCATCGTCACTGAATCTCAGAAATACACAAGAGTATCGTCAACATTTCTGTCATCACTCTGAAGTATTTACTAACTTGTTTTTTTTTTCTCTTTGAACTTTTTTAGGTTCACCGTGTCTCTCCATCTTCATTTGTACATGCCTGCAGCTCTGGCCTTCATGGCTGGCATCACATCGATTGTCTACTATCACAACATCGAGACCTCCAACTTCCCGAAACTGCTTTTAGGTAAAGTCTCCTTAAGTCCTCAGGGAGGTTTCTACTCCTAGCATAATCTCATAAAATGCTACAGAATTTGCAGTTTTTACAGGAGTTTTCTCCGTATTTTTGCATAAAATGTTAGACATCTTGTTGCTTAGGAAAAGACAAATCAAAGCTGCTTTCTTTCTTGATGAAAACAAAGTAGCAAAAAACTTACCTAATACCTAAACAGAGACACACCCTTTTTCATATACATTCCTAAATTCATAATTTAGTGAGTAGTGCTCATATCAAGTAATTTTTTTCAGGTTTTAAATTGCATCTGCCATTGTCAGAACTAAATTGTCTCACTGTGTCATGCAGCATTAGGCTATTGATGATAGATCATGCACAAGACAAGATGGTAGATCATTATGCATTAAAGCACCAGAAACTCACTGATCAATAATTCCTTTTGAAAAGTGGCAACACTATTTATCAAGAGTCCTGGGGGAGGGGAAGGGAAAGATTAAGGAGCGGTTAAATCTTCATTCTTTCCATAGCAACCACCTGAGAGTTATAATTAATTTTGTTAATAACCCATTAACAATAGGAGAAAATAATTTTTCTGCTTACTCTCTCACAACAAGTAAAATTTGCTATTAACTTGTAATAGGAACTTATAATTTGTTAACAGACTCTCAAAACCATGACCAGCTGCCCTGGTTGTTGCTTTCTGTGTCATGACATGTTCATGACTGCGATGAGTCTTGGCACCGTTTGAGTTTATAAAGTATTCAGTACTTTGCAGATTGTTGTACATTACCTCTAAGTTCTTGCTATTTTGTTTCAAAGTGCCCAGGCATTCTTGTTATCTTGTAAAGTGATCTCGATCAATAGCTTTCCAGACTTTCTGAAGGTTTTTCAAAGGTTATCAGTTTGAGAGATTTCACTCAATTTCAATTCAGCTTGTACTCATGACAGCACATTTTGCACTGTGTGCAAAAGATAAGCACGAAAGACAAAATGGATTAAAAAAAAACTAACTGCAAAACAAAAAAAAAACCATTTACAGTAAATGAACAGTATCTGAAGGTCACAAGTTTGAAACTCCAGGACAGACTGTTTTCTATTTGGGGTTCTTAATAGCTATCACTTAAGAAATGAAGTAAATTTGTCCTTGTGGTGGAGCTTGGACCAAAGATCCAACTTTAAATCAGTTTTTGACCTGAGTAATTCACAAACAGGGAGATATTCCATCAGTATCACATGCTTAACATTGTGACTGTGATTATCTGCAGATAATAATAATTTTCCTAACAGTGACAGATATTTTATCCCAAAACTATTTCTGCAGGCCAGATTTTAGTAAACTTAATTCAGTCCCCACCTGATGATGTTTTCATGTTTAGCGGTTTGTTTTAGAGTTAGGCTAAGGTTAGCGTAGCTCCTTCTTGTGCTTCAAGTCGTATTGCGTTGCTTTGAACATTTTGAAATGTATGGACTAGTCCAATGACTACCGTGGATATATGAGATACAACATAGGATGTAGACAAAGTGTAGAGCAAATAACAAGACATGTGCTGGAAGCTTCAGCAGGAGACACAGCCTCTATTTCACTGTGAACATTATTGCTATCGGTGAAAAGACTAAATTGTTAAATCAATAAAATAATGTGTACAGCCTATCTTGCGTTCTACAATTATTATTGTTATTATTAGTGTGTTGTTGATAATGATTATCTTACAGTCATTATTTTTTACTTCTGAGAAACAGCATGTGAACAAGAAAGACAACATAGGACCTTACCTGTAGCTTTACTAACAATAAACAGGAAAAATGGCCATGATTGTTAAAAACATGGCTGCATGTTTTGCTGCAGTGACAACAGCTTCAATAGTGTTGATCAAGTCTGCCTTTACAGATCAGTTTTCTCTGAATTATTCTCATAGGGATTCTTGTTGTGTTGAATATTCTTTGTTATGTGGGCCCTTGTGAAGCCATTTTGCACATGGATAGTTCATTAGTTTCAGGTGAGATTTTTAGTGATTGAAGGTAATATCTATGAGAAGATGCCTATGGGAATTGTGCTCCAGTCTTTTTGTGAGAGGAATGAACTCTTTTCTTGTTTGTATATTTAATATTGTGACATTTTGTTGTGGAAGCACAGTGATCTCAGGGATCTGCCTTCTAATGATCTCAGCTGAAAAATGAATAAACTATCACAGTTCAGGCCTCATCGTGTTGGAGTTATCTCCTGGAACAATTGCTCTGTTGATGCTCCTCTTCCTTTGGTGTAGTTGTTCTTTACTTCTTTCTCTCCATTAATTCTTCTACATGCAGCCTTTGCTGTTTTACTCCCATGAAGTTTCCAAGCTGCCTTTGCCTTTAAGTCTCCATGTCGCAACCAGACAGATATTAATCTTTCAAATGGAGGCTGTGGCGCTGACCCTCATGCTGATAAAGTAATGCCATCAAAGTTCTTCATTACAAAACATATAAGCAATGTTTGGATGGATGTTGTTCACTGATCTTTTTTCTTATGTTCCCTGTCAATACGGTACATAGGAAATGTTTTTTTCCCCTGCTATTTTTACTTTGAGTCTCTCAGAGTTTGGAGTAAACCATCTGGGCTGACCTTGATGGCGATCCTATCAAAAAATCTCATAAAACAAAAGTGACACACTGATCTTCTATTTTAAAATTGGTGACCTTGAAAGCTGCTAGGTGTGCACTGAAGATAAACTCCCCCAGAAACAAAATTAGGGTTGGGAGTTAGGTAAGCTGTCTTGCATACTGTGAAAAAGAAAACATTTAAAGTGCTTTGCGAATGTAAAGCACTTTAATGCCCTTTATGCCCTTTAAACATTTACATATTTTGCCATGTTAAAACTACCACCTTTAATGTACTTTATTTTACACAAATGTGGCGCTTTGTAGATGTTAAAGCAGAAGTTTGTGGTTTTGCTGTCTTCTTAGGGGCTTTTGGTTAACTATACTGTAGGCTGAATTTCTTATGGCTTTCTTCTTGCCAATTTTCCATTACTACAAGATTTGAGGAGTGCGCCACTAATCGTTTTCCTGCTATCAGATTCTCCTGAGTTGTAAATTTCTGAAGCTTCTCTGAGTTCCATTGGGCCTCTTGGCTGCTTCCCTGAGTAATGTTCTCCCTGCCAGGTCTGGCGTGTTAGAAAGAGCTCTAAGCTACACCATACTGTGTTTATTTATAAAGCAAGGTAAAACCAGGTAAACTACAGGACAGAGTTAAGTCCTAATAGCACAACAACATCTGAATAGCATGCAATAACAATCAATGTCAAACTCACATTCCGTTAAAAGTTAAACAAGTCACCAAAACTCTTAAAAACAACCCAAACTTAAATTGATCCTTAAATAAATAGGCAGCCAGTGCATCATGTCATGTTTTTGCAGTGACATGTTGTTTCCATTTTCAGATGATGGCTGTAACAGAGCTATATGAGATGCTGAAAGCTTGTGATGTTGTTTTATAACCTAATTCTGCTTTAGCTGTCAGTGGATCACATGTAAGCATTTTGGGGGTGAATGTTAAGGGGTTAAACTTTCCCCAGCAATATGTCTGACCTGTCTGCTGTGTCCTTTGGTCTTTATGATTCTGTGAGTTCACTAATGTTCTCAACAAACCTCTGATGCCTTTAGCAGAACAGCTGGATTAATACTGAGATTAAATTACAAACAAGGATGGAACAATCTGAATAAAATACACTATTGTTTGTGATTTTTAAGTGACATAAATGGTGTAATAAATACCTTTCCATGGCACTGTTTTGACACTTTGATTCATCATCCTGTCAACATTGTGGCTTTTAACTTAAATGCTGCCCTCCAGTCAGTTTCTTTATCTTATCTGCTTGCTTTGTGATTTGCTGCTTCTCTCTGGTCTTTGTGATTGTTCCACAGCCCTGCTGATCTACTGGGTGCTGGCTTTCATCATGAAGACCATCAAGTTCGCAAAGTACACTGAGCACGGCATCGGCCCCAGGCAGCTCCGCTACTGCATCACTGGACTTCTGGTGCTGCTTTATGGACTTCTACTGGCTGTGGAGATCAACGTCATCCTGGGGAGGGTGAGCGTTCGTGTGTGTGTCATCTTTTAAGCAAAGATAATGTTTGATTTATGATGCAGTATGCATTGAGATGGAAATCATTAGGCTGGAGGATTGCTGCGTGGGTTTTAATGAGCTGTTAGTATAGATTTATTGATACTGGTGAATGTGACTTTGGTTGGATATTACTGCTTTGATGTGAAAGCAACAAAAACATGTATTTTCTAGGTACCAACACACATATACAGAAATACAGACTTTTGCAGGTAAAATTTATTTCAAGTTTACTACTGACATGTCCACAGTGATACTATTAGCAACAAAAAGTTGACGAATTAGACATCAATATTGGCATTTCAATTGATTAAAGGATAAATATCAAAACATCCATGATTTTCAGTTTGATTAAAAAACAATGCAAAAAGAATCGTTATAAAAGCAAAGAGTCTCTCAGGTTTATTAACCACAACAAGAGCTGCAGCTGACATCTGTCTCCTACAGTTTAAATTTAATATGGGTCAGGTTAAAGTCAGGTGGCATCCTAATCATGTCTTTTGTTAGCATTTTATCAATTTTTACATCAAAGTCGTGCCTTCACGTTAAGATTATTCATTTTCTAACATTTACAGCTAGCCGCCTGACCCTTTCTGAGCATAAAAAGGAAAATGCCAGTACAGTGTACACTTGCGTGTCTTTTTCCTGTGGACACTTTAGCGTGTTTATCTGTGTTAGCCCCAGATCTGAGCAAACATCTGTTAGTGTGCAGGTTTCCCCGGGGAGAAACTCCATCACTCTCAGCCTGTCGAAGCTCTGTTTGTTATCTGCTCTGTTATAAGGATTTAAGTGATCTGGCCTTCATATGACCTGCAACTGTTATCCAATTTAAATATTACTTATATGATTATGTGATTCTTTTTGTCAGTGATTTATTTGTGACTTCATTTCTCGAGATTTACTGTCGTCATGGGGAAAATAAAAATGTAAAAACTGTGTTATACATTCATTTTAATCATACACAAGTTCATACCATGAGTTAACTTTAAATACAACTACTAATATTTCCCTTAATTTATTAATACGGATACATGTGGCAATATGTAGCACATTATTCTGTCCTCACACAGTAAGTGTGAAAGCCTTATCATGACAATTATTTAACTCTGTCAGTTTTTATTTCATTTAAAAGCTTCAGCTAAGGTTTTCATCAACGGTTCAGCTTTTCCAAGTTGTCATAGGATTATAAGACAGCTTGTTATCTATGTACAATGAATGTGGTTTATCTTGCAGCAGCTGTGATTAAGCCCACTAATAATAGTGTGTTTAAATAACACATCTTTTGCATTTTAGCTCTCCAAACAAAAGCTGCTGCAAGTTTAGATTTCTCTGTAATCAGAGGTTTCTCCAAATTATTTCGGTCGGTCTTTGTTGCCATGTCTTGGGACTGATTTGAGCAATAATCAGACCTCTCTTTTCTGTCGCAGCGCTACATGTGTTTCGCCAATCCGACAGAAGTGAAGCCCCCGGAAGACCTCCAGGACCTCGGCGTTCGTTTCCTGCAGCCGTTTGTCAACTTGCTGTCTAAAGCCACCTACTGGTGGATGAACACGTTCATCACGTCGGCTCACAGGCGGCCCATTGACCTGAAGGTCATCGGCAAACTCCCCATCGCCATGCGGGCGCTCACCAACTACATAAAGCTCCGCCAGGAATTTGAAGAGCAGAAGGTGAGCTGTAAAAGATACATGCACCTGGTCACAGAATGCATAAAACTTGGATCTATGTGAGAAAATTAGATAATACAGATTTCTATAGTTTAGTTTTTCAGTTCAGTTATGAATTAAACAAGTAACTCTGCAAATGATTGGAATTCCTGAATAACAGTGAACTATTATAGTGCATTTTAACAAGATTTTATGTGATTATTAACACATAGTTTTGAATAGTGTATTCAAAGAAGATGACACATGGTTTTAAAAATGCTTTACTAATAAATACTTAGGAAAAATATTTTGTGCCTTTGTCTTTAAACTCCTTTTCTCTAATGCCCCTAAAATCAGGTGCAGCCAAGAGTCTTTAGAAAACACTAGATTGTCCATTCACTGCAAACCTACTAGGATGCAGATGCACATCTAAGCTAACAAAATTAAAGCAGCTTTTTTTATGTAATTATCTTAGGTGGGAACCAAAATCAGATTTTACACTCTAAACCAAATCAAACTAATTCTGTGTTCAGAGTGTATGAAGTTTTTTCCTGGATGCCCCGACTTCACTTTTTTATTTATTCAGTTTTCCTCTGTCAGTTTTGTGTTTTTAATGTCTCAGAAGAATATCTTTGATGCAGCCTGTGTGACGTGTGCAGGGAGTGACCTCTGAACCCTGCAGTCCTACTTTATTCAGCTGTTCTCATATGAAAGCAGGTCATGAGATGATTCAGCCCGGTCTGCTCTGGGATTATTAAACTTTATTTGGGCTTGCAGTAAGCTTTCCGATAGTGTAAACAGGAAAATGCAATCAGGCACGTCCTGTATCTGTGTTTGCACAATGTTTCTTTACATTCCCGTCTGTTTATTTTAGATTATATTACAATTTTTTAGTTGTAGCTACATGTTGCAAAGCGCTTGTCTCTTGGCACTGTTAGAGGTGTTAGGTGGATTTATGGCTCTTATTATATTTACCGTGTTATGCGATTGCAGATTCACACTATTAATGGTTTGTTGAATTTTGCAGACGAGTTAAAAGTGATGCTTTGACCCATTCTGCTTTTACACACATACAATTGAACTGTTTTCCTACAGACAGACACTACAAATAAATAATAAAAAATTAAGGAGGTGTGCTTGGAAATAAATTTGCATCTTCAGCTGTGGCTACTAATTGTGTTTGTTGTTAAGCTTGACTTATGTGGTAAAACACCTTGAAAATGTTTCACTTATGTTGTTTGGTAACTCCATTTTGTTTTTTGGGGGAAACAAGGAAATAAAATCTCAACATTCTTTTGAATAAGAAAAATTTATCCAAGTATCCTGCAGGTGTGTTTTGCTTAACACTCCACTACATGATAAAGATAAAATAATGTTACAATGTTTCTATTTGGCACTTAAAAAAAGAAAATGTTCCTATAAAAATTATGCATATAAATTGTTAAACTGTTATGACATTTCTGTAATGTTGTTAGAGAAAATCTCCAGAAAAATATGCAAGTGTAATATTAAGTGATAATAAAAGTGTAACTGGTTTGGTTGGAATGTTTAACAGTATTAGAGACAGTTTTCGTCTCTCTGGACTCCTTATTGATCGCACCCTGAGCCATTCTTGTTCTAATGCCTGTCTAAGCTGAAAATCCTTCTTTTTTCCTTCATTTGCTCCGTTCTGGGACTCCCTCTGTCTTACTGATGGACCGTGTGTCAGGGGTCAGACGTAAAGGGCCTTCTCCACAGGGTCGTTGTTTTCCAGTGTTTGTTGGTTCATCCGAGAGTCGTCACTGCTGCGTACTCGTCCGGTGTGACCGCTACTCCGCTTCCTTCCGGCAGGAGTGAAGGATGAGAGAAAGGCTGAGAGATCCCAGGGGAGTGCCGGGGAAGGGCGGTGGCAGCGGGGCACTTAGAGGGGGGTCTGAAGACGCCGGGTCATTCCCATTTATCTGTGAACGAGGTGACATCCCGACCCCTGAAGGACTGAAAGCGCTGCTCTTCATGGGAAGCTAGTTTTGCTCAGAGAGTGTGAGAAGGAAACAAAATCCTCAGTAGCTGTTGAACCTGGGGTAGGAGCAGAAGATCTGTGTCTGTGTGCGCAACTGGGATACGCACGGCGATGTGTGTTGCGCATGAAAACTAGGAGCTCCAATAGAAAGATGGAGAGACATGGTAGCAGTCACGTCTGTTCTCACAAATCTGAGCATGACTCACTCATGTTCACCCCAATGCACACCAACACTCACACACACACACACACACACACACTCAGCATCCTGTTAAAGTGACGGTCCAGATGTTTTCTTCTGATCAGTTCTAATTATCTGACTCAACGTGTTCAGAATAAATTACAGCCTCAAATAGATTTTTTAAATACCAGGTTATTTTTTATTTATGTACTGAAGCATTTAGAGTAAGAATAACCTTGAATTGATTTGCTGTCTGATGTTCTGCATTGCTGACACGATTATTTCCACAGCATTTATACACACTGCACACATCTGAGGGTCTCACAAACTTTCCATTAATCATCACATCCTCTGTAGATATAGAGTGACTGCAGCCATTGAGTTCCCCTCATTTTGTGGTTTTCTGCTGCAGTTGAAGGAGCAGCACTTCATTTAATTGTGCTTTTGCGCCCACACATTTATTTCTCTTTGCTCTATTATTGCTCTTTAAAAATCTGAGACAGTTTATTTTCCTTTTGTTGGGCTGCCAGTTAAATTCCTTGGAGAAGACTTAGGATCTGCAGCAAGAGGAAATGATCCAATTTTATTGCAAATTACCAGCTGGTGACACATAATATTACTAATAGATGAGGATTAATATGCGCAATAATTTATATTTTTAAAAACCCTTTAAAGAAAGTATAATTGTATGTCACCCACTCTAAATGAGCTCCATTCAGCAAACACAGTTTTTTCTGGAGGAGTTTACATCCATTCATCACTGCCAAGAGTTTATATTAATGTTGGACTTTTAATAATTTATTTAAATTGTTCTTTTTACCATGCAAAAAACTGCAAGATGAAGGGAAACTAAGATTCCGTGTACAAATTTAAATTTGTAGATTTGTTTTTCTTATATTCAGAAGGTCAAAATTATGCATCCAGGGGCAAATACCTTAAATAATTTGGATTTCAAGGCAGAGTATTTGTCCAGTCTGGCCTTAATTCTGGAATTTGGTTATAATCCCTAAATAATTTCACTTACCATGCTGATCGCTTTGATTCCAGTTTTTTTTTTGTTTTTTTTTGTTGACCTCTCGCTCAGAAGCCTCAGGGCATTGCACCTCAAGGTCCGAAGTGGATCTGGCTGGCTTTGAGGAAAGCTTTCGGCAGGCCTCTCATCCTCAGCATCACGTTCCGCATCATGGCTGACCTGCTGGGCTTCGCCGGCCCGCTCTGCATCTCTGGCATCGTTCACCACATCAGCAAAGACAATCGTACCATCCAGCAACCGGTGAGAGTCCTTCTGGAGCACAGAAACACCACAACCTGCCAACTATGTTCGGTCTCTATTGCAAATATCTTAGTACGCTTGAAAAGCAGACAAAACTAACTTACAAGTAACTTTTCAGCAAGATACAGGAACTCGTTTTACGTCAATAATTCCTTTATTATGAAGAGGAAATATTTGTTCCACTGGTAGATTATTTCATTTTAAACATGGGAAAAATGTCTTGTTATACATTTCTGCCAACATAACCAGAACTTTTTAAAATCAATAGTAAGGAATAATAGACTTAAAACAAGCTGCTATTTCTTACTTAAAAGTTACTTGTAGGTTAGTTATGTTTAAAGTGCACTGAGATATATGCACATGAAATAAGACAAAATAAGATTTTTTGTTTTTGCAGTGGAAACAGCACCACTTTGCATGTAAAAGAACACAATAACATAATTAATTAATAATTAATTAATACATTTCATTGAAAGAAAAATATTTTAAACATTTGGGGGATTTTGAATCACAACCACAACAAAAACTGAGAATTTTGACAGCCTCATCTTTGGCTCTTAAAGGTCACAGTTTGGTGAGACACGTATGATATTCTCCTTTTTCCCCATCCACTAATGCTAAACTGTTCAAATATTTATGAGACCTATTGCTGCTGAAGCTCTTTGAGCTTCTTAGATTCCTCACAGTGCAGACTCAGAGCCATTCAGGCATTTTCCTGCACCAAAGAAATATTGAGTATTTGTTTCAGGGAGGCAGATGTGAGCTTCAATGTACAAACTTAATTACAGAATCACAAAAGGGCTCTTGAGCTTGAGTCCATGAAATGTAATCAGAATAGCAGCTCAGTTTAACAGAGTAGCTGAAAAGTGGCTCCACTTTAGGATATGACAACTTAACTCTGGAGAAAAGAAAGAAATATCTGATGTTGAGGCACAAATTAACCAGTCATCAGTAATAATCTATAGAGGATGATCTATTTCCACTGAAAATGTGGTTACACCTTGAGGGCTATACCTTATCCTACTTACAAAATGCTTTCTGTTTGAGGTTTTGTACTCACACAAGAGACGGCATTGTTGACACTGAGGATTTCTTTCTGAATTTGAGTTTGCAGCTTGAATAACAATAAAGAATCCTTCAGTGTTTTTATTTCTCCCTCTGCTTCCTGTCCTTACAGATGAAGCTTCTTGGCATCTATTTTATTTCATCCAAAGAATTCCTGGAGAATGCGTACGTGTTGGCAGTGCTGCTCTTCATCGCTCTCCTCCTGCAGAGGACCTTCCTCCAAGCTTCCTACTACGTCGCCATCGAAACTGGAATCAACCTGCGAGGAGCCATACAGGTGAGATGTCCACCAGAGATTTTTATACATTAACCCTTTTTCAATCCTCTTGGTTGAAAACTCAGTTTTAGTCATAAAGACGCATTGGGATGCAATTCTGTATTAAATTAGCAAATAATTAGTCATAATGATGCTTAAAATCACTGTTAAATTCAGATTCACATCCAAATTTGGTCTCATGTGAACAGAGCTCCTTCTCCTACATGATTGCTCCTATACCACTAAACTACAAACTGGACCACTTTTGGCTTGCTTTTCAACTTTGGCTTTCTTCCTGCCACTAAAACATCAAGGACAGCTTTGTGGAGTGCAAAACTAATAGCGGTCCCGTCCACAGCTTCTTTATGGGCGGTCACTGCCTCTCTCAATCACGTTCTCGTTGCCACATCTGTCAACTCAGCTGGTCGGCCATGAGACGTCCAAAGCCTGAGATATTTTTTTATAACCCTGCTTTAACCTTTTAACAGCTTTATCCTTAACTTTTCTGCTGTATTCCTTCGTCTTCATGACGTTATTTGTTCTCTAATGTTCTCTGAGATTAAACAGCAGACAGATGGACTCTTTCATAAGAGTCCTATTTAATAAATAGGTGAATTTTGAAGGCAATGTGATGTAGTAAAGAGAGGTGAATACAAATGCAAGGGAAATTTTCTATTTTGTCTTTCTTAAATGATTTAAAAGCAGGTGTCGATTTTCCTTCCTCCTTTCATTTCCCTTGAATCATTTTGCTGTCACACACCACTTTGGTTTATTCTATTTGGGCTTAAAAAGCTACGCGAAATAAATTATATTTCTGGATGTAATGTCTCGGAATATCATTTTTCTCCCCAGACAAAAATCTACAACAAAATCATGCGCCTGTGCACTTCCAACATGTCCATGGGAGAGCTCACCGTCGCTCAGATTTGTAACCTGGTTGCCATAGATACCAACCAGCTCATGTGGTTCTTTTTCCTCTGTCCTAACCTGTGGGCCATGCCAGTGCAGGTAGGAAACATGTTTTTGTCTCCTTTTGTGTGCATGTTTTGAATGCATATGTGTACTTTTACAGTTCATTTCGTCTTCCATAGCAACAACGGGCAGCAGAAGGTTTGAAGCATAGATTCTTGCAAAAACGTAATAGTCTCCTTTCTGTGAGGCATTTTGATTTGTTTGTATGCTCTGTTCCCTTTTCTTCCTCACTAAGCGTTGTAAAAAAGCTACTATATTTGTGTTTTTACAGCATGTTTCTCCTATTATTCCACAAATTAGTATCTGGGTTTGTTTGATCTTTTAGAGCTCACTCAGCAGGCATTTTTATTATGTGGGAAATAAAGTGATGTATAGTGAGAATTGTGAGGATGAGAACTTTAATCTTCAGTATTGGATGTTATTGCCACAGTCGGAGTTAAATTGATTCTCTGTTATTGTGTGCAGTCTATTAGAAAGCTCTGAGCTTCCCCAGTGAAAGGTTTTTTTCCTGTGTAAAACTTGTGAGATCAATTATTTGTGTGATTAACTGAACCCAAACACCAATGAGGACAATGAAAATGAGAATTAAAAACAACTTTTAATGGAGCTACTCTTTCAGCAAACCCTAGAGGGTCAATAATATTTGGAAATTAATCATCACATGATGCTTGCTCACTTCAGAGTTCCCTCTGTGAATTGCCCATTCCTCTCCTACGTGTAGAAAAGAGATATTATTGAGTTGTATTTACCTGCTGAGTCTTTTTCCATCTACATAAAATAAAAGGCATTTTTATGACATAAAATCATTGGACATTAGTATTCCTGCTGGGTTCTATTTGTTTATAATCTGGAGAAAATGTAAGTTGGTGGGAAGGTTTAGATGATTTAGAGGGCTGTAATATCAACCTGAAATGTGTTTAGTTGTGTTTCTGAACGTACACAACATTTAGCACATACAGTTACTGTCTTCATTAAAACCATGTTTAGAGGCCAGGCTAAGATTAGCATGTTTACACTCTGTTTTAATCAGACCCATTAATAATTTTGCTTGTAAAATATATATGTGTGACTCCAATTAATTGTGTGTCGTCAAGACTTACAGGTCAGACTTCAAAAGAAAAAGTCAATTCGTTTGGGTTTATAAAAGTTTTCTCAGTGCATCTTTTATAATCTGTTGAGTTTATCAAAGTCTGACACTGACCGCCTCAATATGCTTGACCAGGTTGCTGAGATGATACTTAGGATTGGATCAGGATATCCTTTATATTTAGCGTAAATTGTGACAGTTTTAAACAACAAAAGCATTTTTCACTGCTCACATTCTTAAAAGAAAACAGTTTATTTTTATTGTCATACTGTGCTTATCATTATTAAATAGTTATTTTAAAAAGAAATATTTTTTTCTGAACTTGAACGTTTTTTTTTAATGATTTTTTTAATGATATCAACATCTTAAAAAAAAGCCTTGTCACCATTTTGGTTTTGGTCTCACTAATCCCATCACAAAACAAACGCTGGTTCTTTTGTGTAGCCGTGCTGTTCTGCAGCAAAGTGTAGTCACATCTGAGTAATTTTTAGAATATCTTTTATTTGTTTGACAAATTAATCCTTTTATGTCTTTCCAGTAGGAAATTCTTTTGCAAAAACATGTTTGTTTTCCAAATGAGAATAACAATTCAGAGCCTTATATCATGTTGAAAGGCTGAAGTGATAAAGCAAAAACATAAAACAAAATCTTTACGATATTTGTTAGCTAAAAAAAAAAAAAATGAAAATATCAAAGCTTGTACTTTGTACCATTCGATTTAATTTTCCACCAGGCTGAACTCAAGGGATTGCTTGTGTTTATGGTGTGGTTTTTGTTTCTGCATACAGTTTCAATCCAGACTCACAACCAACAGCAAATTAACAATTCTCTGCAGGATTTTATGCGGATATACTGTAGAACGTCAGATTCTGAACCCGCTGCAAACTAAACTGTCCAGCAAACAGTGACTGTGCTGACATTATGTCTCGTTACAGAGCCAAGGCAAATAAAGAACACAGAAATCAAACAGCACTTGGCTGTGCTTCATCTGTCATGGGCACTTAAAGCCTGCTGGTGTTTCACATGTTACAGCAGCATTGGTATTCGTCATCGGTGCTCACCTGTCTGCCTCAAACTTTGAGTGAATCAATTATTCTTGAACTTTGCTGACTTCTCCTGGGACTTGATGAGTCAGAGGGCTTTTGAATTTCACCTTAGATCTTTGATGGGCCAAATATTTTCTATGGATTTTCACTCTTTAAGATCTGCAGATTATGCTATGAGCAAAAGCATAATACTCAAGAAACATCTTGAATTCAAACAGCAGCAACCGCAGTGAAGGGGATAACTTGTTTATGGTTAATGTTTCTGTAATGTCCATTTATTTTTAAGCCAATTATTAAACAAAAGATTAATTTTTTTAATTTGATTTTAGCTTCAAGCCAAACATTGACTGGGTCAGTTTAGTACCAGAGGTGCTTGTTGATTTTATTTTCATCACACTAGCAACAGAAGCATTAAAGAGGCAACAAGGACATAACCAACTGAGACAGGAACCATTTTACCATTTTCATTATATTTTTAAAAAATGTTTTCAGTAGTTTTGCATTTGGATTTGGCCAGCATCAACACGGGTATCAGAAGGAGCTCCCTGCCCCTGCAGAGGTTACACAGGTCCAACTGCAGCGAAATCAATATGTGTGTTTCCCAGAAAGTGTGGTCTGTCTCCCAGCACAGCGTAAAGAGCAGAGAAGACATTTCAGGAAAGAGGAAGTCTTTTTATGAAGGCTTAACAGGACAGCAGAAAGTTCAGTACCTGCTCTTCTGTTCTTGGAGCAACAAGATGATCACTATGGGAGCCAAACAAGATGGCCCCCAGCAGGTCACTGATGTGAATGTCTCTGCCTGAACAATCAGAAACAGACTTTATAATTGTAGCTGAAAGCCTGGCCTCCTTTATTGAGCCCTGTGATTCCTGCCTGGCACCCTGGAGCCTTTGCTATTGCAACTATCAACTCATTTAAAATACTCGGGTGTCCAAAACCCAACAAGTCTCAGAGGTCACCAAACATCAAAACACTCGCATTGGTAATCAGCAAATCTATTATGTCTGAAAATAAATTCTTGACCACTTCCATGGATTTAAAAGACTGCACTGAAAAAGGATGAAGAAAAGTTACATAAGAATTGATGTGAGATTAACATTTAAAAAAGAATAAACTTTAAAAATCTAAAAGTTAAAACATGACTGTAGATGAAATCATGCCCAAAATTAATTCACAAATATCTCTGTATTGCTAAAAACGCTAAAAAGGAAGACTTCTCAAATAATAACAAACCAAACAGTGAAGAAGATACATAACTTAAATGTACTATTTGCTAGACTCGTGATGATGAAATAAACAGAATCAAATTTGGCAAATTAACATGGAAAAAAAAATCTCTAGTCAAAATCCAATTGGTTTTACATTACATATAAAATACCACATTTGAATAAGTTCAGTCTGAGTATATCTGACACTAAAGGGAATGGAGAAGCCATTGAGAATGTTTCTCTGCCTGCAGCATTATTCAGTGTGACTGGTTTGACTGGTCCAGATCTTAGAGGAGCTCCCATCCTCCACAGCATCAGAAGTTTGTCTCAGCATTGTGAGGCCTGCTTTCACTCACACAGGAACCAGATAAACTATTTTTAAGGTGTTTTTAAATTCAGCTTCCCCATAGTTTTGTTCTTCCCATCAAGCAAATCGGCATCTTTGTGAGCAGCGTATATTATGACAGCAGACAAAAATGTTTGACATTTAGGTTTGACAGCTAATTTCTAATTTCTCTCCAACCAAACTTTGACAAACAAAAAATGACAGGAATATTATTTGAAACCTGTAATTTCTAATCCCATCAAACACACAAGTGCTTTTCCTGCTATGAGAAGCTTCAGCATCTGTAGCAAGAGGATCTAGAGCAGGGGTGGGCACTCCTGGTCCTCGAGGGCCGGTGTCCTGCAACTCTTAGATGTCTCCCTGGTCCAACACACCTGAATCCAACAGCTGAATCTCCTCCTAAGTGCAGTCAAGTTCTCCAGAGTCCTGTTAACGACCTCATTATTTGACTCAGGTGTGTTGAAGTAGAGATGCATCTAAAAGTTGCAGGACACCGGCCCTCGAGGACCAGGAGTGCCCACCCCTGATCTAGAGCATCTCACATGCTGACAATTTTGTTTCTCTGTCCTGAAATGCCTCTCCCTTCCTCATCTTCTCCCTTCTGGGGATATTTTAGGAATGGAGATATTCGTTTCGATTTGTGTGGAGATCAATATCAGCATCTCTGAGGGAGGAAACTTGAGGAATTGAATGAAGGGGCATGATCAGGAAAAGGAAGAGACTCATGAAGATGGAACTGACAGCCGATTTCGATTGTGTCCTTGGATTAAATAAAAAAAGGCCTTTTCATTTAGACATCACATACATCTGTACTAGAAATAATATTTCAAAAAGTTTCTTTTTATATCAAATTCTGAATCTTCCATGGTACCGGCGTAGGATAGAAAAACATGCACAAAAAACATGTAAGCTCTGCTGTCTGGATTAGGAAGAGGCTTAGACTTGTTCCCTTCAAAATTATCTCAAAAATCTCCGGGTGGAGCTCTGTGCTTTTATCTCGGACACCGGGGACCCTCCTTGCCAGCATTTCTGTGGTCTGAAAGCACTGATGCCTTTGAAAAGCTGCTCTCAGTCCTGTGTGCGCTGTCTGTGTGTGGAGTGAACCCTTTTAAATCAGGTTTCTGTAATGTGAGGAGCTGACAGACACTGCGGTGGGGGTGGGGGGAGTCTGCATGATTGTCTCGCCTGGGACTAAAAGAGAATCAGCCACCTCGACCCCAGCGACATACATCATCTTGTCGGCGTTGACGACGGGGAGGTGTCACATGCATCTTTTTTTGGTTTCCTGAAGTCAGTGTGCAATTATTGCCGTGCCAATAACGACGGACGGTGCAGAGCGTCAGAGAGGTTAACATGTAGTTTGTTGCATTTATGTCACTTAATGGGACGACAGCGATGTGAGGAATGTTAAAGAATCTTAAAGTCATGTCTTTCCTTGTGTGTTTCTTCCCATGTAAAAATCTGTACTGTTTTTATGTTTCCTGGTAAATATGGAGATCATCTAAGTGGCTGCACTTCACTTCACCACATGCATTCGTGGTTAAAAGAAAGTGCTCCTTCTTTGAACAATCAGATTTTACAGAACAGGATACAATAAACCCAACCTGGTTTTTAGAAGCTTATAAAACCTACAAACCATCGATTCCTTTTGGGCAAAAACACACAAACTGTTTGGCTCAATCATTATTTACTGAAGATGAGGTCAAAATCGTTGTTGTGGAGGAATTGAATCTCATTCTCCTTTCAACACTATTACTTACGTGACCCAAATTCATTCAGGCTTTAATTGTCTGGCAGATGGCCTCACATATTAACTTTAGAATGGTTGGGAATATATATGAGTTTATGATAAATTCAGTGTCTGGAGGGTGCACAGGTTCTAAAGGTTAGATCCTGTTGATGGAAGTGATAACTGCATCTCTAATGTCACTACTGGTTTCCTTCCTGTTTGGCACTGTGTAAACACCTGTTTGCTCCCTAAATGGATCATTTGATCATAATGGTCAGAGTTGATACTTGGTTAATTAGAGTCATAGCATCTGGCTGCTTGCCTTAAATCTATTTGGAGCAGCAAATGTGCTCTTAAAAACATTTTGTTTCATAAATAATGACAATGTTAAATCTTGAGGTTACATTTAAATCACATCAGAAGCTGGTACACCAGACCACTACATAAAATCCACGAGGATCTGTTTCTCTGTCCTTTGCTGTCTTGCAACTTCCTGTATGGAATAAAAAGTTCGAACATCGTCTCTCTGCTGCTTCGTTCTTTATTCTCTCTGCCACAAAACTCTATATGTGTGGCACATGAATAGGATTGCCACTGGGCATTGTAAAAGTGCACACCTTCTCACTGAAAGCACAGTGAGAATCCTCCCTCCTACGATATTTAACTTATGTGTTCATTGCCTTTCAGATCATTCTGGGGGTGATCCTCCTCTACTACCTCTTGGGAATCAGTGCCTTGATTGGAGCCACCGTCATCGCTGTGCTAGCTCCTGTTCAATACTTTGTAGCCACAAAGCTATCACAAACACAAAAGAATACCCTGGTGCGTGTTTCTGTACAGTGTTTATATCTTGTTTTATTCTTATAAAGCAGGCAGAGATGGTTTATTCTGTCCTCTAGATTGAAAAATCTTAAATGTCAGATTATTGTATTTAAAGCAGTCGAAACCAGCAGGAGTGGACTGAACTGCTTTCCAGTCAAGCTAAATAAGGCATTTCTAATTACTGATATCAGAAATGTTTTATGTTTAGTAGAGAGAAAATATGTTACTGAATGTGAAAAGGAGATGTTAAGAGACTCATGCCGCATTTTGAAGCAGCAGAAGTCCTTAAAACATGTTGGACTTTAGACAATTCAACAACAAAAGTCTATCTCACCTCCAGTACCCCCACTGTTTGAGAGCTCCAGCGGCTGCTCGTGTGTTTCCCTCGTGTGCAGTTTGTGTCCTTGACGTGTCAGACTTCAATTTCAGTTTTCACATTTTAGGAATACTCCAGCGAGCGTCTGAAAAAGACAAACGAGCTTCTCCGTGGCATCAAGCTGCTGAAGCTGTACGCCTGGGAGCACATCTTCCGAGACAGCGTGGAGGAGACGAGGGGCAAGGAGCTCACCAGCCTGCAGGCCTTTGCCCTGTACACATCAATATCCAGTATGCTATCATGGAAACTTTATTGATTTAACAGAGCATGTGCAGAAAATGCAGAGATTCAACAAAACTACTTTTGAAGTAAATTGCAAAAATAACAGTCATTAATTTGCCAATCATCAGAAATAGCAGACATCAAGTGTTTTATTTAAAAAGCTCACTGTTCTCTAGACTGTTCTCTGTCTGAAATCAATTACTGCAAACTAGGAAGAGCAGTCAGAATTTTGTTGATGGGACTAATTCATTGGAATAAAACATTTTGTTGATAATATTGTTTGCATGCTGCCAGTTGGCAGGAAAGTATCAAAGATAACAAGATTCATAAAACAGTTTTATTTCAGATGTGGACAAATATGTTGCACCTTTAGTCAAAAAGTGTGTATAGCATGAAAATAAATACTTCTATTGTAAATGTATGATGTCAAACTGAAAGGTTAGAGAAAATAAAGCAACTTTAGGCAAACAGAAAGTCAAGGAAAACTAGAAGTTCACAAAAGCAATTCTAAAGTAAAATTGCTCTAGCTACATTTCTTTCTAACGTTTTAATATGGGTTACATTTTTAAATGTGTAAATGTATGTACTTGTTCAATATCAAATCTATCTATGAGCGTACATGAGAAAACTATGGCTTAGTTGATAAAAATCTTTCTTTTCTGCCTCATGATGTTTGTTTTTGCTTGTTAATCCTGAAAAGTCTTCACATCCTCCTCCTGTTTGTGTTTCCTGCTTCCAGTTTTCATGAATGCAGCTATCCCGATTGCAGCTGTGCTGACGGTGAGTTTCCCTGCTAATTCACTTTAAATTAGCTTTCTGTTTGCCCAGCTTCGTATTTTACTTGGTGACCGGTTCACGGTGTTGTGTATTTACCCCTCGGTGAAGCATGGACAGCTCCTGGAAGTCGGAAAGCATTTCAGAGGGCGACATGACAGCAACACACTAAATCCTTCCTGTATTAATAGAAGTCCTTCAAGGCCGCTGACTTGGGCTGTTAAAGAAAATCAGAAAAGACAGAGACCCCCAAGCAGGGAGGGTGGCTCTCAGGGACACATGTAGGCAAACAATTCATCTCTGATTCGATTCTCCTTCAACAGATGACAACACTTTGACAGCAGATCAGTTTGTCTCGGAGACTTTTTGCCTTGAACTGGTCACACCTGACTGTCAGCTTCAAGGAAGTGAGATGATTTATTTCAGACTAACCTTAGGCAATTTGCCCATTCTGCAGACGTTTGTGGTTCACGTCCATATTTCAGAGGACGCTGACCTGTCCCCAGCTGTGGCCTTCGCCTCCCTGTCTCTCTTCCACATCCTGGTCACCCCGCTCTTCCTCCTCTCCAGCGTGGTGCGCTCCACCGTCAAGGCCCTCGTGAGGTGAGACACACCGATAAGCCTATTTACTCATGTGGTTGTTTAAGCATTTATCAGTAATAAATGTCTGTGGTTAGTTTTGCTAAAGGCACAGCTAAACTGCAATCCGCCTGAGAATGAGCAGAGTGCTGAAAAACAACCTGATTAGATGAAGCACTTGACCTTTTCCCCGCAGCAAATGGAGCTGCTTCATTATTGGATCCTGGGACTGAGACCATCACTTTTCTGCCATCTTGTTTTGATGACCCTACGATTTATTCATTTCAGCCAAGAGCTTTACAATTACTTTGACACCCGTAACATCATTTGCAATCAGGCTGCAGATGTCTGTCCGTCCTCCACCAGTCTCTAATCATGTCTTCCCTTTCGGCCGCTCATAGAGCTCTGCTCATTAAGCTGAGCTGTAGGCAGGTCTTTGTCTAGAGGAAATTGAGGATATTAAATCCATTTGTAAGCCTACATGCTTTTATTGTCAAAGAAAATCAGCTGAAAAGATGTCTTGATACTCTGCACTGCTTTGTGTGAAGTATTTATACATCCATTTTACTGCCACAAACCTCAGTTTATCTTATTTTGCACAAAGTACAGCTCAATCGGGAAGCAGAAAAAGTCATAATTATCTTTCAGTCTGTTATACTATGGTTCCACTAAGTAAAATAAGTTGCCTAATTGTCTAATTACTAAGCAGATCTCACTGTAACCACTAATAATTTAGTGAAGTCATCAGAAGTTTTTTTTCTTAGAGGGCATTAACTGGTTGATACGTTTCAAATAAACAGTTCAGTCCTAAATCTGAAAGACTGACCGACTTTAGTGAAAAACTTTTATCTGAAAAGCAACCAAAAGTCTTGTGGTAACTTTGGAGGAGCCACAGAGATCCACAGCTCAGGTTGGAGAACAAGACAGCTATTATTTGTGACCAGAAATCTGGCTATTATTGATTGTTTTTTATTAATTGTCCTCATTGTCCACCCATAAAACCCCAATAAACTACATTGAAGTTTGTAGTTTCAAAGTGACAACATTTGGAAGAGGTTCGAGGGTTATAAATACTTTTCCAAGGAGCTGTGAGTAGCACAGAATCATGACCTCAAAAGCAAAACACGTCAAACCAAATGTGAAAGAAAAAAAAATTAAAAAGAACTGAGCTTAATTTCTTGAAGTACTTTAAGGAAGTCTAAGCACACACTTGAATTTAGTGAGAAACACTGAAGTAGTAATAAAGACACTTTGCTTTCAAAACTGTTTCCTCCAATCGTGCTGCTGGGAAATGATGAGAGATTCTAGAGTTCTGCAATCATGGAGAGAAACTGCCTTGATCACACATTGCACACGTTTCTTCTTCAGATATGTCCCATCACTGGTGTGCACCAGTATCACTAGAGGACCTTATTTTGCAGAGAGTGGGCGGGCAAGCTGCCTGCGATCCTTAGAGATTCTTATTTTAAGGACAGAGAAATGTGGCACATTTAAACTGTGTCAGGAAAAGAAAAGAAAATCTCCTCAGTGTGGCCTATCTTTGCATAAATATGATAGAAATACTTATTTAAGCAGGGAAAAAAACGATCATGATGAAAACATGATGAGAATGCTACTATTACTGCATAACCCAGTACTCAATGGTTGGTGATGTTCTTGCAATTTGTGAAGCTCATCTCATGCTGTATTGTTGAAAACTGATGTGCTTGTCATGTTTACTGTGTGTGAAATTGAACAAATTAGTGTTAATTGAGGTTGATTACTGGTGTATTTTGCATTTATGTGACATTTAGCTGCAGAAAGGAAGGATTTCCTGGAAAGACGCCAAGATATGTGTGTGTGTGTGTGTCAGGCAGAGAAAGAGAAAAAACTCATGAGGGCTTATTCACTATGAACTACTGACTCATCTCAAGTCAGTTTTTCTTTTCCAAGAGACCCGATTAGAATCAGGATTCTACGCAGATGAAGAGACCAGTCTTTGAGTTATTATTTTCCATCAATTCTCACTTTGATTCTTATTGTTTCTCAGTGTTCAGAAGCTCAGCGAGTTTTTCTCAAGCGATGAGATCGGAGAAGAACAGGAGCCCAAAGCGACCATGTCGTCTGGCTGCAGTAACCACAACCAGAACAGATACCAGGCAGTGGTGGGTAAATCCAAACCTGGCTGCCTTTGCCGTGGAAACGAGGGGGAAACACTTGACTCGCTGTTTCTTCCATTCTGCTCTGCCTGAGCTGTTATTTAGTTCTGATTGTTGTCTTCTTCCTCCACCCGACCGCTACCTTTGACCATTAACCCTCCTATTCACTCTGGTTATCATACAACCCTCGTCTAGTCATCCTCTAAGCCTTTCCCTTCGTCGTCCTCCTCCTTTTTGTCCCGATACTTCCAGCCACTGAAGGTGGTGAACCGGAAGCGCCCTCCGAGGGACGAGTGGAACAACTACAGCTCACAGGGCGACCAGGAGGGCGACGGGCCTTCCCAGGAGGTGGACCAAGACATCTGCATCAAGGTGAGACTGATGAGTCCCACCTGAGCTGGTCAGGAACAAGTCCTGACTTGCTGCAGAGAGTTCAGATGACGGTTGCAAGAGCATGAAAATCTCTATAGGTTTAGCTTTTGTTAAAGGTCAGCTGTTGGACACTCTGCAGTTCAATGAAATAAAAGGAGGTGAAGGTGTTTTTATCTGGTTTTTCACTGCTGATGATGACCTTTAAAGATTTCCTTACATGAGAGGAAGTAGCCCTAGGAAACATCTGTGCTGCAGTGATATTGCGTAAGTAATTTTTGCCATAGATCTGCAACCTTCACCATCGAAAATGCCATTTTTACCTTCAGTCAGCTAAAGAAAATTAATTTAGAAACACAACTTTTACATCATTTAAAAAAAACAACTCATAATTTGCTGCTTTTCCCCCCTCATTTGATATCTTATGGTTTTATTTTTAACAGTTCTAATATTTTTATGTCTACCTTAATATCATCATGATTCCAAACACTTTATAGCTCACCTCTCATAGCTGCATATTAAAAAAAGAAATAACTGAAAGCATGAAACATTTTCTCAGGATGTACAATCCCATATCACTCTGTGTTTCCATGTATCTTCATTTTACTGCAAACCCAACAGGCTCCAACCGTTTTACTTCATCATCTTCTTTGTAGGTTTTGTGCCTCTGCTTGTTTGGCTGAATGGTGCACAGAAAATGGGATTAGTTTTTGTTTCTCACCAGATGCATCAGCAGAATCATCAGGTTTCTGAAAGGAGCAGCTCAGTGACTGCAGCTCTTCAAAACTGAACTAATTGGCCTCAAGTGTCTCATCAAAGCATGTTCTACACATTTAAACATTTTGCTTTATGAATGGCCTCTCTTCAACAGCCTTGACAAATTCAGAAATATGTCAGAAAAAAAAGTATTTTACATCAATTTAAAATGCTTTCTAAATTTCTAAAATAATAATAATAATAATAAAAACGACTCGTTCTTGACTATGGTTTCTTATGAAACACAGATTTATTTTTTTTCATGTTTTCTATCTCGACTTCTGAACTGTTTTCAGATAACTAGTGGTTATTTCACCTGGACAGATGGACCACCAACACTGTCCAATGTGGACATTAAGATTCCCTTCGGTAAGCTTCAATAAATAAAAGAACAAAGTACCTATAATATGTTCTCCCAGTTTGTCTCTTTAAAAAAGTTTCTTGCTAATTTGTAGTAAAACTGTTCTTCTGATGTTCTTTTGCCAGGAAAGCTGACCATGATTGTGGGTCAGGTAGGCTGTGGGAAGTCGTCTCTACTGCTGGCAGCACTGGGAGAAATGCAGAGAGTCTCTGGAACAGTCATCTGGAACAGGTTGGATTTATATATTTTTTTATTTGCTTATTTAAACTGCTTTCTGTTAAGGGACTTCTTGCTGTATTTTTGTGCAGCAAAACATTCTGTGCTCATGACATAGCAATTAATTCACCTTGGCAGGTCTCCCTTGCCGTGACACAGCAATACAGAGAATTGGACTTTTAGGGTAATGCAACCCAGCTGATTTAGTGGCTTGTATTTTTCATGGTTGGGGATACAGACGCAGAGCAGTGTGGGGACTGCTTTAAGCACCACTGACCCAAATTCAGCCAGCTGCTCCGGGGAAGAAAAGCTAAGCGGTTCCTCTTCCTGCAAATCAGGACCACACCAAAGTAATCTTCTGCTCCATTTCTTCTCACCTTTAAAACATCAGCTGCATTAAAGATGTGCCAAATTTACACAAAATTTCCATCTCGACATCTTTTTGGCTCCTTTAAATTAAGCTAACACTGATTTATTCTTCCCTAAGTTGGTAGTTCAGAAAATATGTTACCATAGAAAAGGATTAAAAATTGTTTTTATTGGTTTATTCTAACTTCCTAGTTTTCCAGTAAACTGAATTTGGGGTGTTCATTTACTGTACACCAAGATCTGCTAAATAAACCCAAAAAATATTTAAAATACATCACTCCTACGTCCTGCTTTACCCAAATTCACTACAGCGCATTATCCTTGCACTGTAGCTGGCAGATCCATTTTCTACTGCATCATTTACTTTCCGCCATAAGCCTCCAATTCTTTGCAAAATGGATGTTTGTGTTTTTGTTTGAACGTGTTCCAAATTTAAGCACACAGCTGACTGGGAAAAATGTTCATCTTTTCCTTCACACCGTATTTATTTAAATTCTTGAAGGAGTTTTAAAATCCTTCCTGTTGTTTCCACTGACAGCTCTGTTGTTGGAGCCATGTTTCCTGTCAGTCAGACAGCTGCAACAGCTCATTAAAGTCTCCAAGCAGTCACTCAACTCCGGATGTATTTTGCATATTTAGAGTCAGTCAGGTATTTGTGTTAAAGATTTAAATCACAGAGCGATTCACCTTTTTTTTCCCCTTTCTTTAAAATTTCTCTAAAATCCCCTCTAGTTTTGGATAAAATCCTGCTAGATCCTGAGCTGATGTACAACTTTCTAGGAAAGAGTTATTGTTGTCACAGAGTAAGTGGATATTTTCTCTGTTGTCTCTGAGTCGTTTCGCCTACACACAGAGAGGCAGACAGAGGTAATGAGATCATCTGTCGGGGCTGTGAGAAGAACTGGACTCACACTGAGCGGTCCAGGCTAAGAGGAAAAAAATGACGATGAATGTCCCTGAACTGTCAAAACAAGTAGGTTAATAATAGGGCTCACTTGAACCATGGAGGACAGATTCCATCCGGTAAGAAGCTTGTGTTTCTGTTTCACTGTTTTTTTTTTCTTTGCTGTGTAAGCATTTTATTTATTTTTAAAGTTTTAAATAAAAAAAACAGGCCAGTTTTGGTTTTTTTACAAATCAGCTCACTTAGTTCCTTTTCCCGCCACACAATGAATAACTTATTACTGCAAAAACAAACAAATGTACTCAGGAACAACGACCCTAATTACTGCAGATCATTAAAGTATTTTGGCCAGGATGGTTAAATAGATGGCATGGTGAGGAAAGAATAACACAAAATACTAAAGCAGCCAAGAAACTAATGCATCGATGTGTACATATACAGTATATTCCTATTCAGGTGTATACTGTTGCATAGTAAATAACAAAGTGGCTTAAAGACTTTGTAGTCAGTATGTTGACTATATATCACAAAGTCCTGATCTAAGCTGAAAATGTGTGTGTAAGCCAGGAGACTGACTTATTCTCACATGTTACGTCTCAAGAAATTGGCTACAACTTCAGCAAGCTGTTGATGGAAGCGTGTGGAAAAAATACCCACAATGTTTGACCCACATTGAAAGGCAATTCTACCAAACGCTAAAGAAATGTATGAAATCTAAAAATGACTTTTGTTTTTCAGGCATTTAACAAATAATTTCATAATCCTAACTGACCTAAAGCAGGAATAATTGATTGATTTCATATCAGTAAGAGGCATCTGCAGTTCATGTATTTCTTAGTTTCATTTAACCATAACAAACAGAGTTCATTTCAATTAGCTCAGCTTAAAGTGAAGTCCTGTCTGCCCTGAAAAAGTCCAGAGTCGTCCATGTTGCTGAATTTCTCTCTCAATTATGCAGCCATCAGTCTCCATTTGTCACAGTAGTTTAGGGTTTTCTGATTAAAGCTGCTGTTGGCAGGCAGCTAAACTCACTTACTCACTCACTCCAGCTGCTCCGGTGCCAGGATCACGTTGGCACAATCTCTGATGTTGTCTTGGGTCAAACGGCACCTGGATCATGTGTCCTTGGGAGGCTGAGGAGTAGCCGTCGTGACTAATGGCATCTTGAGACACACATGATGAGGAGTTTTGTTGTGTGTGCCCACCACACATTTGCTGTCGTTATCCAGTGCTATAGTCCAACACATTAAAGCTGAAGCACGCTTGGATGAGCAGCTACACCTCAAAGGAAGAGTTGGGCTTTGAGCCGTCGTTGCTTCATAAATTATGGACAGCTTTCTTTTTATTCAGTGCAGAACTGAAGGCAGCAAAAACAAAGTGCTGAGATTAGAAACGCTAATAAAGTGAAAGGCAGTGGAGAATAAATAAGATGGGCTTGTGCCTGGCATGGGGAGACGTATTAGTAATCAGGGGGTGAGTCTGCAGGGCTGTCAGGTCCATAATGATGCTCTCATTGACCGGTTTGGAGATAAGTTGTGATTGTGACTCAGCTGTAACAACCCTGCTGATGGTGTTCATGAGTCTATTGCCCTGCTCCGTCCCCCCGGGGCTTTAGAAGTTTGTTTTATTGATAATTTACTCACTAAAGGGACAATTATAATTCCAGCTGCTGTTCAAGATCAGTGGTGGTGCTTTCAGGTACATCAGATGAAAATACTCACGCTGAATTTTTTTAACATTTACTCTTGACATTTGAAAACAAATTGCTTTCTTGGTTTGGAGATGATTAAACATTTGAGCCTTGTTAAATGCCAGCCCTCATTTACTCCCTGAAAACATCTCAACCTGTGAATAAACATAGCAAGAAACCAGCCTGCTGACATAGAGCCAGGAAACAACACGCTGGAATTTTAGACTTTAAAGCTGAACTTGCTCTTCAGGCAATTCTAACAACTAGACTAAATAATATAAGAAGTTCACATTTAACTTCTTTAACACTTTAGCCAGTTTTGATGTGCTCCTGTGGTATTTAGTAGATGTGTATTAGGATGAAGCGGCATCAGGATGATTACATTTCTTCATGTCTGTCATGTCTTGAAATTGTTTATTTTATTTCATTGACCAAGATGTAAAACTTCAATGTGTTAAACTAGTCTATAAGTGCCATAAAATGGTCAAATGATTATTAACTGAGTTAATCAGATAGTAGCTCAATGTGGATCAGACTTAAATGCTATGATCATTCAGAATCCTGAGATGCAGACCGAGCACCTGCATGAAGTAGCATGAGATTAATATTTTGATTTGCCCATTGCCACAGAAGTCAAGGAGCTCTTGCACAGATTTTGTTGCAGTGTTTTGTGTTTGTGGTATATATGTTGTGATGAGAGTGTTGAAATCCTTACACAGCAGAAATCATACACATTTCCAAAAAATAATCTGTGGCAGGAGGATTCAGCTGCAGGTCAAATTCTGTTTACTGCAGATGTGTCGAAAGGTGATCCTGGAGCAGCTTTTACTCAAAGCTGCACATCTCCCTACACCAAACACAAGGCAGTTAAATAAGTTAGCCTTTGCAATAAGAACAACTTACAAAACCCAGCTCTAAATCGATTCACAAATAATTTGTTGACATTCATCAGTCAAACCTTAGCATGTTGTGGAGACTTTCCAATTTTTCCATGAACAAGTCCTTGTATCTTTCCAAATACTCGACAAATAAATCCTGATCTTGAACCTGTTTTACTTAAAGATTAAACACCACAAGGAGGGAACTGGATTCCCCTCTAATGCCACTTTAAGTCTTAATGATGTGTTTCAAACTGTGGGAATCGCCTCTGAAGATTAGTTTCTCACGGCTGATTGGAAGTGGGAAGCAGGACTCCCTCACATGTTTGCTCTTCTGAGATTACCCCCAATCCTCCAAGGTGTTGATTAAAGTAAATCAGAAATCTTTTTCTACGCTTCAATCAGGCAAGAACATGATTAACATGCCACTACAATGACTACAGGATGGAAAACACTCAGATGTTCCCGCAAGGCATCAAGTTCCTTCAAGTGATTTGTGGTGAAGAGATTTGATAATGTTATTGCTTGAAGTGTTTTTCACAGACTTTCAGTATTGTTTTTATCTGTGGGTTCTCCATATTTTTGTTGCCTTTGCAAATATATTGCAAAGGCAACAAAGAGTAAAATCTATAACGACATGCTGGCTGTTACTGATATGCATAAAATCACTTCTGCCTGAAGAGATGTGTTAGTGGTTTAGACAGTAGGTAGGCTCCATCTTCCCAGTTCCTTTAGCAGCTGTAGTGTTTTGTGTTATTATAAGCAACATAAATCTTTTTGACCCATTCTGAGAAATAACCGTAAGTAGCAGTTTCATTTCTATTTTTGGAGTGTTTAAATTTACTTTTTTTGTTTCGGTATTATTTATAAAATTTCTATTAAGTGCCTTACAAAGCAAGATGCTAACGTTCAGTGGAAAGTCCTTGTGTGTGAATATAACCAAACTGTTTGTTGACCCATTTCCTTCTCTTTCGTCTGAAACAGCATGTAGCAGCTGTGTTTTTACACGTTTAAGAGCAAAATATCAGAGCCTCTTAAATGTCAGCCTCCTCCTCTCCCCTCCACAACAAGTGTTTGTTACTGTAGCTGCTGCAGTAAAAAACGGCAGTAAAATAGTCCTACACCCTCGAGTCATCCACAGATGTGACTGAAGTCACCTTGTCAGGACGAGGTGTCAACCAAACATACCTAAAAATACACCAGAGCTTCAACTGAGCATGTGCAAAACCTGTGTGTACAGTTTACTCTGGAGTAAAATTATGTTTGTGGAGTAACATTAATCGTTGCCGTTTCCTTGTGTCTCTTTCTTTCCAAACCATAAAAAGTAAAACCATAAATTAAACCTTAGCTTTTTTTTTGTTCTGTTCTTATTTACAGTATGCCCATCCTTGAATCTGAAGGCGATGAAAGGTAAGCAAGACCCGCCAAACCCAAACACGAAAGCCAACACTGTGATGTATTTTTAGTTGGGCCGTAGAGAACATTTTCTGCAGCTCTCAGGCTGACTCAAATGCACTAAAAATATTTGCAGGCTGGATTTCTGAAACACTCAAGCTGCTGTATGCTCAGGATTCTGTACTGGACTCTTTTTGAAAGAAAGATAAACGCCTGAGCTGTTGTGCTGAAACAATGACGTTAAGCATAAATCAGCGTTTTAAATAAAGCTTTGGTGACAGCTGCTCTTTAGCTGACGGCTATATGAGGGTTATTCCAGCACCCATTTGATAATTGTTTCTATTTGTAACTCAGCATGTCATTCGCTGCTTTCAGCTCCAGAATTACATCCGCGGTCACAATGTCAGATTTACATCTGCACAGCTTGAGTCTTTTTCTCTGCCTTTACTTCGGATGATGCACAAAAACATCATATTCAAAGGTTATCTGATAACCTTTTATGCTTTATGCTACATGTTAATGACTTTTAAACTGTGATAAACGAATGAGAAAGATAACTGTCTTTAAATCGACTTTTATCCTAACAGAAAAACATATGCAGTATGTCAATCAATTTCAATATCAGAGAGGAAGATAATTTATTTCAGTAATTAAGTCAAAAAGTATTTTATCTTCATGATTAAAGGCACACAAGATGACATATTTCAAGAATTAATTTCTTTATTTTTTATGAAAAGGATGAAAAAATTAGAAAATTCAGTTTTGTCTTAATTTGAATATTACATGTGTCCCGGAAAAACAAATAATGCAAACAACTTATGTTCATGTTTACTGCTGTGTCATCTTTTTAATAAAATACTGAATATCTAAAACTAAAGGCTTGGCAATTATACTAGGTCAAAGGTCAAATTAAAGCAAACGTCATAATAATACTGTTCATTAACATAAAGATTATTTTTTCTGGATTACTGGTGTTTGGGTTCGACTTTTGACTGTACTGAGCCAAAATGTGCCAAGCTAACGTGAACCTGACATCCCCACTAATCAGAAAGACTTGTTGGAAAAAGCAATGTATTTTTGTCCACCTTCAGAAATGCATTATTTAGTGATACATGAAGACAAGATGAGCAGGATACCAGGAAGCATGAAGCTCAGAGCTGCTGTTAGCACTCTGATTTCGTCTTTTGGAATCAGATCTTCTGAGAATGAGCAGGTTGACGCTAATTTCCATATCAGCAAATTACAGGAAGATGAACAGGATGAGGGCGTTATTTTTAGGAAGGACAAGATTACTGTTAATGGCAGATGTGTTCATGTAGAGCAGACTTCTGCCTTTTCGCTTTTGGGCCGCTGAGCAATAACGTGATTGCCATGGTGAGGAGAGAGAAAACGGGCCTACGTGGCGTGTTTGTTTTATGTTAATCATTGCAGGAACACGGTGAGGTCAATAATCTATTGTCTGCCTAATGTTTCGATGTTGTCATGTGTTTGACATTTTCCCTGCAGTCCCACAGACAGAGAAGCGGCGGCAGGGGACCAAGACATCAGGTGAGTCCAAACGTGACGGCCCGTCCTCCTGGAGACACGTCATCATTAAAAGCTGAAAGCTCGCACTCAGTCTTATCTGGAAATCCACCAGCTGTTCTCTCTGTATGCCTACTTGGCCCTGACCCTTAGCTACATATTGACAGCACAAACACACCACAGACTCTAATGTTCCCTGCACTACTTGTTTAAGGACTGGAGACATTTCAAAGCAGTGTCACCCTCTAAGGTCGAGGAGTCCCAATGCAGAGATTTAGACAACTCCTGAACCTCAACGCATGTGTGAAACAGAAGGCCCATTAAGCAGTAAAAATGTAGACATGGAGAGATTATCCTGTTTGTTTAATAACTCTGTGTGTTCACTGAATCTGTGGCAGGAAAAGGTGCCCTGTGGCCTACGCTTCCCAGAAGCCCTGGCTGCTGAACTCCTCTGTGGTGGAGAACATCACCTTTGAGATGCCAATGATAAAATCAAGGTAAACTCTTACCTGCAATTAGAGGTTCATTCCTGTGTATTTTTTCCAGTTTTTACCCTTTTGACTGCACGGTTCATCAGAGCAAATTACGTCAAATGTCACCAACTAGGCCATTAGTGGAGTCCTGCAGTGTTCGTTATTCTTATTAGCCAAACGTTTGGGTATTTTATCCATTTATTAGTGAGCTAATTAAAGCAAATTCCAGTGCTACTTACAAGCGCACACAAATTAACACAGTCAGAACTGATGTTTTCTGTGAAGCTTGTACTGATCATAGCTGCTTTAAATGAAGAACTTGGACACATCGCAGCTCAGCTAAAAACAGGTATTCAAGCAAGAATTTATACAGGATTTTCCCTAGTTGGGGTTAAAGTGTACTATGAAAAATATTTTAAATCTGTATAAGCAAAATTATACGGAGTTCTTTTGAGGTTTGACCTTGCATAACACTGAAGGAATCACAGAAAATTCAGGAAAAAAACACCAAAATCTTCATAGATTAAAGATCTCAGTCGAAGTGTTTCAGTGAAAACCATTTCATTCTGAGAAGTTGCAGCTTACTTAAAGAGAGCATTTTGCAGTCATATGCAGCATTGTTTGTGCATGAAAGCATTATATTTAGACCACCAATTTTTAACTGTGTAGTTGCACTTCATTATAATTTAATGCTGCTGTTTGCCATTTTTGTCTTGGGACTTATTTCTTCACACCTGTGATCACACAGCATTAGTGATAACAATGTCAGAGGTGGACTCATTAATCACTGCCTGAGTATTTATTATGACCCATTAGCTGTCATGTCCAGATGTTAAATGAAAATACAGCCTCTGTTGTCCCAGTAGCCTGTTCATAAAATTGAAAGTGCTGATCCCTGATTGAATTAAAGCTACTGTTTGACCTGACAGTAAAACACTTTGAGAGAGGATTATTTGATTTTACAGAGGGTGTGTAATTCAACCTCGTCTCTTTAAATCACTCCTGGCACAAAAACACATGCTGAGAAACACCTGTGTCTCCAAAATAAAAAAAACACAGCACCGCTAGCGCACAGTCAAGCCCACACTCATGAATTTTACAACAAATGGTTGGTTTGAAAGGTTGCTTTCTTGCTCTTATGGCAACAGCCTGCCTCTCTGCAGGTCTGATGGACTGTTTATAATTTTCCCCTCCTTTCACATAGTACTAATGGCCCTGTGAGCTTTGTTGTTGTGGATTTGTCCTATGAAACAAAACCTCTTGTTGCTTTGCCGCCACCATTTTTGTCATGTTGTTTGGTTTATCTGGAGAAATACAGACACACTGTCTGCCGCTGCAGCAGGTGTTTCTGCATGTTTGTGTTTCTCATGGTGATGTGTGTCTTCTTCGATGCCAGCTACAATATGCAATCATTGGTTTGTGTTGCTCTGTGGATAAGTTACTGTTTGCAATCCACACAAACTCCTCAGACATGACCTTCTGAGGTCATGTCATTAATGAACAGAAAAACCTGATGATCATTCAGCTGAAATTTGACATTTATATACATTGTAAAAAACTATTTTTTTTATCACAATATGACATCAAATCAGATTAAACGACTATTAATTTTGGCCAGTGATGGTTATGAGAGTTTTAGACCTAAAATTAGGCTGTAAAACCAATTTTTAATTATTCTTGATTAATGCTGGAAAATCGACAGAAATCACTTTCTGATTTTTTAAATGTGGCAGAGATCACTCTAATAAAGGTCAACATTCATTTTAGAATTATGAGACTGAGTGGTTTATAACCTGGAATAAACATATTTGCATTTTATAAATAATTATTATTAGTGAAGGTTTTTGTGGCTCTAGTGGTCTTTATTTATTAGCACTAAACAGGCCAGGAATCAAACCGGAGACACCATTGCATTATGGTGTGCCTGCTCTACCACTGAGTTATGCGGCAACCCATTATACTGTACATCTCGCTGCTTGTACTTGTGACAGTGCAATGACAATAAAGTTGAATTGTATTCTATTCTATTCTATTCTATACAAATTATTTAACTGATTTTTTTCATCAAATTGATCATTATGTTAATGTGGCCATTTGTGCCTGTTAACCCAGCCTTTCCCAGATCAGACTCTTGGCACACAGATCTGCTGTTTGTCTTAAACTTAATTAAAATGTAACACATCTAAGTGCATCTAAAGGAGTCCTGTCTATGTGTTTTGCAACAGAATCGACAAATAATTCTTGCTCTAGAAACAAAGCTGCTCTCCTAAAGCTGAAGCACTGATTTCATGATGCATTAGTTTGTTTTTTGTGTCATGAAATTATGTCATTATAACCATTACATTGAGCTATTGCACATCAAGTAAAGATGATTGCATTTGATAAACAATGTGGGCTGCAAGGTTTAGTAATTGCATTTTAAATTCAAATGATATTAATGGACAGCTCCTCTGCTTTCTGTGTGGAGCAGAAATCAACTCGATTGACCTCTTCATCTCGCAGCGACTGCTGTTTCTGCTTTTGCTTCAGGTTGGGCTGTGATCTGCATACCTAGCAGCAGCTGATACATAAAATCATTGAAATGACAGCTGGCGAGCAGCAGCTTTGTTTCTGTCTGCCAGCTGATTTCTGCCCTCATTTGTATTCTGCGTTTGCAGATACAAAGCTGTCATTGAGGCCTGCTCCCTTCAGCCTGACATCGACATCCTTCCACAAGGAGACCAGACAGAGATCGGTGAGCGGGTCAGTACCACCTGGAGTATTCTGTACATATTACATAAGTCCTCAAGTCATTTTTCATCATAATTGTGCAGCAAGGCTTTGATTTTTCTGCTTGCATGAAGCTGGACTGACCTCATTTAGTCAAAGCACTGTCCTGCTGCAACTTCTTTTTTTGCACTTCTAATGATGGAAATAAATAATTATCTTTTTTTATTTTTTTATGTTCATATTCACGGTTACCAATAACCTTTGGGTTTCTTTTTCTTCTTATCTTCTTGTGCAGGGTATCATCTTATCAGGGGGACAGAAACAACGGATCAGCGTGGCCAGAGCCTTGTACCAGCAGACCAACGTTGTCTTTCTGGTGAGTCTGTACAGACACAGAGCAGAGGGTTTTATCAAGAGAGTCACTTTAGTTGATTGGTTTGATATTTCAGCATTCGGTCAGACGTGATTCTATTTCTGAAACTGTCCTGCATAACAAAAATAGCAGCATCCTCCTTCAGCTCAGAGCAGATGACTCTGAGATGTCAGATCCTCATGGATTTTAGTCGTTTAAGACATTTTTGTTTCATTTGACTTACTTTTTTCCCCCCACACAATCTATTTTGCTTGGTTCCTAACATGTGAAAGTGTGTAAACTGAATGTTTTGCGCTACTTGCAAAATGCAATGTGTCGGAGAACAATATCTCTACATTTTACCCTGACCTGAGCAACATATTATTGTTTTTTTGTCTATGTGAAGCAGGTTGCTCTTAAAAATGAGACTTTTGTCTTACTGAGATGTATTCATAGAAATAAAAGTGGAGGAAAATGCATGCAAAACATATATCTTAAGGTATTTTCATGTATAAGAATGGTCCAATAAAAGTGCTGAGTACAGTGCAAACTGAGTTTTATTTATTTCCTCCACTTTTTATGAATCTCTCTGTGCATCAACTAAAACACACTGTAAAATGTGAGAAAGTCAAAGTGGCATTAACTCTCTTGCAAGGTAGTAATTTGTGTCATTTTGGAGGTGACAAACCTTTTGAAATCATTCCTCATTCTCATTTTTTCCACATCCCAAAAACCTGAGTTTTTGTCAGAGGTGTGCAGACTTTTACGCTCCACTGTTTGTTCTGACAGATGGTTGTTTTCTTGCACTTTGAAACGTCTGCTTATATATTTTTAGGATGACCCATTTTCTGCTTTAGACATCCATCTGAGTGACCATCTGATGCAGGATGGCATCCTGAATCTGCTGAGGGAGGAGAAGAGGACGGTGGTGCTGGTCACACACAAACTGCAGTATCTGCCACATGCGGACTGGGTAGGACCACCCCGTCTGTCTTCCTTCACTCAAACATTTTATAGACTCTTCATCACCAAGATATCTCTAAAGTGCACACATTTCTTCTGTGTCCGTGCTTCTTCATGTCAGATTATTGCCATGAAAGATGGGACGATCCAGACTGAAGGGACTCTGAAGGATATCCAGAACTCTGAACCAGAACTCTTCAGGCAGTGGAAGACCTTGATGCACAGGCAGGACCGGGAGTTTGAGACGGTGATTAATGACCTGCACTCACAGTATTAATGAGTTTTTAATGACTCTGAGTCAGCATTTAGTAAAACACCACTTCTTTTAATTTGAAAAATTTCTGAGCAAGCCATTCTAGGAGCTTAAAGAGAGAATTAGATAAGTGATTTTATTATGAGAAATATATCCAGTCCGGGTCAGAAGTTTATGTACACTTATCATGGGGAAGATTGTTTTTTCACAGTGGACTGATTATACAGCAAACAGAAGTACTGAGTAGAAAAATTAAAAATTATGTTTTTTATTTAAACCGGATCATACGTGAAGGTTAAAATTCATACACACACACATTAATATTTGGGTAAACATCTCTTTGCAAGGAACAATTCTTTTTGTAGCCGTCAACAAGATTTCTGAGTGAATATTTGATCAGTCATCTCAGATGGATTGGTTTTGTTTTGTACCACAGATGCAACTTTTAAGCACATTAATCACATTTTCAGCTGGTCGACATGCAGGTCATTCTGGCAGACCGCTCTTATCTTGATTTTTCCATTTCAAAACCAGTGCTAATACGCAATTGGGATCATTGTCCTGTTGGAACCCCAGTTACGTAAAGAAAATTGGTCAGAATAACCCAAAACAATCCAGAAACCAGCACACATTACGCCTAACATGAGAGGGATCCAGAGGATGCTGACCAGTAAAACAAACCTTCAAGTTGGACTGAAGTCTTTAACCTTCCCTCAAAACAACAACTAGATGGCTGAAACATATTTTAGTGTTATAACATCAACAAATACAAATTCACAGTAAATTCCAATCACATGCATCAAAGTCAGGTTAATGTTGATTATTCAAAACATGAAACTGATATGACATTCATGCCCATGATGAGATGTAAACCTTCCCTGGAACTGTGCATAAACCATTCCTGAATCTGTTTTTTCCCCCAGGAAACTGTTGCAGAGAACATGACGGATCTGGAGAGGAAAAACCTGCGGAGGGCCATGTACTCCAGAGAAGCTCTGAGGACGGAGGAGGACGAAGAAGGTGAGAGGAGACGGGGAAACAAACCAGCTGGAGGAAATTTATGCATGACTGCAGTCTGAGCTTCTCTGATTTCATCCTGGCTGATAATATGCAGGATGACATTTACCTTCACCTGCTGTGTTTGCTGAAAAGCATCTGTTACATTAAAGCTTAAGCTCACCAGGCTTATTTTAATGTGTAAGTCTGTAGTAATCCACGTGACTCCTAGTACTTTTATTTCTGTATTATGGTTGATGCAAACACTTCAGAATAGATAAATAATCTCAGTCTTCTTTTTGGCTCTCGTTTTGACTTACAGAGTGCTCAGAAATGTCACCCCCTCTCAGTCCAGCAGCGTCCTGCTGTGACTCTGTGTGTTTGTGTTTGTGTCTGACATTGACAAAAAGGTGAAGGTATTGAGCAGAAGGTGCTGCGTTCTTTATCTGTGCTCTGTGTTGTCTCCCGTGTGCTGGTGGCACCCCGGGCTGGACTTGTGCGATGTCTCCGGCAGCAGCAGTTGCCGTCCTTGCCTTTGAGCAAACAGGTGTGGCCAGAAAACGCATGGTTTGGATAGAGAAATGGCAACAGAGCAGCCGTTGTGGCATTGTGATGCTGGTAGCAAACTGCAAATGTGTGGATTTGAAATGGATGGTTTGAGAAAAACTTTGTTTTTTTGTAGTAATGCATTTCTCTCACTTCCCTCTGTAACGTTCCTAACTCCTGCTTCTGGTAGGCGACTGAATGAAAGCATGGCTGTCGGTAACTGTTGACCTTTTACCCCTGCTTGTCATTAAGCCTGATTTCCTTCTGCTCTCCCTCTGCTTCCAGCATGTCTGAGCCCAGAAGGCACTGACATGCAGCCTCATGCGCCAACGCCTGCTGCATGGTGTGATGTGTTATATTTACTCTACATTGTGGATGAAGAAATGGAAAGAGTTTTTTCACCAGCTCCCTAATGGGAATGAGCATCTGCTTGGAGTAGAGTAGAGATACCGCATACAGTGTCTTGCAAAAGTATTCATACTCCCTGAACTTTTTGCTACATTGCAACCACAAAGTTTATTTGTTGTTTGTTGGAATGTTCTGGAATAAACCAACGTAAAAAAGCACACAAGTTGAAGGAAAAATTTAACTTTTTGTTTTGTTTTGTGAGCAAAAAGCTGTGGTGTGTTTTAACTCCTATTTTTTAAGGAATGAGAACTAATTAGGTTTACAGTACAGAGTTAAGTTAAGTGTTTTATTACGTCATTACAACTTACTCATAATTATCAAGTTAGTCGAGTTGTGTATATAAACAATATTCTTAAACTGATCTGAAGTGTTGTGCTCAGGATTACATTTGTTAACCAACATACATTAAAGAATCATGACGTCATCAGATCAAATTTTTTCAACACTGAAATCAGCTGTACAAATGTTCAAAACTGTCTTCAGTTTGCAGGTTTGCTTGAGCAGAAAGGGAGTAACGTCTGAACGTTAACCCTTTACAATCCAAAATCCTCACAAAATCCTGTCTAATACTTAACTTTTTTTTTGCATAGATTTAACATGATTAACTTATCAAGCATTTTTATCCAAAAGTTCACACCACTTGATGAGTATTCAATAAGTTGATAAGAGTTAAGTTATGCTCACTTGAGACATTTTATTAAACATGATGTTTTGTTTTATTATGCACCTGAGTTGTGGATTTCTGCAGCTCCTCCAGAATTATCAGAGACCATTAAGAAATGCTTGACCTGTTTGTTTTGGCCATTTTTTTCTGATGATGAATTAGCCTTTCCTCCAGGATGTTTTATAACCTAACCACAACTTCATCCCTGACCTTTCTGTTGTGTTGTTTGGTCATAGATGTTTACTGAGTTTCCTCTGCAGCCTTCACAGAATAGCTGGACTTACACTGAGATTAAATCACACATAGTTACCATAACTAGCATATAGTAAATGGCCTGCACTTGTATAGTGCTTTATCAAGTCTGAGGACTCCAAAGCGTTTTACATTACAATCAGTCATCCACCCATTCATGCACTGATGGTGGTGAGCTATATAAAAGCCACAGCTGCCCTGGGGCAGACTAACAGAATCAAGGCTGAAAACCATTCGGCACCAGCGGGCGCTCTGATTGCCACCAGCAGGTGAGGCAGGTGAAGTAATTTGCCCAAGGACACAACAACTGAGACAGACAGAGTGGAGATTCAAAGTGGGAACTCACCGCTTACAGGAATCCCTGTCCACTGAGCCACTGGCACCTCTGACTAACGAGGCAAATGGTTGCACTAGATTTTCTTTCGGTGTGCTACAGTTCAGTGGACTGATTACACATGTATGTTTTTGTCAAAACAAAAGGGGGGAAACCTTCTTCTTAACAAAAATATCCCCAACTTTGTGCTGTTCTGTGACTTTACACCTTAATAACATAGATTGAGGTTTGTGATTGTAAAGTGAGGAAATTTGAAAAGTTCAAACGGTGTGAATAATAATCTAAGCATGGAACAATTTATTAAAGTCTCTTCTCTGTCTTTGTTAGTTGTTTTGTCCTAAAACTACTTTGTAACAAAGACGAATGAGGGAAATCATAAAAATGTATGTGATATTATAAAAAGAGGTAAAGAGCAAAAGCTGGAACAATCTAAATGTCAGAGAGCATTTGAGAAATCACTTCAGATAAACACAGAAATAAGACGACTTACGTAAAGTAAAAAAAAAAAAAACTGTCTAAGTGTACCTGTAAAACAAATACCACATTAAGCTGAGGCTGCTTGACCTTTCAACTCATCTCGCTCTTCATTCCAGAGGAATCCTTGGACAGCGAAGATGACGACAACCTGTCGCAGGTGATGCGTCAGCGAGCCACCATCCCCTGGCGCTCCTGCGGTACCTACCTGTCCTCCGCCGGCCTCCTCCTCCTCACTCTGCTCCTCCTCTCACAGCTCCTAAAACACTCCCTCATGGTCGCCATCGACTACTGGCTGGCGCACTGGACGTCACATGTCATCACGGCCAAGATAGACGCCTCGGCTCACAACTGCACCCTCGTTAAGGTGAGTAGCTGATGAAAACTCTCCTGACTAAGTCTTCTCTTCCTTCACCGCTGTTTGGGCCGTGCTGCAGTGGTCCAGCCTCTCTACTGCGACCCTAAAGTATTTGAGCTGAAATTGAACTTCGATCATTGTGTATTAACATGTTTATTTCATAGAGCATTCCATAAAAATGGATTAAAAGTTGATCAAGAATTCACAAAACAGGTGGAATTAGGTTATGACAAACATCTACAAACTCTGGTCAATGCACTGTTGTGTGTCAGTCATGTTCATATTGTTTTTAAGAACCGCTGTGTGAGTTAAAGTTGTGATTCCTACTCATGTCTTCATGCAGCAACTCAACTCTTATGAGATTAGAAGGTTTTCACACTTCAGACACACATCTGGCTTTGCAGAAATGCTTATATATGTAAGGTTGTCAAACTAGGTGCAAGAATAAAACACTTTTACATTTGGGATCACATTGCAGTCTTTCAACATCCAGTCCAATGAACAGATTTTTATTCCTTACAATTATTCTGTGGGAGTAAAAACTGCAGAATTCCCCTCTGGGGAAATCATCACAGCTTTCCTACATTTTCTTCACGCTCTTCTCACTAATTCTCCACTGAATCTCAGTTGAACAGAGCTGACCTAAAACCCAAACACAGACATTGCCAGCATCAGATGGAGTGCTCACTAACCCGCCCTGAAGCAGCAGCAGCAGCAGCAGCCGCTCAGTTAGTCTGCATAGCAGAGCTGGAGTCATGCATTTATGGGAAAATCTGTACCAAAATTTTAAATACTTTATTACAAAAAGTAGAAAGAAATCTATAAATTAAAGTAGTCACGTCTCCTTAGCCACTTTCTTTCTAAATGTGGTTTATTTTTTTACACACTGTACTTACAGCACTTACAGCACATGAAAAACACAGCAGACACTTTAATCCCCATTCACTGTAAATATGGCGAGGAAAGTTGTGCTGCATCAGAGGTCACACCAACTGTTGTCAGGTTGTCGTATCCAAGACGAGTAAAGCAACAACTTTATTAATAGTTTTATGTGTTCATGTCCCATAGACTGAAATTTGATACCATTTCAGGCTACAGAGTCAGCTGGCCATGAAGGCTGAAAAGTTCTGGAGAACAGAAGCACACTATGAGCACAGCTAAGTGTACAGAAATTGTCACCGAGCGTATCTTGTTTGGCGGAGCTTCAGAGACGCTCTGCCAGGTTTATCTAATCTGCTCTGAGCAATAGACTAATCCACATGGGGACATTCAGAGGTCCTGTTTGGACATCAAGCACATACACACACTTCCCATGAGCAGCTCAGAACCACAGAGAGAGGAGAATTCAACCTGCTTTTTCCCCTCACTGGACAGACAATAAGCCGAGTTTATGCTTTATGAAACTGTAGCAGGAACACACTGGTAGGAATATTTTTAAGTCAAAGGACAACGCAATCTTTTTTGGTTTGCTGGACATTTTCCAAATCAAAAAAAGCAGATTTAGTCGCTGTAATCTGCTTTTAAACTATGCAGTAACTTGTAGAAGTCGCATTTTATTACATTCCAACCACAAACTTCCATATATTTTTGGGGGGCTTTTGTGAAATAACATGGGTTTCAAATCTTTCTACAAATAAATTCTTACATTTTTATTTAGCACTACTGAATCAAAGCTTTCTAAAACCAACTTTCATTGATAGAAAATGTCTCTATCAGTTTTGGTTAATATATTTGGGGTTGTTGTCCTTCTGTAAGGTGAACCAGATGGATTGTTTTATTTGTGTTATCAGAGTGGACAGCCCATCACTTTAGATTTGATTTGTGAAACCTTTCGAAATCCAAGTATCATTTTATTTCTACTTTACAATCCTGCACATTTTTGTGTTTCTCAAAAAATCTCTCTTAAATACAAAAAAGTTTGACAAAATGAGGAAAGGTTGAGAATATTGATGAGAAGTCATGAGAATATTTTTAAGGCTCTGTTCTCATTTACCTTTTCACCTATTTTACTGTCATCATAGTCTTTTTTTTTCCTTTTTGTTTGCTTTGGATGATATTACAAAGATCTAAGCAAATCTTAATCTAGGTGCTGTTAATGTTATTAATTAGAATGCTGTCACATATGAACTCATCTTCTTACCATGTCTTTAAACACTAATGGAACAATTAATTTGATTTAATTAATTACTGGTTTTGGTTTGATTCCTTCAGACAGAAGCAGCTCAGTTTTTAATTATACTTGGAAGCCTAGTATTGTCTCTTTCATGTGCTGCATGGCTCTATTAAATCACTACCAGAACACAAAAATACTCATAAAAAGACAAAGAAAACACATTTGAAGTGCAGCTTGAAGCTGCTTGAATTCAGAAGAGAGAGAGAGAAACAACACAGCATTATCAGCTCTTCCCTTTTTCCCTTTTTGTTTGTTCAAAAGTTGCCAGCTCAGCTTTGAGCTTCACTGGCTTCTGCTGCATTAGATGGCTAATTTTTAACCAGCCTCACAGTTTAATTATGCTGGTAATTATCGCTCAAGCAAACTAAGTGACACCTCCTCAGATACTAAGTGTTACATCCATCTTGTTGATAAATGTGTCTCTGTGCTGCAGGACTGTGGCTTCAGCCACTCGTGGTATCTGTCTGTGTTTAGCGTGCTCTGCTGCCTTGGCATCGTCCTCTGTCTCGCCACCTCTGTGACCGTGGAGTGGACAGGCCTCAAAGTGGCCAAGGAGCTCCACCACAACCTGCTCAACAAGATCATACTGGCCCCCATGAGGTAGGACACCCACAGCGTGAGCGTGAGTGCGGGCCTGCCTCATCTCAGGTGAAAACAGGATGTAAGGGAACAGTGTGCTGTGTGTCTCTGGGTCCAGGTGCAGAACACCTCATTTATATAAAGGGATGCAGTTAAAAGCACCTTCGTTTGGCCTCGTTGCCCAGAGCGCAATCTGTTCTCCGCACTAAAGCCTCAGCACATCTCTGAAAAGAGACGGGCGTGTTTGTATGCCCTTCATAGACACTCACACATGCAAAAATAAAAATAAAACCCCCAGCTGTACTTGGCGCCAACAGATTTAAACCGAAACAGCTGATTGTAAAGACTGCTAACAGAAACTGCTGATTAGTTCAATATTTTAATGTGGGGATCTTTAGATTTAAACATGCATGAAAAAATGTTGAGTAGTAAGTAGAAGGGAAGAATTTTGAAAATAGGAATAGGAGTGACAGGAAATAACTTGGTGATTAATAAAGTACTTATACTACTGTGAGTAAGGGCCAATAATAGTGGAAAGTAGCTAATAAATAAGAAAAGTTGACTAAATAATATGGTAATATTTATATGTTAATCAAATATTTAAGGAACCTGAAAGGTATAGAAAGTAATATTAAAAAGGAGAAAGTCCTAACATGTAAATATTAAGGAAGAAGAATTGAGTGTTAATTGCATCAATACTGAGTATTAACTAAGTCGTATTGCAAGTAGCAATGATTAGAAATAGATAAACAGAAATGGATAAGTAAAAAATAAGGAAGCCATAATCAATTTAACTTAATTCAAACTATGTCAAGTAAGTTTCAACTTGCAGTTTGATAATAATTTTAAGTAATAAGTTAATTAAAATAAAAAAAAACTCAATTTATTTTGTTTATTCTGGCTAAATTATAATAAAATATGTCTCAGGTTTGTAGGTGAAAGCAAATTTGAGTCCTGTTGGCTCCAATTCAATCAGAGCTTGATAATTTAATAATTGGGCTTTATTTGATCCTCAAATGAACTATATAATCAGAATGGGCTGAGTTACAGTGACTGGAATTAAACTTTGTCCTGTTTGTCCTTTTAAAAGCCAAAAGATAATAATTTGTTGTAATTAATCTCTATACCAGTGAATTTAGTTTATTTATAAATCTATTGATCAGTTAGACATTCACTCAGTAACAGATCATTTTTGATTTATTCCAGTTTATTTCAACAATTTCAATTCAACGGAGTAAACCAAACATATCAATTCATGACGTTCATGAAAGAAATCTAATAACACATAAAATCTGTTTCATTAAAGATGTCTAACACGTGCAACAATAGCTGATCCATCTCATCATAATTAGTTATTGCATTTATCATAATTGTGTCTTTCATTTCCTTTTCCCTTGGTCCTGCCAAGGCTGTTTGAGACGACCCCGCTCGGCAGCATTCTCAACCGGTTTTCCACGGACACAAACACAATCGACCAGCACATCCCCACCACCCTGGAGTGTCTGTCCCGCTCCACCCTGCTGTGTCTCTCCGCCCTGGGCGTCATCTCTTATGTGACGCCCGTTTTCCTCATCGCCCTGCTGCCGCTGGCTGTCGCCTGCTACTTCATCCAGAAATACTTTCGAGTGGCTTCAAGGTGAGTCAGCTGGTTTGGAACATTACAGCTTTATGATGCCCATTAGTAGCACAATTTGAATTGTGATTGATATTTCCCTTCTCCTGTTTGTCTGCTGGTCAGGGACCTGCAGCAGCTGGAGGATGCAACCCAACTCCCTTTACTCTCCCACTTCTCTGAGACAGTAGAGGGGCTCAGCACGATAAGGGCTCTCAGGTAAAATGCAGACATTCTGCCTTCAGATCTGCAGAAATAAAGGCTTGTGATCTGTAATACTTCAAATGAGGGAAGACAGAGATAAGTGGGGCTTGGGATTTAGGTTAAATGCTGTAAAAATTAACTTGGATTTTCAGAAAGCTATTTTTTTAGGGGACGATTAAAGATAAGAGAAATAAAATTGTTGTCCATGGTGACATTCTATAAGAAAAAGTCCTGAATGAAAACCTTGAAGATATAATAATTTACTTTCTGGTAGGGTTTCCAGAAGCTGTTTTTTTTAATTATTTTTAATTTTTTTATAACAGTGTGACAGTATAATTCCATTAGTTTTAAAGCAAAGTCTATCGAAACACATTCGCCTTGAATCGGCTTTGTATGTTTCTTTCTTCTGAATCTAGCCTGAAAATGTTTATTTTTTAATACAAAATATAAGCAGAAACCTGCATGTCTAAAGTGTGCCAGATTCATACTTTTATCTGCCTTCATAAGAAAGAATTAAGCACCACTCACTATTCTGAATGTTTACATTTTTATTATATTGACCAGCAGGGAGAGTTACAACATTCTGATAGCACTCTTCTTCTTGCTTTGGACAGTCACTCAAAAATAAGACAATCTTTGTCATTGTTTATCTTTGGTCAGTAAATGATGTCAATATGTGGCAAATGTTTTTGGAGAATTTTCTTTCTTTGGTTTTGGTCTGGGATTTGATGATGTTATTGCCACCTACTGTCTCAACACGGCTATCACAGAATTTTAGTTACATTTGTGCTTTTCTTAAAGAAAATATAATTTTGTTTTAAAAAAATCTGAATTTGTCAAGTCCCAAATGATTGAACTTAGAGAAAATAACATATAAAAGTGTTTATTTTTGGCAAAGAGAAGATAGAATGACTGAAGTTTACATGTGCAGAGCGACCTTAAACAGAGTTCTCTTGCTTGATTTTAGCTTTTACTCCTAATGGAGTAGGAGTAAAACATTTCTGCCTTGCATTAAATCATCTCTGAAGTTACACCGCTTTGAGTGAATGATGCTTCAGCATGGTCCTCTGATGTTTCTGATATTGTAGCAAATGAAATGGGAATCTCCAGCTAAGTTAAGCGCTCTGTGATTCTTAAAACATTTTAAAAATGTTCCATTGTTACACATCCCCCCACATTTGCTCCTCTGTAACAAAATGTTTGCAAATGTCTATAAAATAATGTGGTGCACCTAAAAATACATGCCAGCTCGCTCTGAGGGCCGTTATTTCTTAACGTCTTAGAAGTTTTATTTTGCTTTGTTTGAATGATATTCAGTTAAAATCAGTAGCTAGATGCAGTAAAGCTTTGTGGCAGTTGATTTATTCTGTCTGGTGCACGTGCCGTGGTTGTCTTCATCTGGGTGGGGGATGAAGGTGTGAGGGGGGTGATGTGTGAAGTTCAATGTTGCCTGTGATGAAAATAGACCAAGTTTATAAGACAGTGGCAATGTAAAACATTAATATTGTACCATATATATGACAAATAAAAAAAACTAAATCTGGATGCTAACGGCAGCGCTACGATCGCCATTGCTGACTCCTGTTTATTTGTCCTCCAGATTGTGTCATCACTGTTACATCAGTCCTGACACTCAGGACCTGTAACAATAACAGAGCAATGAACCCATAATAACGCTGTTTAATCTCACGCTATCCTATGCAGATGCTTTGTCTGCGCTGATGAAGCTTCACTCACCTCAGCATGCCGCATGCTTGCAGTAGATGCCATGCAAGCGAGTTTGACTTATTTTCTGAACAATTTAAGTAGCATAAATTTTCCACATTCCAACAATCAAATGTTTTTGTTTCTTTTTATATCAAACATAGCTACCTATGCTACAGAATGGTGCTACAAAATTTACTTAATGTTGCAGTAAAGACAGTGATAAGGTCACCTGATCTCATGCCTCTCTATACAGATGTATTGGAACAGCTTCCACAGCTGGTGAATTGGACTTATTTTCGAAACAATTCAATCAATATCAATTCTCAACTTTTCTAACAGAAGATCTATTTGTTTCTGCGTGATGCATTACATTTTATTCACCAAGAATTATGCTGGAAATCTTTTCTTTTGCCAAAAACTACCATAGTAACATATGTTACAGTTTCCAGGGAATGACCTTCCTACTTTTTAATTCTGACTCTGATCCAGTCAGGCAGGAGAAAGCTGCCAGCAGGGAATCCAGTAGAGTTTTGAGATGTTGTGGAACAAATTAAATCCTCTCTCTCGACAGATACGAGCCCAGGTTCAGACAGAGGCTGCTGCAGTTCACCGACGCCAACAACATCGCCTCGCTCTTCCTCACGGCCGCTAACCGTTGGCTGGAGGTCCGAATGGTAATGAACCATCTGCTGTTTGGATCTTTGACATCCAGATCAGTTCTGCTGCAGTGCTGGTCACTGTGCTGGCACACATTTACCTCAGTATGGATGGATAACTGCTTCCTATATTGAATTACTGAAATACTGATTTCCATAAAGTGCAGTCTTCACATCATGTGTAATATCTCAGCTGCTGCCAATACATCAGTCTGTTCTTGTGAATCACTTTACCTTTGATAGATCATGTTCAGTCTTTCAGTGAATCTCCTTGCTGTGGTCTGCAGGAGTACGTTGGAGCCTGTGTGGTGCTGGTGGCAGCTGTGGCCTCAATCACCAACTCTCTGTACAACCAGCTGCCCCCCGGCCTGGTGGGGCTCGGACTCACGTACGCTCTCATGGTGAGCGTGTTTTTAATCTGTACCAAAGATCTTGAACATTTTTACCAAGAGGAGCTCATTTCTTTTTCATCTCGAGGTTCATAACCATGGGCTTCAGTTTTTTAAAAGCCATTTTGATTGGTATTGCATACTATGCTTCCTTTTTACTGAACATGCTTAATAAAAAAAAAATATATAATAATCATGATGGTTTAGAAAAACTTAAACTCGATATTCTTCATAATAAGAATCAGACCACCTCACCAACCACACTTCCACAAACCTGAACTTTATTGTCACAGGAAATGGATGTTATGGACCAACACTAATTATTGCAGATTGATTGAAGTTGAAAGAAAATTTGACACAATTAAAAAAAAAAAGAGTAAGACATATTGCATAAATTTCTTTTCAGCCTCATGCACTCTAATAACACTAAATAAAAAATAAACTTGTCCTAGCAGTTAGTCAGTAGGGACTGCCATGTCTTGGTAGGTTTCCAGTTATACTCTTTCAATTTTCAGGTGATAAACTAAACAATCTTCCACAACATATTTAAATCTGTTACATTTATTTAACACGTCTGCAGCTTTCCTAGGTCCTCATGTTGCTGTTTGTAATGTTTCCTCTGAGACCTTCACAGAAAACCTTTAGCTAAGCGGAGATTAAATTACACACAAGTGAACTCTGTTTACTTCAAGGCTGCTTGTTGCTCTAGGTTTTTGTTTAAGGGTAGCATTTGATATAAGATTGTAAAGAAAAAAAAGATATTTAAAAAAAATTACAATGGCTAAACTTCAATATACATTTTTTTATTTTTTCAAAACATTGGGATTTGAATCGAGAACGTTGAATCTGATTGTAAGACATTTTCTCTAATATGGAAGTGACCATAGAAGCATGCTTGCATCAGCCTCTTTGTTTTTCTTATTTTTAAACCAAAACAGCTGAACTAGAAATTAGATCAAACATGTTTTTTTTTTCCTTTTTTGCCACAGAAAAAACACCTTCTATTTTCTTTTAGATGTATTGCGATATTTTTCTCTCCAAAGTTTACTGCTATCAAAGAACAGAAAGGAATGTGGTAAACGTTATGAGCTGTTCTAAAAATCACCAACATTTTAGTCATTAAATCTTAGTCGTCGTCTCTCTCTGCTCGGTGGTGCGTCCAGACTGGAGGGACTACGTGACTGTAACCGTCCTTCCTGTCCTCTTGTATCAGGTGTCCAACTACATGAACTGGATGGTGAGGAACTTGGCAGACATGGAGGTGCAGCTTGGCTCAGTCAAGAGGATTAATGGCCTGCTCAAAACTGAACCGGAGAATTACGAGGGACTCCTCAGTGAGTGGAGCAGACACATTTTCTGCAAGCCCTAATCAGCCCACTTCCTCTTTTGCTTTATGTTTTTTTTTTCATTGCCTTTTTTGACGTTTATGCTTAACATGCTTAAAGTTCTTCTAAAACTGACGTAGTATTTTGCTGAGCAAGGCTGTAGTAACATTTCTGTGATGTTTCTGTGTCTCAGGTGTGTCTCAGGTGCCCGATGGTTGGCCTCGACAAGGAGAAATAAAGATCCAGAATCTGAGCGTGCGCTACGACACTACGCTAAAACCTGTGCTCAAAAATGTCAACGCACATGTGCATCCTGGTCAGAAGGTGAGAAGAGCCGCTGCCTGCAGAAGCTGCTTCTCTGATCTGAGCGTTTCTCATGCTGGTATGATTTCATGTTTTTAAGGTGGGGATCTGTGGGAGAACCGGCAGCGGCAAATCATCTTTCTCCTTGGCCTTCTTCCGCATGGTGGACATGTTTGAGGGTAAAGTTGTTAGCGAATTAGTTTGATACAGCAGCTACAGACGGAGTGCAGAGAATATGCTGGTAATTCTGGTGCAGATGCATTAAAAATCCTTAAAATTAACTAGCGTTTTATTACAGCAGCATCATTTCACAAAGCAAACCATTTTTTAAAATTCGTCATATAATTTGAGAATATTTATTTGATGCAGAAATAAATATAAATAAATGGAAACTTGGTGACCTCAAAAGGTCACTCTTCTTTTTCTAATTTTCCCTTCCTTACTGTTCTCCTTATATGCCAGCAAATTAATTTGGGTTTTGTGATGTTTCTAGTATTGCCTTACATAGGGCAATTTTCTGTCCTTCAGAGTGTAAAAGGCTGTAGTGGCTGTACACAAATTACCCTTCAAAGGATTAATAAGGTTTTTTTTTTTATCCTGACTAGATTACTAATTGTAGGTATCTGAACTTCAACTTTCAAAACTTGAAGCACAAATAATTCAAAATCCTTCAGCTTCATAAAGGAAGGCAATCATTAGAGGCGTTATTAGGGGGTAACATTAATTGTATGTAATTTTATCTTTCTATAAAATGAATTTACTCAAATGATCAAGAAAAGCCTTTGATTTTCAAAGATACTTAGCATAAGATTATGCTTCTGTAATAAAAGACGGACTAATAAGGCTTTTTACATATTTAACAGACAATAAATGTATCTGTCTATATTCCAGCACTGTTTTAAGCTTTTTAAAAAGAAATAAAACAAGAACTTTTGTTTTTCTTGTTTCACAGGGAGGATTGTGATTGACAACATCGACATCTCCAAGCTGCCTCTGCAGACCCTCAGGTCCCGGCTGTCCATCATCCTTCAAGACCCCTTCCTGTTCAGTGGCACCATCCGGTACAATGAACTCCTCTGTCAACAGGAAGACTCGTTAATGGAGGCTCAGATCAGATCTTACTTAATGAAGAGGGACGCAGGACATTTCCAGAACATTTGGGAAAACTGCGTCAACCATTAATTGCACTTATCTGAAACATGAGAAGAGCTGCTTATAGATAAGAGGTCATTTCTCTGAAATGTTCAGAGGAGCTTCCTATTTATAGACCACAGTGGAACACCCCATAAAAATCTTTTAATATTGGGAAAACAGACGACAGGGAATTAATTAAGGCTTTGGATATTCATATCAGCCGTAATGCAAACAATACGGTTTGGTTTTAGTCTCTGATGTGAACAGCTTGATATCAGATAATGTTTAAAATCACTATCTGCACTGCCTCTCTGACATTTATTTTAGATTTCATAATCATACATTGACTACAAAATGCTACCAGAAAGGTTTATTTACATATTATAAAGTACCAGTGCCTCTAAATGTTGCTTGGTGGATGCGTGTGTGCAGGTTCAACCTGGACCCAGAGATGAAGGCGACAGATGAGATGTTGTGGGAAGCTCTGGAGATCGCCCAGCTGAAGCCTGTCGTCAAAACCTTGCCAGGAGGTCTGGGTAAGAGAAAAACAAAACACCAGCATTCACTTTATGATAAACCTGTTGGCTAAGCTGTGCTTCAGCTAATTAATAATCTTAGAGTTCATGTTCAGAGTGCCGTCATCGAGTATCTCTAGTCAAGGATCGAACGGCTGTATCAAGTCACTTAGGCATTAAATTTTTAACTTAGCTGACCGTCTTTATACGGCAGATCTGACAGCTGGCGCCTGCAGCAGACTCATTATATCAGATGTTATTGGGACTTGCCAAAGTATTCATACAGCATGATTTTTTTGCAACATTGTATTTTATTGACATTTTATAATCTAAAGTAACAAATATTTCCTTGTAAAATGGAATAAAAATGTTGTTTGCTTTGTAGAGCTCTGAGAAGTTTCGCATATATTTGTATTCAGTTGCTGTTTTAACATCTGGTAATAAATGACAAATTCAAATTCGTTCATGCACTTCAAAATGCAACAACTAGACTCATTAAATCCAGAAATGAAACTCATAGGATTGGAGCAGGACAGTGATCCTAAATTATAGCTGAAATTGAACTAGAATGGTATAGATAAAGGCATATTCATGTGGCAGAATGACCCAGTCAAAGCTCAGATCTAATATGTGACAACACTTAAAAGTTTATGTTAACAGACTCTCTCCTGATTTAGTTTTGAACTGTTTTGCAAAGAAAAGGGGAAAATGTGTCTGAAAAGTTAGACAAAAAAAACACATTAGTCCATAATGATAGAACGAGGGCAGGAGAGCAGAATACAAATATATCCCCCACTTTTCATGTTTTTATTTGTAAAGAAAATCTATTTCTGTCAGTTTCCTTCATCTTCACAATTAAGGACTACTTTGTATTACTCCATCTCAAAGAAGTCCATTAAATACATTGAATTGTGTAGCTTTAATGTCACAAAATGTGACAAAGCATTAAAGGGGTATGAATACTTTTGCAAGCCTTTGTATGTGAAAGACAATCAGCTGCTATACGCACATCAACTCGCTGCATGAAGCTGTACATAAAGGTTTTCACTGCACTTTTATCTAAACTTCAGCATTTTTACACAGCTTTTTTTTTAAGAAAACAGAAGAGCAGCTAGGCTGCTAATGTTTGATAACAGACTAATGCTACTCTCATCTGATGCATTTTTCCACTTTAGAGTCAGAAACCTGTTTTCTTTTTCAGCGTGTAACACTGATGAAAGCAGGCATCTGGAAACTGAAGACAGATGCTAAATAGGACATTTGTGTGTGGACAGGGACTTTAAGGTTAATTAAGTTTCCCTATGATTTAAGGAAAGTGTCTGTACAGTGTCTATAATGCATAATAAACAGTTTGCAGTTCACTTCATATGTGAACATGGAACTAAAAAAGGAGCTGGAGAAAGTGAGAAAACATCAGAAATAATTAACGTCTCCTGTTTTTTTTTGTTTTGTTTTGTTTTTTTTCCTTATTTTTTATTTTTATTCATTCTCTGTATTTTGAACCAGTCATAAAAATGTACTGGGAGGAGAAGTCATAAATATTACAACTTGTGAGGGAAATATTTATCAAGTTACAGCTACTATGTAACAGACAGAGGATCAGCTTAAGAATTTCACCTCAATTATTGAGCAAGTTTAGAGTTTCAAAAAGGCCACTTATAAATGTTGAATTACCTGTCACTGTGCTCATGGGAACAGATGTTTAGTGGACTCACTGGGATCTGGTCAGTTTAACACTTTTTTCCTTTTACTGGGTGTTTTAGATCATTTTTGGGGAAAAAAAAAACGTGAACTACTAAAATACATTATTCTAGTGGCTAAAAAAATTAAAGAGTACAGATTTATATTTTTAAGACAATATGTTTGAATATGTCTAAAATTCTACATTATATGTGGCGTTAATCATTTGCGGGAACTTGCCAAGTAATTTGAATATACAAACAGCAAGTTTCACTATAATTCTGCAATAGTAGCTGTTCATATGGAGACAATTACTATACAGTCGATCTTAGGTTTAGGATTTCTCCATCATAAAGGTTCAAATAAATACAAAAAAAGTTCTGATTTCAATATCTCCAGCTTTGTATGTAAGGTCCATCTTTTATTACTGTAGCATAGTCCCTTGTTACTAACTGTGCTTCCGTCGGTAAAAACTGGTTATACAAACTACTAATGGTATTAACAGCATATTATAAGGTTAAAAAATACAGAGCAAAAGTTAAAAGTTCTGGGTCTTCTCTTCTGCTCTCCTGTATTCAGTCCACATCTGAGCCTTTATGACGGCTTTGTGGTTGTTGTTTATGAAGTTTGTGGTTGTGTTTTCAGACGCCGTGGTGACGGAGGGAGGAGAGAACTTCAGCCAGGGTCAGAGACAGCTCTTCTGTCTGGCCAGAGCCTTCGTGAGGAAGAGCAGCATCCTCATCATGGACGAAGCCACGGCCTCCATAGACATGGCGACGGTCAGTACGCGCCTAAGAAGAGAAACATCTCGAGGCGATGAAATGGAGATGAGTTTTAGGTAGAAAGGGAGGCACAGGAAATGAGAAAAGCAGAGATAGGAGAGGGCAACGGAAATGAGAGCTCACAAAGTTCCCTGGGTGCAGTTTAGCTGCCAGCGACGGCGCAAAGATAAAGACAAATTAAGATGTTTATGGGATGAAACTCCAAATACAATGAAGAACAAGAGGCAGATTAAAATGGGAGAAATTAATGACAGTGAGTCTCACCTGAACTTAAATTTAAATATTTACTTCTATAATTAACTATTGAGACCCACAGATTTGGTCATATCTTACACCTCATTCTGAATCCAATATTCATTTTTGGACTTTTACTGAAACCTTGCAGTTGTTCTCTTTAGTGGTGGGTTGTTAATTCAGCATTCAGCTGCAGTTTCAACCATCTGGCCGCAGACTGTCACCTTCGGAGAGAAGGAAATGTTCAGGATGTCCAGAATCAAGATAACGCCATGACTCAAATGTCCAATAAACTGGAAGAAGCCGGGACACCGGGTCACTGTCCACATTACAGTGGACTCAGAGGATGACAACCAAGTAAGAACATCCTGCTAGAAAATCAGCAACTTCAAGTTCGACTGAAATTTTAAAATGACTACATAGACAGAGAGTAGTGGTGCTGGTGCATAAAGCGGTTGAAGCCTGAACACACCTTGCTCAGGGCAGTGATACCAAACACACAGTAAAACCGGTCTGGAAAGTTCCAGCGTTACTGAAAATGGAAAGACTCTGTTTAAAAGCAGGAATGTTATCATTTCAGATAAGGAGAGGAATCAAATAAAGGAAGTTTCAGAATAATGTGCCGTTCAGACCTAAACAGTCACCTCAAGCTGAACATGTGGATACATATGACAAAAACTGCACTTGATAAATATGAACTACTGTGGCAGGGAGAGAGGGAGACGATCAGACATGGAATCCCAAACTGAGGATTTTAGAGTGAGGAGGAGAGTTGGAAGCAAGCAGAAGTGCTGGGGAGGGAATCCATGAAGCTGGAAGAGGGTGAAATAAAAGAAGGCAGAGCTAAGTGCGTATAAGAGCCTGAGGGGAGTTTCTGTACATTCAGATATCCCTCTCTTGAATGTTCACTCACAAACAGCTCCACTTTGAGCTTACAACAACGTAGCAGGAAAGCCCCGGAGGAAACACAGTTCAGCTTTTAGTGCACACAGATAAACAGGATAGAGGGCAGAGTGAAGAATATGTGTGTTTTTATTACAAGCATTAAGTTAAATCTTAATAAAACTCATATTTTTATGCAAAGTGGAATCTAATGTGTGTATGTTTGAACCAGCATTCTCTTGCTCTGCATCCCTCAGGAGAGCATCCTGCAGAAAGTGGTGATGACCTCTTTTGCTGACCGGACAGTAGTAACTATAGCAGTGAGTACCTCTTCCTCCTCTTCCTCCTCCTCCTACACCGCAGCAGCTCTTCAGGGATTCCCGCAACATAGCGGCTATACGTTTCTGCCCCGAGAGTGCTGACTTTCATCCTGTTCTGCTAATGTGTTTCTCATAAATGGCTGCAGATATTCTGCTGCAAGATCATGAAGCAAAGAGGGAAACCAGGTCAGGAGGAAGAAATGAATGAAGGACTTGTTTTGTTTTTCTCGTCCTCATAAAGGTTTTGCAAAAACATTAATCTGCCAATGCTGATTGTTTTTATTAAATGACATTCAGCTATTTTAACTCTTTATCTTCCATTTGCAAACTCATTGATTTGTGCACCATCACAGCACTGCATCCAAGTTTTAAAAGAGAGATAGTGAGTCAGTTTGAGTTCTTCGAAGCGCTCTCTGAGCTGTCCCAGTGCAGTAATGGATCCCTTCTTCTCCGCCACGCAGCATCGAGTCCACACCATCCTGAACGCCGACCTGGTGATTGTGATGAAGCGGGGGATCATCCTGGAATACGACAGACCCCAGGCCCTGCTTGACAGAGAGGACAGCGTCTTCGCCTCCTTCGTGCGAGCGGACAAGTAGAGGAAGCGGCACGACAAGAGGAAAGCTTCGGAAGCGTCAAAGGAAGACATTCAAAGTGCAATTGTCCCACGGAATATCTATATTCCTCTTATTTTTTAATCATGCTGTATTATATTTGTACATAAAAATGACTGATTCTTTGTTAATAAAACATAAATTATCATCACAATGTGTTTTGACTCTGAGGTTTTCAGGACGGTGATTTTTATTACTGCAGATAAAGAGAAAAGAGCTGAGCAAGTAACTGCTCCCGCTGAAATGCATACAATTTCAATCTGGAGAGACTCAGACGGAGATGAGAAGACAATTAGAAGAGTTTATTGACAAACAGAATTTAAAGTCTTTGGCGCTCGGGCCCCGGCTGGGGATAACGGTTATCGCAGCGTTAGCGATAGGCTTCAGATGAGCATCCCCGATGTTGTTAGGAACGTCATCCCCCGGGGCCCGGCACTGGTGGTGGAGGTTGAAGAAGGGTGCGGGCCTCAGGACCGGGCGAATGGAGGAGAAGGGGTGGTGGTGGGTTGAGCTCGGCTGGAGAGCGAAGGACGCCATGAATGAAGGTCCTTATCAGCTGGGACTTGGTCGGTGATTGGACGTGACGTGGCTTGGTCCGGCGTTGATAGGTCGACGATTGTGGGCAGGTCGCTTCAATTAACGGGTCCCGGTGGGGATAAAAGAGTCTTCCAGTTTGAATTTGCGCCTAGGCTTCATTTTCTATACAATGGAGGACATTAAACAACATTATAATGATTGGTTATTAAAGATGGAGGGCATCGTTTGTTGACCCGTTTAATCTTAAAGAATATAATCTCTTAAAGATTTGAGATTTAGTTCATTATATCTCCACCCAAAGATGCAGCTTACTTTGACTAGTCCCACAAAGTATTGAGTTTGTAACGTCATTATTTTAATTCAAGTCACTCAGGTAGCGATTGCGTCCATCACTACTCAGCACAGTGTCTGATTTGTAAAACACTTCGCGTTTTTCTGACTGCTGGTGCCGCCCCCCTCTGGCCCATGTGACCCACATCAAAATACTCCACCTGTTACAAGTTGGGTTCCAATATTTTTGCACCACTGGTGATTTTGATAAAAACAATTATTTATTAACTGGAGGGTTTTTTTTTTCCCCTCCACTGAAAAATTTACCAGATTATATTCATATGAATTTAGTTTAAGGTTTTTTTTATTCACCTTATTCACGTTGAATGCCAATAATGTGACCCCCTTGTTCTGTAGGTTCTCAGGGTTGGTTTATAAAGAATCCCTTGAAACATTGTGACATCGTGTGATTTCTTGAGAAGTGATTGACTGTGTTCTGTCAGCCCTTATACTGTTTATTCAGAGCCGTAAATAAGCAGATTTAATGAGCTGCTCGTTGCATCTCTCTTGGATTCTCGTCTCCTCCTGCGCTTGCGTTCCTCTGTTTTAGCAGAAGGAAAAGTGGGCGTGTTGTTGCCTTTGAGGCAGCAGCAGAGGCAGTCGGAGGTGACTGAAAAGGATATATTTGACAAACCGTGGCTTTGCGTAAGGGTTTGTTTGGGGTGAGTAAAGAAAACCAACTCCTTTTTTAAAAAAAACTACAAAGTATCCTTTGAGTGCAAATAGCGTTTGAAAAACCATTTTTAAAAATCATCGATAGACTAAAACGGAGGGTGGGGGAGGGACTGCTTCTCCTCCTCGCTCCATCTCACGTTACCGAGCTATAGTGGAGTGGCGAGGTCAGCACAGCTGCGACACGTGAACCTGACTCCAAATATAAATGTGATCAAACGCCGCTCAGAGGGTCCTCACGCCCCTGCGTCGAAAGTTTATCCCCCCCCCCCAGAATCCCCTTTACGCACAAGGCCACGACCACGAGAACGCAGCTACGCGTATAGCCGAGTGAACTCAGGATGAGACTGGGTGGCGTGGCCCAGCTATGTCCAGTCAGTCGGACGGTGCTGTGAGTGGCGGCGGCAGCTGTGGAACGTGGAGAAGGAATCCTCTCATGGGACTTCCCGGTCCTGAAGCGCCTGATCCGGAGGCGACGTGAGGAGCGCGCGAGCCTCCAGAACACGGAGCGACTCCAGGACTCTCCTCACTGCGCCCGACAGCGGACACCAGCGGGTTCCGACTGGGAAGGAAGGGGGGCGAACCCGTCTCTGAGCCGAGCGCACAGAGGACCCCGAGCCTGAAGGTTGTGGGTACATAGCATGGGAGTGCAATGTTGTCCAGGAAGGGACTCATTCCTGAGGATTACTTGCTGACACGATTAGCTGAGGATGTTCTGCAGCCGAAGTTCAAGGCCAAACAAGGGAAGGCTCGGTTTGTGGGGAAGAACGGCACCTGCAACGTTGCGCACACCAACATCCGAGAACAGGGTCGGTTCTTACAGGACGTGTTCACCACACTAGTGGATTTGAAATGGCTCCACACTCTCATCATTTTCACCATGTCCTTCCTGTGCAGCTGGCTCCTGTTCGGGATGATCTGGTGGCTTGTGGCTTTTGCGCACGGGGACCTGGGTGAAAAGGGGGATGATTTTGTCCCGTGCGTAACCGACATCCACTCCTTCTCCTCCGCCTTCCTCTTCTCCATAGAAGTCCAGGTGACCATCGGCTTCGGGGGTCGGATGATCACGGAGGAGTGCATCTCGGCCATCATCATCCTCATAGTGCAGAACATCGTGGGACTGGTCATCAACGCCATCATGCTGGGCTGCATCTTCATGAAAACTGCGCAGGCTCATCGGCGCGCGGAGACGCTCATCTTCAGCAAGCACGCAGTCATCTCCCTCCGAAACAGCAAGCTGTGTTTTATGATCCGCATAGGAGACCTGAGGAAAAGCATGATCATCAGCGCCACCGTGCGGATGCAGGTGGTGAGGAGGAGCACCACGGAGGAGGGAGAGGTGGTGCCCCTTGACCAGATCGACATCCACATGGATAATCCGGTGGGGACCAACGGGGTCTTCCTGGTGTCCCCCCTCATCATCTGCCATGTCATCGACAAGTCCAGCCCCTTGTACGAGCTTTCACCGAACGACCTGCAGCACCAGGACCTGGAGGTGATCGTGGTGCTGGAGGGGGTGGTGGAGACCACCGGCATCACCACGCAGGCCAGGACTTCCTACGTGTCGGAGGAGATCCTGTGGGGCCAGCGCTTCGTGCCGACGGTGTCCGAAGACGACGGCATGTACGCAGTGGACTACTCCAAGTTTGGCAACACCGTCAAGGTACCGACGCCGTGCTGCAGCGCCAAGAAGCTGGATGAGGCCGGTGGCATCGCACGGTTTAAGCTGAACGAGGGCGTCACCATGCGGCCGTCCGTGAGAAGGCGGAGGGGGACCGCGATAGTGCGCAGGTCCAGAATGGAGAACAAGTGAGGCGTTCTGCTTGAAACTGAGCCGCTTCACTTTCAGTATCATTTAAAAACAACCGGAATCTTATTTATTTTACATTTGCGCGCACATTGTATGCACACATAAACCTGTGTTTACCTCAGGATCAGAGACAAAGCACTGAAATAACTCTGACTGTTGGAATAGTTCAGAATTTCAAAATTGGGGTTCTGTGAAAAGGTTACACGTAGTTAATAACCTATCTATCTTTAATAAGCGATTCTCTTTCTCTCCATATTTATTATGAATCCAGAGTGATTATCTGAGAGGAAACAGTAAACTCTACCGCCCAAAAGCAGCTCTAGTCTCAACGCTGTTCTTAATGTGGCTTTAATTTTTTTTTTTTTTTTTTTTTTTTACCAAAGCCCTACACAAAAATATCTTATATGTGCTGCATCAGTGTCATAACTTCAAGTATAATCTGAAGGATGAATTATTTAATGATTGATTTTTATGACAAAGAAAATAAAGCAAACAGATTTCTGTGAATTTGAAAGCATTGGGATTTACTAAGGATGAACACTAAAATTGATTTAAAGAAAGGAGTTAAAACTACAAAGTCTGAATACCAAAGTACCCAACATTTATCTGAGAGGAGAAAGATGGGAAGGATTTCAAAGACTCAGAAAGACATTTGTTCCTTCAGCTTTCAACACCAGAGCTGCCAAGGACAGAAATAGAAACTAGAAACAGTGCCTTACTTTTGTCAGATGTTTTTTTCCCTCTCGGTTGAGGAGCAGAGGGATTTCTCCTACATGTCTTTCTGACCAGGTAAACAGTTCTGGACTTCTCAATACTCTCACTCTGGATTTGGGACCAGGTTGGATGTGGATGAAGAAGTGCTTAAAGAAAGTTAATAAGTAGGCAAAGTTACAAAACCTCACTGAGAGGAAAAACACGACAAAGAACTTTCAACAAAATGAAATCAACAACATATTGTAACCCAAGTTGACCTGGTTGAATAAAGGCTTTGACTTTTTGTCGCTTACCTGTTTTAAGATTAAATACAAAGACGTGAGAAAAATCTCAAAATGTGGATAAGAAGTTTAAAATTGTATTTCAAGAATAATGTTGAAATAAATCTCTAGTTTGCGGTCAGACATAGAAGAGGAGGTATGAATTAGACCTAAATTTGCCCTAATTCCAGGATCAGTGTATTTCCTGGAGAGGAGACATCAATAGATAGATTAGCCCATTAGAGGCAGAGTTGGAGTGAGTTTACATATAAAAAAATAAAAATAAAAATAAATGGAAATATGTATATTTTACCAAAATGACTACAATCTATAACTACAATTATAATACATCTTTGAAGTTTCAAACATCAGTAATCAATCTATTGAAGAGTTATTCTAATAGGTAATATGCTTGATTAAAATTATATTATCAAACTTAGAGAATAGTTTGGGTACTTTGGTACAAAATAGAAGTAGGGAGGGATGAAATACTGTATGTAGGTACAGAACAGGAGTATAAATTGGCAAATTAAGGAAATAACTCTAGAGTTCAAAATGTTTTCTATTCCTGGTAAGAAATAAATTTTTTTTAACCTTTTAACAAAACCCCACTTCAAAACTTCTGAGATGTTTAAATGTGAGCCCTGGCATCCAGAGTGCAATGTTTGTTTTTTAAATCTGAATGATTGCATGTATTTTAAATTATTAGAAAGGGAGATGCTTAACTTAAAGATAAAAAGAATGTTGTATATGGCCTTGCTGAAAATGACATTAAAGTAAAGCTGTTTTCATGTACTCCATTTTTTCTCATCTTTCTTTGCTCGAGTACAATCATGAACAATATTTGAAATATTATCGATCTTCATATATACAAGTATTTTCAACATTATGGCATTAATTTTGTACTTAAAGTATCAGCCCTGGAGGCAGAGCCGGCCTGAGGTAAAGCGAACCAAGCAGCTATTTGGGCCCTCAGGCCATCTGGGGCCCCATTAAGACTTGAATTTTAACACAGACTATAGACTTGTTAGATATATCTAACTATCTTACAAGAATTTCAACATTTGTTTGAGAAGGTCAATTTAACAGTTTCAGTAAATATAAATTAGATTTTAAATAGTTTAACATTTAAATTTAAAGTTTTAAGGAACCAGCAAGTTTACTTTCTAAAAGTGAAAAAAAAAAATTCTCATAGTTTGACAGTTGTGTTGCCATAGCTACAATCTGATTCTGAGTTTAGTCTTTTGTTTGAGCTCAGTATGTGAATAAACACATCTCAGTGATAATGAATGATCACAGATCGCTTTTAAGCTTGGCTAGTTCACTTAATTTAATTTCCTGTACCTAACCAGGTTAATACTCCATTGAGACGTCGCTCTCCTTTTCTGCAGGACCCGGGCAAAAAATCTGCAGAGCATATAAAGATGCTTATACAGAACATGGCTGCACAATTAAACTCCTGATTTCACCAAATCTATATAAAACCCTGTTAGTGATGATGTTCTCAACAGGAAGAGGAGTCCTAATTTAATTCGTTTAGGGCCCCATGCAACCTTGGGCCGGACCTGCCATGGTAGGGTTCAGTGTTACTGATGAAGGGCCACTAGATGGCGCTATTACACTGTCTGAAGTCTCTACCTGATAACATATAATTGCTGCCAATGCGCTTTGTGATTTGGAACCGTTCTCCCTTAATTATTGCAAACAAACTGAATCTTGTGAACATTTATAGAATATAAAATGAAGTTGGCAGTTTTGGTCCTCCATAGACATATTGTCTGACTCCACATAAAACTAGAATCTTAAAGAGATTAAGATTTAATCTTATAATTGTGTTGGAAGCTTGATGTTTCTTTATTTAAAATAAAAAGTCAAAGTATTTTGGTAAATGATAGATGAACTGGCCTAATAAGTTATAAATCGGTATTTGTTCAAATTTAATCTCAATGTACTCACTTTATTAGGCATAGTGTGACTATCGGGCTACATTTGACCCCGTTTCCCCCAAACAGAACCAATTCGTCATGGCAACAAGTTTTAGAGAGACATTCAAAGATTCTGGTCCATATTACTATTACATGCATTCTATGTCATATAGAATATATCTGACATGAATCTCTGTTTCATACTTTAGAACTGGTAAATACTTATATCCTTTATTTTTCCTGATCATGTAGCCCAACGTGAGCCGGTGAAATGTAGTAGATGATATCAGTCATTTAAGGTCATATTTTAATGTTAATGTTTTTTTAATAAACCACAATTTTTCACAGTTGAAATATTTAAATACTTACAAGTCCCTGCTACTCATCTCACACACTAAACCTGTTAAAAGTTTTATATTAATAAGAGACGGACACAGCTGGCATTTCTCTCTTTTATTAGATTATAATCCGCAGAGCTTAAAATATTAAATTGCTTTTAACTTAGTTAATAATTAAAATACATAAAAATGAGCCAGAACTGAGGAACCCTGCAAAAAAAGAGAGAAATTTAAAAATAAATAAAAATGGAGAATCATAAATTCAATCCTCCTCCAAACAGAGGCTATATCTGACAGAACCCGCTTGTGATTCTTTGTACAGTAAAGTCCAAGCAGACTTTGCATGTTCTATATCCAAACTAATTTTCCTCTGATGATCTTTTATTTTCCTCTTTAAAAAAAAGAAAAACAAAAGTAAATTTAAAGGGTGAGGCAAAAAAATAAAAGCTGTGTTTTTTCATTTCTGAGCTGGAAGCACAGGTGAGTGTTTACGCAGCAGAGCAGCTTTGCACCGTTACTCCCACTCCTCCTCCCGTCTCCACGTCCGCCCCTCTGAGCCTGCAGACATGACCTCATGTCTTTGTCCTCCTGTGCTGCTGGAGTGGGTGGTGCGGCCGTGCTCGACACCAACACGCAGCTGTGAATCGCCCGGTATGGGCGCCCAGTCTGCCTCGAAGTATTCGCTCTATGAGAAGATTAAACATCTAGCGTACAATCTTTAGATTTGCCCCTTTGTCTGCATGTTTGCTGCCCCCTACAGGTACGCTGTGGGACATGTTTGTGGGGGATTATGCGAGTACAGTGCAGTTAAATATGAGCAACATTTGTCCTATGAGGCAGTCTAGTGAATAAGGGACAGAATGAAATCGAGAGGCTCCTCTCTGGCAGCAGTTGACTGATTCTCTCAGATCCTGAGTAGGAAGCGCCTTAATTACCACCCCCCACTCGCTCCAGATAAAGAACCCGAACAGTGATTGGCTAGCATTGCTCCATCAGGCGGTAACATGGCTGCCTCCTTGCCGTCGCAGCGCCGCCACCCCCATCCCCGGAGCAGGAGGGAGACGAGCCTGCGGGTGAGCAGAGGCGCCGCTTCTCCACTCATCTACACTGTACACATAGCAGGTCGAAGCAAAGCAGAGCCCCGGCCCCCACGCCTTCCTGTACTGTATGCTAGGTAGAGGACAGATGGAGGTGGATAGAAACACTGCACCCCGCTTCAACAACAACAAAATAAAACTGAGTAAAACTTTCAACAAAAATAAACGAGGAAAATAAAAACCAAAAAAATAAAATAAAATATACACATTTTGTCTTTTGTTCCTAGTTTAGATTGCAGAGAAGACGGGAGGGATTTGTCCCTGGGAGGAACGCTCACGCCATTTCCTGCTGGCGTGACAAACCCCTCCCCGCAACCCCAACCTCCCCACATGAAACCCTCCCAGGCCTTTTCCTCCCGACTGGTCGGTCGGTCGGTGGTGGAGCGAAACATTAGGGTAGTGGAAGGTTTCATAAGTCCTGCCTGCACCGAGAAAGGGGACTGGGCTGTTTGTTTTCCCTTCTCTCCTCTCAGATCTTCCATCATCCCCCAGGGCCGCCATCTCGCCGCCGCTGCTCATCTCTCCGTCACGTGGTTCTGTGAAGACGGGGAGGGGGCCGGTGCGGGGGCGGAGGGGGCCGGGGCGGGAACGGGACTGCAGAGGATTTCGGACAAGTCGTCCATGATACAGGTCTCCTTAGGGTCGATCAGGTTGAATTCCCTTACGAAAACGATGAAATGTGCATACAGAGTGTTCAAGTGGCCGTGCAGGTCCAGAGCCACCGTTTCCTTAAAGTGCGCCCAGTAGAGGTGAGCCAGCACGTGGAACAGGTACCGGCAGATCTTCTTCACCAACGACTCAAACGAGTTGGGGAACTCTTTGCCTGAAGGAGGAAACAAAAGCAGACAAGAGGGACTGGTTTATGAACAAGCATCACGAGATACGGAAAAAAAGGTCAGAGGTCAAGTCTGCTATTGAGTCACAGGCATTTATTTATTTTAGCAGCCAACATACCCTGTTGAACTAAACTAAGCTAGCTGTCGGGCTAAATGATGTAAGTTTTACTACAACTTTTAGCCGAGGCACTTGTTAGGAGATCTGGTCAGAGTTCTCAGTCCCTTTTAGGCCACTTTCCAAGTAAAATTACAAACTTTACTATGAATTTAAGGCCAATACCTCTACAAATGTCAGGGTTCAACTATGAAACCTGAAAAAATGAGGAGGAAGGAAGCATGATGGGTAAACTGGTGGAGGAAACAGAAGGACACATGGCTGGAAGGATAGACGACTGGCCAAATGAAAGATAATTGGATTTGATTGATCAACAGACAACTGGATGGATGAACAGATTAACAGAAAGAAAGTTGGATGGTCTGATTGGTAAGCAAAAGGCTGGAAAGATGGAGGATTTACATACTGATGTAAGACAGCTGAGTGAAGGGATGATAGACAAGAGAATGGATGGATAGACAGACAGGAGGACAGAATCTGGATGTCGTTCAGACAAATGATATGGAATGAACTACATTTTCTTTTTTTACAGTTTCTTTATAAAACCTAAATGAAATTTAGTACTCCAGACTTCTAAGGCAACATTCTAAATTTATACGCCTGCAGGGGGCAGTGTAGCATCAGTCAGGTTCACGCTTCAGAGGCTCAGGGGGTCCACTCACCATACTTTGTAGGAAAGATTTCCTCGTCTGTGACCAGTTTCTGACAAAGACTCATTACGAAGTCGACGTACTGTGGAGCAGTGCACTTTGTCTTCTTCCCCCTCTCGTCATACCAGTAGTATATTCTAGAGACAGAGAGACAAACATGGAAATCACCTTTCTGATATTTTGTAAAATCCTTTGATTACGCAACTGTGCAACTTTAAATAAACATGCAAATAGATGTTTATGGCAGCTGAGACAAAAACAAGAGCACTTCCTGGAGCAACAGGGTGATGAACAGCACATTAGCCAGCGATGAGGCATAATCAACCTTTAAAAACAATCTGCTGCTCTGTTTCCTCATCAGGAAAAAAAACTAAACGACTTTCTGAATTAAGCGGCAGAGTAATAGAAAGAGCTAAATAAACAAATTGAGTTTTATTCGACTCCAATTGGAACCAGTTCCCTGATCTCTCTACATTCATCACCAGTTCAGGGCCAGTCCTGTTGCTGGTCCAACATTTCTGTTTGGACTAACCCACAACAGTAAACATCTGGAAGAACAGGCAAGAAAAAGATGTCATCAGTGGGAAGAGGTCACCTGAGAGACTTTAGCAGGCTCACGATGAGTCAGACAAACGAAACAGGATGAGTGAAGAAACAAAGCATGATCTCAGAGCTGAAAGGAGTCGGTTCATTGGCTGATAAAATGAGAGCGCAGGTGCAGCTGAGGCACCGTGTGTGTGTGTGTGTGTGTGTGTGTGGGAGGTGGAGGACCAGACATTACAAATCCTGAGTAAACCTGCAGGATATCTACTGGTCACACCAATCATAGAGCCCCACAATGCCTCGCCAAAGTATTCACACACCTCTAATTTGTCCCATTGCAGCCACAGACTCAGGTGTGTTTATGGGGATTTTGTGTGATAGACGAAAATTGTAAAGCACCAGGAGATATAAATATATTTAACGCAGCCCTCTTTTGTCTCATAAATAAAAATAAAATAAATTTCAGACTGATCAACCACCTGTAGAAGCCATCTCAATGGTAATATTAAAATAATTTAAGGAAGCTACAGTGTCATGTTTTAGATCAGGCTAGAATGGCCCAGTCAAAGTCCAGACCTGAATTCAATTAAGAATTTGTGACAAGAATCCATAATCACAGATGCAAGCCGAGTAAATTTATGTTTTTTCCTAAATAAAGAAAACCTGCCTCTAGGTGTGTAAAGATGGTCGAGACATTCTCCGAAACATCTGCAGCTGGAAATGCTCAAAGAGGAGGTTCTAAAACGTGTTGACAGAGGAGGAAAACAAATGCAACATAACATTGTTTCCTTTCTATTTTTCTCACGTAAAATCTCAGTAAAATACAGCAAAGTTTCATGGTAATTTTATATGAGTAATTTTACAAAGTGCTATGTTCACACAGACTATGCCAGGTGCAAACACACACCGCGAGCCGCTCTCATCCAGACTGATTATATTTCAGGAACTGTTACGTTTCATTACGTTCAAACTGCTTTGAATGGGGAAATCTATTTTTAAAAGATTTTATCGCTGTTTGCAGAATCTAAAATGGAACCAGCTAAGTGAGACTAACAATGAACACACAGAGCACTTTATCCACCCACCCGAACAAAATGGGGATAAAAAGGCTGCTAAATGGTTCCATTCCCTCAAAGATCATGGAAACATTTTCTTCCTAAAATAGTGCCAAGCTCTGCCCGTGGGCAGGGGCACTGACGCTGCTGAGACTGCGGCTCAGGCGGTGCTTTACCGCAGAAAGAGGGGAGAGAGGGGCAGGAAAGGGTGGAGCGCTGCACAGCAGGAAAGGGAGAAAGGTAGAGTCATAAATATGAGGCCTAGTGTTGCAAAATGGATAATTCAATCCAGAGAGAGGCTACGGCACAATATATATTCAATATTAGTTTGGAGTGTTTTTCTGCGTTAACTCGTTGCTTCTGATCTCCACAGCTGAATGAACGCGGCTAATAAAACGAGACGCCGTCGCCTTCTGCGCTCACTCGTGCAGGCCAAGCACGCTACCTCCATTCCTCTCAGGGTGGAGGCTAACAAGACTAGCTTCAGGTGACAGCCGTGGAAAAAATCCACTGTTGACTCAGAGGGAAGCTCGCCAAGTTTCTTTTACACGGAAAAGCTACCAGGTTGCCAGTAGTCAGTGGTGGAGGTGGGTTTGTCAGGTCATTTCTCCGATGTGAGCTTTTCCAGATTGGTTAATATGTTACAAGACTGTGGGTTATGTGTTGCTTACAATGTGTGGCTGATCAGATTTTACCGTCATTCGGCACACAGAAGGCGTCTCTTTAGAGACTTAAAGGATGACAGAACCACACCCCAACAGGCTCCCTGTTTACACAAATACTTGCAGTCAGTTGCCTCCCTTCATGCCATAAATATGCCAGCATGTTTTCAGAGGCACACAGTAGCTAAAAAAACAAACTGCTGCTATGAAACCTCTAGCTCTGGTCAGTGACCCAGGAGTGAGTTTTAATCACATCTAAAAAGGCAAATTAGCGACAGTTTAATTACAGCATTAAGGAAGTCAGTCTGTGTTCATATCAGCAGGCTGCAGAAGGCAAAGAGGATATACTGCAATTTCCTGAAATCTGCAGGAAATTGTCCAGGTGAGTGATTATACCACAATGACCTCATCTTTGCCAGATTACAAATAATCTTAAAATAGATCTGTGGAAAAATGAACAAATCATTAAATATCAGAAGGGGAAAAGAAAGTTTACGAAGTTTTTATGTGCAGGGCTAACCACATGTATTGGAGCTAATAAAGAAGTGTAAAAAGCCTTAAGATAATTTATTACAGCGCCATAATCAGAAAACCAATCCAATCTTAATTGAACATTTATTCAGCGGAGAAAAATGATGCAGTAAAAGTACTTTTAAAAATTACCCACAACATCATGCATCCTCCTCTGAACTTCACAAAGGGAATAAAGTAATTTAAACAGCTGTTCTTTGTTTTGTCAAAACTCACTGGTGAGTGTTTGTAACTGAATAGTAACAATCTTACTTTTATCTGACCAAATTATGTGTCAATAGTGTTTAATAGCTATTCTAGAGACTCAGTTCCCCCAAAGTGGCATCAAAGTGGCCAGTGGCTGAGAGAAATGAGCCATTGTCACAACATATTCATACCAGAGGGAAACGGCAAGTAATGGATTATTAGTCAAAAGTTCCTAGAAACTCTGGTTATCAAAAAAATGCTTTTAAAAAAGCCTTTATTTAAAATGAACTGTCAGGGGTACCTATACATTTTATTTTGTTACAAAAGATCAAAGAATTGTAATTAAATGTAATTTTTCAACATTTATACACATCAGATGATGCATCTACAATAAAAAATTACACACCTTTACAAGGAATGCTAATAAAAGTGGCAGTAATGAGAAGATTTGGTGCTAATAGGCAACAATCAGGGACCAAAATAAACCATTAATGAGTTTAAAGCAGAACCAAAAGTTCATTCATATTTATTTTTAACATTTTTTTGGCACTAGTGGTCTTTATTCATTAGCAGGAGTGGGCAATCCTGGTCCTCGAGGGCCGGTGTCCTGCAACTCTTAGATGTCTCCCTGGTCCAACACACTTGAATCCAATAGCTGAATCACCTCCTAAGTGAAGTCAAGTTCTCCAGAGTCCTGCTAATGACCTCATTATTTCACTCAGGTGTGTTAAAGTAGAGATACATCTAAAAGTTGCAGGAGACCGGCCCTCGAGGCCTGGAGTTGCCCACCCCTGCATTAGGGTGACCGAGAAGAGAATGACCGGTAGAAAAAGCCCAGCAATTGAACCCGACATCGGTTAAACAAGGACTGTAGCGTCTCTATGCGGAGCCACCTGGAGCCCCAGACCAGATATTTCTAATAAATTAACCAATATGTTGTTAGCTGCTAAAAACATGTTGCAGACAACTTACGTGCTACAAGCCGTCATGGCCTGACAAGTCTCCCCGGTGCAGAACTCTGAAATGGTGCTGTACTGCAGGTTGATAAGATTGAAGAATGTCGTCGCTGTGAAACACATAAGACACACAGATCACACCAGGGCAACCATCCCATGTCATCTGCTGCAAAGGACTACACCAAGCTACACAAATATTGTCAAGTCAGCATCATCAACAACAGGGGACAGGTGTTGTCACTTAGAAGTGAAAGAGATAAACGGCTCTTTCACGAACCAAATCTGAGGCTGATCAGTGACAGAAACACTCTGAAATATTTGTTTCACAGGTTAGATGTGTGCAACCGTGTAGTTTTTACTAGTAGGACAACATTCCTTCTGGAATTCATCCGTTTACTTAACAACTTCAGTGGAAAATACCTACAGCAATGTCTTCCAAACAAGTTTTTCCCTCAACATAATACATGCAGCCATGTTTATGTTTAATCTTCACATTACAAGCATTGAATTTGGGGTGTATGGGTTATTTTGCACCATCTACAATTTAGTAAAAGATGCATTTAAATCTTTATCAGAGAGATGCTCCAATATTTTATTGATTAAATGCATCTAAAACTAACAAAAGCTAAACCTGCAGGTCTGACCTCGTGAAAACAAAATAATTAGTATCGGCCAGGAAAAGTTTGATCACTTCATCCCACAGAGAGTGTTTAGCAGAATCTAGATTTGGATTAGGAGCTTCTTCTCTCCTGAAGGTAAGTGCACACACATGCTGGAAAAACAACACAAGCCCCAAAGGGAAAACCGTACAAGTTGAAGCAAACACTGAACTTTAAGGTATAGTTTGTCTTAACGACATGAAAACCCCACCTCTCCTTTTGAAGCTGTGTTTAATTACTCTTAATAGCTCGGTATTTACATTAGTGGTTTTGAACTCAACACGCTCATATGACGATGTCAGTCACTCACTGTTGCTCGCTAGCCATTCGTTGAGGTCTATCTCTCTGGGCAGCACCACCAGCTCCTTCAGGTCAAAGTCCACCACCCGGATCTTGGTGAACTCTGGCTCCACGTACTGCTTCTTCTCCTCTGCCGGTGGCTTCTTTCCATTTGGCTTCGTCTTCGACTTCCTGCAACACAGAGGAAAAAAAGACAGTTTTGAAAAGCTGCGCATGCTTTTTGATTGAGGCAGTCGTTCTTAAAAGCAAAAGTGAGATGGTGATGCCAGCCTTAACTCAGCAGTGCAACAAAAGAAACCCAATAATTTATGGAGACCTCAGCAAAATCAGAGTTAAAGGAACCTCAGTGAGGTCAGACCTGCAGATCTATGACGCCTGGGGGCGACTGAATCCATAAACATAAAGAAAATGCTCCCCAACCCAGACTTTGACAGTGACTTCACTGCAGACCCCACAAACACCCACTGCCGCATATTTACTGCAGATCTCCAACCTTACATCGGCTCAGATAGCCTCACAAAGTCGCCCGTCTGCAGCTCGTTGTGCTACTTTTAGCACAGACACGTCATATCACACCCTGCCTTTACTTCCCCGAGTTTTGACCTCTCACCCCTCGGGCTCTTCCTCAGGCTGCTCCAGGAGCAGCGGTTTGCATGGGGTCAAAGGCCAGAAACCTCGACATATAATACAGACGGATGCCTGGTCGGTCCTCTGAGCCACACAGCAGGTTGAGATCCTGCCTGATGGGTGCTCCGCTCTAACATTTCCTCTCTGTTCCTGATCCTGATTGGCTTAGGCCCACTGATGTTTGGGTTTGTGTGAGGACAAGGAAGACAGTTAGCTCCGCTGACCCTCACTTCCGGTCTTTCAGCAATCACCGACTTCATCGCTTTCACTCTGTCTGCTTCCAGATTTTTCCTCCAGGCAAAACCGAAAACATGCATGTAGCCCCTCAGTCAATCAAAAGCGTTTTAGAGGGAAGAAATGTAAGGTCGAGAAAAGAAAGGAGGAGTCAAACTGACATGATTCCAGCTGATAACCATGGGAACAAATAAACACTTTCAAAACATGACAGAACCGCGAGGCCTTCTTGGCACGCTGCAGTTTCATTCCCCTTCCCAGGAAGCGCTGCCTCGCTTTTCCACCCAGCATACAAGGGAAAGGCATGTCAGCATGTAGCTGCGCACACACAGCCTGCAGTCTTCCTACTTTGTAAACGTTTATTTTTTATGTGCTTGCAGTCATCTAACTCATCAGCCCTGACAAAGGCAAACTGCCTGATGATTTCCTGTGAAACGTTTAACGTCTGAGCAAACCAAACTGGTTCTTGTTTAAAGTTTTCCACGTGTTCAAAATCACACAGCTGTCGAGCCGGCTGTGGGACTTGAACTGCAAGGATGCTAAAAGGCATTGTTGATTGGTTAATTACTTCTTACTAGTCAATATTAATTTTTCCAATATCTACTCCTGGATTGAAGGATTTCTTCTTTTTTTTTGACTACTGGTCAAAAACTTCAGTCCATTTTATTCATTCATTTCTTTGTATCCATCCAGTCAATCATAAAACCTCAACTTGTTCGTGGGAGTGCAGGCAGAATCAGGTGGTTTTCTGCTCTGAGCTACATGTTTCATCATGTGAAAACTGCTTTGCCCAAGGACAAAGCCTCATTTGCAGATACCGTCGGTTCTTGTAGCTAAAGGTTTTGTAAAGCATCTCAGAAAACTGTTCGACTCGTATGAAAGGATCTTTTGAAAAACGGCTTCACAGCCAACTCCTGTCCTCCTCTCTCCCTCTGCAGTTTCATAACTTTCCAAACAAACTCCTCCTCCATTTCTAGTGTCCACACTTCAAGGTGGGGGGGAAGAAATTCCCAAGTCATTATTTTAAGGTACAGAAAACTTCGTCTATACCAGCTCTTATCTGGGCTTGCATAACACACACAGGTTTTCCTGTTCTTGGCAAAAGCTTTTACCATAAAAGGCATTGAGGCGACTCGTTCTGCTCACCAGATCTGGGCAGAGCACAAGGCAGAAATTTAAGGGAAAAGTGAGGTCAGGCATGTTTTTGGACTGGAGAGAGCTGCAGTCCCATGATGACCTAGAAAACCAAACCAAAACGTCTTATTTCAAGTGAAAATGAAGATGTGAATCAGAAAGAGTGACTTTCTGATTCACAGAATCAGAAAGTGTTTATCTGGAAGAAGTGCAAGGAAATCGGTATAGAATTGTGATCAATGGACCAGATTTATCTTGATCAGCTCATAGCCCCTCCCACAAACACATGCAGGTAAGTGCTGTAAAATTGTGAAATGGAGAAGAAATCGGAAAATGTGTTTCTGCCAAAAAAGTCCAGATCAGAGGAGAGCTGGAAATAGACATTTATTGTTGGCCGATACAGAGGTCAGAGCAACGACCAACAGCTGTTCCACTTTTCTCCTCTCACTTTCTCCCAACACCCCCAACCATCAAGCCGTCTTCACTTACTACCTTTCCTCTTGTGTCCCCTCAACACACACACACACACACACCTGTGTCTACCACAGAAAGGCCACACTGACTGCAGCCCCCTTTCACTTTTCATGGTCCAGCTGGTCCCAACAGCTGCGTCCCCCTCCTTCACCCCGCCAGGCCCTCTGAGATAATCTAGAAGAAGCGAGTTTTGTCCGGTTTGAGAAGCGGTGTTTGTCCAGGCGCGTGCGCATCCGCCGAAGGCTGTTCAAACATACATCTGCTTGGCCTCAGGCTGGTGCAAATATTTGTTGCTCTATGTTGGCTGACCAAGTGGCAAACAAGTAGCCGAGTACAGCTGGGGTAAAAATGGCCTTAGCCTGAATATGAGTACAATTTGAATCCAGTCCCACTACCAGAATCTGGCTCTAATTTATCCTGGAATCACAGGGGAGAAACATTTCAGGGCCATGAAGAAGAATCAACTCAAGTGTTTCATAAAAGTAGAACAATCTGCTCCCAAATCGCTCTTCTCTTCCCTAAAGCCTTGGTGCTTTTTAGCTTGGAAAAGTTCAGGTAGAGCCCATCACTTTTTACTGACTTGTTTTGTGTGGAAACTCTTGTAACTAAACTGACACCTGTTTAATAACCTCCATGTAATGACTTTCCCCTGAAGCTCAGGGCTCCTGCCAAGCCAGATATTGCACAACTGTTGCCGAAATTGGCCCTCCGGATGGAAGGGGCGTAGAACTGCTGGCATCTGGATGCAGTCAATGTAATCCAAAGTAACACCAACAACAAGCTCAGTTCAGCTTTCCGTCATACACAACACTGCTTTAAAGACTTTAGGGATTTTTTCTAATAGTTCATAAAATAATCACGGGGCGCCCTCAAAAACAAAATGCAGTCCAACAAAAAGACAAATGTTGAGGTGTTTTAAAATGAACAGGACAGATTGATGCTAACTGAGTCAAATCTCTAGATAAAGAATAGATGATGAGTTTTTGAGCTTTTTTTCCACCCTGTGACCCTGAGTAAACGTAGCGTTTACAAGAATCAGAGGTCAAAGGCCTTACAATCAGAGATCTTCTGCTTGTTATACATTCATCAATCATCAGCTGAATAGAAACAATAATTACTTTAAAAGTGCAATACAATAACTGATTAAATTACTCAGTGTATAAACAGAGCAGTCTTAGGAGTGGCAGTTCTCCCTGGGGTCACTGATCTGTTTGGAGATCGAAACAAAAAGGCTCTGAACACCCTGAAGGCCACAAACACTAGAAATACAGCCAGGCAAGAGCAGAACCGCAGCAGTCACCAGAAAGGCTAAAGAAAGAGATGGGGCTTTGGTTGAAATAGTTAGCCTAAATTCAGAAAAGTTTTAACTAACCACAGAAAATCAGGTCGTTTTTGATTCCTGGAATAAAGACGCAAACCTGAAGCTTCTCTGTTTGGTTGGACTGGTAGACTTTATGCCTCCAAAGTGTTTTAACCACTAACCTTAGTTAGTTCTGACCGTCCCACCTTCCTCTTCTCATCCTGTCCTAAATCCCGTTCACAATGTTCACATGGACCCCCATGCAGCACCATAATGAAGCCTCATCAACATCACAACACGTATGTATATGAAGCAAGGGTAAGTCATTGCTTAAGGGCTTTTTTAAAAATGTAACTTCACAGTAAGAATATAAACTCCAATACTGTTTTGATAAAAGACAAAAAAAAAAGAATCAACCCAGAATTCTCTGCATGATAATCTGTAAATCTAAATAAAAACATAATCAGATCGTTAAATATGCTGCATCAAAGAGTTGTAGTTTTTTTTTTTACCCCCAAAAAATGTAAATCTTTTACCTCAAATGGGTCATAAGCTTATATTTATCACTCCATTCTTACCGCTCGTCTTTATAACTTCTTCTAAACCAAAGGTAATCAACAATTTACCAGAGAAGGAAACACATTAAAAGAAGAGCTACAAGTCTACAACCCTTCCTGTCATTCTCATTAACTTAACTTTCTTCCTTGTTATCTTTGGCATAGCCACTTTTGTTTTTATTTTTCCCCCTGAAGAAGTGTGTCAAATCTCCCTCTTTGTTGTATTTCCTCAGAGATAACTGATTTCTTCATAACAAGGTCGAACTTCCCAAAAAAGCAGGTTCAACAAGACTTGTCTCTACCTGTCGCTGATGTTGCAACAGACTTCACGCCACGGAGTAATACTTTCAGTTCAGCTGCCTGTATTTTGCATGCACAGGTTGATGGTGATAGCCTCCTCGCCATCAACGTTCATACTGCTATTGTGTCACAAAACTATTTGTCTTGAGGCATTCGGCTCTTGGACTGCTGGAAAATAAAAACACACCTCTCCTTTGACATGAAAAGTAAGAGGAAACATTTCCAGGAGAGCCTGTCCCCTAACGCAACAGACTCACAATGATGATTAAAACTGGAATACACAAAAATCAATCAGTAAGAGATTGAACTCTCTTAATCTGAAAGTCAAAAACCAATTGCCTTATTTTAGGTGGGATTCATAAACTCACTACCTCTATCAAAGAACCAGAACAGTTTCTGTCTATACGAGTTATAGGAATCGGTGGTAAAAGTTCAGGGGGAAAAAATTTTAAAATAAAACAGGGAAAATCCTTATTAGCCAGGAAAAGCTTGATTGTTGCCTCTTTAGAGATAATGGCTAAGAGTTGGAAACATGCAATTAGTTTGTGAATGGAGGACTAGTTTGTCAGACATTTTTTTTAAGCGTGAACCCAGCTCCCCAAATTTATAACTTTAAATGGCAGGGGATATAACACATTGTAAATAAATAAATAAATAAAAAATCTAGTTTTATGTACATAAGTATGGATTAAATGTCGGGGAAGAAAATGGTTTTAAAATATGGAAAGAAAGCAAACCTGGCATTATTTACCTTGTCCTACAACTAAGATTTTCCCACAGTAGATTTTAAAAGGCTTTGACAAAAACAATTTCATCCTTAGACATTTCTTTATTTTTAGCAGATAACTACAATTACTTTAATTTTTTAAACCCGTTTCCCTAAAATTCTCCTTAAATATCCCCTTTAAAAAAAATAAAGTCACCAGTAACACTAAATATTTTTCCATTCTTCTCATCTCCTGACTCATCACCAGCACAAAACTCCAACTTAAACGTCTTCTCATTTGTCTCCAAATTTTCCCCCAAATTTGTCTCCAAATTTTCCCCCAAATTAAATATGTAAAACATCAGGAGAGGGTTGAGTTTCTCTGAGACTTTTTAGTCCTTTTTTTAGAAAGAACAAAAAAAGATAGACGACTCCCTGGCAACTCTTCCCCCTCATCATCATCACTGAGTGGTAATCTGCGGTGGTCTTGTGTTTAAGCGACAGAGAGTTTATGAGTCGCTGTTAAGGCGCTAGTTCTCAACGCGTCTCCTTATCTGGAAGGACGCAAACCCAGCGACAACCTGACGTTCATATGAAAAACAGCGCGGTAAAAACAAAAATGCTTAGTCAATAATAGAGTAATATAATAGAGAAAAAATTAATTTACTCACAAATTACTTCTAATAATTTGAAAACTAGGAAAAAAAGTATTACCTTAGTACTTTTCCGACTGCCTGAATGACCATTTTCGCTGTTAATGGAGGTCTTGGGTTTTTCTGAGGGCGCATAACTTTCTTATCTTAACAAGAGGAGCAATAATCTCCAACCATAGCCTAGAAACATAAACAATATATATCAAAACGTCGCTTGTTCGGCCAGTTCAGGTCCGACAGAATAAACGCACCTTGTTGGTCCCACAAGAACTTTCTGACTATTTACAGGAGAAAGAAAATCTCAGAGTAGCTCTCACAGAAAGCCCTCCCCCCTCCGCTCCATTACTGACGTCCAATCAGATAAGCGGGAAGCCAGGTAGGAGGCGGAGCATAGTGACGTCAACCGTCTGCCCATGTGGACGTGGTTGGTGTGGTCAGACTGTAACTGGACTAGCGAAATAAAAAGGTGCAGCAAGGTTTCATACTCCTGTTGCAATAACTGGTTTGCACACAGCCTCGCTTTTCTCAGCTGAAAGAAACTAAGGACGTCAATTTTAAACGAGAAAAATAGATTGTAGTAAATAATTTTATTAAATAAATTAGATTTAAAAAAACAACACATTGCATCAGTGGATTAGTGAACAAACGTTTGTAAAATAGAGAGTAAAGAAAATATACAATTTAATTTCTACAACTAAAAAAAAAGAAGAAGCTTGCAGCAAGAATATTTGCTCAGCATTGCCTGCCTCTGAGTGAACGGTGCAGTGTTGGGTGCTGGGCCTGCAAGGTGACATTCCTCCTTTTCATTCTTAAACCATTCCCGCAACCCAATCATGACCACAGTTAGACGTGTTCAAGCATGACTGAAGAACCAGTGAGGGAATCAGGCTGTAAATGTTTTTTGCAGGGCAAGGTTATTGTTGGGGGGGGGAATTGTTTGGAGACTTTTTTTTATTTTAAGAACATAATTTAAAGCACAAGTAAGTTATAAATTTTAATTACACTGTCAGAGAGCAAACAACACTTGGACAAGGAGTTATGAAAACTGACTATAAGTTGGACTCATGGGAAAATTACAACTATTGTTGCCAAACTATCATTCTCTTTGCCGTTCTTCCCTCTAATTATTGCCTGACAGCACACACGGCCCTCTTATTCTCCCGTTTCTGCTGTTGTGTTCACACATTTCCGCTGCTTTTCTTGGCTTGTTTATGTCGCCTCTTGCAATCATTGTCTCCTCTGGGGGACAAAAAAAGGCAAAAAAAAAATGTATAAAAAAGGAAATGAACATGGGGGTCAGTCTTTGCACATGTGGCAAGTGTACGACCGACAAGTTACCACATCACAGAAACCAATCTGTGCAATCTGCAGAGCTGCAGTGTGCATTCCTCATATGAAACTCGGGGCAAGCAGATACATGAGGCCATTATTCCTGGTGGAAAAGCCCCTATTTGATCCAAAAAGACCTGAGAAGCAGCTGTTTTTGGGGGTGTGCACCCATTTAACTGGAATTGGTGGGTGGAGATGGCTGGTCCTGAGGCATGTTCATTGGTTCCTACTGCTGAACCAGAACTGAGAAGTACTAACAGGAGGAGGAAGACCTTTTTTTCATGGGGCTAAAAATAGCAGAAGCCTGACTAGTTTGGCCCATGAAGAATGAAAAAACTTGCACAGAGGCCATAACATGCGAGAGCCTATGCAGAGTAGCTTAATCAGTGACTGAGGAGGAGTAGCCAGATGTGGGGGTGGGTTGTCAGTTTCTCTACAATAATCAGTGCCTATAAGATGCAACTTTAGCACTACATTACAAAAACCTGCCGCAATCCCATTTAATGAATGTAAAGGGTTCAATCAATGTAAAGGGGAGTCCTACAATTCAGTAGTCAGCCTGAGGAACAAGTTACTACCCACAATGTAAAAAAAAAAAAAAGAGCCATGTAATGGAAAATTAGAATTTGTAAGAATGTATAAATAATCAGAATAATAGTTAAGACAGGTTCTACATACTATGAATCTTTATAAATTAGCTCATCCAAAATAAATCAGTAATATTGCTCAAAAAGTGAAACTCGCTGATACTTTACACACAGAGTAATAGACTTAATGTACTTTTGATGATTATGGCTAACTAATAAGAACCCAAAATTCAATTCCTTGGATAATCAAATACTATATTAAAAAAACCAAGCAATGCAGAAATCTCATCATGCTGAAAAGTATTTTCATGCATTGTACACAGTACATGTATTCAATACATAATTGGACCTTCTTTGCATAAATTACTAGATCATATGAGCTGTAACGGAAGCCCAGCTTGCATAGATTTTCTATGAGGTTCTGGTCAGGGCAGTTTGTACCACTATGGTCACAGAAACAGCTTTTGGCACCTTTGGTAGTGTGGACAGGTGCCAAGTCCTGCTGGAAAATAAAATCAAGCATCCCCATACAGCATTTCAGCTGAAGACACCATGAAGTGACCTAAATTTTTCATTTTCTAAGTTGAGTAGAAACTGGTCCAACTAGCAGATGACATGGCACCCAAAATTGTCACAGACTGTGCACATTTTGGTTTCTCGTATCTCTTCACTCTTTTCCAAAACTTTGCAAACTTGATTTCCAAATGAAATGGAAAAACTGCTTTAATCTGTAAAGAGGACTTTAGACCACTAAACAGCACTCTAGGTCATTTTCTTCCCAACCCAGGCAGGACAATTCTGACATCTCTGGTTCAAGAGTGACTTGACACAAGGAATGTGACGGTTATCTTCTGGATACAATCTTCTTAAGGCTGTGGTTATGTTTGTTGCTTGTGGACTTTTTCTTACATGTTTTCCTTCTACTCAACTTAAAAAAAAAAAAAAAATACATCACTGAACAACCAGCCATTATCAATGGCTTTGTGTGTCTTGTGGAGGGTGTCACTGGTCATCTGCTAGACAACTGTTAAATCAGTCTTTTCCATCAAACTAAAAAAATAGAAATATTGGTCTGATATTTAATTTACTACATAACTAAATTCTGAGTTTTAATATCTACAGGTCATAATCATTACAACTGAAAAAACTAAATAAAACATTTTCAAGTTAATATTAACGCAATGAGGTTAGAAATATAAAATAAAAGGTAAAATACAGGGCAATAACAGACCACCATAAGTTTTGAAACAGATTAAAGTGTTATTTGCCTTTAAATCCCAACAAGGAATGATGCAAAGCCACAGGAAGCTCAATGCTCAGGGAACTTTCCATTAGTTTGACTCAAACTATTAAACCTTTGTGGTCACCTAAGATGGCAGATATCTCTTCAAAATCAGAGAGGCTTGGCGTCAATTCACTGAATCCAGGATGAGAATTAAAGGGCAGTAGTAATTAAACCTAGTCTACCATTAACTCGTCAGCTTATAGTAACACCTCTACAGCTGTTTGTCCTTTATGAGAGTAGGTGGAGACGGAGGCGATGCCAGCAAACTGGGCCCTGCTTGTGTTTCTGACGTAGATGGAAACCAACGGCCGCATTCCTTTGGTCTGGTAGACAATGGTTTACTATTTCTGCTCTCATCACAGTCACCTTTCCTCCTCCTATACAGACACTACATGGCATCACTTGCCTCCTACCTGCTCACCTAAACCAAATCTAGGATTTAAAATTTAGCCTCCCTGCTCCAAAAAAAAAAAAAAAACTAGTCAGAATCTTAGATGTGTGTCAGCCAACAAACATGGAAGTGAAGTTAGGATAACAGCTTGACCTTTTGTCTGTTTTAAAAAAAAAGAAGAAAAAGAAACTAAAACGTGAATAAAATCACTGATGTCATTATCCATGTGACAAAAGATGCGCTTACTCATAATCTGATGAAGTTAGAAAAAAAGTGACATTTATGTCAATAACTGATGCAAACAGATAAATCAAGGAATGCAAAGGCAGTTGGGGAAAAACGTGTTCAAAATTCAAAGGAATACAGTGCTGACGTCATATCACGCCATTTAGGCTCCGTTCCTGTGTTAAAGGTCAAGATTACAGGTCACATGCTACTACAAGTTACAAATATGTAACTGTGCATGTTCGATTAATGATATATGTCATTAAGATGAAAGGATTCATTTATAGGGAGCATTAAAAAAAAAAAAGATAACTGATGAGAACTGCTGACTGGCTGGCTCAACAGGTTGGATCTGAAAGTCTGCTGACAAATTCCACCTGCTTTAAAACAAAGAACAACAACTGTGATTCCAGGCGAGCAGCAGATTAGTCAGAACCGTAGCAGAAGCGCCTTGGATTCCTGCCAGCTGCCCGGTCCCAGGCCAGCTGGAGGACGCCGCAGCACATCGCACCTGAGATCAAAGCTAGGACAGAGGTCCAACTATGTTTTAGACAAAGTCAGAGCATAAAAAGCAGACACTGTCCAAGCTGGTTTTTAAGAGCTGTTGCTGCAGCATTCTGGGCTTGTGGGAATGTGTTTAGGTAAGGTCTTAGCTAGTGAAAACAGTGCAGAAGGGAGTTCCTCAGAGCCCAATGGGTTGTATCTGTATGCCCAGATAAAGGTCAGCAGTTTCAGGAGAGGCGATATACTGAACTGAATGACCTGTGTCGCAATATGAAATCCAAAACTATTTAGGAAAGTGAGGTATTTGCTTGACAATGAAAACTATAACAAAGTTGAGAAATGCACAAAGAAATTGGACAGTGGACTGAATAGAACAATTTTCAGTTTGATTGCTCGTGACTGGCTGGTTAAAAAATCAGAAATCGGCCTAAACCCAAGAATTACCAGGTCGCAGTAACAAAACCTTTGGGTGTGGACAGTGTTAAACCCCCGCTATGCTTCCTTAATACGTGTAAATAGGTCCACCCATTTTCTACTGCAGTTCTGAGCTAGCTTCCAAATTGAGGTAATCTTGACAATGTACATTCTCACAAAAAAGGACAATGATACATACAGAATGAGCCTGGATGCTTACATGGAGCATACATGGAGACATTTACTGTGAAGAGACTCAAACTCAGAGGAACCGCCGTGATTTAAGAAGCTTTTTAAAAGTGTATTTTCTACAAACTGTTGAGACATGTCTGAAGTTCATTCAGGCAGGGAGAGTGAGCAAGGCTTTCAGCATACAACAGTATGGTTGGACATACTACAACAAAATAGCATGTTACCATTTTGTTATGTTTTTAACCTCTAATGAAACGAGCAAATTTAGAAATCTCAGAGTTTAGGTCTACATTCTCTACCAAGGGAAACTGCTGGCTTAGTCATGCTGGCCTCACTAACTGATAACTATGTTAAATGAAAATAGTTTATTTAAAAGATCTCATATTGGCCACAAAACTTTGATTAATACAGTTCAGCTGAAATTATACAACAAACATACTGTGTGATGAGCAAGACATTAAAGATGCGTAATTAGCCTCCTAGAAGAAGGAACTAACAGACTTTGGTGCATGTCCTCTCCCCATTCTCTCTATTTCTTGTTGTCAATAAGTTCCACAAAATCTAAGCAAAAACATATTTTTAAAAAATTGTTTTGCATTTACAAAACGCTGATAACAGAGTGTCTCAGACATAACAAATATTGAGTCACAAAATGCAGAATTTAACTTTTACTTTTACTTAGAAAAGTGATGGCACCTAATTTTACAGACCAGTTTAGGCATTTACAGAGAGCTTCAAGCACCAGTGCTATTCATAAAAACTAAACTCAAGTCTGCTTCTGCCTTCTCTTTCCACTTATTCTCTCCATTCCAGCCTCACAGCATTTATCCTTCAACGTTTCTCTCCCTCTCTCTTACTTTTCTGCTTCATCTTTTCATCGCTCAACATTCCTGAAGGGGATGGGCAGCATGCAAAGACATGCCTGTGCTCTTTGCACAAATGCTGGCTAAACAAAGGAGAGGAGAGCTAAAGCAAATGAAAAGGTTAAATACTTTAAGTTTGTTGGACTTGGCTTTTTGTATTTGTGAATTTGATTATGTGCACTTCACAAGCAAACGCGCTACGTTTGCAATTTTTGCTCCACTTACCACCAGCAATGAGATTGAGATGAAAAATACTTGTCCGCCTAATTGCATCTGCATTCATGCTTATGAGTAGTCAAGTTAGATCATATGTTGAAATGTTCAGCTCTTCCCTTCTTTATGGCACATAGTTATTTTCATGTTTGCAAACCAAGAGGAAAAACTTGAAGGGTTTCTCTCCCTATGGTTCATGGGACTTTTGCAGGAAGACAGGAGATGAGAAATACCAGACTCTTGTCCAGACATATAAATCACCATCTCCATGGATACGATATGAATTCCTGTCGAAGAAAAAGCGTTGGAAGGGAAGAAGAGGAAACCACGGGAGCTGGTAAAGAACAAAAAGAAAGTGAGTGAAAAGGTGAAAAAGATAATTAATCATAGATCACAGAGGCAAAAACCAGAGCAGAAAGACTCGTTGGATTAAAAACAGTTTGGACAATAAGACTGAAAGAGCTTGCATCTGGGTGGGAGCCTGTCACAACATGCCCTGAGCTCCGGCTGAACTCCTCCTCCCTACATTCCTGAGAATAGGAGAGTCTCTATCCATCGTATGAGCTGCCATTTGGGGAGCCCAACACCTGTCAGTCAAATACTAAACCACGCACTCAAACAGGGGTTATGAGTCCAATGGGTCAAGGGCAATCAATCAGAGCTGTGCTGAGTAGTGTTTGTATTTAAAGTTTAATGTTTTGTAAGAATGGACTTCATAGAAACAGAATCATAATCAATAGAAATTGGATGAAATAGAGCGCCTTCAGAGAAAAATATTTATTTACAAATGAGACTAAGCCATTTTTTACAATAACTTATCTGAATAATTCATTAAAAATATTTAACTACAAAGACACTTAAATTGATGAACAGGTATGTACACTGGCACAATACATCTTGTTTACAGGCAAGGAAAGACAAAACTGCAATGAATTCATTCAAAATAGGGGTATAGATTTGTAAAGGCTATTTTGCACCAATTTAATGTCTGTCTGTTGTAACAATTTGTCACTAGTGGCCTCTGGCAAAAGTACAGTTTAAACAAATGTGTTTTTCCACCTTGTGCTAGTAAATTTCTCCATTACCACTTATATGTCTTTTCTTTTTTGCTAAGCTGCTTGTAAATTGTTTACACCAAACTGGTTCCTCTCTCTATTTACATGCCTTTTCACACCAAAATGACAGGAAAAATGAAACTAATGCCTTGAGACTGATTTTTTAAAAAGAATTTCAAAATTAGGCATAAAACAGTTGATTGATACCATTTTTTGAGCTTTTTGTTGATGTTTTTTTTTTTTATGTGCAGCAGTTGACTGGCAGACCAACCGGTGAAATGGTGCAGCATCATAAAAGTTCCCACCATGCCTACAATGTGACAGTCCTCAGGCACGAAAATGTAATGAGTCTTTATCCTGCAAATGGCCACAGGACTGTGGACAAGGTCACTTGTTCAGTGTTGGAGATTAACCACATGACAGTGTGAAGTCATCCAAAAAAACAGGTGCAGCATCAACTCAGCCAGTAAAAGGGTTCAAGAAAAAGAAAATGCAGCTTGGGAGCCAATTCCAATCTACCTTCATGATATGCATGAGTTTTCTAATTCATGCATATTATGGTATGACTTTAAATTTGTAAAAGAAAGAAATAATCATGTCCCATAGCTCAAAGTCTACCAAAAATTCTAATAACCCAGCAAAAAAAAAGAGAAAGCAGCAGAGACGGACAGGAATGTCTCTTTTCTTGGGAAGTGCACGATAACTTTGGCATGGAGACTTGGTAACCTCCATGTTTGCAGATATCTCCAAGGCAGATAAAATTCTGAACATTTCTGATCCAAAGCAAAACATTACCTTCAGATTACAGCTTCAAGAAACACAACAGTGCCCAGGATTGTTTGGGCATCAGCCTGTGAGAGCATTCCAAATCTGGTTCACAAATATTTGGTTATGGGATCAATACTGCCATCTACTGGTCTGAAAAGCAGATGCGGAAAGACTTTCATATTAGGCAGTTAAACAGAATACATTCTTTTTCAATGTAAAGACTGATGGAGATTACACTTTGCTTCTTCAAATATCTTCAGGAATGGACACCAATTTCCTGTTTCAAAAAACTTTTTAAAAATTTTACAGAAGCGTGGATACTTGCATATAAACATGAACCTGAAACCAAATCATGATGAATGCACTGACAGCACAGAGACAAGCATTCTAATAGAGACTGTAAAGTGAGAACCACAAAGCATAAGTGTGGGTTTGGGGAGCTGGAGCGGTGGGTGTTGGTGACGTAGGAAAGCGGTGCAACTGGAGAGGCTTCAGTCAGACATGCTGATGTTTGCTGAGGAGAACAAAAAGCAGACTGTGGGTATGTGTGTGAGAGTAGGTGCAGCGCAGGATAAGGTGGAGGGGATGGAGAGAGGAGAAAGAGCATCATGGAAAGAGGCGGTGGCGGGAAGCGGTACTGGATTGGACCCATATTTGCACAGGATGTACAGGGTGGAGCATCAGAGTGTAGAGTATGAAGTGTTGAGGTGAACAGAGCACTCTTTTCAGAAAATGAGAAAACATTGGTTTAGATCATCTGATAGAAAAACGCTCTGTACAACCAGGGTTCCTATGTATTATTCCTTCTTTTTTCAGACTCAAATGTCCATGAATATGACATTTTTAACATAAAATAAAAACCTTCACTATGCAGCTATGGCAAATATTTTACATAATAATCAGGCTTTAAGAAGATGGGTGGCTGGACGGATAATAGACAAATTAAAGACTAGGTGGAACTGAAGCAGGATTAAAACAACCACCAGATTGAAAAATGGATGGATCAACTGAAGGAAGAATTGACAGACAAAAGTTGAGTGGACAGATGACTGAATGAAGACATTGATTGATTGACAGAAACTGATGGTTAAAAGTATAGAAGTAGCTGGGTGGACAAATGGACAGCTAGATGAAAAAACGAATGAACAACTGATTGAAAAACCAGTTGTTCTGGACTCTTAGTACTTTTTCTGCACTTGTTCAAAACTAAAATAAACTTAAATCAGCTTCCAATCTTTTCAAGAATCTGTGGTGAAACTGGTGATGGGTCTCAAAGGCAACCGGAGTTAGAGAAGAAGGTGTGAGGACTCTTCACCAGATCGGGGTGCTCTCTATGTTCAAGATCATATATCCAAATTAAGAAGAACGCAACCATGTGTACCATAAACACACAGCTGCACATGAACCAAAGGCACAGAACTTTGCTTCCGTTGCCAAATTACGTACAGCAAAGAATAAATGACAACTTTTCAAAAATCCATTAATCAGTGCCTGAGTACCTAAACGTGCATCTCCGAACTTCACAGAGCATTAGCATCATAAATGTGACAATCATGAGGCTCAGTGTCTTCCCAAGGTCAGCCATAATGAATGTCGGCACAAATGATCATGATTTAAAGAAAAACGGCTGATAAGATCAACACGCCTTCCTTAACAGCACATGCTAAATTACATCAGTCTGCTTCGTAACACATGCCCCAGTCTGTTTCGGGGTAGATTACATAACTGTTCGTCTTCTCAGTCTGCAACAAAAGCAACAATAGGCAGAACTGAGAGATGAAAGCAGTGTGCTTAGGGGTGGGGTGGGGAGGTGGAATCTATCCTCAAAGGAAATGTCTCCCATTTCCTGCACCGGCAGACGGTGCTTGACTTAATCAGACAATCTGGCATGTTTGTGTTTGAGTTGTTATTTTACTCCCGGCCGATGCCCTGCTGAACTTTAACCCCAGGAGTAAAGAACAAGCTGACCTGGGCTGAATTTGCTAAAGGACTGACAAGTGCTTAAAAGTCATCAAGGTGAAGTTTTTAGCTGTCTGTTAAACTTAGATCTACAAAACTAAACATATTTTTGAATATTTTTTTAAGTAGATGCCATTTTGGTACTCCAAAGTGATTTATTTTTCTGTAAGACCTCTTCATTAAAATAAGAATCATGACATAAGAGCATAAGGATAGTTTCTTGCTCTCCGTGATTTGGCTAATGATGCAGGGTCTCCAATAAAAACACTCCTGCTGTTCTCTGCAGTTTCTAATTTTATGTTTCACATGACACGGTGGGAACTTTGTGCGTTCACAGACGTCATTATGTTCTGTACAGTAGCTATCTATGAAGAGCCTTGCTGAAGTCTTCCCAGCAGCCCCCACCCAGCGTCTAGCAGGCTTGGTGAAAAAACCCCACCAAAAACAGCCGACTCACATCTGCTGCTCTGCTTATCATAACAGCCACTCGGTCAAACAGGGAGATCAAGGACATTTTCAGAAAACAGTACAGTCAGTTCTTTTCAGTCCACACACACACATGCGCGCGCACACACACACACGCTCAAACCAAACCTCTGAGTGGAGCGGTTCAAAAAGTTAATTAGTGCTTCAAAATTAGCCACAAAAATAACCATCAAATATGCTCATCATCTACAACTCAATATTCAAAGTTTTAGGCCAATTTGTTCTACCAAAGGACCCGGAAATGGGAATACAATATAAAAACTACTAACAACTAAAACTTCCTCAGTTCACAAGAGTGTTTGTTTACCTAAATAAGGAAAAAAATGCATAGTTTTGGGGAAGCGGGGGAACAATCTACCCTGATGACTAGACTGGATCGTCCCACCATCTAATCGCAGAGGAAACTCTGCTCCATTGTGTGAGCTTGATTAACACAAGGAGTGATGAAAGCGTAGGAAGCAGTCACACCCAGGAGCTCGCAAAGAGGTGACGAGAAGCATGTGACCGAGTGAGGCAGAGAGCTGACTAAATCATCAAAAACAAGATGATGAACATATTTTAATCTCTAATGAGCTTAGATTAACTGGTTGTTAGCCAGGTTGAGATAATTAATGACGATTGTAAATAAAAATAAAAAAAATCCTTGGCAAAGAGGATCAAGGTGCTACACTTTGAGAGATGAATCACAGTGTCTGTGCCAATCATGACTGCTTGCTGTTATCCAGGTTTATAAAGTTTGAAAAAGTTGTCAAATGTGCAGACATAATAGCAGAATATGACGTATGTAAGTCTCAAACAGAAGCACTTAATCATGTAGTGATGAATGAAAACCAAGAACGCTGAATACGACTGAACTAGTTAAAAATGTCATGCAAATGTTATTAATGACTCCAAGAGATGAAATTCTTCCCACAGCAGGCCTGATGTGCCCAGATGGCTGGTCAATGTCAGGGGTGAAGGAAGTGGTTGGCGGCAGATGCTGCTGTGTAGAGATGGAGGGGGGAAAGGCAGACGGGAGGTCAAATCAATATAGAGAGAGAGAGAGTGAGAGTGGATGACGGTGCTCCTCACTTCACTGACACACACATTTGTTCACATCCCCCCCCACCACAGATCCTATAAGCTCGTCCAGTACGTAAATGGGATCAGTGGTTATTACCATCATGACTCACGTAAGCGTGCATTTCAGCATCTTCATACCATAGACGTGTAATAGAGGCCATAGAGGTGTAAACAAGGCTCTGATTGGCTGAGGAGTATCTGGATCCCACCTGGGAAGATGTGCGTAGAGAGTGACATCATCTCTCAGTGGGGGGATGGGAGGGATTCTAATGCAGTGTGTGCACATCTGTCTGCAACTAAAAAGGCCTCCAGGACAGCAGAAAAAGGCTGCGGAAGACATTTTAGTGAACCCACTGAACCAAAAGGAGAGGACGTAGTTTCCAGTGGCACACAACTACAAAATTACACAGCTTTCCAGACAAATGTGCATGAGGCAGCGTGTGTGGTGTATTTTAGTCTGAAGCAGGGCACAAATGAGGAAGTTCTACCTGCTTAACACCATTTTCTCTATTAAGTTAGGCTGCGCCTGACCAGCACCCCACCTTCCTTTCACCCCGCCACCAGACAAACGCGATAAACAGGAAGTGAGGCGCCCAGGCCCTTTCCGTTTCCCTGTAAATGGGCCTCTTGTTCTCAGAAGGTACACTGAGAAATCATGGAATGCCAGAACAAAAACTACCATGACCGATTTCCACGATCACCTTTCAGAAGCCTGAAAACGTCTCAGAAGAACGCTGTTCTTGGTAAGGATTTCTGTCCGACCCTTTTCCTGCCACCTGACCAACAGACAGACTAAAACAAGCACAATGGAGACATTATTGACTAAGTTGTAATATATTTTTTAATGTCTCAAAAGGGGCACCTGCCAACTAGGACAATGTTTTAATTCCTATTTGACTTTTAAAGATTACCTTTGGGTTTTGTGGACACAAAAGCTGTTAAACACACAAAAGGTCTCCAAAACAAAAACACCTGTGCTGTTTTTTAATTTAAGTGTGCCGACTTTGAGGATCTAAAAGTGGAGGTGAGGTTAATGCAAGGCCAACTTGGTGGTCTGACCTCTGCAGTGTCTGGGAGACGTAGTGAAAGTCAAGAGGGACAGTCGTGAGTAAAGAGACAGGCAAATCTAAAAGAAAACAAAACCATTGTTTCATAAGATTCCATCAGGAAAATGCTCATAATATTTAGTAATATTTAGACACAGAATATTACCATTTCAGGCCTTTGATAGACACCATGTATTAAAATTAAAGCAATGGGAAATTGACAGTGAGAGGAAATTCCTGAGGATTAAACAACATTCACATTAAGCCACGGACTTCAGGAAGTTCCTAAAAACCAAAAGAACAGAAAAATACTGGGTCTGAAACAAATGTAACAAATTTATAAATGTTCCTCTGTACACAACACAAATCTTTAGTGATGCCCATAGTAGAGGGTGAATGCAGCAACAACAGTTAAAATGACAAAAACGATCTTCTGTGTGGAAGTTAAGATTCAAAGTTTGACATTTTTAGTTTCAGAGAGGCGTTCTCAAACAAATCCAGAATAATCACAAAAAGCACAAGAAAGTCCTAATTATGGAAAAATGCATCTGCTGCTCATCCAGGGGTTTAAACAGGGACTGAGAGCTCAGCAGAAAAAGTAGAAGCACCGCAAAGTTTCTACTTCGTCCTTTTGAGTTTTCATCCTTAACTTCATTGCTCTTGCGAAGGCAACAGAAACAACTTATTCAAAATCAGCATTCATGCAGTTTCTTTGAAGAAGAAACAGAAAAATGCTTTTAAATTATAGAACTGATTTTACTGTGTACTTAATCATTATTCTGATTAGGTACAAATCAGGATTCCGTGCGAAGACTACAAGAAGTTATCCAATCCTGCAAGGCTTCATTAGCAAAATGAAAACTTTGTTTTTCTCTATACATAAATCAAGACTTTTGTGTTGATTTAATTCGGGGCCATGTGAGCGTTGAGTCGTCCCACGACCCCGGAGTCCGATGGGGTAAGGGAGGGGAGACGTTTGTTACTTGGCGCAGAATGGCGCCCTGATGGAGCTGCACGTCCCAGCTGGGTGGAGCAGCCAGGCCCGTCAAAGACAGCCTAATGAGAGACACATGACAGCCAGTAGGGTCCGCTCTGCTGGCACAACTCACTGTGTGAGGATACACTCAGGGCTATTGTTCCTCAGCAACACATTATGACATTTAGCAACTGATCCACAGCTGGAAAACACAGAGATATAAACACACGCTCTTGTCATGTGCTGGGGCTTGGAGATCCCCATGTTTCAGCAACAGGTCAAAGATTATTCTTTAGGTTAAATAAATATTAAATCAATTGATCCAGAGGAAACAGAGAAGGCTCCATAATTTAGTACTAATAGATCATTAACATAAACAAAACAAAGGACTGTTTGCAATATTTGAAGTCTCATGAACTTGCACTCTGCATGCCAATCTAAACATCAGGATTCCTACCAATTTCACCACTAAAATTTTGGAGTATTTCCATCAGTTTTCCTAATATTCGTCACATGAGCACCAAAGACTAACCTAGTTGAGTTTTATTACCTCCAAACTGCACAGGTAAAGTTAGCTTTTGGATTTGGCTGATAGTAAAGGACTGTTTTACTGTTTTAGATTGACTTTATTTTAAAATCTAGAAGACAATCTGGATTTGATTATTCTACATTAAATATATATTTTCTAAATCAGTCCCTTTGAAAATATAAATCTCTAAAATACAGGTTTGTTTGGCATCTAAACCCGACACCAGTTTATAAACCACACATCCACCTAATAAACCCAGATCTAAGAGAGAATATGGGCCAAAAACAGCATAAAAATGGTTGTTTTGCTATGCCTGGGTTTATCTATAGGTTCTGTCAGGAACTCAAAAACCTATACAACCAAGGAGAAACTGTGTAGAAACCCTGAATATTCAGCTGCTCACTCAACACCTGAGTGATGGAAGGACATATCGGAAAGGAGAGCGGAAAACCTGTATTTATCACAAGTGAGATTGCCATTGCATAATTTTTTTTCTTGCATTTCATCCCTAAGCTGTCGTTTTGTGTCTCTTCCAATTCTACACAAAGGATAATGATCTCTTAAAGCTGTTATTTTATAATGAATTAAGTGCAGAAAGGATCACCTTATGGAACACCAGCTGTCCTAAGAATGGGTCACATAAGGACTCAATAGAAAAGACAAAATTTTGGTTTGCACAGACCAGGGGCTGACAAGATTCATAATACTCACTAAACTACATTTTAATATTTTATTATTTTTAAAACTCAATTCTAAATAGCACAATCATTTATTTTGTACATACACATTTATTTTTGCCATATTTAGCCACTGAAATCTAAACTGTACTCTGGCTGGTAAATCTGTCACCAGTACATATGTGGAGCCCTTTTGAAGAAAACCGCATAAAAACACTGAATGGACTTAGCAGCAACCTAATGTTGCTTTATTCTCTTTTTAAACAATCTCTAGAAAAAAAAAATACATGAGTGGCATGAAAGTAGTTTTAATTAATTTGGTTCAGCTGAAAAGACCTTCTCCTTCTATGTTCTGCCTCTTTAAGACAACCTGCCCAATGACTTCTGTTCAATTCAGGAACACAACATTTTTAAAAGTTTGCTACCGACATGTCAAATTACATACAATTTACAGATGATAAAAATATTATAAAACAAAATATGTCTTCACTTCTTAAAAGTAAACATTTGACAGGGCTGCATAATATTTGGAACACAATTCATAACAGATTTTTTTTAATTTACTATTGCAATGACAAATATCTATAAAATTAACCACCATTTCCCTCACTCTCCTCCATCATCACAATGTTCAAACCTCTCTGTCTCAGCCGTCTGATGTAGGTCACCAAGATCTGCATCAGTTCTGGGCATGAAGGACAGGGAAGGTGTAAGTGGCCAAATCTTTTACTGGCAAGCAGGCTTGATGCACAGAACCTGAAATATAACACCCTGATGAATATTGCTTCCAAGCAGACCTTCGCCAATTGCAATATTACACACAGTGATGGAAAACATGCCTATGTCATTTATTTACTTCTCCCAAACTCTTACAAGTGTAACAAGGTTACTTTCTCCGCCTGTAAGTGTTATATTTGCTCCCAACCCACCCTAAGATGTTTCAGGCATTTGATTAAGCAAACTTAAGCAGGCTAAATGTTTCAGTTTAAATATCAGCACTTGCTTCTATAGGAACTAAAGAGCTAATTTTGACGTGTTGCTCACTAATAAATGGGAGGGAGGTAGAGTGAGGAGTCATTTTATTATCACAATAAGCCAAAGAGTTAAAGATCAAATAACTCTGTTTCCCTTTAGATTGTGACAGCAATGGTGATGCCAGATCCCTAGAAAAAAATGAACCAATCAACCTACCAGAAATTGAAATCGGCCATCTCCCCCCCCCCCACAATTACTAAAAATTCGTAATAAAGGAGGTCATCTAATCACAAAAATATTACTTTCCTTATTCATGTTGCACATAGAAGCTCTGAACTCACCAAATCTCAGCATGTACATTAAAACACTTTTTTGGAGATACGGAAACAAAACTAATGCTTGAACAGATTTTTGGTGACCTTTACAACCATATCATATATAGATCTTAAAGGCCAAGATTCAAGCTCAGATGGTAAAGGGCTCATTTTGATCATTTAAAAAGAAAGAAGAGTGAGGAAAATATGGGTTCCATGTCTTCCTTACAGAGATTTTCTTTCATGGATGAATATGAATAATCTTACAATTTCACCTGTGAAATTCAAAGCTACTACCGGTACGTAGTAATTGGGAGGATGAAAAAAAGTTGGAATCAACCCAAATGGGAATCAGCAGGTCAACAAGATAGGAATAATCAGTTTCAGATCAGTGCATCTTTGCAAAAAAAAAAAAAAAAAAAGATTAAAACTATAAAACAACCTTCCTGAATCATCCGTGCTTCAATACTGCCTCAGTGAGTCTTACAGTGAAGCTCACATGTAGCCTCGGATTTACAAGTCACAGACCTAAACAGCGGTGCTCATGCTCAAAGCTGTATAGAAGTGTAAGCATAATTCCTGAACGGGAATAATTTAATCCAGCTGTGCAATGCGTCTCTGCATTAAAGCTACAATTTTATGCTCACCATCAAAACGCTCCCCGAGAGTTATATTTAGACTTTATACAGCCGTTAAGGCCCCGTCAGCCTCGCCAAGCCCGCAACCACAAAAGAGGAGAAACAGATCCTTTCTGCTCCAGCTACCACAAAGTTTAGCATAAAGTCTCTTCAGCGTCTCAGCTGAACCACAGGAAAAACAGCAAGTCAAAGTTTTAAACTAAAATCTTAGCTCTGCAGCATGGAATAAGCCGACGGAATGCAAACATATTCAATTATGGACAAAGTTTTGTGTTTAATGCAAACAAGAAAACCAGGAGGAAAAGGCAAAACACATTCCCATCCCCTTATAAGGGAACACTGTGTCCCAAACAAACAGTGCAGCGCTGCCAAAAGGGGCACACAGCGGGATGGGAGGAAAAGTTGGCAGCGCTTGACCAACTGGCCGTCTTCTAGATGCGTTCCATTTCCTTCCGATTAGTCTCAACCCGCACCTCCAAACAAACATGCAACCAGCAAAAGTTCATCATCTCTCTGGCTGAGGGCCACGGCTGTCCCCGCGTCCGCAGCAACCCCCCTCCTCTCTCTCTTCCTCCTCCTCACTGAGTACAAGACAACTCAGCAGAGATTCTGACTACAGCAGAATCTCTGCTACAGCAGCACTGTCCTCGAACTGTTCCTCCAAGCCGCAGCACAGTAACAGAGAAAGTGAAAGAGTCGGTGAAAAGGAAGGAAGGGTGGAAGAGAGACGCACAGGAAAACATGACAGTTGAAGTTTACGACCGCTGCAAACTCTATTGCAGAGAAACGATGGGAAAAGTACCTATAGAAGAAGCAGTCGCAGCACACCAGCACCCCCATCCAGCCAGCGATGAAGCAGAGGCGAGGAGAGGATGTGGCGTTCCAACAATCTGCACCGTTTCAGCTCCCGGTCGATGCGCCCGGTTCTGCAGACTGGGCTACAGGTGCACCAGCTCCGGCGCGGGATCATCCGGCTGTCGGCGTCAAGGCACGTCACGCGGAGAGAGGACGGCCAACACGCGCGCACAAAAATAAATCATTCACAAAAGCAGACGCACGTCTCAGTGCCTTGCTCTTTCTCCCTCTCAACCAAATACTGCAACTGCCTGGCTCACTTTCACACTCCTGCTCCCTCTCTCTCTCTCGCTCACTCGCTCTCTCCTTCACTCACTGGCTCTCACTTGAAAGGCGGGAAGATTAGCTTGGCAAACAGAGTCCCATAAACAAACCGCTGACTCTCGGGCAGCAGCGGGCACACTGCAGAGGAGACAGAAAGACAAGGCTGCTATCTCCAGCATCTGTGTACATCCGGGACCAGGGCTGGACGTCCCCAGCACCACTTAGACCAAACACAGTCCGCTAAGTAGAAGTCTGAGTCAAATCCGGTCCATACCTCTAGGGACGTTTAATCAGTGCAACGTCTTGATCTTTCTACACTCAGTAATACGTTACAGTTTCAAACGCATGCAGCTAAATGTCAACCAATATGAACAAGGGAGTACAGCTGCAGGAAAGCACAGGATGTAACCTTCTTGGTGCATGTATACAATAACCATGACGCTTCATTCACACAATCCATGCAGAGGTGCAATATGGGAGTGGCCAGCCTGGAGACAAGCCCCTCCACCCCCCAAAAAGTAAGCCAATCGCTATAGAGTTCTCTACCCCTGGCTTGGGCAAATAAGGCGAAGGACACAATGAGCGATGGGCCTTGCGACATCATCCTCCACCCTCCCTGCATCATTAAGGAGAAGCAATCACTCGCTCCAGTCTTCTTGATTTGCTACAAACCCTTTAAAAAAAAAAAAAAGGACTGCAGTGTACAAAGTGCCGTAAGCTGATGTAATCCAAGACTGCAGACCCAGCCGATCCGTATGGACACAAACAAGGGATTAACGGCCGAGACGACCTGTGCAGGCGAGCGCCGATGCTCAGAGTCAAAGGGACCGACTCTCCCTCTCTGCCGACGGTGACGACTCGTCACAACCTGACAAGGAGAAGACAGAAACAGGCAGCAGTCACCTTCAAAGGGCAGCTGTTACATAACCACTGCGAGGGGACCGACTCTCGGCTCCCGGTTTGTCGCAGTTAGAGAAACCCGGATCTCTGGGTTCAGTGGGTAGATGGAGGAACCTCTCTCTAAACTAGAATGTCCTGGAAAACAATTTATCTCACAGCTCCAGTGCAAAGAGTAGAACTTATTATATAGCTTCATTAGAAACAGAACTGCATATTAAAGTTGATTTTTTTCCCCCCTGTCAATTTGGGCTATTGTAGCTTGCGTCTAAAAAAGATCCAACATTGAGTTTCACAGAAAGATTCAATGTTACATAAAATTTTTCAACCTAGCAATAGGTTTGTGCAATAAGGGAGGGATTGGTACTTTCAATGTAGTGAGAGACCAAGTCCTGCTGGAAAATCAAACCAGAATCTCCATAAAGCTTGAAAGTAGAAGGAAGCATGAAGTGCTCTGAAATATCCAGCTAAACGGTGAAGCTGACATAAAAGACCAAGTGGAGAGATGATGTTCCCAATCCTGTCAAAACCCTGCTTCTTGTGAACCACATTGTTGTCTTCCACTCAACTTTCCATCAATAAACTTGGAAACAGGACTCTGAACTGCTAACTTCTTAAAATGACTCTTCCAATGTAGCCTCCTTTTGAAGGAGCTCAATGACTGTGTGCTGGACAGCTATCAAATCAGGAGGTCATAAACATTTTAGTCTTTATTAGATTGAACGAGAAACTGAATTTTGATTTTTTTTTTCCTTTTTTTAATTTGCTGCAAGCTAAAATCATCAAAATTTACAGAAATTACCAGTTGGAAACAGTTGTGTATAACAAATCTCTACATTATGAGTTTCCCTTCTTAAATTGAATAAGATTCATCTTCCTCTATTTCTTCTTTTACTGAGACTAATGCTGCTGCAGTGGATCACTCGGTGGGACGGCAACAGGCTCTCTCTGGAACTTTCTCGTCTTTTGTTTGCTTAGGAAGACAAAGAGCTGCAGCATCTGATGACGTCGTGTCTTCCCGTACGCCACCTCCACCTCGGCTTCCCGCTGTTCTCAGGAGACCCGTCTCCAGGAGCTTCAGAAAACAAGCTGCCCTCAGCTTGCAGCACACGGCGCTGCATGGAAGCACAACATAATGGCACACAATTTGCTAAATGAAAGCAGAAGGTGGAGAAAGGCAGATCGAGCGACACCGCCGCTCCGGCACTTTCCGCTGAGTGGAGGAGTGAGCGATGGAGCTTGGCAAACATCAGCTCCCCTTTGTGTTTTTGCACCTGAGAATCAGGATGTGGCCGTTGCGAGGGACAAGTGCAGAGGAAAGCAATGTGCCCAGAAACAAGGGAGCAGGGAAATGGAGGGCCGTGGGGAAAGTGTACGGAATGAAACCACCAATAAATCAAATGTCACTTTCAACAATGTGACTGGCGATCTTTCGGATCTCGGTCAGTGTGCTTTTGTCTCGACGTCCTCAAGACTCGAGTCTTATCATAGAATCCAGACAAACAATAAAAAGCAAGACATTTGGAGCGATGGCTTATGTAATTGAAGGGATCTTTCCTCCAAATGTATGACTTGAACTGAGAGCAAGAAGGGAAAAGAGCAAAAATAAAAAATACAGAGTTCATCTGGGGAGAGACCCAATTTGTGACGGGGATTAAAAGCAGAAGAATGAATGGAAATTGTTACCATTATTTCAGCAAGAAGTGGGTTAGGATGTTAACTGGAAGAGAATGCAGGAAGTTTCATTTGCTCTGCTGTACATCTGGAACCACAGATGTGCTACAGTTTAAATCTCAAGTTTAACAAAACGCAGAGGCTCACTCTGTTTCTAAATCATGACCCACTGCATCTCCCAGCATTTCTGCACCAACAACAATGGTTCAGTTGGCAGCCTCTTGCACTGAATAGCGACAACACAATGGCAAAGTTGCTGGAGCTCAGTGCAGATCTGAGGGACAGGACAACAACTTACAAAAAAAAAAATCCTTAATTAAAAAAAAAAACAAGAAGAATAATCTATAACTTCATGATTAGCAGAGGTGAGCCAACTTAATCTGGAGCTGATAGATAAATCTACAAGCATTCGCAGAATAATGCGTTTTAAATCAGCAGTAGCAACAAGGATGCAGTTGCTTAGCTATAGCTACGATGACCAGAGGAATGTTTGCAAGTATAAAGGAGCGCACTGAACCACCATGGCAATGGTTTTATGTCCTTATTTGAACCAAACGCATGCTGTACAAAATATTTTTTTTAAAAATAGAACATTTGTATAATGCTGTATAAATAAGCTCATTTATACAGCTTAATTTAAAATCCTAAAGTCAAACTTGGACGCAACTTGGGTTCCCAAAAATGGCAATAATGACAAAAACAAGGTAAACCGATCAGAATGCGTCGATTTTCTCTTGATGAGCTCTGGTCAGTAATAGTCTGGTCAAATACAGAAATATCTGAATTTATTTTACTTTCCATTAAACATATCAAAACCTAAGGTGAGAGTTTCACCATGTTTGCTGATAAGTAACATCAGCATGCACTTTGATTTAACTGAATAAGAATTAAGTTAAAGCAATCTTAATAAAAATTGAAGGTAGGTGAATAAAAAAAATCAACATGTATGTAGGACAATCTTATAATTTTTTCATTTTCTGTTAGTCTGAAAACTATATCAAATATTCTGCAGAACATTTTCCTGTTTTGTGTGTCGTATCCCTTAGGGAAAAAATAAACAGGAAGAAGTGTCTGTGTAAAAACATTAAAAATCATGTCAACCTGGAAAAGCTTGACTGCATTTCAACTAAAATATCACAACTGAGGTGAATGGATAGAGGGTTACTCTGAAACCAACAACAAAACAAAAAACAAAACACCAATCTAAGATCATTTCAGTTTAAGCATTAAAGTTTTCTAGCCTTTCATATGAAAAATTAGACATAAAAACGTTGTTTTGTAAAGTTTTGTTTCTCATCATCAGTTCTAGTAAATCAAGAAAAAATTGGCTGATTTCATTCACCATTACACAAATCGGTAACTTAATTTAGAAAACCTTTCCACAAGTACTCATGTCTTTGGGAAGCGTGGGTGGTTAAACTTTTGGCCGGGAGGTGTAAACAGGAAGTGGAAAAGCAGAAGAACAAGAAATCGTTGGGAACCGTTTCCTAAATGGAAGAGGGGAAACAAAAGCGTGAGCCCGGCCCATTAAAGCGAGACAGACAGGTTTCTCCCGATCCAGTCCGTGGCTTGAATCACAACAGACCAGAAGAGGATCATGGGAAGATTTTAAGACTCACTTATAGTAAAGTTTCTGACGAGGAAAATCAGAACATGCCAAGAGACATAAGTATTATTCTAACAAATAAAAGTATCTCCTTCCAATGGTTGCACTATGAAAAGTAAAAATAAACAAAAACCATATTTCATCCGATTGTTATTAAGGGAACAATAGGGGAGACATGCCGCTATGAATGAGAGTCGCACCGCATGCCTCCATGGAGAAAGAGACAGAAACTGATTTACGAGCTTTGGACGTGACAAACGCGCCCCTTCCCCTCACCTCCCTCCTCTTCACCCCGCAGGTCCACACCAACAAGTTCCCGCTGCTCCACATTACATCACACTCACCTATTTAGCGTGTACGAGCCGTTCCTCTTAAACCTCATCCTGGACGACAGGAAGCGGATAAAGAAATCCAGAATTGACGGCGTGTCCGGCTTTGGCTGCTCGCGGCTCGGAAAGAAACGAACCCACGCTTGCAGTAAACCCTCCGTGGACGGACGCGGAACAATACTCTTTGCAGACCCCCTCCTCTCTCTGTCTCTCTCGCTGCTCAGACATCCACTCTCTCCTCCTCCCGTTTGCTTCGGTTTCCCCTCAGTTCAGTTTCCGCGGGGCTGGGTTATTGAGTGTTGCATTGTTGCACGTAAAGCGACGCAAAACGCGGCGTTTTTAACCCCCCAAAATATTAACGTTTTTAACCCCCCAAAATACGCGCAGTCCATCCAGGACTGCGCGTATCTTTGGAATGCAGACATACTTTACAGGTGGAGATTTGATTAAAAATGTGATTAAAATGAAAGTGATTATAATCTAACTGCAGGTACACTGAGTGCTTTCTAGAAAATTAATGTGTTAATGTAATAGAACATTCTAGGAAGCATCAACCCAGATTATTATTATTATTTTAAAATCGGCATAAACAATAACCGACCCTCTGCAAAACAACTAAAGCAGACAGAATATCAGGTTGTAATTAAGACGTTGCCAAAAATCAACAACAAACAAACAAAAGAACTCGCATCATGAACACACATGCACGGATCAGCCTTTCCCATGCCAATTTTAACAGAATCCATCTTCCCTAAAGGACTAAAATATAAAATTGCTGCAGGCACTTTAGTAGAGAAAATGATTAATGGAGGGAAAAAGTGCAGATTTTGCACTTTCCCATGTCAATGCAGTATGTTTTAGGTTTGATCTGCCAATTCTAATATGAAAAATCTGCAGCATGTTTCCAGATTTAGAACTGCTCTCTCTATCAAACAGGAATGATGGCATAAAATACTAAACAATCCCCTTTTGTGCATTTAAACATCTGTTCCTACCTTCTGTCTGATTTTTATTCAACTCAGAAAAATGCATCAAAGTAAATACTGCTGCTTGGTGCCCCTATTGTCTGAAAATGATGGGATTTTTAATGAATATATTTTTCAGTGTTATTTGTCGGTCACCAGTCAGAGTCAAACAAGGGGAAAGTGAATGATTTGAAACCATTTGATTAATTGGTGCTTTGCTAATTCTGCACTATTTGCATCTCTTTTCTTTCTGGATGAAAACTAAAGAGAGAGAGGACATAAAAATCCCTTTAGAGCAGCAAGATGTGAGTTTTTTTTGTGCACAGCTGCACCCCTACAGCTGCATGCTGAAGTGCTTTATGCAGAATCTGTTTAGAGAACGTTTGCTGCTCCGGCTGGATCCGATGTGTGCACACCAACTACGTCCAATTGAACAGTAAAACCGGTTTGAACTTATTAAAATAATCTGAAAGCATGAGAAAGACGAGGATCGCAGAGAGCCAGACCACAAAGACAGAGTTCACATGGACCGTTTACCAAGCAGCTTGCTGAGAAGGAAAATGTTCCCGGTGATGAACTCCTTTCCACATTAGTTCATTTTTTTTTAATTCATAAGTTTTAAGATAACATTTAAATGAATGCTGTTTTTGTGTTTCTCTTTTGAAGAACCACGTCATACTCTGGGTTGTTTTGAGAGTTTTAAGTTTGTGCATCACAGTAAAAGCAAGCTGGCACCAAAAGTGCTGATGAGTTGCACTGCTGCTGCTGGTCAGCCACTGCAGAGTTGCACAACAGCCAGGAGGAGGAACATGATGATGATGATGATGGATGAAGCAATGAGAACAGAAACCAGGGTTAAGCTGCCCTTTGAAGCAAATAATATACATTAGGGCAACCTTGGAGTGAGAAATAAGCTAACTCACAAGCCCAATTTTGTGCATATTTTTTTCTATTTTCACAAACTATTTACTGTGTTTTTGCTTATGGACACAATGGATTTTAAAGACAAGGTCTAAACTAGAAACTGCTTTTAATCGACAGCTGTAAATGGGAGAAGACAACAGTGAAGACACCAGAAGGTTCAATTAGCTCCGTTATTAGTCCAGTTCAATTCTGCTCGTTATGTTCATTCCTAATATTTTGCTACTTCGTCTACACCTTAATTGCTCATGATTTAATTAGGTGATTTTTGTCTTTTCAATCATTGGTCTATTTCTTTCCCAATTCTTCATTCACGTTCCCCCATTAAACAGTAATCTGAGGTCTTTACATCAAGTATTCATAGCTCTCGAGCTTTTGTTCCACGTTTTGTTCTTACAACCACAAACTTCAATGTGATTCATTCAGATTCTATGCCACATGCTAACGCAAAGCAGTGCATAGTTGCAAAATGGAAGGGAATTGATACATTTTATTTGATTTTTTCCTACTTAATTTCATTAAGTTAAATTTTTCTTTTACATTTCTTGATTATTAATTTGACCAAATAAACTGAAAAGTATGGCATGTATTTGTATTATGACTTTACATTAAAAAAAATAATTTGCCTGACTTTTCAATTTTCTCCTATCAGTGACCTGAATTCATCTAAATAGAAGCTGTAAAACATGCTTGTCAATCAAGAGAGTGAGACTTTTACATGCGGGGTGAAAAAAAAGAAAAAGAAAATCCAGAATTTTCAAAAGTTAAATCTTCAAAAACCAAACATTTGATTAATCGTCAGAACTGATTTATCACCCAGACCTACAAATATGGTTTTTTGGTCAAAAGACACTGAAATTTAACTTGTGGGTTACTTGCAATTCACTGTGTAGTTACAAATAACTGCACATTAACCAGAATCACACACACATTAACCCCCCACCCCCAATTCCACCGTTAAAACATGGTGGTGATGACATCATGCTGAGGGAATGCTTTTATTTTCAGCAGGGACAGGACAATTTGTCAAAGTTCATGGCAAGATTTGAAGACTGATGAAGACTACCTTTGTCTAATTAGGCTGAGCCTGAACTAATTTGCAGATTCTAGATCAGGGGTCTCAAACTCCAGTCGTCGAGGGCCGCTGTCCTACAGTTTTTAGATGTGCCACAAGTACAAAACGCTGGAATGAAATGGCTTAATTACCTCCTCTTTGTGTAGATCAGTTCTCCCAGCCTTGCTAATGATGTAATTATTCTATTCAGGTGTGGTGCAGCAGAGGCACATCTAAAAGTTGCAGGACTGTGGCTCTTGAGGACTGGAGTTTGAGACCCCTGTTCTAGATCCATAAAGCTGAAAGAGACAACAAATTCAAGAAAGGTAGGATACAAATCACAACCACTTTTCAGATTTAAACTTAAAACTCTCAACAATTAATTTGTCTATTTATCCAGACTAGAAGAATAAGATGCATTAATGCAGAGAATGAAATAAAGTGTCCACTGACTGAGCTTCCATCTTTGATTTGCTCTGAACGGCAGAGAAGCTTCCAGAACACGGTCAGAGTTGGCTGCAGTGTGGCTGAGAAACAGATCTGCTCCCTCCGCTCCACCTCAGGCTTTCCAGGAATACATTGAGAGCCAAAAGCTGGACCGCAGTGCACAAACGCAGCCTATAGTGAGGCTCCGGCAGCTAGAGTGCATGCATGATGAGAGGCCAGCTTTGGAAAGCTCAAACCGCTGCAAGTGCCAAGTTCCCCTGCGTAAAACAGCGGCGATGCCGACGCTCCCCTGCTGTGGCTGCCAAAAAAAAGATACAGCTTATGAAACCAGCAACATGTGTAGATTATACTGTTTAATGTATATTAGCTTTTAGCTGCCAAGACCTGGGTCCACTCCTAATAACACAAACAACAAGTAAATTCACAGAGCACAGCTAAGATGGGGCCAAACCAAGAGGTGCAGCATAAAAAGACTCGTATATACGCCCAGGTGGAGAGACGCCAGGAGACAGGCAGTCTGTATGCGTCAGCCTGCTACATTAAGCACAACATATACAGTAAACAGAGGACACCACAGTAATGCAGTTCAAACAGAGCATCCATTCTTCACAGCTTGCTTTGGCTGCACCACAAAGCTGAAATAGCCCTGCTGGTATCCTGGAGATCCATGAATGGCTCCAAAAAGACAAAAAAGGTAAAATATTAGGCCTGCAGAATCTTGTGGGGCATTATCTTTCAAGATCTAGAAAGGTTCGGTTTTAACTGAAATGCCACCTGACAGGGGAAATGAAATGTAACCCAGCCAGATGAATTTATCACTTCTTAGGCATCCTGGGAACGTGAAGACCAAGCCAGCTTGAACCCTCTGTAGACAGATATCATCACTGACATTTATGCACCCACCAGGAAAATCACGCTGGTGCTGAAGCATGACTTCAGGTGGAAGCATGACTTCCACCTGAAGTCATGCTTCAGGTCCTGCAATCAAAATATGTTTGTTGCAATATGCATCTAAACAAACTGGAAACATTGTCAAGAAGATTGCTTCATTTCACAAAGTGAAGGAATGCAAAAGGAGCCCTGACCAGGTACCGATTTCAAAAACTGTGCAGAACATAAACATACGTTCCAGTAGGCCAACAATTATGCGATAGAAACATTTTTATTGGTCTTATGTAACTTAATTTTCAAAGAAACTGAATTTTGATTTTTCCATTAGCTGTAAGGTATCAAAGGAAGGTGCTTTGAGTTTAGCTTTTGGAATTAAGTAAGCAAAATAAACATTTCAATGACAGGTTTAGAACTGTATGGGTTCAAGTACTGTCTTTAGAAAATAATCTGAACAGATAAGTCATCTTCGCACACATTTTCTAAACCGTTAAGTACATCAAAGTAAAGTAGTTGCTGAAATGTTCTAGAGGGAGTTTATATTCTACTTTTGCAGCCCAATAAAATGTTTACTGGCTATTATAACTATTTAGAACCTGCTAAAATATTAATGATGAGACAGTGACTGTAATCCTGACTGCAGTTTTACAACCCCTATGATGCAATGAGAAGCGCTTATGTTGAGGATTATGAGACTATGGCGCCACCTCCTGTTGTTTAGGAAAAATGCATTTTGATTCTGCTGTGGTTAGAGGGCAGGAAGTAATGCTAAACGCATTTTATTCTTTTTGAAGTAAATGTTTAATTTCATTTGCAAAAAGACATAAAAGGCAGACATGCTGGCCGTCGCTGACGTCTTCTTGACTGGCATGCAGTCTGCTACTGCCGGCATGTAAACAAAAACTCAGCACTGGTGATGAAGTCTGAAATTATAGGGTGAGGACAGATCACTGCATTAAAAAGGATGAAAGAGATGAGGCTGAACGATAAACCCTCACAGACAGAGCTACTGGTATGTAAAAAAAAAAAAAAAAACATTAACATGAGTAATGCAGAGGTTTGAGGTTGAGGAAAATTCTTAAGATGATGATAATGGGACAAACAAATATTTCACCAAGTATAAAAGAAGTTACTTTTGAGTGCCGTGTGAAGGAACGGAACCGGCACAAAGAAGAACGGACCCATTGATCCACCTGCCCCAGGCTGGTGGTAGACTGGTGTTGCTGGTTTAATACTGCAGCAGCTTGATTCGGTCATGTGATACAAGAGCCGACAGAGCCCAGTGAATGCTGGGAAGGCCTGAGAGCCATGATTATGCAACACCCAGATCTGATTTCATGCCCAGTGGTTCTCTCCCTTCCGTTCCGGTCATTTTCTTTATCTTTCCATGTCTGTATTTCTCCTGCAATCAGTGACCTATCCTTTCTTAACCCCCTTATAAATCACTTTCCATCGTGTTGGGACTCTCCTAAACAGTAAGCAGAGTGCACAACAAGTCCAACTAGAACAGTGGAGTTGCCTCTGGTAAAAGCTGATCAGTTTTTCCCCCCCAAGAAAAGCAAACTTCACTTATCATGGAGAGTCTGGAGATGTGCTGCCCTCTAGTGGTAATAAGACACATTCATACCATTTCTGTATAATTCTATGGGTTTTTGTTGGTCATGAAATGTGGCTGCTTGTCATATAGGAGCCAAATAGACATAAAGGACACAAGAATGTTTAAAATTAAGCCTGGCGCGTCAAGGAGGATCTAGATGCACTTCACATGTTTCTACATGTTGACCAAGTGAAACATGCCTTTTCCCATGTTTCAGGAATTACCCTTCATTTCAATTAGAATCTGATGTCACATGCAAGTTTTAAATCTCACAGACCTAAATATGAAAAAAGAAGAAATAAATGTGCTGATATTTTGACACTTGAGAGTGTGAAGTTATCACAGTAAGTGTTTGCTGTAAAAATGGAACATTCTAGTTTCTGCCTTCAGTTGTTCCATAGCCAGCAAATATTTAGCTCTGGGTTCACACTCATAGCTCCTCGCTGCCATCTCAATGCAGATAAGCCCTAATAATTGCTACAACTCAAAACACTCTGCTTCTAGATGGCTATCAGTACTGTAATCTCATGTCACGTGTGTACATATGAATAATTTCTAAAAGCAGCAGTGTGCTCTTCCACTGTTTGATGATATTTATTTCTAAGTGGAAACAATCAGCATGTACCCTGTGTAAGATATTCAGTTGTGGGTTTTGAGATGGATAACATCTCCGTCCAAGAAGTTTTCCTCAAGAATCTGCTTGGTCTAATTTTACTCAATTATTCACGCAAGAATTGTTTTTGTATGCCGACGCCTCCAAACACACACCCAAAGCCTGCCTGATTGAGTCACACTTGGAGCCTGTGACAGAGGATGGAAATTTCCACAACCTGACCTTTCCAGGTAGAATTAAGACAGTGGGAAAGCCCAGAAACTGTTAGTGTAGATTATAGTTGGGGGTTTCTAAAAAGGAAAAAAAAAAAAAAAATCAATCATGCAATGAAATCTTATACTAAAACTTGTAAAGCTCATTCATTCATGAAAATTAGGGTTTTTGCAAGTTTCGCCAACTCAAATTTAAGACTTTTAAAGACCATTATGATTGACATTTAAGACTTGTATCACAACAGAAATGTACAAAAGAAAATCGCAATTAAGTAAATGGCATTGGGTTGGCAAAAGTGGGTGAGTGGCTAAGACAAACACTATCCAACCAACTGGTGATAAATTTGCACTTACTTATGATGGTTGTAAAAGCGTTAGCTAGCTTTGGTAGCCAGTTACCAGTAGTTTCAACCGCTTTGGATCACAGAACGCGCTGAAGATGTCTGCGTACGACTCAAAGTTTTGCATAACAGTAAAGTAAATAGAATTTACAAGCCTAAATATACCTGCCACGACAAAATTTAAGACCTGTGATTAATGTATTTGAACCCAACTTAAGACATTTTAAGGCATTAATTTTAAAAACTGGAATTTAAGACATTTTAAGGATGTGCAGACACCCTGAAAACTGTCCTACTTAAGTGTTGATGTATTTGTACAACAGGCTCATCATTTCATTCTGTTCATCATTGTGTCAACAGAGCGGGAGAGTCCAATTTCAAATTTAAGGCAAAATAAAATAATAGGAAAACCTGCATTGGTCGAACTCCAACTACCGTGCTGCTGCTGTGCAGTCGCAGCAAATAAATTGCATCCCCACTTTGTAGTTGGATATTTAGTGCAATCCAGAGTTCTGGGAAGATTCCTGGTATTTTACCAAATTTATCCACAACTCCACATGCTCTAGCTGTTAAATGGAGTAGGTACTTAATATAGCATGTTAATCTTAAAATCTATGCAACTCAAAGAAGAATTCATGCTATTTATTGACTAGGACTTTCAGATTCCTCAAAAATAATCAATGCCTTCTTCTTTTCTGTTTGGATTCAGAAGTGAAGCTCCACAGCTAGAGGAGGATCATCACAGACAGCGGCGGATAGTTCACCAAGCGAGACTGAAAGAGGACACGTGCGGCTCAGGACACGCTCACGTTGCTGCCTTTAGACTTCAGAATGACAGGCGCCAAGCTGAAGTCTGCATGCGGAAAGCAGCACTTCCTCCATTTGTACATCACGCTGTTTGTTTTCCTTTCAGCACAACAAGTAACTGCTTCCTGTGAGCTCCTGCTGCAGACTCCCAGGCCAGAACAATGAGACGAGAAAACAGTAAAGTGCATCAGGGACTGTTTGGAGGACAAGGAGCATTATCACGCACAGTCGGTCAGACATGAGGTTTCATTCAAACACCAACATGGATACAGGTGTAGATTGAGACGCTCTGGTAGACAAAACCACATTCAGGAATAGGCTAGAGGAGACATAAACAAAGCAGGACAGACGCGGGAAAATGCAGAGTAATACTTTAAGTAAGATAAATATCAGCTTCCTGTTAGAAGATGATATTTCTCAAATGTCACGCTGCCCAGAGAGGCAGTGCCTTGCAAAACAGTCCATGGTAACTTTGTCACACAGCATCCATAAACTTTAATGCATGTCATAAACTTTAATGCATGTAAGTGGGAGTTTAAGCAAAAAATGAACAAAAGATAATTATGAAGTGAAAGGAAAACAAAACATTTTCTACATAACATTTTTTTTATAACCAAAAATGTAAAATGAATTGTGCCACGAATATGTACTCATCCCTCTAACTGGTTTGAAAGCGGTACCCTGTGTGCACACTGTACTTCTGTAACTAAGAAGAGTGGACCAAACTCCTGACCTCCTGTTCCTCTCAGAGAGGAAACGGATGTGGGGAACGCGTTTCTTCTCTCTCTTTCACACACACACACACACACACACACACATAAAACAAGTGTGCAAACGGACACACGACACAAAAGCTGACAAATGAAAACGCTTACAGAGCGGATATGACACACGTGGCCTTCCTGGTTCTACCTGTGCATTTCAAGCTTCTGAGGTGCAGGGAGGAAGTTCTCAGTGACTCAGTGCTGAATGCATCTGAGGGAATGTGATGAGTGGGGAGCTATGTTTATCCTAATTCAGGCTTTGAAAATAAAACGCCAACTATATTTTCCAAAATATCACCAGCAGAATTACAATAAAATGTGATGATTTTAATGAGTCACTTTACTTGCTTGCTATGATTAAGAGTTAATGATTAGATTATAGTTGCAAGTCAGAATACAGTGGATATAGTTAGTTAGTAACTGCTATTGGCAATGTTAGTTAAAACACAAAATGTCTGAATGAAAGGTCACTTTCAGAGACTCTGTTATGCTTACAATGAATGTGTCCTTACTACTAATAAGGATATTAAATAAAAATGTTATATTCGCATTAAATAAAAAGCTTTGGACATATTACTTTCATCTTGACATCACTAATTTTTCAGTTTTTAAAGAGAATCAGGTGTACAAAATGCTACTAAGCAATGATTTTTTTTTCTGTATATTTGAAAAAATGCTTTTCCAGCTTAATTTATTTCATTCTAATAAATTAAACAGTGAAAACCTTGAGCACAACATTCAACCGAAACAAAAAGTACCATCTGGTAATTCTCGACCACAGCCACACAAACAGACGGCTTTGCTTTACAGAGATTACAGGAGATAACTCCAGTGCCGAAGATGAAGAGTAGCAGAAAAGGTCCAAGAGGAAGAACATAAAGAAAAGGCTAAATGACAGGAGGTCAGGAGTCACTGTCTGGCTTCAAAAGATCTTCTCCCTCCATCGCTCTTTATGTAGGCTAATCGCTTCCATCTCGCCTCCCTGAGCTATTTGGATCATTTAGCCTCATTTAACCAGCTAACAGCCGGTAATAAATCAGCAACGCACTCCTCCATCACCTCTAATCTATGGAGGTCTGTTCTGCTCAGCACACTCCCCCTGATATACGACTCGGTCTGCTCCGGGTTGCAGCGCACGGCTGCTGCAACACATGGAGAACGAACTGCTGGGACCAAGTTGGGAGGGTCTCACAGCATGAGGAAAATGAAAACGGGAGCTGGTAAAAGGATGGCGGAGCAGACACTAAGGCTAATTCACCAATACTTGTTTTGAATTTGCCATCTCAACCCATATCAGGTTTCATTTAAAAGAAAGTAAAACATGAGGCAGGATAAGTGCCGAAACTGTTGAAAAAATGTTCAACTAAAAAAAACAAAAGGGGCTACAACAGGAATAGTAAGTTTCTGGTAAAACTTCAGTTACAATATGTGAAGGTTTATATGCAATTATTTTAACCAGGTAAAACAGCTTTAATAACTAGGGTTACAAATGATGTACCACTGTCATAAACCATACAATACTTCATTACTTCTGAAGAAATCTGGTAAATCTTGAGATTTCCTGGATTAAAGGCTGAAAAAGTGTGCTGCCAATCAACATCCTCCCACCCCACCTCCCTCAATACGCCCAAACTCCTCATAATACCCTGTGTTCACAGCCAGTCGCTGTTAGGCTGGCAAGCTTGTAAATCTTTCTTCGTTTGCTCAGAGTGTTGGATCAGTGTTAGCAGTTATCACGTGCCACCCAGCTCAGAGGCCGCTGGTGATTAAGGCTCCTAAGAAAGGTCACATTAAACGGGTTTCCAACTCTGAAACAAAGGGCAAGGGAAGAAAGGGATTTTGACACCATGTCTGGTAGAGCTGTCCATGCAAGCAGTTTGATTATAATACAGCACAGTGCCTCACAAATTATTCATACCCTTGAACATATTCACAACAGCACTTTACAAACACAAACTTTAACATATTTTGTTGGCTTTGTTTTGTGACACGTCAACAAAAGAATTCAAGTGTTGAAGAGAAAGAAAATAAGGCATGTTTTCCCTTTATTAAACTATATTTTAAAACAAATTTACACCTGAAAAGTATGAAATGTATTTGTAGTCATCCCCAATTAATCCAATACCAAGATAAAATTCAGTCCTACTGGTTAGCAGAAGAGGATAATAAATGTAGCTGTTCTTAGATATATCTTAGGATGCATTCATACCAGCCCTTTCCACTTTAATCAAACTCCAGTTTGTTTAGGGAACCAAACTTGGTCTAGAAAGTTTGGTTCTTTTGGGGAGGTGTGAATATGGAATCAAACTCTGGTCCACCTAGAAACCAACATCTCAGTTTGATTGAAGTGAACTCTGGTGCGTTTTGAAGGCACGTGTGAATGTCAAGTGGACCAGAAACCATTCCAAAAGCAAGAAGCAGACTAAAGCACAAGGTATTCTGGATAAATACAAATGCTGGAGTCTAGTGCTAGTGGGCGGGAAATGCCTTGAAGTGTTTGCCAAAGACATAAAATAAACCCTACAACTGTTAAATCTGATGCCACTGCATTTTTGTTAACATTTTGAGAAGAAGTAAGTTACGCTCAAGTCTTCAGAGGTTTTTTGTCACTTCCTTTGGTGAATCAAATAATCTGTTGACATCACAGCTATCAGTCATCCACTCCACAAAACTGGCCTTTATGGAAGCGTAAGAAGAAGAACTATAGACAGAAAAATATCCCTGGCGTTTGCAAAGCTTACTTTCCAGGAAAAGTGGTTCAATAAACCAGATGCTCAAAGGGACTGGACACAATTTAGCTCATCAGTTATGCACAGATTTGTGTGGATCTATTGCATAAAATCTAGTCTGTGGTTGAAACGCGACAAAATCGGAAAACTACATAGAAAAAAGTTCAAGGGTTCGAAAAATTGTGCAAGACGCTGTAGTTCCATCGGTGGTGTGCTGTGAGTTGTTACTTGATCAGACTTATCTGTGTTGAAACACACATTTCCTCAGGGCGACATCAGAGGCCTTACAGGGGTCAAACACTCCTCTGTGAATCTTGTCATGTCATGTTTTTTGTGTCCAGCCCCGAACTCCTCGACCTCGCTCCTGGGAGGCCCGCTCAGAAGCTCCCATACTGTGACCTTGACCCGACAGCGGAAACCAGACGACCCTGCACACCAACTCCTTCTGTCTTCTCTCTGCTTTGTCTTCATTCCAAGTCAAACTCCTCCCTTCTCCTCCTCCGCATCCTTTTCTACATGTATAGGACGCTTCCAACTATCGCGCAATCTCACGCAGTCATTTCCACACACGTTGAATCCCGTCCAAAACTAAGTGATACCTGCCAAGACTGAAATTAATCAATGCCAAATGAATCTGGAAGTGCCACTGTAATCATTTTCTCTGCCGATAGGTGGAGCAGGTTTGGCTAATTACATGGGCGGTTTGTGGATCTGAATGTTTCGCATCAACAGCGCTGTGTGAATTCGTTTTGAGATCAGCCCACATCGGAGCAACGCCCACCCTCGCTCTCTATCTCTGCCCACATGCTGCCGAGGAGACCTACAGGCCATATGGGCAGATCAGAGCCATGCAGTAGTAGTCGTCAACAAACACATACAAGACATATGGCTGCTGGTTCTGGCCTGTCACCATCTCTCAGATGGCCTCTTTGCTGTTTGGTTTTTCCCAACGACCACAGGAATGTTGCAATCAACACTGACATGATAATAAGAGGCAGAACCAATCAAAAAAGGGGAAATTTTCTTTTTCGGTTTATAGGTTGCTAAACTTTTCCTGGCAGGCTTACCGCTAATGAATTTGCAGGAACGAACTGAGATTCTCATAGTTTCATGTTCTGTACACAAAAATCTCTGAAAAATGATCATATTTTACATTAAAAACAAATATCTTGATTATTATGTCTAAAAAGAATGCACTCGGTAACATTGTTATTCAGATACAAAGGATAAATACGCAGAATTTAGTAGCATCTGGAGAATAGTCCGGACAGGCCAGCATTTTATCTTGTATCGGATTCCAAAAATGCTATAACCATGACAGAAATGTTTTCCACAAAAAAAAAAAAAAAACAGCAAGAAGGAAAGGTGTAGTAACATTCTTTGGCCAGATAACCAGTGGTGTGCAGCAACAGGTTGGGGAGGGGCAGCGGTGCATCATTCTGCCATTCGTACAATTAACAGAAATTTACACCACAGGGACGGTGGGACAAAAAAAAAATAAATCAAACATTTATCAAGGTACACCCCACTGTTTGATTTTGTTAAAGGAAATCAAACAGTTGTTATGCATTTATACCACAGCTAATACATAAGTAAATCTATAACTTATTAGCAAAATAGACTTTTTCTACAAAGAACATTTAGCTGAATATAAAAAAGCAAGTAGGAGCTGTACAGGATGAACACCACCCATCACATTACCTTCAACTTCCTGCTAAAGCAGCCGAACGGGAAATGAACTCTTAAAAAGGCTCAAGAGCAGCTTTAACTTCTTTCTCCAAGTAGGGCTGCTTCACATGATGCTCATACCAAAGTTTTATTCTTCCTTTTTTCTCTCCGGTACTCTCAGTGAGGAGCTCCACTGTAATCCCATTAAGGCTGGGTGTCCACAGCTCATGAATGAGCTGCATATACCTATCATGTTCAACAACATTGACTCACTCATGTAATTAAAAACAAGCTCATCTGCCTAAAGTCACACTTGTAAAATCTGCTAGGTGGAAGGGGGTGCACTGTTGTATAAAAATAGGCCAAAAACAGGAAGATGAAGAGAGAAAGTGAGAGATTATTGTTAGGGAATGGAGGAGTAGAGGAGGAAGTACTGAGATGAACTTGGCTCCCTGAGGCATGTGTGCTTTTAAAGAGTATGTGAGGATTGGGCTTGCCTTTCCTCATGCAACATAGAAATCTCTAATCCAATTATAGTTCAGACCAGGCTAGCAGCCTAGCCTCAGCCACCAAGGACAAACGGAGCTGGCTTGCACAAACGCGAGTAGCCCACCGGCTCTGCACAGATTCAGACGCTACTCAGCTCGCACATCAGTGGAGGAAACAAGCAAAAAAAAAATCTACAACTTGAACTGCACTTCTTTCTGCAAAATAACTTAAGATATGCTGACTGTAGGAGGACTTTAATATCTTTTAGAAACAAGTGAATTATTATGATAAACGTATATTTTTGCTCCTTAATTCCTATATTAGACGTCTCTTCAGGTTAACTTTCTGATATGTTCACCCGCTGCTTCTGATCTAGCTGGCTGACCTACGTCGGTTCCTCCCATTTATCTCAATATCTCACCTATTGCCTCTACTCAAATGTCATTTGGATTTAAATTTAAATCCGAAATTTGGATTTAAAGAGTTTTTATTAGCTGACACTCCTCCTTTATTAGCTGCCCTCTCCTCCTCTGAACCTCTTCAGTGTTGCTTTACAATACTCCCTCTTTCTGTTTTTTGTTTTTTTTTCTACATTTCACAACGTTTCATTTTTAGATCAGGTCAATAAAGTTACAGCATGATGTCAGTTCCTTTGGTTTGCTGGCTCAACAGCTCAACATGCTTTGATGCATTTTATAGATATAGAAATCTGCAAAGTTAACAAGTTTGAAGTTTACTGCAAACTTGTCAGGTGACCTCAATCTCAGGTCTGCAGGCTCTGACCCATAAACTACTCAGAAACAAACAAAATAAGAATTACATATTAAAGCATAGCAACAACAACCACCCTCTTCAGTGTGGAAGCTGCTACTGAGTGAATAAGACTTAGTTTTGTCATTCTCAAAATTGGATGAGGGTTTAAAATGCATTCAGAAGAAATACAAAGATTCTACAGACGCTTGTTCTTTCAGTGCTAATTTTAAACAGGGTTAGACCTCAGTAAATAACAGGAAGCTCAGTGTACTGTGGCACGGTTGTTACGTTTTACCCTTTCAAGATTTCAACCTCTGTCTGCAAGGGGACATATTTGATTTAGAAATGCTTGGAGCTGTTTGACGTAAGGGTTGATGTTCTCCATGTTCTCTAGGAATGCACACAAAACCTACTGTTGTAATAATATCCATATTTCTTTGCTAATACAAGTTGATACAGACTGTTTAAAATAGAAAGATTCCCCTCCTATTGCAGTGAGAAGTATATTCAAACAAAAGCATAGAAACAGCACAGTGAAAAGTAGTTTCACCCTTAATGACTGTTTTGTCTTTCACATTTGAGCCTCAAGGAAACCTAATAAATATGAAATGCAGTTCCCAGATAACCATTTAATTTACTACAATAAAAAAAGCTCTCCACACCGATCTGTGTGAAAAGTAACTTTAAACCTCGTAGTTGTTACACCAGCATTTGTGATGGATAGAAATCAACCTTTTACATCAATGTGAAAGAATTTTAACCACAGCATCACAACTGGATTTCAGTCCACTCTTTAACTAGGACACTTCAAAGCCTTCTTTTAGGATGTTTTTCAGTTTGGATAGACGTAGGCTTGCTGCTGTGCATCAATGTCCTGCCAAATAGCCTGAGTGTTTTGAGCTTAATATCCTGAACTGGTGGATCCACCTCCTCCCTCAGGATTTTCTTCTATAGTGCAGAAGTCAATGTTCCAACAAATGTAACAGGTTGTTCAGGTACTGAAGCAGTAAAGCAGGCCTGGACTGGCACAATATCACCATTTTACATCAAATGAAAAGGGAGCAACACAGTCACCCAAAATTTTGCAAACACTACTCAATATTAATTACTCAGCGGTTTTATGTTAGAAAACTCAGATCAATGCCAATGTAGCCTTATGTAGACATTAACAAAAAACCAATACCGGTCATATACAACCTTGTTATTGGAAAGATTATAAATTGGTTGTAAAGTGCCATAAAACCATTATCTGCAGGAGACACTGTGTTTGTGGACAGAAACAGCATAGTTAAATCCTGCTGTACAGTTAAATCGGGCTTGGCTTGTTCCTGGGACAGTTCTAGCCAGCAGCGGCGACCCAGTATAACACTTGGATGAAACCGGGGTGGATGTGATCACCTGTAGCATCTGATCATGCTTCTTTAAGACTGGCCTCAAACTGCATGTTTAAGAGGGAAAACGATCCAACTAAACTAATTTAAGGAGTTAGGGCGAAAAGAGAAGTTGATTAGTTGTGGCCGTCCCTCTGTGGACTTTTTCTTTTGTTTCCCCCATTTGTTGGCAGCGCCGGTTGTGTGTGCTGGGCAAGGCTGCCCGGAGCGTTACGATCGAGTAAACACAGCCGCAGCATGTTGCTGTTCTCCCGCCAAGTGCAGTGGAAGCGCACACAGACGAGCACAATCGCAAGATCACCAGGTGCTAGCCAGATTAACGCCAAGCAACAAAGGATCTGAAGGGTCTCAGAACTAAAGAAAACAGTTTCAAATAATTCATCTACATGTTAGTCGTCTAGATTCAGAAGACGTCCAATCTGTGCCTCACATGTTGCCACAAAGGCTGCTGGCAAAACGTTAGCGATCTGATGTCATTGGAAAACATACGCTAGCTTGTTCAAGCTTCTGAACAGGTCAAGACTCATAAACCGTAGCTAGGGCAGCCCAACAAGCACAAGCAGATCCATGCACAGAGCTTTATTTCATCCTTCATTCCATGGTGTTCTCAGTTGCATCATACTCTCATAGCTTGCACTGCTGGGAAGTTATTTCATGTTTCCTCTCCACTCAACCAAACTGTCAAAGAAAAGGGAATAAAAGCAGCACACCTAGCAACTATCTCCGTATCAGTTGCTCATAAAAGCGCTTAATGCATCCATTTGGATTCCTCACTTATCCACTTATGCATATTCAGTGAAAGGCAAACTGCCGAGTCATTCTGGTATCAGATTTGCTCCTGAGCTTTTCCTTGTTCCTGCCTCAGAGGAAGGAAGGTGTGGCACCGTTCAAGGAAAGCAGGAGCACACAGCAGTATTCACTGAGGGGAACCAATGTGTGTGTCTGTGCGCGTGTGTTAGTGTGTGTGAGAGAGTTCTTGTATCCAGGCGATTTGCCTGCTCAAAAAGCATTGAAAAGACCCTTTATTTCTCAATGGTGCATGCTGATGTCTAAAGAACACACACTATGATGCAAGATTGTTTCTTTCGGCTTCAATGATGCCTCTTAGTGACTCCAGATCTCAGTCATTCAGACTTTATTTTGACGTCAGCTGGTTCAAGACAGGACAACGGGGTGCTTGCTCATCTTTGTAAGATGAAAAAGCATCTTACAGTGTATCTGTAGTGCACCTACAGATAACCAGTTCTTTTTTCACTAGCATGATGTCAAAGCTTTACATCAAAATCACCAAAATTATTTAGCTAAATATAACCATTTGAAAGAGGGGGTTTAGAGATTGTTTTTGTTATTGCTCAAACTCAGAATATTACATGTACACTAAAATCAAACTGTTTACTTGTTGGTCATGAAAAAAATACTGATAACAATTGCTTGGATTGCTATAAAGATAATTTTATTACAGCAATCCTTATCACTGTTTGGTGTCTGTGACTGCAATAAAACCAAGGTTGAGAGACAGTAACACCATGGACTTATTGTAGTTCATTCATGTCGTTTAATTGCATAATTGCATGTTTTTCTAATATTGTGCAGACCTATACCGAGTGGGAAAGGTCAAATCTCATTCCCGTGTAAAACGTGTGATTAAAGCTGAAAAAGTGACACAGTTATACCAGTTCTTTCAGGAGGACCGGTCCAAAATTACAGCAAACTACTCAAAGTGTTTGACCTCAGTATACAAGTAAAAACGGCAAAAGAGACCCGTTTAGATTTCTGGCTTTGAAAATCTCATTAATCTGGAAATTATAATGAAAAAACAGTTGGTTATCCTATAAAACCATGAAAAATCCAGTTTCATTTAATATCAGATACGTTGTTTTTTTTTATAGTGTATCTAAACATTTGATTTGAACAACAAAAATTAAATAAAACTATCAGTACACAGAGAGTGTACTGATTGCAGTCACTCTATGTGATCCAAGTTGTGGATGATGTCAGTTCAACTACCCACTGGGTGTCGCATTCCTGTGAAACCTGAAGTCCTGGCCACCTTTGAACTATGACAGCCGAGCTTTTCTAGTGAAGCTTGCTTCACTCTGATGGGCCCCTAAGAAAGAGGATGAAACTAGCGGTGCTGCTTTGCTAAGCATTTAAAAACAACAAAAAGTCAAACAAGGACAACGATGCCAGAGAAGGAGCTTGAACAACATCTTGCTCCTAAAAAATACAATGAGGGGAAACAGAAAAAAATAATAATAAAAAGCTTGTACCACATTTTTTACACAAATCTCCTTCTTGTATGTGTGATGCTCCATGTTAAACATTTATCATAGAGGACTGATGTTGCCCTGGGCCGGCACAGCTGAACCGTCCAGCTCGAGCAGCAGCAACGCACGCAAACGTCTCTGCACATCAGCGTCTCCAGAGAGACGGAAGGGGAGGAAGAGGGCGAGAATTAAATGGAGAGAAAGACAGAGGAAGACACAAACTGAGTCAGGGAGTCTAGGAGAGAGTATGTTGGTTGGCCCTGAATAAAATGTCGTTTCAGGGGAGTAAACAAACCAGAGCAGCACGGACAAAGTTCATGGTAGAATAGCCTGAGGACTGATGCTGAACCCCCGAACAGGACCAGGCTGCACAGAGTGGACCAGATATCTGGTGAGAAACTCAAACACAATAATATAAAATACTTACAAATAAACTGGATATTTATTTATGGCAAGGAAAACACATTTCTTTGCCTTTGCAGCCAAATGAGAAAAAAAATATTATTACCTTGTTAGATTACCAATGAGGTTTTGACTGGCCAATACCAAGTTCCAATTTTCTTGGACTACCAATCTGCTCACTGATGAGGTATGAAGTAATTCCTTTTATAAATTGTGTTTGAATCAACATTTCTCACTAACTGGTTCAAGTGAAAGCAGTTCCGATTTCAAGCAGTAGCTGATCGATTGACGCATTACAACACTTTTCAAACGGAACCTAAATTCAGCTGAATTAACACTGAAGCATTTAATGGCACAGGCTGCCAGCAAAAACAAAATGGTCAACAAAATGTCACTGCTGATTAGTCTAGGGAGGTCCTAAAGGTCAAGTTCCTAACTCAAACTCCCAGCGGCGGTTATGGGTGACTTGTTTGATTCAGCTGTATCAGCCAGTCATTGTCTGATTTTTTACAAAGGCAGGCTATTTTCTTACACATAGCGAAGAAATGCACATGATTGACTAGAACCACATTGAAAAAAGTCGCAAGCAGCAATAAGTTATATCAAAACCAGGCAATACTGTCGTTCTCCAGATTCAAACGTCATCAGCAGGAGCAAGACGGTTTGATAAATCTTCAGAAGCATAATGAAGCGATGCAGCTTTTATGTGACAAGCTGTAGGAACATTATAGTCGGGTAGCTTTCTCCACCTGATTGAGTCGGTGTTGGAGCAACATGTTCAGGCTGTCCTGCTGTTAGCCAAGCTGGGGCAAAATGTGTTGCTGTCAGAAAAGAACGGACACTGTAGCTCTCAGAACATCACTGGTGAGTAAGTTAAGTGAAACACCTAATATAGATGTACTAGTGATGACATATAGTGTATTAGTTTACTGCATCAAGCTACAAAAGGAAATGCAAATTCCACATATTAGATAACAGAAATTAGAATCTGAGGGAAGTACATTTTTAGGACATCCCCTAAATTAATCATTTCAGTAAATTAGAACATTATAAGACAAAATACACTGTACAATATATGGGTTTATGGACAGACAAGTCTTCTATAGACTGAATGACAGGGAACTTAAAACAGTGCAACAATAACACCGTCACTCACAGGGTGACACTTTGCCAAACAAGTGATGCCAACCATGGTGGCATTTAGCTCAGTGTTTGGCACTGGAAAAAGCCAGTGTGTCACATAACACTGAGCTGCTAACACAAATGCCACGCTCTAAATCTGTAAAACAACACAACATCACTGTTATTGAATATGTGATTACGCTAAGATTGTCTTAAAAGTCCTGGCCCGGCTGCCCCGGGCGGTGAGGCTGTAAAGCAACTTTAGTGTCTGGCACTAAATTATTCTTAACTGAGCAGAGAGACAAAAGCAGCTCCGTACATTGGATGTAAATGTAACTGTGTAGCCAATACAGGCTGCACTTAAAAATATCCATAAAGTCAAACTAGCTCAAACCAGGCAGCGCGTTAAGTGTTGCTTCGTTTCTATTCTGGGGCAGGTGACTGCTTTAAAAAAGATCTCTGTTCATGTGTCAGAACCTATTATCAGCATTGGATCTGAGGTGTGCGCAGCGGAAACAGCCACCTCGTCTAAGAGTGACAGCATGTAATAATGTGTGCGGGTGTGAGGGCGAGTGTGTTTTCACAAGCCTGTCTGCGTGAATGGAGAAGATGGAAATAAGGGAGTGGGGTTGCTTGGGGACAGGGAAACATTCAAAACAAGTGAGAAAATGCATGAAACTGGGACAATCCAGCAACGTTTCGACTCAGAGCGAAACTGATGGCCCCATCCCACAAAGCGTTACCACAGAGTGTCACGGGTCGGTCTAGAACCACACGTGGAGATTGCTTGAAAAGCTGAAACAGGAGTAGCAAGAGTTCTGATGATTGCAGTACGGCGTCTTTTTAAGTTAAAGCAAATTTTTGAAAGAAATATTTGATATGTGCTATATTTGCATACGCGACGCTGTCTTACACCAACCCAAACACAGTGACAACAATCGCATAGGTAAATATCTGCTGCGAGACACTGAAACATCACTCCTGCTTTGTATGTTAGTCACAGTGGTGAGAGACAATTCAGACAGTCAGATGTTCCCCTGCTGCAGAGGAAGTTCAGCCTATATCAGTCTTGAGAGAATTCCCCGTCTCTGTCACCGCCTGATATGGTCTTTTTGCTCGTTTTTTCAGAGTCTATATACATGTATTCAGATAGTGCAATACACTTAAGCCCCACGTACCCATAAATATTCATACATACATTTGTTCTGACAAGAGCACAACTTTCGTTTAGAGAGCTTTAAGGTAAACGGATCCATAAAACAAGCAGCTCTTGGCTCTAAAGTGTGTAGAGATACATCAAGAAGACATATGACGACGACAATCAGAAAAATTAAAATTCTGACATGCATTCGGTAGTCAGAAGCTCCCCCAAAAATCTAGTCTTTCTCCTACTCAGTGAACACAATATACCTAATAAACTACCAGGTTAGAGTGTATTAGGTATATTGTGAGAAGCTTGGCATGTTGTGTGAAGTGCTAGGAAGTACAGATTTGATACAAGATATTTAAAAGAACTGTTTTTTGTGTGTTTGAAATGTTAAGACTTGACTGCAGTTTAATCAGGCTGCAAGGAAGCAAGAGAGAGCAAGACATTCAGCAGGCTGAATATATCGTAGCAAAGCTTTCAGCAGATAAAATATTTCAAATGCTATTTTTATTTATTATTGTGTCTTGTCTCTATGCTGTAACTGCGAAGTAATTTCCCTGCTGGGGTGAATAAAGTACTTCTATTCTATTCTATTCTATATTTATATATTTTTTGTTAGAGTTTGTAAAGATTCAAGTGAGACAAAATTGACAACAGGAGGTCAGAATTTGTTAATTCAGTTTAATTAGATAGCTGATCTCCATAATTTTCATCTCCCTTCAGCTTACAAGACAAACGATCTTAAAGACATATTCTATTACAGTTACAACTTCAGAAAGTCTCACGGATTGCATCAAGTCATTAATTTTGCAACAATCCCTCATCTTGAGCAAAACTTTTGAAAACCCAGAAATAAGAAATCAGCCACTGACACACTGGCGCCTCTCCAGACGTTTGACATTAAAAAGGAATCAGAAAACAGAATCCTCTTTTATTAGGATCTTCACCTGCTTTATTCCCCTGATGCAAAACAAATGATGTTTTCTAATACTCCAGGGAGTCACAGGTGGTGTGGTGTGAGCCAAGTGTACATTAGGTCTGAGTATTGTTCAGATCAGACAGCCTAAAGCAGCACACCACTTAGCTTGCAGTCTCTTGCTCTTCATTCAGCATTACCAGCCCATCACTAAAAAGCGAGGGGATTAAGCATCTGTCAAAGTCTGCCTACTTTACCCAGCAGGAAAAGACACATTTAGGCATCCCGCATCTCCCCAGCGATTTAACATCCTGCTCGACTCAAACCAAACAGATGAGGTCATTCGGCTTTGGAAAATTAATGCTCTCGCTGAAACAACAAAGCTAACTGACCGCATCCTGGCATCTCAACACATTTGGGCAAGCCGTCATATATACTTGATCGTATGCTTTTAGAAAATGAATGATGAGCTGTTATTTGGATCACTCAGAAAAGAAGAAGAAGAAGGAATATTCTACTAATACATCAGTAGATTTCTAATTCTTCTCTTCAGAGCTTTGTCTTGCCGTCGCTGCTCGGCCAGCCGAATCCATTTTTCTTTTTAATCAACCATTCCATCATTAAAAGCATTAATAACTCAATGTTCCATTCTTTCCTTCTCTCTCTGTCCATCCGGGAGTGGGGGAAGGAGATTTTTTTTTTTAAATAGATTTTTCCCCTCATCCATCGCACTTTCAGTCTCCCTCATCATTGTGTTAACCTGCACATTTCTCACCAAACCACCTACTGCTCACCTCTGTCCTCCTTCCATAATTTTTTTATGGAAGGAGGACTTTTTCTCCATTGTTGGTTGAAGTGTCCTTCACTGCAGGTCTGTATTCAGAGTGATTACACGCTTGGTTAAGTCATTCATGGCCTTCATTTGGTTGGCAATGAACGCCGGACACACTCCTGCTCATTTCCAACTTACAGCGCCTCATTTATGCATCACATACAGTGTTACGCTGAGATTGAACCTGGAGATAAAGGCAGATATTCTACACACGGGCAACCATCCGTTCTTCATACGAGATGTTAAATCTGAGCAAACTGTAACATTTAAAAAGATTAGAAATTAGTAATAAAACATTGGGGATTTTTTTAATATATATATATTTTGCTAATCAGCAAATATAAGTTATTTTTGTAATCCTAAATGACTTGCAAAATCTGTGGTTTAAGCAGACTTCATATAAGCCTCCTGCTTACACTGGTACACAAAAATGACATTCTCAAGGCTGTTGCATCACAGAAAAAGGATGACACTGCTCCAAAAACTGATAATAATCCTAACAAACAAGGCAGGCACTGGGCTCTACTGTTCTCATCTCACTTAAGATCAAACTGTCACATCAGTGAGAGAAATGTTTGTTTCATGAACAAACGCGCCACTTGGGGAAAACGGAACAAAACTTCACAACCCAATTTCTACATTAAGAACGGAGAGACCTGACCAAGTTGGTGCGAATCATCGCCCAAACTTTATTACTGAAGCAGAAAAAAAAAAAAACAGTGTCATGAGGACCAAAAAACACATCTACAAAAAGAGTGAGTTAACAATTTTTTACTAAACTGGAAAGCCTTTTAGGAGTTTTTAAACCAGGGCATGCACAGAAACACCACGGCGAATGAATCGTCATCCTCATGTTCCACCCAAAAGAATAATATTTGGGAGAATTTGACAGAATGATAGATGAATGCCTCGGCACATTACACACAAATGTCCACTATCTAACTTAGCTTTAAGTTGCAAATACCTGCAAGCAGGCAGACATGACCGGCAACAACAGTATTTCGTTACAGGTTAGACTGACTGTACTGTTATCTCTCAGCCAAACCGTCACAATGTGAAGAAACACCCTTAACAACCGGCCTCCACCCTTCCTCAGCCCTGATCTACTTTTAATGGGCAGCAGCCAGCTAACCTGATAGCCTGTAAGCGCAGAGTACAACCTTGCAGTTGCACACTTTACCATGAAGAGACTCTGAGATATTTGAGGTCGGCACGTTTCATACTTGGGTATCTAAGTATCTATCTGTGGTGGGGAAATTAAAGCTCACACAGGAAGCTTCAAATGCACCTTGAACTGTACACTGATATAACCCTTCCTGTGCTTATGTGAGCAGACATTCAGTCTAGACCATTAAAGTTTGCATGGCAAATACATCATGTAAATGCAACAACAGCGTATTAGGCCTTTATGGTTCTGGGCTATTGTCTATTCAGATGTTATAGGAGGTTACTCTGTCACTTGCACTAATGTCAGAGGTTAATCCTGAGTGCAGTGACCAGGGCTTTGAACTTTATACACAGGTGGAAAGCTGAAGCAGCCCTATCCAGCATGGATCATGTGCTCCGACTCAAAACTCATGACTGGGACAAACCTGAGCTAAAAATAAAACTACAAATCAGCATCACCAACTTCAGCTATGTGTCACTTGCAAGATCAAGGCAAGAACTTGATTGAAAACAACAGATTCCTACAATATCCATGTCCCACTTCAGGGTTTTTTATTAAAAAAGAAAACTAAATATTTCATGTGTTCCTTCCAGGGACATGTTTTTAAACACAACTTGATTAATAGCTCTCCAAACTTGTTGTATGGACTTTATTTTGATCATTTATTGGACTGACTTTCCACCTGATCATGGCAGCATATGGTGCAAGTAAGCTTAAAAAAATAAAGGAAGTGGAAAAGAGAAGAATGGAAGAAGTGACTTAAAAAAGGGAACAACCTTGAAGGGAAACAATCACACTTTGATTAAAGACAAAGCAAATACATTAAAGTCCCAATAAAGACCTGAGAGATGCAAATGTTTTCAGTTTATGAAAACTGCTGTATGATACATTGAGAGTTTTTATTGACTCAATTAAACACATTGGAACAAATTGTGTCCTTATATTCAACTAATAAGGTAACCAAAGCTTCAGTTTAAAATGTTATTGAAAACCTGTCTGTCATATGTGTAAAACAACTTGCCAGGTAGCTTAGTTGCAGATTACAAGCTACATCAAACCTGCTTCAAAACCACTAAAACTTTCCACCATGCCGTTGCCCCAAATAATTTTTTGGTTTGTTTGGTTGGTTGTTTTTTTTAAACAAGATACCAAAGGAAGTCCTGGACTGACCAGATGATAAGAGTTATACAGGGGAGATCGTTCACACAATGTTGCTGTGCACTGCCAGTCAGGTGGCTGCAAGCTTCAGAGAAAGAGCAGCATGTCTGTGAAGCAGTCACCTGCAGAATCCAACCAAGACTCCAGTCACACTAATTAACCAACCAATATCAGGGAGTAAAACACTAAAACGAGATAATACTCTGAGAAATAAATACTTGAACTCTGTTAGTAAGTTTAACTGGTGAAAATCAAAATAATACAAATGACTTCAGCTATTGTTATATAATATTACATACAGTTATATAATATGGAATAACTGTATTGCTCTGTTTGCAAATAAAGCAAATGTATTAAAGTCTGTAAATAATAAGTAACTAGGAAACGCAATTATGAGGAAGTCTTCCGCTGTCGTTTTTGCTCCCATCAGTTGATTGGTGAAGAAGCTTCTGGCTGTGCTGTCCACTCATAAAACCCTTTTATTTGCTAACACAGGTTGCAATAGTAAAACCTTCCAATCACAACATAATGTCAACATACCAGAAATATACTATGTTTTTGTTAATAATATAACCACGGCTTACTTTGTAAGTTGTGGCCAATTAAAACTGCCATTGTTCTTACCAAAAGAGAAGTAGTTTTATGGGATTTTTTTTTTTTATGAAATGCCAAATAGTCTGGTAATTCATGTTTCCAATGATACCGAACCACTGAGCACATGCATTTTTTGCCGACCAAAGTCTGGATTACATCAAAAAATTCCTGTCATGGTTTTCAAAATGGTAAAAATATTTTGCAAGTCAACCTGGTATTTATTCTAACAAAAACTAAAATCAGCAGATCCTTTGTCAATTTGTTAAAGGATTGGTAACCATACATAGAAAGCATTTTATTTATTCAAGCTTTTATTATGATCTCTAGTGTCAGTATTTTACAGGCATTATTAAAAATTGAGGAACAAAAAGTGTTTCTGACATTCAACTTTTAAAATTACAAAACTGTCTTAATTTTTAACCTACACACATGACCTCAACATTGTTTAAAATGTCTTTTGCTTGAACTTTAGTCTTTTATTTATCTTTTTACATCACTCTTGAAGTGTTAAAATATTGCAGAGGGTACTGTGCAATTAATGCATTTTTACTTAAAATACTCATACAGGGAGAATCTCACACTAGCCCAAACTGGTTCATGGGTCGTGGTTAAGTTTAAAAATAATAATCATAACAATCCTTTAAAATAGTGGGGTACTGTTCTGGAAACGAGCAGCCAGTTTCCAAGCCAGAACCAGAACCTCCAGAAGAAACAATAACAGAAAGGTGGCGATTCAAGACTTTTGCACAATTCTGCAGTTCGGGTAAGTTAGCATCCTTGCTAACAAGCGGCACCTTGCATTGGGAATTAACTAAAAAAAAGCTCATAGCTATGACAACTGACAGCGTGCTAACGCTAGCCTATTACCGGTTAAATTATTCCTTTATTCAGCACTTTGTCTGTATTATTTCCGCCAGCTCTGGGCGATGCCGACCACTTAATTTGCAGGCCACGGAGACAACAACAGCCGGCTGCCCGCTCCAGGGTGTTCAGAGCTCGGACAACCGCTTCGGGATAAGACGGTTGTACCAGCTTTGCTACCGAGCTAGCCTCACTGGGCACGGCTAAGCTGGGCGACATGCTACCCGCTCACAGACAGGTTGCAGTGAAAATGTATCGGTTCACACCACAGTGCACCTGCCCAGCCACGGGTTTTGCAGTGCCAGCTACCGAAACGAGTGTTTGCATCGGAAAGACTGCGCAGTTAGCAGCTGTCGGTACTCACCCCATTAACCAATCCATGGTGCTGCTTGGGGCTAGCTGAGCTAACGTTAGCTGGCAGGGAATAAATCCACCAGGAGCTGGAGACAACCCCCCTAGTTTATCCAGCCACCACCCTGGCTAGCCTGGCCGCCTGGCTCCGGAGTCCAGTCGCTCTCTCCCCGGGGTCCGTGTCTCTTCGGGCTGCTGAACCTCCTGGCTGATCAAAAACGAAACGTCGCTGAAACTCTGAGAGATTGTCCTTGTTTTGATCCGCAGCTAGCCCTGGATCATGAAGCGGTGGTCGGGTCAGTCTCGTTAGCTGGCAGCGAAGGCAAGTGGAGGAGAGCTGAGCAGCGGTGTGTGTCCGCCTGGATGAGCCGCGTCCAGTGTGCTGTGCCGCAGACTGCGAGACGCGAATGTCGGGATGTTGCCTGTCAACCCGGTAACCTCTGTCATGAAGCCTTGTATGGTTACCGCACAGGCTGCCAGACTGAGCCTCCACTGGAGCTGCTGCTCTCTGATAAAAGTCTAAATCTGAGCCCGGAAGTAAACACGGAGCCGACCCACCGTCTCATGTACGTAAACTGCGCTCTGCCACAGATACAATGGGAGATGTAGTTGAGAAAGGACACGTTTTTGAAATAGGCACAAACGCAGCTATTGTACAGAATCACAACGACTTTAACCTGTTAACGAGATTACTATTAGTCCGACTCTGGTGCCTAAATGTCTGCAAAGCTTGTAAAATGTTGATGTATGCAGTGATTGTTTTCAGGCATGCACGCCTGCTCTCCCAACTCAGCCTATTCTGCAACAGAACAAAAACCTATTAGGTAACCTTTCAGAAACAAAGAAATAAATATCTTGATCTGATAAAAAAAAAAAAAAAAAAAAAAAAACATTCCCTCAGCATGATGCTGCCACTGACATTTTTCACAATGTATATTTTGCATAAAGGTAGTTTTATTTTGTTTTCATCTCACCAGATTACTTGATCGGTATCTTTCACACATTTTCATATGTATCACAAATAAACAAATATGATCCCAGTTTATGCAGAAAGAACGCTCCATTTTCCACATAATATCCAAAAAGCCAGCTCTTGACCCATTGTTGGAAATGTGTTTGAAGATGTTTTGGAAAAAATGCTGCAATAAAATGTGTTGGAAATTATACTTGGCCAAATCCCCCCCACTGACAGATCTTTGTGTGTATAAAATCATTCAGTATTTGTATTGCACCTCCTGTCTAAATTTGACCTTTTCTGCTTGCGGTCAAGTTTTCAAAGATTATCTTTTAAAATCGTGAGATTACAAGGAATCCAATGGTTCTAAAAATGTCATCATGGATCACTGGGAAATGGCTAATATGTTAAGAAAAAAGTTTCCCTTTTTACCACAACTTCCATGACATCTCATTGCCAAATAACTGGTGAATTGTCCATGTTGTATAAGCTATAAGATGCTGCCTTTACTCTATAATGACTGCTGCTGATATTTGCATTAGGATTTTCCCCCCTCTCCTTTCTTTCCTTTTTTTTTTTTGCCTAATTTCCCTTTTGGGGGGAAGCACTTGACTCTTCTTACATCCTCCTGCTCATCTAGTTCGAAAACAGCTCTATGTTGAATTAACCAGCTGCTGGTGTGAGAGAAGCCGTCTGCTCCCTTTTTAAAGTCAGGATAAGGAAATCAGAGAATATCTATCAATACTGCCACTCCATCTTATTGTCCGTTTCATTCCAAGAGGGTAAAATACTTGACTAGTAAAAAAGTTTTCTTTTTAAATTGGTTTTTTTAAGAGTCTCTCATGGCAGAGGGCTCTGCTTAAGCAACATGTTTTACTCTTTCAGTCCAAATCCATAATTCATGAGTCGTTGTTATTCTGTAAGCAAATTTCCACCTGAGTTGTGGATCTCTGCAGCCCCTCTAGAGTCGACCTCTTGGCTGAATCCCTGATTAGCACTATTCTTGTCTGCCTAGGCAGACAGCAATGCTTCAGTAAGTTACTGAGATAGGGCTGTTTTCATGTGCAAGCTAACTTCACAGTTTATTTGTAAAATATGTTGGACATGTATAATTTTGCTTTCATATTATGATTTTACAGTATTTTCTTTATGGGGATATCATATAAAACACAAAATGAAGTATATGAGAAGTTGCGTGGTTGTGTGACAAAATACTTTCATTAAACATTAATAACCAAATAGTAAATGTAGCCTTTCTTGTGTGTTTTTCCACAAATTTAAAAAGTAAAAACTTTCCTAAGTTTCAAAATGGTGATTCAAAGAATCTCTGAATCTCTACCATTCAGATCCGATCTACACAGTCTAATCAATGAGATTTCAAACTAGACACAGCCAAATGCAAATCTGACTGCTGAAAAAACCCCACATTGAAATAATCCCGTCATAAACTGAGTTAGATAAATGGTTATCCATCACCAGCCACTTGCAGTGTGCAGCAATTTCTTCCAGTGTCCCGAACCACTGATGTCCGTGGCCAAAAGCCCTGTCTGCCATTTACATATGCAGTGACAGCTGATCTTAAGAGAGTCCTGAAAGAGTAAAAAAAAAAAGTGGGCACAATTGAACAAAAATCCAATAAACTATTCTAATCTGAGTGTAATTATGAGTCATTCAAATTAGTGGAGTTTTCTTCCTGCAATTAGCAACAGTCACCTTATGCTTCGTCAGGATGAGAGAGTCCAGGAAAGCAAAGCTTTAATGCAGGCCACTAGTTTCTTTAAGCACATTTTGCATAGCTTAATACATTCAAATAAAAAACGAGCTGCAGAAGTAAGTTTAGAATTGATCTTGAACACTGAAATGAGCAGTTTTTGTAGAATACTTTTTTCATGCTCAACTAACCGTACTAATGTTTTAAACCACAAAATGTGACCTAAACTAGTCTTCTCAGAAATCAGAGTGACTTATAAGAAAGTGAAAGCATTTTCTCTCATTTTTCTGTGTTTCACTTTGTCATTGGGGAAAGCACCAGATAATGTTACATGATGATGCTAAGAAGTGTTTTGATCATTTATGCATCATGTACAATCTCACTGGGATTTTATAGCCAATAATTGTAAGTGAAACTTGTTCAGTTGTTCTCAGCTTTAGTGCCACTAAAGTTCCTTTAATATATAAAACAAACATGTAGCTTTTACCTACCAACCATAAAACATTCAAACCTTGGTGATACATGTGATAACTTTGACTATTTCTATGTTTTTTTCTTTTCTTAAGCAAACTAAGATGAGCTAAAATATGAAAATCGGAATGCACATATATATCTTTAAATCGTGCATTTTCCTCGAAAACGGCATCACCTGTGATTCACATCTCTGTATGTTTTTAATTTTAGTACTTAAATGTTTCAGATCATCAAACAAAATTTGTCAGAAGAATGTAACCTGATATTACAAAATGCAGTTTTCAATTGGTGACTTCGTTAATCAAGGGGAATTTAGTGTCAAGACAATGCTGTCCTATGTGTTGCTCGCTTGTTAAATCATGACTTAACTGTTTTGCGACACCTTTTGTAAAGCTGAGTTCAGTTTTAATGGGCTACAGTCAGATCGCTTTACGGACAGAAATGTGGAATCAATAAACCACTTAAGAAGAGTCTGTCTCACAGTTTGAAGTAGGCTAAAAGATGTTTGATGAGCTGGAAAGTTTAAGCGCCACAAACACACGAAATCTGTAAGTGGGCAAATACTTTGAGTTGTGCAGATGTAGGATTTTTGCAAACAAAATTAAAAAGCAACTTATTGTAGTCTGTTCTGCGTGTACTTTCATACAATTTTTTTTAAATTGGTATGCATCATTATCACTAAAAATAAAAGCAAGAGCATGTTTTTCCTCCATAATTCATCACATCCCGGCCTTAAATCTGACCTATTGTTCTTCTTTATCTCTTCTCCTATTTTCTTGTTTTAAAACAAAGCATCAATCAGAGATAACTATTGCTGGAAACAACTTGATCAATAAGCTCTTTACCTCTTGGCCTCTTAGAACTCATTAAGGCCAGACTTATAGCCATTATAAATTCCGAACCATATCCCTCGTCTCTCTCTTTATGTCCTCCTCCCCTTCCTATTCTGCCATGCTCCTCTAAGCATCTTCAGCTATAAATAACAGAAATACGCAGACGACACGGAGCAGAGGGCATTCAGAGCAAGAAGCCCCGCTGACAGGAGGCAGGGCTACGTGATTGGCTCGTTAACGTCTCGGCCATCTGTGGGCAACCAATCAAAACAGAGGAAGGCGCACCGTTACTGCGACGACAGACAGTAAGCGCAGAAACTCCGTGTTGTTTCGCTAAAACACCACCAGAGGGCGGCATGGGATGGTTGTTGACGTCTCGATGAATTTACGCAGGTCAGTTTTAACCATAGGCATGATTACGGCTTTAACAGCTGATCCAAAACCTCTCATAATAAGCTTTATTTTAGCATCCAATTTTTTCTATCAAAATTTCACATTAAGTCATGTATAACATATTTACAGAAATCACTTTAAATGAACAACTATTTAAAATTACGTAATTAGATATTTTTATTCTATTCTGAATATATATATATATCCCTTCACATTATTTGTATTGTGTTTTTGATAATAAGAATAAAAAAGGATATGTAAAAGAAATATAAGCATCTAGAAATGAAGTGTTAAAATAATTGTCATTCATAAAACATCTTTTTACCCAGCTTTTATTTTAACCTACAGAAATTCATATTTATATTAATCGACTCACTTCAATATCAAATAAAAATTTATTTTGTTGTACTATTATTTTTTTCTAATTTAGTCCTAATGCCTTTAAGAGTATTATTTTCTTAATCAATATTTGATTAAGAAAATCCCTGGCAGAATTTTAGATTTCATTGTAAACTAAATGTAATATTAGGTTTTATCTGTATTTATTTATTTGTTTACATTTTAGTTGTTGTGGTATTCCAGAATGTATTGCTTATATGTGTTTCTGGTGCCTCATCATTGCTGAGTTTCCACAGTTCTACATTTCATAGCATTTTATTTTAGTTAATAATAGAAGATTTTTATGCGATTTAATGTTTTGGGGTTTTTTTTGGTGTACTTATCAAAGTTTTCTTGTTTTAGCCCTAATAAAAACACTTTGTGCTATGTATAACCATAAGCATACTGTGCTATAAATAAAGTCCTATCAATTGATTGCTATTCAGGAGCCTGATTTAATCAAGAGCTGTGTATGAAAGCACCTGATTCAATCTCAGTTAAGTTGCTTACACACCCATAACAAAGTTCATCCCCATCAGTGTTTCAGTATGAATGGCTTCAGGGAACCTTGTTTACTTCTCAACCTGCAGCCTGACTTCAGAGGTGCAGCTGGTGCCAGTGATGCGCTCTGTGGGAAAATAAACTGAGCTCTGGTGCTCATGAGTCCACCAAGGTCACTTCCTGAAATCCATCCACTCATCGATACTGAGCCACTCAGGGGTCGATATGATCCCATTCCCTTCTGTCCCAGCCGACACCGTGAATGAGAGAGGCCTGCGTCAGATTCCCCTGCAACAAAAACGAAAGGTGGCGCTATAAATGCCACATAATGTAATATAACCCAGCTGCCAAAAGTCCTTCATTTGATACTATTAATGCTGGCCTTATTATTTTTAGTTTTAGACCCAACAGTCCAATATAAGCTTAAATCTTTTTGTGACCTCTTAAATCTGCATATAACAGAAGAAAACCTTTTGAAAACAATCTACATGAACAACCAGTGAACTACGATAAAATTAGCTCTGAAAAATAAGAAAATGCCATAAAATACAATTTTTTACAAAGACAGCAGTAACCCAATTGTTACCTCTGCTGGTAATACTTTGAATAATCATCTTTTACTAACAGTACTTTATCTCCTCATGTAACACTCCACAGAGCTGAAAAAAGCAGAAAACTGCTTTGACTTTTTTCATCCAAAGGTCCGGGTTCTTTGCTTACACTGTCATCTCTTCAGCTCTTCTTAACATCTTAAATTGATTTAAAAAAGAGCCTCAAATTCATAACAGGGTCATTAAGATAACCTCTCCAAAAATAATGTTGATAAAATACCTAAATTGAAAATATCTCGTACTTGCTAGGAAAAGTTAAACATGATATGTAAGCTCTCCAGCTGAGCACGAGGAAAAATTAAGATAAACTGGAATGAAAAGTAATAAAGGTTGCTAAAGTTTGTTGAAAGGATAATAAATTGACTTTAGATCCTTCACATTCAAAGAGTCGGAGAGTCTCTGGGTTGTTATCAGTACGTAGTTTCTATCTGAAACCCTGAGCTGTCAAGATTAAAACTGTAAATACAAGATGCAGATGTCCACAAACATTGCTAGGCTGTCACTTCATAAAATCTTCAACAGCGAAACACAAAAGCAATGCATAGACAAAGTCTATTCTCAACTTGCTTCTTAAAAAAACGAAAGGCAAAAAGAGGCGCTGAATTTGCCTGACATCATTACGTGTATCAAGAAAAAAACAAAAAAACAAGTGAACTTTAGATAACGTTGCTCACATTTGAAATCATTCACTGTCAACGCAAAAGAGATGCTGTTACTTTCAGTTCCTCTTAAAATAAAAAGTTGTTATAAGATGTGATGCAACACATCCTTTTTCCCAACGTATGTATGCTGGCTTTAAATTTCTACTAAGTTCAGCTTTTATTGTCCCCAATGAAGAAATGTTTTTGCGGCATGACATCAAATAGAGCACCTCCGAAATACATTTGTATCCTTTTTAACTTGAACAGTTAAAAGGATAAGTGTTACAACCAGTTTGTGTTACAACCAACAAACTGGAATCCAGCATGCATTTGCAATCACTCCTTCTGATTCAAAAAACTTTCCAAAGTTTCCAAACCAGAAATAAGATTCAGGCATTTTAGTCTGAAGGTTCAAAGAGCATGATGACGGAAAAAGAATAATGTGATAGATGGTTCAATAAAGATGCATTAATAAATGAGAACGAAATTTAGTCAAAATAGAGAGAAACTTTATCTCAGTTTTTAAAAAAATGTAACATTTTGTTTTTCAAGTTCTGATTTTAATTTCAAATGCATTGTAAATAGTTTTCAATCAAACCTAAATAAAGTGACAAAGGAACATCTGGTTCGTTGTGATAACATAATTTTACAGCTAAATAAAAGTAATAATTTCAATTCCCTGTGTTGAAGATGAAGTCATTTAAAGTAAATGCTGTTTAGGCCAAACTCGTTGAAGCAGGAAGGAGATTAGATCTGTTATGTAAACCCAACCCGCATGTGCAGACGCATCATCACATACCTGTGGATCAGCTCAGTCCTGCTGGGTAGATGTGAAGCTTTGGCTTGGCCGTGATTCATAATTTATTCATAACTGGCCGTGCTAACTCAGAAAGCCATTAAGAGGTATTAAAAAGGAGACACCTCACATTACTCTTGCATTAATAATAAATGCTCAGAAGATGCAATGAGGGATGGTTGCACATTTTTGTGCCTCTGTGTCAGTAGTTCAATGCAACTTTTTGACAGAAAAGGGTAAAAAAAAAAAGAAAAAAAAGACGAAGGTTTAACTTATACGTTTGGTCCATAAAATATTAGAGAAATCGTGGCCTTAGTTATACAAATACACAAATACTCCTAATGAGTGGGTGAAAACTGTGCTTACTGTCAGCTCTGATCTCACCACTGATGGCTAAATTTCCAGTTTCTCAATAATGATCACATAATATACATAGGGGCTGATAATGGCCACTTGCACCACTGGGTTGCAGACTGGCGGCGGCGCCGAGTCTGCCTGCACTCCCGTCGATTCAGCATACATAATGTGTGTGTATTAGCTGCTGAGCTTGTGTCATCGCTGGCTCCACACTCCAGGCTGATGTCTTGGGGCATGAGTCAGCCTTAGCAACATTAGTCATGTCTGCACTCTTACCTGACTCCATCCCGCCAGAAAATCAGGGGCCCAGGAGGACAGAGGATGGATGTGAAACCTTGAGAGGGGAATGATTTCAAGGATACGGCTTCAGATGGAAGACAGTGCAGAAAAGATACAGAATTGGCCAAAGATTTGCTGATACTTTATCCCAGCAGTTCTATGAACAATCAAAGCATGCTGATTAATGCCGTAAATATTTCCCCAAATATGCTGCTTTAACCCCGCCTGGCAATTTCAAGAAAATCAGACATGAAGTCACATTGAGCCAGGAGCAAGTCAACAGAAATAGCTTGCATGTGGTTCTGAGGTCATGGGCAGAGAGAGAAGAAATGATAACAGAGCTGCAGCCACAAACACTGTGTCAGCAGCCATCAGCATGAGATTCAGCCTTTGTCTTAGCAACACAAATACCAGTCATCACATCTGTCCTTGTTAAACCAGTTCTCCCAATCAGGAAGCTTGGCTTTTGGTGTTCATGTAGGAATTTTGTTCTCCAAACATTTTGTTTTGCCTCTAATCGGAAACTACAAAATATTTAATATCATTTCATTCATTTCCTAAAAAGAGAAAAAAACAAAACAACCCAAACATGAAGCATGAAGTGCCAACTATTACACATAGACTTCATCTGTCATTTTTATTAGTAGATCCCAAATCCTAAACAGTACATGTCTAAAAGGAAAAAAAAAAAATCTAAATGTGATTTTGTCAGTTCTCATCTAACAAGTGATAAAATTCTAAAAGAGAAAAAATTAACAAAACATAAATCATTTACAATTGATATATCAAATTGTTAAGAATAAGCATTTTTTTCTTCAAAATGAATGCAAATCAGTTTTATATTTTTAGTTTTTTATTAAATGATTGCTACATATTAACCTCGATACCAGAAACAAGAGTCTCTTTCAAATCACTTCTTGTTATTGTTTTGATTATTTATACAACTTCCTTTTGACTTTTACTTATTTTGGCCACAGAGTTTTGTTTTTAGATGTTTTCATGTTTCTATGACATTCACCTGTTTTTTTTAAAGTTTTGTAGCTTGACATTTTCTTTTAACAGTTTATTTTCTGTGTAGTATTTGTTGATGCCTCTTGGCCAGGACTTTCTCGAAACAGAGATTTTTAATCTCAATGTGTACTGGTAAAATAAAGGTTAAGTAAAATAATAAAACAGTGTGTGTGTGTGTGTGTGTGGTTGTTTGTTTTTGTTCATTCTGGACTTTTTGTGATGAATTGCTGATTTGGTCTGGAAGTCTTACAGCTGTTCAGTGGTATCGCCATTTGTGGGCAGTAGCTCTCACTGATTTCTGGAGCCTGAAAGTCTTAGAAACTGCATTGCAACAATTTCTAGACAAATACTTGTAAATTACTTCTCATTTGTTCTTGACTATGACTATGGATAAAGGCATGAACTGATGCTTTTTGAAGCGATTTAGCCTACCTCATGTTCAGAGTCGGTGCTAGCCTGTCTGCCGTCATCAGCTGACTACATTATTTTATTCTGAGTCATGAAATTTTGGATGTCAAAATAAAAATTTCCCAGTATATGCTGGTGATTAAAGTTGTGAAATAAATAAAGGCCGTAATTGCAAATCAATCTGAGGAAGTGGTAGGACTTAAAAAACTGATTTGTTTACTCATAACTTTTGCCCTATAGTGAAAGATGACGCAGTGTCTGAACTTGAGTCTGAATGACAGCGTCCATCCGAGAGACAGTCTCCTCTGCCTTGATGGGCCAGGATGTGGTTTTCTGGAGGTGCAGACGCTGGGATATTTTATATCTTTGCTGCTTTTCGCCGTGCGTTGCCGACTACAGCAGCAGACAGGTTGTGTGTGTGTGTCCGACAGCGTTTGGACCTGGGCTAGAGACTGCTGATGGGGCTGATGTGGTGAAAGAGACGGGGAGAGTTGCAGTTTGTTTCACTGTCAGAAAGACAGAGACAGATGTCAGCACCGGGCTGCTGCTTCAGTCAGCACTATGAACAAACAAAAACACCCTCATTCACAGAGACAGAGAAGAGCCGCTGCCGCAGTCACACAAAGTCTGATGAGGAAATGAAGATGCGTTCACACCTTCCTCTCCCTTCCTCTCCCTTCCATCCTCGCAAAACAGAAGCCTAAGCGAAACGTGAGGACTGATGAACGGACGTACATTCAATCTGCTGCTGGCTGTTCACTCATGGAACAAAAATATTGATTGCCTCTCACCTTCCTGCTAGAGGACAAGCTGGAGCTGCTGAGCTTGACTGGGAGTCCAGCAGTAGGTGGCAGCAGACGGTTACACAACACCTGCCTGAGTAATCAGTCTGATGGTGTGTCTGGGTTTGTGCACAAATCCCAATCAACCCTATTGCTCCAGCTCCTCTGAAGATGAAAATATGACTGAGCCTTTCTCTGCAGCTAACAGGATTCAACCCAGCAGACGCCTGCCTGAAGTCTGTGTCCAGTTCTGTCGTTGAAAGCTTCCAGACATCACAGTGTCTGGCCCCTTTTAGCCTTTCTCTGTTTTCCTGTGACTGGCCTGTCTAGACACCCCACACACCAACCCCCGCCCTCCCCTTGTGCTGCTGTAATGCTGCGGTGTGTAATACGCAGGTGGCTACAGCAGCACTAACTGCATTAAGGTGGATTAACCTGAGGCCTGCTGAGACGCAGAGACAACCAGGGATTGATTCCTCTTAAGCGCCGGCATCGGTGTTGCTCGACAAAAATAAGCAAAACTATTTCTTTTTTTCCCCCCTGGGATAACATGCAGGATTAAGCAGCAGAAGAAGTATCCTGGACCCAGTAACCTCACATTATTAGATGGACTTTATTAAATTTTTTTTGTTTTACAAGACAAACAAAACAAATATAGAACATACAGCAGTCTGAGCTTACACATATCACCAACATTATTACAAAACGACACATCAACTATTCATACTTTGCAAAATCCCATTTAGACATGAAGACATCAGACATCTCCGTGAGGTTTCATGAAGTTGTAGGACGGAGATGTCGGGATCTTTTACCATTTCCTCTTTGTGAACTCTCTGCAGAAAGCAAGCAGTCCCAGAGCCCCTCTAATGTTTTCCTCTTACTCCTCAGATTTTCTGATTAGTTTTGGTAATAAGCTGATTGAGAACATTTTGTGTCTGGTGAACCATTTGAGAAAACATGCACACACATGGGGAGAACATGCAGACTCCATGCAGAAAACCCCAGGGGGCCTGCACTTGATGCCAGGAACCTCCTGCTGCAAGGCAACAATGCCACCAACCATCTGATGCTTCCAAAAAATGCAAGAACTTTTTCTCCCTGAGATAAGTTTAGATGGATGGAGTTTTTAACACCCAACATGAGATTATGCTACTGCAATAATAGGTGTACTTATCTGCACCAGAGCTGCCTGTTTTGTGGAACAGCTTGTTTAAAGCTCTTTACCTGCACAAACTGTGCATAAAATGTCGCCCTGTCTTAGTTGGGTGTAAGATGATTAAGATACACCGATATTAGACACAGAGTCAGACTGAGCAAAAAAGAATAACAAAAAAGTTGCCAGACTACAGGATAAAAAGGTCATATTGGGACAAGGGGTTGATGGAGGGGGGGGGGGGGGGGGGGGGGGGGGGGGGGGGTGTATGACCAAGAAATGCTGCTTGGCATCAGTCACCCTGAATGACGTGTGGAATGCTGTGCTGACGCAACTTTCGAGCAGCGAATGTGTGTAATGAGAGTGTGTTTGACATTAAAGTAGTTGAAAAGAGGCAGCATGCTGAGAAAAGAGGAAGAAAGAAGAAAGAAAATATGTGCAGTAATGATAGGTAAGTGCCTGTGCGAGTGGAAAAGCGGAGAAAGAATGCCGCAGCTTGCTGACGTAACGGTTCCTAACTGTTTCCATATAAAAGGCCTGGGAGCAGGCGCCAGGCAGCCCTTCACATACGTCTGGTACCCATCAGCCTCTGAGAGAGGGAGCGTGTACACCCACACACACACACGCCCACACACACGCATGCTTGCTGACACGCTTACATTTGTAAAACACATTTTCATACAGTTCAGCTAAACTTTAATGCCAGAATAAAATATGTCTAATTATGTACGGACAAATAAAGTTGCCAACCGGACTAACAAGCCACTTACCAGCTTTCTGGAATGCAAATATACATTGCAGCATTGTTAAAGATTTACAGACATGATGGTGAAAAGGAAAGAAAAAACAAAACCTGAAGACGCTTCTGGATGACATTTGTTACACCTGTTTGGTTCTTTGTCACACACTTAGCAAAACACCAAGATACATGGCAGCAACACAAAACTCCAGATTTGTTATTGTTGTCATATATACTTGCAATCTGAAAATGAGGTATAAGCAAAACAGCACAGCTATACAGTACAATGCATTTAGGCAAACACACATGGTCAAAGGGATTTTCTGGTGTTTTTCAGCAGAGCAACAGCAGAATATGAAAAAAAAATGGATTTAAAGAAGTTTGAATTGGGCATGTTTTTAGTGCCATATAAACTGGCTTGGATGTGTCAGAAACTGCTGGAATCCTGGAAAGTTCATGCACAACCATATCATGGATTTATATGGAATGCTCCATAAAAAAGAGGAGAAGTCCATCAAGGGCTGGTGCTGTGGTTTACATTTCCCTATTGATGTCAGAGAACGGTTTCAGCAGATGAAAGAAAAGCAACAGCAGCTCAAATAACTACTTGTTACAATCATCTCTGAATGCACAACCCATCAAACCTTAAAGCAGACGTGTTGCATTAGCAGAAGACCATACAGGGTTTCACTCATGTTAGCTAAGAACAGGAGACTGAAGCTACAAGCCTCGCCAGATATGGCTCAATACTGCAAATATTTTTTTGTGTGGCCTGATAAGTTTCAGTTTCAGCTACGACTTTCAGATGGCTGGTGTAAACAACATGATGCATCAATCCTGGCTTCTGTCAACCGTGCAGCCTGGGGATATAATTGTGTGTGGGACATGAATTGGTGAACTTTGGGCGCTAAGTGCCAGCTGAACACAAATTCAACTAAAAAGAAATGCAGAATCTGCATGACATCATCATTTCAACATGGACCAAAACCTTTAAGGGATGTTTTCAACTCACAGATTTTTCCTAAGCCAACCATGCATTAAAAGGACAGAATACTGTGAAAATAAGAATAACTAGAAACTAAACATCCAAATACATACGGAAAAATTATTAGGACACTTATTGACAACAAGAACCCTGTTCAGAAACAAAAACTGTAACTCAATAGAGAGAGACTGAAGATGAAGAATGTTTTTCTTGAGATGTAGATTCACGCAATACAAGCTGGGGCCACTTTTACAGAAAAACCCAATCTTACAGACAAATATTTAAAGAAGGAGCAAATTATACACGGCTTATCAGGTAAGATCCTGGTGATGAACCCTAACATGAAGCTGGGAAAATCACTATATACAGTAGAAGTCTTTTCATAGAGAATAGCTACCACCTGTAAACTCCCCCTAACTGTAGCTAGCAGTCCCAGATCCACATACTTTTGAAACGTGGCTTTATTTGGAGAGAGATGTTGTTTGATAGCACAAGAAGAAATTCCACCATGACTTCATAAAACCAAAACTGTCTTTGAAGTCAGGTTCCCTCTCAGAGCACAAAATGAGCTACCCACCCTGCTGGATCTGGATGGATTTATTTTTAACATTGAGGTATGCAACTGCATCCTCTTGGGGGAAAATACCTCCCTGTTTTTCTAACCCAAATAAAACCTCTACCTCATCCCATTCTCAGCTCATGGAGGTAAGCGCTCTTCAAATACATCACTTCATCGGCGAACGCCGCACCCTCAGGCTTTCGGCACCCACAGAAACACGCTGATAAGGCGGCAGGCGGAGTGAGGAGACATCTGGAAACTTATCTGATTGTGGCCCAATGTAGAACGAATGGAAGTACAAAAACACTAAACGGTGAATAAACTGGGAGAAACTGTGGTTTTCTACTTTTTTGTTGGTCATTTCTGCCACACATTGTGTTTTTATGAATCACATCAGATGGGCCAGTGTATCGGTGTTGTTAAAACCTTTGGGAACATTTCAGTACAATAATGTCCAAGTCAGATCCACCCCCATTATGTGAATAATAAGAATTTACATAGTGAGTTATAATATGATCTGAATTATATCCAATGGAAAATGGTTCCTTCTTAAAATCCACAACAAAAGTTAAAAACCAAGTTTGTCCCCAAAGGAAAACAAACAAAAACGGCCATATTCCTATTAAATAAAAAAAAAACTTACCTAAACTTTCAGCAAGCTTGATCAAGGATGAATTTTTTTTAATTATTGCAAAATAATCACTGGAACTGAGGAAACACGTACCCCATCAAACAATGATGTCAGGGCACTCATGAAGTGCAAGTAGACTTAAACAGTACAGTTAGCTTCTTGTCTGTGTTAAAATGAATACAATGGAAACAATGGCCAGTGGGAGTGGCCTAGGCAGTTGCAAGAAAACACTGGTATTATTAGCTCACCTGGACCTCCTTGGCAGCCTCTCGCTGCCAGATGGAGCTGTTTCGCCAAACAGCTCCATTTAAAGCCTCAACAGGCAGAAGTCAGTTCAGTAAAGCGAAGGGAGACTTTCTGCAGAAGGCATTTGACCAATTTTCTTTTTCTAAGCTTTTACCAAGACAGTGCTTTTTAACACAAAACCCAATTGCTATGTTGTCCATTTCTATGGTAACACAGTAACGGATGATGGATGATGGGAGCAGAGAACTGAATTGCTCAGAACGGCCAAAAAAAAGCTAATCTTTAAAAGACAAAACAAAAAGCAGAAACAGGTAATGGCATGTGAGTCATCCCGCAGCCCCTCATGGTGAGGGTCGCACATTTATGACTGTGCCTCTTCCTGTGTTTTATCAAGTCCTGTTAGTGGTTTTCTTATCACTAGTTGTTTAATCTTCTCATAAATCCTAATATGGTTGCAGGAAGACATTTTCTAGTTCTGTACAGTTCTGTGCTGTATCTTTTACTCCGTCGTTGGCTATCTTTGTACACAAAACAACGCTAAAAGCCTTTCACATTTTAGAAACTTGGTTTGGAAAGCATGTCTTCTGAAAATTGTGGGAGTTTATACCTTAGTAATCAGCCCAAGTAATTCCTAGAACTAAGTGTTCTTAAAAGGGTCAGAATCAAAGTCTACAACCAAAACTAAATAAAATATTGTTCAGGGGTGTCCTGTTAGAAACTGTAGGATCTATGTAGTTTACTGGCACTAACTCTGCTAATATCTGTTAATATTAACCTGTGAGAAAAATATCTTACATTTAGTGTAACAATGTTGTAGAGTAGTGTAAGAAATATGGTATTCAAGAATTTTAAATGGGTATAACCTACTCAAACATACTCAAACCTTCAAGGCAAAACAGTTCAGAGAATCGAGGGTTGGCTTGTTTAGCAGTAGCCTGTGAACCTAAAGCTAACGGCAGGCTAGCTGACCATATCTTTATCAAAAGAGGTGAGACATGGCAAATGCCTATGAAATTTCAGTTGTTTTGGTTTTTATATTTTGGCAAAATAAATGAAATAAAGAGGACAGAGTATCTAGTTTAAGGTACCAGTTTAAACAAGAGATCAGCTAATTTTTAACGTAACATTTTTTTAAACATAACCTGCTGTTAGTTCAACTTTGACCTATTTTCTCTCAGTTTTTGTTGCTTTTTATAGAACCTACATCTGCTCTGGTATTCTGTTTAGCCGTGACATCGTCCTGGAGGAGAACATCAGCTGAGATACTGCTGCCAACGACTTAATGTTCTCCTTCGGGAGAAAGATAAAATGGGCTTTGTTGAAGGTCTTACAAAAAAAGTAGTAGTTCCAAGTAAACTGTAAAAAGTGAATTTTGCAATTTTGAGGACTGCTTCAAGCACAATATGAAGATTAGTTTTTACTTTGCCTCAGTCAACTTCAAGTGATTTTATGTGGGGAAAACGTATCTTTTTATATGAATATATTTGTTCTGTTATTGAATACTAGGTTGTGTATCCCCAATCAATATATCATGTTTTAATTAACATAATTTGATTTGAGATTATCTTAAACCCAGGATATTTCTGCTTTGTGAGAAATGACTTACGCCGTAATAAGTACCGCAATATTTGTGTAAAGTTACCATTTTGCACAAATGGTAAATTTGTGTAAAATTACAAATTTACCATTTGTGAATAAAACACAAAATAAAACCTAAAACACAAAATAAAACCTAAATTCTGAAACCTATCGGAAAATACAAATAAAAATGACAATGTTGGAAAAAGAGAAATCATTAACTTTGTTGTGTGGTTTGAGTGGAGATTGTTCAACACAAAATCAATAACCATTTCCTAGGTTCCGGTTGCCTTTCTGTGGTTTTTGCACTGTTCTGTTGTGTCACGTTCCATTGGGGTCCCATTTATGCAAACACACAAGAAAATGAAGCAGACAAGAGGTATGTATTTTGTCATGTCTGTATTTTTGTCTCATTTTCACAAAACATATACAGGGGAAGGAAAAGCCTTTCAATAGAACCTGAGGTATTTTTGCATCAAGCAGCCTAAGGTATCAGGATTTTATTTTAAAAACTTGTCTAAATTTATCAGTGTTCTTAGATGCGTTGCTATGTACAACAACAATAATAATAATAATAATAATAATAATGTAGCAAAGGGGACAGCCTGCATCATTCTTGTTACATAGCATAAATAACAATTCTTAAAAATATGGGGAGTAAGGTGAAAAAAGGTTCTTCAGGAAACACATGACTTATCTGAACTTGTAGCTGTAGCAGCATAAGGTCAAAAGGTCAGAGATCGCCAGACAGTAAAGCTAATCCAGGGTCAAAAGAAAAATATCAAACACATTTTACATCACAAATAAATAACCTTCTCACACCAGGAGAGCTCATTTATTTCCCTTCCTTCTACCTCGAAATACGAAGAGCCCGATTTTTTTTATTTTTATGTTCATTGTGTTATGCTCTTGTGATCAAAGCTTTGGAAATTTAAAAATTATTGTAAAAACAGATAAAAAAACAGAGAAAGAGAGAGAGGGTGCTTCATGGACATGCATTGTGCTGATGTACCAGCAGCTGTGTACCCTGTGTTGGGCTTGGCTCACCAAAAGATCCCCTGAGAATGAACGAAAGGGTGTGTGTAGGGATTCATGTGTGAATATACTGTAAGTTAGAGGGGCGTACAGTGTGCCATGAATGTATAGTTTCAGCTGTGAGCATCACTAGCTCAGAGAAGATCTGAAAACCGTGACAGCGTACTTCTGTTAGCATACACATTGATGCGAAAAACTATTGGCTCCTCGCACATTTTTATCTGTTTCAGCATTTTTCCTCACACTTACATATTTTATAGTATCAAGAAACGTATAGCAAACAAAGACAACCAGAGTAAAACAGAAAAAGCAGGTTGCAATTTTGAATTTATCTGTTAAGGTGGAAAAATCTGCTTATGCTAACCTGGCCCAATCCGACAACATAATTCTACTGTCAAATCATGAGTCGCTTGTCGCTACCAGTTAGACAGTCGTGTACATTTTTGCAAGTCCAGCAAAGATCAATAAGGATCATTAAGAACAGAAGAACCTCTAAAGCTCTACATGTCTCTCTTGTCTTAGGTCAGATCATTGAGAAATAAGAAAGAGACTGGGAAAATTGGCATCCAGAGAAAGCTCTATGGTGAAAACTGATGACCATAAATATTACAGAGGCATGTTCTTATACTTAGACTGAAAAGATAAAAGCAGAAAGGTATGCATCCCATCAAATATGGTAAAAACTACCGCAGTACTTATTTATTTTTTTGTTTTTAACCTACATTCAACATTATTGTGATAGAGCTGGGGTGTCAAACTCAAGTCCTCAAGGGCCCGTGTCCTGCAGTTTTTAGATGTGCTACAGGTACAAAACACTGGAATGAAATGGCTTAATTACCTCCTCTTTGTGTAGATCAGTTCTCCAGAGCCTTGCTAATGACCTAATTATTCTATTGAGGTGTGGTGCAGCAGAGGCACATCTAAAAGTTGCAGGGCAGTGGCCCCCCAGGACTGGAGTTTGACACCTGTGTGATAGAGTGATGGTTGGAGGCTGCTTTGCACGACTTGAGGTAATCAAGTCATGCAAAAGACACGCATAGAATTTTGTTCTATGCGAGAAAATCCTAAAGGATTGTCAAGGGTAGTCCAACCAGTTATTAGGATTTGGGAGAAATTCTTTTTTCTTTTTTTAAACATCCGTTTTTTTTTTTATTATAAGGTTGGTTGAATAACTTTTTCTGTTGTTAAAAAACTGGATTTTGTATTTACTCAGGTTATCTTTGCCAAATATAAACACTATTTTGATGACCAGAAACACTTAAGTGTGAGGGGGGAAAAAGAGAAAGAAACAAAACAAATCAGTGAGGGACAAATACTTGTTCACAGCCATAGCTGTAAGACAGGCTCATTTGCTTCAACATATATAAGAGTATGGTCAAGGAGTTGTTAGGCTGCTCTTTTCTTATCTCCACACAGCTGAGTAAAACAGTCTTTTCAGTCATAATTGGGCCCTCAGTTGTGACAAACTCCTGAATTCACAATACAGAGGTCCGGTTAAAGAACTCATCAGTGGGACTTCTGTGCCTTTTCTTTTTATAAAACAGAAGCAAAATATAAAATATTGGAATATCGTGTTGTCAGGATGTGAATGGTAATCACTCAGCAGAAAAGTGCATCTCAAAGTCATACATCACTCTCTCAAACAAAAGGAACAGCACATATTGCTTGCTTGAATTTTGTTGAATGTGTGTATTTGTAATGAGTGTGTGTTCATAAATACCATACATCAAATAATAATAACAATTCAACAGAAGAAAAAAAAAAGAATCCACAAAACATTATATTATTTCTCATTACCAGAATGAAGCAGTACAATAAATTAAAACTATAACTGAACAGAAGTTCATTAAAATTGCTATATATATTCATATTGTATATATATAGTATTTGTCTGTCTGTAGTCAGCCTTTCAGGTGCATGCTCTCTTCTGGCCATAGTGGCTCAGTGGGGAAAGGCCTGGGGGGATCCGGAAACCTCAGTCTTATCATGCTGTTAACATTTGAAACAAAAGGAGCCAAAGTCAGAATAAATGTACTGTGCTTTGGAGGGACACACTGTCCATTGTTACAAGTCTTTTCCTCAACAGAATACAGAGGATCCTTCGTTATTTGAATGCAGTACCGTCTTTATGTTAAGTCCGTTGGACCTCTCTGCTTTGTGCTGTGATAGTAGGAGGACACAGTAATATTAAGTCCACTACAGTTGGTGGTGTTCTTTTGCAGCATTTGGGGCGGGCCGGACCACAGGGGAAAGGTGGTGGTGGGCGGATGTAGCCGTGCAGGGTTCTCTGACACAGGGGTGGAACTTCGGGACGAAACATGGGGCTAGGATCAAATCACAAGCTGTACACCCACTGAAGCCCACACTACATTTAACCACAGATAAACAGTACGAGTCTGAACATCAGGGAATTTTGTATGATCAAGATGCAATGTGATGCTTACTTGGGGTGATATCTTTTAACCTGTGACAGAAATAAAAAATTGCAGTACCAACAGCCACAACTTTAACTCCCCTTCCCCCAGGATTTCCTCCAATTTCTAAGAGTTCAGAATAAGTATGACTACCTAAAACATCACATCTGAGGCTCTGTCAGTCCAGGTTTGCAAACTGTTCACATTAACTCTCAGCTTGTATCTGCCCTTCCCTCAATTGGAGTCTTTAACACTGTCTGTGGAGGGGAGCACAAAAAAAAAACCTTCATTGGCTCCACCTCATTTTTCTTCTTCTGGCACTCCCTTAAAACAGGTCCATTTTTGCCCCCACGGGACAGCATTCACCAGGTCCATTATCTGTCAGGACACTTCAATGATCTCCATGCTTCCGGAGAAGCTTGACTGCTTCCCGATTTTCCCCAGTTCTTCCCTGGACCTTGTCTCGGAGATGCCCTCCTCGAACTCCATCTGACAGCTGCGGCGCTTGAACTGTTTTTCTGATGCAGGAACACTGTTACTCGAGCTGGCGGACGTGGAATCCCAGTGGTCCCTCTGTGTCTGAGACCCTGAGGGCTTCTCCCTCTGGGATTTGTCCCGTAACCTGGCGCCTTCGCTACATCCAAACGCCACGTATGCTGAGCTGCTACCAAACCGCACCGATGACTCCTCTCTCCTTCCATCTCCTCCTCCCAGCTCCATTTCTCCCTGACCACCTTCGTCTGCTCCAAAATGCCAGGGAGCGTCCGTGGTTGGGGTGACTGGAGTGACAGGAGTTGTAGCCTGGACAGTGTCTCTGTGTTTGGTCCACATAGCCCCAGAACCCAAAGATGGCAGGGAGGGTAGCGAGAGGAGCGGGGAACCCCTGAGGTTTTCTTCCAGGCTGGGGCTCTTGTGGTCCAGCGACAAGCTGAGGGATTGGGGAGGATGATGCTGATGGGAGTGGACTGGAGAATTACCACAGCTGTGCTTAGTTTTTCTTCTAGTTCTGGATGAGGATGTGCCAGATCGATAGAGTCCTTCACTTCCACCCAAACCCCCAATGCTACCCCCGCTGCTCGGTGAGGGGAATGGTGAATCGAAAGAGCCGGGGCTGTCGAGGACGGGCGACGGGGAGCAGACACCATTGGAGGTGCCGGTTCCAGGGCTGTCGAGCTTGCACAGTTTGGGGATGTCTTCAGAATGAGTGGGTGCCATGCTGGGGCAATGTGGACTGCTAGGAGAGTAGACAGATTTAATGTCCAGAGAGAAAGAGCGTTTGAGACGGTTAGTGTCCATAATCCTCTCTGCCGAGAGGTGCAGGCCGTTAAAGCCCTGCTGGAGGGAAGTGGGAGATGGTAACTTGGGTTCAGTCTTGGTGTGAGGATCTGCCACCGATGAGTCACAGCTGGTGTGGTGACCGTTGATCTCAAAACCAGCAGAGACCCCATTAACCTCAGAGCTTTGTTTGGAGTTGTTTTCAGACTTCTTGTCATCTGTAGTTAAAGCTTGTAGTAATCGCAGGCCCTTCTCAAACTCCAGCAACTGACCCAGGAAGTTAAAGTTTGGGGATATGGACGGCCTCCTGTCCTTTACGAACCTGTCGGAAAGAAAAAGAGTTGAAAAGATTAGTTGTTTGAAAACTATTTGAAGGCAAAGTACGGCAATAAATCCTGTGTAAAGTTATATGAGGTCTGAGAGGGGCCACTATTATACTGATGCACAATATGCAATAAATGCTTTGTCCTTTAAGGCCAAAACAAACTCTGTTGCACAAACTGCAACCTGGCAACCGCTTTAACAGTTTCATTTCATAATGAAAATGGGATTTCTTCTTCTTTCATCCTTTCAAAAAAGATGACACCCTAGCTTAACTGGAGGTGAGTGGGAGGGGCAAACATACCTGTAGGCATCATCTGATGACAAGCCCATTGTCTTCATGATGTATGCAATGGCGATGGTGGCTGATCGTGAAATTCCAGCTAGGCAGTGCACAATCACTCTGCAGTTTGACACCTTAGCTTTGTCTGTGGGGAGAAAAACGATCAGATTGTAACTAAAAAATAGAAATACTCACAAATACAATACTGTAAACCCCTGAAATGTCTATTCTTTGACAAAGGATTTTTGTGAAAACTGTTAGAAAGCTGTAGTGCCTCTTGTGGTTCCTGTTCAGAGGACAATAACTTTCAAAAGACAAACAGGGAGGCCGACATCTTAGGACTAACATTTTGAAACATTCTGTACTTAGGGACAAAACAAAAAATATGTTGCATCAGATCTTGAAATATGAAATAATATGATATTATTTCTTGTCAATGTAAAGTCTACCTATCAGAATGCTATCCAACTTGTTAGCATGACACTATCTACACCGTATGAAGGTGGCTGCTTTAAACTTGGCACCATCTGTTTATGTTTGAAATTTTGAAGTACTAAAGGAAGTACTTCTTGGGATGTTCCTCAGCTGTTTTGACAGTCGGCTAATAAAGGCTTTGAGCTGGCCAACAACACTCTGTTACATAAGCATTGCAAAAGCCTTCTCCACTTTTAAATCAGCATAGTGACAGCATTTTGGGGACCCAGTAGGATAAGATGACAAAATCCAAGACATTTGTAAGCTCTGCAAACTGGCTAATGTTTAGCCTTTAAAGATTCAGTTAGAATCTGTCAAAGTCGGCTTATTAAATAGCTATTTCAGCATTTATAATAAGTATTGGCTGTATTTTATAATCTTTAGTTCAAATTCTAGATGTATGAAAATTAGCATTTTCACTGTTTTTGGCATTAAGACCTAATTAGAATTGGATGTTATACTCTAAATGAATGTTTAACCTGAAAATGTACAGATTTTATTTTTTTTTGAGTATCACAGCATTTAACAGGAGTCCACCTCCATGGTTTACAATTGCGTTTCTAATCTCTACACCTTGAGTTTAAACTTGCTTAAATGTACTGAGGTCTCCTACCTATAAACTCATTTGTTTTGTCCAGCCAGGGCAGCAGTTTTTCGCAGTAATTGTCGTTCACTGGGATGCGCATGAAATGGCTCTCACTGATGAAATCCGGTTTGGGACAGGTGTTGCTGGCATTCAGGACATAGGTGATGCCATTCTGAGACATCAAATCCTAAAGGGATTGGCAAAAACAGGTTTGGGGTTATGCATGGTAGATTACGCTGCCAGTCTTATCCTCAAAATTGTTGATTAAATCTCACCTTGTTGAGAACGTCTTTCTGTGAACCCAGGTAGAGGTGTGGCAGGATGCGAGTTGGTCCTACATTTGCCACAGGTAAACAGGGCTGGGACAAGCTCATTGGGAGTGCAGTGGCAGGCTTCCCCTCGCACAGGCCGGGGAAACAGGAGGAAAAAGCTGCGAAACCTCCTGCAGAGACAGAGAAGGCAAAAACCAGTTAGGTGCACTAATGATTTTCCACTGAACAACCGCATACCACAGTGGAAACTCCATTTTTGTCACCATTAGCGCCGTGGACACACGTTCAATAGACACTTGGAGGCTGGATCTGGGCTACAATGTCTGGGTCCTGCTTAGTGAAACAGAAGCGAAAGAAAGGAGGCTCTCTGTGCTTCTGTGTGCAAGTTGGGTTAACTGCTGGGCGGCCAGGAATGCACGTCTGGCCCTTTAAGAGGCAGGCGGCTCCACTTTTGGCATATGTGTATGTGTGTGGCTCTGTTTCCTGCATGAGCTCATGTCCTGTAGCAGTGCATTGCGTCAGGCTGAGGGAATGAGAGAGGCCACAGGTGCAGGGCCAGGACAGAGGCCCAGAAACATCCCACTGACACCCACACACACACCCCTACGCGCACACACACGCCCGCACACCCCTCCACACATGTTAGCACATGGAGATCACGATCTGGTTTTCAACATATGGTCAAAATTCACTCTCACTTGCTTTAATAGTTATTCCACCTAATGCACGCACGCACGCACGTATGCATGCATGCACACATATCCCCATAATAATCATAATTACTCTGCAGCAGTGTGGTTGTATAACTACAGGGTAGGAAACAGGGTGAGGGCTTAGTGGAGTGTGTGTTGAGGAGTGGGTGCAGAGTGCGGAAAAGGAAAACGGAGAGCTTCAAGGAAAACTTTGAGCCCCAGAGAAGGAGATTAGAACCTAATCTACGTTCAGCCCTGCCTGACCCAATCTGGGATGTAGAGCGAGCGCTAAACACATGCACACAAATGATCACAGAGCGAGCGTGAATGAGACATGACATCACTGCTCAGAAGAAGCACACATAACTCTGTCCAAGCAGATCTGATTGTAAGCCAGATGTAGAGATATCAAGGCCAATGCAATCTCCAAAGAAAGTATGAAATGTCCTCCAACATCAATAATAAATATTCACATTAGGACTGCGTGAAACAATCATGACCCAGTGCTGCTCGGGGTGCACTGTGCCTTTAAGAGGAAAGTGAAGAAGGGCTGTCTGTTTCCAGCTATTAATGGCAACCGGCAGAGCGATGACATCAGTGCTTTCCTCGGCAGAGGGGGTGGAGCGCAGAGATGGATGGATGCAGAAAGAATGATCAGATAACGATTTAGGTGGAAAAAGTTAATGTAAACTCTGAGGGAGGCCTGTCATGCTAGAACAAGCCTATATTTGTTGAGATATTTGCCTCAGGCCTCCCTGTAGCAGAGTGCCTCCCTCTAATTGATAAAACAGAAAGAGGAAATGGTTTTTGAAGGGCTCCTTCCTGGTTTACCTTTTCCCAGAGAACCTCTGACACAGAACATATATACATAGAGAAATAAATAGAATCTAATGTAGAGGTTTGAGGAAATGCTACTTTCCTGCAGGCCGATAAATCAACAGGAAAAAAAACGCCTTACGTCAGACAGCAACCATTTCCCTCTGTGTGTCCAGACATTGTTAGAGAATTGTTAGAAGGTTTGTGGACAGGATGTTCCACATAGTGAGTGGATGAGGAGAAAGTGTGTGTGTGCATTTGCACTCTTTGATCTGGATAAATAATTACTGCAGCGGACCAAGATGTGTTAAATTAACATTAAAGAGCAGAGCGTGCTACTGAGGGAGTGAGTAAGGGGTTACTGGCATGAAGGAAGATTGGAGTCAGAGATAAGGAGCCAGAATGGGTCCGCTCGGCTGCTTTTTTAGGAGCGATTACATTACAGCGGGATTACGTCAACTACAAAACACCTTCCTGTGGTCAAAGATTTACACTGCTGCCACTAATGGACGTTAGTCACAGAGGAGATAGCATGCTATTGGCACTTCGTCACCTGAACTGACTCTACTTAAGGCTGCCATGACGATGAAGGAGGGCAGAGATGTTGATGTCAGCTGGCTTAACTTGTCCTTCTGTTGCCAGGATGAAAAAAATAACACAAAAAAGGACATGATGATACCCAAAAAGCCCAGAGAGATGGCTAAACAGTCCCCACATGTGAATGATGTGTTCAGTCCAATCCAAACAAACAGTACACTCACAATGAAGTCATAGAAAAAACCCTGTCCATGGGGATGACATCAAAAGTCAAACAGAGAGAGATGAGTTCACCCGTAATGCAGCGTGATACTGAGGAAAACTGACATCTTGCTGCACTGAACTCAGCAACACGCTGAGAGGCAAAAATAAATCAACGGCACATTTAGAAAACGAACACAAGTGTTCTCTGTTCGAGAAGAAAAAGTTGTCACGCTGGAGTCATGAAAATGTACCCCGGACAGGATGTGACTAACCAAGTTCTAAACACACACTGTTTAAAAAGAAAAAAAGAAAAAGTAAGAAATGTTCTGGCAAGAAGGAAAACACACAACCAGGAAAGAGGGCACTGTGTCGCCATCGGCATCCTTTTTCCGTTCCTCTCTGCCCACTTCATCATTTATGCAACTGATTATTTAACTTTCTTCCTCTGTTGGAGCCAAGAACCCAGGGCTTCTTTGTTTGTTCCTCGTCACTTCTGTGAAATTATCTTTCTAATAAACACTTACTCTTCAGTTCTACCCCCGACATCCAGGACAAGAGACAATAAATATTGGCATGACTGTAAATGTAAAAAAAAAAAAATGAAGTAAATCATCTATTTCTTAGGCCTCATTGCTATGTCTTAGTTTTAAAGACATAGCAATGTCTTTAAAACAATGTCAATTTAGCTATAAAGTTAAATTGACATGAAATTAGAGAACAATTATCCCATTATTTATTAACATGCTAAAAAAAATCTAATGAGACTGTTCTCTGTATGTGATTAGATAATCAATACACACTGTTGTTAAATCAAGAAACTGGGTATTGATTAGTATAGTACACCTTTTTTCAGGTTGATCAGGTCACACTGTCACACTGGTGACACACTGGTGACTGGTCGAATGGAAACTCAAAAAACACATCTTTCTCTGGTGCTGGTGCTATTCTGTGTTCAGTTTTTACTGTGGGTAGAAGACTAAAAGCTAGATATTAGTGTTAAGTGTTCACAAATAAAGTCAGAAGAAATAAAAGGAAGCTGTAAAAAAGTTTCTAAAAGGAAAGTATATTTTCTACCACATTAAAAGAGATCTATGTGATTCGTTCATCCTGTGTGACAGCGAGAGAGAGCAACACTTCAGCGGATAGCGGGAAGGCTGCATAGCTTGTCAGAGTTAGGATAAGGGTCAGCAATCTCAAGGTAATTTATGCAGACTGCTGTTTTTGGTTACCCTAGCTGTTGTCACTATATAAATCCCTAAAATAAGAAGCTATAGAAGGCTAAAATATTTACGCTGTAAGCATTTTGTCTTCTTTCAAAATAGCAACGCCGTGTATACAGCAACTGCTTCCTCATATTTCTTTTACCACTCCTCCTAATATACATTATTATTTACAGCTACAAGGCAGGAAGGCTAGAAAAAATATGTTGAAAAATGTACGTACATCTTTTTCTGCTATAGATCTTCTGACGTTAGATCTGAATAAGCTAAAATTGCTTTTGCAGGTCAGAAAAATAAAATGTTGTTCACTTCATCACTGATGCAGTGACGTAAACTCTGTTGATAATGAGTTCCTTTTATTTTTAGATCAGGATTTATTTTTGCAAGAGCTCTGAACAACTAAAGCAGCAAGGGCTCGATTTAAAGTCAGAAAGGGCTTCAATTCATTTATTCCAAACCTTTTGTTGCAAATGTCATTATCATTTCAAATAAATACCCAAATATATCACGATTCTGACCAGAATTGCATGCAGCACCTGCCTGGCATTTATTTTTAATGGGATTTTCACTGTTACATCACTGACTGCCCTGTCAATACAATCTGCTCTTAGCTTTTGTGTAGATTTCACTTGGTTTTTTTTACCTTGTCTTTTAATGGGGAAAATGAGCTCCACACGCACACACACACACCCCAACAGCCTGGGGGGCATTGATTTGGGTGAATGACCACCCTTGCACCCCTCTGTTGCTTTTCCCCTGTGGTTCATATGAGGGGAGACATTACGCCATTCCTCTGTGGCCCTCCAGCTGTCCCCTCCACTATGAGGGGACATTAGCATTTCAATGTAACTCCCCCCTCCCTCCTGCTCAGCCTCCCAACATGACATCATTGCACACATGTCCCTCTCAGCTTCACAAAGGCTTTACTGCAGCCAGAAAAGAAGCAGGAGTGTGTGTGTGTTTTTGGTCAGAAATAGGCCAACAGACAGAATACTGATGAACTAAGAGGGTGAGATCATCGCCTGTCATGCATGGTGTCAGCTTTATGATTATCACGTCGCCACACCTGCTGACGGTTAAACTTTTTATTGTTCCTCTATCTGGCTGTGCAGATAACGAGGACGTGTCACTTTGATCACCTGCTGTTTCAGCAGCGCCGTGTTATTGCATTATAGGCCCATAAACTCTCCCATAATTTAGTCTGCATGCTCAAGCCAGTTCTCACAGAGACGTGCCAACATGCTTCTGTACCTGTGACACACAGGGCTATTTTCATCTGATGATGGCAAAGGTGTGATTTCTTTCTTATGCTGGGTGGTGAAGGATGTGCTATAGCAGAACAGTGGCAAGTGTAAGAACAATCTGCATCAGACCATTTCTAAAAGACGTTATAGTGCAATGTGCGGGATTCTTTGTTGAAGGTTTTTCCCTCAGAAGCCTTGCTCTGCGTTGCCTCATTGCTCTGTGTGAAAATGTGTTATGCTAAACACCTGCAGTGCACCCTGCACATATCGATAACATAATCTCCCTGAAACGCCATCCTGCAGAAAGAGAGACTGCAAACAGGAAACAGCAAAGCAGAAGGTTGAGAAAGACCCAAACATCTCGGAGACCACAGTGTGAGAGTTAGTGACCACTATGTCATACTGCGGGTCATGGCTCTCAGTCTCCCCCCTCTCAGTCTTTTTTCCTACTGCTTCTCCTTTCCTTCCCCTTCTTTGCTTCTCATCTTCATGATTCCATCCACTTCTTCTTCCTATTCTGTGTCTCTAAACAGACAGTGAGGACACATTGGTTCCTGCACGAATCTGCGTAGTTTAGATCCTTTAAATTCACATCACATCTATCTTTAAGTTGCAGCATTCATCAGAATACCTGAAAGGTGCATCTCTCATAAAGCTCAACTCATTTTATGCACTCATGCATATACACAGGCCTTCATCCTGTACATGTAGCTGATCCTTATTTCTTGTACACACACACACACACACACACACACATCTACTGCAGCTGTTAATGCTCCACGTGGATACACACCTCGAAGCTCTCTCCCCTGCTTCATCCGGCGAACCCTGATCTTCAGCCTCATGTCTGATTCCTGAAGCTCTGGCCAAAAGCAGTCCTCTGCTGGGGCAATCACAACATCCAAAGGCATTCCCCCCAGTACAAAGTCTTTCTTAAACGCACACACAGATAGAAATGTCCAGGTGTCCCCCTCCGTTGGAGACAAAAAGAGTCCTTGCCAACAAACAAATGAAAAATACTGGGGGAAAAAACAGAAGTGCTTTGTCAGGGTGAGTTTATAAATCAAAAGTTCAGAAAACTCCGCTCTGGTTAAATAATTGCGCCAGTCTCCACTGAGTGACTTTCAAAGACAATGAAAAATAGTCCAAAGTGGCCTGTGGAGACGCTCGTCAAGTCAACATATGGCCAAAAATCCTGATGCCCGGACCACAAAAATTCCTAGAATGCTCCTGCCTCAATAAAAGGCAATTCTCTGGTCTTGTGAGGATTATTTGCCTCTATGAGAGCGAGAAGAAAAAAAAAGAAAAAAACAAAATGTAACGCCTGTATGTAAACGCCAGCTGTGAGCCGCCTGCAGCTGGTTCCACAGAGCGGCTGTGTGTTCCTCTGAGCGCTCTCTGTCTGAGCGTCTACAGCCAGAAGAGCAGCCTGCTATTGTTGTGCCGCTCCAACTCCCCCCGTCTCTCATTCGCTCCGTCAATGCTTTCCACTCCTCCCTCTGCCTTCCTCCTCCTATGACTCTCTCTGTGAGGAAGATGACGGAGTTGCACTCTCTCTTCTTCGAGCTCTGGGGTTGAATGAGCTCACTTGCCGTGAGCTCAGACTCCAACCAAACCTCTGTCCCTCCCCGCTCGCACCCTCTCCTCCTCCTCCTCCCTCGCTCGTGGAGCCAGCGCTCCGTCATAGCTAATATCTAAGGCATGTAACCACATTCCTTACTCAGCCAGCAAATATGCGGCCAACTCAGGGGCCTAGTTATGGAGCTGGTCTCTGTCGGGGCGGGATGGAGGATGAGATGAAGATATTAAGATGAAATAAGACACGCGAAGCTGCAATGCTTCCTAACATCTCGGTGGCCAATTACAAAGAAAATAGGACAGCGACTGGCTGAAGTTTGTCATTTTGTAGGCAGGAAGCCATTTTTTAAGACTATTATTTAATTTGAAAGAAAATCTAAAAGATGCTTGTCTGTTACTGTAGAAAAGAATAAGTCAGGTTGACTTGAGTAAACTTACTGTAGCTTAGCAGTAAATGACATGTTTAAAGTTTGATTTAAGACCACCTTTGTTTGTTGATATCTGATCTTTCTCTAAAGATGATGTAATTTGTTTGACTTCACAAACGCTTCCTGTTCTGGTTTGTGTTTAACGTTCCAGCGGACACTCTGTTCTCATCCTTTTGACTTCACGGCTGAGAGCAGAGGACAGTAAAGGTAAGTACAGTCGACATGAAGCAAAACATCATGGAACAGAAGAGGCGATGAGAAGAGCAGACAGGTCAAAGCCTCCTCTACTTTACCAAGGAATCATAGAAACAGGCTAAATGTCTCACAGTGGGGAAAAAGAGTTAAGATTAAACTAAGCAACTAGTGGGAATGGATCACAGGATCTTGGAAAATAAATAAATAAGATTATATTTTATTTCCAGTTTGAGCGCAGCATGCATTTTTACTCTCTTTTACAGGTCTCTTTTTTTCTTTTTTGCCTTTTCTTCTCGGTTGAATAGCCCCAGCTTTGTCAGACTGATTCAAGTCTTGCCACAAATCTTCAATTGGGATTTAGGTTCGGACTTTATGTACCTTATACATTCTAACACAAGAACGCACTCATCTAAAGCATGATGATGGAGTCACTGCTGTATGTCTAAGGTTTCTGTCCTGGTGGAAGGAGATTCTTTGCACCAGACATCAATCTAAACAGTAATTATGAGTAACTTCTCTCTGTCAGCTGAAGAAAAGCATTCCACATTATGATACTGTTGCATGTGTACATCTTTGTTGTTTTGCTCTTCAGCCATACTCCTTCCACCTTTGACTGATGGATTGGACGGTTTTAGCTCTGAGTGATGTTCAATGCTAACCCTGCTTTTATTTTTTCTCCCAGCTCTGTCTTGTCTGCTGTGTTCTTTGGTCTTAATGTTCTCAATCAAACATCTGGGTATCAGTGGATTTCATTTTGCAATATCAAAGTAAGAGGGACTAAAAACAAATAAACTCTAGAAATAATTGGGAAGATTCTTGATAATTTATATTTTGTGTTGGTCTGGCGCATAAAATCCTAACGACACACTTTTGTAGTTTGTAGTTTTGATGTGACAAAATGGGAATATGTTCAATCTACCTGAATACTTGAGGTCTATCTATCATCAATTTCTTAAAAAGTGATCACAAATATCTAACAATAATAATGATAATTGCCCATTATAAATAGTCAAATACTCTTCCAATCATTCAGTTAAGTTCAGTAAATTCAATAATTTGTCCCTCACAAAAAGGCAATCAAGCTCATGCAAGATGTGAAGTGAGTTGGGGGAGGTATTGGAGGGTGACGGGGGCTTAAGCTGCACACTGAGTGACCTCATCTCATCGCTGTGAACCCCTGAATGATCATATATGGGTGAGAACACAGTCTTACGTCAACCTCTGTTTAACAGCTGGGGAGGGAGAAAGAGGAAATAGGTCACTTTGCTGATGATGAGCTTTGTGAAAAATGCAGAGTGTCAGAGACATCCACGCACACGCACACTTTGTCCATATGCGAATGCCTGGGGGATGACTGGCACAGCGCAGTGGTCAACCAGGGTCGTTACACTGCAATCACAGTGGACGGTCATCTCAGTTTGATTCCACACATGCCCCCAGGTGATAAAGCAGCTTTCTCAACAACAGTAGAAGCTAACAACAACAACAACACAAAACAGTCTCCAGATCTGGTTTTAATGCTCCGAGATGTTTGAGTTCTTCTTCAGATCCCAGTGGGGTAACAAGGCTCAGAATAGTAGGTGTGTTAATTAGAGGATTGCAGACGAGACGCTATAAATGACAGCCAGGCTTCTTTTTTTTAAACTTTTTTATTTACTGCACATGTGTCCAAAGCTGCAACAAAAATAGGTGTGCTGGACACCCCCTCCTCTGAGGCTCCCTCTAAGATTTACAGCCTGCTTCTATGCTGTGGGGTTTGTTACTGGGACGACGCACAGTTTACGTCCACATACACATATCGAGAACAGCCAAAACAGACATGGATAGCAATGGAGAGGAGTGTGAGAGGAAGCATGAGATAAAAAGTGAGATGGTTTGTGAAAGCTATAGGGGGTCTTGAAACCAGAAAAGGTGTCTGAAATTATTTTATACAGGAAAATTAGCAAGATGTGTCACTGCTTGGCTGACTGAAAAAAAATTTAAAAGAGAGGAACAAATTTCAGAAATTATTAAGTTAGTTGTTGGTTAAGAGTTAATCCTCCTTCATATTATTAAATACATTATTACATTTTATTGAGATCACGTCATTTTAGAGCCACAATTTGTTCTTTTAGGTTCACATGAAATCCATTTAATTCATTTTTAACTCATGCTTTTCTATATAAATTAAGTGATTTAATTATTTCATTGTGAACCATATTGTTAAATCCGAAAAAATTAAATCCATAAAGAAAAAAAAAAAAAACAACTTTGGAGGAAAAACATGTTCTCTGCAAAAACCAAACTGGGTTTCCTCAAAGTGATGACATTTATCCATCATTTTTCTATATAGCAGAAAGTATTATTTGTAAAAACAGTTAAAGTTCATAAAGAGCCAACTTTTTGTTTTTTCACTTGAAATATTTTGTCAAAGCCTGTCCCAACATTTTCCTTTCAACTGAGACAGGCAGCAACAGGAGCGTCATCCTACACCTCAGATCATCTGTCAAGATATCGCAGCAAAGGAAGACGTCATTGCCTGGATCTGGCAGGTTAGGGTGATGAGTTAATGTGTGTGTTTTGCCTCGAGATTGTGCATGTGCTGGGGTAGGAGGAAAAGTTTCAACTGTGCAAAGGTGAGAGGAAGATGGGGAGGACATTGCTGCAGGGGTTCAGGCAAAGGGCGAGCAGATATTTACTCCAAATACATACAAGCATAATTGCTCGTGCACGTGTATGTGTTTTTGTATGTGCATGCATGCATATGTGTGTGTGTGTGTGTGTGTGTGTGTGTGTGTGTGTGTGTGTGTGTTGATGGTGCTGGTTGTCAGGGGATCAGTAACAAGGCTGCTCTTGCAGTGATGTAATGCCTTCAGGAGAACACAGCTGCCATGCCTGGGGGGTGAGGTAGTCACCAAGGGAGAACGAGGAAGGATGGATGGAGCAATTGAAGTTGGGGGAAGTGGTAGAAGAAATAACGATTTAGATCTCAGTGGTGTCGCGGGACTTGAAAACATCAATACTTGTAAGAATATATGAATGGATGAAATATTAAGAATGAAAAGATAAATGACACCTTAAAATACTTTTTTCCCATCTTCACCTCTTCGTTCCTTTAAAGGCTTTGTCAAGACTTAATTGCATGTCTTCTGCTAAGGTTGATCTGATGGAGGATAATGACTTGAAAACCTGCAAATAAGCTAAAGCAGAACGAAGTGTTTCTGTTCAGTAAATACCACGCAGGATATGTGTGCACAGATAAATGGAGCACTAGCGCGCTACTTCACCATATGCGTGCTCATGCATTCAGTGACTTCATCTATGTCTGCCCGGCCTGGAGGGGAGGCCCCGCTCACATCAGTCAAACAGCAGACCCCCTGCCCTCCAAACAACTTAACCCCCTGGAGGAGCGCTGCACCCGAGGCTACTGCACCAGTAAATCTGCCACACTGGAGATAAATTAGTTTACTCTCGGATATATGCTTACACACTCAGATTGACGCACACACACACACACACACACACACACACACACACACACACACACACACACACACACACACAGGCGAATAAAGACAGAACAGAAGCGGGTATAAGCTATCAAACGCACCAAGGGGGGCTTTCAGAACCAGACGGGCCCTCATAAACCAGATGAAGTACTTAAAAATCCCAGTTGGGGGTGTTGTGGGTGTGCAGTTGTGTGTGGAGACAGACAGGAGCTTTTGTGCACTAATATGAAACACTAGCAGGCAGTATAGTCTTTTTTTTTTGGTTTGGTCAAGATTAAACGTTCACCTTTTTATGTGTTATTATAGTTATTTTAGCTGAGACTAATAAAAAGAGAACAATTGTTTGCACAGGTTTGAAATGTATGAGAAGTGGATGTGTGAGAATAAAACAAAGGCATACAATCTGCATGAAGCATGTTTGTTAGCCTGGAGTATTGAAAAGATTAAAAATGTGTTCACATTCCTCTCAGCCCTGATTTCCCCAGAGATGAGTTTGTCTGCACAGGTTTCATTCTAAATGCTAATAACCAGCAGCAATGCACAGGGCTTTTATTTGTACATTTGAAAGCACTGAGGTTGTGAAAACACACGTCCCCCTCTTTCTCACGCATGTACAGTAGTGAGGATTCCTCCACGTTTTTCATGTCAAAATGCCTTACATTTAAAGACTGAAATTTCCTGAGTTGTCAGTCTTACATTCTTAAAAATACAAAACATTTATTTCAGGTTTATGACTGACATTATTACAGTGGTCACAATTTTAACTATGGATGGATGGGTGGAACCAGAGTTAATAGGATATAAGTTAAATTCCAGAAATGCAAATAATTCTCAAAGCCCAGTTTTTTGATAATCATCTGAACCTGGACAGAACAGGAGCCCTGAGCAGCAGCAACATTATAGCAGAATTACTCTCAGAGGAAGGAGCTGACAGGAGACCAGTGTAATGAGCCTTTGCTGCTGATATTTTCAGACAGCCAGGCTGGTCTCGGATCAGTTGGGTGTTAATTAGCTCCTATCGGCACAGCAGGCGGCCATACTCACACACACACGTGCACATATACAGACACACACATTGTCCCCACAGCAGAGAAAGCCATACCATCTGGTCCTCTGATGGCGCCTCTACTCTCCTGTCTACCTGTTTTACCACCAGAAACAACGGTGTCAGACTGAACTGGGGTGTTTCTATGTATGGTTTGACCGGTCTGTTAAATTTATTCAGCACATTGTGTTGACGCTCTAAAGCATTCACCTGCTGCAAACTGTTTTTCTGAACACTTTTTTGTTATCTTAACTACTTCTGCAATCTTTTGTGCTAATTTAACCATTAAAGTATCAAAATGTTCAGCTCATTACGGATATAAAAGGTGGAAATTTAGACTTGTAAGTGGGAAATTTCTGTCATTTATAACTTTGAGAATATATTTTTACCTTCTTTTATTTAGAATTAAAGAAGAAGAAAAATAGATCACAACATTAGAAAAAGCAATTATGATCTTTCACATGGTGTGACTTTCAAATAACATCATAAAAAAAAACTTGTTGCAAAATTCACATTGGGATTTTCTTCACCTGCTCAACAGTTAAACAAGCCTGCAATATTTTATTGCACAAAGTCAGAACTGAATTTGTGTCACTCTTTCTTTGAAAACTATCACCTCGTTTAATAAACTGATCAAAAGCAGATAATGGCAAAGTAAAGTCTGGTTTTGAATAAAAGTCTCTGGATGTGGTCCTAATTACCATATTTTCCAGACTACAACTTGCTCTGAGGATAATATGCATCAGTTAATAAAATGCGTCATAAAAAAGAAAAAATAACCAACAAATACAAGTCACATGTGCCTGTAAGTTACAGGACCAGACAAATTCTGAAAAAAAACCCCACAAAGATGGGTTCATATTGCAGAACTTCAGGCCAAGGTTGGCTTTTCTGACCCCACCTTTGAGCGTGTTGAGCTGTGCAAGTTTACATGTGTGTAAATGTGTCACATCCACAGCACGGCAGTGACATCATGCCGTCAGCCACAGAAGAACAATAGAAAAGAAATGACGTGATGCAGTGAAAGGAACCGGACAAGCTGTCTGTGTGTGCAGCCTGCCAACGCCTACATCACTGGTAAATCCTTCCTGGAGCTTGATGGGAAATTTCAGAGCTTCACTGTTCGGTCCGGAAAAATAATTAAGTGCATGTAGACAAGCACATTCTCGAGATGTAAATTTGTGTTTGTACATGCTGATCTCTCTAGGCGTCTCCCTTTCACCCCGGGGAGCCTTGATGTTCCCTTATCAGAAACAGGAAATGGTTACACAACACTGGGGGAAGCGGCCTTTCTGTGCTGGACTGCTTTCTTCTATGAATGTGTGTACATTGTTGTGTATGGCTGACATTTTGTGTGTTTACAAGTGTATGTGCAGAGGAGGAGATAACCAGAGGATGAAGAATGATCACAAAACTCTGTGCAGCGTTCCTGAACCTGGAGCTCTAGGCTTCCCTGGAACTCCAAAATTAGCCTGCTGCTGTTGCAATGGAAAATATTCTCCTAATCATTAGGAAACAGCCACAGATCCAGAGCATTAGCCCTAGAAGTTCTATGTAGTCAACCAAAAGCCACCGCTGTATGTTTTTAAACAAGGTATTGTTAATTTTCCAGTGTTTTTATTTTTTGCTTATTAAAATACACACATTTAAAGTGTATCAATTCAAAATCCTACCAAGAGAAAGACTTTACAAATGTGTGAGGCAATTCAGATGAAAACTCTTAAAACAACAACAACAAAATGAGCAGCGCAACAGCATACCAGAGATAAAGTGCATCAAAACCGGAACGGTGATAAACAGGAATCCACCATTGTTCCAGGGAATGACGGTATGAGAGGAACTGCCGTGGGCAGTCCCAGCATGAAAGGAATTCAGTGGATGCAGGCCAGGAATGAGTAGGATAAATCAGCATAATTGTTAGTTTCTCCTTTCCCTTTTTCTTGCTCCTTCTGGAAATTTCCACTCCATATGTTTGTCAGAGGCATCAGCGGGAAGGCTGCAGTGGTACACTCACAGTACAGCAAACAAAGAGCAGAGCACTTGGCCCGCACTCATGAGGAGGTTTGAGTTATGAGGTGCTGATGGGGTGGACCAGGGTTCCGGGTTAGCTTAGCTGTCCAGCCTCAGCTTCTGTTGACACTACCTAGTAACGCTTTAAACAAACTATTTATATTCCATGTAGGACAAATGCATGAACGGGGTGGGTTAGGATGCTTAAAAGGCCTTTAGATAGATTTCAAAAGCAGGAAGGTATGCACCATGAACGGACTGTATAAGCATTACATCCAAAGTATTTAGGGCACTTCACTCATTCAACAGGGCAGCTTTCTAAGAGGAGAGAGAAAGCTACTGCTGCTGGACATTTAAGATGTGATATTTTTGTCACTTTTACACTCATCTCTTAGAACCCCAGGACCTTAGAGTTACAGTAGGACTTAAGATGACTACCCGAACATAAGATCAGCATTTTACCACTGTAAAGCATGTTGCTCATTTACATGAAATAATAATAATAATAAAAAAAAGCTACAGCTCTCCTGCTTTGCGTGCCTGCATACATATTACCATGTGATTGCCTGGTACAAGGCCTGGTTAAGCCAGTGAAAGACTGTGTGATGAAGCAGAAAGAGAAGAAGAAGAGCAAAAGGCAAGCAATGCAGCGAGATCACGTCATGGTGGAAACATTTGGCAATGGCTCACATAAACACACACACGCACAACACACACACACCCCACACACACGCACAACCCACACACACACATCATATGGTGCTTGTACATGCACACACAGGCCTGTTTTATTCTCCAGTTTTCAGGGAAAGAAGGAGCAAATGATGACATCAAGCTTATCATGTGAGACCAATGAGACTGATGAAGGGTTGGGGGTGGAGGGACAGAATCGCTGAACCCTGTTGCATGAAACTAGGATCACCACCCCCGTAAACCGACGATACATGATTGCGTGTTTCAGTGTGAGTGCATCTGCAGGTTTATTGGGATGTTTGTGAGGCAGGAATTAAAAAGAAAATGGAGCTCAGTGAATACCTGCACACTGAGTGCAAAAAAGCAGCATTATGTCACTCTTCAGCTCCAAGGCGTCTCAGAGCCTGTAACACTTCTCAGAGCAGCCAGGTGATGTCATAGGTATTTTGTAGCTCGTATACTTTGACCTTTGCGGGCCCTTGTTACGGATAGGGGTGGGGCTGGGGCTGGTGTGTGTGTGTGTGTATGCGTGCGTGCGCGCGCGTGTGTGTGTTTGTATATCTAGAGGCCAGGGTGAGAGCATCGAGGCCACTGGCGCCAGATGTGATGACCGCAGGAGTCTGGGCCTAAAAATAGAGCTCTGTTCTCAGCACCATGAAACAGAGGAGAGGAAGGAGGAAGAGGAGGAGGAGAAGGGGATGAGAGGTGGAAGACAAGGGGGGTGGGGGAGGGGAGGACAGAGAGATGGGAAAGGTGCACCAGGTCATTGAGAATAATGTGTTAGATCTCCCCGAGGATGGTGAGCTCACCTCCTAATGGCACCATTGGCTCCTTCTCTATGAAATCATTGATCTGTGGAGCTCCCCACAGTGTAACAGAGAGGGTTCGGATGGAAGAGAAAGCAAGGTGTTGACGGGTGGGCGGGGAGGGGGGGGGTGCAAGGAGGTCCAGAAGTTAAGTCACACAAGCGTATGAAGAAATGGGTCTGAGGAACACAATCATTAGTTTGAATCCTCTCATCAGGACTGTGACTAAAAGATGTCTACAGGAATTTTAAATCCAACTCTGCAGGGGTGCATGCAGGCCTGGAAGAAATTCTGCAGGAATGAAGAACAATAACACACTTCTCTGAGCGTCATGTCACGTCAATGTCTACGGAAGAAACCTTGTCTCATTAAACAGGATCTCTGGCCATACTCTGAATGCACATAAAAGTAGCCAGATGAACGCTTTTGTGCACACATTCAAAGATGTAAAGAGGAGTATTACCTCATCCCCTCGACTGCTCTCATTTGTCCTTTTTCTTAATCCGACACATGTATTCTCAAACATTGCCTCATCCGCGTGCACACGCACCACTTCATATGCACATATTCATGGTGAAAAGTGAAAGATACACATGCATACACACACAGGGACACAAAAAGAGCTCCTTATGTGGCTCCCTGGAATGTCTCTGTGAACAGCTTCATTGTGAGTTTCTGCCTCCTATGATTACCTCACCTCCTCAGCTTCTCTCAGATGCACACACACACAGGAACACACACAGAGATGCAAAGATACACAAACAGGACACCACCCAGTGGTACACCAGAGCGGCAACATGACATGTAACAGAACTGACCTTTGTACATCCGTTTGTGAAGTCACACCTTAGGCTGATGTCATTGAAGCCCCACACAGCACAGCCCTGATGTGGGTTGTTGAGTTAAAGAACCTTTCATCTCCTAATAGCTCTCAGCAGTAGGTCAGTGTGCTGTGGTAGTTTGTACACTTTTGACAAGATTTGTCTGCCTGATAGGAGAGCCATATGCTGTAAAATCAATAAATACATGCACTTTATATAATGAAATATAAAATTATATTATAAAGTAATACAGGCTGCACAGTGGCTCAGTTGGTAGCACTGTTGCCTTGCAGCAAGAGGTTCAAAGGAAATGAGAGAAGCTAGTAAACAGGATGACATTGGATAATATTGGGGTTTTTTCAGCAGTTATTGTGAAAAACACATTTAAAAAGTCTACACACCCCTGTTACGATGCTAGACCTTTTCTTACATAAAAATGAGAAAGTGTTTCCACATTTAATAAGACATATGTCCTACACAATTCAAGAAAAAGCACACTTCTGCAAGTTCCTGGTTGCATAAGTGTGCACACCCTAAAGTGAAAACTATGCTGAACTACTTCTTTAGGAATGCATTCTATGTGTCGACCAGAAATTCCTGAAACTCTTTCAGTATTAGTGTCAGGCTCTCAGTTTTCCTGCAGTCTTTTCATGAATCATAGACAAAAGTAAACTTTTTCAATGTTAGTGTTGCTCAGTATTGGGCCTTTGAAGTAGTGTGTTAGCAAACATCCCAACCGCTGTTCTCAAAGTCATGCAGAACAGAACAATAACCATTGTTATTGGAGAGACCTCATGTGTGCTTCTATTTTACTATTGGTTTTTATTTGTTTAGCTTTGTTTTTTTTCCACAAGAAAATGTATGCTTTGGGCTGTAAACTGTGGTATGCAAGAAAAAAAACCATACATAGATCCTAATCACAAAACAGGATTGGTAAAATGAAGAATTATAACAACAAAACATAAAAAGTTGTCTTATTATCGTAAAATAGCAAGAGAGGAACAGGAGGATTTAAGTGATTGAACATTACTGCATCTCCTCTGCTCAGATTGGTCGGGCTTGCTGCACTTTCAAGTTGTTGTTAGCATTTGCTAATAATCCAGTAAAAATAGGAACACACTTACATTTCAGATAACAGCAGTTATGTTTTCCTCTATGTAGACCACTGATACTTTTATTACTCTGCAAAACTGGTTGTGTTCTTCACTGACAACACAAACAGTTCTCCATACGGATGTGGATTCACAACGCGATTTAGCTCTTTGGATTTTTGACCCCGTGATGTGACGCTGTGGTAATCACATTAAAAAAGCCCTGACAGATGGTGATGGGAAAGATTAGAACAATCTTGCACATCTGCACCGCCACCCACAAACTCTTACACCTTAATTTCTTGCTAAATGACAGATCTGAATCTTTACATCACTCTGCATTTGTTTTTGGTTTTTTTTATGTTTCATAGTCTGTACCTGTCAAGGTTTCGGTGAATTGCTAAAAAAAAGTATGAGCAGTGCTTTAAATGTATTGTTATTTTTATCATCACTTCTCCTTGTTTTAGGACTCTTTATTTATTTCATCCGCTGAAACTAGAACATGAGATCCGAATGCCGACATCAAAATGCTTCGCATTGGCCGGAGGCATGTCGAGGCTACACAGTTGGTGTTCTTTAACGTACCACCAAGCTCTGCGCAGTCCGGCAATGTACAGTGGGAAACATACAAACTTTAGACCCACTGGGGAGGCAGCTGGCCCAAACAAAGTGGAGCTCTCCCCCTTCAGACACACACACACACACACACACACCCACACACACACACACACACACCCACGCACACACACACACACACACACACACCCACACACACACACGCAAAGACAAAACCCTAAAAAACGCAAAACTCATCAGCCAGAGGTCCTTGTGGGTGAGATCACCACTGTGGTAAAAATACAGCTGTCCTGGGAGAGACATGTTTCTCACCAACACTTTCACACAATCAATAAAGCGCTCAAACAAACGCTTAACCCTTGAGCACACTTGGATTTACAAGCACACTGTAACATTTTCCGACTGTCACCACGACCACATCCTGAGCAAATACATATTTCAAACTAATTACACAGCGAGAGTCAAGTCAGACTCGGGATTATTTATCTTTAACAAAAAACCAAACCAAAACAAAAAAAAAAACCCAAAGAGATAATCTGGGATAAGATCACATAACGTCATCCTCACTTGGGAAGTGGTATGTCATTTTAAACAGTTGTAATGATGATTATTTATATGGTTATTTTATGAATGGAGACAGACTCAGTAGATGTCACTGATTCCACTGGGTTGGATTTGTAACAAACACACATGCTTGGGTTGTATTTATGGGTTCATCTGCCATCTCTTGGTTTCTGAAATGTATCCTCCTTATAAATAGTGAGCTTCAAATCAATAAAAAGACAGATTCATGATAAACAATAACGTAACCTAGTTGGAAGATGAACTAATCTACTGTTTGTAAGCAGTAAATATAAATAAAGAAAAACTTATGGTAGAAAGGGTTAACCACCCAAAGCTATAAGTCTAATAAAATTTATTCTAATGATGTCGTTTAACCATTTGTCATTTTAATTTTCCTTTAAACTGAATGCTGCTGTATAAGCTGTGTGTCAGTGTGTAATGAGTGCATGTGAAGTTAATGATAAACCAATCAGTTATGAACCATTCAGAGGAAATATTAGTGCCATAAATCACAAGCTGAGCGGCGAGGACAAACAAAGAAGGGGTCAGGAAGAACAGAGTGTAAGCTAGAACTGCAGCGACACTTTTTCGCCATTTTGTCATGTACTTTGTTGTATTAGCGTATCATTTAGCGAACTAAAGGCGGGGTTTGAATTTCAGAAGAAAATCAACCTATTATTTGCAAGAACAAAAACTGAAAACTGGCAGAATTTGATTGGTATGGAGACTATAGTTTAGTGCAGACATATTTTTTTAAATTAAATGTTTTGATTTTAATAAGAGATGCACAAAAACATCAGCTGATGACCATAGTTGCACCATTTCAGCTTGCATGGGCCTGACTAGTGAACACTAATCACTAGTGGTCACTAGTCAAAATTATTATTAAAATTGTCTTTATTTATTCACATTTTAGCTTTCTGGCTGCCTCTCCGATGCTTTTCTGCAGACACAGCAAGCAGAAAAATGCAGGAAAAGTAAAAGAGAGCTAGAGGTCACCAAATGTTCAATATAGCTGGACCAGGAAGACATTTGAAGACGTCATCACTACATGCAGCAACAACTAGTTAGCAAAGTACACACAAATTAAGATTAAATGTCTATACATTAACATACATTTGGAGATTTTTTGTAATAAAAAATCTTGGTATGATATTTTGGCATTAAGGTTCTTGAACTAAAAGAAAGCCAAATGCACTTTTTTTAGTCATCAAGCAATAAAGTCTCCAAAAACATTTTGTAAATGATTCCATTACTTATTCCTAGCGTTCACAACCCTGCCGCATCCTGACACATAAACATTACTGCAGCACTTTTTCCACGTGACGTTACAAAGCAACCTTGTATGTAACAATCTCTTTTTTTTTTCCTCCTCCAAAGCACTCGCATGCAAACCTACACATTTTGTAAGCACAGACACTGGCTGCTAGCTCCACTGACCCCAATAATACAAGCACCCAAACAAGAGCCAACGCTATTGGCTGGGATTTTTTTTTTTTTTTTTCTTAGGGACTATTTTCTGCCTTTGTTGTCGTGGAAACAGCAGAGAAGCGGCAGCAGAAATAAAAAAGGTGCGACTCTCTTTTTTTTTTCTTACTGAAGTAAAAAAAAAAAAGCAAGGATAAGCAGTGGAGATAATGAGGAGGATGTGTGAGTTGCTGACAGGACAACTTTATATATATTTATATATAGGGTTGGACCATTCCTCCCCACCCTCACAAAAAGCAGAGAATACTTTGAGAGCCTGGGGTTCTTTGAGGCAATCCTCAGCAATCATGAATGACTCATGAAAAAAGCACTAATCTCCCAGCAGAAGGAGCAAATTGAGAGGATGAAGAGAATAGGGATGAGGAAACCAGAGCAGAGATTTACCGAAGCAGTATGTTTCTGCCCATCTCATTTCAAATCCTCCTGACAGAGGCAGATTACACTCTCCTTTCTGCATTGGCACATTTGGGACAAATTCATAAGCCTCGGGTAGTGAATGTGTGTGTGATGTTCTCCCTTAAAAGGCGGCAGCCAACACAATTAGGGGTATATTAAGTCAGAAAGCTTATTAAAGCTAATTATGAGGAGCCTTCTGTGATTAGTGGCTACTATGACAGCATACTAACTGCTTCTAGTCAGACCAGGGGACTGAAATAAGCTTTCAGATTCCTGCAGTGATGCTGGGTGAGGAGACAGCTCCAGTGAAGCTTAAATATCAAAACACATCAGACAGGCTTTGCGTTACAAGGTTATGCTGCTTTACTTCATCTTCTCTCTCGTATTTCAAGAAAAAAATCTGCAAACTTTACACCAGTGAGGCAGCATTAAAAAAAAGAGGAACAACTGGCATAATGTGACATCTGCTGGCTAAACTGAGCAATGACAATGCTGCACCTGTTCAGCAGGAGACGTGTGCCCAAACATGAAGATTTCTCTAGACAATAAAAGCTACCTTTCTTTCGCTCACCTCACCATCATCCCACTCATTCAGCAGACAACACTCACAAAGAGCAATAGCGCAGATGGTCTTGTTTACCGGTGAGCAGGGAGACTTTGTGGAAGGTACCCTCCAACTTTCCCATGAGGATGTGCACAAAGCCATCTTTGGACAGGTGCCCTCTCTCTTTGGAACTTTGGTCGTAAACCACCACTTCCTGCTTCCTGCCCAGCTCCACCTGCACGGAGAATAAACAACACACAAGAGCTTCATTACTCATTGCTGCAATGGAAAATATGATAATGATCCAACAAGGAAGTCAGAGCCTGCAACTACGATGGCAATTCTAAACTTTTTCTTTTAGTGCAACAAGGAACTTACAAGAAGATTCACTGACCTGAACTGCTAAAAGATGATCATCTTTTACTGTCTTTTACTCGTGTTTTGTCATGGTATAACCACACATTTCAATGAACTTTATTGTAAATACATGAGGTAGACTGACATCAAAAAAGTAAATGATTGCAAAATGGAAGGATACATGGCTTTGAAAATAAAAATCAGCCAAGTGTGTAGTGGGACAAACTTTTACTTTTGTTTATATTGGGAGTGGCAAGTGGCAAGAAGAAAGTCATTGAAGAAAGAAAGCCATAAGATGCCCGTTTGTAAATGGTCACAACCAACACAGCAAGCATGTGAAAAATGTGTTCTTGGTCAGACGAGACCAAAACTGAACTGAAAGAATGGCTTAGATTAAAGTATATTCATGTTTTAGAATGGCCAAGTCAAAGTCCAGACATAAACCCAACATAGAATTGATTTTAACATATCCTCTTCATCCAATCTGTATGAGTCCAAGTTACTGGGCAGGAAAAAACAGACCAAATGTAAAATTTTTTGCTAGGAGCACACACAATAAGACCATCTACAGCTGTGACAGAAGGAAAATATGGTTTTTCAAAATATTGATTCAGATGCACCAAAGATGCAAGAAAACAACACTGTTCAGATTTTATTTGTCAAAGGATGTTTAACATCATTTATTCTTTTTCTTTTTTCACATCCATATACTTCTTTGCACTGACCAAGCACATGCAATATTCAGGGGGTATAAGGTCTTGCAAGGTGAGAATGAGTGAATGAGTCTTTGGTGTAACTGAACAAAAAACCTCATAAAGCATGATTTGGTGATGTTATAATAACAGTGGCTTGAGGGAGCTATGAAGATAAAAGCAGGGTTGTAAGTAAAGCATTCAATCTAAGAAAGTCACATCTCCAAAATGCTGAGATTATCTCTTGTTATGTTGGATCAAATCAGCGTGATGGAGAGTTTGGGAATGGAGTGCATCCGCTGCTGATGTCGTATTTTAAAAGGATGAGAAGATAGGCGTGCGGTCTGAAACGTCTCCGTGTTCGTGAGGAAAAGATAGCAGGGTGGATGCTGATGAGCACGTGCATGTGACTGCACACAATCCAGGCCCAGCTCTGTTGTTGCTCCCCCTACCCCATGTTGTCAGGCAGGCTTTGGTCACATGACTGTGAGGCAGCGCCTACTGCAGCTATGAATCACTGCATCATCGAACCACCGCTGGACAGGAAGGAGGAGGGAACACTGCAAGCTTAACGGAGGATGGGATGGAGAGGGCACGGATGCAGGAGGAGCAAAGCAGAGGTGATGGAGATGAGACACATGTAAGACAAGAATGACAAAGTGGGAAGGCGCGATAGGAAAACAAAAGGAGAATTTCTAAAGTTTGGACAACATCAGTAATTCGTGGCCATCATCTTTTAAGCACAACTGCACATTTTTACAACCTGTTATGTGCTTGCTTGTGCAAAAAGGCATTCTGGTGATGTGCTCCTCAGTGTGCATGAATACATAATGGACAGTAACAGCAGAGACGTTTGGAAGACAGCCAGGTAGCTGATTCATACAAAATAGTGCTGATCTTTACAGTTCAGTAAGAAAATATTCTCCATCCTCAACCAAAATCTAATCCAATAGACAAACACTAATGCTGACATGACAATATGCAATTCAACTGAGATCTGAAATCTCTTTTACAAAAAGCAAAGTTATCAGCCATAGTAAACATTTCATCTGAAAATTGCTTAAATTGGCACTAAAACAAAATGTAGAACAAAAGTTTGAATTTTGTTTACTATATTTCTCCAAAACAAGACACTGTGGATCTTTACTAGATTGGAGATTGAAAATTGGCCACAAAATGCACAGGAATAAAAAACACACCACCGGTGATACCATTCAGAGAGCATATACTGTATATTTCAACAGTCAAGTAAATTGACCGAGAAATAAATATATTCTTTCACATTTATCATGACCTGTGCTTATACTATCTTACTTCATTCCTTAACTACCTTTGTGCACACATTTAATCATTTTTCTACTAACAAGTTCATCTTTGCAGGACTGTTTTTCTTTATTTTATCCTCCATTCACTTTGCTAAGCTCAGGTAAGTTTGGCTAATAATCCTAATGCGATCAGATCTATTTTGGGCATCTGATCTCTATGCCTGAGGATTAGAGGTCTTTAACTGTACATACATGTGAAGTGCAACTGAAAACACACACGTATACACACATGCGTCTTCTCTTGCTATGAGATCTTGTTTATTAGTTTGACTTGTCTTAAGTTTGAGGAAATAAACATTATAAGTTCAAATAAAAAAAACACACAAAAAAACAGAGCGAGTATTGCGATTTGCTATAAAATATAAGTAAAGAATATAAAAACCTAGAATTTTACTGTGGAAATTGTAAAGCATCCAGTATATGAAATATTTCCCCCCAAAATTTGAAGATAAAACCAGAATTAGAGGAAATCCATCCTCTTCTTTTAGATACATCATATATATGTGAGTTTTCACCAAAAATAGACAACATATCTGTCGGTGCATCCTATGTAGCTCCTATTTATCAGTGTCCGTCTGACAGTACAGATGGCCGGCTGTGACGCATGCTGTCAGTCTTCCTACAATGACATTGAAATGCTACACATCCTGCTAAGTGTGGCATGGAAATGGATTTTGGTGCATTGTTAAGAGACCAGCGTCCTGAGAAAAGGGTAGACTGTTGACTGCAGCAAAGTTACAGATCCCTCGTTCCTCTGCAGTGCTACAGCATCAATGCGAATCACAACACTGGCCCAACCTGCACAGAACTGACGCATGCCCTCTGCAGAGACTGTAAACAAGGAATGCCTAAGCAAGACAGGGGAAACAACAACAAAGAAAAGGAAGCAATGGCAGGAAGGGGACCTGAAGGAATGCTGAATGTGTAGAGAAAGAAGTGCAGAAAGGACAAAAAGTTGAGTTAGCACACAGGATGCTAGGTTCCTGCAGCATCCAGGCTTCATGTAAAAGGAAATGGAGGCTGGGATCACAGCAGGCAAATAAGGAGTGGTCACAGGGGAGAGGTTTTTCATCTGTTCTTTACAGAGGAAGAGGGTAAAAAAAATGAAGGCAAATTAAAGAAGTGGGAACTGACTCTGCTTTATGAATGAGCATGAGGGGAAAAAAACGGTTTGAGGCAAGACTAAAGTCAAGGTTTGGCCCTACTGTCAAAGTAGGGACAGTCTGTACACGCAAACAACATAAAACATGGATGACAGGAAACAAAAAAAAAATCCAGAGTGGAAGAAATGTAGCGTCAGAGTAAGAGATTGCACAAGAAAGGGAAACATGATTTCCCCCCCTGACTTCAGCAGTGCTACTGACCAGAGACAAGGTCAGAGCAGGAGGATGTGTGAGTGTGTTGGGGCGTGTGCGTGTGTGTGTTTAGGTGTGCACATGTGTGGGTGTGTGCATGTGTGTGTGTGAGAGTAGGAGAGAGAGAAAGAGAAAGAATGAGAGGGAGGGAAGAGAAGGAGCTGGTGTGGGACACAATATCAGCACAAACAGTCTAAAAATGGCCCAACATTCCTGATGCACTGGAAAATAAGATGTCTGCAGCATGATCACTCTTCATTTCATATGCCGCTGATTGGGTCAAATATCAAGACAAAGCCTTTGATAAATCCATTTATCCAGACTTCACACTTCCATGTTTCTGCAAATTGACTTTACAACGCAAGTGGAAGCTTACTGCAAAAAGTAGTTACAAAGTTGGGCTGGGAAATATAATCTGAACCTAATCCTTATGCTTGTTGAGGGGGTCACGGGATGTGCTTGTAGATCTTACGAAGGCATGTGACTGTGTTCTCCAGAGTGGGGACACATATCCCTCTGACACCTCGTTTGGCATGAAAGATGCCAGATAATGCTTTACTGGCTGTCCAGTCCTTGAATAACAAGCAAGAACTGTATCTGTTTTCTCAGCGTAAGGTCAAGCTGATTCCCAGGGAGGACTGAACTCCTCCAGGGCTGCACCTCCTCGCCTCAGGATGAGATGGTCAAGGCAAAGTTGTAAGGAGTAGGGTTTCTAGTTTGAGATCTCAGAGTATTATTTTTGAAGGTCTTATGGTCATATTTGCAACTTCAGGCCAATAGAAGTGTGTGTGAAATAAGGAGATCTCAGAAGATCTCTTTACTCATGAAGACATCGGGAGATGAATCAGAATGAGCTGTATAACATTGCAGAGCAGAGGAATTACAAGGATTCCCTTCTGTACCTTTTACCTTATTAGAAATATTGGATGGATAAATAGAAGAATATGCTGCAACCAAAATTACAGACTTTACAGATTGCTTAGCAATTGCCTTGCCACCCACCCCAACAATCACCTAAATCAGCACCATTGTTTATGTAAAATATTTCTTCACTGGAAAATATCAGTACCAACCAACATTTGGGTTCATAAATTGCAATCTGATCTGATCCAAACACAAGTATATCTCATTCTGACACTACAACTCATATAAACAGCCCAGTTAATCAGCAGGATGCGATTCCTCCTTGAATTGCACCTACAGGTTTACGACCCTGCCACACATCCCGCTATGTACACCTCAAGCCCGTAACTGGCACTGACAGCTGGCACCTTCATATTTCATTTGGAGTGATAAAACCAATGTACTTCTATAATAACCAGGACTAACTGTGCAAATAAGGACTGAAATAGATATCTAAAGACATACAACAGAGCCAAGAAACTGGAATAAGTCAATTAATTAGATTTATTTTAAGGAATGGGGAATGACAGTCCTCGATTGAAAGCCATTAAAAGCACAACATTAGATTGTGTACACATTAGGTGTATGTGCTTGTTCCTGAAAAGAATGTCAAGATGTGTCATGCTCTACTGAGCTTATACTGCAAAGAGCAGCTCCACCTAAAAACAAAAGGCAGCTGCAGACGTGCTTAGTGACGCCTCTTACATGGTGAAAATAAAATCATGGAGAAAATAAAATCATGGCATTCTGAAATAAATTTATTTTGTGTGCTGATATGCAAAAAATAAAATATTAGTCTTGCTTTAGGACATCTTGTGATGTTTGTGTTAATGTTAAACAGAGGAGTTGCTAAATCAAACAACCCAGCATATGACCTCATCAAAGCAAACATGCATCATATCTGGTTCTGCAGTAAAAAAAAAACATAAAAATATTGTCAGATATAGAGTCTTTAATAAGGCCAGAGGAAATGTGAATGAAACTTTCAGAAAATTTCCCAGTGCTTGCCCTCTGGGTGATCCGAGGGGGGGGGGAAAAATCCACAATATGAGTCAGAGACAAAAAGTTTTCAGTTCTGCTGAATGACACACAAAAGACTCATGTGCTGTCCTTCATTTTGAAACTCAGTATTGTGGTTACAGGAAGGGTTTGTGCGCAGAACAATGTGATTATGGCAAATGTTTGGTGCTTTCCATTTATTAGTGCCTTGTTCTGTTTAAATAGTAGTTAATAGTAAAAAGAAAGTCACACTTTAGTTTTCCTTTTGATAATTCTCAATTCTAAAATTACCCTTGGACTTCCCACTATGTGTCACAGTTGCCTCCCTTCCCATTTGGGGGGAGGATAAACACAACATATGGTGTGTGTCATCAGTGGAAACAATGGTAATCTTCCTCTTTGTATAAATGCATCACCTGGTCGCATGGTATTTCTAAATGTTTAGCAGAGCACTTAGTCTAGAAACCCAGACAAGATCCTGATGTTATCAAAACCTCCTGCAGACATATTTCAGGGTAATAACAAGACTTACTATCTGAATATGAGTTTGTTGTCATAACAGACCTCAGCATTTTAACGGCAAACATACATAGAAATGGACTCAGTGTGCTGAAGTTCAAAAGAAAACTGAAAACAACTTGAAACATAAAGCAGGAAATCTCTCCTCCCTCTGAAAACTTTAACCTCAAGTCAAAGTAATCCACTACATACAGCATTACCTCTCTGAGAACAACTGTTAAAGAAGAAGGCCTTATTTTGCCATTGTTTTCCATTTATCCAAGATAAAGTGGGTTACTGGCTTCCAGGAAGACTCAGACATCCCTCTACCTACAAGATGTACTGTAGCTCCTTCTGTGGTATCTGGAGGTGTTCCCCGGCCAGAAATATATATATTTCTCCAGAACTTCTGATCAGGAAACACCTTGCAGAGGAGCACAGCCTCTACTGACTGACCTGTGAGTGAACTCATCAGAAACGCTGCGTCAAAGATCAGAAACAGTTTCATTATCAGTCAACCTGGGTGAATCTTTATATTTCTTTCCTCTAATTGAACTAAAGCTTTATTCCAGCTCTCATTCAAGAATATTTTGGTGTATTTATCATAAATGAATAAGTACTACTATTTTTGTTTATCTATGAAAAAAATAACTGAAACGATTCAATACAAATCTTGAATTTGAATTTTGCATTGAATTAATAATTTTGGGATTGATAAAGTAACATTAATTTCTTTGGGATAGTTTAGCCTACTGATGGTTTGTAGGGTAAACCATCACATAATTTGCATCAACAACAAAAAAGCTGAATAATAAGAAATCCCTAAACCAAAGTGGGAATATTTTATTGTTCAACATTAAAAATGGACCAATTTGTCACTACAGGTAGGTCCACTGGATTCACTCTCCCACTTCAATACATCAGAACTGCAGGGGAAGAGAAAACCTCTGGTCCATCTGTCAGACTGGCTGGCTGGCTGGCTGCCCCATCACAGCAGTAGAGATTATCTAGGCTTAAGGCAAGGAACCAGTCGCCTGGTCTCCAGCTTGCTGGAGCAAACCAGAGGAAGCCCCAACCTGCACCCTGTGGCGTCCCGCTCTACCTGCAGAGGTCCTCAACAACGTTACCTATGGTCTCCAGCTGTCTCTGTCCTAAATTAATCAAGGGATTTACTTGAGAGGGCATGTAGAAATATGATGTGACAGGTAGAAGAAAAATAAGGCAAAATATGAATAGCTGCGTTGGTCAAACATATTCATTCAGTTCAGTTAACTTAAGAATCAAGAGCATCTATGAAAAAGGGTGAGCGCAGCGCCTTAGGGGAAGCAGGCTATTAGTTCTCAATGGGATGTGAGGCGAGAGGCAGATAGGCAGGAGGCGGAGGCTGCTGCCCATCCTTGAATACACTCAATGCAGGTCTCCTGCTTCCTGCATTCACTTCCTGAACAAAGAGACACAATGGTGTCCTTTGCTGTCTTGGTTGGCTGAGGCCGCTCCTGGCGATGTTCGGAGGGTAAGCGAGGATCGTGTGTGTGTGTGTGTTGGTGTGTTTGTGTACGAGGAGTTAGCTGGCTCCAACGCCACACAGCTAGCCTGCACGTGCCCAACCTGTGGCCTGCCACTGGACAAACAAAGAGATGATGTCATGCTCAGCCAATAACAAAAGAGTGTGGATCTGTCAGTCCCGCCCTTCTCACCCGGCTGGTTCCAGCCTTATCCAGCTTTAGCATTAATCACAAGCCTTATCCTCTTTACTGGGGGTGGGGTGGTGGGGAATGGGTAATAACAAACCAGACATGGGGCAACTGTAGACAGGGAGAGGAATTAAGCTGTAAAGGAATGGGTCAGTGCTGAGAGGCTGTAGGCTATAGCTGAAAGAGACAGGCAGAGCTGTCATGCGACTGAAAGTGAGAGAAAGGAGGAAGCATGGCTCCGTGGGGCACCACAGTGTGACATCTGCCGAACACACGGCCTCACACAGAGATGAACCCTGCAGACTCGATCTGGCAACAGAGAAATGAAACTTAAACTGACTGAATTCAAAACATATCCGTCGTCACACCTCTGCAGCTGCAGACAGTTTAACTCCTTCGGGGCTGGCTCTTTGTTGTTGCTTTCCCATGCATACTGCATCTAGACATACATGGTCGCGAGCCAAAATAGCAAAATTATCAGAGAAGAATCTGTTGGCGGAGATGAGTCAAACCCTCTGAGCTGCAGGATTTTCCGTCTGCCCTTCAGGGCAAAGACAAACCCTAACTGAGGCAGAAGCAGAACACAAGCAGCTGCAGAAATTCAAACCATTCTGGGTGAAATAACATAAAAGATATAAGATAACATACAAATAAACAACTTCAATTACTTTAGAAAAAATAAAATTGAAGACAAAAGTTTAAATTCATGGTGGATATTTTTTCTGCCAAAACTGTACATACAACCTTGAACACATCTTGCTAATGTTTGGATAAATATTTCTTAAGAAGTTGCAGAATAACCCACGTCTTTAATACCATCAGCAAGACCAGGCTGATTGGGAATGAGAGGGAAGGTTAAAACAATTAACATTTCCACTAATACTGTCTGACTATTTGACCTTTACTCATTTAGATAGTCGAGTATTCAAGCTGTGACTCAGACACAAGTCTGTCTTCCAGCCACAAATCTATGACACAAAGACACAATCTATGGACCATGTCATGATTATGTTTTACACAACCAAAGACAAATCTTTCTGATCTGCTCCTGGCAACACCAGTGTAACACAACACAAACAACAACTGGACTTTAAGTCATTCTGTGCCACACCTACTAGCCCAGTTTACATCACCTGTTTAAACTATTGGGTGTAACAAGCGTAAATAGCTAAAAACAACACGAGGAACCAGGAAGAACACATTCTCAATTTGCCTTCAGGTACTTGTCGTCATGTTCACTGAGTCATGTAAAGCTGTAGTGAGATCCCTGCAAACACAAACGATACGAAGAGACCAAACAAGTTTCCCAACCCTCCCCACCAAGACTTCCCCTCTCAAGCATCTTTCGGTTTCACACAGAGACTAAAATACAAGAGTAGGCACACCACCGGTGGACAAGCCATGGAGAAAAGACCTTTCATATTCAGAGGAAGATGTCATGGAAGACAAGAGGATTTGATTTCAGGGACACCAATAAGCAATAAACATATAATAAGCCCATCTGCCAAACATGGCGATCCCACCAACCCCCAACCTAAGGATGTGATGCAGGCTTGCAGAGAGGACTCAGATCCCGAACCCTACTTTGATTAAAAAAACTGGCAGAGCTGCTTTTCAGTAAGTCTAGTTTAGCGACATTTCAAGAACCTCTAATTTAAGATGACAGTTAGTGCAGATGCATTTATTTGACGACAAGCACATCTTGAGCTACAAACAGCACATTCCCCCTGCACGCTCTCTGCTTCTGTTTATTTGAACTACACTGTTTTCACCATTGTTTATGTACTAAAACTGGTTGCTACAACAAGAAAACAGAAAAAATCCTGTTGAAATCCAATTCTCCAGGTCAATAAACTGTTAAAAAAAAGCTAGCTTTTGCATAGTGATTCCACAAAATAGATGTTTCAATGCATAAGTGGGGATTGTAATTTCTTAATCTTTTTCACAGAAAAAGAATGTGCTCCAAATTTCTTTAAGTTTTCATGTGTCATAGTCCTTTGAAGAAAAAATAACATCAATCAAAAATATAAGAAAGAAAAAACCCCCAGAAATTTGGTATCTGCCTGGAAAAGGTTGATTGGTACATCTCTAAAATTGACTTAGTGGCTTAAATGAGACAAACATATTAGACTCACATATTACTGTGTTGGAATTTGACATTTTGTTTTACTTTGTTCTCAGTTATTAATAGCTTTAAAGGAAGTAAAAATGAGAACATATCCCCTTTTAGCAACAAACAACACAAAGATATCAGCACTATTATGTAGCTTCTCTAAATTGCTACCAGCAGGACGCAGAGGGAAACCACATTTCTGGATCCATCCACCAGCATCTTTAAATCTCAGCCTCCTCACCCTCATCTGCAAGCTTGAACTTGCCATGAATATTGTCAACTCATTTGCCAAGAAGGTTCCTAATCTGTGGCATCAGCTGCTGTGCAGCTTTAACTCACCTTCACTTTGCCATTGGGCTGCAGCAGCTCGGTGACAGAGACCTTGTCCTGCTGCAGTCGCCTCTTCACCAGCTTGGAGTAGCAGACATTGACCGCACCTTGCACGTGTGACGCGTTGTACTCAGAAAAGGTCCTGCTGTCGATCACCAGCAGGCGGCCCGTTCCTCTCTGAATGAGGCTCGCCAGGCGCTTGATGTCCATGGCGCTCCGCTTGTTGGGACCTTTCTCCCCTGCCATGATGTAAGTAAGGACTGAGTGGTTGTGAGGGGCAAGAAAGAAAGAATAAAAGGAAGAGGGGAGGCTGAAGGGGGAAGATGGAGGAAAAGATGGGAAAAGGGAGAGATCAGTGGAGTGGGGCTACCACTGGAGAGAGCGCCAAGAGATCCATGGTGCCTACGAAAGAGAAGATGAAGATAAAATGTAATAAACATCAGTAATAAATGTTTATTCTGGAGGAATTACTGATGAACAGTCACAGTTAAAAGAAGCTAATCACCTGAGAATCATAAAAATTGCAGGTCAGTCCTCATTTTGAACTTCTGTCGAGCCAACATTAAACAAACAGGAGCAAACAGCTCCAAAGTGACAATGATGTCTCCTTTATGCATACATCTCAATGCCCATGGGAAAATTATGAACTATTTTTATCGACTTTGTATCATCTTTTATTAGCACACTTTGAGCCTCTCACTTATAAAAATAACCACAATGCTAAACATGAACACAAGTTATTTAAAGACTTAAAAGCCAACAGGATCACTTTTCAGTGCCGGGATATGAAGGAACATCATGCTTCAAAATAATGAAAGAAAGAAGCCACAACCTTAATTTAGACTTTCACAACAATGAAACACAGGTGGGTGTTTATGTGTGTGAGAGAGTTTGGTGGCTGTTGATCCCAGATCTCCTCAGCAGCAGCAGCTCATGAAACAGGAAACTGAGAGTGTGAGTTAAATAAAGCCGGGGAAATTCAGAGAGCAGGTCTGGACACAGGCAAATGACCTGTGTGACATCCTCTGATAGTGTGTGTGTGTGCGTGTATGTGGGGTGTGTGTTTGTGTGTGTCAGACAAACATCCATAAACTTGATGAACTGCCTCCTCTTATCCATCACGTCCAATCACTCCAAACTCCTCTCAGCTCACTTCCACCATCACACTCACAAATTTAACATGAGACATGCAATCATTGATCATGTTTACATTTGTGTGATTAACAGCGTGGAAACTAGTCTATGCGTTAGGGTCATAAGGAAACCAAAGTGCGATTTGTTTAGGTCGATATTGGGATGAGAAAAACACCTCACGCTTAGGATGATGTCTCCAGTCAACCAATGGTGGTGCGACAAGCAAGAGGGTCAGAATGTGAATGGTGCTGCGTTGTTTTATTTATCTACACGCACATGGTGTGATGAAAAATTGATGAGCTCAGTTTCATTTACCCCACAGCCTAAATGGGGCTTTAAAAGCGAGAGTGGAGAGAAAGTTGTAGAAACAGAAAAGGAATGGTAAGAAGATAAACACAAGCTCCTCGTTATTTAACTGAGGACTTTAGAAAAAACAACTTTATGTCATGATTTTAGTGATAAAAGGAGACACAAATGGGAAGTGAGGAAGGGAAAAAAACAAAGCAATGGTTATGCCTTCTAATTGGCTACAACATATGAAGACATTCAGACAAACCTGCTCTGCAACCTTTAACATCTATTCAGGAGAAAAGAGAAAGGAAAAAAAATGCTATTCACTGAGAAAGATCTCTAACAACCTCAGCATGTGTGAAAAAAGTGAAAAACTAGTTAGAGAAATCTGAGTTAAAATATACTGAAAATAAAATCATTCAAAACCCCACGCTTGGCAAAAATATTCATAACCTTATTCAAATGTGAAGTTTGTTCACATTTTCATTCATCCTTTATCCTAAAATAAAATTCTGTGCAACCAATCACTCAGAAATCCCCTAACATGGAACCCAGTAGAGCGGTAAAGTCGTGTGTAAAGAAGGGTTATAAATAGGTTATAACGTTATAAAACGAGATGTAAAGCTTTAAATATTTCACAGAGCACTATTCAAGCTGCAATCCAAACAACTGTATACATACCCACCCCATTGCTGTTCACCCAAGCTGCCAAGTTGGACAAAGAGAGGCTTAATCAGAGAAGCAGCCAGGATGCCATTGGTAGCTGTAGATGAGCTGATGAGAGCTACATCTCAGGTGCTTAAAGGACAATGATTAGCTGTGCAAAACAGCCTGGTATTTGATAAAGAAGAACAAAGCCAGAATAATGTGAAGAATATACGTACTACAAACATTAGACCAAATTTTTTTGCACATAAAACCAAGACATTCCTCAACATCTGTCTTGAAAAGGTTTTGCACATGAGCTGGCCAAACACCACCAATATCAAACTGCATTCTGGAAACAATTAGGACACCACTGCAAAATGACCAGATCTCCGATTTTACTCTGTACAGGTATATTTTGAGTAAAATGAACATTGTTCTATTGAACTACTGATAACGTGTCTCCAAAATTCAATGGAAATATTTAGTATTTATTTGCAGAAAATGAGAAATGGTCAAAATAACAAATAACAAAAAAGATGCAGTGCTTTCAGACCTCAAATAATGCAAAGAAAACAAGTTTATATACATTTAGAAATAACAATACTAATGTTTTAACTCCAGAGGAATTCAGAAATCAGAATTTAATGGAATAACCATGAGGTTTTCAGTGGGGTTCAGTGCAGTGGTCTCTTAATCGTTTCCAGAGCTGTATGTGGATGGACCTGCCACCTCATAGCAGAGGCAGAAATCAAGAAGAAAAGATGGTGCTGGGTAGGACACACCCAAAACAAACAGCCATTAAATATCACAGGCAGTGGAAATCTCACAGCAAGTAAAAGAGAGGAGATCCAAGAAACATCTGGAGACAAGACTTCAAAAATATGGGCTACACCAGGAGCCAACTAGAACTTCTATCAAATCTACCTTTGGTGGCCCATTTCCTGGTGGGGTGGGGAGTGCAGGGCAAAAATGATAAAAACACAATTTGTAGTGGAAAACTGAAAACATACCATAAAAATGGTGAAACGCTGTTTGGCAGCACCATGCTGGGGATTTTCTTCTTGGGTTTATTGGGGGAAGGATAGGGCAATGCACAGGGGGAATCTCAGAAGCAAAAGACTTGCAGCCGAGGTTCAGTTTTCAGAAGGAAACACCCTATGCATCCATCCAGAGCTCCAATGTAATTATGTGGATCAAAGCATCTTCATGTGTTAGAATTGCAGTGAAAATTACATCTACAAAAACAGCTCAATACCAACGCACACAATCCTTTTCAGATTCTAATTTAAAGGAAAAAACTGTGATAACCATTAAACATTGTGCTGGTCTAGACCATGAAAACCCAAGAAAATATTTTAAGGTGAAGAAATATGGAAAAAGTTCAGATATGAAGGCTTTTCCAAGGAACTGTGACACGTCATGATTGTGGTTACAGTCATCTATCTGATGTGACAATGGACGTAACAGCACCGTACTTAATGACAAAATAATTATCTGCCATTAAGGTTTATGTCTGGGACCGAATGATGATTGTATATGTGTGTGTAGCAGCTGCCTGGCAAAATCCCTGACTCTAGAGAAAATAGACACGACAAGATGATATGTAGACAGTTACGCTGCATGGGAAACACAGCAAAACTATTTGTGTATCAGCTGCAGAACAGTACGTGATACCAACATATATAATAATACACTGAAATAGGACTGTCTATATTAGCTGAAGGTAGAAAAAGGACAAAATTCAAAACAACTGATGAATCAACATGAATATTAGGCAATGCACCAAATTTGTTTTAATTTTAATGTAAAGCAAATAGTGTGCATTCGAAAGCCCTACTGCAAAGCCAACATCTATCAGACACAGCTCCTGCACCTTACAGCCATCACCTGTTATATTCATACCTTCTGTAGCAGGAAGACCTTCAGCCGAGCAGCTAACAGCACAGCTCCCTAGGGTGGGAATCTTTTTTCCGTTTTTCAGTCTCCCTGCTGCTGAGGACAGCATCTGACTCTGCATATGTCTAATGGCGACTGCTCTCCCTCCCACCCAGACTCTTGTCCATTTTTTCCTCTCAGAATCCCTCCTTCCTTTTCTATCACTCTTTCTTCTTCTTCTTGTTCAGTGGATGGCAGAAGGGAGGGGGAGGAGTGTGCAGGGTTTTTTTTTATAAATGTGTGATAGTTAGAGACCGAAGCACTGCATCTTTCTAGACAATTGTCCGGCATGCAGAGTCAAACAGAAGCAAAAGGAAGAGATTGCTTAAAGAACACAGACAGGGAGGGAAATGGGACAAAAAGGGAGGGATCACAATCCTCATCATGCTGACTCAACCTAACAACCCTCAATTGTGTTTCTCCCTTTTATGTTTGTGGGCTCTAAAATAAAGAAATATTAATATTATTCTCACAACACTGTAGCCTGGAGTTTGCTCTGAGGCTCTGGCTGAACAGGAGAAAACAAGGGAGGAGGAAAAGCAGCTAGACAGACATTGAAGGTTTTGCCTTTCACATAGAAACAGCCAAACTGGGATGATGGAAGCACTGGGAGAGGCGATGCTGATCAGATGATCCTGCTGCTGATATTGGGTAAGAATACAGAAATGGTAAGAAAAAAAAAAAGATGAAGATGAACAACATTTTTAGAGCTATATTTTAGTTCCACGTCGAATTAGGAAATCAAATTATTACAACTCTGTGGAAATTGTGTCAAATTTACATTATCTTAAACGTCACTGCTTTGCTTCCAGCAGTCTCTGCGACCTTTAGTCCCTTTGGCGCTGTCATGTGTGTGAGGTGTGGTCAGCTACTGCAGTGACACCTCATCAAGCAAGCTCAGTAGTGTATGAATCTTAAACTACGTGAAAAATCACTCAGTATCTACTGAAATCAATCTGAAGGGTCAGTTCTTTACCTTCCCAAAAGAGCAATCCCTTCACACACAGAAAAAGAAAAATGAGGGACTTCCATCTGCTTAAGGATTAAAGATTTACTAAAAATCAACACATAGATTGATCAACAATTCAAGTAAAACAAAGATAAATGAAAGAATAGCATGTATTATAATTAAACCTAATATCTACTCAAAATGATTAAAGTGAGCAAAGAACCACACCATAAACATAAGGTGCTATATAAAGAACTTTGCTTTCTTGTCACATTTTAAATTTTTATGTTTCTAGGAAATTCTTGCTTGATATTCTGTCAGAGTGATAAAATAGGAATCTCGATTTCTACGGCTAGATAAAGTTATTATTAGAGATATTTGGAGGTTTTATTTCCTCCAGATTTGAGGTTGAGATTTTGTTAAGATTTTTGTGAGAAAAAACAGACCTGAACAATATTTTTATGAGCCTGACCCAAATTTGCTTATAGTTGCAGTCTAGTAATACACAAAAAAATCATCTGAGGGCATTTCTACATAAACAAGAAACTATTCATACAAAACTCTATCTTAAGGTAGACTCCATAGAAAATCCTTTTTTTAGACATTTTAATATTGTTATGAGCAGTAATCCTGCACATTTCCATATTTATCCAGAATATTTTGATTCTTTCTCATTTTAATAACATTCTGGAAATCTAAGAAGTAAGTATTTCCCTAGATGCTCAAGTTTTCTTTTGATTGGGTAGAAGGAAAAGCAGTCATTTCACAGGTGTTTTTAAAATTTTTCTTTCTGTGAAAGCTCAGAATGACTTGTTAAAGTTAGATGTGAAATCTGGACAGGAATATCTTACGCTAAAGATTCTTTAAATACCATTTTGTGATCGTGGGTACCTCAAATCTGTTCTTCATAACTTAACTTATAAATATTTATCAGAAAGCACTTTGTTATTGTGATTTTTATGAATGTAGATTTTTTTAATCTTCCAGACATAGGATAAAGTGTGGAAACTTTTTTTCCCCCTTTTACACACAATTTCCTTTTCTACCAAACCTGGAAAACCATAAAAGCAAATTTTATGGTTTTCCAGGCCTTTCCCAAGACTATGAAGGAACTTTTAGGTTTGTTTGAAACTTTCAAACAAATGTTGTCATATGTTGTCATGTTATGGCAACAGTTGAAAGGCATGACCAACAAGGTGCCTGTTTTTGGTTAACATAATCCTCTCTGTAGCCAAAATACTCCCACACAACCAACAGTGCTGTTCTCTGTGTGATATATTACTTATTACTGTTTTTTTCTACGTGTTCTTCATTCATTGTAAAGTGTGGAAACAAAGGCTTATGTCACTCGAGATGGTTTTGTAAAAAAAGTTGTTTTTAAACCAAAATCCTTGATGAGAATATATTAGGCATCTTGAATGTGTATTGCCAAAGCATATTAGAGTTATTTAACACAATATCTATGCATAATCAATAGAAACAATCAAAATATATGTAGTCGCAGAGTGTGGTGGGTTCAGGAATGACTGAAGACATTTAATTGTCTGAAGAGAAAATAATAAGGAAATGGAAAAACTTCCTCCACGTTTCTCTTCTTGTAAGGTCAAATAAAATCACCAGATGACTTTACAGCGGCTCTCTTTACAACCAGCAATAAAAACTGATTACAGAAATACACTGTGTGAAACACATGAATAGAAACCTGGATGAGAAAGTAAGCTGATATCTGTCTAGTTGACGTAGAAACTTACAGGGGGGGGGATTGTTAAACAAAACCATGACTCAAGCATGTCGAACTGGCTCAATAAAGTCATATCAGAAATGATGAAGTGAGGCAAACACAAAAGGAGCAACTGGAGGCCAACCAGAGGTGATGTAATACTATCCAGGTTATTCATTAACTCCCAGTATACGTCATCTGTGTCCAAAGCCTTGGTTCTGCTGATAAAAGCCCACACTTGTAGAGTCGCACAATGACAGACCTGACTTGTTTGTTTAGACTGCAAACAATGACATCATGAGACCATTTCATGGCCTCCAGGCTCTGTCATGGAGTCAAATCTGTGTTAACAAGCTGTTTCTCTTTTGAAAGAATGCAGGCCTATCATTTACACTTTGAAAAGAGTAACTATAACAATGCACGGTGCACCTATTCAGCCCACTAACACTGACCTGCTTGCTGCTGTGCATGCATCGATAAGACTAAAGGCATTGCTAAATTATTGCAACTTTTGCAATAATTTCACATTTTTGACAGTAAGTTTATTATAACACGACATGCTTGCAAGAAAGATCGATTTAATCTAGAGTTTCATTAAAACATGTATGAGTTTTTTTTTTGCAATATTGAATTAATGACTGCTAAAAACTCACAGCAGGTGTTAAAATAATATCGGTTACAATATTTCTTTGAAACTCCATCCATCCATCCATCCATTTTCTTACACCCTTGTCCCTAGTGGAGTCAGGAGGGGTGGTGGTGCCCATCTCCAGCTAACGTTCCGGGCGAGAGGCAGGGCACACCCTGGACAGGACGCCAGTCTGTCGCAGGGCAACACAGAGACAGACAGGACAAACAACCATGGACACAAACACTCACACCCACACCTAGGGAGTTTTTGGACTGTGGGAGGAAGCCGGAGTATCTGCATGCACAGGGAGAACATGCAAACTCCGTGCAGAAAGACCCCGGGCCGGGAATCGAACCCAGGACCTTCTTGCTGCAAGGCAACAGTGCTACCAACTGCACCACTGCGCAGCCCTCTTTGAAACACAAAGCCTGTTCTGAGTTAGGAAAAAATAGGGAGATAAAGGAGCGGAAAAACTTTCATAAAGGCAAATTTAAGTTAATAAAAAAAAACATTAAGGCTGTATCATCATTTTCTGTACATGAAACAATTTTATCTTTACACCCAAAACAGAAAGCAACACAAATTAATAAATAAATGATTAAAGAAATAAAGTGTTACTAAATTATAATGATTAGTCATGATATTTTGCATATTGTTTTATCTTCAGATGAATCTGGTAATTAATAATACTTCACAAGTAGAAATGTAGAGCTCAAGAGAATGAATATAAGTAAGCAAGTAAAAAAATAAATACACTAATGCATTTAAGTTATAGAAACACATTATAATCTTCTGTACATAACTTAGGACAATAGGTCAGTCTTAACTTTAATTCATTAATAACTTCTAAACTGTTTTCTTGGCCATGAGAGTGGAAGAAAACTTTAAAACCCCAAATTTGAAATCGAGTAATATCAAAGTGTGTAAATATATAAAAACAAAACTGTTAAAAATTTCATAACATTTCTTACTTTTCTGCGGATGAAATCAATTTACATTTAAATAAATATTATAGTTTGAAAAAGTGGGGGACAAAAAAGAGAAAAAACACCTAGTAACCTCCTAATATTTTTTGTTATTTTATTTTTAAAAATATATAATTATATCAACAATGATAATGTCTTACATCCAGAATTCCTGATGCTAAACATATTTCTTCTGGAGTATTGCAATTGTGCAGGAAATGCAAACAATACGTATTAGAAAAAGGCTTTAGAAAAGAGGAGTCTGCTTTGATAAGATACCAGTGGTGAATGCTTGCTGCTGCACAGCGATCATGTAATTTAGAAAAATCAATTCCTGGCTGGTCCTGCTGGAGGAGATCATCGCCATGATGATGTAAACAACAAATTCAGATATAAAGCCCTCTGGTGTCCTCTGATCAATACTCTCCCAGTGAGGTAGCAGGAAATAGCAGGGTCATATAACAAACCAGGACAACCCCCAGACTTCAACATGACAACTATTACGACATGAATACTGATACAAACGATTCCCGGCTAAGACTTGACACTAAGTCTACACACCATGTAATCTGATGAACACAAATGTGGGAAAGAGCTCTAAAGGAACAGATTGCTCCAGATAGAGTCAACAATAGAGGGTTGGGGCGCACAAAGACTCTGTCTGTGTGACAGCGTTAATAACAGTGATGGAGGGTGTGCGGTCATAGCGCTCTGTAATAAACCGACCCATATTAGAGAGAGAGTAAATAATGCGTGAAAGGCTGTTTTCTTTACACAGCTAGATTAAATTATTATTAGAGGCAAGGTGCGCGGTCATCAATAGGTTTAAAGGTTGGTGTGTGTCAATGGGAAGCCTGCGTTGTTCTGTTATGACGCGGAGAAATGTCCGCGTGCGACAATTCACCGCTCCATTGATGACGAGAAACAGCTCGCATAATTCAAAATTAACGAAACAAAACAAAAGTACGTACCTTATGTTGATCAAAAGGGTAAACTACAGAGTGTTCAAGAATCGATAACCTGAACCTGGACGGATTTAATTCCCATAATAAGACGCGCGCGCACATGACGGGTCGGGACTGCGGAGGGGGGTTGGGGTGCGCGCTTCATGGACTCACTGCAGCAGCAGCAGTGGTGAGCCAAAGCAGCCGCTGCTAATGTCATAAAAGCAACCCACTAATCTTAAAACACACACACACGAACACTCACCTCGACCTCCACGCGTTCTCTCTTGTGTTATTGAGCTGGCTCCCATGGGTGAGGGGTCAACCGCGGCGTCTTCATGGGTGTTTACCTGGCGGTGTTGTCGTGGGAGTTACAGTAGCCCCACACAGCTGACAGGCAGAGGAGGGTGACAGCGCCAGGAACTAAAACCCGGGCTGACGGAGCATCAGACGTCTCCTTCAGAGTAGGAGCAGAGTGCGAATGGTGGCAGGTTAAAGACGCTCCGCCGAGCCAGCTACAGGCTAACGCGGTTAATGTGTATGTGTACGTTAAGGAGGAGGACGGGGTTCAGGTACAGGAGGTGCACTTTAGCACTTTCATGAACTAAAGCGATGAGGTCATGGTTCATGAGGGAGAGGAGTGGAAAAAACAGAAAAAGCATTAGTTGACGTCACCTCCAGCCAATCAGCGCCGGTGGTTTGAGGTTAGCGTGACGTCAGCTCCTGGCTCATGGATTAAAGGGACAATTCCGTCTTTTTTGCTGTTACTTAAAGCAGACCTCATAACATTTAAAAGAAGAGACATAATTGAAATTACGTTTGCAATGTAATTATTATGTCTTTGCAGCATATAAATATCTTTAAATTCAGCCTCAAACATTTCTAGACCCCCCACAGTCATGTTTGTAATCTTCTTGCCCAGTGGAAGCGTTTGCATATTGCCTCCATTCTGCCTATCCAATTACAAACAAAGTGTCAGAATCCAATACATTGCTAAGTTGCAATTAAAATATATGTGTTTGTGGTAATTAAATTAAAACAATAAACAAATGCATGAAGTTACACTGTTAAATGTAATTTAGCAAACTAAATTTGTGAAATTACGGTTTAATGTATTAATTAAAGTTATACTGTATATAGATTCTTGCATATATAAATGCATATTTATCTAGTTATCTATTCAACATATTGTAGCTCTTAATACACCATTCTGGAAGTCACCTATCAAAAACATGAACTAAAATAAAACAGTTTCTGGTAATAATTAATATAACTTGATGGATATTGTAGATGGAAAGACATTTTAGAAACATTTTATGAAGAAAACTGAGAAAGCCTTCTTGCAGGAACATAACAGAAATCACAAACTGTGTTACAAAGGCCATCGATATAGAATAATACAGTCCTTTAACGAGTCACTTGCCTCAGTCTATGGTGGTCCAGAAGCATTGAAAATGTCCATGTTTATATTTTGACAGGTAAATATAGTTTTAAAAAATGCATTGTTTGGCTTAATGAATCTTTGTTTGGTGTTAGATTATTTGGTTTAGGTTGGACCGTCTAAATGAATGACTTAACGGATATTAATCCCAGAGAGAATACGTAAGATTCTAAATAAGAATCTGCTGCAGACAAATGCAGGTCAGACTCAATAGGGACACAGAAATAATCTTTTAATTAGGCCAACAAACATTGATCTACACTTCTGATGCCATCTTCAATATCACCAATATCCTTGGTATACAGCAATATATATCAATTAAATAACTTGTTTTAGTCTTGTGGTGGCCATATAACTGGGTAGAAACCCATTTACCCATATCAAAAACGACCAGTGAACCCAGTTCTCTTCATCAAAACAACACTAAAACGCACTTTTTCAAAGAGTTTCACAAGCATTGAAACCGTAACTTAGGATCTGTTTATTATGTTTTCCTTAATGGTGGTTCTTGTTTAAATGTCACTCTGGTCAAGCCACCTTCTCCTTCTTTTTAGACTACACCCAAATACATAATCACTTAAGCGCTTTCTGGAAAATAATAATAAAAACAGACTTTGCTTTATGCAATGTATCAAAACTCTAAGAACTAAAATACCAGAATGAGATTTAACTGATGTAAGTCAGCGGTTCTTCAACCTTTTATATAACCTCAGTACTAATTCTTTTAAAAATAACCCAATACTTTCAGACAGTAGAATAACAGCACTTTGGATTTTTCAATTCTTTATATTCTGTAAAAAAGTAATAATAATAAAAAAACGGTATTAAATTTAATATAAGCTTTCCTTCAATAAATCAGTTCATAAACTTAAAGTGTGACAAAAAAAACAAACAAACATGAAAAAGGAAATAAAATACTTTTACAGTATTTTAAAAATATTGAACAGGGAAACAAAAATAAATGACGGTCATCTGTTTCATAACAAGTATCGAAAGATTAAATTAAATTAGATGTAACATTGTTTTTCCTTTGCCGTTTCTCTGCTCCACTATGACTTTCATCAACAATTTAAAGGCTGTGAGCCAACGGCAAGGTGAGCAATTACTGACATCTAGTGGCCACGTTGTGGAAACACAGCGTGAGTCGGACTTCAACAGGATGCTAATAGCCAGACGTAAAAGACAAAAACCACAGCGCAAAATTAACATGAACCCAGAATATATGCATTATGAAAGAGACACCAAGACCAATTCATGAAAATCTACTTTTATTCGGATGCAAAAACTCACAACTTAAAGCAATACTTTAGCAGAGGAGAGGAATACTGATTGCTGGTTATTGTATGTGTGACTGGCTGTTTTTGTCATCTTCATTTGAAACATTAGAAGAGGACAATTGAAGCACTGGTAACAAACACTCAAAAGAAAAGCTGTTGGGTCGAGGACACTGAACATTATCAGAGGATTATGTCAGAGCTCTGGCAATAGATTGTGGTATTTGTTGCCAGTCTCAGTTCAGTGTTATTTTACTAGCAATTTTGGCAGTTTAATTCTTCTTGTTGATTTCGTGTTTAGTTACGGGTCAGAGCCCACACAAGTAATTTTTTAGGTCCTTTGATAATGTTCACAGCCATAGAAGTTGTTGGATTTTTGTTACATAGAAAACTATCTGCACTGTTTTAGCTGCCTTGCACATAGCATTTATTTCTCAACTGTGTTGTCAACTGAGAGTGGTCTAGATTCACAGATGGAAACAGGGACTGTGTAAAAACTCAGTCTGAGGTAAAATTCTCCAAGAAAAACAATAAAAACATACACAGAAAGCAAAGCATATTAAAGCAAAGCCTAAAGGCCTAAAGTAATAGTAATACTCAAGACTGAACATAATATATCTATTTACTTTACTGTAAGGTAACTTAGGTAGTTGTCACATTTTGTTCTCTTAAATCTTGCAATATAAACCAATGGTTTTGATCCACAGTATGAGCTACATTCCATTATGTTGTAAACAGAAATATACACAAGGCATCTACTCGAAAGGATTGTATCAAAATGTTCTAAAAATATCTCTGGTTGGTTTCACAAAAGCAAACTGTATCAAAAGCATTGGCTGAGAGCAAGCAATAATAATAATAATAATAATAATAATAATAATAATAATAATAATAATAATAATAATAATAGGCTTTTACCTTTTTTTCACACAACGAAAAGCGGGACAACCAATCACGTCGCTTTGATTGTGGACCCTACTGAGTCCCATACAGCACATGCAATCCATTAAACTCAACACAATCAAAAACACAATACAGAAAAATAAGCTTTACAGCTGAACATCAGAGAGACAACCTTAGTTGGTCTATTGTGCTTCATACAAATTAGGCCTGGCCTGTCTATACAACAATCATGAGCTTTGTTACCTCACAGATGCATTCAAGCTACTGTTGTAAGCAGAGGCATCACAGAGCAGAAGGACGACAAACGTTATGGAATAATTCTGACGAGAGGGATATGAAAACAAACTGAATGTCACCGCCCTCCAGGTTGTTGCTTTTCTCTGCAAGATCGCCCGTTTCCATGCTGTTGTTCACGTTTTGGGATTCTGTTTCTGGCTTTTGCCACTTTGCTGTGGCTCTGTGACGCCTCTGACGGAACATTTAGGATGTTGTTTTCTGTAAACACCGAGGGCCATGAGAACTGTCACACGCAGCCTGGACTAAAAAAAACGTAAATGCTTTAGTTTGCACAGAAACCCTAATTAACCTAACTTTTACATTCCTATGTTCCATAACATTGCACATGCCTTTAACAAATACTTAGCACCATGCAACCTGAAAATGAGGTGACTCAGGCCTTCTGCAATTTGTTTCTTTTTACTTTAAAAGAGAGTAAGTGAGAAAAAAGCTAGATGTTGGTTAACATTTTACATCAATATAGTGGTACATATTAGGCTGGTATTTGATTATCTCTGTAGGATTCAATTATGCTGGCACTTATACTGTATAGGGCCCTTATTTTAATCACTAGCTTTCTTAGAGTGAATTTTCTTAAAGCAAACTCTAGTGCGAGAGATCTGAGAATGCCTTACTTCTACTATAACCTTTTGATAGCTGTACAATCATTACATAATGGAGCTATTTCAGACCAAGACTAAAACAAGGCCTTGACAACTCAGACCTCTGAGAATCAGTTTGATGCAAAGTCTCAGCAGCACGAATGAAGCAACACAGGGACCATGGGCTTAGAACAGGCCTGCTGGACAGATGTTAAAACAATTTTCGATAAGGATTTTTCAGTCACGCCTCTATTCCACCTCTTTGTTCATTCTGAACAGCAACATTAAGCACGGTCCCATATGAACGAGCCTGGTTTGGATGAATAGATTAACATGGTTTGGGTTGTTAAAGGGTGAGATTGTGTGACAATGCTAGGTAAGGTGGTGCATACCACCACAGGTGGTACGGTGTACAGTGGTGTGTCTCGGTCTGGGTGTGGCTGTTGTGCTCACGTTATTCTTCAGCGGAGTGAGACAGCTGCTTCTCATACAGGCTGAGGACATGATGCACAAACTGGTACTGCTCACAGGTCTGGATCATTCCACCTCTGACAAACACACAGAAGGACAATGGGAAAAGAAATTGGTCTTTGCATTTGTAGCAGGTAAATATTACCAAAGATCTTGAATAGTAATGTTAATTATTGATGCTACTCTGTGTGTACTTTCATGTCGATATTTAGAATATTTTTCACAGTTATTAGTGAGTTATCGATGGTTGGGGTATACATTCTGATTTCAATGTTCTATATTTGAAAAACACCTTATCCTTCTTTGCGAAGTGCGTCACGAAATAATACATTCCTCTGGACTTTTTTTTTTTTAACATTTATTCATGTTGCAATCAGGATTCAAGGTATTTTATTGGCATTATAGATGATAGATATAGATAAATGGTTTTTGCAAATATTTCAAATATGGAATTTTAACCGAAGTACAAGTGAGATAACATTCTTTTAAAACCGAAAGACGTTGATTAAATTTACAATAATTCCTATTCTATTCAAGGGCATTATTTGTAAAACCACATGAGATTTTGTCTTGTGTGCCGGAGCTAAATAAAGTAAATAATTGCGAGCTTGACCTTGAAAGCAGAACTATAAACAGACATGAATAGAAGAATAGAGGCAAAAGCTTATCTCACCTGTCCAGACGGAGTTGGCAGGTGGTTCGCAGGATGTCAACCACACCCTCAGTCCTCAGCTGCTTGCACAGGATGGAGGTGGCAATGAAGCAGCCAGTTCGACCAATCCCAGCACTGTGGGATATAGAGTTAGAGGAAAATAGTCTGAGATTTAGTAACATGCTGAATTCATTAAAACTGAAATCCATTCAGTGTTAATGAAAAGCTTAACATACTACAAAGATGGCACATACTAAACTCAATTTTTTTGCAAAACATAAGAGTTTTTATTTTAATATTAAATGTACATTGTCACTTTATTAAAGGCTGTTTTATTATTATACCTGCAATGGACAATTATTGGGCCACTGGATGGCAGGGCTTCCTCTCTGGCTCCTTCCACTTGCTGGACCAGCTCCAGCAGGGGTGGAGCCTTATCTGGGGTCTTCTGATCCGGCCAGGAGATGTACCAGTAATGCCGAAGGGTGCGCTCCTCTTCCCCGCACTGGTACATGCAAACAAACACAAGGAGCCCCATGAAATGTAGATGAAATCTTGTTGTTCAAACATGCACACATTGCATAGCTTGCTTGTTTTGCTCATTGGGCTGGTTTTGTTTTTGTACATCTGTTGTGCTCCACGTAAATACGGATTGTTGTGTTACCATGACAACAGGTAATGCAGAGCATGATGTGCAATAAATAAACAAAACTTCATTTGAGGACAGCGTTGTGCATTATCGAATCAGTTTTCACAATTTTCCTAGAAACACTCTGTCACTGATCAGCGACACTACAAGTACACAACATATTAGCCGGAGAGCAACAGACAAACAAACAAAATGCTTTTAACTCACGGCACATTTTTGTAATAATCCCTCAATGCTTATTAATCAGCTGCAGGCTGCATTAGCAGAATCATGTTTTGTTTGTCAAGAAGCAAGGCCACCGTGACCCCAAATCAAATATAAATCCCAGAGAACACGGTAATAACAGCAAAACATATTGAAACCAGAATATCATTCACTGCCAAACAGATCTGTAGTGGGAAAAAGAAAACTAACGCTGTTATAACAACATGGGGAATCTAAACATTATTTCAAGACTGAAGCCAATCTGATTTCCTTTTCATAGGCAAAATAAACAGATAATGTCAATAGGCTAGAATTTTTCAGATGTCCATTTAATGTGTTTAACATCCCAACACTGCAGTTTAGTTTAAAAAAAATAATGATTTATTGTATTTATTTCAATGTAATGAAAAAATGACAAAATGACAAAAATTTGTCATGAACTTTCCTAATTAAAGACTGTACCATTTCATACAACAAATATTTTAATGCAAGCAATATTTTTGTTTCATTTAAATTACTGTGTAGCTTCTTAGTCAAAAGCAACACCTACAACAAACACTATTTAACAAAATAACAGGTTTACGTTAAGCACTTGCTGTTCTTTAATAAAATGCACGAACATTTCTCTTTTGTATTAGTTACCTTTAAAGTAAACACCCTCAGGCTGTAGTCATCCTCTTGAGTTACTGAGACAACAGTGATCTCTATGCCCTCATGGGTCACAGTGTCCTCAGGCCAGTACTCTGCACATTTCTGCTCAAGAAAACAAGGGAACGCATACACACAACATTTGTACATGTTAAACTAATACAGTCTGGCAGATACAGTCATCTATCCCTCCTTTGCTACATGGGTATGTAAAAGGCCTTATAATTTATGAGTGTTTTATCCCAGTTGGAAACAGTTTCACTAAAACATCCAATACACTCTATTTACATTTTTTCAAGAAAACACATCCAGTGTTAACAAAACTGGGGCCCACCTCTCTGCTCTTTTGGGGATTGAGGTCTTGAAAAAAGTTGACCTTGTGTCTAGGAAACCATTTTCATGCCGACTTGACTACATGTCGTTGTTCTTTAGTCTAATAAAAGACCCTCAAACACCCCAAGAAACCTCTGATACCATAAGGTTCTCTTTGCTAAAGAACGTACCGGTAGCACCACACATCCTCTCACTTATAAAACAGGGGGATGAGCTGGTCTATGACACATCTATGGTTTGCTTCACAACAGAGCCTTACAGAGTTTGGTGGTTAAAAAAAAAGTCTTTGTCTCATTTTATCAAAGCATATGGTTCCTGTCTCAGCCATGTTGATCAGATTCCATGTTTATGCTTCCTAGGGAGGGACAGAAAATGTCCCCAGACATGCCTCCCAAGCAATTCGTTTGTCTTTGGTTACATATAATTGCTGTGAAGAAAAAGCTGAGGCTAAAATAAATCTTTCCATTTACTGGGCTGTCTATGTTCTAACCCTCACCTAGCGTCATGAGATATGGATGATAACCAAAAAAGTGGCCGGGCTCAGGCTTAGAGAGAGGGTGAGGAGCTCAAAGTTGAGCTACTGCTTTTCCGCATTGAAAAGAGTCATTTGAAGTGGTGCGGGCATCTGATTAGGATGGTCTCTGGTGCCTCCATTTGGATTTTGTCCGGCCACATCCCAACTGGGTGGGAATCCTGGGAAAGACCCAGAACTCGCTGGAGGGATTATCCCATCTTGGCTGGGAACATCTTGGGATTCCCTCAGCATGAGTTCTATTTCATCCCTACTGACCGCCAGAGGCGGTGCTTCAAGCACTGAATGATCATTCTTGCGCATGCGCAGGTCGAGTACTAATGACAACAAAGTCACCTGTGACCTGCCGGGGACCCACGTGACTCTATATAGTCACGTGGCACCCGGCAATCAATCCCTTTTGTTCTTCTCGCGCGCAGGTGTGTTGAGGACAGGTGTGTGGTCGTGTGAAGCCGGTTGCTTCTGTGTATACCACTAATTTCCTAGCTGCTTGTTGCTGGTAGCCCCGTGACCGGGTTTGGTCGGAGCTGCGGGTAAGTCTCGCCCTCCAGGGGCTGCACAAGCTGCTTTCACCTTACCAGATCCGCGGTGACTGGTAAGTTTTTGTTCTTTTCTCAGCAGTAGTTTACTGTTCGCTTTGATTTGCCTCTTTTGTGGCTCTTTTGTCTCACAGTAGCGTTTCTGCTCGCGCTGAGTTTTCAGTTTGTTTATCTACACTCACCAGTAGCGTTTCTGCTCGCGTTGAGTTCTTCTACAGTTGTTTATCTACACTCCCCAGTAGCGTTTTCTGCTCGCGTTGAGTTCTTCTACAGTTGTTTATCTACACTCACCAGTAGCGTTTCTGCTCGCGTTGAGTTCTTCTACAGTTGTTTATCTACACTCCCCAGTAGCGTTTTCTGCTCGGGCTGAGTCCATTTTACTTTGCTGTTGTTTATCTGACTCACCAGTGGCGTCTCTGCTCGTGCTGAGTTCATCTTTGGTTGATTATCGATTTGCTAGTGGCGTTCTGCTCATGCTGAGTTTGGAACCTCTACGGGGGGTTTTCTGCAACGGAGTCGCCGGTAGCGTTTTCTGCTCGTGTTGACTTCTGTTGGTGGCAGGCTAATCACGCCTTTCAGCGGTATGATGCTGGATAATTTATGCTGCTCGTCCTGTCTGGCTCCACTTCAGCCCGACGACGGACATGACCTGTGTCCCTCCTGCCTCGGTGTGGAACATCTCCGGGAGGCGCTGTCAGATAACGCTTGCCCCAACTGTTGCGTCATGCCCCGGTCAGTCAGACTGGATCGGTTGGCTGCGCTGGAGCAGCCTACCGACTGGGCGGGCGCTGCGCCGCGTACTCATTTGCCGATGGGGAAAGCGATGTGCAAACGGTCTACTGTGGCTGCACCTTCGGTACCGACAAAACGAGCCAGACGGACCGATGCAGGGCGGTTGTCCACGAGAGTGGATCATCTCACTACTGAACTGGCCCAAATGAAAGCCCTCCTCCAGTCCTTTCAGACTGCTGATGATCGCGGCCCGGCTCTCCCTTCCGAGCAGGATGAAATGTCAGTCAACGCCGATGATGCTGTTTCTGTGGCGGCCTCTGGCACCCATTTCTGTGAGGACCTGCCGGAGCTGGGCTCCGGGGCCTCTGGGTCGGACTCCATTGCCTCCCAGGAGGACACGGCGGAATCTGTGACATCCGCTATTAGAACGGCTCTTGCCCGTTTACAGATTAGTGTTCCTCAGGCCCAGCCTACGGCTTCCAGCGCCTTCTTTAAGCGCAGTAGGTCAGAGACTGCCTTTATGGTTCCTCCCTCGGCGGAGTACGTGCGGGAACTCCATGCTTGCTGGTCAGACACCAAGGCGCTTTCGCGTCTGACGACGGATGGCAGGGTCCTGGCAGCTATGCTGGAGGCCCCCAAGGTTGGCTTGGGGCAGATGCCAGCGGTGGAACCGGGCATTGCCTCTCTTATTATCCCACCTGATGAGGCTTTGCGGTCCAATGCCCGTTGTCCGCGTCCTCAGTGCCGTATTACCGATGACCTTCTCTGCAAGGCCTATGACTCTGGGGCCCGCATGGGCCGGATTGGGAACTCTCTATCCCATCTTATGCTGGCCCTGTCTTCCTCCTTGGAATCTGTTCCACTGGATCATGCCACGCAAGGCCTGGTTGATGCATCTCTGCAGGCCTTTGCTCTTATGTCGAGGGAACTTGGACGCACACTATCCACACTGGTTCACGCTCGCCGCCAAGTCTGGTTGGCGCAGTCACCACTTACTGAGCCTTGTAGGAGGACCCTCCGGGCCCTGCCTGTGGTTCCGGGGGAACTTTTTGGTTCTGCGGCACTGGACGCCTTGGACCGTACAGCTCAGGCTTCTAGAACGAGGCAACAGCTGGCAGGGCTTCACAGACGTGATCGCCAGCCAGTCAGCACCTGGGCGGCTGCGGGTCCTTCACGGAGGTCCTCAGGGCCTTCTCCTTCTTCCACTGAGCCCCAGGGGCTGGTACCAGGTCAGAGATCGGTCCAGAGACCTGCTCCAGATCGGAGAAACAGGGCTCGAGACCAAGCTGGGACGAGGTCCTTTCATCCCTTTCGAGCCGCGCAGTCTGGCCGACGTCCTCCCGGGCCTTCGAAGGGCCGGGGGGCCCGCAGATGATGCCTTAGGGCCGGCGGTCGGTTATTTTTCCCCGGGTCAGCTCAGCTTCTGGGCTGCCCACACCCCGGACTTGTGGGTGTTGTCCACCCTGTCCCGGGGGTACCGTCTTCAATTCCGCCGCCGGCCACCTATCCCTGGCCGGGTCAGGATGACTGCGATCTGCGACCCGGTGAAGGCACAGGCACTGAACCAAGAAATCTGCACCTTGCTGGCCAAGGGTGCTATAGTGCCTGTGGACCCCCTGCTGGATCCAGGGGGCTTTTATTCCATGTATTTTCTGGTTCCGAAGAAGACCGGGGGCCTGCGTCCAGTCTTGGACCTCAGAGGCCTGAATGTGTACTTGAAGGTCATGCCCTTTCATATGCTGACCACCAAGGAAGTGTTGCAGGCGATTTCCCCAGGCGATTGGTTCACTTCCGTAGATCTCAGGGATGCTTATTTTCACATCCCAATCGCTCCGCCCCATTGGCGGTTTCTTCGTTTTGCTTTTCAGGGGAGGCATTTCCAGTTCAGGGTCCTCCCGTTCGGACTTTCACTGTCTCCCAGGGTGTTCACCCGATGTGTTGCGGCGGCCCTCTCTCCTCTGCAGGCACAAGGATTGAGGATCCTCCCATATCTGGACGACTGGCTCATTTGTGCCGCGACACAGGACCAGGCGGTTCGGGATACTCGGTTAGTGCTCCATCATGTGGGATGCTTGGGCTTGCAGGTGAACATGGAGAAAAGCACTCTGACTCCTTCACAGGAGACTGTCTTCCTGGGCATTGCCATGGATTCCATCTCAATGGCTGCTTGCCCGTCACCCCAGCGGGTGGACAGTATATTGAGCATGCTCCCGGAATTCGGGCGCGGCATGGCACCGCCTTTTGTGCGGTATCTTCGACTTTTGGGCATGCTCACAGCTGCGTCTGCCGTAGTGCCCTTGGGGCTGCTGTCATTGCGGCCCCTCCAGATGTGGTTGAACAGCTTGAATCTGGATCCCGCACGGTACACTCATCGTCTCCGCAGACTTCGGGTGGGGCCTCAGTGTCTTCAGTCTCTGTCCCAATGGAGGGTGAGGTTGTTTATGACCACAGGGGTCCCGCTCGGTTCCCTCCCGTGTCGTCGGGAAGTTGTGTTTACGGATGCATCCTCCACGGGCTGGGGTGCGACTTGGCGGGGTCAAATGGCACAGGGGACATGGTCCCGGCGGCTGAGCAGGGAACACATCAATGTCCTAGAGTTACAGGCTGTCTTTCTGGCTCTTCAGAGCTTTCTTCCAGGCTTGCAGGGGAAGCATGTGCTGGTGAGGTCAGACAACACCACAGTGGTTTTTCACATCAACCACCAGGGGGGAACCAGGTCAAGGAAACTGTTGTGCTTGACTCGACGGCTTCTGACCTGGGCAGCTCCATGCATAGCCAGCCTCAGAGCAGCCTACATACCAGGGCCGGAGAATGTGCCAGCAGATTTTCTATCCCGTCGGAAGCCGCTTCCAGGGAAGTGGAAGCTTCACCAAGAGGTAGTGGAGCGCATCTGGACGGTCTTTGGCAGGGCGGCCGTGGACCTCTTTGCCTCAAGGGACGCATTTCACTGTCCCCTTTGGTTCTCATTGGACAACACCAGCCCTCTGGGCCGCGATGCCCTGGCACACGACTGGCCCCGGGCCCTCCTTTATGCCTTTCCGCCATTCGGCCTCCTTTTTCAGACTCTCCTCAGGGTGCGTCAGGAGGGGCACAGGGTTCTGCTGGTGGCCCCCTACTGGCCAGCGAGGACTTGGTTTCCTCTACTGTGCGAGCTCAGCTCCGGCTCGCCAATGCGTCTCCCCTCCAGGAGAGATCTTCTTTCCCAGGTGGGGGGTCAGATTTTGCACCCCGAACCGGACCGGCTCCAGCTCTGGATTTGGCCCCTGCAGGGCCGGGGTCCACCTTCTCAAGATACCCTGGGTCCATAGGGCATACGATGGCTAATGCATGGGCACCGTCCACGCGAGCTGTCTATGCTAACAAGTGGACGGTCTTTGCGACCTGGTGCCGTGATAGGGGGCAGGACCCGGTGCAGTGTTCAGTTTCGGACATCCTGACCTTCCTGCAGGCATTGCTGGATCAAGGACGGTCTCCATCTACCTTAAAGGTGTATGTGGCTGCCATTTCCTGTTGGCATGTTGGGCTGAATGGTTTTTCTGTGGGCCGAGACAAAGAGGTTGTACTGTTTTTAAGGGGTGCTCGGCGTTTGCACCCACCCAACCGCCCTGTGGCACCGGCCTGGGACCTTTCTCTTGTGCTTGAGGCTCTTCGGTCCCTCCCATTTGAGCCCCTGGCATCGGCAGACCTCAAATGGCTCTCACTAAAGACGGCGTTCCTTTTAGCTATGGTTTCTGCAAAACGTGTGGGGGAATTACAGGCTCTCTCGATAGCCGAGCCCTGCTGCCGGTGGAATCCTGATGGCTCGGGTGTTACACTGTGGTCTGACGTTGCATTTATTCCTAAGGTATCACTGGCGGCTGGCAGTACCCAGCCGCTCCATCTTGCTCGGCTTGACACCGGGAGCCCCTCTGAACCACTGTGTCCTGTTCGTGCCCTTGAGACGTATATCGATGCCACGGCATCCTTCCGAAAGACTAATAGCCTTTTTGTTTGCTACGCTGGCTCACGGAAAGGGCAGGCACTTTCCAAGCAGCGACTTGCACACTGGGTTGTGGATTTGATCTCCAAGGCTTATGCCTTGCAGGACCGGCCACTGCCGGCGGGAGTGAAGTGCCACTCTACACGGGGCATGTCGACGTCGTTTGCTGCCATGACTGGGGTGCCATTGGATGTTATATGCCGTGCGGCCTCCTGGAAATCACCTAGTACCTTTACTCGGTTCTACAGGGTGAATGTGGCTGCGCCCCATCCGCTTCAAGGAATTTTGGAGCAGCATGCCTCTACATCACATTAGGTGGGTGGTGTAGTCGCTGTTCCTTGTTGCTGATTCCTCGTGACCTTGTTGATATGAGTCATCCAGTGCTTGAAGCACCGCCTCTGGCGGTCAGTAGGGATGAAATAGAACGAGGGTTACTGCCGTAACTACGGTTCTATGAATCCCGGATGACCGCCAGAGTGCTTGGTCCCTCGGAATCTCTGCTTTCGCGAGAAGATTGAGGGATTGATTGCCGGGTGCCACGTGACTATATAGAGTCACGTGGGTCCCCGGCAGGTCACAGGTGACTTTGTTGTCATTAGTACTCGACCTGCGCATGCGCAAGAATGATCATTCAGTGCTTGAAGCACCGCCTCTGGCGGTCATCCGGGATTCATAGAACCGTAGTTACGGCAGTAACCCTCGTTTGATGATTTTGCTGAGGAGGAAGATGCTTGGAGTTTCCTCCTGGACCTATTGCCCTCATGACCTGATCTGAGATAGGTTCAAGGTAATGGATGGTTGGATCTGAAGTGATAAAAGTGAAGCCGAAATTACAAAAAGGCTTTAGTAACATTTTTTTTTGTGGTAATCAGTGGAGGTGAGAATACTTGTTAAATTGGTTATTTTGGCAAATAAAGTAACTTCTGAATGTGAATTTTCCTCCACTCCATTAATGTATTCATGATAATCATTGGATTATTTCTTTCTTACATTTTTCAAGAGCGATTATGCCACTAAGAATTTTAAAAAAGATTTCATTATAAGGCTTTTTACTCATCTTTACTATGGACAGCTATTATCGAGGAGGGTGCAGCAACATAATCATTATTCCTGTCTCCACCTCGTTCTTCTCCTCCAGATTGGTGATCATCACAATAATCGGGCTTCTCTCCTGCCACACCATCCTCCAGAAGTCTCCCACTGTGTTCACAGTAGGGCCCTGCGTGGCAATGTAAGCTTGTTCCTCATCCCCATAACCCTGCGCAGGCACAGGGAAACATGGCAAGATGGGACAGTTATCAGCAAGAAATAAAACAGCAGTTTCACAACCACATAGCTGCCTGGTAAAACAAACATTTCCCTTACTTTGAGATAATTCGCATTAATGTAGGTTGAAAGAAAATCATCTTCATCCTGTGACTTCAAGATGACTCTGCTGTGTGTATCTGTAGGTGGAAAGGGTGACAAAATCATAAGAGCATTGAATGGTTTCACTGAATTGTGAGTCTTAGTGGTAATATATGGAACTTTCACTGAGCAATATGGATAATTAACAGTTATTTAAGGAGAGATATACAAAAATTTATATACTTTCATCTGTGATTATCTTGATTTGCAGGCATACTTACTGGGTAAAATGGTCTTGTAGCGATTTTTTCTCACAAGCCCTGGGTAATTATACTCCTTAGGGTCCACAAAGTTCATGGGAGTTTCCTGCCAGTAATGAAAGAACAGTTGGCGCTAGAAAAATCTATTCAGGCATCCCCTTCTGCCAAACACTAAGAAAATAATATCCAGAGACATGAAGTCATCGGCTGCCCTTTGCAGCAAGCTATTGCTGTCTAATTGTACTCGACCTACGGGGTTTTGCAAGCGCTTGTGTGATATCGAGTGCAAATCTTCATGCCTAACAGACACTGAAATCCTCTGTGGGTTTTTTATATGCAGAAAACATTTGTAGCCCTCCGTCCTTCGCCCACTGACAGGCGCTAGAAAAGCTTACGGGTGTGCGGTGAGCTTGGTGGGGTGGTTGTGCATGTGTGGGTGTGTACATTAGTGCCTGCGTCTATGAATGCGTGTCAGTGTCAGCGTATGTCTTTTCCGGTGAGTCTCTGCTAATCTAAGAGTGTAGGTGGCTGAGCTGCTGTTGTTGCACTCACATAAAACTCCGCCTGCAGGCTCTGGTCATCCATGGCCCTTGTGTGCAGCATGGCAGGGGTCAGGACGTGCGTTCCCTGTCGGAGGTACTCCTGGGCCGACTGGTCTCGAGGAGAGAGCTGAGCCCCGTAGCCGTAGGGTTCTGTACATCCTGGCGTGCACATGTCCAGCGTCAGAGAAACATTGGAGCCTCTCCTGTGGGATTCAGCCAGGGTTAGTTGGCACGGATGAGGAGTATGTGCACTCATTTACTGCCTAAAATTACAAATGAACATCGTTCTGTCTCTCTTTCACTACCTAGAAATGCTTTTCTCATGACACAGCTCTGTGTGTGCGGAATGCCTCACTCTAACCTCTCCTGAAGCCCCACTGGGGTGACGGTGAGTGTGGAGGCATCTCCTTCCATCCTGGTGTCTGAGCCCATGTCAAAGACTGGCGTCTGAGGTACTGGGTCAAGCTCCATCAGATCCTCCTGGGCATCAGTCCACTCTGACAGGGTGAAGGAGGGTTGGCGGCTCACAGACTGCCGCCGATCACCGATCTCTCTGGAAATTGTTCCTGATGACCACAAGCCAGTTCCATAACACCACTTAGACACCATGTGGATCACCTGAGACAAACAGAAAAAATCAACTTGCTGATTCATCTATTCAAAATGCACAACAGGGGGTAGAATCTTGAAGTTTAAGTAATTAATCTCTTTATATTTTGCTTCCATAGAGACAAACTGAATTTTTTGGTAATGCATCATTTGTATACATACGACTCAATACCATAAACCTTTACTGATTATGTCACATTGCAGGTTTTTGATGTATTTTATTGGTATTTTAAGTTATGGACCAACATACAGTAAGTAGTGTGTTTAAGAAGTGGAAAGAAAAAGATGCATGGTTTTATATAATCATATATAATTCTGACTGTGTGGTGCGTATTTGTACACTCTACACTTTAGTCAATAGTTTACAGATGACTTTTAACTTAAATTATAACAGAAGTTTTTGAGCCATATTGCTTCCAGCTTTAAACAGATCTTGAAATATTTGTGTCCTTGTCTCTGCAAAACCATGCTTTTGTAGAAGAGAGGTGAAATAATGTAAGTCTTAATATTACAAGGCACTGAGAAATTTAAGCATCAAAAGTTATTCTTAACGATTTGATAGAAAATTTATGACAAAAAGACAACCAATTTCAGACAGATTTTTGCTGTTTATTCAATCTGTTATAAAGACCTAATTTTATCATTTACTGGATGTATATTTAATTCTTAGCTTGATCTTTAGTCAATTTGTTTCCTTTCAAAGCTTAATATATTATTTATTCATGTAGACACAATATTTCAATATTTAGGAATCTTTCCCCCAAAAAGCACAAAAGTCCACAAAATATTAAATATTGAGTATTTTACCATGATAACAAAGATTGCCACTCCAATGACCGCTGTGCCGCTTACAATCCAGTTGTGCTGTGTGGTGTTTTGTACCTCTTTCATCAACACTGTAGACTAATCAATGAAGAGGCGTGCACAGAAACAATTAGTTAACAGGTTAGACAGGTTTCACATTCAAAATTAACAGTGGGATAATGGATCAATACTTACGTCCATTCCAAAAATTGCTTGACATGGTAAAAAGAAGCCTAAGTAGAAGTCGATGACCTGAAGGGCTTTGTAGAAGGAAGAGAGTGGTCCATTTCCTTCCAGCACAAAGAACACCCAATACCCCTGGGAAGAGGGAAATAGAATAGAATAGAATAGAATAGAATTACTTTATTCATCCCAGCAGGGAAATTATTTCGCAGTTACAGCAGCATAGAGACAAGACACACAACAACCACCACTGAGTAGCAATTGTAGACAAGATAAAAATAAAAATAAAATATAACATGCTGTCAATATAAAAAGCAGCTTAGAGTAGTCCTTGCAAAGATTCAAAAAAATGCAGATACAGTATGTATATGTAAATATATGTACAGCAAGTGTGCCAGTGTATTCAGATGACATTCTCCATCTCAATCATTGGTGATCCCAAAGCATTCCCAGGCTATAAGAGGTTTACTTTATAGTTCACCCAGTTAAGTTCAAGGTCTGTCTCCAGGGCTCCTCATTGCATCCTAATAAGATGCCTAAACTCCTTTCGATGCAGAGGAGCTGAGGCTTCACTCTAAGCTTCACCAAGATCTGGAGCTCATCAGCCTATCCCTGAGTTCAGCCCAGTCACTTTATGGAGAAACACAGTTTTTTTTTTGGTTGCAAAGCTTATTATTTGGTGCATATTTCATGACTACCGGTAAAGGGTTGACAAATGAAGCATTAATTTGCAAGTTTTGCTACTTTGCTCACATTTTTCTTCACCTTGACAACCAAAGCAATCACTACATCACTGCAGACGAAACCCCAATCTGTATCCATTTCCTGCTTCACCTTGTGACTACTCAAAGACAAAACAGCAGGACATCTGAACTCCTTTGCTAGAACCAAATGTTGACGTAACGCAGAGTGTACAGTTCACCTTTTTCTGGCTCCCCTCTACAGAATCCACCTTAACATTATGGTTAGGTTTGAGTTCCTCGTGGGCATGTTGTTCAAGGCTTGTCCTGGTAGGTCTACTTATGCCACTGGTCTTATTGAAGCAGTCAGACAATGAGCAACCTGAAGACCTTTATTATTGACACACCATAGGAAACCAAAAACTTTGAATGAAATGGGGACAATACTGGACCGGAGCATAAACCTGGTGATGGAGCCATGGCTCTTGGGACTCAAAATACCCACAGGAAAGCTTAACCATGTGAGCCCACCACCTGACCAGGAGGGACGAGTGATTTTAGAGATGGATGGCAGGCGAGGGCGAGAACTACAGACTACTCCAAACTCTACTATGATGGTGTTGCAGTATCAGTAAATACAAAACCTTAAATTACATTCCAGTTGATGGCTGTTCCTAGCTGCTGATAGAAATTGTCATTTTACTGCATTGCAGTTGTTTCAAAGACTGTATTGTGGTACTTCTCCCCTTTTCTTCACATTAATCAGACATGAGTTACATAAAAAACATATAGAAAGATGTGATGGAACACCACAGAAGTATAGCAAGTAAAATACATGTGGCAAAATTAATCGATCCTTCATTAAATACCACCGTTACACATCAGAACACAGTTGTAATTTAATTAAGAAAAATATATATTATTTGATATACATACTGTGACTTGAGAGCTGATGAACAGTGCAGCCCAGCACTGAAGCTCCACAAACAACGCATACACTTTGTGGATAAACACTTCCTCTCCCTCCTGGCTTTGGCCTCCATCTTTACAGTCAGACACACCATCCTTTTTAGCGGCTCCATCACCTATCTTTTCCACCTTTGTGGGTTCATCCAACCAGACGGGGTCCTCATCGGGCCTCAGGAAGATGGAGTCTTCAGTGTGGGAACGAGTGGAGCTGCTCAGCCGGCGGGTCATGATCCCCCTGTAGAATGAGGGTAAAAAGAAAGAAAGGAATTTTAGGACTTCATCTAGATGATTGTCCAGTAGAGACAGTAAAAAAAAATCTCCAGCTTTCTGTTTGAACATTGTGATGGTTCAGTGACTTGGAACATTGTCTGAGATATTTAGAAATACATCCTTGGTGTAGAAAATGTTTCTTTTTCCTTTCCTTTTGGCCAACAAGGTATATATATTTTAAAATGTTCCAACTCTATTGTTTTTACTGTTTCTATATGTGCTTACTGTATTTATGAAGTTGTGAACATTTGGTTTTAAATGAGCACGTGTATGGCAGAAAATATTGCCCTTTTTCCACAGGCCTACTCACATGTACAGCGAAGCGACATAGAGTGGGTCTCATCTCCGGATCCTCTTGTCTCCTTTAGATGGGACTCTATTGTGTGAAATATGTGTGTGTGCGTGTGTGTGTATTTTAGAGAGATGAGTCAGGGGTAGCGTGTTTACAGCCCTGTCCGTCACCTTGGCAACAGAGTGGCACTCATCCCTCTCATCCAACCCGAGCATTATCATGTACTGAATTCACACACACACACAGTCACACACACCTTTGTAACAGTCAGCAGTGGATTCAGAGGCTCTTTCTGCCCTCTACTTTTATCTTTCAGCCATTAATGAAGATGTTTTGTACATTTGGCGGATTGCCACCACGTGATTTGTGTGAATGTGTGAAAGTGAAAGCCTTTGAGAGCAGTGATGTGCTCTTTTTTTATTATTATTCTGAATGTGTTGCTGATGGCTAAATTTGTCATGTGTGAGTTTGGAACCATTTATTTTTTTTTTTATCAATGACAAACAACTAACAATGAATGTTCCCTCATAATAAAAGCACAAAACAGCAATGGAGATGACTTACAGGGAGGTGAGTTAACTAAGTATAGCCTGTACCCTTGTCAACAGAACTAAAGTCAATATATTTTTTAAATTTAACTCCTTTATTTAACAAATGCTGAAATCAAAGTACTAATTTATGGGTTTATTGCTGACATTTAAAAATACTATCCTGTGTTTTTTTCACACTAAATATCCACTTTTCAGTTATTACTGTGTTATATGCATGGCAGCCATATTGGATTGCCAGATTGGGATCTGTGAATATCCTTTCACTGAAATTTAGTGGGACTGTTATGTTAGGTTTTACAAATTGAAACTTTAAGTTTTCAACTTCTGAGTAAAAATGATCTGAATAACTGAACCATATTTTTCAACTAATCACGGAACATGATTTGTTTTCTTTGTGCGACGTTGAATATGTTGTTTTTATGACACAAGAAAGCAGATTGAAAATGTCTGAATCAGATATACTGTATATCTCAGTAGGGCATTGTCAAAACAAAAAACACTTAACTACCATTTCTTAACATTTTGAGCATCTCTCAATCTGAAAGAAATATAACATTCCTTGCTATTAAGTGTGTGCAGCTCTAGCTGTTCGTATGCTACCTCTCCTCCAGTCACCACAAGGGGTGCTAATGCACTTACCTACAAGAGATGGCAGGGAACTGGTGAAGGAGGCGGATCACATGATCGGTTTGAATCCTGTATCCCGTGGCAACTGGTTGTTGTCAGCCATTGTGAGGCAGAGTTGATTCTGAAGGACACAAGACAACAGCCGTGTGTTGCATCGCTGGATTTCAGATTAAATAAACTAGAAAGAACATAAGAATGACGATCACTGCTGGGTTCAAAATAAAGTAAAACCACTGTGCCCAAATAAGCTGGTCACACTGAGGCTTGCTTCATGAACCAGTTTCCTTCAGAGGTGGATCAAGGTAGGCCATTTGTCACCTTCCAGTTGAGGATGATGTAAGGTGACACAATAAGCTGTCAATATCTCGTTCCTTCTCCCTTCGCTCCTTGTCTTTTCTTCCCTGAGAGGCAGGGGGATGATTCAAGCCAGACTTTGCCAACACCCTCAGAAACACATTCAGATAGCTCCAGTCACATCAGTATGCATGAAGTGAAGCCTTCCCCGCGCTACTCCTCTCTCCTTTCCACCATCTCCCCTCCTCTCCCTCTGTGCCACTGGACCCCAATGGCCGGAGTGGGTGAGCTCAGCGGAATATGAGACCACAGCAGAAGCTGAAGATGCTTTTCTGTGTGTTAGTTTGAGGAAGAGAGAGTGCAGGTGATGAACAGAAGGGAGCTGCTTTGAGTCCTTTTCTTTCTCTCTTTTCCTCCCTGTGAAGGTGGTTTGAAGTGATGACGCCAGCTAGCACTGCTCGTAGCCATGGCAATGTGCATACAGGCAATGTATATGAAGCATGCTCACAAACACACACAGAGCCGCGCACACACATCCGAGGATCTTGTTGGATAAGAGAAAGTTCAGCGTCCTTCCGTTTTTAAGTGACAGGTGAACATCTAGATGAGTTTGAGGAGGGATGAATGGGAGGATATTTTTTGTATGAAGGTTGTCTCAAGCAATGACGCAGCGAGGTTGGCGTTTTGGTAACTGTGGCAACCAATACTTTATGTTATGCGCACATACACCCCTGCGAGCGGGCAAATACACCACACACACACACCTGAGCACCCCTGCATGTGCATGAAAAAAAGAAAAACAAACATACATCAGCAGTACAAGAGCACCAAGAATAGCTATGTTTGTACAAAAAGTGCTTTGGTTGCTGAGTGAGTTGTTTGAAGCATTTATTGTCTGCGCATGTTTTGATGATTAATTTTTAGTCAGAAATTACAAACACAAGCAAAACATACATTTATTTAATTTTTGTTTACTGAAACTTAAATTCAACACATATGGAGAAAGTAAGCTCTACCATTTTTCAGCCTTTTTAAAAATTGAAAATAATGTATGTTTTTTTCTTTTTTGCAATAAAAAAATATGTGGGCCAGCTTGTTTAAAGTAAATTGAAGAAACAGTCCCTCCTCCAGTATACAGTGGTCAGAATTAGGTGCCTTTGTGTGAATATTTTTAAAAACGAGCCAGTTTTTCATTTTTCTTTGCCACTAGTTTTGTCTCTTTTGCGCTAAAATTTAATGTCATTTAAATTGAAAAAAATTTAAATGACATTAAATTTGTAAAAAAAATTCATGTAAATGTCAATTAATGTAGTCCCAGTGACAAAAAGAAAAATGGACAGAATTTGAATTTTAATATTTTGTATTTTAAATGAAAATCAATGTTTTTGGGGGGATTTGTTTTTCTTTGCATCATTGCGTTTATCCAGAAATGTAGTGAGGATTCAGAAAAGAGAAAGCAGGTTTATCTTTGAATAATATATTTCTGTATTTCAGTCTTAATCATTTTCTGTTGAAACATTTTGATCCCCTGGAATGATAAGAAATATTTTTCTTTGGAATTGCAGGATTAACAGACTGAAATAATTATGCTATGTATTCACAGTTATGTTTCCAAGACTTTTTCAAATGTTTTTATGTCAACAAAAACATAAATTATTAGATAAGTTCATTAAAGTTTTATTTATATATGACATTTACATCCCCTTCATTTTTTACTCATTAATTTGATGTTAAATTATGGTAAAAGCATACTTAGACCAAATGAAATTAAGGAAAATAAGTCAACCTGGCTGCTGATTCAGCTTAAATTCTGTTTGAAGGTCTTCTTCTGTAGAGTCCTTACAAACATCGCCTTCTACCTCCTCAAATGCGTTTCCTTTAAGGAACCTAGAGTCCATCTGAGTCGAAACAGAATTATACAACCACCCTGTGGCATCTGTTTGAGAAGTACCGCCGTACCAGGACTGACGAGAGCTGACAGATGTGTAAAAGCTCTTTCCGAAAATCAGGAACAAGGGGAATTAATGTGGTGACAGCTGGCTCGTGCTTTAATGGCTATTTCTGATTCTTTGGAATTATATCTGGAGATGTATCCAAATAAGCTGATCCGTCCTATTTTTCAGTGTTTTATTTGATTTGTCTTCCATTAGTAAAATAACATTTTCAGACGGTGGGAGTATTTACAGTTTCCAGGTGAATAAAGAGTGAGTATTGCCGTGCTTATGTAGCACAGAGAGATGAGGTAGGAGGAAACGCTTACAGAAAGTGATGAAGGGATGGTAACATGAGATAAAGTCATGAGACCTCTCTCATCGATACACACAAACACACACCGATACAAACTTGACATTAAAACACAGGGAAAAATCACAATGACCTTAAAATGAAACATCCTGCATGTCTGCAGCTTTCCCCTGTTCATCCTAAAAATAATCAATCAATCCAGTCTACAATTTCTGGCAGTGACTCAAACAGGCACTGTAAAGATAAATCTCAAAAATATTTACTCAAGGCCACAACTAATAACTAGCTAAACTGTGTGAATAATTAGGATGTGCTGCATGGCAAAGTGATTTTCCAGGCTGCTGGAGATAAATCTGGATTCCCGTTGTGTTACATGACTGCGCTGCATCAAAGCTCCAGTGCAGGAATGGCATCCTCTGGCAGTCATTCATACTAAGACGAAACACCATTCATATCACGTACATGCTACGGTGAGTTAGAGCGACCACACAGTGCAGAGCTGGATGGATTAGTAATGAATCATCCGGGGAGGTGGACTGTTGCATGTCTCTATTTGGCAACTCCCACATAGTCACATGGAAATTTTACAGAAAATCTGCGTTTTGCTCATGTTCAGAACATAAAATATTTATGTCACGGCAACAATGAGGAGCCAACCTGTTGGCAAATGGTCTGTTTCATCTGTGTGGGAATGAACAGAGCAGGAAAACTGTGACACATCCCTACCTTTTTTCCAGTCAGGATAGTAAAAACCATGGGGGCTTTTGGTGAGGAATTGGTATTCACCTCATGTCGCACAGCCACAGAGTGGGGGAAAGACGGGAGAGACAGGGGAGGGGAAGAGGAGGGGCGGTGGGGGGTTGATATGCTGGAACAGTCATAGCCTGGAGTCTGGTTTGGATGAGTCTTCTTACCTGGCTGAGCTCGTCTTCACATCACCATCTGCTGCTCTGCTCCCCTCCGAGTCAAAGACCAGGAGCCAAACACCAACTAGCACGCCAATCCCTTTACTGCTCCTCTATCTGGGAAAAGAGGGAGCGTGTTTGCATGTGAGAAGGAGACAGACTGACAATGAGAGGCAAAGAGGGATAGAGAGAGAGAGACAGAGAGAGAGAGAGAGAGAGTCAGAGGGTCTGCATGAGGTTTGGAAAGGCGAAGAAGGCAAACATAGCTGTTTGTCCGGCTGTGAAGATGAGACGAAGGAGCCGAAGTGTGATGGGCTCTCTTTTGTTTGTATCCTGGAGGAGAGCGAGATCCACAGGCAGCAGCTTCGTCTAGGTATATGCAGCAAGAGGCTGTGTGGTAGCCTTGGCAACAGAGCTAGAATGAGAGAGAGTCAGTGAGGGAGCGAGCGAGAGAGAAAGAGAGATAGAGAGCGCGACTGGGGGTGTGTATGTGAGTGTGTGTGTATGTTTATTGGCAATTCTAAGGGGACACAAAACTGGTCCTACACACATCTAAAGCAAGGTTGCCACAACGTAAACCAGTTCATTTTCAGAATAAAACCATGTTATTAGATTCATCCTCAAAGTGGCTGCATCATAGCATTTTATTTTTTTTACCTGGGGCAGAATATAGATCCTAATTGGTGACAGGCTTTATTAAACCAACATGAATAAACTACAAGCTTGGACTGAGCGGCAGTAAATGTCATGTGCCATCTTGTTTCCATCAGCACTCACCTCTAGACCGATTGTGAATCACACTCCACATTACAGATCAGAGCAACATGTGTAGGTGAGCAGCCTTTGCCCCATGCTCCCACCCTTTTTGGGGTGAAAACAAGCCTTCACCTTTGCCTGGCAGTGATGTTGCATTCAATTTAATCTGAACTTGGAAGTGGGAATGATATCACAACCGAAAAGGTAATGGTGTCCCTGTAGCAAGTCTGAAAACCAGCGCCATTTGTAAATGTTGCACTTAGTGACCAATATATAAACTTTAGGAATACGAGCAAAGCCATTTTCCATCTGTGTTACTCAAGCATATTCTCTGATAGAGGTTCTATTGTCATATATTTGAAAAAATTTCAGAGATTTAAATATTAGAGGGAATTGAACAGCAACTACTACTTAGCAAACGCTATATATTATTTTTAGGTTGAGGTCGGTTAGAAGCTTTGACCTTTTAAGTAGTAATAAATCAGAAACTGTTTCTTAAAGTACAGTTAAAAAAAACAAGCATTTTGTTTTAGCAAGAGAGACCGTTGTCAATTTGCATAAAGTCATTCTCTTCTTAATTCTCAATCCTTAATGGGGAAGTTCAAAATCCTGAGATCCAAGTTTTCAAAATCAGTTGTCATGCCACCAAACCTTGTTGGTTCCTAACCAAATTCAACCTTATAATCTGACACAGCTCTGTTGCTCACAGAACCTAATAATAATCCATTAATCATTGATTTAATTAAACCAATTCCTCGCAAACAGGAAATTCAGAGAAAGACGTTGAGATTACCTTGCGCAAGCAAAACCTAACTCACAGAAAAAAAAAGAGAAAATCCCACAAGATTTAAAACAAAGGACAATTTAAATATTTCCACTGCTGTCTAATCTGTGATGAATTGTGAATTTATGTAGATATTGACTGGTTATTGTCTGTGCAATGTGCATTCCTTGATCCATTTGGAATGAAATGGAATCCAGCTCAAATCCACAGAAGTTTTAGCAAAGTAACCAATTATAATTGACCTTATTTAGCTCAATAACTAGAACAATTCATGATGAGTTATCCATTGACAGAAGAACCAAATAAGTTATCAATGTAAAAAATGGTTAAAATTCCCTCCAGCTATGTGAAAGCAGCAACCTTCCTCTGTTTCAAGAACCAATGACATCAGATGTATATATAGCAACAGCACCAAAACATTCCCTGCTATGTAAATAGATGTCTTCCAATGTTTCCTATTTAATATTTTACAACATAGCGTAATTAATAAATGACAGAGTCACTGTCCTCCTAAGTGACAAAGATGTGAGTGTGTGTGTAAAGAGGAGAGCGTCACATCATAACACATCACTGAGCAGTGAACACCCCCGACTGTCGCCTCCTCTGCTCCAAGCTGCATGCTCTGCCAACCCACCTCCGTCTCTTATCTCAACCACCCCGCCTGGCCCCCCATCACCACTACCCAGTTCTGTTCTCTCCATCATCTTCATCATTTCCTGATACCTACTGTCTCTGATTTTCTTTTTCTCCTCTAAGACTGATTGTCATTTCTTGTCTCTCCCACTTTCAGTGAATCGTGCTCTCTCTCTCTCTTTCCTCTCCCTCCTTCCTGCCTGGCCATATGGTATCCTTTCCCCTGTCATCTCTCTGAACTCACCCGCAGAAAACAGCAACTATAGGATCAAAACAAATGCTAGGGCAGGAAATACAAGCACTGGATCTCACTTTTTGAAATATTTCTCCTTTTTTATTTTTGCAAAAGATATTTACACTGATCTGAAGCATGGAAGAAATACAAAGATTTTTTTTTTTTAATGTGCAAGTTGGTGCAAGTGGGTGATGTAATGTTAGAATATTTAACTTTTTTCTTTTGGTATCATGCAAAATAGACTTCCTTTTTGTAAATAAAACATGTTGTCCAGTCACTGAGTCTACATACTAAAGATTATACAAATCATAATGCTGCTTAAAGACTCCGAAATCTGGACTGCATTAGTTCACACCTTGTTTAAAATCTATAAATTATGGATTTGTCAAACATAACTTGGATTACTGATTACTCTGCACTCACGGAAGATGCTTTGAAACAGTTTGGGAATAATGAAACCTTTAATCTTTTTCATAAGTGTGTTTGTGATGATTAAACAACCTTTCTAAATCATCAAACAATGTTAAAGCAGTATCAATTAAAACAAACATAACAAAATAGCATCTTAAAGTAGCATGCTTATATCTTTCTAAATGTTCAATGGTGAAACGATTTATTTGCAAAAAAAAGCAATCAGAACCTTTTGTAATTGCTGACCAGCATATTGAATGCTTCCACTGGTATTTGGCAGTTTATCGTTTTGTTGATGAGCTCCATGTGTTTGAGGCTGCAAGGTCTTCTTGTCAACATCCGAACATTCAGCTTTCTCCAAAGATTTTCTGTCTGATTCAAGTTAGAACTTTAGCTGGACCTCTCTCCAGAATTTTATTATCTGCAGTCAGAGGAAGCCCACTGATAAAAGTATTCAGGAATCTGTCAGCGTCCCATGTTGTGACTCAGTAATATTTGCTCTTTTCACCTTGGAAAAATTTCTCAAATTCCTCAGATTGTGAGGACAGCCTTTGTTCACGAACCAGAGATTTATTTTAGTCACAATCAGCTCTGAGGTCTGACTCAAGTCATTTCAAAACATATTTGCTCTGATTTTCTTTTGTTGGGTTGACTGTACGCTTGGACCAGGTCTTGAGAGTAATAAGTTAAGGAAAGGAGTAATGTGAATTACAAAATAGCAGTAATTGCAATATGTTACAGTTACAGAAAAAAAAATCTGTAATTAAATGACATGTTTTATATATAAAGTTGCACATGATTAAATATTCTATTACATCTAATTATATTATCTCAAAATGTAAGGCAATATGTCCATGAATATTTTATTTTTTACATGTATATACATAGATTTTGCAGTCAAGGATGGTGATGATCTGTGTTAATGTGAAATTTCCAAGTGCAAGTGAATGCATCATTGCATGCTTAACAAGTTACAGTACATTGTACATGCATTTTCTCCCATCCTTGACTGATGGCTAGCAGGGCACATCCCTAAAATAATGAAAGTATTACTGCTCAGTGATTATGTTGCATGATTAAATAGCATCTGATGACTATTATAAAAGTCAAATGAACAGACGTTTATGTGAGTGAAAACTGTTGATAGTGAATATAGCGTGTACATCTGAAAGCTACAGATGTAAGACACTTGAAGTGAGATCCCACTGTGTCGAGATGAACCAAGTGTAAGGACACAAGCTGCGTTTTTAAAATACAAAGTTCTCCTTTCTGATTATAATTCAGCACCCAAACGAGATGGTGATATATGTATTTGTATATTTTATGAAGCCAAGTATCTACAAAATGACTTTAATAATTTAATTTAATAATTTACACAAGGAAAAGGAAAAGTGCAGTTAAAGTGTGCTGATCCTTGTGCAAAGAATCTACAGCAAAACCTCTGGAATCTTCAGGCGCCTGTGGCATTAGATATGTTTATATCTTAAAAACTTAGAAGGATCTGGTTGCAGGGGTTTTTTATATGTTATGTATTTATGGAATATAAAATGTACTTCTTCATCTTGGTCAGTTTTCTTAAGTAAAAAAAAAAGCATTTATTATTCACTTCACAGTAATCTCTCAGTCTCTACATATCTCTCCCAAGGGTCCTTGTCTTTGCCCTGCTCCAATCAGCTAAATGACCTCCAGTGGCCTTCCTTATCTTCTCACCCTCTCTCCTTTGTTTTTCCACAAGGACAAAAGTATTATCTGACCTAATTAAAGAAAAGAGAAAGAGAAGCTGCTTTCCTGTGGCCGTGACCAGTCCTGAATGAAAATCTTAACATGACTTTCCAATTCCCTGAGCCATTTTACCGACTTTATATACCATTTTTATTTCACTCGCAGATGCTGCAATTGTGGTTGTGGGAGTGAATGAGACGCTGCACACAATTAAACCAATAAATATAATTCCACATAATGAAAACATTTCAGCGTTTGTCAGAGACAACAGTGCAGCATTCCTGTGGTACCAAGTAGAGACATCTAGTGGTCTTACAGACTCACTGCAGGTATTTTCACAAATGAAGGAAATACCCACATAGGTGTCATTGTTGCATATCTGTGGAACATTTAGCCAAATTATATTTTATGTCACAAATTCTAGCAAGTTAATTAGGCTTGTAGTCTTCCTGACTCTTACTAAACTGATGCCAATCTCAGATTTGACTGTGACTCATCACGTCACATCCAAGGCGGCTCGTCTATCTGCAGCCGCACTGCACAGCCTAACACAGACAGACAGTCTAATCTCGATGCATATTTGCATCAGAGGGAATTAGGGAGCTGTCCTGAGATCTGTGGGGGCATGCTATCTTTTTTCGTACTGCTAAACAAAATGCAGTTCCTACCCGCAAGTTTATTGTGACCACATCTAACACAAATTTGGCATCACAACAAACAAAAAAACACATTTGTCTGTGGTGACATGATAACACTTCACAGGAGGTTGTATATACCCCCATATTTGCAAGTTAAAACAATAAATGCAAATTAGAGGCTTTTGACACAGGACATTGTGTGATTTTATTCGGACAGATCTGTTAACTAAAACTCTGTTCACGGTTAAAACAACTCTGCAGTTTCATTCTCTGTTGCCTGGATGCACTGAAAATCTCTGAAACAGAGAGAAACAGCAATGCCTTGTCATTTCTAAATTTTCAAAAGACTGACGCATGTTTTTGGGGGATTTTGAAACTGAAGATTATAAATAGTTATGATCGTGAAAGTCAGTAAGCCTCTAACAAAGCAGCCGTATTTTCTGGAAATGTGCAAAACCATAGCCATGTTGAATATTCCTCTCACACTTTGTGAGTTTTCTAACCAGGGGTAGACTTTCCGTTTCATTTTCTGATGAAATCTGCTAGAGATTCCTGATAAATTTTACAGGTTTTATTGTGCAAATATAAGTAATTAATCTGTACTCCAGGCAACATGTTAGAGGATAAAAGATGCAGGGCATGATGCAAAATGCCCTTTGGGATGATTTGCAACACTTAAAAGACAGCAGTTCTTTTATACCCACTTTGTCTTATTTTGGAAGAGACATATCCCATTAACATATTTTGTTAATGGGAAAATTCAGAAATATAATATTATGGCAAACAGACAAGGTCCTCTACAACTACTTGCAGTCCTGGTAAAGTTTTTTACTAGAACTTTTTAATGACTTTTTTAAAAAATGCCTTAAAAAGCCTTTCCAGTGGTTTAAAGTCGATAGCAGGATGAAAATATTTCTGTCCCATGGTGGACAGAAATATATCCATACATATGCTCATGTCATATTTTCTAGGTTTTCAGTTTTCTGGTTTCCTAGTCTTTACTGATGCCCCGCAGAGCAACCTAGACTCACTTATTCTAGAAATCAACCCTCCAGCACTGGAGCCTGCCTTTTACATTACTCCTTTGTCAGATTCTCTTGTTTATTCCTGCCATGTATTCAACCTGTTACATCCTGGATTTATTCCAATGGTTCCTCACCTCCAGTGAATTTGCCTGTTTGTTTATTAAAATTCTGTCTACTTCCTGCTTGTGGTTTCCGGCACCATTAGTTGTGACACATTACCAAGAAACATTAACATTGTTCACATGAAAATAATGAAACTTTTGAGCAACAAATTCTCCAGATACTATCCAGAGGTTGTACTCCCAGAATCTCTATACAAAGTAGAGAGACTTTGGATTCGGGGAGACTTTGTCCCTTCGGCCGGTCTCTAAACTTAACTCACTTAAACGATGGTTGAAATGCAGAAGAATCAAAGTGATTGGAAAGAAGCCAGCATTGCTTCAAAGGTAGTTTTTATTTTCTTAATTTTACTTTTTTATCTGGCTACACTCAGTGTAGTAGCTAGCACTCGCTAGCTTTAACGTATCTGGGCCAAGTTCTTGCTCAGCAGTTGGAATAGGTACAAATATTGATTCATTAAATCTTCCAAATAAATAACAATTTGGAAAGGCCTCTGAATGAAATAGATCTCCTGTTGCACCATGGTGAGCAACACTGTTGTGAGCGACTCACACTGACACTATATCTAGTGACACTATATCTAACCAGCTCTTCATCTTGAGTTAGCCAACAACTATTGGTGGCCAATAAATTATACGTTAATAATTTCATTATTAAATTAGCCGATCACATACAAAATCACACGTTTCCCCTTTACCTCTCTTGTTTGTCTGAAACTAATATGGTCTTGTGAGCTGTTTGATGTCATTTGTGATCAGTACCATACCAGGGCCCATATTTTCAAAAAAAATTTCTCCTAGTGGCGCCATTGTAGGAAAATTGTTGGACTTTCTCAAATTCTTTAATTTTTTTTTTTAGAATTTTACATTTGTTAGATCAAAGTTATTCACAAATCACCTTAGGCCTTTCAGAGTTCCCAAAGTGACAAAATGCTAAGAGTAGTGAGGAGGATTTTTAGTGAGCCTAAGAGCCTCTTAAGCAGGGAAGAAGGCAGGAAGACCGTTACAGAGATATTATTCATAAAATGGATATAGTTGTGCCAGCAGCAGGCACTACTCCTCTGTCTTGTTTGGCTTTCCCATTTTATGTCAGTCTTCTCACAAGATCAAACAACTTTCTGCAAGCAGGTAATCACAGCAAGTTGCTGACAGCTGAGGATCCACATTAATATCAAATGGATGACATAGTAAAACGACCAGCATGGCGGGAAGCAAGAAGAAATCAAAGCAATGATGAGGAGGTAAATAAGGTGAGATCAAACATGTTAATGCTGAGGTGCAGTTAGTTCAGGTTTGCAAAGTTTCATCATCATGACACTTTTCTTAATCCAGTCTAGATTCAATGAATGGTTAATTTTGAGTAGGGTCAGGGGTTAGGGGTTATCCTGATCTTTACTCATGAGTAGTCCTTGATTTTAAGGCATTTAGTAACTTTGACTCATAGTGCATCATTCATTTCTAATTTATTTCTGTCCTGCTTCTTTTATTGCCACTTCGCTCTTTTTTTTAAAAGTCTTTCTTTATGGTGATCTTCAGCAGAAAAGCCTCCACCTAGTTCCTTTTTAATGTAATATAATGCAAAACAGAGTACTTTCACACATTTCTATCACAAAATTTCTATAACAAATCAACATGGATTTTGTACAGTGCCTTTTCACATAAACTAAATACCGTATATCTACTTGAATCAAGAGTCGATGTGTTTTAGTTTAATAAGTTTTATTAGCTTAAAATCTGCATTTCTCTAAACAAGATAATTTCAAAAAGAAAAAAACAAGTACTGTGCTCTAAATAATGTTTAAGTTTATTCTCAAAAAGAATGTGCGACTTCACATGAGACTGACTTCTTTTCAAATTACTTTTCAAGTTTTTGTGTTTGTGACTTCAAGAGAAGGACCAAACGGCCCACATCTTGGGATTTCAATGCCTTTCCCAGTAGAAACTGCAAACATAACATCTCCACCCTCACTGCAGGGCTCTGTCACAAATGATCTCACCACATCAGCAAAGGCATCGTTTCAACGTTGTATACTTTAAAAATTCTAAGATAAGGAGTCCTGTTTACGCCAGCATTCAAACATAAACAACAAGCCCCTAACAGCAGGAACGTAAACGCTCAGGCTCAAAACTCAAAAGAGTGATTATGAGCATTTGCACAATGTGAACACACAAATGAGAACCACGCTGATAGAAAAATGGAGTTAAGTTACGCGCTTTGAATAAAACAGACAGCAGTCAAACAGAGAGGCTTTGATCCTTGACTCTGGATTTCTGTGGAACTACAAATTACAGGAAATATGTCATGTTTGTTGCTTTGAGTCGTGGAGACAAACACTGGGAGGGCTGTGCAGTCGCAAGTCTGCAGATATATCAAAAAAGGTTAGAACTGGGTCATTTTGCTTTTTTACAGCTTAGCATTTTAACAGCAGTGTATTGTTAATTTATAATGAAGTAATTTCTGCCAACACATAGAATTGCCCCCAAAAAATTCAGTCTTCATATTTCATCAATTTAATTCCAGGACTTTAAAGTCACATCCCAGTTTTCCACTGAGATATGATATCTCATCCAAGAAAATTAGTGTCTATATTAATGAAATGGAAAATAAATATAAGTTCTGACTTCCTTTTTGGATAACTTTTCAAATCTCAAACACAGTTTATTTTGAGTCTGTTGTTTACCTCTAGATTATGTTTGTTAGAATATGTTTATGTGAAAATTATAAATGTGCAATTTTTTTATCATTTGTGTGCCATACACATCATGAATATTGCTGATCTTAAATTGAAGTGCCTTAAAAAGACAATTTGACTTCTAAATAGCTAAATGATACCAAAGATTTTTTGTAATTTAACCATTTAAATGTTTTTCCAGTTCACCCACTGTGGAAAAACAACAAAGTTCATGAAGGATTTGTGAATAGTTAATCATATAATGAATTGAGTTGTAAAAACTTCACTTACAATTTAATTCATGTTTTTATGAAATGAAAGTGGTTCTCTTCCAAACTGTAACTATTCATTATAGGTTTATTCATTATAGGTTCTCACAGAATGATTAACTGGTATGACTATTAAAAGAGTGTCATTGTGAAGTGACAACCTAAATGTTTTTGCTCATGAAATACTTAACAGTCATTTCAAATTTGTTTACAGATTTTCAGGCAACATGATGACAAAATCTCCATCCAATTTCTTTCATGCTGTGTTAGGAAACTCTAGGCATGTCAATTGTGTTTTTGAGGCTAATTATTGAGTAATGTGCTTGATGTTAGTGCTATAAAATACAATACTGCGGATACACACTCCAGTAGCTTGACAAGCTGTACACTGGGAGAAAAAAAAAAAAAAAAGTGGAGCTGAGTATTTAAAAAACATTCTGCACATGGTGGTTTCAGTCTCCATGGGAGCTCCCTGGAGGCTCTCTGTAAACCTCACAGTGTGGATCCCATCTCACTGGGTAATGACCTACAAACAGAGGGCAGCTCCTCCCTCATTCCAAGGCCACTTAAACCCTGTCAGGAAGTGAGGAGAGGGAGAGAGCTGAGATGTGATTTGGTTAAAAGAAAATGTTATCAGATGAAAACAAAATTTCACACCGAAACTGAAAATAAGGGCTCAGAAGAAATCTTTTATTAAGCCTACTTTGATTTCCAAAAAATGTGAAAGGTAAAACGATGAATGGGTTCGAGAAAAGGAGACATATAATGATTTATGGTTAAAAAGTATGAAACATAAGAACATATCTGACGGGGGGTGGGAGGGTTTTATGTGTCTTAATCCTAACAGTGCGGAAACAGTGAGGTTTACTGTACATGAAGTGTGGTTTTTTCAGGGTGGATCTTACCACATAACAGTGCTGCTGATAGATGTCACAGCCCATCACACTCTGCTGTGGTGATTCATCACTGCTGGCTTCTCCATTCTCTGTACCAGTAACCGGTTGCATATGAAAAAGTTCTGCTTTTTTCCCTTTTTTATAAAATACCTCGGTTTTGCACCTGTTGCTAAAAATTTTAACAAACATGTAAAAAGATTTAGAAGAGTAGCTGCCTCTGAAGTGCTTCCCAGGCTGTGAAGGAGACACATTATCTGAGCTGGAAACAGACTGAGAGAAGCTTCAAACACTGGAGTTTTTTTTTTTTTTTTCTTTTCCTATTCTGGAAAGACAGACGCTGATAATCTATTTCAGAGAAGGAACGTTTTATCACACAGATGGTTGAGGAAAAGATGGGGAACGCTGTCTGGAAACATCATCCCACTTTTTTCCTCAATCGTGAACAAAACGCTTTTATCTTTACACGTCCTCCTACAATTCTGATAACAAAGTACCACTTCTAAATATCGCCCGCTTGCATCTGTCATCCCTGATAAAATGTTTTGGCTTACATTTTTGGCTGTCAGGCTACAAGCTCCACCGAACTTGGCTGAATTAGGAAGTTCTCCATTCTTTATATTTTTAGACCTGGAAGTCTGAATGTTTTGGTTCACTTGCTGATGATATCTTCTTTAAAGCAAATACAGCAAACATTTAACTTAGCAGCTTTTTAAGGGCTGGTCGGAGAGCTCAAGCCACTCAGGGTCACTCTGTGTTTGTTTGTGCTGGACTTTGAAGATCTGAAAACCTCCCAGATAGAAACTGTTTCATGTAACCAGGAATAACTTAAATTCTCTGTTGTCCTGTTTCAGTTATTATTCCACTTTGTACAGTATCAAGTATTCGAATACAATGTGAAGTCATAGCATGTTCTTTACATCTAAAGAGACAGCTTTGAATGTTTTAAAATGGGATTTTGTAGAAAAGTTACAAGCAGTCGGCATCTTGCCCACAATAGATTAAATAGAGTAAATTCAGTTAAACTGCAGGGTTTTATTTCTCAGCAGTGTTGAGCTTAATGGCTATATTTTTATAATGCATATTTGCATCACTATGAACTGAATATAGTCTCAAAAGTGCCATGGAGGTCTATGTGAAATCAGCTTCATTTACCGCAACACTCTCTCTACACATTCATTGACACCATAAGGAAAGTATTTGTTTTCCAGCCTATGTGGTTTTTCTACTTTGACGTGATGAAGACACAGTGACCATCGACATGTTAATCGACCTGTTGGTTGCACAACGTAAGCTGATGATCGATCAGCATACTCAAATTGATCTTCAAAATCACATTTCATCATAGGAACATAGTCCAGCACAAAAGAATATAATAAATAATTTGAGTATGAAGAAATAATCTCTTTATTTATTTACTTGCAAAATTCCAGCTGCCACACTTAACATTTCAATGATGTTCTTTTATTTGTTAAACACAATTCAGAATTCATGTTTTTAATTGAAATGGCATGTCAAAGTACAATAAATAACTCATGATCATAAATATGATGCTACACTGAAACCCATCTCTGAAACTGAAATGACCCAGCCAGCTAAACCTGCTCATAACTGCAGTTCATTATGTTTATTACTGCACTTTGACAAACATGAGTTTGTCTTGCAAGCAAATAAAGTAAAGAGAACAACAGTGGATAGGAAAAAATATCAAAAGGTCACTTTTAGATTTCAATGTGAGATTATACTTCTGCTATTTCATGGCCTTTAACACACAAACAATACAAGTTCGTAGCAAACCTGACATAACAGACTGACAGTCCGACAGACAAACAAGGCAGAGTCAGAATCAGCAATCCTGTATTCGCCTGACCCCTGTGAAAGTTTTGCGGTGCACCTGCTCAGAGAGGGAGGAAATGTCCCGGAAATGGACCAACTTCGGCAAACTGTTAGCAAAATGCTGTGGTGAGAAACAATTTTTCTCCAAATTGTGGCAGCACTTAACAGTTCCCCAAAATCTCCCATAAAATAGAAGTCTGACCTGTTCCTTTAATGTCATCTAGCAGCACAATTGTGATAAAACAGAGGAGTTTATCTCTACATGCAAATGTGATAATGTCTCTCCACCCGAAGTCGGCATTGACAAATAGGTTTATGCTCCCAAGCTTGGTGTAGTCCAAAGAAGAACAGCATCAACAAGAGCACTGACTTGCATTGTCTTTAGTTTATGACACTGCTGATATGTCAGGGTTTGTACGTCACAATATGGCCTTGTGAACGAGTAAAACACAAACACAACTGTGTTGCACATTTACATCTATTCAAAGTAGAAAGGGTCATGCAATGCTATAGCCTGAAACATGTTGAAGCACAAAGAAGCAAGAATAGACTAACAAAATGTCTTAACTATGCTTTGTTCTTTAGTCTTAGAAAGGGAAAGTCTTCTAAACTAAAAACCTGTGATTAAAAGTGATAGTGCACCACGTTATTAGCATTGTGGTGAGATATCACCACTACAGTGCAACTTCCAACCCAACTGGTTTGACTGAGGTTTGAAACTCAGCACACTTTGTTTTACAACGTTAGCAAGTTTAAAGGAAAAGACATAATTCTCAGAGTTTTTTAATACTGTAATCATCTTTTTACCGAGAAAAGAATATTAACTTTTCAGTATTATTGCCATTATTATACAATCAAGACCATTTTAAAAGCTTCATTTCTTCTGTTTCATTGTTGTCTCACTGTGTCCTGAAATCCCCAGCATTAAAAAGTTGAACATTTAACAAGTTATTGAATGTGTGGAAGACTACTTAGATCCCAATTTTTTTTAATCTTAGATTTATAGATTTCCAGTCTGATTATATTCCTTCACATTTCTTTTAAATGGAAACTTTCCATTTGACATGTTTATGGTCACAAGAGCCAGTTCCAACAGTCCTTTGTGTGAAACAGGGTGGACTGCACCCTTGATAGGTTGACAATCCATCATCGTGCCAACTTCTGCTTTGCAAACATTTTCACACAGCTTTGATCGTTCCAGATTGTATAACCAGCACAAAGAAGTGCATAGTTGTGAAGAGGAAAAATGATTTATGATTTTGATCTATCCTTTTTTGTCACTTTTTAAAAAAAAACAACAACATTCAATTAAAGCAATCCAAGCCAATTGGATTGAAGCTCGGACATTCCTCCTCCAGATGAAGAGGACAGTTGACTCCTTTTAGTTGTTAACTTTGCACCTATCCCACGTTACAAGCATGTGGCGACACTGGAAGGAAAATCCTCTCTTTACCAGGAAGAAATCTCCAGTAGAATCTGCATCAGATGAGCGTCCAACTTGCTGAAACTGATCTGGGATTTGAGAATACAGAACAGACACACAGTACATTCACATTGAAAAGTACTCCTGGATCTATAGGAGCTAAGCTCTATGTCTGGAAAATATGTTACAATTTAACATGCTGATATTTTAACAGCAACTGCATAACTGTTAATTAGAGAGAAAAAAACTACAAAATGTAAACAAATAAAAAACTAATTCAGCACTTCCTGAATAACATCTTACACTAATTTTAGGACACAGTGTTCAAACAACGTTGATTTAAATGTGATGAAATCACGTGTTAAGATTAAATAATAAACACCTGTGGGCCACGAAAAGCTGAGCATCACATTTCCAGGTACGACCTGAAAGCAGTTTAATCAGACTGTGATGTTTACACCACGAATTTAATGACTGTGCACATGTTTACAAATCCATCCAGATAGCATCACATTCCTTCTGTCCCTGAGCATCATGTCTCACATGAAAATACTCCACTCCTGATCACATGACCGAGCACACTCAGCGCAAACATTTAAAAGCACATGCCTAAAAACGGCAGCTTCCAACAAATGTGCCAAAGGAAAAAGAAACTTACAGAGAAGAAGAAGAAAAAAAAAAAAGCTTTGTGAGTTGCAACAATCCCAGGAGGGTTATATAACATTTCCTTGGGAATGGTGGTCACAGAGACCAGTTCATCTCATCTCAGTCTCCATTAGATACCATCGGCAGGCCTCTTTTAACAGCCATTATGAAACTATCTGTCACAAAGCACTAGCAGCTCTGGCATCCAGCGAACTATTTAAAGGTCGACAAATCACCCACTCAACACCACACATCTTTAGCAGCACAAGAATTAAGAAGTGTTAATTTTGTAAGAGGAACATTAGAAAGATTCTCAGCCAGAAAAGCACCCTTGCTATTTTCAAGTGCTGCAAACTGCTAAGTCATTTTGATTCTCCAGATATTTCCTTCCAAAACCTAAGTGTTGCATGTAATAAAACCCACACTCTAAATAGTTTTTGCAGTGTTGCAAAAGAGGAAAGATTGTTCTGCAGCAAGATCCATCAATCCATTCTTGCTTTGGCTTTTTTTTTCTTTCCATTTTATGCCCAGAAAGTCAAACTGAAAAGGATTTCAAAGCAAAAAATACAAACTTCATGAAATATTTAAATAACAGATCACATTCCATTTTTTGAGATTCGGCTTGCAGCATACAACAATCAGCACAAGTAACTGTTGGTATTAAAAAAAAGTGTTTTATAGCTTGTAATTTCCTGAAAAAATGTGTAAAAACAGCTATGTTTTGTTCTGCACTGTTTCGACGCAACATTGTATTATTTATTTTTATTCGAATTTCAGGAGAGCTGGTGCAATGTGGGGTGAGAGGCCAGTCAAAGGGAGCTGCAGTGTTTTGGGTAGGAGGAGCAGCAAGTTTGACAAAAATGGACAGGTTGGTTCCATATCTTCTAATATTGAATATTTAAATGGAAGGTTTGGCGTAGTCACAGAAAAAAATAAATGCGTGGCTTTCTTTTAGAATTTTTCCGTTTTATTTAGAAATGAAGATTTAAATTCTTGGGCTCACAACATTTCTCATCACGAATTTAGACCTGATGGAAAATCGGGTCAGATGATGCATGCAGAAATTAGAATATGCTAAAGTTGGAGAGCGTTAGAAATTCCCTTACCCGACATGCAGCTCCGCTCTGTCCATTTCTCTCTTGCATCGTCTGCTTTGAGCGACGCTCCTACTGAAAAGTACTCACATTTTGTGTGTATGCATGGCCATAAATGATACATTTTGACAAGATGTTTGTAAATAAATATTTCTATTTGTTAAATGCCCAAATAATGATAGACTTTTTTTTTTAGAAATTCACTTTTACTTCTTTAAAATTCAGAACCTTATAAACGTTTCCTTAGTAGTTGATAGTCCTCCATTGTCTAAGACCAATATGGCCTGCTGTGCTGTTAAGTTATTAAAGTCAACTTGATGTTTTTTTTCTCGTTGTAAATCTGTTTACACCAGAAGGCAAACCAATGTGCCTTACTGTTTGAGGACTGTTTCTTTATTTTGCCATAATGTGACAAATTTGGCCACTTATACCAGCAGTAATGAACAATGACTGGTTGACCTTTTAACACTGTGCTACAAATACAATATGAGGAAATATTAAGGACAACCATAGCTGCTTTGGTAAATGTTCCTTCTGACACTCATCTTAATTTCTCAGGACCTGTCGGCCTTCTGCTCCCTTCTGCAGCTTGCATGTTCTCCCAGTGCAAGTGTGAGTTCACACCAGGTACTCTGGCTTTCTCCCAGAAACCCTAACCCTAAATTCCCCTTAAGTGTGAGTGTGTGTCCACGGTTTTCTGTCCCGAGTGTCTGTGTTGCCCTATGATCACCGTCTCAAGACAAATACCATGAAGTGTGATTTATGGTACACTGTAGATTTGTTTTGACTGTCTCTATCTTTACTCATAGCATACATCAATTGCCTGGCAATCACTCACTAAATCAACAAGTTGGACAAATTTGACTAATTACAATGCAGAGTGAACCTCCATGTCCTTCATGAATAGAATGTTTCATAGTAATAATAATATTTTTTTAAAAATGTGATGACTTTCTCAGGCTACTGTTTAAAAGCTTGATGACAGGAACTAAGATGTAACTCAATTAATGCTCATAAAAATCCATGAATTCTCCCGTCTTTCTGGATTTGTGTTTTCTGGTGTAATGGGACAGTTAGTCCTCACCTGCTGCCAAAAGAGAAGCTGCTGTTGCTCTTCCTGGTTTTTTCGTCTCTTCCTCATAATTTGCATGCCATCATTATCTAATGCTGGTGATGGCATGCAATCTGTGGCCAGTGCATCACTAACATGAGTGGTGTTCAAAACCTCAATATATTTAGGTTTCCTTTCAAAGATGTTCCTGTTGAACTCAGCTGCTCTCCGACGGCTCTGCGTGTTGTTTGCACTCTTCTGAATTCATACTTTAAATCAGTTTTGAAGATCCGAGTTTGGAAAGATATTTAGAAAAAAATAAATAAATGAACTGTTTTAAAAGGCAAGAAGGACTGCTCTATTTGGTGGATTTACACGCCTTAAACTTTTACACGTTTTTGTCACAATCACAATGACTGCGCTTAATTGAGTTTGTATGGTACTGGACCAAAAAATAAATAAAATCACGCCTTCTTTATGTTTAAAACGGACGGACTTTTCAGATCTACTGTATAAAAAAAATGTCTGATGATCCATCACATAAAATACACTGAAGCCTGTTCAGGAGGGACGAATGTGTTTGCAAATACAAGGAGGAGTTGTGGAAACGTCTGAAAAGTGTGTTGCAGAGGTGTGTTGTGGTACCGTCTCCATAAATTAATTAGTGAAGAAAACATTAAATGTAAATGGCCGTTTTTCAGACACTGAATTACAAGCAAATGCACCCTCAACTCAGATTAAATGGTGTTTTTTTTTGTTTTGTTTTCCTTGAATAAGGCCGACGCCTCACTGGGAATCACATGAGGAGCCCCATGACACGCATTTGCCCCCCCCCCACTGACTCAAGTCTGAAAAACCCACCAATTCTTTCCACGCACTCGTGGTCGTGTGCCCGTGTGAACCCAAAGGAAGTGCAGCATCACCTGTCAGGAGCGGAGCCGCCTGCAGCAGAAACAGCCTGAATGCATCCGCTCTGCAGGCCGAAAGGTCTCCAGGCCGCATTCCTTCACTTGAGGTTATAGCGAGCATGCGGGGCGACTCGTTGTGCTTTCTCGATTAAAATGCGGGGACACGAAGAGGCCTTTCCTCGAAGGCTTACAGAACAGAGCATTTCCTCCCAAGACGCCTGAATAACGCTGATAAAAATAAAAAAAAACTGCTGCTGCTGCTGATGAGAGGAGTGGCACAGTCATGACGCTCCGCCCCTCCGTTAACCAGCGAGGAGGAAAAACTTTCTCTCCTCTCACTTTTAACTTTACCGATGTCGCTGGCGTCCGGCCGAAAGAGAAGCGTAGGGACCAGGAGGGAGCTAGCGTTTTCAAGCCAGGAAGTCCGAACATGAAGACCTTCAGCGAGTAGAAGGAAGCAAAGACACCAAGAATCTTTTTTTTTGTTTGTTTTGTTTTGTTTTTGTTTTCGAGTCCATCAAGAGTGCGGCATCATGAAGTCGCTCCGGCGCTTCAGCTTCACTCTGTGGACGCTTCTGGTATTCAGCGCTCTCCTCCCGGTAGGAAAACTTCTTTTATTTCAACATTTTACTCAGACTTGAACAAGATGGCAAGTTTTTGGAAATCCCTCCACCAAAAAATATAGAGGTAACAGATTGGGTTTTTTTTTTTTTTTTTTTTTTTTTTTTTTTTTTTTTTTTAAGAGTCAAGTCAGGTTTAATCTGACAGGTGCGAAGGCTGCACCTGTTGCGCAGGTAGAGCTTCACACAGACAGTAAAACTAGGACCTTTATTTAGGAAGTGGCTTCAACTGAAGATAATGTGAGAACAAATATGAACTTTTGTTCCTATGTTGGTTAGTTTTGTCAGGGATGTGTTGAATTGGAGAAAATACAATATAAAGGACTATTTATTGGACAGAAATAGTAACCACATCTTTACAGCCATAAACTGTGCATACATTTCAAATGCCAAAAAACAAAAAAGTTCAGGGTTACAACTTTTTTCAGTTCTAGCTTTTCCAGGAAAAGCAGATGATATGTGAGAAAAAAAAACACTTAATTATGGTTGGAACCATTTACATCAAGACAGGAAAGAGTCTTTGTTCTGAATATTGCTTTGTTCCCAAGTATTGGTGGGTGTGAACCACAGGAGAGATTACTTGTAGGTCACTAATAAAGCTTGCTTGGATTAGAAATGTGTCATCAGCAGCAGAATATATATTTGAAGTCATGAGAAATATATTTTTGACAGGATTTTATTTAATAAAGGGAACATATATGAATTAACATATTTATAGTTACATACATTGCAAAAAAAATTGCTTCCTTCACAGTAGTAGGTAAGGTACATAAATTGTAGATATAGAACAAAACAAATTTAGGACACTAGATTTTTTTTAAATTTTAAATTATGGAGAAAATGTGCTGTTTTTTCATAATTTAACAGACTTACAGGTACAAAAATGCACAAATATTGATTAAGAAGGTTTTGCTTAGCTCACAATAGCTTAAAGTAGGTATAGCTGTAGGGCTCTTGCTACTTTCGGATCGACGGAAATAATTAATAAATCTGGAGAAAATTGATGTTGGTAAGCTGTTCATGGGTGCTGACAAGGGAAATAAACTGTGGCATTATTATTTCTTACATTTTAGTCCCACATATGCTCAGAAGTGTCAAAAATGTTTCTGTTGTCGAAATATTATAAGGATGTAAACTGGCATCAAACAAATCAAGGCAGCATATAAAACTGCAGTGAACCGTCTTGAACTATTTACCAGAAGTCAGAGAAAATACTAATCTATTGTAATTTGACGTGCTTTCAGTTTAAAAATGTTCTTTGATTCATAACTAGTTGGTTCAGTTTTGCCTGAACCAAAAATCTGTTTGAACTCAATGAACTTATTATAGTCGACTATTTGTTTGGTGTTATAAAGAATGTTGGACATGTGTTGATATATCTACATGCACTTGAAAAGCGTTTGATTATTTTAGACTGTAAAAGACTGAAGCGGGTAACTTTACAGCTGGACTCAGATTAATACATGTAACTAAAATACTAGTTAGACCTGGGTTGACAGGATTACTATGAAGAATATATACAAAAAGTGTAAAAAAAAAATATCTGTGGTGAGGTTAAGAGATGTAAAGTTTTAACTGATTAAGATGGAAAGATTTAACTGTGATAAACTATAAACTATTGAGACTCAAACAGAAAATATACTAATCAAGTTATATATACAGTTGTGGAAAAAAAGGAGGACAACCTGTGTGAATACCTTTTTTTAAAATCTGTTAATTCTGGCAAATTCAAGATAGCAGCAGAACTGAAATATATGTCTTTTAAACGTTTAATATAAAAAAAAAAATGCAATTTCTGCTCAGGAATATATTAGGACACCTCCCTGTGTATTTCCACTAGAAACAATACACAGGCGCATGATGAGAACATCATTACTTTGCAGTTTTAAGGAGAGTTTGTCATGTTTAAACTTCAGCCATTTGATTTGATGTGTTCCTAAATGTTGAAGTTAGCGTGAACGCCGTGATGAGATCAATGATCTGTCTGATGCCTCCAGAAAGAAAACAGTAGTTTTGCAGTAGTTTAAAGAGGTCTGAAAATAATTTAGAATAAACTATTTCCCTTTGTGAAAGATAATTTAAAAATGGAGAAACGATCGAAAGTAAAATCCACAACATATCTAGAACCGACTGTCCTGCAAGTTCACCCTGAAAACAGGCTGTAAGATGTCAGCATATACAGATAGTATTTAGTGGACATTGGTAAGTTATATAACCTACTTCAGCTGGAGGTGTCTGAAGTTAACACTAATAAGAATTAATTGAGAAAAATATGTCACATTGAGCTGCTTTTAAACGCACGTAGATGCAAGTACACTCTGCAGTTGAGTATACTTTGAGTATATAATGATAATAAATTTATTATTATCATTATTATTTTTTTACCTATGAAGATAAGATACTAAACTTGATTTGTTTTTTTGGACTCAACTTGATGCAGGTGGAAAATTATAAAACTGTGCTGATTTATTTCAGTTTACAGTCAATAAGACTCATCCAGTTTTGTTTTTTTTTTACAAAACTTCCCTCTAAGCACAAAACCTAGACAAATGACACAATTTTTTAATTTTTAGAAGTTTCTAGGGTGAAACAATTTTAAAAATGCTGTCCTCCCAACTAGGGAACTATCATAACAAAGAGTCAGTGGCATCCAAGCAGCCTCCCTGAGATCCACCTGTCCTCGTCCCACTGGTTTGCCGGTTGAGGGATGGATGGAGGGGTGACCGACCGAGGTTGAGAATGGCATGTGAGGAGACGTGTGGCCAACACAAAGGGGCCGGGAATGGAATGAGGTCCTGCTCAGACACCCTTTTTCAACCAAGTCTGGTCCAGAGCCAGTAGAATGGTCGAACCAATGCTTTGAGTTTTTGGCTAAAGAATTACTCAGGAATCTGTTCATACTGGAGGATTTGCTCCTTTTATGTCCAGTTTATATATAGTTTAGTTTGTGCTGGTCTAGTTTAGTTTGTGCAATCAGAGAAAGAGCATCTAGAAGCAGAACTTCAGCAATACTAAATGTGAAAGCTGGGCAAGGTTTTCTGAATTTTGTAGCAGAACAACATATGGGGTTTTTCTTTTAAACATGGGGGTTTAAACCAAACACCAACACTTAAAAAAAGGGAAAAAAAATACATCAAGTGTCTTCAAATTCCTGTAAAGTCAAATGAGTTGACAGAGACGTTTTCTCCAGCTATCTAGAACAGAGTTCCTCAGTGCAGTCCCTCCCCTACCTGTTGCTGTGCACTGCTGTTCAGCTGAATGAAAAAATAACTGCTAAACTGCTTTTTTATTGCTTACAAAAACAGACCTATTGTGCTTTTTGGAGATATTTCTGATCTCAAAAACACAAACAGTTACGTTGTAGAAGCTAAGAACATAACTTTCTAAACCAGCTAATATTTCTAACGAGGTGTTTTGAGCTGTGGATCATAAATCTAAATTACAATAACAACGTCACAGGGGTAGGAATAATATTTTCTTTTCTAATTCTAATTGAATAAATTCAATTAGAATTGGGAACTAATTAGGAGCTGGGAACTAGCATTTTTTCTCAAGGTTATCACGTTGTGAAAATCTCAAAGAAAATTCATGCTATGCAAGATTTGCAGTAACAAAAACTTCGGTTCCCTGTGGAAATGTATATTTTCAGTTCTGCACAAACGGACCAATTCACAGTGACATGACTCTGTAAAGCCGCTCCGTTCTCTCTTCCCCCCCCCCCCACCGCATCATCGAACACCTGTTTGTTCAACAGCAAGGAACATCTCATAATGTCAACATAGGTAACATGAGCGAATGTGGAACTGACTTGTCTCAAACACGGTTAGCCAGAAACAAATAAACGGAACAAACATTTTTATTAACAAAGGTTGTTTTTGTCACAAGCCACCAGATACATAACGTGATAAGAGCTAGGTGGAATATAAATGGAAGCTGACCATTAATAATTAACTGTAAAATTTGACTTCTGTGTTCAATTCATGCAAGCTTTAGGACAGAGATGGGTTACTTGAGGGGTTGACATAAAAAGCATGATGTTTATCTCATACCAGAGTCAGATTAGGTTTGTCCACGTTATAATTAAAGTCCCTCTGTAGTGCAGGTTCCAAGCTAGTTACTCATTGTTTCCTGGTAAATTCTGGAAATCATTAATTTGCACAGATACAAGTGCCTTGTTTGTCTAAATGGCCAGCTTTCCATGTCTTCCCATCTCTTGAAATTCCCCTACCATTCCAGAATTTATGAAGGACCTTCCTGGAGCACTCACCTTTTGACCTCTCTGGATCTCAGCTTTAGATTATGACGTTGTCCAACTCTCAGGTAGCTCTTTTTTCCCCCTTTTTGTTAGATCACTGACTATTTCTGTCACTGTGACATGCAAAAATCTGATCACACGATACGATACCTGTTTTATTTTTGAAGGGGAAGTGAAAGTTCATTGTGCCATTGAATAAATTAGCTTCTATGAAGACCAAACACTCTGTGCAGAGATGATAGGCTCACGCATGCAAATGTAAGTCTGACAGCGACACAGCTGGTTGTTAGTGCTGTTAAAAGATGAACAGGCTTTCAGACTTGCATAATGGTCTACTTTCATGTTCAGCCAAACTGTTCACTTCATTGGTTTGTGCACAACTGTGGATCAGGCTTTATTGGTTGAGCGAGATGCGGGGATCAGGATTTACGTGTTTAAAAAAGCGCTGAAAGGTTTAAATGTCTCTGTTCCTTTGATAAAATCAGAGATAAGATTTTTAATGTTCATTTTTAATGTTCGGACAGTCGAAATCAGCTCATGAAACTTCAAGTCTTTGAAGTGTCTTCTTTAAGAAATAAGGGCAAGAAGGTCATGCTTCTTGCTTTTTGTGGTCACACCAGCCATTTTTGTAGGAAAAATATCAAAACAAATAATCTCTGTCTATTCTTTTTTACGTTTCAGTTCACCTTATTGTGTTTAGTCACATAGAATCTCTATCTCTTAAAGTTTATCCTCCAAAATGGAGATTCATAAATTCATTTAATGAACTCTGCCAACCTTTCTATCATATTTAGACATCGGTTGACATCTTCGCACCACTTATTTTTCAAACACATTTGCATGTCTATATATACATATATATATATATATATATATATATATATATATATATATATATATATATATAGTTTTTTTCAGAACAACTTTGCTCAGGGTGCTGCATGTTTGTAACTCCAATCATCACTGTTTTCATCTCAGATTACAGGAACGCATGATGACGACAAAATGAGCAAATATTTTAACAACTGTGAGGGGAAAAAAAGCTGGATCAGATGAAATTCATTCAAATTACATCAGCAACTATTGTTTGCAGATAGAGTGTCAGAAATTGAATTTAGTTGTATGTTGCATAAGATGCTAATTTGGATGCAAAAACTCTAAGCACTTAAAAGAGTAGAACTAGAAAAGAGGAAATATTTAGCTTCCTTCTTTGGAATTTGTTTTATGTACCTACATTTTCCATACAGACAGTTCTAGCATTTTCCACTTTCAAAAAACAATAAATGTCCGCTTACTCCAACATACAAAAATCTTGTCTATGAAATGACTACTTGCCTTAAGTGATGTTTGCTTCAGTCTGTTCAATTAATACAGATTAAGTCAACATTTTGCCAAGTTGGATTTAATTCAGTTTTTACCCGTTTTTGCATATGACTTTTTATAACGTGCTCGTAGTCTAAAGTGCGAAAATGTGATGATACGACTACAAAACATATAATCTCATTGTACAAGGGTACAGTGACAATAAAGGGCTTCTATTTTTTCTGCCAGCCACTTTTAGGTAGTTTTTTGTCTGATCCCTGGTCATAATTGCTGATATAAGTGCAAACTGGTTCAAATAAAAAGAAAATAACAGGATCCATGCCCGAAGATGGATTGTTCTAAATTCTGAGGTCTGGATGAAATAGTATTAGTTTGTTGGTAACCGTGAGTAAAAATTGACCAAGAAGCCAACCGACCTGAACCTGAATCAAAATTATCTAAATAATTTTCTTCTTTGCTATTAAAACATTGCATGAAATCTGGAGGTATGTATAATCTAGTTGGGTTTTTTTTTTCATTATTTTCTTCAGGTTGAATTACCTCTTTACACATTTCTTATGGTTTTACTTGTTTGTCACACTTCCATGTTAAAGATCATCAGACAAATTTCAATATCAACTAACAATTAAATAAGTAAATGCAAAAAGCAATTTTCACTTGATAATTGCATTTAGTAAGGGATGAAAGCTATCCAATACAATCTGTACCTTTATGTAAATAAGTAATTGCCCCCTAACACTCAGAAAATTCAGCATAGTCTTCATAGCAGAATTGTTTTAATTCAGACACTTGGAGAGTTTCAAACCTGAACTGTCTACTATCTTCATTTGATCCAAATCTATGCTTTAACTAGGCCACTCCAAAACTCAGATGTTTAGTATTTGGGGTCAATATTGGTGGATGTGCTGATACTTTTTGTTTTTCAATATATTTCCAGGGGCAGCAGGCCCCCAGGCCAGGCCTAGAGGGGGCCCGGATGGGAGGCAGAATATGGTTCAGGGATTCGCCTTTATCCTTCCTCACGTCTAATGAGAGCTGGAGAAAGCGGTGCAGTCTCCTGTTGAGTAGGTTGTAAGTGAGATTGTACAGAGTGGTGCCTCAGTAGATTATATAGTAGGCAGCCTCAGTCATTGTTGACTCATGGTTGCTAAAAACTTTACAAGACCGACTAATTTTAGTGACATAGTGGGTGTAAAATATTGAATAAAATGTTGTGCTACATGACTGGCTTTATATTCACTCTTGCATTTAACTTTATGACACACAAATTTACGAGTGGATCGTCCATATTGTCCCCTAGTGTATTCTGGGTAAAGTTTGTCACCAGCCGTCCACCAACGTCATCATCAGTCACTTGGCAACAGATGGCAAACTAGCTAGAGCAGGGGTGTCAAACTCAATTTCACCAAGATCCACTTCAGCATATTGGCCACCCTCAATGGGCCACATTGACGGTATAAATCAGGAATGCCCAAGTGCAGTCCTCCAGACTGCAACTTTTAGATGCGTCCCTGCTAAAACATACCCCAGACAAAAAGTTGACTTCCCTCATTAGCAGCAACTAAGTTCTGTAGAGGCCTATGAATGAGTCAATGATCCAGGTGTGTTAGAGAAGGAACGCATCTAAAGTTGCAGAGTGATAGGTCTGGAAAACTAGATTTGGGCAACCCTAGCATAAATGTATGAAAATACAATGTTAAAAATAAATTAAACAACATCTCATATTGTTAAATAACTGATTTTATGTATTCAAGTTTTAAATATTACATTTGAGTTTGCATGGATGTAAAATTACTGCTCAGTTTAAAAATTACAGTATTTTTAAACTGCTCAGCTAAACTTCGCTCTTTAGCTTGTTAGCTTGTCGATGTTTCAGTTTTATTCGCTCGGAAAATTATTCTTTGTCTGTGTTAAGGATAAGCAGGCAAAGAATAAAAACAAGTTTTGATATTAACTCTCAACTTCATTCACAAAACTTTTTCGTTATTTATTACACAACGAACATGCATTTCACATAAGAACAAAACAATTAGGTGATGTTGCCTGTCCATGAACACAAAGCTGATCCTCTTCACCTTGTCACCAACTCACACACATCCTCATCGTGTTGTGTAAATAAACACAAAACAAAACACAAGCAAAATCAGTAAACTATATACATATTCCAGTATACTGAGTTTTGGTTTTACATTCATTCTATTTAAATTTAGTTTGTTCGTGCTTACCAATGTTTTCCCCTGGTCAGTTCGTCCATGTCTGGTTTTAGTTCTATTCAGTGGCAATCCCCAAAATGGCGTGTAGGTTTTCGTCAGTAATGCGCGATCTGGTCTTGGTCTTGTTTAAATTCATTTTTGAAAACATCTGTTCGCACAGATAGATGCTTCCAAACATGGACAAAAAACACGAGCTGCATGGAGTCGAAGCTGTGGCATCAAATCAGGGGGCAGTAGACGGTAAAAGTCCTCGATTGAAACATCACGGAACTTCGCTCTTTAGCTTGTTAGCTTGTGAATGTTTCAGTTTTACTCGCTGGGAAAATTAATAATCAGCTTGAGGTGACTCTGCTGCACTCTAGTGGCGAGAAACCGTAATGTTGGCTGGTAACAATCGGAAGGCATTATGGGAGATGTAGTTTGTAGTCAATTCGTGCTCAAAACCTATTTTAAGTGAATCAGTGGAGCTGTAAAACGGTGGTGGGGGGAACATTTTTACGGACTAAGTGAACATGAGTGGAGCTCCATGGAGCGGCAAAGTGAAAAGGATGGAAAAAAGAGGAAGGAAAAGCTCAAAACTGGACGCATCATTTGTTCCTCGTCTTGGAGATGAACCGGACTTTTTTGTTGTCAGCGATTCAGACCCGCCAAAACTGCCAGCCCAGCGAAGGAGCCGGACTAGTTACAGGTAGCAACTCTGACATTATTCACAAAGTGTGAGTTAACTGTAGACTGGTTGTAAATTGTATCAGCCCAGCCGCCGAGCTTACATCCTCTTTTCTGTCTGTCGGTGGTACAGCGGTGTTGTCAGGGACTTTAGGTTGAGTATAGTCGCTTTCGACACTTCGGTTTTGAGCCAAGACAGCAGTATGGCGTTTATAGTTCAGGTTTACATTGGAGCCGCCTGGAAAAGCATCCTCCAGATCGTCCAGTTGGTGTGAACGGCGGCGCGCGCGATCCGCGCCGAGTTACAAACATCTAGAGGCGCACGAGGAGGAGCTGCGACACGCTGCGCATGCGGCGCGTGCCTCTGCGTACCCGCTTCAACGCGCTGCTGCTGCTGCTGCTGGTTCAACGAGTCAGCCAGGCTTATGAAGTGTCAAAATGATCCGAACCCATCCGTGGTTCTGAACTGATTTGAATTTGTGTTGTTTCCTCATTAGTGACCAGTAGCCTGATGTTTCTGTTCTCTTGGTTTGTTGTACTTCATGTCAGATGGATCTCAGAACGACATAGTCTCTCTCTGTGGTGGTGAAACTTGTAAGCTCCGCTGTTGCGGGCATGTCTATGTTGTAAAGTTAAATTATCATGAGCTTTAGCCTATTATTTGGGTATAAAGGGCCCGGTCATCTCTCCCCCCCACCCCCCCAACTCTGACTTGTTCCGCTAGTGTATATTTCCATCAGTGTGCATTATCATAGCTTAAACCCCAACCTGTTAATGAGCAGGGAAAGTACAACACTTTGCATAAGTTTATCATTGCATGGAACTTTTCCCTGTTCCGACTAATTCTGTTGCTTTCTCCCTCATTCCATCGCAGCTTGTAGAAACTAGAGAGTAGTGACATTTCTGTAAGCGTCTTGGACCAAAGGAATGTGAGATTTTTCTACTACTAAAAGAATTGATGCTGTGTGAGGAACAAATTTAATGCAACTGAATTAATTTCGTGCAGTTGTTTAAAACAGGAATGATGTGGAATGACGCACATTTTAATCTGTGACATCGAATCCACTTCTCTTTCTCAGTGCACTCGTATTACTATTATTTAAATCGCAAGGCACACGTCTGCTAGCCTGGCATTGTTGCGTTCAAGTGGATGAGTCAAAAATCAAGCCCTCCTTTGTGGGACGTCCCACCCACTCTTGGCCGCCCTCTCATCTCCTTCAGGGCAGCTCAGTTTCAGATTACCATCCGTAAAAGATGCTGCTTTTTGACCAGGAATGTAACTGGAAGCCGTACATGTTCAGTGCAAAATGAATTACAAAGAGTCACAGTTCCCCATTCATGTAAATGAGACACAGGCTTCTCTGGCAGCCTGAAAGACTTCATTGTCCAGGATATGGTTATCATTTTATCAGTGGCCTCTGAATAAGTTAATGAGAAAACGCTGTGAGGGCGATATAAGAAATTATTTTTCTCTCATTTTGAATGATTTACCATAATCTGGTTATACTTTCACACCAGATTAACTGCTTTAAATGCTTTGAAATTAAAACGACCCATATGGAAATGCAGCATATAAAAGGGGGTGAATTAAATTTTCTGCTTTCTTTTTTATAGTGTAAATCTCTAGATGCCCATACCTTCTCACATGTTCTTTGTTCGGTACATAAAGTTCCTTTAAAATAGTTATCATTTCATTCCCAAAATTGAACTACTTGAGACAAGTCTAAGGTTACTGAAATACAAACATAAATTTTTCTGGGAATCACCAAAAATAATAAGCAGGTTTGGTTATTATGGTCCATCAATCCTTACGCCGTAACACAGTTATACCTGCTGTTTACTTTTGACTATCAACTTCGCATCTGAGGATGTGATGTATAAGCCATAATATCATATGTATGTTAAAATCCTTATTGTTTTGGTCGTATGTAATATTTAAATTTTACAGAGAAACAAAACTTTAGGCTTTCATTAGCTACAAGCCGTCATCTGGATTAACAGGAATAATAGCTTGAAATACGCCAGATTTTTAGTAAGGATAAATTCAGCATAAAAAGTAAAGAAATTTGTGTTTGGTGCATTTTTTCTTGTGAGAAACAATGCCTTTTGGCAACAAATCTTATAAAGCAAAGTCAAAATTGTAAATGATCTTCTAAGTGACGACACTCGAGGAAAGTTTATTTGTGAGTATAGGACAACAGAGTAAAAATCTTCAGGTCGCATCTATGAAAAGCTGTCAGATGCCCTGCCAATGCCAAACAGTTTCTTCTACTATTGATTTGTTTGCCATTGTTTATCAAATAAAATGATTGCCGTCTTTAGAAACAGAACATATTGAAGCTTCATCCCAGCGCTCTAAGATTTATTGTTTAGAAGCATTGTTACAACAGAGAAATAATCTACCAAACACAAATTATTACTTTTTTCTGAAGATATAATTAAATTTTTTTTCTCACACAAATAGCAGATATAAATTGAACTATTTAAAAAAAAAATCAAATTTATTGAGATGCAGCTTTACATTCAAGCCATTTCAATAAGTAGCATGAGTGTTATTCACGTCACCTATTGTTGGTAATAATGTTGTGCCTGATTAGTGTACATCATATGACAGATACAGTCAGAAGCACATTAGCTAGATTTATTTATCTGCTGTTTTTTATGTTGTTGTTTTTTTTTACAATCACCGACCTGTGCCTTTGCCCCATGTTGCAGCCTTTTTTCTTAGATTTTGGATCTTAGCTGCATTAGGAAATGTCTGAGCAGTTGACCCTTTTAGAATGTGTTCTGCACTAAAGCTTCAGTTTTGACTGGAAAGACGTAACATTTACTGTAGCTGTTGAAACTAAATAGGTCAAAACTTTCTGTAAGAGCAAAATTAGAGTCCCTGTTTTAAGTAGGCAAGAAAACATAGATTGTTGAAGCTGTGAAGAAGGTGAAGCAGATAAGATCCAATTTGGGCCTAAAGTCTAATTTTAAACTGAGAATAGTTTCTTAATACTTGCACTGAACATCAAACTTCCTTTTTACCATATTAAGACTGTAATTACATGGTGAGAAAAGCAGAAAGAAGCCAGTCAGTAATAGCACAAATTCTTCATTGTGGCTTTTCTCTCCAGTCACATATTTATACTCCTCTTTTCTCTTTCACACCGCTCACCCTGATCACGCTTCAGCGGCCTGAGCCCATGGGTGTGGGTGTGTGCGCATTCAACCGCGATTTCCACCAGCATCATGAGGAAGCTCTGACGGCAGGCACAGAGTACAGCGATGGGTATCTGCTGCCAGCAGCTGTTCGGCTCTGCAGCGCAGTGAGAGTCAGTCAGTAAATACCACGTCACTCATTTTCATAGGCTGATGTGACACGGGATAGCAGCAGCAGGACAGCGGTGTGGGAGGCCGATACCTGGAGACAAACTCTCTCATAGCGAAAGCTGTCTTCCTGAGAACTTTTTTTTTTAGGCAGTCGGGATATTTTTAGACCCAGCTCATTTTCATGAATCATGTGTCTGTATGTGTTTGGCTGTAATTTCGATCGGCCAGTTTTACTGAAAGGGAAAAGATGTGTGTTTTAATGCTGTATATTGCCAAACAAGGAGTGTAAAGGTGTGAACACACCAAGTGCTTAAGTTGTAAGCGATTCAAAAATGGAACCAGCCGGACACTTTGTGCTCTAAAAGTTAAAACTAATGAAACTTGCTTTTTTAAAAATTATTTAAATAATATATTTACTCATAATCTTCTGATGTTCCATACGGCAAGAAAAAGTAGAATGACATTAAAGTTAAAAGTTTTTCACAATCATTGAGGATAATATGAGGATAATTTGAGCTGTTTATTTGATCATAGTTGAAACTTGTCATGAGGTGTGGTGAGGGTTGGTGAGGCAGACGCTGTAGACCCAGGTAAGATGAATATGATGTCTTTAATGATGGGAAAACACACTCTAGGAATGGGCCGCACGGCCGAGCTGAAGCCAGGGCTCGACGCCGGTAGCAACCGCTAACAAAACAGAAACTCGGAAGACAGAGCACACATTCGACGAGGACCCGACGAGGAACAAAGAACACAGGTGGAGTTAAATACACGGGAGGGTAATCACAGAGACGAGACACACCTGGGAACAATCAAGGGGAGGACAGGACAACGAAGAGACGCAAGGACACAAAAAACTCTAAATGAACACAGAAAACACAGATCCTGACAAAACTAATTTGTAAATTACTCCATGAAGGTGAAAAGTTGCCAAAAAAACCTAAATAATGGATAAATTAGAAGCCCTAATTTTACGTTAACCCATTAATAATGACTGATAATATGTAATGATGTAACGAAGACTGTCAAGTTTAAATCTAATAAAGATGCTATGATCAGTTTATAAAACACTTAAGTAGCCGTTTACCAAAATACATTTTAAATAAGCAGCAACGATCTTAAAGGGATCATTTAGATTTGTTTTCTGTACTTCTGGGGAGTTGTTATCAGCAGTCAGTGCCATATATTTAGCACCCCGAGTTCCCTCAGCTTAAAAATAACAGCAGTTCTGACGTGGAAGCTGTTATTTACATTGAGGTTTAGAGCTATTTACAACAAAGACTGAGTTGGTCTATTTTGTGTTTGTAAAAATATTACATTTGCAACAACTGCTGGGAGAACACAGAGGTGCAACTTGACAAGGGGAAAAAAATAATGTAATGAAAATAGTGTGTATTATTGAATTTTACAAGGCACTCGCTTTCCATCAGCTGTATTGTGTCACATCATGCAAAGCACTTTGTGTTACAACACCTTGTATGTAATGGATCATTGTTCTTCAACACGTCAGTGAAAATAACCATCGGCCTTGATTTAAAGAAGTGTGTAATGTGAAATGATGATGGTGTAAACATCATGTTATGTGATCCGCTTTAGAATACACTCCAGGTTGACTTGCCAATGATTCGATTTTTTATGCTCAAAGCTGAGATGATTTAGAAGAGTTCTGCTGTCTACTAATTGTAAGATACTCACTGCTAATATGAACGCTAAAATAACCCCACTTACAACACTATTACTTTAATATTTTAGGCCTAATATGTCAGCTGTCTGTGGAAGTAAATAACTTGCTTGTAAAAGGTTGCTGCATTGAATTGACTGATTCAAGCTGATCTATATTGTAGCTTTGGCAAAAGTAAAATCCATGTCTCTCATCAATAAAAAAAACACAAGCTGAATAACACAACAAACAGAAGGTGCGTTACAGTTAGCCAAGCTTTCATGTCCACAATAAACAGCTAATCTGTGAAAGTGAGGCCTAAGTTGCTCTTTGAGCCGTTGTCGTGTGGTTCTCATCTTCCGCTGTTTGACCTTAATTAGGCAGAGGTGTGAAGCATGACACATTGCTTAACTTAAACATCCTTGATGCTGTCTCGGTGAGTTGTCAAAGGTCTCTGGGTGGGCACGGGAAGTACAGGAAGTTTTCTTAGAACAAAACACAATAAATAGGTACCAAGTGCTGTGGGAAATGAACTTTTAGATGGAGAACAAACCTGCCACTGTGTTGCAAAAGAGAAGCAGGGAGAAGAATGACACGTTGGTGCTGCAACGTTTTGAATTTTAACTAGAAGACCAGCTTCCTCATTTTAAAGAGGAAAGTTAGCGGAGAGGATCTAGCTGTTAATCTTCACTCAACATGCATACACGAAAAGTCACACCCAAACAGTCTATCTGCATAGCTAAATGCAGAAATTACTGTATTTTACTGAAAAATATTTGCATGCTTTATAAAGCAATGTAACATAGTAGGTGGTCATGAACAGGAAACTGAATCTTTCAGGTTACTCTTGTCAGGCTGAGCCTAAGGACTTGTATAGATAATTACCTGGTAACAATGAACTGCATGAATCAAAAAGTATATGTTTTTCTGTTGTAATAATTCGAATGAAGATGCATAATCCCCAAACGTTACTGGTCTGTCTGAGTCACTTGACTGTGTTTAAATTTTAAATGTGAAAGTAAACTGCGATTTATTGTATCAATTAAAATAACAACCATCAACAACCATCTGGCTGCATTGAAAGTCAAACTTCATCAACAACTCCCAAACATATCTAGTCCAAAAAAGGCAGAGCATCCCATCAACCTCAGCTGGTCCAGCGATAGATTGTAGAGTAAAATAAAGCTTTGATTGCTTTCAACAGAAATTAGAGAAAAATTCTTCAAGCCAGAGGCTGCTGCATCAGAATACCATCAGGGCTCACTTTTGAAGACTTTAAGGTTTTGGTTTCTATTCTGTAAGAGTAGCAAAGCGTGAAACTTAATTTACGTAACAAATTTTTCTTTCTCCTTTATTCAAAACAGTATTTTTTTTTTTCAAATGCATGCCACGTGAAGCATAATTCAGTTGAAGGAAGTTAAAAAGTGTGTCGATAGAAACAAACGTTAGTAATGTTCCATTTAAACCTTAGGGATTCGCTAAAGAGTGAGGTGAATGTTTTCCACCTTCATATGAAAAACTTTATATTTCCTCACCTTTTTAAAGCTATTTTACTAAAAAAATCTACAGCTTTTTATGCTTCCCCATTGCTGGTGCCGTGACTCATACATTAGCATAGCATGCACTTGGATGGACTTGTCTAAGATTTACTGATATTTTAAAATCCCCCAGCGGTTAGAGACAGTGGATTTCAAGTGTTTTAAATGTACTTTTTTTTTGTTTACTTCTATTAGTATACCTCTAACCGTATCAAGCAAAACAAAACAAAAATTCTGCTACTAAATTGGAAAGGTCAGTTGTTAATTTCCCCTGCTTACAAAGAAGAAGAACTTAGCTGTTTGGAAATTTCTTAAGAAATCTGGCGAAGCTAAAGTTTTTCCACCCATCACATTTCATTAAGATAAACCTGTTTTAAACGGTATAAGTAGCTTATTTGTTAAGCAGCTGATAGAGGGCCTGAAACCACAACTGACACCTGACTAATTACCTCCTAATATCAACGTGTTTAATAGCATTACCTCTGCCAATCCATGCCTACTCAATGGCAAGACGATCATGTAATAGTTTTATAAATATTTATTGGTCATATATCATTGAAAAGGTTCTATAGCAGTGCATATTTTTATGCATTGCGTATAACGGACAACAATAGTTTTGTGTTATATCAGTCATTATCAGTCAATTGCAAGGTGTAATCAGGTGTATTTACTTGTGTCTGTGAAGCATTTCAGCATAACTTTTCCTCCCTTGATGTTTTTCTCACTATCAGGCAGTTTTGTTGATGATTTTAGTGCAAAGCAGATCCATCATCATGATCAACAACTTTCCACCATTTAAACATATAGATTGTCGGCATAGGGATTCATTTTTAGAAAACTCTTCTATTTGCACCTCAATCTACCGTACATTCATCACTGAACTCCAGGGTGAGCTACGTACTGTATGTTCATTCAGCTTTTGGTCTAAAGATACATAACAAGGGAAGATGTTAACAACTGGGTCTGAAGTTTTGTTTTTATCTTGGAAGTTGGAGGTTGGATCTGTGAATGACATTTCTCTGAGTTATACTCAAAAGTATGCACAAACTAGGTAAAAAGAAAATTACATTTCAAATGGATTTTGTTTCTTTGACTATTTATTTTTCTTTATTAGATGCCCATTGAATGATTATAGGTGTGTGATAATATATTCCATCAGGTGTAGCTCACCTAAGTTCTTTCACCAACTGATCATTTTCAATGACCAGGTCAATGGTCTAGGTCAGGGGTGTCAAACTCCAGTCCTCAAGGGCCACTGTCCTGCAGTTTTTAGATGTGCCACAGGTACAAAACACTCAAATGAAGTGGCTACTTGTGTATAGGCCTGCTAATGACCTAATTATTCTATTCAGGTATGGTGCAGAAGAGGCACATCTAAAGGTTGCAGGGCAGTGGCCCTCCAGGACTGGAGTTTGACACCTGTGATCTAGGTCCTGCTTTTTAGTCTTGTTCTAATCACTATAGTTGAAACATCATAAAAATACCCACAGCTGAAGTCCTTGCCAATTTCCTGTCTCGATGCACGTTTGATGATTCTTTTGATTTCTATGAAAATTTTGTAATGATCTTGAAAACCTCAAGCCAGTTTTTTTCCCCAACTTTTACCTCATACCATTTTTAAAAAGCTTTTCCAGCTTTTCCTCTTCTTTGCTCTCTTTGTCTGTCCAAAGTTACCCAGACTTAGTTAAGACGGAAACATGGCTAATGCATACAAAACAAGAATGTTTTGTACAAACATTCTTGTACAAAACATTCTACAAGACTTTTCTTTTGTTCAACATTATCAGATCAAGTCTGTGTTTAAGGATTGAACCCAGAACAAACAGCCTTAAAGGTGAGTTCTCGACTGTTATTATTCAGGAAGGAATCTGGGTGTTATCGAGAGGCTGACTTAGGAATCTGAGGGAATCAGAGAAAGGCAGGCAGCCTTTAAGGATGATGTAATGTTTATGTAGTGGTCAGTAGAGCTATTTTCTTCTCCTCCTCCTCCCACTCCCGCAGACAGGCACAGTCAAAGGGCATTGATACCGTACAGATCGACAGGGGCATTGGATGAGTCCCAGTGCTGCATGTTTTTCCAAAATATTTCCCAACTAATTTCGCTAATGCTAAAATCTAAGAGTTCTAAGACATGCACACACATATCAATGGTAGAAGAAGCTGAAACAAACCGAGCATTTACCTTGTTTTCATAAAAAAAGACTGAATAAGACCATAAAGGATCAAGCGGATTTTGCAAAACTCTATAAACTTGACAGGAAAGAGCAGAGAAATAAACAGCTGTTTATTTAAACTAATATTTGTATGTCATTATTTTCAGAAGTGACTGTAATTTTGTATTATCCTTGGTGTCTGATACAGCGCCAAAGCATGATGGTTTTAGATGTTGCTTTGTTTATTTAGCAAGCGGAAAAAAAGTGACTCCAAGAAAAAGGGCCAGGAAAAAAATAAAACTTTTGGGAGTTGTAACTTAAAGTGCTTTTGCATCCAAAGAGTTCATTTTAACATGACTATTGGTATGAAATTATGAGAATGATTAAAATATGGCATTGAGATTTTAATGTTAGATGTTGGTAGGTGATATTTTTTATGTCCAACATAGAGTTTTATCCTGGAATTTGTCCAACCACTCTATCCTAAACATTTTATGAAATAGATGTTTAGCTTTTTTTAATCCATGAATTCTTAAAAAAATATAATTGTTGAAAGGTTTAGTTGTGTCCAGTACTTACTTGTGAGAGGAAAAAGGCCCTTGTTTTTCCTTGCAGACTTTTAGACTACCTCCAGTGGTCATTGGACAAAAAGTGGTGTAAGTTTTCACTCACAAATAACTCAACAATGTAATTCCCACTCAATCCAATTACAGATAGTTCAGTTTTGTCTAGTAAATGTTGCAATACAGCCAAATCCAATTATTGATTGGATGCTAATTGGAAAATGTTACCATTACTCGGTTTTACAAAACATTTACATCATTAACATGCCTGTTATCACCATTTCACATCGCAAAGTGAAATGGTGATAACCTGCGCAGTTGTTCTCTTTGAGAAATGAAGCTGGCAGTGCAGCGTTACAGAAAGCGTGGCGCTGTATTGACAATGTCTCTCAGACATTGTCTCAAAGTCTGCATTGGCAGAATTTAGTCTGCCAATGCCATTCTTTTCAACACTGTAAATGTCAGTTTAACAATCCCAATGTTTGTCAAGTAAATGCTGTAAATTTGAATTTTAAATCTTACCCTCTTACTCTTCATGCATATGTTCTTAGTCTTGTTTTACTGTTTTAGATTCTTTGATTGCAAATCACGTCATCATTACTTCAGCTTCTAAACTGGATTTGGTCCTACATATTTTAGCTGATGCGGGACCCTGACTACTTCATTTGTGCGACTCAGGACCTCTTGAGTTTTCAGCAATCTCTTAGCCAAAGCATAATAATGTAATAGAAAATAACAACTCCATTTTAGCAAGAGGAATCTTCCAAGGGAGCCAGGCTCAGTATGATTTTGTGCCCATCTGCTGTGACTGGTTGGAGGCTGACGGATAGGAAGTAGTCCAGGAAAAATAATGAAGAAACAGGTCAGAGGTACTTTTTACAGGAAAGAAAAGGAAGGGCACTACTGCAAAGTAATTAAACAATAGTTTCCTATATGGCAGCATCAAGGAAAAAGTCACAGCTGAAAGTTAAGAAAATGGCTAAACAAAAGATTTTCTCCACCATTAGCAGATTTCAATGAAAAAAAAATCCCTCATTCAATATGTCATAGTTATTGTCTGCAGCACTTTGATGTCTGGAATCAGAGTGAAGCGCTCACATGTGAAAAAAATTAATTCTCAAATTTTTCCAGCTGATGTCACACAAACGGCAAAAGTTACAGTCCCACACCTCTTCTCATATAAGCTGGTCCTCATCCCAAAGTACAAAGTCGTCAGAAGAATTTAGTTTGGCCAAGCAAATAAACTCCTGGAGCATGACAGTGTGAAAATTTTGTTTTGCAGACAGTGGAATAATTTCCCACTGAGGAGAAGGTTTAAGGCCAGGCATTACCTGCCTTCAAACCTTGACTGATGCAGCAACATTTAATGCAAAATGTAAACTTCTGATATGGGATTCACAGGTCTAGAATATGCTTGAGATTCTGGTCTACACAAAATTTTAGTGAAATCATTTTTTCCCTATATAATCCCACTAAAACAGGATAAACATTTGTTTATTTGAAATTACAATCGGTTTACTGTTATCATAAAATATAAAACACCCACAGTCACGAATCAGTGCTGCAGGCTAATAATTCTCCTTTCTTTGCATTCTTTGTTTGGGGGAGAATGATGCAGGTTTTAGTGGTGATGCCATGTGTTTAATGTTCAGCAGAGAAACAAACAATCTGGAAGGCTTGTTTGAATTTTAGCTAATAATTAATATGTAACCAGCACCATTTGCTATCCCCTAATATCAGAGCAAAGCTGAAGGTAAGGTGGACACAGGAGCGTGTGAAGTTGCAGTTCTGAGGTTGTTGCATAAGATACCCAAGATGTAATGTTGCACATACAAGGATCCTTATTGTTAGCTGCAGTTTTCCAAATAATTATTTTGATGATCTGTTAATTTTTTTGTTAGTCCACTCACAAACACAGATTTTTGTTTTCTTGTAATGGCGCTTCCTCCTCAGCTATAGAACTCAGGGTTTCTTCTACCAAGCAAAAGACTAATTTTTTTGGAAACTTGATGTATGTCAGTAGTATTTCTATTAAACTTTTAACATTTCTTCTTTATTGTTTTTTTTTTTTGGATTATCCAAAATTAAAAGTATTATTCAATAAATTTAGTTGATGAACCAAAATCAATTTATCTGGGAACAATTTTAAAACATAAAACTAATTGTTACTTCTATGTCAAACATTCAAGTTAAAAAAAAGTTTCCTGGTTTAGTCTAGTTAATGTTTGATTATTTAATGTGTGTCTGATTACCAGCATGTTATAATACTTTTATTGTTATTAATCAAATTATTCACCAGAAATATACAAAAAGATAAAATATAGTTACATACATTACATACATAATAGATGGAAAGTTAACTTGGTTGGCAGTAATAATTTTAAAGATTTTTTTCCTCCCATCAATTTTTGTTGCCCTTACTAAAGCCCTCTCAGCTGTTTGACAAGATGATATAAATTAAATTAAAATAGATCATTTTACTCTACAAATTAGCCTATATGCTGATAATATACTGTTCTTCTTTATTGTGGACATTCTTAAACTAATGTTTAAGAATAAAATTAGCAAAATGTCTAAAGTGTTACCTCTGTGTTAATAATAGTTTTTTCCCATATTATACACTTGGTCATGTTTGATGGCAGAATAGGTAACTGTTTTGCAGATCAAAACTAAAGAATCAGGCTGGCAAACTATGTGAAGCCAGCCTGCTTCACATAGCTTCCTCTTGATTAAAAGAATCAAATTATATACCAGAAATATGCAGGGAAGCCTGGCACCTAACTTATAAAACACTGTCTACACTTGAATCACAAAAGATAATTAAGGGAGGTTATTTTTTTGTTCTGCATTTGGCCAACATGATGAAAAATTCTGTATTCATATTTAAATGGAAGATCTCCAGTTACAAACATGTAATCTAGAGGAAACTGATTAAATATATGTAATTCAGTCTTTTAGTATTTGTTGTCATGTTTTAGGTAGCAGTTGTAAAGTTATTCAGCTCACTGTAACATTGAACAAGTGGTTTGATTTAAAGTTGATGCTCTCTTTTTTTAACGAAATGCTGCCCCCTCGTGGTACAAGTTGCTTCACTGTGGTTTTTTTGTTTTTTATTGCAGAATATTGAGGCTCAGAATTGTAAGTACAACTTTTTCTCATGTTTTGGTAACTGCTTGCTTTTTTTCTTTCTATTTATTGTCATAAAATTTCACTTGTAGCACATCATTGGGATTTAATTTGCTATCTTTATTAATAGCAAATTAAGCCTATTTGCTACTAATAGTTTTAATTAATACAATTAACACAACAGTTAACAAAAGTTAACACCCAAGGTCTTAAAATGCTCTTAAAACACCTTTTCACTGCTTCAGTTGTGCTTTTATTTACTGTTGCTTTTCTTCTTGTGCTCATCTTTTTTGCTTTATCAATTGGAAAAATATAACTACAACAGCTGCAATAGAAACCGCAACAACAGCTCTAGCTGCAACCACAACTACCGCAACTACATCTGCAGCTACAGCCACGGCAACACTTGTTCCTACAACCGCAACAGCTGTTGATGCAGCTGTTAGCACAGCAACAACTGCACCAACAACTTTAACCGCTGCGTCAACAACTTTAACCGCTGCACCAACAACTTCAGCTGCTGCACCAACAACTTCAACTGCTGCACCAACAACTTCAACTGCTGCACCAACAACTTTTACTGCTGCATCAACAACTTCAACTGCTGCACCAACAACTTCAACTGCTGCACCAACAACTTCAACCGCTGCATCTACAACTTTAACCGCTGCATCTACAACTTTAACAGCTTCACCTACAATCACAGCAACCACAATAACAGCTACCTCAACAAACACAGTAACCACAATAACAGCTGTCCCTACAATCACAGTAACCACAATAACAGCTGTCCCTACAACCACAATAACAGCTGTCCCTACAACCACAATAACAGCTGTCCCTACAACCACAGTAACAGCTGTCCCTACAACCACAGCAACCACAATAACAGCTGTCCCTACAACCACAACAACCACAATAACGCCTGCCTCAACAAACACAGTAATCACAATAACTGCTACCCCTTCAACCACAGCAACCACAATAACTGCTACCCCTTCAACCACAGCAACCACAATAACAGCTGCCTCGACAAACACAGAAACCACAATAACTGCTGCCCCTACAACCACGACGACTGAACGAACAACCATGACGACTGAACCAGCAACTGCAAGTAAGGGTGTGTTAACATCTAATGGTAACTATCATGAGCCCCTAAATTGACATCTGTCCACATGACACAGTACAAAATAACCATAACCTGGTTACTTTGTACTGTGTCATGCTCTGAAGAAGGAAATGACTGTACTTTTCTATATTCTTTCTTCTAACAGTTATATTTCTGAATGTACAGTCCTGATGAAATAAGTGCTATTATGTTAAGATAGACAGTAATATGATAGACATAATATGAACTGTTATTGTGACTTTTCCTTGGTTCACAGCGCCTGTAAATGTGTCGAATCTCAATGTGGAAAGTATCACAACATCCTCTGTGAAAGTGATCTGGAACAAAACGGATGTTGCAAGCTACCGAGTATACTGGACAAAAGGAGAAATAACAAGCAATGAAACAGTAACACAGAACTTCAAAAACATCACAGGACTAGATCCTGGGGTTCAGTACACTATAAGTGTTACTGCTGTTGCTAATGATAATACCACTGAAGGACATCCAGACATGGTGACTGTCTACACAAGTAAGTCCACCTTTTTGTTTGTCTTTAATTGTGTGCAAAAAAGTGAAAGGCTAAATGTAGTGAAATTTTCTTTGTGATTGATTATAAATGTTGTAAAAGCAACCAACTGAATAGTAATATTGAGAGAAACATTTGTCTATTTACAAGTAAGATTATGAGCCTGCTTTTAATTGTCACACTTTGACAAGTTTTTCATCCTTTTGGTTTTAAAATGTTTGTAACATTGATTTCTGCTCACAGAACCTGAAGTAGTCACAAATCTCAGTGTCTTTAATGTAACAACATCATCTCTACTTGTGAACTGGACAAAACCAAAGGGAAGCAGTTCTTTCTATAGAATTCATTGGAAAGATGGAAGAATAAATGACCAAAGAAATGTGTCTGAAACATCTCTGACCATTTCTAATCTGACTGCTGGTGAGCAGTATACAATAACTGTAACTGCTGTAGCTGCTGATAAACTCACTGAAGGAGAGAGCAAGACTTCTTTCAATTACACAAGTAAGTGAACCTCAATCTTTGGGATATATTGAGGGATCATTAAGTGATGGACGGATCGATTGATGGATGCAATATTTAGAATTAACCATGGGTCAAATAAGTAGGCTTTCTGTACTACAAAGTAGCCTTCCTGTTAACTGTTCAAATCCGACTCTCTAGTAGAGAAAGATGCCAAGCTTTGGTGCAATCACTAACGTTTCCCCCAGTCATCCTAACTTATTATTGTCAATTCTATACTAGCTGGATAAATGTTGACCATATTGTTAATGATATTAAATTTTGGAAGTTTCTCACCATATAAATTTTAGGAGTTCTAAAAAACTACCTTGCTATGGTGAAAAATAATCAGAAAAGTACTATCTAATATTGACTGACATTTAGTCTGCATGAACTTCTCTTTCATGAACAGAACCTGAAGCAGTCAACAATCTCACAGTCACTGAGGTAACAACAACCTCTGTGTCTTTAAATTGGACTGAACCTGAGGGGAAAAGACTGTTTTATACAGTAAAGTGGGAAAAGGAAAACAAACATTTGATTACAAGTGAGACTCAGGCGAATGTGACTGAGCTGAATCCTGGCGAAAACTACTGTTTTAATGTCACGGCTGTGGCTACAGACAACAAAACAGAGAGTGATGAGAGAAACATTTGTGGATTTACAAGTAAGATTATGAGCCTGCTTTTAATTGTCACACTTTGACAAGTTTTTCATCCTTTTGGTTTTAAAATGTTTGTAACATATTTATTTCTGCTCACAGAACCTGAAATAGTCACAAATCTCAGTGTCTTTAATGTAACAACATCATCTCTATTTGTGTACTGGACAAAACCAAAGGGAAGCAGTTCTTTCTATAGAATTCATTGGAAAGGTGGAGAAATCAGTCTCCAAAGAAATGTGTCTGAGACATATCTGACCATTTCTAATCTGACTGCTGGTGAGCAGTATACAATAACTGTAACTGCTGTAGCTGCTGATAAACGCACTGAAGGAAAGAGTGAGACTGTTGTGAAATACACAAGTAAGTGAGCCTGAATCTTTGGGATTTATTGAGGGATCATTAAGTGATGGACGGATCGATTGATGGATGCAATATTTAGAAATAACCAGGGGTCAAACAAGTAGGCTTTCTGTACTACAAAGTAGCCTTCCTGTTAACTGTTCAAATCCGACTCTAGCAGACAAAGTTGCCAAGCTTTGGTGCAATCACTAACGTTTCCCCCAGTCATCCTAACTTATTATTGTCAATTCTATACTGGCTGGATAAATGTTGACCATATTGTTAATGATATTGAATTTCAGAAGTCTCTCACCATATACATTTTAGGAGTTCTAAGAAACTAACTTGCTATGGTGAAAAGTAATCAGAAAAGTACTATCTAATATTGACTGACATTTAGTCTGCATGAACTTCTCTTTCATGAACAGAACCTGAAGCAGTCAACAATCTCACTGTCACTGAGGTAACAACAACCTCTGTGTCTTTAAATTGGACTGAACCTGAGGGGAAAAGACTGTTTTATACAGTAAAGTGGGAAAATGAAAACAAACATTTGAATACAAGTGAGACTCAGGCGAATGTGACTGAGCTGAATCCTGGCGAAAACTACTGTTTTAATGTCACGGCTGTGGCTACAGACAACAAAACAGAGAGTGATGAGAGAAACATTTGTGGATTTACAAGTAAGATTATGAGCCTGCTTTTAATTGTCACACTTTGACAAGTTTTTCATCCTTTTGGTTTTAAAATGTTTGTAACAAATTGATTTCTGCTCACAGAACCTGAAGTAGTCACAAATCTCAGTGTCTTTAATGTAACAACATCATCTCTATTTGTGTACTGGACAAAACCAAAGGGAAACAGTTCTTTCTATAGAGTTCATTGGAAAGGTGGAAGAATAAATGACCAAATAAATGTGTCTGAGACATCTCTGACCATTTCTAATCTGACTGCTGGTGAGCAGTATACAATAACTGTATCTGCTGTAGCTGCTGATAAACTCACTGAAGGAAAGAGTGAGACAGTTGTTATATACACAAGTAAGTGAGCCTGAATCTTTGGGATTTATTGAGGGATCATTAAGTGTTGATCGGATTGATTGATGGATGCAATATTTAGAAATAACCAGGGGTCAAACAAGTAGGCTTTCTGTACTATAAAGTAGCCTTCCTGTTAACTGTTCAAATCCGACTCTCTAGTAGAACAAAGATGCCAAGCTTTGGTGCAATCACTAACGTTTTCCCCAGTCATCCTAACTTATTATTGACAATTCTATACTGGCTGGATAAATGTTGACCATATTGTTAATGATATTGAATTTCAGAAGTCTCTCACCATATACATTTTAGGAGTTCTAAGAAACTAACTTGCTATGGTGAAAAGTAATCAGAAAAGTACTATCTAATATTGACTGACATTTAGTCTGCATGAACTTCTCTTTCATGAACAGAACCTGAAGCAGTCAACAATCTCACTGTCACTGAGGTAACAACAACCTCTGTGTCTGTAAATTGGACTGAACCTGAGGGGAAAAGACTGTTTTATACAGTAAAGTGGGAAAATGGAAACAAACATTTGAATACAAGTGAGACTCAGGCGAATGTGACTGAGCTGAATCCTGGTGAAAACTACTGTTTTAATGTCACGGCTGTGGCTACAGACAACAAAACAGAGAGTGATGAGAGAAACATTTGTCAATTTACAAGTAAGATTATGAGCCTGCTTTTAATTGTCACACTTTGACAAGTTTTTCATCCTTTTGGTTTTAAAATGTTTGCAACATTGATTTCTGCTCACAGAACCTGAAGTAGTCACAAATCTCAGTGTCTTTAATGTAACAACATCATCTCTATTTGTGTACTGGACAAAACCAAAGGGAAGCAGTTCTTTCTATAGAATTCATTGGAAAGGTGGAGAAATCAGTCTCCAAAGAAATGTGTCTGAGACATATCTGACCATTTCTAATCTGACTGCTGGTGAGCAGTATACAATAACTGTATCTGCTGTAGCTGCTGATAAACTCACTGAAGGAAAGAGTGAGACAGTTGTTATATACACAAGTAAGTGAGCCTGAATCTTTGGGATTTATTGAGGGATCATTAAGTGTTGATCGGATTGATTGATGGATGCAATATTTAGAAATAACCAGGGGTCAAACAAGTAGGCTTTCTGTACTATAAAGTAGCCTTCCTGTTAACCGTTCAAATCCGACTCTCTAGTAGAACAAAGATGCCAAGCTTTGGTGCAATCACTAACGTTTTCCCCAGTCATCCTAACTTATTATTGACAATTCTATACTGGCTGGATAAATGTTGACCATATTGTTAATGATATTGAATTTCAGAAGTCTCTCACCATATACATTTTAGGAGTTCTAAGAAACTAACTTGCTATGGTGAAAAGTAATCAGAAAAGTACTATCTAATATTGACTGACATTTAGTCTGCATGAACTTCTCTTTCATAAACAGAACCTGAAGCAGTCAACAATCTCACTGTCACTGAGGTAACAACAACCTCTGTGTCTGTAAATTGGACTGAACCTGAGGGGAAAAGACTGTTTTATACAGTAAAGTGGGAAAATGGAAACAAACATTTGAATACAAGTGAGACTCAGGCGAATGTGACTGAGCTGAATCCTGGTGAAAACTACTGTTTTAATGTCACGGCTGTGACTACAGACAACAAAACAGAGAGTGATGAGAGAAACATTTGTCAATTTACAAGTAAGATTATGAGCCTGCTTTTAATTGTCACACTTTGACAAGTTTTTCATCCTTTTGGTTTTAAAATGTTTGCAACATTGATTTCTGCTCACAGAACCTGAAGTAGTCACAAATCTCAGTGTCTTTAATGTAACAACATCATCTCTATTTGTGTACTGGACAAAACCAAAGGGAAGCAGTTCTTTCTATAGAATTCATTGGAAAAGTGGAGAAATCAGTCTCCAAAGAAATGTGTCTGAGACATATCTGACCATTTCTAATCTGACTGCTGGTGAGCAGTATACAATAACTGTATCTGCTGTAGCTGCTGATAATCTCACTGAAGGAAAGAGTGAGACAGTTGTTATATACACAAGTAAGTGAGCCTGAATCTTTGGGATTTATTGAGGGATCATTAAGTGTTGATCGGATTGATTGATGGATGCAATATTTAGAAATAACCAGGGGTCAAACAAGTAGGCTTTCTGTACTACAAAGTAGCCTTCCTGTTAACTGTTCAAATCCAACTCTAGCAGACAAAGTTGCCAAGCTTTGGTGCAATCACTAACGTTTCCCCCAGTCATCCTAACTTATTATTGTCAATTCTATACTGGCTGGATAAATGTTGACCATATTGTTAATGATATTGAATTTCAGAAGTCTCTCACCATATACATTTTAGGAGTTCTAAGAAACTAACTTGCTATGGTGAAAAGTAATCAGAAAAGTACTATCTAATATTGACTGACATTTAGTCTGCATGAACTTCCCTTTCATGAACAGAACCTGAAGCAGTCAACAATCTCACTGTCACTGAGGTAACAACAACCTCTGTGTCTTTAAATTGGACTGAACCTGAGGGGAAAAGACTGTTTTATACAGTAAAGTGGGAAAATGAAAACAAACATTTGAATACAAGTGAGACTCAGGCGAATGTGACTGAGCTGAATCCTGGCAAAAACTACTGTTTTAATGTCACGGCTGTGGCTACAGACAACAAAACAGAGAGTGATGAGAGAAACATTTGTGGATTTACAAGTAAGATTATGAGCCTGCTTTTAATTGTCACACTTTGACAAGTTTTTCATCCTTTTGGTTTTAAAATGTTTGTAACAAATTGATTTCTGCTCACAGAACCTGAAGTAGTCACAAATCTCAGTGTCTTTAATGTAACAACATCATCTCTATTTGTGTACTGGACAAAACCAAAGGGAAACAGTTCTTTCTATAGAGTTCATTGGAAAGGTGGAAGAATAAATGACCAAATAAATGTGTCTGAGACATCTCTGACCATTTCTAATCTGACTGCTGGTGAGCAGTATACAATAACTGTATCTGCTGTAGCTGCTGATAAACTCACTGAAGGAAAGAGTGAGACAGTTGTTATATACACAAGTAAGTGAGCCTGAATCTTTGGGATTTATTGAGGGATCATTAAGTGTTGATCGGATTGATTGATGGATGCAATATTTAGAAATAACCAGGGGTCAAACAAGTAGGCTTTCTGTACTATAAAGTAGCCTTCCTGTTAACTGTTCAAATCCGACTCTCTAGTAGAACAAAGATGCCAAGCTTTGGTGCAATCACTAACGTTTCCCCCAGTCATCCTAACTTATTATTGACAATTCTATACTGGCTGGATAAATGTTGACCATATTGTTAATGATATTGAATTTCAGAAGTCTCTCACCATATACATTTTAGGAGTTCTAAGAAACTAACTTGCTATGGTGAAAAGTAATCAGAAAAGTACTATCTAATATTGACTGACATTTAGTCTGCATGAACTTCTCTTTCATGAACAGAACCTGAAGCAGTCAACAATCTCACTGTCACTGAGGTAACAACAACCTCTGTGTCTTTGAATTGGACTGAACCTGAGGGGAAAAGACTGTTTTATACAGTAAAGTGGGAAAATGGAAACAAACATTTGAATACAAGTGAGACTCAGGCGAATGTGACTGAGCTGAATCCTGGTGAAAACTACTGTTTTAATGTCACGGCTGTGGCTACAGACAACAAAACAGAGAGTGATGAGAGAAACATTTGTCAATTTACAAGTAAGATTATGAGCCTGCTTTTAATTGTCACACTTTGACAAGTTTTTCATCCTTTTGGTTTTAAAATGTTTGCAACATTGATTTCTGCTCACAGAACCTGAAGTAGTCACAAATCTCAGTGTCTTTAATGTAACAACATCATCTCTATTTGTGTACTGGACAAAACCAAAGGGAAGCAGTTCTTTCTATAGAATTCATTGGAAAAGTGGAGAAATCAGTCTCCAAAGAAATGTGTCTGAGACATATCTGACCATTTCTAATCTGACTGCTGGTGAGCAGTATACAATAACTGTATCTGCTGTAGCTGCTGATAATCTCACTGAAGGAAAGAGTGAGACAGTTGTTATATACACAAGTAAGTGAGCCTGAATCTTTGGGATTTATTGAGGGATCATTAAGTGTTGATCGGATTGATTGATGGATGCAATATTTAGAAATAACCATGGATCAAATAAGTAGGCTTTCTGTACTACAAAGTAGCCTTCCTGTTAACTGTTCAAATCCGACTCTAGCAGACAAAGATGCCAAGCTTTGGTGCAATCACTAACGTTTCCCCCAGTCATCCTAACTAATTATTGTCAATTCTATACTGGCTGGATAAATGTTGACCATATTGTTAATGATATTTAATTTCAGAAGTCTCTCACCATATACATTTTAGGAGTTCTAAGAAACTAACTTGCTATGGTGAAAAGTAATCAGAAAAGGACTATCTAATATTGACTGACATTTAGTCTGCATGAACTTCTCTTTCATGAACAGAACCTGAAGCAGTCAACAATCTCACTGTCACTGAGGTAACAACAACCTCTGTGTCTTTAAATTGGACTGAACCTGAGGGGAAAAGACTGTTTTATACAGTAAAGTGGGAAAATGAAAACAAACATTTGAATACAAGTGAGACTCAGGCGAATGTGACTGAGCTGAATCCTGGCAAAAACTACTGTTTTAATGTCACGGCTGTGGCTACAGACAACAAAACAGAGAGTGATGAGAGAAACATTTGTGGATTTACAAGTAAGATTATGAGCCTGCTTTTAATTGTCAGACTTTGACAAGTTTTTCATCCTTTTGGTTTTAAAATGTTTGTAACAAATTGATTTCTGCTCACAGAACCTGAAGTAGTCACAAATCTCAGTGTCTTTAATGTAACAACATCATCTCTATTTGTGTACTGGACAAAACCAAAGGGAAACAGTTCTTTCTATAGAGTTCATTGGAAAGGTGGAAGAATAAATGACCAAATAAATGTGTCTGAGACATCTCTGACCATTTCTAATCTGACTGCTGGTGAGCAGTATACAATAACTGTAACTGCTGTAGCTGCTGATAAACTCACTGAAGGAAAGAGTGAGACAGTTGTTATATACACAAGTAAGTGAGCCTGAATCTTTGGGATTTATTGAGGGATCATTAAGTGTTGATCGGATTGATTGATGGATGCAATATTTAGAAATAACCAGGGGTCAAACAAGTAGGCTTTCTGTACTATAAAGTAGCCTTCCTGTTAACTGTTCAAATCCGACTCTCTAGTAGAACAAAGATGCCAAGCTTTGGTGCAATCACTAACGTTTCCCCCAGTCATCCTAACTTATTATTGTCAATTCTATACTGGCTGGATAAATCTTGACCATATTGTTAATGATATTGAATTTCAGAAGTCTCTCACCATATACATTTTAGGAGTTCTAAGAAACTAACTTGCTATGGTGAAAAATATTCATAAAAGTACTATCTAATATTGAATGACATTTAGTCTGCATGAACCTTTCTTTCATGAACAGAACCTGAAGCCGTCAACAATCTCACTGTCACTGAGGTAACAACAACCTCTGTGTCTGTAAATTGGACTGAACCTGAGGGGAAAAGACTGTTTTATACAGTAAAGTGGGAAAATGGAAACAAACATTTGAATACAAGTGAGACTCAGGCGAATGTGACTGAGCTGACACCTGGTGAAAACTACTGTTTTAATGTCACGGCTGTGGCTACAGACAACAAAACAGAGAGTGATGAGAGAAACATTTGTCAATTTACAAGTAAGATTATGAGCCTGCTTTTAATTGTCACACTTTGACAAGTTTTTCATCCTTTTGGTTTTAAAATATTTGCAACATTGATTTCTGCTCACAGAACCTGAAGTAGTCACAAATCTCAGTGTCTTTAATGTAACAACATCATCTCTATTTGTGTACTGGACAAAACCAAAGGGAAGCAGTTCTTTCTATAGAATTCATTGGAAAGGTGGAGAAATCAGTCTCCAAAGAAATGTGTCTGAGACATATCTGACCATTTCTAATCTGACTGCTGGTGAGCAGTATACAATAACTGTAACTGCTGTAGCTGCTGATAAACTCACTGAAGGAAAGAGTGAGACTGTTGTGAAATACACAAGTAAGTGAGCCTGAATCTTTGGGATTTATTGAGGGATCATTAAGTGATGGACGGATCGATTGATGGATGCAATATTTAGAAATAACCATGGGTCAAACAAGTAGGCTTTCTGTACTATAAAGTAGCCTTCCTGTTAACTGTTCAAATCCGACTCTCTAGTAGAACAAAGATGCCAAGCTTTGGTGCAATCACTAACATTTCCCCCAGTCATCCTAACTTATTATTGTCAAGTCTAAACTGGCTGGATAAATGTTGACCATATTGTTAATGATATTGAATTTCAGAAGTCTCTCACCATATACATTTTAGGAGTTATATGAAACTAACTTGCTATGGTGAAAAATAATCAGAAAAGTACTATCTAATATTGACTGACATTTAGTCTGCATGAACTTCTCTTTCATGAACAGAACCTGAAGCAGTCAACAATCTCACTGTCACTGAGGTAACAACAACCTCTGTGTCTTTAAATTGGACTGAACCTGAGGGGAAAAGACTGTTTTATACAGTAAAGTGGGAAAATGAAAACAAACATTTGAATACAAGTGAGACTCAGGCGAATGTGACTGAGCTGAATCCTGGGGAGAACTACTGTTTTAATGTCACGGCTGTGGCTACAGACAACAAAACAGAGAGTGATGAGAGAAACATTTGTGGATTTACAAGTAAGATTATGAGCCTGCTTTTAATTGTCACACTTTGACAAGTTTTTCATCCTTTTGGTTTTAAAATGTTTGCAACATTGATTTCTGCTCACAGAACCTGAAGTAGTCACAAATCTCAGTGTCTTTAATGTAACAACATCATCGCTATTTGTGTACTGGACAAAACCAAAGGGAAGCAGTTCTTTCTATAGAATTCATTGGAAAGGTGGAAGAATAAATGACCAAAGAAATGTGTCTGAGACATCTCTGACCATTTCTAATCAGGAGTCAAATATGTAGGCTTTCTGTACTAAAATTTAGCCTTCCTGTTATTAGAGTGAGACTGTTGTGAAATACACATTTAAGTTATCCTAAATGTTATGGATAGATGGATGCAACATTTTGCAATTACAAGAAAAATAATGTCAGAAACCTTTTCCATCCTTTTGTCTTTTTGAAAGATTGATCATTTATCACAATACCTCAGGTGATCAACATCTTTATGTCACTGAAATCACAAATGTCATCACATTATTGGGAAACACTTCCTTACAGTGGACAGATGGAAACATGACCTGGAGGTCAAACGTAAATGTATCTCCTGTAGCTTCTGCACAATATCCCACAAGTTTATTGTCAGTTTCATATCACTATATACAATATGCATAATAAAACTGCCTGGATTGCAAGAAAATACTTAATTACTTAAGTATTTTAAGGTTTGCATGCTTGCAGTGTGTTTGGTGATAGTTGTTTCTTAATGCACCATAGAAGAGTTTTTTTACAAAATATGATAATTTTTGAAGCTAAATATCTACAACAAATACTGGCCTTCTGAAATCCAAAAATAATAATAATCCAGATATTGAAATCAGATATTGCAGTCAATATCTGATTTCACAATTTAGCATAATTGTGAATAAGGTAAAGTCTTTACCTTATTGAATGTAATACTATGAAGAAAAACAACAACAATAAAACATTTTATACTTTTTCTAACTGAGCGAATCTCAATCTAAGTCCTCATGGCTCACCAGCCTTCATGTTTTGGATGCGTAATATGTTCAACAACACACCTGACTTAAATTATTGCATTACCGCATTAAGGTTTCAGAAACCAGTTAGTCACCCATTCATTTCAGTCAGGTGTGTGGCAGAACAGTGGGTCCTGAGGACCAGGGTTGAAAATGATTGATTATTGATTTGACTCCTTTTCAAAATTGACATTGGTTAGTTATTTGACTTGAGCTGAAGGAGGTGAAATATCCTGACCCAACCAATTAGAGATCCCAAATTAGATGTTGCCTCAGCTTTATTGAGGTTTATGATAAATTCAAGTCTTCAGTCTCATTAAAATCTTAACTCCTTTTTTCACTCTGCCTTATACTTTAGTTAGTTCAACTTTATGGTCATTTCTGTTACTTTCTGTGACTTTAAGTATGAGCCTGGCATTTTGTGTTAATGTGAATCATGACTTTGAAAGGCTTTTAAGCCTTTGGTAACTTTAAAAAATACTGTAATACTGTTGCTGTTTTTAGATGCTCTTATATATGCTCAGAGACAAATTGTTTTAACAAACACCTGCATCTGTCTAGTTATTAATCAGGACTGTTAAAAATATCATTCACTAATTTATTTACTTTGCTGAACAGGGCCTGTAAAGCCTGTGAACATCAGGGTTGACTCAAGAACAAGTGACAATATAAACATCACTTGGACTTTGCCTGAAGGAAGGGTTGACCATTACATCGTGAACATCTCAAATCCAAGCAGTAACTACAATGTCACAATAACAAACGCCACCACAGCAGCTTCCTCTGGTTTACTTCCTGGAAGGAGTTTCATTTTCACAGTGACTGCTGTAGCTGGAACGTTCACCAATACCTCTGATCAGTTTTCATTTGCAACATGTAAGTTCCACATTTCCCCAAATTATAACATCTTGTTGAGTAATTCTGGCATTAGTAATGACCAAATATTGATACGAATTTTACCTAAGTAAACCATTTTCTTTTGCTAAAATTGTACTGAAGTATGTTTTATAATACACACTACCTGTTTTTTTTATTTTTACCAAACGTTTTCTACATTTTACCAATGTCACTGATTAATATAAAACATTTGTTGCTCAGCTTAGTACAGAAAACAGGCTAGACCTTTCATTGTAATTTAATGCAGACTTACTAGTGTGTGTTTGTATGTGTGTTTTCTCTCCCTTTTAGATCCGTTGTCTGTCACATCCTTCAACTTCACCAACAGGACAAACTCTTCTTTAAACCTGCAGTGGGTGACTCCAAAAACGATGGATGGTGCTCTTAATATCAGCTATATTATCACCTACAATAATCCAAATGACACTGTATCAAAGAACCGCTCTACAGAGAAGACGAACATAGAGTTAAATGGTCTTCAGTCTGGAACCAATTACACCATAAATATAACAACTGTTGGACCGGAACAACTGAGTAGCTCTCCAGTCACCAAGTATACTTACACTTGTAAGTTTATGTAATCAGACCCAAAGAGCATTGTAACCTGGGGTGTAACAGTATATAGAAGATCTTGAGATGAGATGATGTTCGGTCTTTAAGAACTTTACAAGATGAGTGTTTAGTAATGTTTTAGTAGCTTGGCCATTGCTTTGCTATGTAATTCTGCTCAATTCAAATCTTGCTTCACAGCTCAATCTGGGCTTTCTCCCACTGACTTGAATTCCTGCATTGAGTTAGAATTGTAGTCTGTCTGTAGTTTGCCCATGACATCAGAGGAAGTGAACAAAGTTGGTCCGTCCATGTTCTAAACATTAACATTCTGCTTGTTCAGCTCGGCACTTCTCTCTTAATGGAGGATGGTTGTTTTCAGCACAGGTAATTTCTGGTAAGCTTCAGAATATCGTCATTGGAAAACATTAGTGATTAGGTAAAATTTAAAACCAAAACAGAGTCAATGCCTCCATGAAGCAATTGTTTCTCAGTAGTTGAGGGCCGAGACCCCTCTGTACGAAACATGACTTTGTACAAGGGGCCAGTTTTTATCAGGTCAATGTTTTAAAGAAATAAGATCTTACAAGTGACAAACTGTGTCAAGTAATCTGTGATAAGTTTTGTTCAGTCCAGGTTTGTTCTATTTATTAAATTGTTGTTTTACACTATCCTAGTCAGTATTCCTAACTTGGGAGTTTGTTGCTCTTCACAGTTCAATCTGGGTTTTCTAAATACTCTATTTAGTGAGTATTCAAACCCCTCTTGCCTCCTCTTATAGAGTGACTAGCAAAAACTGCGGCTTTTTTTCATGGTGTTAGAGAAGATTTTTGGAGACTGATGTGAAAGTGGGTTTTCTTTATATTCACACTCATTGAGCAGCAGTTGCTGCATATGCGCATGGTGGTTAATCTAGATTTAATATAGATTCTCCAAATTCAAAAAAGCTATAGTTAATTTTAATGTTTTAAAGCGATTTGTTACCACAGGTGCTATTCTGATTGTTTACGTATCCTTTCTGTTATTCTTTTTCACCAAATACTCAGATTCCTGCAACAATTCAAAAGAGATGAAAGCTTCCTGTGCTGGTCTATATTTATTAGCGTACTCCATAAATGCAAAAGGAACAAGAATGCTTTCCTTTGATACTTCAAAATAAGGGTCTCAAACATAGAAACAGCATAAAACACCTTTATCCCAGGGGTGCTTGATACACCTCGGGATAAAGGTTGTAAGCTGGTAGTACTGGTTCTGATAGAACTGGTAAAGTTCTGGTAACTTACCAGAAAAGTTGCAGAAGAAATACAGCATTTTTATATGTGTTTCCAAAAGACTTAATGCTTTTATTTACACATTTATTTCAGATTTTCATATATTCTTTGTTGTTTTTTTTCTTCTTCTCTTATCCTCAGTGCCAAACCCAGTGCAGAATGCAAAAGCCAGCCCTATTTCTCCAACTTCCATAAGGGTGAATTGGTCACAGCCACTGAATGTCCAAGAATATTACCAGTACCGGGTTCAAACCTACAACAGCACAGGAGTACTTGATAACACCTATATCAACAAAAGCAGCACCACTAGCTATGACGTTCCCAGTCTGGAGCCGGGTTTCTTTTACTCCATCAACATCACAACAATTGTTTCATCAGACACTGCATCAAACTCTGTGGCGGTGTCGAGTTACACAAGTAATTATATGTAGATCAATGCTGTCTCAATGCTGAGAATATAATGCTCCTTTGACCTAAGGTAACCCTCTGTTATTCTTGCTTCAGTGCCCAAAGCAGTGACCGATTTGACTGTGAGCTTTGTGGGCACCACATCCATCCAGCTCTCATGGAAAACACAAATGAATTTCAGTAATTCCTGCAACTATCTGGTGGAAGCATTGCTGGGCAGTGAGCGAGTTCAGAATAGCTCCACGAACTTTAAGAACTTCACCTTCAACAGTCTGACTCCTGGAACCCTTTACACATTTAATGTGTTGACAGTTCATGAAGGGGTATCATCAACAAGCACAAGCAAAATGGAATATACAAGTATGTCATACACTCTTCCAGAATTTTAAGACTTTGGATAAATATTTCATTGTTTATACAAACTATTTGATCAGATCTTGGTTTCAAGGAGCCTGGATTTTATATAATTTTTTTTTGAAGAAATCTTAGTCTATAGTTCCCTAAAGTTATTAGTTAAGAACTTTGTATTCAGTGGAGGATGATGGAGCTGAAAGAGGGTATCTGAGGTCTTTTGACAGGTTTTTGATTGATTTTTCCCTCACACATACCTGAAAAAAATGAAAAAGACAAATTTTAAGACTTAAAAATGTTGTTCTCTGGAGCCAAATTATATAGTGAAAGGAGAAAATATTGTGCACAACTGTTCTTTTTGTAGTATTTTCTCTCTTGATAATTACAAATTATCATAGTTATTGGTAATTTGTATTTGTCAAAATGGAATTTAGGCAATTTAGTTTTGCCCTCAGGAAAGTATGGGACACAAATCAGCACAGAGATGACGCCTCATAGTCTTTAATCCTTCAAAAATAGAATCTCATAATATTCACAGATTTGTATCTATCTATCTATCTATCTATCTATCTATCTATCTATCTATCTATCTATCTATCTATCTATCTATCTATCTATCTATCTATCTATCTATCTATCTATCTATCTATCTATCTATCTATCTATCTATCTATCTATCTATCTATCTATCTATCTATCTATCTGTCTGTCTGTCTGTCTGTCTGTCTGTCTGTCTGTCTGTCTGTCTGTCTGTCTGTCTGTCTGTCTGTCTGTCTGTCTGTCTGTCTGTCTGTCTGTCTGTCTGTCTGTCTGTCTGTCTGTCTGTCTGTCTGTCTGTCTGTCTGTCTGTCTGTCTGTCTGTCTGTCTGTCTGTCTGTCTGTCTGTCTGTCTGTCTGTCTATCTATCTATCTATCTATCTATCTATGTATCTAATCTGTGATTAATCTGATTAATTGATTGACAGTACTACTATATGGCCAGAATAATTATTTGGTCAGAATTAAAGTCTTCGCATTGGTCATGTTTTTCAACTTTCAAACTTTTTAGCCCACCCAGTCTGTTGTATAACTGTTCAGATTAATGCATGTATTTTCAGCAATACCTGCAGATTAAGCAAACATGCATTTCTTGTTCAGATTTGATTCTTTTTTTTTTATTTTGAATGATGTTCATTGTTGTTTCTAAATTTCTCTTCCAGTTCCTGCACAGGTCTCAGACATTTTAGTCGTAGGAACCACCTCCAGCTTGTCAGTGAACTGGACAAAAGCAGTTGGGCAGGTTTCCTCATATCTTATCCAGTTATACAATAACACAAATTCCTTGATATACAACACAAATCTGACTAACGAGACTACACAGCATACATTTGAGAATTTGAAACCAGGAGTGCTTTACCATGTTGAGGTTGTCACTAAAAGTGGACCAAAGGAGAGCAACAGAAGTGTTGTTTACAATGCAACTTGTAAGTTTCCTAAATTTAGTGATTTTGTTTTTTATCTGCATTTGGATATGCATTGGTTATTCTCATGTTTGTGACCTGATTTATTCTTCTGCTTAGTTCCTAACCCCCCTGGCTCTATCATGGTGGAGTTCCAGACCAACAGTTCCATCAGATTTAATTGGTCCCTTCCAGCTAACATGGACCCTCCCCAGAACTTCACTGTGTTCACTAAAAATGACTCTTATGTTACCAAGAACAACTCGTTCCTGTTGGAAAATCTTGAGTCAGGATCCATGTACACAGTTTCTGTAGTCACTGTTGGTGCATGGGGTTATAAGAGTACCATACAGAGCACACAAAACTATACAAGTGAGTAAACACAAACAGCCAGTTTCATCATGCTCATTACTGTGAATAAAATGACAACAAGTGTTGTCATAAAGTTTGTCTTCGTTGTACTCAATTTTAAAATTGCACTAACAATTCAATTAGCGCTACTGCTAAATTCATATTATTGAATTCTTGTGTTAAGGGACTATTTCATATCTTTGGAGGACGTTTTTTGCACATGATCATTTTTAAAAATGTAAAATACTTTGACAACATAAGTTTGATCATTCTGTTATTTGTTCTGTTAATAGAGATTATTTAACATTCAAGTCATACATTTTTAACACTTTTAAAACATTTGTAAAAAATTTAAAGACATATTTCTTTTACTGACATATTTCTTAAACTTTTTTCCTAATGTATGATCCTGTGTTAGTTTTCCTACAATTGTCCCTCCTGTGTGATTGAACCTAAAAAGACTTTAATAAACGTATCTACTCTGATCACTTTTATCCTGTTTTTTAGGACCAAATTCGGTGACGGGTCTGACAAAGACCAAAATCACCCCTAGTTCAGTAACCCTGAAGTGGAATCAGGCAAACAGCAAACCACCCTACATTTATGAAGTGCAGCTTACAAGTGTTCTTAATGTATCACAGTGGAAAGTGGTAAACTATACAACAATTACATTTGATGGTCTTAAGTCTGGGAGCAAATACAATTTTACCGTCACTACAGTTACAGAAGATTACACTCGAGCAGAGTCTGTGAAGGTTTTCTACTATACAAGTAAGTGCATCGTAGCTTGTAAGAGCATGCTACAAATGACTTGTGCAAATATGTTTGGTTTTTTTTCTCCAAAAACAAAACAGTTTATCGTCTTGTTTTCAGGTCCTTATAATATCACAGATTTAAATGCTTTTACCTTAAACACAACCGCTGTTTACCTACACTGGACAAAACCATACGAGTACAAGGTCGACTTCAAATATCGGGTGGAGACAACGGGCTGTCACAACCAAACTACCAACTCAGAAGCAGAAAACGTGACCTTCACAGATCTCATCTCTGGAACCAACTGCAGCTTCTGTGTTACTGTCATAGCAGAGAATGGCACTGAAGGGAAAGAGATCTGCACCACTCAGTACACTAGTAGGGCTTTACTGTCTTCCCTTATTTTTTCTTTAACTTGTATCAGTGTTGAATTGTTTACATTTTTTTATGGCTGTACATCAACAGAACCCAATGTGGCATTGCTCAATATCTCCAATGAGGGATTCAATGATTCAGTCCTGGTATCATGGACCAAGCCTCCTGGAAATGTGGAGAAATATGAACTTCATCTGAACTGCTCCTCAAGTCCAAATCAAACAGCAATGCCCAGTGTTAACAACACCTTCCGGTTTTACAACCTGCACGCTGCAGAGCTCTGTAGTGCTGTGATGAAATCGCACAGTGGAACATTCGAAGTACCATCTGAAATTGTTACAACTGCAACATGTGAGTATCACTAATTATTATTCTTAGTAACTTTTGTCTGTTTTGATGGGGTTTTTTTTTTTACGTACAATTCAAATAGTGCAAGATGATACTTAAAAATAAGCTTTATGTAATTCTTACTAATCTCCCCAGTAAATACTACTACTGGTAGTACCAGTAGTAAATACTGGTAGTATTTACTACTACCAGTATTAAATAATAATGATAGAAATAATAGTAGTAGCAATACAAATTGCCTCACCATGTCTCATCAACTTTCCACTGTTGGGGAATATTTTAGCTATCTTATCAACTTCACCCTCAGACACTCCCTGAATATGTTGTTAAACTCGGTGTGCCACAAAAAGTACCAACCAGCCCCCAATTTGTTTGCGAAAATTTTCCAAATGCATACATGATTAATTGTACATGTGATGAATTCTGTCCTTGCAGACCCAAATCCTCCTGGGAATATTGGCATCCAGAAGCAATCTACCAGTTCTATTGAACTGCAATGGGGACAAGCACCTCATATGGAACATGCATTCAACTACAGCTACAAGTTGACCTACAATTATTCTCAGAACGAAATTCCTTCTAACAAGACAAATTACATTTTGTCCCAACTTCTGTCTGGGACTTCCTACAACATTTCTGTGACAACTGTGGGACCAATGTATTTTGAGAGTAAATCTGTTTACAAATACGTGACCACAAGTAAGAATCTTATTTTATTCATCATTAATCTCTTATATCAATTACTCTCACAATGTCTTGTAAAACAAATACTTTCCAAAAACTGTTGCAACCACAAACTTCAGTGTATTTCATTTTATGCTACAGACCAACACAGTGCAGCACAAGATTTAAATTTGTATTTACCACCTTTTATCCCTAAATAGAATTTTGTTCAGCGGGTTGCCATTACACATTATCTGTTTAGTGAGTAAAGATGATATTTTTGGAATATAATCTGGGTAAAAACAGCTCTTATGTGCTCAAAGCTTTGTTAGCGTGAATCAGTTACCAAAAAGCATCATTTGGACCAAGAAACACAGCAGAGAGATTCAGGGATAAAAGTGTGAAGACATTTGTAGTGGATTTAGGTTATATTATAATAATAATAATAATAATAATAATAATAATAATAATAATAATAATAATAATAATAATAATAATAATAATAATAATAATAATAATAATAATAAAACAATGCTCTGAGCTGTAAGGATCTCAAAGACCACTGTTTGATTCACCATCCAAAGATGGAAAGAGTGTGGCCCAACTGCAAATCTAGTGAAATAGTGCTGTAAACCTTAACTATAAATCTAAAAGTGTATTAATCAGAGAAGCAGCCATGAAGCAAATGGTAACTTTTTAAGAGCTCCACAGATTCAAAGCTGAAGTGGGAGGATCGTTCCACACAACAGCTATCTGTTGAGGGCAAAAATATGTCCTTTGTGGACAAGGAGGGGATATAGAAAGCATGTCAAAGAATTTGCTCTGGTCAAATGTGCCCAAAATTACAGTTTTTGACAAACTGTAATTTTGTCAAAATTACAGTTTGTCACCACCCTCTGCAGCGCTGCAGTTTTCATGCAGTTTTCATGCAATGAAAACTGGCATTGCACATTTCCAGCAGGAACAGGGAATCTACTGAGTTGATTAGAAGATGAAGTGGGCCAAATACATGGCAATTCTAGATTATATGTTTTTGAGTCTGCAGATGACTTGAGATTGGATTGTAGGTCCAACCTATTGGCTGGAAAACAACTTTAAGAAAAAGCCATTGAATGGTTCAGATCAAACCACATTTGTTTATCCACTACTTTGAAAAAATTCACATAAAACACATTATTTGTTGCCAGGCACTGCAGTGTCTGGCTTACCGGACACTGCGGACACTAACATTTCTCACTTGTTTATTAAACCATCAGGACCTCACAACGTGAAGTCTCTCAAACTTGATCCTGATGAGGAACGTATCAATTTAAGTTGGATCCTACCTGATGAGTATAAGGATACATATCATTTTTTTGTCACCTGGCAAAGCCACGATTGGACTTATGCTAGGAACGACACAACTGATGGAACTTTATATAGCATCCCTGAACTGACTCCTGGTACTGACTACAACATCACCATCATCACTAAGACATCTGATGGAACAGGATCTGCCATAGAAACGGTGTCCAACTGCACAAGTATGCTCATAACATTCCATCTTTTATACAGTCCTAAATGCATGACATTGGATCTTGTGTGAAGTTATCTGTTTTTTGTGTTTTGAATACAATAAAGCAAAATATAGGAAAATATATTTTCACACATTGTTGCACACATTTAACCAATAACAACTTTTTTTAAACTAATATTTATATCTACTTCACTTCGACAGATGCAAGTCCTGTGAAGAACTTAATAGGGTATGGACCAAACTCTGGAGATGCAAAAATTATTCTGGACTGGGACACGCCCAATGGAAACTACTCTAATTTCAAGTTTACTGTAACCAACACTTCCACCCTTTCTTATGCGAACGGTCCTAAACACACTATTTCTAACCTTACCTATCATTCTATTTATGAGATTAAAGTAGAGACTCAGAGTTGTGGAAATCCTAGCACTCCTCAGTCAATAACATGTCAGACAGGTGTCGCAAGTAAGTTTGTTTCTTTTTTGTACTGAACATTTGAATAATTATTGCCTGTAAATAATATGTAGAAAATCTTAAGATTTTAGGTCAGTGAAGCAAGATCCATTCATTAGCTCCATTTATATATTTTTTTTCAATGATTGTTTTTCATCTTTAGCTAATATTACTCACTATAAGTGATACATTGGTTTTTGATTCCTCTCTTTTCATTTTATACAGAGCCACCAGCCATTCCATCAACCTCTGTGAAGCAGGTGTCTAAAACTCACAAAACATTCACACTTAGTATTGAAACTAACCTGATAAACAACTCTAAAGGACCAGTGACTCATGTTGGGATTCTGGTAACAAGCGATGACATTGGTAGGGTTTATTTCTTTTTTCTTAACATCAAGATATGCTCCTGTAACCCTGCAATAAATAGATTTAAAATATATTACAGTGCTTATTATTCTGTGTATTTTGTTTTCTTTAAGCCAGCATTCCTGATCTTGAAAAATTCCTGGTGAATACATACCCTGAATGGAAATCAAAGTCTGCAATAGCATATCTTGCAACAGTAATGACCTATACCCAAACGATCCGCAGAAGTTCTGTTACCTTGGACTTTGAGATAGGAAATGAATCAAAGTGGGAAGGCTATGCTAATGGTCCTCTGGATCCAACTGGAAGTTACAAGTAAGAAAACCACACTTAAATAAAAAAGATTTCCTTTTACACGAAAATCTTTGGCAACTTTACTGGCCGATAGTGTATTTTGTGAAATTGCAATGTATTTTAGTTTGCTTTATTTACCATTTGATTCCAGCAATTTTTACAGGATTGTTTTATAGAGTTTATGCAATCTTGATCAGTGAGTATAGAAAATTTTTATTTTATGCTTAATCTTTTTTCGTAACCAAAATCAAAAATCTGAATTACTAAAAAGAAATTTTAGACTGAAAATACACTCTTTATTTCTGCTGATGTATTTGATCTCTGTAGTTTGTAAGATACAATGATGAAAGTACTAAAACACTGTACTTAAGTAAAAATAAACAAACTAAAATATACACACTAGTACACGTAAACGTACCATATTAGCATTTAAAGTTACTTGTAAGTTAAGTACAAACTTAACTTACAAGTAACTTTTCAGCAAGACATAGGGGCTAGTTTTAAATCAATAGTTGCTCAATATTTATGAAAAAGTACTAGATACATTGGCAGATTTTTTTCATTTATAACAAGAGATTTTATAAGTGAAATAACCTGCCATTAGTACCAGAACTTTTTCATCAATATTAAGAAATCACTGACTCTAAACTAGCTCCAATGTTTTGCTGAAAAGTGTGTCTGTTTGTGTGTACTCGTCTTGAATAAGACAAGTACACTTTTCTTATTTCAGGTGTACTAAGATATTTGTACTAGAAAGTTGGATATATTAATTGTGTTTTTGTTATACTTCAATTTTTATGTACTTCAATTATTTTAACAAAGACTGATAAGGGAAACAAAATGTCTGCAATGGTAGAGTTATATGGAAAAAAACTCCAAAAGTTATACCAGTATGAGATCAAAGTATAAACTAAGCATACTGTAAAAGAAAAATACACTGCAAATATAGCATTTTGAAATGTAGAAATTTATTAAGAATATATAAACTATGTTTTGTTTTTTTTCCTGCAGATATGCCGTAGTGGTTTGCACCTATTTGGTTGTGGACTCAGGAAAAATTGACACCAGTAAATCAGTGTGTTCTATATCAGATTTGTCTATTGTGATTATTCTCGACAAAGACCCAGGTATCATTGAAAGATCCAAAATGGGACTTTTATGTGCTTATTTTAATTTTTATGTAATTTAATTGTTTTTTTCTCATGATTGACTGTGTAAACTTTGGTTTTATAAAATTACAGCTATCACCTATATTGCTATTGGAGCAACGTTGGGAATTTTTGGAGTTCTCTTTGTCATCCTTATTGGTTTTATCATCTATTGGAAAAGGTTTTTATTCTTTGTACCAATGAAAATAAAACAATGTTATTGAATCAGATGTTCATTATTATTCATATATTGCATTCTGCAGGTTATCCCGTAAGGAGTCTCCTGACATCCAGATTCAGTCAATGGAGTGAGTATTTAAGATTTTGCCAAATGATTATTATTTCAAACTCAAAGTCCACAATTGTTTATGTAATTATTACATTTTCTTTATTTTCGTAGGGGGAAAGTGTAAGTATAAGACATTGAAATTAATACATATATATATATATTGCTCCTTTCTGGAGAATATTTATTCTCCCCTCTGAACAATGTTGCATATATGAGCAGAAGTGTGGCTGTGAGAGTGGAGGACTTTGAAGCTTACTACAGGAAGCAGAAAGCTGACTCCAGCTGTGGCTTTGCTGAAGAATTTGAGGTAAAGCATCGCAAACATTTTTAGGCATTCCTAATCTGTAAATTTATCTCAGTATATTGGTATCTGACAGTTCCTCAATATCAGAAAAAGTGTATTTTATTTCTCACCAAAATTTGTAAATTATAATGTTATATATTTTTATAGATATCCAAATGGATATCCATTTGGATATAAGGATATCCAAATGAATGGATATATATATATATATGTGGGCGGGCGGGCGGACGGACGGACTGACGGACGGACAGATTCCAACACTACATCTCACCTGCTAGAATGACTGACAAGAAAACATCACTGATTCTGGGAAAACTGACTTTTTCAGTTTTTCGTAGAGCTGATAATGTCCTGGTTTCTGCCTTATTTTTCATTTTAGTACAATTTTTTACCATTGAAGCAGATAGAGACTGCAATTCTGATTTGTGCAGTTATGCTTTTATATATAAGATACAACATTTGTGCATGGTCCAGATTGATGAAAAACAGTGGAACAAGGACAGCAAAACACACCAATTGTTGGAATAAACAAGAGAAGAATGAACTGTTTTCATCTCACCAAGTTAATGTAAAATTGTTGGGCAAGAATAGATCAATAATCTGTTTGTTTTCCATTAATACTTGTATATAAATACTGTACATTTGACACTGGACCCACATGCATAAAGACATGGCAACAGGATTTACAAAGTATTAAACTTCATAAAGTCACACATAGGAAGCAATTTATAGTTTTATAGTACCGGTAAGTGTTTTTTTTTTTTATTTCTTCTGTACCCACAAGTTAATCTACCAAACTGTTTTTTAAAGGACCTGAAGCCTGTTGGTACAGCTCAAGCCAAACTACATGCACTGGCTCTTGAGAACAAGCCTAAAAATCGCTACAACAACGTGCTTCCTTGTAAGTCACCTTAAATTTTCCTTTGTCATTCAAAGAACTAATCCTCATTCTTCAAACAATAATATGTTAGCTATAACACATGGAACGCCCCACTGTTTCTGCTTGTAATGAGCATTTTTACCATCTAACACTTTAATTTTAACTCATAAATGAATCATTCATACTTCATTTACATACTTATTCATCTCCTAGATGACTCCTCAAGAGTGAAACTCTCTGTTGTCCATGGAAGTCCAAATGAAGATTACATCAATGCTAACTACATGCCGGTGCGTACTGACACTATTTACAGCTGCTTTTGGTCATTGCTTCACCTTACATCATCTTATGATCACATTATAACTCACTTCTTTTGTTTCTTGGGTTCATTTTGAATCAAATCTACATTCATTCCCCATTTGAGAATCTTTGTGAAAACTTAACTTTATGGATATTTTATACTGAGGGTTTTTTTTTTTGTACGTTAGGGTTACCTTTCCAGGAAGGAGTTCATCGCAGCTCAGGGACCTTTGCCTGCAACAGTCAACGAGTTCTGGAGGATGGTCTGGGAGAAGAACGTCCAAACTGTGGTCATGCTAACACGCTGTAATGAACAAGGAAGAGTGAGTATGAACATAAAGAAATACTTTGTGTCGTACCTGTTCCTGATCCATGAGCAGTGAGTTCATCGATGTAGTCAGAAAGTTTTTACAGAGACAAAAGCTTTATTGAAAGCACATGGAGCCCCATAGAAGGTATTCGGATTTTTTTTTTTTCTCTTGCGTTACCTTGCAAAAGTATTGCATTCCCTTGCAAAAAATTAGCAAATACACCCTGGGTTTTTTTGTATACAGTCATAATGATAAGAAAAGTCCATTTAAAATTGCACATATGTACAAAACATGTTTCTACATTTGCAACTCTTTGGTACAGATGGGACTTCATATGAAAACAGCACTTAGAGAGAGAATACACAGGGGACTAGGAAATAAATCTCACACTAGGGAGCAACAGACACCAGAAATAAACTAGAATCCTACGAAAGGACTAAACTAACCAAGACTAATCTGATCAAAAATAAGAAACTAACACAGAATAATAATGAAACTGAAATCAAAACAAACTTCAAAACAACTCAATAACCCAAGATCCTAACAATGAGAAGCCTGTTTTATTTTTGTATTTTGCACACACGTTTCTGGTGCATTTGCAACCTAAAGAAAAAGATATAAAATTTCAGATATTACTTCAATGAGATATTAATATCCCTGGGAAAACCATAAAAAACCCTTATATTGTTACAGCATTTAGCACCCTTTTCTTAAGGGTGGGGGTGTTACGGCCCTGGGCCTTATGGGCTGGGTTGCAGGTGTCTTGTTGTCTGTCTTTGTGCTCCTCCCCTTTACAGGTGCTGCTGATTTGTTCATTTGGAGCACAGAGCATTTAAACCTGGCTGCCTCCACCTTCTGGGTCGCCTTCAGCGTCCACTCTGCCTTGATGCTTGCGGTGTTTTGTTGCCAGGCTTCAGCTCCCCTCCTTTTGCACATTTGAGTTTGTCTTTGTTTTTGCACTTCAACAATTCCATATGCACTCATACACCACATCCAAGCATTTGCATTACACCACTGATACTGACATCCTCAATCCATTGCTGTTTGTGTTAATAAACATTCCTTTTATGCACTTTAATCCCTGCATGGTCTCCCGTTATTGTTATGACCTTGAGCCAGTCGTAACAATGACTCTAAATAAATATGAATAGACATTTTAAAAAATTGTTGAAGCAGAACAGGAATACTTTTTGCTTCAGTGTGTTTACTAAAGTAAGCTTATCTAAATGCAGCATGTATAAGTCCAGCGATGTCTATGAAATAAAAATCTGCTGCAATATAATATAACAAACATCGAAGTTTCTGAGTAAGACATAAACTAAAAGCAAATCAACTATCTTTCAGGTTAAATGTGAGCAGTACTGGGGTCCTGGCACCAAATACTATGAAGACATCATTGTGACAACAACTTCTGAAATCCAACTTGAAGACTGGACCATCAGGGATTTTGACATAAAAAATGTAACTTTATGTTGAAACCCACCCTTCCCCAAAACACATACACACACGCACACACACAAACTCAGCCCATCTTGGTAATCATATGGTTGTTTTACTAACACTATGCAACAAAAGGTATGCATAAAGTGTGCTTTGCAGATGATTTGTCATTCTAAGTTCTGAGTCAAGGGTTTTTGATGTGCCCTGTCTTGATTATTCATCTTCTTGTAACTACTGTTTCAACGCTGACCTCCTTCTACCTCAGGTGAAAACAACAGAAGTCCGCTCAGTCCGCCACTTCCATTTCACAGCGTGGCCGGATCACGGCGTTCCAGAAACCACAGAGCTTCTGATCAGCTTCAGACATCTGGTCAGAGAACACATGAACCAGTATTCCAGAAACTCCCCCACAGTGGTTCACTGCAGGTTGGACACAGCACCCCAAATTTACAAATGTTTTCATTTGGTTGGAAGAGTACGAAATAACCTGCCATCTCCTGTCATTTTCCGCCTTTCTGTTTTGATGTTTGCGCTCAGTGCTGGAGTTGGGCGCACAGGCACCTTCATAGCCATTGATCGCTTGATCTTCCAGATCGAAAGGGAAAACATTGTGGATGTGTACGGCATTGTTCATGATCTGCGAATGCACCGGACCCTTATGGTGCAGACGGAGGTAGGAACACCACACATCTACTCTGCTTTGTTTTTTACAACGTTTCACATCACGTACACTTGCTGATTTTTATTTTTGTTTAATTTCTGCAGGACCAGTATGTCTTCCTAAACCAGTGTGCCTTGGACATCATCCGGGCAAGAACAGGGAACAATGTGGATCTAATCTACCAGAATACAGCTGCCATCTCAATTTATGAAAACGTAGAACCCAAAAGGGGATATTAGTCTGCTTTTTCATGTCTTTACATCTCTCCCTCTCTTTTTGGGTGAGAAATAACTGAGCAAACAAGTATAAAGGGAATACGTTTGTTAGAAACATCAACCTTTAAGGGTTTAATCCTCTTTTTTATATTTATTTGTTAAAAGAAATAGAGGAAACTGCATTTTTTTATGCTTCTGCCTTAAATTCTCATACCTGCATATTCTTTGCACTGCACAATTATTATAAAATTGCTTTCTACTGTAAATGACTCACAGATTTTTATTTTGCTCAGGTAGTTTTATTGTATACTGTCTTGGTATTTTTAAATAAACTTTTAAATCGAACTGTACAAAACAAAGGCTGGTGGTATGTGCCTTAAAAATAGCATTCATGCGTTTACACCAGTAGAGGGCACACTTGTCTTATTTTTTCTAGTTATTAAACAGGGATAATGTGATATTTTAAAGGAATTTTAAGTTATTCTCTCCTTGCCTAACTAACTGTAAGCCAATATGAACTGTGCAATGTGATTTAATGAAGGAGTTTATTTGTTTTGGTCTCTTTTTGTATTTATATGCACTGCAATGTGACAAATGCACTGGATGCATTTATGCATTTGTCCCACACTGTCCACTAGAGGTGTTTCTTTTCAAGTAATTTATGTTATATTCTGGCCAGTGGTTCTTGAAATGGAATATTTATCTTATTTCTCATTTCATCTCAGGAACTTCTTTCAAGAAGAACATTTTACTGGCTGTATTTGTGTTAAAATATATATAATGCACCAGTTTGTATTATTAATAAAGACATTAGTTCAGTTGTCTTTTTTGCTCTTTCCTATGCTGTACATTCTTTAGAAAAACATGTTATTTCATTTCCTGTGACATCTCTTGTCCAGCTATGGCCACTTCCTCTGTATTAAAAGTCACTGGAGAAGCAAAAATGTACATATTTTTGTGAGTCTTCCAAACAGCAGGATTTTCCATTAGCTTGGTACCTTTTTTTTCTTTTTTTTCCACAGATTGATTTGTAGCACTTATGTTTTAATGAGAAATAGGAACATAAAATAGAACATTTTTTTAGGATGTTTTAAAATGCTTTATGAGATGCTTGCTGGTTCAACGCAACTATGTAAAACGAGCTGAAGATATGTACTTCTTAAATATGTAAAATTATATGGGATTAAAGATGTTGCAACATTGTGGCAGCAATCTACTCTTTATTAGAATCTATTTGCTTCAATGCCAATAAAGCTAAACTGTCTTGCTAAAATGTGTTTTGGTGTTGATTTTTCTACGTATTTTATCACTTTTTTTTTTTTTTGCATTTTTAAAAGCTGATAAGTTTATTGCACAGATTATCACAATTATTGGACATTTATTAGATTCAATCACTATAATGAATGAGTTTTGTTTTTAACTTTATGTCACAAAGTTACAACAAGTAGCACATAATTCGGAAGTGGATGGAAAATTAGACAGTTTTCAACAAACAAAGCCCTTTAGCTCTTGTGTACTTTATATTGAACTACTTTGAGGTATCAAGGTGGTGGTAAAATAAGATTCTACCAGATTGTAGGGCTTCAAGGAGCCCCTTCCTGTTTTCCCCATTGATCTCCCTCATTTCACCATGTCAGGCTTTTTCGATATCTCTAACATTCACAAGTTGGACTTGAAAATAGATTTGACATTTGGATGGCACTTTCAGTTTTTCGTTTTTCTTCTGTGGTTTTCAAGTAAAAGAAATACAATTTAGGCTGGTGAGATTGCCATGCTAAGAGTACAGATATTCCATGTGTGTGTGTGTGTGTACTTTCTACATGTTCAACCAAGCTGGTCAGATTTGACTGAAAGATAAATGGAGCTAAATACAGGACAAGTCCTGAAAGTGGATGCAAATGACTTTAACCATTTGCCTTTCACAAGGACATGTACAGCCACAACAAAAATGGGTTGGATCAGAATATTCTATTTTTGCATTACAATCTCAATCAAACTTTAAAAGTAACTCTTAAGAATTTTTAACCAAGCCTTAAAAATTGCTGTTAACAGACACTCTCAGTTTCAGTCTGACTGATACTGAGCTATTTTGCAAGCTATTTCAGTGTCTTAATGTGCATAGCTTGTAGAAACATAACCCAAAAGACTTAGCTGAATACAAATGTGACACTTTTCCGAATGTACCCTTTTTTTCTCATAATTGCGTGTACCTTCTCTAGTTTATTTCATAAAAGTGTATGATTGTAACATGACAACAGATGGAAAGAACGTTTGGAAGGCATTGTAGAGCCCATGCAGTACATGTAGTACCTATTTGTGACCACAGGTGTCGCCAGAGCTCACTGCGTGGCAGCAGCCAGGGCAACCGCAGCAACCAGAACGTAGAGCCCGTTCTGAGCTCTCCATGTTGAAACGGAGCAAGTTCTCCGGCAGACTCCGACCGTCCGTGCGTCCCCCACCACCCAGCTGGTTCCACATCGCCCTGCTATGACACTTGACTGGGAATGGGTCTGTGAAACTGTATGAGTGCTGCCTTATCCGGGAAAAAACGGTAAGTCCGTCTCTTCTCTGCTACACAATGGCAGCGAAACGAGACGGATAACTATTTTTAGTGACTCCGAATTATTCAACTAACGCAGGTTTTTATGTGCTAACTTGTAGCTAGCCGTGGCAGCTCCTGTGTCCGTTACAGGGAACGGGGAGGTTTTGTCGGTATTTTCAGACATCATGGACTCGTTGCATTTCCCTGTATTTTTTTTCTGTAACATCAGAGTGTATTTGGCCGCCTGATTGAGTGGTCAGGGGGGCTAACGTTAGAAGCTTTCTCCCCAAACTTAACCCTCACCTCCACATTAGCGGAGCAAACCGTGCCCCATGCGACTGCAGCTTTTCTTGCTGTCACCGTCTTTGCATAACAGGGAGTCAAGCTTGTGCACACGATTGCTAGGAAGCAAGGGCAATTTGCTTAATTTCTCTTGATGTGTATTACGCTTTACTTTACTGTTACCATCTACTGTGGCTGCAGCAAGCCGAATTCGTAAACATGACCAAGCGAAGCACGATAACGTTCCTCTGTTTACTGTAACAACCCGTATGGCCGAGCCCTCATCACCGAAATAACCACACTTGTTTTGTTTACTTTCAATCAGCCTCCTTTTGGTCTGTATTACCAAAATTCTCTCTGTCTGTGAATCCTTGTAGTGGCTTGAATTTCCGCATCATGTTGCTTTAGAGCTCAGCGGAAAATTTAGATAATTGAAATGTAGACATTTAAAGTACTAGCCCCTGACATATTTTCACTTTTGCTGTTTCCATATGTTGATCGACACCAGTAGGCGCTTCCCTGCCTTTAGCATGAAGCTCTTTATTATGACTGTGATCGTGCAATTAGCTGGGCAATAATTAATAGTGGCTTTTGTTTCTAGAGATTTTGTACTGGCTTATGTAACGCTCCAGAGTAAATGAAACGTCAATGCAGAAGTGCCAGGATTTTTATAGCCATGAGGTTTATTTGTCAACTGCAAATTCCAATCCTCCTCTTATCTTTGTGGAGTTTTTACTCTGTGTCCTTGAAAAATAAGGTGTTACTCCAATTGTAAGTAGACAAACAGATCAGTCAAAGATAATTACATTTTTCCTTGATAAGCTGTAGTCAGTGATCAGTTTTTCAGGTATTGAAAAATATGATTTTCCTTTTCATTAAATGCATCAGATATAAGAAATCCCAATATTTTTGAATGAATTTAATAGCATGCCTTTTTGAGTTGAATATTGATCCGGTAAAGGTTAGGGACATGTTAGATTTAAGACTGCCACCCCTATCAAAGAACCTACAGCACATGTTTGTCCTTTCTGTTATGTTGTCCTTAAGAAATCAGAATGCATCTGCATTCAAATTAACAGGTTACATCTAAAATGAACCTACCAAGCAAACAGAACAAACAAGAAAAATAAATTCAACCAGAAAACGCCTGGTCGTTACGTCTCAATTATAATTGTATACTTGAGTGCAGGCGATGTCTTGAATAAATGAAGCAAAAATGCAAAGGCATTGCTCTTGACCTTGATGTGACACGTTACCCACATGTCTCCTGTGGGGGCAGCATCACAAGCCCAGCTGTCCTGAGCTTCAGTGTCTCAGAAGAAGGTCACTGTCAGAAATGACAGCAAAGTGTCTCTTCGCATACCTTTCTCAATTTTTATCACAAAACCCTACTTAGCAGGTAGTTTTTGGAATTTAAAACCTGAAACCACTTTAGCATCACATGAAGGCTGAGGAAATCTTTAGGAACAGGCCATTGAGTTTAGATTTCGAGTGAATAAATACATTTTCATGGTGGTCTGAGATGATTTCAGAAACTCTAAAGTGGTAAGACAACTTAAGTAGAAACAAATGCACCAATGTTGTGTACAATCTTCACCTTATCAATTTCTCCACATTCCCTGCGCAAATTAAGACAGAAGAGCTAATATTCTGCTTAATATCTCCTTTTAATGAGATAACAAAGGCGGAAAAAAATGTAATCAGATTTTTAATCTGGTTGTACAAAGCATTTGGGAGCTCAGAGCTGCTTTTTCCATGTTGAATAATATCTGTGAGCTGGCTGAAATAAGCAAGAACAATTTCTCTAATTTCAGGAAAGACAAATTTGACCTTTTGGATTTTTTTTTTCTGTTTCAAAAACACAGACAGCTTTGGTATATAAACTACAGGAAGACCTTCATCTGGGTAAATCTGTTTTTAAAAGAGGTAATGAATAAAAGACTGGCAATTAATGTGCTAACTTTCATTGTCACTAATTCACCAGCTTTTTTTCTTACTTATGTTACTCTATAAACTACAGACTAGCAAAAAGAGAGAGCGCTTTGTACTTAACTCTCGAAAACCTCTAATAAATGTGATCGGCATTTAGTTTAAGTATCAAAATTAAAATAACAGTTTTGGAATTTGTTACTCGAACTAAATGACCAAAAAAATGCATTAGGGTCTAGGAGGGAGGTATTGTTGCAGGAGGAAATGATTACTAAAAGTGCTGGAAGTGAGCACATGGATGGTACCTGGAAAATTGCTGCAGACTGTGGAAAAAAACAGGTGATGAAGATTTTCTGTTTGTGTCCAAAGTTCTGCATTCATGCAATCTTTTTCAGATGGTAAAGGATTCATGCCCTTTATTTACACTCTGCTTTAGACTAGCATCAGTCTGAGTGGGAGTTTATATCTGCAATATCAGGCTGTCGATATCCGAGATGGCAGCGGAAAGCATTTCAAGGTCATAAATATTGTGTGACGAAATGGAAGTGGGTCATTAAATCATTGACAACATACTCTGTTAAAATGTGCATATCAGATTCCTGTGAGCCTGTGCTGCCTTAAATAGTATCAGTTGTAATGAGTCTTCAGATAGAGTAGATGTTCAATAACCAGATCATTAAACATCTGTTACATTTTACTACTTGGCCCAAGCTTTGCTTATCTGTAGACACCTAATGTCTGGTTGTGTCATGTGATTGTCTGCCTTGTCCTAATCAGGTGGGGATATATAATGGTGTTGGGCCTTAAGCCTATCAAGTAGAACTGTGGCTTTGCTCTGCTGTGAATGACAAAACGAGAGTGTTGTTGTGAATGAAATAAAGACAGGAAGGGAGCAGAGAATTTGAAGAGCTGTTTAAGAAACATTCTGTGGGTGGATGATGCCTATATGTATTAAATCTCGCTCTTTTATTGCACGTATTGTGTATATAACCACCAGCTGCTGATCGGATTTTCATTTAAGAATGGGGGGTGTCCTAGTTTTTGAAGCCAATAAAGCCAATAATTCCCAGCTGTTGCAAATGTACCCTTTCTCCAGTGTCGTTGCACCTCTACTTTTATTTTGCTCTAAAGAATTTCTCTAATGATTTCACACAAAAGGCCTGCATGAATACTGAAAAAAGAACATTTATTCTTTACAAAAATAAACAAACAAAAACCGAAATACAGCCTTGAAACTGTTTCAGAGTGACTGCTCTTTTCAGTGCAAAAAGTACTACTTCTGGTTATATAAGTGGATCTGCGCCTCTTCAGCTCCCCTGAGATGGAAATGCTTTCCCCGACATCTAGCCGGGGAATCTAGACTAAAACGTTCCATACAGAAACTGTCTTGCTACTTCAGGGAAGCAAATGCTCTTTAGTGAGCCAAGATTTCGCTCCTCTGCAGATTTTTTTTTGTTCCGCATTACCTTACAGCTGTAGCGAGGTCTTTGTGGGTGAAACCACTTATTTATGTTTCAAAATATCTCATTTTATCAAAAAAAAAAGAGAGAAACATGTCTCTTTTATGTATCTAAATCAAAAATGCAATAAATGAGTAATTGTTGCTTCTCTTTTTGTATTAAGATACAAGTAGTTGACTTTTTTCTAAATAATGTGAAAGTCTAATTTATTTTTACTCAAGCTCATCTACCTATTAAATATTTTATAACATTCCATGCTAACTTTAATAATAATTTGCTTGTTTACATTGTGGCCTAACTTTGCAAAGTTTCCGTCTATTTTCTTCACATAGCATTAAACTATGTGAACCGTGTACAGGTGATATATTTGTGAAAATAATCTATTTCAGATTTGTGCATATATGCATCAGTTGCTTCATTGTTTTTGTTTGATTTTTGTTAAATTCATATTATTGTCCAGCCCTTTGCGAACATCCTGTAAAAAGCTGATAATCTGCTATTTCATGAGATAACATGAACGTCTGTGTTGAGATTACAGCAAGGTTGTTTCAGAAATTTTTTTCTTGCTTTAACTCTGATTTATTATGAAATAAGGGCTGCCAGGAGATTTACGTCATCAGCCTTTTAAACCCTCTCTTGGAGGGTCATCGTGCTGCTGTGTTCAGAATCAGATTAACCCTAATTTTTGGTTTCTGGCTGTGGATTTTTTTTTTTCAAAAAATGACATTTCATTAGCTGCCGACCTTCCACCCGATTATTTATTTTTTGCAGCTTTGCTGCTTTAGGAAATTAATTCTATCAGGGTGAAAATTTTGAGATTATAGGCTGTATAAAGCTAATCAAATATTTATTCGGGTGGGAAGATTGACACTTTTATGTTCCACTAAATGGAAACTTGTGACTCCAAACTTTAATTGTCCATGTCAAGCAATTCTAAGACAGTAAATCCTTTGAGATTGTCCTTTGGTTTCAGAATCTGGCTGTTTTCCACAGCATGGGATCATCATCTGACTGCAGTTTAAATGGGATACCCCTGCCAAAATTATTCTTTGAGCCATCCAACTCTCAGATTGCATCTACAAGAGTGAAAGGCTGTAAACCTTTATATGTTACAATGGTTTCAAATGGAAACTAGCAAAGCATAATGCAGAAAAGCATGAATAAAAACCCTTTAGGTTTTTGTGTGGCTGTCCATATTTACTTTTATAGGCCCTTTTCAAAGAAGCCTTCAGGAATTCTTGGCGTCTAAGTGTGATTAATGCGAGGATGGAGGTGGCGGGGCTGAAATCAACCTGAGGTTATGCCGGAAATATGGTCTTTTAGGGTGGTGGTCACAGAGCCGACTTTGAGAGTGAGTGTGAAATGGGGACTTCCCCAAAAAGACAAAACCAGCAATGTAAAACAACAAAAACAACTGATTATGCATATGTACAATTTATAAATTAGATCCTTTAGAACTTCATGTAACTTTAACAAATCTCCTCTGGTGGTCCATTTTGTGACAGTAAGTTAACCATTATGTGTCATACAGAGAGTGGATTTATTTAACAGGAGTCCATTTTCTCCTCTGCGATAGTATTTGCCAATTTGCTTTTTGCTTGAACACACACACTCACACGCACCCCCCACACACAGTATTTGTCTTCCCAATTCTAATGCAGGAATACAAACAGCATAACCAGTTTGTCCACATAGAAGTTTGCAGTAGAAGCAGTCAGTAGTTTGGTCTTGTGGCTCTAAACCTCCCCCTTGTATTTCATTGGTGGAACTCTAGAGGCTCATGGGTGGTTGCTGCCACCGGGGACTCTTGTTTTCACCCTCAGCCACAAACAGCTCATGCCTGCTGACTTCAAAAGGTCTTGCTACTAACCAAAGTCTTTCTACCTACCAGGCAGCCACAATTATCATGCTGTAGTGCAAAGATTCCATCCTGCAACTAACCAAACTTCCTCCCTTTTCTATCCATCTCTCTTGGATGCATCAAGGTATGGAGGAAAACACATGCCCACTAAGTGAAGTTAAGGAAAATGTTAAATATTACATATCAAGCTTTCTATACTGTAATTCTTATTCCAGGCACCCACATTAAGCTCAGAGTTTTCGTTCATCATGCTGATTGTTTTGTGGTCTCATGTCCAAGTCACCAGATAATAAATTTCTGGACAGGATTTGGCTTTGACCCCCCCCCCATTCTATCATCGCTCTTAACTTTCTATTGTGAGAGCTGGCAAACTGGCAGTGCCATTATGCAAATGTTGCTTACTTGTATGCTTGAATAAGAGCATGCAGAGTGCTGTATATACAAAATGAATGCAACAGTGTTTCATGGTTTTCAACATTCGGGGCTTTTGGGTTTAACTTTTGCTTTTATGAAGCTCATGAGAAGAAGTTGAACTAATATGCAATGAGTAGAAAGTAGAACAGTTTAAGAAAAGAGCAGAGCATAATTTCCGTGTGGCAAGATGTTGACTTTGTATGGTAAATCCGTCCCTAGAGAAGATGCTAAAACATCTGGTGTGATTGAGGAAATGTAGGACAGCTTGAAGAGTGTTAGTGCTTCTGTAGCTGTGGCAGCCTTCCACTTAAACCCTGTCACTTTCTGGGTCATGGTTTCCCTACTTCTAGTTTCCGTACTTTGTACATGCATATTTTTTCCATTCTTTTTCTTAAGGAAAAAAAAACTATAATTTTGAGTTTATGTTTACTTCGAGATACTTGCTTGATATTTTGCTCTTGTATTATGCTGTTTGGCTCCATCTTATCTCCATTTCTTTCTCTCTGTGTTGTGTTTGTTCCACAAGGCCCGTCATGTTTTTTTTCCTCTTTCATTTCACTTAGAATTGGGGTTATACATGCCTCTCTGTTATTGGTTCCTCTTTTGCTCGAAGATGGAATGTAAGGCACAGATTGGGAAGTTCCGCCATAACTTCCCTGTCCATTTTACAGCTATTGATTTTCCAGTTGATTATTACCCAAGCTTGGACTGCCTCATGTGAGTCAGTCTTGGTTTTCTGCCGTGAGTCTTCAGAGCAATGCCAGGTTATATTGAAGTGGAAATTTATGATTGTTCTTGATTTCTGAAGTTCACTATCATGTGACTCAAGGATCAGATAATGTTTGGAAATTTAGTTTGCAATTTTTTTAGTTTTGTGCTAAAAATGTTAAGGTTGGGTCTCAAGTGTTTTGCAGTGTGTCGTGCATCATCGCACCCCTGGTTTCTCTCTTAGTTATAAAATACCTAAATTCCTTTCTTGAAATAGAAAATTAACCTTTTTAAAAGTCTGAGAAATTTAAATCCAATAAGTTGTTGCACACATTGCAACACGCTGAACAATCAGCAAAAGTGATGCAATTCTATACTGGTAGCAAACATCTTTGACTCGTTTAACTGTGGTGTATGTCACTAGCATTTTGCTTTGAGTATATTTTCATTTGTTTTTTACTTTATGATTCTGTTGGGGTTTTTTTTTTACTTTAAGACGTTAGCTATATTTGTAGCACCTTTTATATGACATTTATCTATGGGGATCTGGAGCTAATAAGTTAACTTATGAGCACATTTTACCTTCTCTGAGAACCATTCCTCCCAACAGACCATAAAGTTAATTTGTGCCTTTCTGGATAAAATGTGTGTTGTGAATTGCTTAGGTAGGATACAAGAATATCAGCTCACCTCTTTTAAATTTGCCAGTTTTCATTGTTTATTTACCTATATTTATACATCAAGGTGTAAGTCCCCAACCTTTATCTGATTATTGTTAAACTTAAAAAAACAAAATGAATAAAAGCTATCAGTATTGGATCAAAAATTGTGAGAATTTCTTCTGAAGCATTTTACAAATAGGGAAAAATATAAGTTTTTGTGGTGATTGACTTTCTGATGTCAAATCAGAACCAATTAAGCAAATATTAATCAATTCCAATTTCTAGCTGAATGGTACTTCTGTTATTAAACGTACTGCACTTTTGTTCACGTGCTGAGTGTCTCTTCTGAGCATTTACTTTGGATTGAATGTACAGTAGCTGTCGCCTCAAATTGTTAGCTTTTAGCAATGATCAGAAAACTGCAATGACTGCGCTCCTATTTGCAATCATTTCAAAATGTCAAAGTGTGGAATATTGCAATTTGCAAAGAACTGTTTGGATTATGTATTTGTTTAGGGTATTATACTTAGTACAACAGCCAGGCATTTACGCAGTGTATGCCAACAATATACTTGGACACACGCTATCATGCAGATCTACATAGTGCTGATGTTGATGTTCTTCACAGTGTTTTATCAACTAGTGAGCATTTGCAGATATTTAGAATCAAAACATTAGCACGCTATGCCTCTAAAGCATTTGCGAAGGTAGTCGACGTCTTTGTGGTTAGAATGTGATTCATAAAACCTACAATTTTTATTTTAAACTCTGATCCAAAAAGCAATAGTTAGATCTGGTGTAAAATATAAACTGCACCGTTTGATGCCTGTAACTGGTCTCAAAATGTTGAAATGAAATTCTTTGACTGCTGTAAATAGGGATATTGTGCTGTTCGAATTGCTCTGTGTGAATGTTTGTTTTCATATGGAGTTTATCAGATATCCCAAAGAATCCAAAGTAATTTCACAAGCAAGACTAAAAGTAATTTTAAGTGAAAACACAGATAGAAGCAGAAACAGGAATAATACCTTCTTAGCTGGGCTCTGGTTTAACATTTAAATAAATTCACACTTCTGTTTTTGTAAATGTTATAATTAGGTGTCTTCCAGATTCCTGCTGTATGACGACAATCTATCCACTTGCTATCAGTATTTAGAATAAAAGTACTATCACTCCATTTATATGATGCATTGTTTTATTTGTGCTTCATTTTAATCTTTCTCATAGTTGTCTATCACAGAGGAGATTTGTACAATAGATTTCTAATTAACTAGTGTTGTGTGTGTCAGGGAAAACTAAGAGGTGTTGGTAGTTCCCTTGGTAACTAGGATTGAACTGGGTGGGGCTTTTGCACAGTGGTGTGAACAGGAGGAGCATGGGAAGGAGAGACGCCAGGGGGGAGAGGCCGTTTTTGTTCGTTTGTGAGAGTTAAAGTGAAACCTTATTCTTACTTTTGTATGTCTGCAGGTGAGACGGGCGGCTCCAACAGAGGGCTCTGGATGCTGTTGCTCTTTCAGTTCAGGTGAAAGGTAAGCTGAGCTTGTCCAGCTGGGGGAGATTGTCATTTCTTATTTAATTATTAATGCAAAATAACCTTTAAATTGGCCAGCTATCTCCTTTGTGTGTTCTAATCAAATGATTTACATGTAAGATTTTTGGGATACGGTTTTAAGTTTTGCTCTTAAATACATTTGATGTTCTCTTTAAATTAGTGGAGTGAATTTTCTCCCAGGGATCAGTCTACTTTTAAAATATGACACATATGCATACTCATTTTTACTCATTGGTGCCTGGAGGGATATCCAACTTTCTGAGCAGCAGAGAGAATTGGGGTATGTCTCTTAGGTGACAATGCAGACTTTCTTTAATTTAAAGAAAATGCCGTTCTACAGTTTTGCAATCACAGGGTCAAAATAGTACAGCCTCCTTTTCTTCAGTTTCTGTGTCCACTTCATTTCCCACGGCAGATTATCATGTGTCAGAATTTTAAAGATGATGCACAGCTAGGCTTTCCAAGAAGGGGGAACAGTTTGACAAAACTGAGATCAGTAGCTTACAGGGTGTGTCAGAATCCGTTTGGTTAGAAGGGAGTGAATGTCTGGGGTTTCACAAGGACAGTTGACTTTTGAGTGATTCTTTACGTCGTAGAGAAAAAGGCTGTTGTGTCTATGTGGTAATTTTTCCTACAGTAGTGGTAAAGATGTAATAAATACTGTTCTTAAAATTTCTGAGGACACTTTTTTTTGCTGCGTGGTTTGCTGCATTAATCATAGGAGGTGTTTAGCACATCTTACATCATATTAAACTGTGTTTATATTTTTGACTCCACTGAAGGATCCTCTTTCTGTAATAGTTTCTGTTTACTTTATTATAATATTACATTTATTGTGCTGTTTCTGCATCCAGCAGCCTGTCATTGCCATAAAATAAGGTATGAAGTGTTGTAATCCATCTGACCTGCTTACCTTTGCATGAATACAAGTCAAGAGATTACTTATTTACTCCAAAAAAGTTCTCAACAGATTGTACTTTGAGTAATTTTTCTTTTGAAAAGCCCTGTGTGTGCATTCAGAGTATGTGCAAAATAACAACATTGATAAACTCTAACTACCTTACTTGACTACATAAACCACTTATCTCTTTGGCCTTCGACCAGTAAGATTAACAGAAATATTTCATACAGTTCGGTTCATCGTATTTATTGAGATTTTTCCTTTTACATTTCTTCTCAACTGCAATCTAGCTTTCTCTATTTCATTCAATACACATCAAACGTTTGGTGCTTGCATATAAAGTGTAACCATGAGTATAATAAACATCAAGGATTGTGTCTGACTAAACTTTCAAACTATTTTAAAATATTTTTTTGTAATAAATATGTTAGCATTTTCAAAGATTACATCTGAAGCCAGATGCTAGAAAAAGCTTATACAGATTGAAACACTACTAGATATATAGTCAATTTCTGCAGATTTCTCCATATTAGTCATGATGTGGTATGAAATTCTCCTTATTGAATGATAGATGTTGCTGTGTAGGCTTGAACAAGAGCATGACAAAACATGAACTAAATTTCTTTGTCAGAAAATCATATGCATTATTACGTCATTTCCATTAAAGCAGTGTAAAAAGGTCTTCAAACAATATTATCGTTTATCACAATAATTTTTGAGACAATTAACCGCTCAGCGTTGGTGCATTATCTGTTTTACACACCATGGCCATGTGTTTTTGCAACCTGCAATTGTTCTACATGGATTTCTGTTTTTCTGCCAGCTGACTGGCAGTGTTTAGCACGAGTATATGGCTAGGCAGCTCTGTTTGTTCTTTGTTCCTTAAAGCTAGTAAAAACACATTTTGGTACTTTACCTGGCTTTTTATTAATGAAAGCACTTAAAACTGTAGAAACTGTATAATTCAAAATTGTAGTGATTCTGAAACTGTAACTTTAAAGTTATTGTACATACATTTAAGTTGTAAATGTGACAAGTTAGTAATATGGTGCAAAAAACTATAATATTCTAAATTGATACATATATTTTTATTATCTAACTCGATGTTTGTGGAGTCGATTTTCTAGTCGGTTACATTTTCAGCTTTTGTATTCATTTTGTTTGTTGAACGCAGTAAATCCTTATTGTATTACTCGCATATGGAAGCCTGTCATATTCTAAAAATAAGCAACAAACCCCTGTACAAGTGTCAGTGGTGCATATTCTGGGAAATATAGCAGAAGTTCTTTGCAAAGCTAGATAAAACAAAAACTCTTTCCATTTGATGTAATGGCAGCAAAGTTTGAAGTTTGAGAGTCTGTCTGTCGAAGTACATTTCTTCTTTTAATTTGTAGAAGTTATAATTGACAGGCTGTCTCACTTTTCACACACTGACAGGCACAGTGATGAGTTTTGCGGTTAGCATGAGCCATCAAAAGCAAAACATGTACACTAGGAACTGCTTTCAGTATGTTGGCTTCCTCTTCTCTAGGTGTAACCTCGCATAGCTCAACCCTAGCTGGTAGAAAAAGTTCTTCCTCAATTCTACAATTTTTTATACTCTTAACAGTCTACTGAGCCTGCAAATTAAAACCATTCATGCTTTTTACCCCAATGCGTCACAGGTTAAAAAGTTTGCTTTTTTGACATGATGTGTAAATGCAACTTTGAGGGCTCAGTGGATAACCCAGTTGATTTCTACCTAAATGTCTTCTCAATAATGAGAAATCTAGTGGAATGCTTGTCTTAACCTATGTTAGGGGTAAAATCACATTTTCTTCTACCTTGTTTGCTCCAAGCGAATGCGTTTGTCAGCCTAAAAATGTATTTCCACTGTTTTAGTTATGGCTTATTTGATTATGAGCACACAGCTTTTGGTTTTACAGAACCGGGAACAATGTATTAAAATATTTTGCCTGAAGCAGTTGTGGGGATTTACGTTACTGGAAGTAATTTGTTGTTTTCAACTGTTGTGCTTTCTCTTTTTTTCCCCTGTTGTTACAGATCATCATCCACTTTCTAAAACGTTGTAGCTTACTACATTCATTGGCTGTAGAGTTGTTAGTGTCCACATTTTCTTGAGAAAACAAATCTTCTCTAAACTGCTCATAAGTTTAGTAAATAGTCTATTTATAAAAAAAAACGTTTTAAGTTGTATGCATCTTGTGGATATATTTGAAATTCTTCTTGAAAAACTATTTTTAGGGGTTGCATTCACCAAAGTTATTATTTTGATGACGCCTGGGTTGGAAACATACCAACCTGCAGATAAAGTAGCTCAGTCACCAAAGAGCTTGTTGATATGCATGTCAAAAATTGTTGAAACATTCCTCTTGGCAAAATGTTATATTGATTTGTTTTCTGTCAAAGACTGAAATGCTATCCACCAATTTCTTACAGTGTTGAGGTTTGTTTCATCGTTAGTCATCTTTAGGGGCATCAGTGTGAAAAGTGACACTAGAGTTTTAGTAGTTTCTTGTTCATGGACGCCTTGAACCTTGGATCTTTTCTGGAGCTTCCAATGAACAATGGATGGTCCAAATGGACCATAAAAATGAATAACATTTATTCCCTCAAGATTCTGTGTAAAATAGAATTTTTTTCTCCACATGATGGTAATATTTTTAACAGTAAGAGGGACCCACTTCTATATACTCCCACACCTGATTTAGATAATAAAGGCCAATATGTTGAAGATTACAGAAAGGTGTTTGCTTCAGTTGAAATATTGTTAACCTTTATTAGTTTACTGTTTCTGTAAGGCTACCCAGAGTAGTTATAGTAGATATTAGAAAGTCATCTGTAGCTGACCTTTACTTTCTGTGCCATGCAGAACTGCATATTTCAGCACTATTAATTAAAGCTACATGTTTTGACGCCTAGATATGTGTTATTTCTAGATTAGTTTTCAAGCAAGAGTTGCAGCCTTAATCTTCTGATTATCTGTTTCACTAACAGACAGACAAAGGGATCCTGTTGAGGGAAATCCTTAGAGCAGCTGTATTTTGCTTGGTTTTTCATACCATTTCTACCACCGAGGGTTTTCAGTTCCATAAAAAGTCTTTGTCATAATCGAATAGGGCATCTTAAATTTATGTAGCTACCTGAATAGAGCCAAAGAAAGGGGCTAATATGCATAGTTGCATTGTATAATTCAGCGCACAATGAGGAAGCAAAATCTGCAGAGACATTGTTTCTTCTTTTTTTTCAAAGAAAGATGCAGAAGTGGTATTTGGAACTAAAGAAAAAGTTTTTGTGGTGTTACAAAGTCTACTTTTTAACACAAATGGCTTATTTGATTTATATGCACATCAAGGCCAGAATTAAAATCAATTGTTTCTTTTAACATTCAACCTTTAGTACTAGTGGCTGTTCTTTAGTCATTGTTGCCTTGTACTACGCTGGGTTAGGCACAGGGTTTGGCCTTTTAAATACATTGTACCGTATCTCATCAAGTAAATTGCCTTTTATCCCTTCTCATCCTTAATGTCCTTGTGCAAAGATGTCTTGATAGAGAAGGGATTAGTCACGTACAGCCCCTTTCTAGAAGTCATTTAGTTCATTTTCAGTGTCAACAATTCATTGCCAAAGTAGGACTTAATGGGTTTTTTGTTTACATTTCAGGATTTTTTTTGTCGTTTTAATCTCTTCATAACATAAGAATTGTCTCCTCCATTTACAGTTCATAAATGTTTAATGTAATACAGTCTGATTGGTCAGTTGGTGTTTTAGAGAAATAAAACGTGATCTCTAAAGTGGACATGAAAACAACAATTGTTTGCTTCAGGACCACTTTAAATGGGGTTCTGCATGAATATTACAGTAATAAGACAATTATTTTACACTGATTACAAAGTGTTTAGACAGTGACTTATAGAAACTCTACTCTGTTTTTGGAAAGTGTTTCTTTTTTGTACATGGCATATTCTAGTTGAAATTATCAGTGCAGTAACTCCTCCCAGCTCAGCTATTGTGTAAAGTGTTTTTCACTCTGTTAAAGTGACTTTTATTAAGAACTTCAGTTGTTCAGTGGAAAATGCAAGTCAGATCAGATGTGTTAAAACACGTTAGAGTCTGAGCTGCTGCTCACTAAGCACAATACTGCAGTCCCTTGATACTTTAAATTAGTCAGCATGAGTCTCAAATGGTATACCTGTGAGTTTCTGAGTACATGCGAACTTGTCTGCTGCTGCATTTTAATGTAATAAGAGCAACTATCTCTACCTCTCACTCAAGGTCCCTTTTTGCCTTAGTTGTGCCTGGCAAGGCCTGCAGTTGGCTGGTTCTCACACACAGCAACCCTTGGCTTGATTCCAGCCATAAACACAGCCAGCTGGCTCCGTCTGTTTACCAGGTCAAACATGGCCGCAGTTTGTCTTGGGACCTGTTCTGTTATTCAAACATAGTCTGTGAATGAGAACCAGTAATAAGCTCATTCTAAACATCAGGTTTGAGTATTTTAAAAGACAGTTGTCTAGGAGTTTTATACCTTTCATAACAATAGTTAGGATATAATACTTGAATATGCCATTTGGTAGGAGCTTGAACTTTTTGATTTTGGTTACGTCTGTCATACTTGCAGATGATGGTAGAATTTAGAAATACAAATGCAAACTGTAATAAGCCGAATATTTGATGAATCTACGGGTCGTTGAAAAAATCCTTTTGCAAACCTCATATTTGTTTTAATTTTGTGTCCTAGTCCTCACAGTTTGTACGGAACTCCTGTGAAAGGTTAACTTTCCACACTTTAATTGCTGTGCTTTTTCGTTGTTCCCACACAGAACCCTCTTAGGAACTGTGTGTACCAAGGGAGGTTGAGTCTCTTGCCAGTGTAACTTGAACTTCAAGGAACAGCTTTGTGCATGTCCTCTGAGAATGTTTCTGCACTTAAAATTACTGTGTATAAGAATTTATCCACATATTTAAAAAAATAAGATTTTATGTATTTGTTTATTTTTTGAAACAGATAAATCAGAAACTTCCCTTACCAAGTTAATTTGATTTCAAATTTTAAAAAGAACTATAAATGAGCCAACATCTCAGCTGACAGAAAGTACTCTGAATGCTGCCTGCTCTTAATAGGGTCAATAGGAGGTCTGGTTAGAGGGTATTTTTGTCTCATCAGTTCCTCTAAAATAATCCTGAAACACCAGAGCACTTAAAATAGAACAACTAAATCACATATCCTCCCACAGTCTGTTACAAAATTAAACCTTATACATTTTTAAAAATACACTAGACGATATTCTGCTTGTTTTAAGTTAGTTGTTGACTTGCACACATTTTCTTAAAGTTGTACTTTTTATTTAAAATCCATTATGTCTGCTGATTAAGTTGAAAATGTCTAATCTTTTAATTAGACATCCTTTTTGTTACTACAGCCCTGTTGTCTTTTTAAATGATGAGAGGAAACTTGTGTGAATAAAATGAATACATGTTGCAGTTGGGGAGAAAATAAAACACCTTCCATATAGTCGGATGATAAACGTTCTTATGCAAGCATTGTATTTGCTACTGTAGACATCAGTCTCCATTGTTTATCCTAGAAGCTGCTCTTGGCAACATCCCATTGGTGAAAATCTGGGTCATGTAACCAGCCATTAGTCACTATAGATGGGGGGTTTAACATGGTGGGACATAAATGGATAGATGAGAGTGTCTCGAGTTAATCTATGCCCTGGAACAGCTTGATGGCTTGATGCTGGTGGTCACTTTGTGAAGCCTCTCCTACTTTAAACTATAGGACAAAATATGCAGTGTTTTTTTTTTTTTGTTCTCTCCAAGATAACAGTGCATTTGTGTTCAGTTTGCACTTGGCATAGACCTGTATGAGATTCCGTATTATTGTTTGACAGTATTTACACAGAACATGTATACTGTTAACATCTACTTTTATCTAAACAGTAAAACAACAATTGTTCCAACTGCTACTAAAATGATCCAACTTATGAATGATTGAAATTTTGGGGATTTACATTATAAGTAATAACTCACTACAGTTAGTGACTGTAGTGAAATAAACAATATACTCTCCACAATCTTGAAGCAGATTGATTGTGGTTACATGATTGTGTCTGTCATACATGATTGTATGACAGATGTCCAAAGGCTGATGTCTCCCAAACAAAGCTTATTTCTTTGGGATAAGCTTATGTGTGCTTCTCCCAAACAAACATTTCTTATCAGAACATCAGTAAAGATTTAATAATTTCATAGTATATATTTTTTGGTACTTTTGTTTTTATTCAAGGACATAAGCAACAATGTAGGGAAAAAACACTTTAAGAGTAAGTTAATATTATATGTTTTTGCTTTTCTGCTCTTTATAGCGTAACACCAGGGTTAAAAGGGTCCTTTCACACCAGAGTGTTTTTTTGTTCTCCTAAAAGGGAACAAAGTTCATCTTTCTCAGATGGGCCTCTTCGTTTGGGTAGGTGTTAAAGCTCATGATGAGTCTTGTGCAGACTAAACAAGTGCACTATCAAATAGACCTAAGCGAAGAATTAATGGATGATTTACAGACTTTAATTTGGTCTGAAAACTTTTAAGCCCTTGCAATTGTTTGCTCTCTTTTTAACCAAAACAGTTGGACCATCTCTCCCTCTCAGGCTTCTTTTTCTGTTCTGTTGGATTTGTCTCTTGTATAAAGATTGCAGCGTGCTGCTCATTCAGATGAAACTGTATGATGTTGACTTTTTTTTAAACCCTCCTTTCAACTGCAGGGACAAATTAATAACAGCTTTACTTTCTCATCTAATCCCTTATGTAAATGTAGACAATTACAGAAAGAGGAGGAGAAACCTCAAATGTTTTGCCACAACACACCAGAAGTCTGTGTCTCTTAAAAGAAATGCATGTGCTGTTGAAACATTATTCTGGATCTGTCCTGTTTATGGACAGCACAAATAAATAATCAGGTCTGTAAACTGTTGCATCCCGATCATTTCACAGGGTTTTTTAGTAGAGGTGCAGTTTTTATATTATTATATTTAGCAGTTGAAATTGTTCTTGGCAAGAAATCCTCTCCATTCAAGCTTTCAACCACTATTTTGCAGCCCAAACTTGTATGATCATTATTGAGGCTAATATTTATCTGAGTCAGACCATTGAAGCTTAATAAAACATACAGGTTAGAACATGTCAGTGTTCCCTTTCACCCCCCCTCTTCTCCAACTGTCCCAGGTGGTGCAATGATTACTAAAAACAAACAGGCTCCATGTCAAGCGCTTTCACCTCGACAGTGTAATGATTGGTAAGGAACTTGTTGTTTTTAAATTTTTAAGATATGTTTATGTTTTCTTTTTCCATGGTTTGAAGCTACTTTCTGGGAGAAGAGTATGTGTTTCTTACTGGTCTCATGTTGTTCTGGTACCATTGAAGTTTCCACAAGGGGCTTGTATCTCAGGGTAAATATTAGCCCAGCACCTGCACAGTATTGCATTGTAGATTGAGTAAATGTTGGCTTAGTTTGTCAAACTTTACTCACTGTGTACTGTGAGTGGTGAGGGTTGAGCTCTTGCATAGTTCCACGTTACAGTATATTTGTGTTGAAACAAGGTCAGGGAAACTGAGAGCATGGAAATTATAGTTTAAATTTATCCCTAGTTTTATCATGTAACCTGATTCTCCTCCATTTCTTTCTGTTGTCTTCATGTGGGTTCACCAAACACTACGATGATTTTACTGATATTTTAATATTTGGGGTTTTAAGTAAAAGTGGCTTCTGTGTTATTTCACTCTTTTACTCTTTAGTAAGGACTTCTCATACCTGTTTGTAACAGAAAAGACGTTAGACATGCCACTGCCATGTTCAGTTTAGGTCATGCAATGTGCTCCTAATGAGCTTAGGTGGTGGTTATTTTTCTGTTCAAGCTCTGCAGCTATCAGAATTAGCTGCGTTTGCTGTTCCTGCTATCTGCATGTCTTTGCTCATAATCAGATCTATGGTCTGCAAATGGTTTTTAATTCTGAGATTCTGTACGGTGGGATTGCCATTGTGCTCCCGTTGTGTAATGCTAAAGCTTCTAGATTTTTCCCATGCTGCTCGCACCCCGTACAGGGTTCAGCACTGTACTACACATGCACGTATGCACTGCAGCAGAAGTGAGCTATTTATAGACCTGCCCCACAAAGACAAATAAAGGTCTATTTAAATTTACCCTTTTCCCTGCCTTTTAAATTTCTACTTGATTGCTTTTTTTTAAGAGTAGAGGATAAAAATCAAACCTTAAAAAAACTGGAACATTTGAGATGAAAGCGCAGTTAGGATGATGATAGAATGAGTCACCCAGGCAGAGTAGACAACGGGTAGAAGTGGGGAGTGGGAATGATGAGGATGTGAAAATGCTTTTTGTATTATTGATATGCTTAGGAATGTACTTGTAGAAGGAGGGCTCACTTAAGTGGTTAAAATTTCAACAGCCTGTCCTGCGGTTTCAAGTTTCAGACTTCCAGACATTGTTAAAGTTCAGGTTTTTGTGCCCCAAATAGTAACTCAGTGTAGTGATATGACATACTTCATAATCCTCAATATATTCACAGTGGAATAATGTGGGAAGTTAAAAATATGAATCAGTGTATGAATGGGATTTCTGCAGGATTTTTCTCGGATGTTGTAAATTAGGAGCTGCAGGAAAGTCGACTCTGCAGGCTGAGTGTCAGAGGGTGTCGTCTCCTGTTCGTGCTTCGTCTTCTAGTGGAAATGAATAGGACTGCATTGATTGGAGTGGAGCATGGCTTTTCACACACACCCATATGGTAACGGATATCCTGCATTAACCGCACTGTTGTAGCATTACCCCTAATTTGCAGTAACCAGCTCAGACCCTGTTGAAACAAGGGCTATGATCCTGTCTGAAAGCAGCTGTGACCCTCAGCAGTTGCTAATTGTGTACTATGAATAGTTCCTCAGTGAAGGAGGAAATCAAAACAAGGGTTGTTGTTTTGTTTTCCTTCTCCACTGCTTTATGTTCAAATTTAAAATCATGCACTAAATGTAGCCATGATTGTTCTACTCTAGGGCTGCACGATATTAGGCCAGGTCTTTTGAAAGATTTTTTATTTCAAGGAGACATGCCTGGTTAAATAAAGTTTACATACATGCATACACTAGAAAATCTTACGATAAATATAATATTTGTAAATAATGCAATGACAATATCAGATACGATACATTCCTGTTTGTGTGGTTTTTTTTTTTCATTCCTCTGCTTTCTAATCTGTTCTTCCTGCTCTATGTGACCATTAGCATCTTTGGGAATATTGTTAATGACATTGGTGTATTGAGCTTTTGCTGGTGTGAGAATCTGTCCTATTTCCCAAATATTACATTCACATGTGTCGCAGCCTTCTATGTTCCAAAAAACCAACATTTCCAACAAAGTCCGTGGGTAGTAACAGGTGGTTTGATTTGCACGCACTTCCGACTTTTATGTTTTGTAAAATTGTATATGATTTATTTCTTGCAAAAGTAGAGACAAAATAATTACCAAAAAATGTATTTCAACTTAGTCGAAAACGAAAAGAAATCTCAATTTAATGTTTGAAGCTCAAAAAAGTGGTCAAAAAATCATTTACAAAACCTCTGGTCAGCACACCAGACATTTACCAAACAATAAACCTCCACCAAGCACCCGCTGTGTTCTTAATTACTCAAATTAATGGGAGGGTCTAACAATTAACAACGTAATCTAAACAATTCAAAATATAATAATTAATTACAAATTTTGGTTCTAAATTAACTTAAATATATTGTAACTACCCAAAGAAGAAATCTAAATTGGTAGAAATTACAATCCACAAATTTAGCATAAATGGCCACAACAACATGAAAATGGCAACTTCAGAACTCTTAAAATATATTAGCCAGCAATGTTTGCTCTCCAAACAGTCCTTGCGATGTAAACAAAGCACACACTGATATTGCAATCACAGTATTTTTGCGATATAATGTGCAGCGCTATTCTTCTTCTAACTACTGTATATTGAAGTGATTGACTATATTAAAAGTTCACAAATCAATCGGTGGCACAGTAGATCAAAATGAGTCCTATACCCTACAAATAGTCAATCTGATGATTTCTGTCAAGTACTTTTAAGGATTTTTTGTTATGAAAATAATCAATATTTCTGCATGTATTTATCAAAAATAATATGCATAAAAAATAATCACTAAAATTAAAATGCAAAAATATGAAAGGAAGGGGAGAAAGATGCTTGTTAGATGCTTTGGTGTACTTTTCAGCTGTCATACACTACAGCTGAAAAGTAGTGTATTGCTGTTGTGTTATTGCGGCACAACAGCAATAACAACCTGCAGATTCACAATTTCATTTTGTAAACATTTGTAGTAATTCATACAATTCATTTGTAGATATTTTTTGTGGTAATGAAACAATGTCAGTGAAAGCTTTCTGTGTTTGGACAAATCACGTTTAGACATTAGAAAGGTTGTGGCTGTTGTGTTTGGGGTCACTTTGGACGGCGAATCAGTGTGGACAGACGCACTGGAGTGGTTAGAGGCCTCCTTCTGTCACTGACTCTGGCAATGTGCAGTCTGAACTGCTTGTCACTGCCATGCTCCGTGTCGCTATGTGAACAGGCTGGCATGTTCGTGTACAGTATGGCTTTGTTAGTGTTGGAGAAGAATGAAAGGGCACATAGATCTACACGAAAAAGGAGTGCGTTTGAATGACTTAGCTTTGTTATCTTGCTTTGTTTACTTCTATAAAGGACAAGCAAGTTGTCAGGATGAAGGAGGAGAATTTACTCCAACGGAGGCTTTCTCTTTGCCCTAGCGCCACCTCTCCACCTAAAATTGACCCCCGCACACTCACCCGGAACTTGTCTTATGGAGGAGACAATGACATCTACAACTTCAGCCCAGGTAAGAGGCTTTAAAGCTGACAATTGTGAAATGTAAATTTGTGTGTGAAATCGGGTAACAGTGATATTTCAGAAACCTTTGCTGGTGGATTCCTGTGTTTGTGGAAATATGCCGTGCTGTGCTGCAGAGTATTTATCCCATTAATAAATGAACAAACATGACCTGCTGCTTGTTAGATGCTTTGGTGGCTGCTGCGCTTTAATTGTTTGTCTGCAGGTTTAATCACTGAGCGCATTTGTATGTGACTGTGTGTTGTGGGTTCCCACCAGGCAGTGAGACAGACAGGAACGCTCTCTCCATGCTGAGTAGTGAACTTAGTCCTGCCCAATCACCAGACAGCAAGGTAAGACTGCAGTTCCTGATTGGGCAGTTCCCCAACCTACATCACAATAAATCTCCTGTGTGGGCAGGAACACAGCTGCTCTTACATTCTAGCATCATTTCTTTTCATTGTTTCTTTAACAATTTGGAACATGCACAAGATGGTAAAGCTTTCAGTTTTTGATGCCTTCGTTTATGAACTCAAGTACTTTTAGGCCCTTTTTAGAAAGTTATAATCAAATGCATATAAAGCCAATATTCAAAGCCTTGCAAATGTTTTCACACAAACTTTTTCACAGTTTAAAGTAACTAATTTCAGTGTTTTAGTTCTCTTTCAACATTCGTTTCGGTATCTCACTATGGGACACGACCCCAGCGCCTGTCCCCCAGAAGCTCTATTACATTACGCCAGTCTTGACTGGCCGGTAGAAGTGACGTCAGCTCCAGGAGGAGGAGCTTCCTCCTAGTATAAATGCCTGACGACACGCAAGCGATCTTCAGTCTAACACCTCTTCTCGCTCCCAGAAGCAACTCTCAGACGGCTAGCACGGTAACTATTGGGCTAGCTTAACTGTTCGCAGAGCGAGCTAACAACTCGGTCGCCGAACGCTTCTCGGTAGCTGTGCTTGGTTGTTCTGAGTTTTTCTACCGCTGGTCTGTCACCAAACAGCAGCAGCTGCAGCTAGTCTCCAAACTAGCTGCGACCTTTGGCTTTGATTTTAATCGAAGCTGATAGTCACGTAGCGTGGACCCGTACCCGCAATGGACAGGACCAAACTACCGACTAAAACCTGCACGTGTGGCAACCTCATTGCTGGGGCAGATACCCATTCTGTCTGCGCTTCGTGTCTGGGGCCGCAACATGCCCAGGACGGGTTAGCGTCACCAGCGGGGTGTGAACATTGTGCACGGCTCTCTATTAAAACTCGTCGACGCAGGCTAGCACGCCAAGCTAGTTTGTCGGAGGCGGACCCTGTGCTGGGGGTATCCAATCCCCCTCCACCGGTTCTTGCCTCGACCGATGAGGGAGAGCTCCCTTTAGCTCAAGCCAGTTGGGGTGACCAGCTTGATGCTGTCGCACCACTTCTTGATCTGGAGGAAGTTGGAGCCGACCTCCCGGTTTTCAGTGATTTTGCGGGTGCAGAATCTGACTCCGAGGTGGAATCCGTCAGTCTCGGGTCTGACGACTACGTGCAGGACGGCGAGACGTTCTCTATCCCTTTGGCTGCAAAGCCCACGGAAACTGGTGAAACCCGCTACAGCGGCCCTCCAAACCCGACTGCATCGGACCTCCACGACGTCTGCAGAAGAGCAGCTGCAAAGCTGGGCATTGAATGGCCGGAAACCCCGGCCGAGACCACCACATCTCGGTATGAGGGGAAACGGCTTCCAAAAGCCAAATCTTCCACCAGACAGCTGCTGCCAGTTTTCCCGGAGTGCCTCGAGGAAGCAACCCGGTCCTGGAGTAATCCGCTCACCGCCAAAAACCCCGTTCTGGGAGGGTCGGCGCTGGACTGGACCGGCGTGGAGGACAGCGGTTTTTTCCGCCTGCCTCCTGTTGAACCTCAGCTAGCATTTCACCTGCACCCCTCACAGAAATCGACCATGACGGCGGCGGGACCAACCCTCCCGTTCAAGGCCGATTCGTTTCAGTCAGCTTTAAACGAAAAAAGCTACAAGGCAGTGGCAGCATCGGTTAAAGCCCTGAACGCCTCCTCTCTCCTCCTCGCTTATCAAGCAGAACTGCAGGAGCAGATGGCGGGTGCAGCAACCGCAGATCTGTGGGACGAGTTATGCGTGGTGACAGACCTCTGCCTCCGTCTCCACAGAAACGCTGTCCAGGCCTCAGGGCGAGCAATGGCTCTGATGGTCACTCAGGAAAGAGCCAGATGGTTGAATCTGTCCAGCCTCTCTCAAAGAGAGAAAAATCAACTCCTCGACACGCCGGTGGACCCGAAGGGCTTATTCGGCCCCACCGTTGCAGCAATGCAAAAACGCTGCGAGGAGAAAAAGAAAGAAGGTGAAGCGCTGCAACTCTGTCTGCCCAGAAGAGCGCAGCCTCCTCTCTCTGCGGCACCTCGTCAAACGTTCGCTCAGGCGACAACCCGACCGGGCTACCGCATCCCTAAACGCCACCCTCAGCAGCAGTCGGCGGACCAAAGCCAGGGAAAGCAGATCGAGCTCAAGGGTGCCTGGGGTAGAAAGCCCTTCACGCCACCGGTGACTTCGGGAACCAAACCTCCGGCCACCGCTAGCGCGAAGAAAAAGAGGCGGGCTACCTAGGCAGCTCGCCCCGGGGTGGGAGAGCAGGCATTGCCAGACACCTGTTCCCCCGCCACCGGAAAACGTTCTGTCCCAGTTCGAGTTTGTGAAGCCACGTTCAGGGCGATTCAAACGGCCTGCAGAGCCAGCGTTGGAGCTCGCAGTTCAGAGCCGAACGAAGAGGAGAAAGCTTACACATGGCCAGAGCTCAGTGGAGCCAGAGCTGTGGCCAGAAAGCACACACCAGTGCACAAACACACACCAGTGTTTGAAAACACAAATATCTCCCTTCACCACAAACTCAATAAAATTGTTCCCAGGCGCGCATCCAGGTCAGGAACCGAGGGCGCAGCCAAAACAAAGAAATATAATGAAAATGACATTAGGACAGAACGTGGCCGTGCGGCTGCACATGGGGCCAACAGGGGGAGCTCTTGCCCCACCTTTGGCGTACTCAGCAGCTTTGTCTCTGAAAGAGACAGCAGACCGACAGCAGCTACAGCTTGCTCAACCGGCACGGAACAATGCTTTCACAGAAGCACTTCCCAGCCCATTAGCGAGAAAAGTCCAGCTGTGGCGAGCGTGCGGGGCATCAAATTGGGTGATAAAGACTGTATCCAGAGGATACAGGCTCCAGTTTGGAACAGCTCCTCCCCGTTTCAAAGGTATAATACAGTCATATGCCCGGGGAGAACACGCACGCATTTTGCAGGGGGAAATAATATCTCTGCAGAACAAAAACGCCATTCGGCTGGTTCCGCAGGAGCACAGCAGGGACGGCTTTTACTCCAGATATTTTCTCGTACCGAAAAAAGGCGGGGGTCTGCGGCCGATATTAGATCTGCGAGCTCTGAACGCATATCTGAGACGGTATACGTTCAGGATGCTGACACACGCAGCTCTGATACGGTTTGTGCGTCGAGGAGATTGGTTCATCTCCGTAGACTTGAAAGACGCATATTTTCACATCCCTATATACCCCCCTCACAGAAAATACCTCAGATTTGCCTTTCAGGGGAAGATGTACGAATATCTCGTACTTCCCTTTGGCCTCTCACTGAGCCCACGCGTGTTTGTGAAATGCACCGAGGCTGCAGTCGCACCTCTGAGGGAAAAGGGAATACGTCTGGCTACGTATATAGACGACTGGCTGATTGCAGCTCAGTCTCCGGTGGAACTTATGGCACACGCCACGATGCTGATATCACATCTGGCGGCTCTGGGTTTCACAATAAACTGGGAGAAGAGTATCCTAACCCCAGTACAAACAATAACCTTCATCGGGATGTCCCTGAATTCAGAGGAGTTCAGAGCACGCCTCTCAGCAGAACGACTGAAAGCCTTCCAGGCTTGTCTGGCAGTTTTTCGCAGAGGCGCACTCGTGAAATTCAGACTGTGTCACAGGCTGCTTGGTCTGATGGCGTCAGCACTGTCGGTCATCACGTTCGGCCGTCTGCACATGCGACCGTTTCAACGGTGGGTAGCATCGCTCAATTTGAGCCTAATACGCCATGCCCACCGGAAGGTGATCGTTTCTGGGACATGCGCACGCGCTCTGAGTCCGTGGAAACACACCGCTTTCCTGAACACCGGCGTTGCCATGGGAACCATCCTAACACGGAAAGTTGTTACTACGGATGCCTCGTTAATTGGTTGGGGAGCCACACACGAGGGCATGATGGTAAACGGTGTCTGGAGCTCACAAACACGGACAGCTCACATAAACTGTCTGGAGCTCCAAGCTGTTCTACTAGCTCTGAGACATTTTCTGCCCTCTATCAGAGGACACCATGTTTTGGTCAGAACAGACAATACAACGGTGGTTGCATACATCAACAGGCAGGGAGGCCTGCGCTCACATCATTTACACATGCTAGCACACAGACTGATAGTCTGGACCAGCTCACGCCTTCTGTCACTGAGAGCCACTCATGTGCCAGGGGTGATGAACAGGGGTGCAGATCTGCTGTCGAGAGGCAATCCCCGCTACAAGGAGTGGAGACTCCACAGCGGGGTTGTAACCCAAATATGGCAGCGGTATGGTCAGGCGGAGGTAGACCTCTTTGCATCAGAGGAAAACACTCAATGTCCGAGTTTTTTCTCCCTGACCGAGGAAGGTGCTCCGTTGGGCCTGGATGCTCTAGCACACGAGTGGCCCCCGGTTCTCCTGTACGCTTTTCCACCACTGGAACTGATTGTTCCTACCCTCGCCAGGGTGCGAGAGAGGAAACATTCACTCATCCTGGTAGCTCCCCGTTGGCCAGGGAAGCACTGGGTAGCAGAAATTTTCCAGTCACTGCAGGGCGAGCCGTGGCAGCTCCCTCTCCGCAGGGATCTCCTAACACAGGCACGTGGAGAACTATTTCATCCTCATCCGGAACGCCTAGCTCTATGGGCTTGGCTTGTGAAAGGGTGAATCTGGCAGCCAGTGGGCTTCCCCAGAACGTCATTGACACGATTCAGAGCGCAAGAGCGGTCTCGACTCGTAGCGCATATGAGGGAAAATGGCGTGCATTTGAGGGTTGGTGCGCTAAAACCATGTTTAGCGCAATACAGAGCCCTGTGTCAGTTATTCTGACATTTCTACAAGAACTGCTGGATAAAGGTTTGGCTTTTTCAACTGTCAAAGTATACTTGGCAGCTATTTCAGCTTGTCATGTAGGCTTTGGAGACAAGACAGTGGGGCAACATCCTCTGGTGTGCCAGTTCATGAAGGGTGCACGACGGCTCCGGCCGGTGTCTAAAAGCCTCACTCCTTCATGGGATTTACCGATGGTACTTGATGCCTTGTCACATGTACCTTTCGAACCTTTGGAGCAGGCTGAGCTTAAAGTGCTCTCGTTTAAGACAGCCTTGTTAGTCGCATTGGTTTCTACCAAACGTGTGAGCGACATTCAAGCTTTTTCAGTAAACCCCTCCTGCATGCGGTTTACTGAGCAGAATCATAAGGTTTTACTGAAAACCAATCCAGCTTATATACCAAAGGTTTTTAACCCGGCCTTGCCATGCCGCCCTTTGGAGTTGATGGCTTTTTGCCCTCCACCGTTCTCCTCTCAGGAGCATGAAAGACTGCATACGCTCTGCCCCGTGCGAGCGCTTCAGATCTATGTGAAGAAAACGGCTGGTTTTCGCAAATCTGAGCAGCTGTTTGTGTCATGGGCTTCACCACATAAAGGGAAACCTCTAACGAAGCAACGCCTTTCCCATTGGGTAGTCGGAGCTATTGCTATGGCCTATCAGAGTAAAGGCCTTGCACCCCCTGCAGGTCTACGAGCTCATTCCACTCGTGGCATGGCCTCATCCTGGGCACTGTTTCAGGGTATACCTTTGGAGGACATATGTGATGCTGCCAGCTGGGCAACTCCTCACACCTTCACCAGGTTCTATAGATTGGATGTCACGGCACCAACTCTGGCTCACACAGTTTTGGGCGTGGGATCCACACTTGGATAACTGCAGGATGCATCTTTTGGTCTTCGAGTAAGCTTATCTGGCAATACGGGAGTAGCCACATCCCATAGTGAGATACCGAAACGAATGTTGAAAGAGAACTTTAGGTTAAGTAATTAACCCCGGTTCTCTGAAACATGAGTGAGGTATCTCACCAGATCACCCTCCTTGCCTGGAGCGAGGAAGAGGTGTGCTTAAAAGACTGAAGATCGCTTGCGTGTCGTCAGGCATTTATACTAGGAGGAAGCTCCTCCTCCTGGAGCTGACGTCACTTCTACCGGCCAGTCAAGACTGGCGTAATGTAATAGAGCTTCTGGGGGACAGGCGCTGGGGTCGTGTCCCATAGTGAGATACCTCACTCATGTTTCAGAGAACCGGGGTTAATTACTTAACCTAAAGATCTTGTACACCTAAAAAAAGAAAAAAGTATTTTGACAATAAAACTGTAGAAAGTGTGTTGCTGTGCATTTGTATTTAGGTACTTTTAAGTTGATACTATTAAATCTTCTAAAGCCTGTAATTAACAGGTTTTAGGAGAGTCCTTAGTAAATAGATACCACCTATGCATAATCTAATTTCTATAACTAAAAATGCAGCTGTTCTATGAAGGCCTTAAAGATTTCTTAGAGAACATCAGTGAGCAAACAGGGAGAATCTTTTCAGGGTAAACTAGGCTGACTACTATGGTCAAATAGCCACTATTGATAGAAAGCCTTAGGAACTTTGTAGTTTGCAACAGGCATGTAAGCAAACTAGGTCTAAATGCTCTACATTTTATGCTACGTTTAAAAGAACTAAACCAGCCCATCACTCTGAACACACAATTCTTACTTCAAAACATGATGTAGGAACAAAACATGGTGTAGACATAATAATGCTGAGGGATGGCTTTTCTTCAGTAGGAGCATGCAAACTGGTCAGATATGGAGACAAATTCCACGAAAAGATGCAAGGAATCAAATTTTGGGAAATCCTTGAAGAAAACTTTTAGAGGCTGCTAAAAACCTGAGACCGTGGTTCACCTTTTTTTGTAGGACAATGACCCTAAATAGTGTGGAGACATAAATCTAATTGAGAACCTGTAGCAAGACTTACAAATCCAATCTGAATAAATTTACTACAAGCAATTTTGCAAAAAAAAAAAAGAAGGAAAGAAATATGCCTTCATTTCAGCCTTTAAATCAGCATATTCTGATAGGGACATACCAAACACATATCACTTAAAATCTCCAAAAAACAATTTGAAGTTCAAACATGACAAAATATGAAAAAGGTTTAAGAGGTATCAAAACTTTTGCAAGCCACTGTAAGCAAACCAAAAATACAAACGGCTGCTTGTTTTGTAAAATTATTACAAAGCTGCATTTTATACATCAAGGCCATGGTGGGAACTGTGTCTTTTACTGCCTCAAGGCAAATGATTGACAACATTGACCCATCTTGAAACTGCTTTTGCAAGACAATCTTTTCTTATTGTTATGTGATAAGACGATAATGGCTTCCAACAAAAGTTGCAAGTGGTAACCATTTGATCTCATCTTGTCTCGTCTCCTGCCCACATGTCGCTTTGCCTTGCTCACCCTCACTATTTTGCCTTATGCCTTATATAAGATAATATAACCCTGTGTACAGCGGCATCACTGGTCCTTTGCCTTGTCATCTATCCTTTAGGCCCGTAAAGAACAACCTGGACTGAGGACAGTTCAGTCGGTGCATACTTTCACTTACACAAGGATATAGCTGTGTACGTCTCTTTAAGACTGAATATTTTGTGTAATGATTATTATTTGTTGCACTTGCAGAAGTTGAAATATATATATAAAACATTACAGAAAATTAATTGGCATGTTTGACCAGTAACTGATGTGCACTTTTTGTCTCTTGCAACTTCAACCATTAAGGTTTGTTGGTTTGTGGCCACTGAATGTTCAGTTTCACAATTCATAGAAAAAGCCACATTCTTGCTTCTCACAAGTGTTACGGAACATTTTGTTCTGAGTGTTATCAAATGCAAACTTAATAAGCCTTCATAGCAGATCATTTTTAGTTGTCAGCGATATTAAAAAGCTTAATTCCACCTTTTTTGTGTGTATGGTTCAATATGAGCTTCTACAAGGTAATTTTTTCCCATTTAAAATTAAATCTTTTCCAAGGCTTTTACAGCTTCCAGGGTTTGTTTGTTTCAAAGAGGTTCTTTTTACTTTCTTTCCCTCTTGACTCCAGTCTGAGTCCAGGATGTTTAATGGCGTTGAAAAGGACAGCCCCTCCCCCACTGAGAAGCTGGCTCGAAAGGAGTCTCTCAAGGTACACGTCACTTCCTTGCTTGAGAAACTGAGAAAATGTTGAGCCTTATTGTGCTACAGTTTCTTTGTCATTAAGTAGGTCAAGTGGCTATTTGGGAACCTTTTAAAACGCAATTTAATGCTTCCGATTTGTGTGACACGTCTCAAATGAATATTTCAGCTAGTTTGACTCTGCTTCCACCTAGTGTTGGCTTATATAATCGTTTTCTCTCTGTGAGACTGATGACTCAGTATCATTTTATTTTTCTCTTCAGGTTCAAAAGCAAAATTATCGGCAAGAGAAGAAGCGGGCAGCGAAGGAACTCTCCACTGCACTTAAGGACCCCAGTGTTGTTGTCATGTCCAATTGGCTCAAGGTCTGAGAATGGCTCAAGCAGGACAATATTTATGATTGTTTACACAATTGCTAATCATTTTGCGTTTAAAATGTTACACTTAATATTATTTAATGTTGTCTTAGTAAGTATGCTTAAAACCTAGACATGGTAGTTTATTAGATGTATTTTTATTCAACTTAAATGAGATGTTTACATATGTATTAACTCATCGAACCAGCCTTTTGTTTCACTGACTAAACCTTTTGTTGTTTTAGGCTAGTCAAATTATTTGCTTTGCTAAATTTCAAATTAAGAAGTTTACTTACATTTCCTTAGGAGTTGATAGACTAGCGTTTTACACTATAGTACAAATATTTTGGGTCTACGATAAACAGGTTGTTTTTACATGTTTTTAAAAAAAATATCTAGTTTTTTGTTGTACATGTTACTTATTTCATTCATGTGACTTCTTTAGATTCGTGGTTCTTTAAAGAGTTGGACCAAGTTGTGGTGTGCCTTAAGGCCTGGTGTGCTGCTGATCTATAAGACACCAACACCAGACCACTGGGTGGGCACCATCCTTCTTAGTGCATGCAAGCTGATCGAGAGACCCTCCAAGAAAGACGGCTTCTGCTTCAAGCTCTACCATCCACTGGAGAAATCCATCTGGGCTATCAAGGTTTGGCATGTTTAATGACTTACTGGTCAAACTGGGATTTGGGGTCACAGTTCAAATCAGTTCTATTAGAAGTTTTTGATAGTTGTGATAATTACTTTGAAATGGAGTTGATAAAGACTGAGACAAAATTTCCTAAATTAATGACAGCATTAACAATTGATAACATGGAGTAGCATTTCACAGCAATGACAGAGAAAAAAAAATATAAACACTAAATGTGTTATATAAGATATACGTTTGATGAAGGACAAATGAACTGAAGGAGTTTTTGGTTTGGCAATGCTGAGCTAAAATTCAAATTCAACAGACCCAAAGTCTTTAGCATAAACATTGACTAAACAAAAATATAATAAACCTGTTAAATTATACTAGGTGCACAAAATTCTATTCATTTTTAATACTTTGCTCTTTAGAAAATAGCACTGTCTAACTGATATACGTCATCAAGAGTTCTTCTTCCTTTAGTTTACTGACATTACATGTGACACAGTGTTATCTAAATAAGACTGATTATCTTATTTTGTTGCCCACTATCTCCTTTAGTTAGGAGCTAGTGTAATAACCCTATTTGCGCTGCTAAACAAAAGTGTGCACCAATAGGTATGGGAGGGGTACTGCTATAGGCTTCGTATAAGCTTAAACAACATTAAATGATGACTAACTTTCTATGTTTGCATGAAGCAGTCTCTAGACATGGATAAACACGCATTTATATCAAAACAAGTGAATAAATAGTATAATATACCATTTTGGTACAGATGATCACACTCAGACAGCAATAAAACTCAAACATACTATTTTTTCACTCTATTTTCTGAACAAATATCATACTTTTCTTTCAATAAAATTATTTCTACTGTTTTCTCATGTTTCTTTAAGTCATGTTTTTGATGTTACCATATAAACAGCATGAGTCCTTGTGTTTGATTTCTCTCTTTAGGGTCCAAAAGGAGAAAATGTTGGTTCCATCACACAGCCTTTACCCAGCAACTACCTGATCTTCAGAGCTACATCTGAGTCTGATGGTGAGCTGTTGTTACTCTTTGAGTACTATATTGTTTCATGCCTGATACATTGTTTTTTGGACATTGTGGACGTGTGTTATTAGAACATACTAATAACACACGTTTCCCTTCTTGGATCTTTTGCCTGCAGGCCGGTGCTGGATGGATGCCCTGGAGCTGGCTCTAAGCAGTAGCAGTCTCTACAAAATGTCTCCCAGACCTGAAAAGGAGGGCGATATCTGCATGGCTTCAGATTCTTCACATATACTCCAGCTCCTGCAGTCTTCTCCACTCACTGCTACAGAGCTGCAACAGTGAGTAATACACAACTACCACATGCTCTGTGTGAAGTATATATTCAATACATCCTTATGAACAGCTTAGAATAGTAGGGTAAAAATCATGGATTCACCGGGGAAACCTTCTGTATGTACCAGTAGTCTGTTCTTTCTATCTCAGCAGGAAATGTTGACTGACAATCATCTCTCAATCCATCTGTCCAATGAGTCCACAATGTGCACAGTGATTTTACAAATAGCTCCAGAAATACTTATATGCATATGTCTATTAGCTTCCTCGGCCAGAAATGATCTGCTTTTCTTCAAATTTGGTATCAAGCAGAGAAAATGATATGCTGGATTCTCTCTCCTTACACTTCCCTGTGATTATATTAAAGCATGTGGTTAATAAATCATATAAATTCATGATTTATAGGGCAGTTGTGGGTACTATCCGGTAGCTTTCCACCATCAGCGTGTGAATGTGTGCATGAATGGGTGAATGACTGAATGTAGTGTGAAACAGTTTGGGATGCTCTGGACATGCTAACGCGCTATACAAGTACAAGCCATTTACCATTTTTACCATTTTATTTAGCAGTCTTAGTTCATGGTAAATGCTTTTTACCATGAAATGGTCAATTTCATGGTGATTTCAGATTTCATCTGATGATTTCATATTTTATCTGAAATCATAATTTCAGATGATTTCAAATCTGTCAGCACACTCGCTGAGTGACAGTTGTATCTTTAAAGCAGTTCTCTTTTCTAAAACACTGAAGATTTGTTTGTGTACCTGCTGTGCTTTCACATCAAACAGCTGTTCTTTCACATCAAACTGTCCATGTGTTTGTGCAAAAATATTTCAGTGTCTTCATGTAAAGTAGCTGAAGATGACAGCTTATTGTGACTGGAGGACAAGTTGAAATATCTGAATAGTAGTAAGAAAAGCCTAATCTAAATTATATTGTGCAAAGGTCCTTGCCAGCCTGTTTAAAGTGGTCTTGAACAAAACTCCTCAGAGTTTTTAAGGATTTAAAACAAAAATAATTCTTTAGTTGCTTTTTCACAACCGTTTTGGTGTAGTACTTTTACCTGATCATGACTGCAGTCTTAGCAGCTCTGTCTCAATGAGTGAGCTTTCAGGTGGACAGGAAAAGAAAATCTATCACTTTTACTCAGCAAAGACCTAGGAGAAGCATCCATTGATCTTCTCCTAGGTCAATGGAGAAGACCTAGGAGGCATACTATTATCTATTGGCAATAATATGCCAATAGATATTGGCATACTATTGACAGTATGCCAATATAGCTAGCAGATGATTATCAATCATTTTTGTTTTAGATTATTTTGTGTGGTAAACATGTGTAAAATAGTAATTTTTGCTCTAAATATTCCAGTTGAATTCTCATTAAATTGCTACCTGTGATTGTTGCAGCCCCCATCCTTCTCCCCTGTGAGCTGTTTACATCTTACATTAGCTCCCCTCCTCATGTTTCCCTCTCGATTTCTCCATGCCTGAACCCTCCCTCCAGCCCTCCCTTCCTGCAACCCCTCCTCTCTTTCCTCAGCACCCTGAGATTGGTCAGGGCACTGACCAATCTCAGCACCCTATTCGTTCACATGACTGACAAGGGAGCAGGAAGATGAAGCACACCACATAAAAAGCAAATCAGCCATTACAGGCTTTTCATACACACCTTGCCTCACAGGCACATTCAGGAAGCAGGTAGAGGAGTGTTAGAGGGACAAAGCTGAGCCTGTTGTCAGCTGACAGAAGCCATTTACACACACAGGAGAGAAGGTGAGAGAAAGCCAGGCTACAACTGTGCTTGGATTTACTGATAACATTATCAGTTGTTGGATTCTTGTGGAAGAACTTGTCCATATGCTGTTTACTTTGACGGTAAGGGAAAGCAGTTTGCATTATTGTGTTTAAACTAACAGACTGTGGTTTAGGTAGTAATTCTGCCGGAATGTAGTTCTTCAGGACTGCCATGCCCTGGGGGAGCTTTGAAAGAACTGAACTGTCTTCCATTGTTAAAGAACATGAGCTGCTTCCTGGTTGTCTCTGACCATAGTTACATAACTGAGTCTGGTTTTGAAAGCAGGTGACAGTGCAATTGCCGTCCACTATTCCCAGGATAGGTGCAGGATTTATGAAATAGCCACCACCGAGAGCAACTGTGACGACGGTCTTTTTAACTATTCTGCGGCTTTCGAGCGGAGGTAATAAATGCCTGAAGGACGTTTCTCTCAGGCCACCCATCATCGCTGCTCATAATTTGCATTCTCACTTCTCTTTAATGTGGTCATTCGCAGGCTGATGAATGACTTTTTCTATTCATTTTTCTTTTCTGCCAGTGCTCTGGTTTTCTGGCTGCGGTTCTGAGGTTTGATTAGTTTAGTCCACATTACAGTAGATGCAGCTTGAATTAGAATTGGATGTTGCCGTACATGTCTTCACATGTACATAATGTACAGTCGCTGCCTCTTAAAGATCTTAACCACTTAGATAGTGGTCAGTTTGTTGCTCCCAAGCCAACAAAGCCTCCACTAATTTAGTTTAATAAATGTTACACTGATCCGCTTTATTATTACCATGGGTTGTTTATTCTCAAATAGAGTACATTTTCCAGGTATGTACATCAAATATTTGTTGTAGGCATCTGCATCATTAAACAAATTCAGTTTATAACTCTGTGAGCAACAATCTCCATCTCTAAATACATTCTGGTCTTGTGAAATTAATTTTAGTTCATTAAGTCAGATGTTTGTTATTCCCTTATTAATAAAATCCAGTATAAAATAAACACTAAATATGGGTTGATTATTGTCTTCTTCCATAACATAAAGATATATGAACAAACTCTATTTGAAATGTAATTGTTAAAAGTCCGTCTGTTTGTAATCCACCCTAAATATTATTTCCAGAAGCTTCAAAGCTTGCCTCTCACTCAAAATAATTGAAATTTTACAGTAAAAAACAGCATAATTTTCAACAGTAGAAAGCTGTGATCTGGTTGGTTTTCTGGACCGATTGGAGCATATTACTTACCTTTGTGCTTTTTCTCTGCTTTTCTCAGGTTGAGTCACATGGAGCATGATGGTTCATCAGACAAATCGGAGCGTGAGACTCATGATGACTGGGACACAACGGGCAATGAGAACGGCGGAAGGCTGACAGAGGAGAGCGACATAGAGCCGTTAGAAGAAATGCCACCCGGGCCACAAGCTACAGCTTATGTGGAGCAGAGTACAGAGGAGATGGCTGAGGTAAACAGGCTGGTTCTGGGATTAGGCTCTGTTTGAACGGTAGCTCTCCTCCTCATCCCATTTATTCATGATTATGCACTCATAGGGCCATTGCTCAGATATATTTTGAATGGTTCTCACTTTCTGAAAACCATTCCTCAGTTTTAGTGACCAGAAGTTTTTTTTTTTTTTAATAAAGCTTGAAACCACACCTCATTTGAACAACCAGAGTAACTTCACTGTCATTCTTGGTTCAAATCAGCAAGTCACTGCATACATTTTTGCTGCTGGTGGCTTTGTGTTTGTTTAGGCTGGTGAAGCTACTCAGGTGGAGACTGTATCAGAGGAGAACAAAGGTCTAATCTGGGGTCTGCTGAAACAGCTGCGACCAGGCATGGACTTGTCAAAGGTGGTGCTACCGACCTTCATCCTTGAACCTCGCTCCTTCCTGGACAAGCTGTCTGACTACTATTATCATGCTGATCTGCTATCAGAGTTAGTAATGTTTTATTCATAAGTGGTTATTCAAAAGTAGGTAAACAGTTTACATTCTAACTACATATTACATTTTCCTTCGTGTTTGGAAATGTTCTTTTTCCAACTTAACTGCAGGGCTTCTCTAGAAGAAAGTGCATACGGTCGGATCAAGCAGGTGCTGAGATGGTATTTGTCTGGCTTCTACAAAAAGCCAAAGGTATGATCACTTTTAATTGTTAGAGCCTATTATTTTAGTTTCGCATTAAATCAAACGGAGGAGTTACCATGGCTAGCATTACCAGACAATTGACTTGCTGTGTTTTCCCTGGCAAATGCCTGTTCTTAATTTAACTGAGTTTTCGAGAAGGCTGGCAGCATTTACAAATCCAGCATGTTCCATGACAACCTTCCTGTTATCTGCTGAAAGTCTTGCTTTCTCTCCCTTTGTCACAACTTGAATGAAAAGCTGTAATGTAAAGTTTCTTTTTAAATACCTTCTTAAATTTCTGTTTTTCTTCTGACTTCTTTTCTATACCGATACTAAAAGGTTGTTTCCTTTCAGTGTTATTTCTTCAGTAACAATGAAAAGCCTTCTTAGTCAAATCTGAAAGCACTTATATATAGTGTTTTATAACTATCCATTAAAACAAGGAACCTGATTAGCTGATCAAATGATCATCTTACTGAGGCTCAGTGATTTTTATCTAAATATAAGAGAATTTGCTGTCTGATAACTATAACATCCTCTTGTCTCCTTGTTCTCAGTTAGACCCTTGTGCTCAGCTGCACAGCAATATTTTTGGCTATTTGCATTTTTGTTGTTATTTCAGGGCTTATCAATTACCACAAAATACATCAAGTAGCATTTTATGTGTGAGCTGCTTAACAAATTTCTACAGTAAAAATGTCAGGAAGACATTTTCCTCTCGCTTCCACTTGTTGGGGATTTATTTGCTGTGTGGAAGCAGCACTGGAGCCAGTAGAAAATGGCTGTAGATCAATCCAGCCTTACTCAGCACTTTTGTTGCTGACTCCTTTTGAACCATACGTATACATGGATTCATAGACTTATCTGTTGTTATATAGCCTACAGATGGCCACTTTATACTGATGCTTTAGTCAGAATATATGACTATATCTTACTTTTCCTTTTTTTTACTTCTACTTTGATTAATTAAACAAACTAACATGAAGGATAGTCATGTTACATGGTGTTTTTAATTGAGACTATTTTTGTATTTCCAGGGTCTGAAAAAGCCTTACAATCCAATTCTGGGGGAGACATTTCGCTGCTGCTGGCTCCATCCTCAGACTGACAGCTGCACGTTCTACATAGCCGAGCAGGTTAACCCAGATTTAAAGCTCTAAAAAGCGGGGAATGACTCATCCATTGTGTGAAATGTCTTGCACAGCATGACAAATAAAATGGGGCAAAGCACACAGCTACTCAATGCTGCAACTATACATTTTAAAGCTTGGTATCTGACACTTAGGTTGTCTCGCTCTGCTGCTTAAATGTTTCTCTCCTTGTGTTTTTCATCAGGTGTCGCACCATCCTCCCATCTCTGCATTTTATATCTGCAACAGGAAGGACGGTTTCTGTATCGGGGGAAGCATCCTGGCCAAGTCCAAGTTCTATGGTACACAACCTATATACATATGTGTCTTGTTCATCAAAAGTAAAGAAACCTCATCAAAGACTAGTTTATACAATTATTTAAATTGGAATATAAGCACAGCCACGTGGTTGCAGCTTTAACATCGATTTTGATCGCAGTGTTTGGACAACTTAATACTGTACTAGTATCAAGAATTATCAACAAGAGTAAGAAACAGTCCATTGTTTTCTCTTGCAGGTAACTCTCTATCAGCTATTCTAGATGGCAAAGCTAGACTTCTGTTCCTGAGCAGAGACGAGGAGTATGCCATCACCATGCCCTACGCTCACTGCAAAGGTAATATTTCTATTACAAAAACACTTGACAATCTCTTGTACTATCTCTTTTGTCCACCATGGTCCCTTTTTTCTCTGTGACTGAAAGAAGTCTCAGTCTCAAGTACAGTGATGAGGGATAAACGTCCACAGAAGCACTGATTCAAAAGTACTTTAAAGAAATTAGTGAATGGCAGTAATGACTCTTTGAGTGGCTTTATTTGGGAGAGTAACACAGCTAATCAGATGCACTCAGTCTGTTGTTATAGGATGAAAGGTAGCACATGGCTTTATCTATGTCCGAGAGGGGTTTAAACACAGAAAGACAGCCAGGTACATTAACTAAAGGACGAGAACACAAAGTTATTTCCAGAAGTAACTCGGCCAGTGTCACCCTGCAGGAAGGTTTTGCAGCTAAATGGAACATCAAACAACATGTGTCTTCAATTTCCATTCCCTTCATGAGTCTGTGTCTAGAGGCAGGGCAGCAAGGACTACATTTGCTGCTTGTAAACTCGGCCATGCACAGCATTTGTAGACAAACCCAGAGCTAAAAAAATACTAAGCGTATGTTAACTATATAAACATCGTTATAGCTTTTACCATGCAATTAACTCCTACATTTACACTTTTATTTTGAATAAAAAATCAGTGCTGGCCTCCTGCATTTATTTCCTTACGAACTCACCTCATAGTTCATCACTTCTTCAACTGACTGAGAATACAGGAGGCTAATATGCAAATTCATTTCCCTGTTTACAAAGTCATCTTTCTGTTCAGGCAAATCATGTGTGTACTGCCTCTTTTACAACCATCTGCTGCAGCCGACATGTCAGAGTAACGAGAAGTTACACAGTTATTTGAAATGTATTCCTGCCATGATCCATATTCAGAATTACACAAAATTTCGATGTAGTCAAAATCAGCTCACATGTTTACATATTGTCCAGAGTGAAATTTCTGTCTTCTTACTTCGTCACAGCCCAGTTTAGGATTGCGTTCATAGTAAATGGTGGGATAATAACCATGACCTAATGCATTACTGCTTTAGATTAGCTAGGGAATTAAAATCATATCTATTACAGGCAAATGTAAAGGTATCTGATGGGTTATGTATCTAATGATGCAATGCCTTGTCTCCTCTAGGTTTCCTGTATGGCACTATGACACTAGAGTTGGGAGGGAAAGTTACCATCGAATGTGAAAAGACGAAATGTTTTGCAGAATTGGAGTTTAAATTAAAGGTATGTCTTTGAACAAGTTAAAAATAGAGCCGGCAAATAAATAATTCAATAATTAACGACTCTTGCTTTCTGTGAAGCACTTAGTTATTTTATCTGTGAAAAGTGCTATATAAAAAAAGTTTACTTATTGGGATGCACGATGTCAAAATTTGAATAAATGTCATGAATAAATGTATATTAAAAAAATTTTATGACAGAAATCTGTCTCCCACTCAGTCAGTTTAAGGATTTTTTTGGGAGCTCTTTAGTTGACTAAAGAGCATGATGATGTTGTGGGCTCCTAAATCATGCTGAGCCTCTGTGTTTATACAGTTGGCAGACACTTTCACCTAAAGCAGCTTGCAAAAGAGGGAATAACAGTGCAGTAAATATTAAATCTAACTATAAGTGTGTTGCTGCGGGTGTCTTGAAAAATTCAAATTAGATTTTTCAGGCCATTATTAAGGTCTGTTTTTATATCTTCCAGAAATATATATTTTTAAACAATGTGCTGGCGACATTCTTTTGTCTGATGTGTTGTAATTCAAGCTGGAGAAGTTGGGTGTTGTTTTGTAGTTACCCGTAGTGGAAGATGCAGAGCAGCAAACGGCCCTGTAGGAAGTATTTATCAGCTTTCCTGATTCTTGTTTTTCCTGTCCGTTCTCTAGCCTTTCCTCGGAGGCGCCAGCTCAGTAAATCAGATCAGTGGGAAGATCGTTATGGGAGATGAATTATTGGCCACCATTGATGGACACTGGGTGAGAGCTCTTCTACCTAACTACTTTAATTTGTGTATCTTGCATTTTGTTTCTCTTTCAGCATCCCTGTTCACCTCACATTTGTTGCTCCTGGGTATTCAGTTTTTCTCAGCTCTAATTAGGAACAGAATTGGTAATTATAGGTTCAAGAGCAGAAGGCAGACACTGCAGGAAAAAGACTATTTTAACATTTCATATGCTGGGCAGGAGTGTCAAGGCAATTGGAAACACTAAAAAACTTTTTTCTGAGACAGCGTCCCTGGAAAGTTAACATTATCATCACTTTAGTGTTGACAGCATATATCAGGCTGATATTAAGGAACAGTGAAAGGGTTGCACTGTGACTTGATGATGTTTGTAAGCCTGATCTTTTTTCTGTATTTTTTTTTAAATCAGGACAGCGAGGTGTTTATTCAAGAGAAGCGTTCCAGTCTGCAGGAAACTTTGTGGAACCCAGTAAAAGAAATCCGCAGCAGGCGCCTCAAACGACAAGTGGTCCAGTTAGATCAGCAGGGGGAGTTTGAGTCTGAAAGGTAAACCTCTAATGGGCTACCAAAGGTTTTCTCTTTGGAACGTAATTTCCCAGAACCTTTCTGTCTGCCTGTTTTTGTGCGTGCCTAAGAAGGATTTAGTGTGAGGTACTTTTCTGGAAAAATTATTTGTAAGATCAGTAAAACCTATATTGATTTATTCTGTACTACAGAACACAAAACAATTTTATTGGTTTAAAAAAATTATTAAATAGATTTGGTTGAGAGCACTGTCTTGTCACTGTTTTTATGGATATGATAAAAGTAGATGTCTGCACCTCCTTAAAGAAGGTTGGCTTATTTTTATAAATGAATTTGGATGCAAACTTTGTAAAACACTGATATTCAGTATGGGTGGGTGAATGCTAAAAGATACAGAACTTGTGTTGTGTTATTTAAAGGTAACATAACATATTAGTTGCAGAAGGCTATACTGGTAGGTTATTCTACCAGTGATACATTTTGTGGGTCCTCCCACCATGTAGCTCCACCTTTTAATATGTTAAAACTGTCCTACCTGTCAACCACGGCTGTTTTCCTGATTTATTTCAACCGACTTTTATCTGCAGTGGAAATGCAAGGGAAACAAAAACTTCCCTAGTAAACTGTGCTGGTTCCTGCAGCAGAAACACTTCCCTATAGTCAAAAATATTGAAACATCTCCATATAGTCAAAGTAACCCAGTAACTGTGGTCATTGTTCAATAAAAATGCGCAAGTTTGATTTGAGAAATGCAAAAACATACATTTTCAATGTCTTCAGTTTGTTGTATTATTTTATTTATTTATCATTAAGCATCTGATCTGTGACGTTCCAACAGACTATGGCAGCACGTGACCAGCGCCATCCTGGATCGGGACCAAGTAAGGGCAACGCAGGAGAAGTTTGTCCTGGAGGAAGCTCAGCGGAAAGAAGCAAAGGAGAGAGGAGAAAGACTCTGGATCCCTAAACTTTTTCAGCAGGATCCTGTCACCTCTGAGTGGACCTACAAGCACCTTGAGTATGAATGCTCTCCTATTCAAAACGACTAGAACACATAAAAGATCAGCTTTTGCAGCGTGTTTTTCCTTTTCAGCACTCGTCCGTGGGACGCTGAGGCTTGTCTCGTTCAGTTTGAGAAGGATGGAGTGATTCAGACTCAGGAGAAAATGCAGAGACAACACAACGGGCTTTCTTACAATCACAGCTGGAGCAGGCAACACAAGGTGAAACTACAGATTAAAAGTCAGCACAGAGTGCTCACTCACACACAAGCTTTGTTTTGGCTTTTTTAAAATATGATTAATAGAATAGCATGAACAGAACAGTCCTTGCAAATTAGTCAGACTGAACTACCCATTTGAAATTCTAAAGATAGACTTTTTTTCCTATTTGTTTTTTCCCAAATAATAATCCACTTATATCAGCAAAAAAATCTGTTCTATCAGTCTGTAATAGGTGTGAATGCTGTAGACTTTGTGCAACTTGAACTTTTACCATATTCTGCTTGTTTAGGATCTTACAGCAGCTATGCCTTTTGGTATTGACATGTCCTGTGGATCATGAAATATTCAGCTTTTTCTGATGTTTTTGTGCCCCATTGTAATGAATGGAACATGCCATAACTTCTAAAGTATTTTAAAATGTAGTCATATCCTTCAACTACTTCTGTTTATTTCAGCTTTTTCATATCTTCTGCAGGTTTCATAAAACCCCTCTTCAAGTTTTTGTTTGCATTATGCTCAATCTTCAGAAAAGAAAGCTAACCCACTCGCTCTGAGGTTTCCCAATCTAACCCTTCCAACCTTAATTCCAACCCTAAAGAAGCTAGCTTCGGCTCTTTAGATCATTTTATAAACCATTGTGACCTTACAGTTTTGCTTTGTAAACTGTGTTCTGCACAGATTTCTAATACACTTGGGTGGGATTTTTCAGTTGACCGAAAATTTTCACTCTTCTTTTATGGTTTTCTATTTAGGTTTTACAGGCTCTTTTACATTATTTTGCTGCTTTTGTCTATTTCTTACATTTCTGCAAACTTTCTGCATTTGACTTTTCCCTAAAATAGGAACAGTATTCACACCTCATTTTTGCAGAAAACACAAATTATTCTAGTTTTCTGTTAGTTTTTATGGATTAAAAAGAGGAAACACATTATTTACAGGCGGAGGTAAATGGGAAGCACAGGAAAGCCAGCAGCCAGCCGTCTACCTGCAGCCAGAACACTGAGAGCAGCAGCACCACTCCAGAACCAACACACGAGTCCTCTGATAATGAAGGTGAGGGTTCATTTACAGACAAGCCAGAGCAGCTTTGTATAATCTCCTGTGAATTCAGCCACTGGTTTGCACCACAAATTATTTATTTGTTTATTTTGTGTAGCAGTTGAAATCTGCATAACAGAGGTTGCCAGAAAGAGGTCGGATTATTAATTTTGTAAATATTTACTGTAGAGGTTTAAATACATCGTCAAATCTTAACAATTTTCTAAATTGTTGCTTAATGTTAGAAAAACATGTTTATTGAATGTGTAACAAAAATATGTCTCTCAGAAATAATGATTTTATTCCACCTATACTTATGTTGCTAATGATGTAAATACTTTATGGTAGTGTGCTGCACCACTTGAATTCATTTATTTTCTGTTCTCTTTGGATTGTCCAAGTTAACCAATAAGATGTTATCACAACTCTGTTTGAGGAGCAACCAGACCATAAAAGATACTGAACAATTTTATTTAGACCTTTACCACATATTGACTGGAAATTTGGACAAATTTATATATTTAAATATTTATATTTTTGACTAAGATATTTTTTTTTTTTATAATTTATATCTGATTTACTTTGACTTGTATAAAAAACACCAACAAATGTAAAAATGTAAAGGAATTCTGTACATCTTTAAAAACAGAAAATAAAAACCTGACTGGGGTACAAAGGAACATCAATTAAAAAATAATATAAACTTTTATTTAAATATTCAAAAACTGGATGATTTACGAAATTTTCAATAGAAACCTTAAATATTTTTCAAACATAAGAAGTATGATGATAAATACAAATAACTATGAAATATGACTGTTGTTCCCTGTTTCAGGTATTTTGAGTTACTTTATATTTGAATATTTTATATTCCAGGTGATTTAAAATTTAGAGTACAAAACAATTTACATGAATCAAATTGTGTCGTTCAAAGGTTTTCATTTTTCTTTATCTTTAAGCTTTATAGAATAAGCTTTTATGCTTTATTCTTATCTATGTTTTCTACCCAGGCTTCTCCAGCCAATGTGCTCGCTGCAGTAAAGAGGTGAAGGACATTGCTCTGATCGAGGCCTCCATCACATCCATACAGAGGACACAGCAGGATATTCAAAGGTCAGAAAACCGCATTGCACTTTAGTGAATGAAGGCTTAATAATTTATCTGAAAACCAGTTAAAACAAACATTTCTGTCACTGGCAGATTTAGATTTAAAATGACTTCATTTCAACCAATAAGTTTGTTTCCATCAAGAAATTAAATGACCATCTCTAGGAAGATGGTAACACATTGCAGAATGAATATCAACTTTACAAAAAAGTGTTATTAAACAATAATGATAGAGACCATCATCTGTATGTTCAATAAGCTCCAAGCCTTTGAAGACCTCCTGGCCATCACCCTAAAGTTTATCACCCTGCTCAGATTCGCCATCAGATTCAAATCAGGAATTTGGCTGAGCCACTTAAAAACATGAATATTAGTACCAGTTAGAATAAACATGTTGGTAAAGTTAAAAGATCGCTTTAAGGTATGACTGTATGATGCTAGGAAAGCATGTGATTTTATTGTCTATTGATTTTGGGTTCTTTTCTATTATAAGTGATTTCCTAATGACTTCAACACATTACTATCATTTCACCTTGTGAAACATTTTCATGCTGCTTCTAACAAGCATCACTAAACATGTTACTGACGCAGAGAACCTGAATACCTGGCACTTTATTAATTAGCTAATATTTACCGCAGTCCAGGTTGTTCTTTGTGATACTAACATTGCTGCTAGTGCTATTGCGTTACCAGTAGATTAGCAATATATTGTCAACGTTATTTTGTATAACATAATAAACAATTGGCTAAATATTGGTGAGAAAATGTGTTAATATAACTGTTTAGGACATGTTACAGGAGCTGTAAGTGAGACACTCTTAACCCAGTTGACCTCTGTTTGTAGGAACCTGGCGGCTCTGGGTCGCCAGCTGTCTCTGCAGAGACACACCGATGACAGCATGTCCTTAACCGGCCGTCACTGCCTCATCCTCTGCGTCCTGCTCCTCTCCCAGCTTCTCCTCAACTACGTCTTCACCTGAGCCAACTCCTACGGGAGAAGTTTCCCTCCAGCACCGGCCTGACTTTAAAGCTTCCAAGAAAAAGCACACAAACTCCGATCACGCCAACGGAGACCTCAGATCATCGCTCGGAGGGAAACTTGCTCCCTTTTGTGTCCTTCATAGGAGGAGGAGCACAGACTTTATAGCAATAAACACAGCCACAACAACCGTCTGTCAGTCACCTGCAGAGAGGAACGGCACCTCCTAGTGTAGCCAGACTGAAACAGCACCGGCACCCGTGCACTTTGGACAGGAAAGGGATATTATGAGCACGACTAGAAAAATGGAAAAACGTGGAAAGATTTTGATAAAAGAAATGACAGAGAGGATGTTTTCACCATTCCCTAGTGTCTTTTTTTATACATATCTATATATATTGCCCTGCAATACTGTTCATCTGTGAGCGTGCCTCTGTATGTGTGATGTGGGTATTATCAGTAGGCCCTATGGGCACAAGCAGATCACGTCTTGGACTTCTCCTGCTTCCCTTCCACTCCAGACTTTGGGCCTTAACAATGAAGCCAAAAAGAGGAAAAGTACCAGAAATAATTATAGAAGTGAAGAAAGAACATCTTCAAAACAGTGCAATTGTGTATTTTATTATTTTTTTTGTATCAATGTTCACTCAAAAACACTCTGTCTCGTCTTTTTAATGATTTTACCAAAACAGTATTTATGATCCGAAAGGACAAAGAGTACTTGTTTACAGGGAAAACTGGATGTGCTTTCTGTGACACATCGGAAGAGAAGAAGGATAAAAGGTGATAAGGCAGGGCAGCGAGCCAAACAGAGTGTCTTTATATTTGTGTGCCTGCTGTATCTGAAGGGATGGTAGATGGTGTTGGTCTTGACCACTAACTAGTGTGTACAATCAGTCACAGTTTGTGAAGGAAGGAACACAGGGAAGCATGACCATATGAGCCTAAGAGAAGGGATTTCTGTGTGCATTTTGGTCTTCACCACCTGCAAGTGACTGTCTTAGATGTAAACACTTAGTAACAAAAGACAAAAAAAGAAGAAAAAAAGAATTTTCACTTTGAATAAGTTTGTATATATTTGTCTGGTTTCAAAGAGATTTGAGAATGTATTTATTAGGAGATTCACCGTGTCTTCACAAATTCAATACAAAGGACCTGGAACAACAATCGCTCTCCGAGGGTTGGTCAGTTCGTCCAGTTGTGTGCTTGAGTGTGATTGAGCATATCTTCTCGTGTTTTCTACTCTGCTGCCATGTTGTAGGGACTCTACAGATATTTTCTTCTTGTATGGAACAAAATGACACACCTTGGTAATGTTTTCATTGATATGTTGGATACTGTAGTACTACAGTAAACATGTTTTATCCCTGGAGCTCTCTGTGTGAACATCACTTGACACCCAAACGTTTTCTGTAGATGTAAGTTGTACTTTCACTAACTCTCCACCAGATGGTGTTACATTCATGCACAAGGTCAGATCTTCGTGGGAGTGAAAAACACTCTTCACACAACTTCCCATAGCATAAATGAGTCATCATTGGCAAACAATTGACCACATTTTAGAGACATAAGTCTTAAACACTTTTTATTTGCAGAAATTTTGACACTTCTTTCTTTAGCCTCCATTAGTCCACTTCTGTTTTTTTTTTTACACACACAAGTACTCAGTATCCTCTGAGATGCAAGCTAAGGGCAGATGAGGAGAGAAAATCAAAAAGCAGAATCCACCTTCAAAAACCTTGAACTATTGGTGGAGATCAATAGTTCAATAATAAGAAAGTTTAGCTTACAGAAAATAAAATAGTTGGAAGAAACCAACCAGTTGAAGCAGGTTTGAACATTATTTGAGCTAAATTATTGCTATCTTGCTTTGTACGTGTATTTAGTTCAAAGAATATTTAACACTTTGAGTTTTAAAACTTAAAAATTTAACCTAGTCTTGAAGTTCTTGTTGAACAGTGTTGATTTTCTTAAAACATTCTGGAAGAAGATTCTGAAGTAGACTCATTACTCACTACAGAACATTACGTTTGAGCTGACCTCATACTTAATGGTAAAAACATGTAATTTACAAAAATAAAACATGAAGCATTTTTTTTATGTCTCATATATGAAGTAGCTCAAACAGCTAGTATGAGGACATTTCCAAAACGTTTTAAATGGTGGTGCAGAGGTGAAGCACAACCCACATATGGAGGCCTTACATCCCAGTTCACATCTGGGAACTGGGATGGGAACTGGGAACAGGAAAGCGGGTAAGCTCGTTATCCGCTTTCCTGTCTGACCACTCTAAAATAAATGCCACTACAGCTGATAAAATGTTTGCCCAATAGCAGCTGTAACAGAACAGAAACATGGATATTTGGACCATCAGTGGTTTTTGTGTTAACTGCTCTAGGATAGGCTGGAAAGCCCAAATTCTTTAAAAATCCCAGAGAAGTGAAGCACTAACATTTTCAGTAAACAGTAGCAAGCAGCAAATATTTCCCAGTGTCGCAGGACTGAGGTTCCAATCTACATCTCGGCTATGATTGACGTGTTTACTGATTGGCCCTGAAAAGAATGTGATCAGATGCAGACACATTGTAACCACATAAAGCTGCCTCAGATCACCAGAGTTGCTCCCTCTCTCCTTCCTGCTCTGCTGGAGGACAAGCCCAGACAAGTCCTCTGTCTCACCCTGCCTCCTGCCTCTCAGCACGGCTCGGTCCATTCCAGACACGCCTGAGCTGCAACAGAGTCGTCCCACATAACAATCATCCAGCCTGAATCCTGCCGCCCCTCAGCCAAAACAAGCAGCACGCCTCACTGCAGCTGGCCTCACACTCGCTTACCTGGGGAGAAAAAACTGATCAACGGTTTGCAGAGGACATGGATCACAGAGTACAATAGTTTGTATGAGTAGAGCTTACAGATATTTTGACCTAGCATCAATTTGTACCACCTGGAAATATTTGATAAAAAAGCAAAACAGCAACAAAAAAAACAGATACAATGTTGCCTATCGTCTGGCTTAGCTATACTCAAAATGATTTGTTTCATCTTGAGTCAGTAAAAAGGCCAGTTTATAACAATAGTTACAGTAAAGTTACATATACTGGGAAAAAATATTCCTCACAGAATTTTTAAAGGCTTTATAATCTAAGTAATTTTGGTGTTTGTTATCAGTTCTATTAGTTTTCTAATTTTGGCTGTAAATCCTTGTCTTAATAAAATCTTCCTGAAGCATTACCACTTTTTCTGGTGACATCACAACAGGAATACCTCAACTCACGAGAGTGCGTTTTAATAACCGTACTTTTACTTTTAATTCAGTCACATATTTTAATTCAGTCACAGATTTTAATTCAGTCACAGATTTGTCCTTCAATTGTGTTTTTTTATTTAATTGTATTGGGAGCTGCTAAAGATCCTTGAATTGTTCCTGCTTTGTTTTCATGGTAATATAATGATAAGAAATGCATAGGAATGAAAAAATCCCTGACATAAATTTGTTATAAAAATATTACTGATTCAACTTTAGCTTTAATAGCATAAAGCTACATAATTTTTAAAGTTTAATCAGTAATACTTTTATAACAAATTTATGTCAGATCATGATTTCTTGGTTAATGTCAATTTGACATAACAAAGACATTTTTAATAATGTCAACTTTGCATTAAAAGTGTCATGATTTACCGAATGACACTTTATGACAACAGTCATAAATATTCATGAAGACTTACTCATGTTCATGACAGGTGTTATGTCATGTTTATGGCGGTGTCATAAACACAGTCTTATTCACAACCCGTCAAATAAAGTGTTACTGCATTTATTTTAAAAGGTGCTTAAAGAAAACAGCATATTTTGTGAAATCCTAGCCTGGAAATGCAGACTTCTTTATCATGCTTTCACAAATGATACATTTACTGAAGACAAACTCAGAACTGGCTGGCTGTCTCTGCCATGTCTGGACAAAGCAGGCTAAGTTCAAACACAAGGTTACCAGACAAATGCTGGACCTTGTGTCAAATAGTGCATTTTTATAATACAGTTTGTAAATTCTTGAAACTTTTTTTTTCTATTTGTGAATGCAACAAAAGGACATTTCAGGTGCTTTCGTTTAGACTTCTTCTTTAGAGCACCTTAGATTGATTAAGACCAGTTTGTAAATCACAAAGCTGGTTTTAAACATCTTTAAGAATGTGGAAAAAGTGCATACCAATAGTCAACCACCGTCAGAAACAATGGACAAACAATCTGGAGAGCGTACGCTTTCAGTGCCGGGTCTGTTCTGTGTTCTTATAAAAGGAGAACGTGGAAGAACAATGTAAGGAATGAATTTTGAGATCATCCGCATATGTTAGCATTATAATGAATGTTTCAGCAGTTCCATCCAAGTTTGATCCTCGATAAGTCGAGGAGCAAACCCGACTTGTCAGTCAAGTTTGATCCTTTTTATGAATTAAATATTTCTTTGACAGTCAGGAAGTTTGAATCTAGAGTTGAGGCTAAAATACCTCGAGTCTATCCAAAACCACAGACACATTCCTTTCTGCGTTTCGGTTTATGTCTCAGGTATTCTTGGCAGTTTGCCGGGTATCCGCTTTTTTATGCACCAATTACTCTTTCTTTAAAGCTGGCCTGGACTCCAATAATAATCTTTCCTGAAGCTTTTGAGCTATTCTAGAACTTCACATGAGTTTTATGAACTAAGAGAATTTAAATCTATGTGGACATTTTTTTTCCCACTGCCACTTCAAAAACATTTGGTACTGTTAGGTATTAATTTATACTTACTTATTTGAGAATATGTTGTCCAAAAATTGTTTTTGTACTTTAATTGAAATAATTCTAATACAAATTTTAACAGTATATTTTTGAGATGAACTTAGGTGTAGCATGTTTTATTTACCTTCTCAAAGCCCTGTAGCTTTTTATGCTGTAATGTCTGTATAATCAAGAACTGAAGAAAAATACAAAATACCAGACAGAGAAGCTAACAGCTCTTCATGAATCATTGGTGCTAACTGTGTTATTACTTGTGATATTTTTCATATATTTCCTAAACAATTGTGATAAATTTAACTGAAAGTAATTAAAAAGAACAGGCAATCAGGCTCTGGTGACGGTTTGATACCTCCTCAGTACCATCTGACTCTGAAGTGGCCAATTTCCTTGCAGAGATAATTAAACCCCACTAACTCTTCCTTTACATTTAAGTTGAGTCATTAAAAATGAACTTTGATGTTTGAAGGGTGATTCACAAAGTCTCACCGTTTCAAAAGGAAAACCCTTTGAAGCGGAGCAATAATTTGTGGCTGTCTGTTGCCATGCCGATAAACAACATCCTTTGAGTGAGTTACAAAGACTAGAATGGGGGGAGGTCATTGTGCGGAGGCAGGAAGGTGTAACAGGTAAATACGTGTATAACATGGATCTATAAACTATCCACAGTTTATAGATCATGTGGGAGGTATGAGCCTTCACAGATGTGCTTAGTTTCCAGGATGTCACGCTTGGACTTGTTGCTGTGCTGCTAACGCCGCCCGCCTTGGAGACCACCATATGAGCTGCTGCTCATGTCGAGGCTTGTCCAGAAGCTCTCGCCTGACTGTACCGCTTACTGGGGCAAGCAGGGAGTTGATTAGAGGGTGGTCACCACAACCCTACTTAAAGCTGGAGCAGGCTAACCAAACAGCATCAACCGTGGAAAAAGACAGACAGGATTAATAATAAGAATCACAGCAAATCACAAAAACAAAAACCTGGAGAAGCACCAAGATCCCAAAGAGCAACTAGAGAAGTCATGCAAAATCAAAGCCTCAATGGCCATCAGTAAGCAAGGCTCACAATGTGTGTGAACTTCTTTTGAAGTATCCATCGATCCACCATCAGCACATGATGCTGGTGCCTATCTCCAGCCACTATGGACAGGTCAGGCAACACAGAGACAGACGGGACAAACAACCACGTACACATGCATACACCCAATCCTAATGAGAGTTTAGAAATGCCAATTAACTAAACAGTCATGTGTTTGGACTTAAAAAAAGAAGCTTACAAAGCATCCAATGGGCTTTCTTAAATTGTTTTATCTAAGAGTATTTAAACCTCTCGACTCAAAGAAAGTAGTAAAAAAAAATATCCTAAAGAAATGTCTGTCATTATTCTTGGTTTTTTAGAAAATAGAAATAATTTTGGAAATCCTATTTGACCTAAAACAGGAAAGGTTGCGTCTAATTTAATGTCAGTAAAAGATAGGCTGTGTGTCTTTTTATACAGTGTGTGTATTTATCTGTGCTAGCTGTATATACTGTAAATCATAATTTTACTAGCCTGCCATGAAAAAATAATAAATTGCGTTGCGCTACACAATGAAGGACTTGGTCCAGACTTTCTATAGAAGTCTTTGTCACTTGGGCCGTGTCCTTGGCAGTGAAATCATGACCCCAGTTGGAGTAGGATTATATGAGTATGTGTGTGTATGTAATACTACCACTGTGTGCACTGTATGTCGTCTGTCCACTCAAGCTCTTCCACCCATCGGCCCGGATTCCAGCGGACCTCCCTGCTTGGGAGTTGAGGGGGTGTTGAGGTTGGAGAGCAGGCTTTGAAGGAGGCTCCAGTGACTCATTACCCAACAATTCACCCAGTCGTCATGTCCTCTACACCCTCCAAACATCTACTTCCTAGCTCCATCTCAGTCCCCTTGCTTCTTGTCCCTTGGCTTGGGTAGCTGACACACACACGCATACGTTCACTGTTGGTTGACTGAAGAAAAGAGGCTCTGTCTCAGGAAGCTCCATGTTTGCGTGCACATTCATGTGTGCTGTCATGAACTAGGCATGTCAACGTCATGTAAAATAAATTTCATCTGACTCTGCTGAGTTTTGTTCCCTTGTTTCCTTTGGGGGATTTCAGGAAAGCTGTACCAACATCTCACACAAGACAAATCCCAATCCTGAACTTCCCGCATAGAGCGAAGGAAACAAGCTACAATGCCACCGAGACACCGAGGGCTCTCGTTTGATGTCGTTTCAAATTAGACTGAAGATGGACGAAAAGCCTGCAGCCTTTTTCTGATGTATTAAATGTGAAACGTAAAACAGAGAATAGAAGGAAGCATGTCATTGAACCAGTCCAGAGAAGGGCACGATAATATGTTGTTGTTGTAATTCAGACATGAATGTCGCCAGTTACTGCTCCCCGGACATCGAGCTTCTGACTGTTAGCTGCAGACCATTCTACCTGCCCAGGGAGTTTACTGTGGTTAGCATCACTGCCGTGTATGTGCCCCCCAGTGCTAACACTAAAGAGGCTATGAGTGTTCTCTACCGGACCATCAGTGAGTTGCAATCCTCACACACAGAAGGCGTTTTCATCATTGCTGGGGATTTTAACCTGGCCAACATGAAGACTGTTCTCCTTCACTTCAACCAGTATGTGGATTTTCCAACCAGGGGAGGAAATACTCTAGACTTGGCCTACACCAACATCAAAGAAGCATTCAGAGCAGCCCCCCGCCCCCACCTTGGCTCTTCAGATCACCTATCTGTTATGCTAATTCCTGCATACAAGCCCCTGCTGATCAGAACAAAACCTACAGTGAAGCAGGTGAGAGTGTGGACTGAGGGGGCCATGGAGGCACTTCAGGACTGTTTTGAGTGCTCTGACTGGGAGATGTTCAAGGCAGCAGCCACTTACAATGACCAGATCAACATCGATGAGTACGCCATGACTGTGTCAGCCTACATCAACAAGTGCACAGAGGACGTCAGCATCACTAAGAACATTATCACCCAGGCCAACCAAAAACCCTGGATGACTAAGGAGGTACGTGAAATGCTAAAAGCACGGAACTCAGCCTTCAAGTCTGGCGACAAGGAGGCACTGAGGACAGCGAGAGCCAACTTGAACCGTGCTATCAGGTTAAAAAAGCGAACCCACAGTCGAAAAATACAGGAGTTCTTCCACGACACCAGCAACACCAGAAGTATGTGGCAAGGCATAAAGGCGATCACAGATTACAATCCATCCTCCCCCCCAGTGGGTGAAATTGATGCTGACTTTATAAATGGACTCAATAACTTCTTTGGGAGGTTCGAGGCACTGAACAGTACTCCGGCAAAGAAAACTGTTCCCCACCAGGAAGAGGAGGCACTCTGCCTGGACACAGCCGATGTGTTGAAGACTCTGAAAAGAGTCAACCCATGGAAGGCCCCAGGCCCCGACAACATACCTGGGCGGGTGTTCAGGGAATGCGCAGGTCAGCTGGCTGGTGTCCTAACAGACATTTTTAACACCTCACTGGATCAAGCCACAGTGCCAGCCTGTCTCAAAACTGCCTCCATCATTCCGGTGCCAAAGAAACCTCAAGTCACCTCTTTCAACGATTACCAGCCTGTGGCACTGACTCCCATCATGATGAAGTGCTTTGAAAGGCTGGTAAAAGAACACATCGTCTCCAGACTCCCCCCCACATTCGACCCGTTCCAGTTTGCCTACCGCCGAAACCGCTCCACTGAGGACGCTATCTAATCCACCCTACACCTGAGCCTGGCTCACCTGGAGGAGAAGAACACTCATGTGCGGATGTTGTTCCTGGACTTCAGCTCAGCGTTCAACACAATCATCCCACAGCATCTGGCAGGAAAACTGGGACACCTGGGCTTCAGCACCCCCCTGCACAACTGGCTGCTAGACTTCCTCACCGACAGACCTCAGTCAGTCCGGATCGGACAACACACCTCCGATGTCATCACCCTCAGCACAGGCTCCCCTCAGGGCTGCGTCCTGAGCCCTCTGCTGTTCACTCTGATGACACACGACTGCGTCCCCAGGTTCGCCACCAACCACATCGTGAAGTTTGCGGACGACACAATGGTGGTGGGCCTCATCAGAGACGACAACGACCTGGATTACAGAGAGGAGGTGGAGCAGCTGGTGGACTGGTGCAGAGACAACAGCCTGATCCTGAACGTTGACAAGACGAAGGAGATGATCGTCGACTTCAGGAAGAACCAGCCCAGCCACGCTCCACTGCTCATCAACAGCTCGGCTGTGGAGGTGGTCAGCAGCACCAAATTCCTGGGGGTGCACATCACAAACGACCTCACCTGGACTGTGAACACCACGTCTCTGGTCAAGAGGGCACAGAAACGTTTGTATTTCCTGCGGAGGATGAGAAGAGCACACCTGCCCCTGCTCATCCTCAAGACGTTCTACAGAAGCACCATAGAGAGCATTCTGACCAGCTGCCTCTCTGTGTGGTGTGGAGGCTGCAGCGCCTCCGACTGGAAGAACGTGAGGAGAGTGGTGCGGACAGCAGAGAGGATCATCGGGGCCCCCCTTCCCTCCATTCAGGACATTTCATCCCAGCGCTGCATGTCCCGAGGCTGAAACATCATCAGTGACCCCTCACACCCCCACCATGTACTGTTCTCCCTGCTGCCCTCTGGAAAGAGGTTCCGCAGCATCCGGTGCAGGTCCACCAGGTTCCGAAACAGCTTTTTCCCACTTGCCATCAGACTGCTGAACTCTTAACTGGACTGCACTCAAAATCTGGTCTCCACTTTATACCTTGCACATGTACAGAGCTAGATAACTTCTATTTTACTGTCAGTCCTGCACTTTATATTTTATATTTAGATTTATATTCATATTTTATACTGTATTTTATTTATTCTGGAGTAACCTCACAACATTGGAAGCTCAAAACATTGTCCTGAGCCATATGCAACGAAATTTCGTTCTGCATACACCCTGTGCATGCAAAATGACAATAAAGTCAGTCTAAGTCTAAGTCTAAGTCTAAGTCTAACTAAATGGATGAAAAAAAACTTTTACATTTTTACTAATTGTAAAAACAGAAAATCTTTATGTTAACATATCTCATATTCAGACTAAAACTGAAATTGAAAATAGCAAGTTAGCAACCTACTGGCTTTAATCAGGGACTAAACACCATTTTAATAAGCCCACAGTTCTGCAATAAAATGTCTTCTTCATTGGTCTCATGTAATACTTTAAACTTAAATATAGCTGTAAGAGGAAACTCGTCAGAAACAAAGGCTTGAAAACATCAGTCTGTAACTAATTTATGTAGTATGCTTCACTTACTGAGCTGAGTTATTAACATTCTAATTTATTGAATATGACTACATCTTTCTGGATTGTTCCTAAACATTCGGATGTCTAGCTGATACATGTTTGCTTTTCTGAAGAGTGTTTTAAGTGAGGTTTCTAACTTGATTTATGGTAACTTCCGGTGAAGCTGCCGCCTTCGTGGCGGAAGGTTGTTCCTGTTCTCATTATCAGGGCTGGGTGTGAACACAGAGGAGCTTTGTGAGTGGCACTGCTTGTTGGGAAAAACTCTTGAGACATGAAGAACAAGACTTCCTCGTTTTTCATCCTTAAGCTGTCCTGTTTCCTCTTGCTGCAGGGGAATTTATTTGAAACAGAAACTAATAGCTTGTGTTGCAATAAATTCTTAAAATATAACTCAGCTACTGTATATATATATATATATATATATTGTGTGTTATTAATGTTTTTTTAATAATGGACCAATTTGAGTTTTTAGAAGAAATTCCAATAGTCTGGTCTTTACCAGCCTGGTAAGACCAAAATCTTGTTCTGTGCTATTTACAGAAGGTCTGGGCTCTCGGCTATTGAAAAACAATTGCTTCCTGGAGGCTTGGTCTCTGTTGAAGTTTGAAACTTTACCCAATCGCTAACATTTGTCTTTGATGTGATGTATGCACCGGTTTGACACCATGAAGTTTAGAGGAAATTGCCAGTGCTGTAAACATCCCTCACTGACTGAGAAGAGAGAAGTGCGGAGCCAAACGAGGCGGCTGCTAATGTTAATTCAGTACTTGAAAGCGCGACCAACATGGGCTGAACGTCTTCGTTCACTTCCTCCACTGCCACTGCTAAAACTACAAGCAACTACAAAACAGAGCAGAAAACTAATGTCGTCATTTACAACTTCTAATTCTTTATGTCGTTTGGCCCTTGTCTATCAGAGTAATCCAAGTGAATGGGAGAAAACCCAGACTGAGCTGTGAATCAAGATTTGAATCAGACCTAGTTGCATAGGAAGGCAATGGCCAGGTTAGGACTTTGCCAGAATGAATCCTTGGTAAGGTGATGAGGAATCAGGAGAGCTCTTGGGGAAAACATTTGAAAGACATAAAACTACACTTAGGGCCAAAAATGAACCACTGATTTGAAAGAAAGAACACAAAAATATAAAACTGGGAGTTTTATATTTGATCAGCTTCCTGTCGTTCAACCCTTCCGCTCACTCCATCCTTTTAAGATCAACATACGCAGAGTGAAGGTATCCAACCTCACAGACCCAACAGGCAGTGATTAAATACTCTCTGAAATCTCTATTACCAAGTCAGCCCTGTGAGTTCTTCTGTCACTGATGGAGACATTTGTTGTTTCAATAATGTGCTGTGAAAGTGATCATAGAGTCGGTTACCACGCAGTGAGACAGAACAGCGGATGTGGGAATGCTGGAATGCGTTGTGTGAAAAGCTGCTCTCTTATGGAGGGACTGTCCCACTTCCTACACTCCGTCTTGTGTTCCCATTAAACCGAGAATTGCTTTCACAGACATTTGGAACTGATATGGTTTAAAACATAACTTTACCCAAAGGTTTAACCTGAGAACTGAGACATTTTGGAAAGATTATGACATGTGATAGAACATTCCTGATGTTTTCATTAATTTTTAGTGTATTTAATAATTTATATTAGAACTTTTCTCAAGGTCTTAGCATGCAGAGGAAAAAATAACTGGCAAATCCTCTTTCTCCCAGTGCATCCAGAGCCTAAGGTCTTTTCTTATGTTGTATTCTGTACATATTCTGCATTCTGTGCACTGTACTCATATCACCCCACAACTTTCCTCTAGGATTTGTGGCTTTGAGCTGGGTATGGCCAGGAAAGAAGGTAGATTTTCATTCTGTTGAACCATTTTTGTGTTGTTAGACCGTACTTGTTGAATCTTTGTACTATATGGAGAACTAATAACGACCCATTTTCAGTTTACTATCATGGAATATCAGATTTATTTTCTACTGTCTTTTAAAAGAAGAGCAAGCCCACAGCATCACAGGTCGTCCACTGCTCTAATTATGGGTATGAATTCCAACATATTCATTCTTTGTTTTATATTTTATTGGAATTAAAAAAAACAAAACTTTCTTGCCATCCTCCTCACTAAGTGTGATTGTGAGAGAAATAAGGCTAATTCTCCAGCCTTGTTTTTTATTTTCATGTGTTTTGGGTTTGAGAAGCTGGGCCTGTTCTAAGACAGCAGACCTCAGCACAACCATGAAGAAATGGGAAGTCATGTATTTCTAATTAAAAGTACCTGGACACCGTGATCCATTGTTTACCTTAAATAATAAACCCAAATTAAATGTTGAACATTTTGAATTTTTTCAGGAAAACATATTGCTACTATTGGAATGATTTTTTTAAATTTAATTTCTTATGAAAGGCATTACAAGGTCCTTTGTACACATTTTTAACAGCACATCTTTGAACGTATTTTATAGGATACAAGCAACATTACTGAACGGATTCACGTTTATTCCTTGTAAGTAAAAAAATGTTTGAACAACTTATCAATTATCTGTTACCTTAATTTAAAAAATGTTAATCTAATTTCCATTTGGGATTGAGGTATTTTGTAATTGAATTGAAGTGATGATAATTTCATGACCTTTTTCAGTAAAAAGCAGCATGTGGACTGTCTCAAACTAGCTGTCAATGTTAACTTTAGGAAGGTATTTTTCTTTAGCAAAGACTAATTTTATGACTGGAAACCATTTGGTTGATTGCTGATGAAGGATCCCTGATGATAATCTGATAATTCCTGGGATGCTGCTTTCCCAGCTGTTGCACTGGAGAATTCCTCAATCCATTTTTCTCCTCTCAGCAAACTCATCCCATTCTTCTGGTTAATAATTTTACTCTCTGTGCTGCAATGTTTCCGTTCCTTAATGCTCCCATTTATCTTTTCTCTTCCATCCGCCCAACCTCGTGCAATATCTGCTCTGAACTCATTTCCTCTCACTGTGATAACGGCTCTTCACCCAGGGTCATCATTACAGGTTATTACAGCCATTTGTTTCACCTGCAGGGTCTTGTCAGGCCAAGTTGATCAGGTTGCTGCCTCATTAGCTGGATTGGAAATTGGATTCTCCGTACAATAACTCGCAATCTGCTGGTGTTAAGTTTCACCAGCATTTTGGGGTTTATATTACACTAATCATGGCCCCGCAGTGATTTGAATCGAACTTATCTGCAGCCTTACATCAGACCAGACGGAGAGATTTAATGCTATTGTAGACGGTTTGTGGTCATTTCTTCTCACACCCACTCAGACAGGTGCTTGTAACTCAACCTCCCCTCTGGAGCCGAGACTCTGGTCTCAGAGCAGATCCAGACCTGAACTCCAGCTGCTGCAGTCTGCCTCTGTGACCCACAATACTCTGTGAACATGCTGAAGGATGACTTCATCTAATTGAAACCACAGACTCAAGTTTGGCTAAAGATTTCTGCATCTTTAGCCAATGTGAAGAGTTTTCACAAACTATTGAAACATATTTTTCACTCCAAAGAAACACAATTGTAATTTTGGTCAAAACTAAACTTTTAATGTGAATTGCACTGTTTTTATTTTGGTTATTTTTCGTTCTCATTGAATGTACTCTTTCCTGAATCCCTGCATTATTTGCTCTATCAAGGGAAACACAGAAGTCCTGAGCCAGAAATACTTTAATACAGAAGAAAAACAATAGTTTCCAGAGCTAAAGGCAGCATGGGTTCAGTTAACATAGCCCATAATTAGAAGTTAAAATTATTGCGTAAAAATTATGTATACTAAGTAAAAATAGAAAGCTGCATTATGTTGTGAAAAATTTAAGTTTGCAATTTTGTTTTTTTCTTGAGATGCATCTTTTAAACAAAGGTATACATAGTTCAGACAATACCAACCTGCATATTCTGAATGTTTTGCTTCACTATGACTCTATGGTTTAAGATGCTAAAAATGGCTTCGCTGCAGGTCAGACCTACTGCTAACTCAAAACAAAAGGAAAGACAAAACAAATCAGACGGTGAATAGCTGAGCTGCTTTAATCTTGGGACTTCGGTGTCGGTATCCACTTTTCAGCCTTTGTAATGTTCAATAAAAACAATCAGAAATATTCTCTCAAAGTCCAACTCAAAAGCTGAATTTTCTTATGGACTTATTGAGGCCATAACACTGATCACTGACTCTGATCTCTGCTGACTTCCTGCTTCCCGAGGCAGTAGAATAGCACGAGGAGCTCGTTCATCCCCGGCCTTCCACCCCCACGCCGCTTAGACATTCCTGACAGCGTCTCCTCTCCACGGCTGAGGCTTCAGCCCCGACAGCTGGCTCTGAGGCAACACGATCCCCACTCACCAGGGAGACCCCCGGCAGTATTTTGTGTACACTGAATGTTTGCTGCTTGTGTAACGTACTGATCTCTATCAGCTATACACATGGCTTAGATAAAAGTAGGTGTTAAACTGAAAAGAGTTTGCTTTTAAAGTGGTGTGAACTGATTCAGTGTAAAGAAAACCCATTGCTTTATTTTAGCTATACGGGGTATACTAGGGAACGTCATACAGGGTGCAGAGAAATTTAGTTTATTAGATCAGATTAAACATTTTTAGGGGAAATCAATCAAACATACTTAAAATATAGTTTGTCATTTGTGGAACAGTATCGTATGATCAGTTTTTGACAATGTTTTGTTATTTTTCTGTAAGTTAGGATACAATCAAGAAAAAGCCCACCGTTCCAGAAACAAGCTCACATGCCTGGTGACATCATCGTAAAGACATGACGTAGTAGTCTCTGTAGTCTGTAAATTAATATTTTACTTCCTCTTTACTTTATTTCTTCAAAGTTGTTCGCTAATTTTGTGCATTAATGCAGGAAAGCATTTGATCTGTATGTGAGAGAACTGTGTAGATCTCAGATAGCTTTGGTGTCCATAAAATGTACGGAAAAATATCGTAACTCCTTGAGGCAATATTAGTAGAAGGTGGCATTTACTCATTTTACGAACTTTAAACAGTCAGTTCAGGTAAAGTGCTGCAGACTATCACTGTAATAGATGCTGAGGGCATCATCAGAGTCAAATGAAGGTTCAAACAAGCCTGTCTCATCAGTCACTATGTTTATAAAAGTCACCTGATTAACTTGATTCTTGCGGCTCTTTTGATGCTAATTGCACAAAATTAGCAGTTTATGTCTCCTTTTAAAAATACTTTTGTTTTTTTTTTAGCTTTTGATACTTTCAGTGTTCATTTGTTCACAAAAACACACTCGCAGTATTTCCATTGGAATTTATTTTCTCACCGTTGTCAACTCCTGAGAAAACACCTTGAACATTTTGATGTCATAGTCGCACATGTGATGCGACATTCTGGCTCCAGTGTTGCTGAAATTCCTCGGGTTTGCCCCAATGGTTGCGAATGAATGGACGCACAGAGATAAAAATGAGTACATGAGGAATTTTCTCCTTGTGATTCCGCAGAGAGGCGAAAACAAACATGGTTGTCATGCCCGCAGACAAATGTGACTGCTATTTTGTGGATACGATGAGCGGAGAATATTTGTTCACTTTATCCCCAATGAGAGTTGGTTTCATGGGCAGCATGGCTCCCCACCCAGGGTGCCGTTTTGTCTAGGAGATGACCACGAGCTTTTTGGGAAGAAAAAATGTTGCTTTCTTTAAAACACAGATTATGATTTTGAAAATCTTATTTTCAAAAAACAAAACAAAAAACAGTTTTCTCTTTCTGCCTCATGAACACAATATTGTGCTTGAAAACGTAAAGACCAAAAAATACTTACACAGACATGTGACTGTAAGCTGTATCATATAACATTAATATCAAAGCATATTTTCAATTAGACAAAAGATAATTTAAATCAATTATACAAGTTAGTGTGTTTTGCGGAATGGTATTTATGTTTGAATTGAGGCCACAGGCAGTGCTTAACCAGGGAACCATTCATTGCTGTTCGCAATTTCTAGAAACAAGATAACATTTGCTTAGACTAAGAAATGGGAATCATTGTTGTGTAGAAAGTTTGAGTTTTGGCCCAAATCTTACAGTCAAGAAGTTTGGTTTCCTCTGAGAATGTGGTGAGCCAAACCCGGCAGCAGTGTTGGGTCTGGCAACCCAACCCTACAGCTATGACCTGAGGAGGGTGCGTCTAACTTAGGTAAATTCTCAGGCGTTTGCTCACCTGAGTCATGCCTCACGGTCGGCATACTTACAGAAACGTATTCAAGTAAACCAAGCCCGTCAATAGCACCTCTCTTAGATAACATCATTCCTGAGGATTGACAAAGCGGTGCATTATCGCCGGCCTTTTCGGCTTGTTGCAACGTCTAAAGCTCTCTTATGTCATTGGGCTGTTAACACGACCCTAATCTTGAAGAGGCTGTTTGTAATTAGAGCATCCGCTGAGACCTTGCTTTACGTCCTCCTCTGTTTGGGTTTAGAAGGCTTCTATTTACATAAAGCCTCAGTGTTGTGTCCCATTGGCGTCAGATTAGACTCTGACTGGAAGAGCGAGTTAGGAAACAACTCAGTTCAAAAGCGACTCAAAGATTAGAGGTTTTTACACTGTAAGGAAAGGGCTTATGGGAAACAGAAAGAAGCCCTCATCATCATTGCGCAGAAATGAGTCATGATGCACACCTGGAAAAACTTGTGAGGGAAGTGAGTTAGTGTGGAGATTTTGTCAAGATTTGGATGAGCTGTAAGTTGGAGCTGTTACTGAGAGAAAATGCTTTTTAAAGGCTTTAAAAGAATTTCGTAGATTTTCCAGCCTGAGCTGCTGATTTTACAGTCCATCAACAGGCTATTAGAGCTTTTCATATTATTGTTTGCTATGTTGTTTCTTACAGGAGGGAAGGTTGGCAAACTGTAATTTTTTTTATTATATTTAACAATTTACATTTCATGTGTTCATATGAGAATCGCTCACTTTCAAACTATTACAACGGAATTTAATCCCTGAACTACAACAGTTACCAAAATTTAATGAAAAACTAAGAAAAACCTTCTGAAGACCTTGACAAATATTAATATGGACTATTTTTAAAAAAACGTCCAAGTTACAGAGGGTACTTGGAGGCAAGTACACTCCAAGTTTTAAAAAAGTTTAAAAAGTTTTAAAACTTTTGTAAAAAATATACATATATATTTGTGTTAATGAGAAAGACAAGAGTACCAAGACTTCCAAAAGGATAGAGAATATATACTGCTGTTGACTTGCTTTGGTAAAATGATGGACTGTCAGGTGGCTCATGCTGACTGAGTCCCAGTCAGATGCTAACATGCTAATATCTGAAAGCAACGTCTCTTTTAGCAAATTTGTTTTCTCTGTCACATACAAAAAGAATGAACTTTGCTACTACTGCCTTCTTTATTTTCCTAAATCCAAAAACCACCTTTATGTACAGCCTCACGTCTAGAAAAAGGGAACAAAATGTGGTCTTAAAATCAGTTTGCTTTTCCATTTAACGTGCAACAACATTTTGGACGGACCGTGTTATATGATCAACCAAATAATAAATCCTGGGGAATAAACCAACCTGCATACATAATGACAGACACTTTCCACTCAAAAGAAACTCAAAATGCAGCTTTTTATTTTTATTATTGTTTAAATCTTTTGTTTCATGCTGGAGAAGAAGGTTCAGATTCATGTCAGCCTGTCCTAAATGTCTAAAATCCATCAAAGTAACATGTAAGAAGTACATGTGAGGAGAAAATGACTGTTTTAGTTTTATTTAATAGTTTACTCAAACTTTCAAAAGTACAAAGGCCAACCACTCCTTTAAGAGCCGCATTAAAGTATAATATACACCTCGCTCAGGATTAATGAGTTACTTCTGTTAGGGAGAAGATAAGAAGAGATACTGAGTGGGAGTGTTGTTGAAATTATCTGGATGATGAAAGAACTTGAAACATGTTTCTTCCAGCCGTCGCCACCCTGCCTCTTCTTATCAGCGCGGCGTCTTCTGTTTGCTATAACTACCCCTGAATGACACATTCCCTCCTGCTCTTGCTTCTTAAAGGAAAAAAAAATCCCAGTCCGAAGATGTCAGACCTTGGCATCCACATTGTGAACGTTGCGCTGCTATAATGACAAACCATGGCCGAATGCCAAAGGAATGTGAAAAGCAGATCTTTTGTGAGTTTCTCTGAATAGTGGCAAGAAAACCTTATGGTGTATAATATGGAGAGATGTAGATTGGAATAACTGTTTCTGATATATTTTAGAGTCAAATGTTCAGAACCAGACGGATTTATTTAATAAGAGCCCCCATGGTGGGTCAACTAAGAGCCCTGGTGACAAAAGAAAACCCTGTTTGCCCTTTGGATCAGAGGCTAAAGGTGCAAATGTAAACATGTAAACATGTTTGCGTGCATGTGTGTGCGTTTGTTTCTAATACCTTGTGGGGACCATTTTCCTGACATTAACTACGCTGTGGGGACACACTGCTCCTTGTGGGGACCGAAGCCTGGTCCCCACAAGGGGAAACGCTGTTTTTGGGTCAAGGGTCAGATTCAGGACTAAGGTGTGAATTGAGTTTTGGTTAGGGTTAGGGTTAGGTATGTAATGGATAGGGTTAGGTTAAGGGTAAGGGTAAGGTTTAGGCTGTAGAAATGAATGGAAGTCAATGGAAATCCCCCGCAAAGATAGCTGCGCAAATATGTGTGTGTGTGTGTGTAAGATTAACGTGGTGCCAATTTGTGAAGCAATATTTTTAGATGGAAAGAGGGCCCATCCGCTTCTGTAATACTCCACAGGCCCAGGCTTCGATGCATTCATTGTAGCGTGATCCCACTTCAAAGCTTTCCACATGGATGGGATCTGACAGTGGGAGGGGGGAATCCTACGATATGTTTCATTATTCCTGGCTAACGATCTGACTCTGTGTGACCTCTGACCTCTGAATGTGTGTGCTCATAACACACTTCCCCTCTATAGAGGCTCCTCAGCTGCAGATATTTAGGTGCAGAAGGGCAGGTCTGACTAAAGTGCTGGAATAAATTCACCTCATTTTGAAATAGCTGCTTAGAATTATAAAATGTTTTCTTTGAATGGTGCAGATTTTCTTTTTCTTTATTTGATGTTTCTTTCATATTGTATGCTAATTTGTGTATCAGTCTTATAGGAACTTTGGCTGTTGCTCATCCTTTGTTTTGTGTTTCTAAATCTCACTGGAAGGGAGGCAGACTCCTGTGGTTAATAGTTTTCTGAAGCTCTTAACCAGCTTCTTCCGACTATATGGAAGAAGCTGGTTCTTCTATATATAGTCTATACGGTGTTTTTTTTTTTTTTTTTTTTTTACTTGTGTGGAGTATCTGAACGTTTTGTTTAATCGGTTTGGCTGTTTAGATTACCACCTATGAAACATTAAGTCATAAAAAGGTTAAACAACAAGAAATGTTCAATGTATTGTATGCAACACAGATAATTTAGTCATTAACAAAGATCCTTGCCACAAGAAAAAAATACAATTGATTTCAATTTATTTTACTGAGTCTATAAAAAAATACATGATACTTTGACAGAACATTAAAGATCATTTTGAGTATCAACAAGGTGATTTGTCTCAATCTACATGGTGAAATCGGCTAAATGTTTGAGGTTGTTTTTTTGGGGCTCTACATTCTAATAACTAATCATGAACAGATCATTCTGGATTGAAACTCTTAAATATCACTATTGTCCTGTTGGCTAGGAATTGTTGAATATACTAATTCATTAGAGGAAGTCAATTTAATGATCACTCAAATCTTTAAATTTGTTTGTTCAAAGAATTAAACAGAACTTTTGGGAAAAGTGTTTAACCGACATCTAAACAATTGTCTAATTGAAAACGGAAGCAGTGACCACATTGCATTAATGAAGGTATGTGTCTTTTAGCTGTTCAGTGTAAATTATTTCTATAAAGAAACTGTCAGGTAATACCTGGTTAAATAAAACGTAGAAAAATTGAGAAACTAATTTTCTTGTTAAATTGTGACTAAGGCCAGCACAATGCCATGCTCATTTTATGGCCAGGTGATCAGGTACTGTTGTTGTAAACTGACTCATTTAATGAATACAACCCAAGTAGCTTTTCAAATTACTTTATCCTGCAGTTTATCACTAAACAGTTCCACCCTCCCAACAACTAAAAACCTTTGTTCACCATTTCTACCAAAAAAAAAAAAAAAAAACCCTGCAGTTTGAATATCGTCTTGGACACAATAAGGTCTCAGAACAGCAATCTTTAGTACCACACCAAGAAAAACACCAATTCTTTTGATGATTTTCATTTTCTTCAGATACGCTCATTTTATACTTCTATTATCAGATTGTACCAGGAGCCATAAAGGTCACCACACCTCGGAAACGGGTGTGTTCAGTGACACCACCGAGTCTTCAAAGTGTCCGTTGATGCCGACTGCACTTGCTATCAGTGATGACTCAGGCCCCAAACCCTCCCAGCGACAATAAAAGGTCACATTCCACTTGACGCTGGAGCGGAAGAGGGACTTCCCTGTCCTCCACTCCCTTTTTACGGTTGCATGTGTGGCATTTAAGAAACGGTGCTGGTGAAAGGTAGCCGTGCATGTCCGGCACTTTTTTCCTTGAATCATGCAGGTTTAAACATTAACGGACCTTAAGAAAACATTTTCAAAGTTAAAAAAAAGAAGAAGGGGCTGGAGTTATGGCAAAAGCAAATAGATATTTATTTAAATAAACACATTTAAGCAGAAAATAATTTAAACACAAGCAGTTTACCAGTAACACCATAGATTCTGGAAACAAAAATAAATTAACATGATTTCAGGCACCATTTCTCTATGAAGAGTAAACATGAAATAGTTCTGACAGTTCAGTCCACTTTGAGCTTCTAAAAGTTCGTGTGTCGATTTGGATCAGCTGTCCCGTCTCTGAGGGAGCTCAGTCCCGAACAGTCCTTCATCTCTGGACCGGATGATCAAGGCTTCCGTTGATCCGTTTTCCAATTTTTCTCTATGGTCCGTGCAGACTCTAGAGGATTTAAAAAAAGCGTTATTAGTTTGAGCTTGAAGCAGTTTGTTTCCCCCCATAATCATATTTTCAATCATGTACAGGGTGAGCCAGCATCCTGGAGCGTATCTCACCATATTTGGAGCAGTTCCGATCCTGCGCCTTGGAGCGGTTCAAGGCGCCCTGGCCATGCGCCTCTCCTGTCCGGGCGATGCGCTCTCGTTGTCCTGCCGTGTCTTGAAGTCCTGGACGGCTTCTCTGTTCTGGTAATTAATCAGGGCCAGGGTGATCTCCGCGTGCCAGCAGGTCTGCTCCGCGGAGTACCGGAAGTCGATCTCTTTGTCATCTTTGGTAACGATGGTGAAATACATGAACTTTTCGGTGCGCTCCACACAGTCCACCTTCTTTATGGACTGCAGCTTGAGTTCTTTGACCTTGGAGCGCTTTACGTCCGCGTACATATTGAGGCTGTCCTTGGTCAGGACGCACGTCTTTTTCTTCCAGAACTGGAGGAAGCTGTCGCTCCTCTTCTCCAGGTCTCCCTCCTTGATGATTTCCTCCGCTGGCATTTTCATTGTTTTTTTTGTCAAAAAAAGCGGGTGGGGGGCGCACTCCTCCTCTGCGTTTTCGTCCGAAGACTCCGAAGAAGGAGCTTCTCTGCAGATATCGTAGTAATCCAGAATGTGGCTGTGAATGAAATAGGCTCCCCGGGTTTTTATAGTCTCAACCCCTCCCTCTTGACGTCAGCTGCTGTTTGGGAATGCAGCTGCCAGAGGAGTAATTCAAGGCTGAGTGTGGGCGGAAGCTGTGGCGCATGCAGGTGGGGGAGGAAGTGGACCTAATTACGCTGCCGACATGTTAATTTGTAATCCACATCCCACTGTGGAGTCTGTACAAATATTTGCCCATTCTGAAGGGATCACCAGATGTGCACATTCACACTGATCTTGGGAATGTATAAAAGATCATAAAAACTGTAAAAAAAAAAAAAAAAAAAAAAAAAAAAATTACAGTTCAGTCAGATCAAAATCACTTCATCTGAACTTGACTCGCACGTTTTTAACCCGTATGGTTTAATATGATATTGGCCCACCCTGGCAATAACAGCTTGCCGACTTCTTTGGGAAGCCTTAAGAATGTGTATTGGATTTTGGACCATCTTTGACTAAATGCATTTGTGAGATTAGACACTGATGTTGGACGAGATGTGTCTGGCTCAGAGTCGCTGCTAAAGTGAATCCCAAAGGTTTTGAGGCAAGACCAGTAAAGTTTTTCCTTACCAATCCTGCTCATCCGTGTCATGTTGGAACAGGAATGAGCCATACCCTAACACGTACACAAACTGAAATGTCTGGGGACACTGAAACATCAACAGCACGTGCTTGTGGAAGAGGACTGGAGATAAAATAAACAAACAAAAACAATTAATTAAAGCAACTTTGTTCCAAATTGTTATGGTGTAAGTAACTTAGCTTCAAGTCTCCTTTAGGACAGCATTTCTTTTTCCAGCTGAACGATTAGTTAAAAATCACCTCAAAGTGAAAACGAACAAATTAGCGCCAAATGATTAACAAACCAAACGATACTTAAGTTATTTACTTTAGATGGCTGTAGTCTTTTCTCTTGTAGATATGAGTTTAATTTTATTTATCTAAGTGGACACCTACTTGTTTCTTGATCGATTCTGTGCGTACTCAGTAACTAATCATCTAATAACATAAAATAAATTCACCATTCAGCAATAATTTATCAGGCATTTTGTAGACATTAGTTTGCCAATTAGGCTTTCATGTTTCCAAGCAACCATTTTTGTTTTATAGCAACTTAATATGAAATAAAAAGCTACAGGTTGTAAAACAATTTAAAATGAATTATAGCTTATTAATCTGTTTATTTGTAGGGACCACTGGTTTATTTGAAATAATAAAGTTACAATGCCAGGGGTCAAAGGCAGTTTACTGGAGCAAAGGTTCATTATTATCTTCCCTGATTTGGTTTACAAAATATCCTGACCAACCTGTGAAATACTAGATAATCAGGAGTTTCTGCTTATTTTTAATTAACATTTAATTAATTATTTTTAATTAAAAGTCAAAAAGTAAAGTAAAATTAATTTGAAGTGGCCAAATATTTATATAAGTTATCAAGATAAGTAAATCTCTTGAGACAAACTTAAATCTGGAGACATAGCTGGCCTTAAAGTCAGACCTTTTCATTGTTAAGTAGAATCTAAAAAGATGAGAGAATCCAAAGACTTTTATGGATTTTACAAGTTTCTTCACATTTAGATAAAATCATAGTGAAAAATCGAAACAGTGAAGGGAAAGCCATGAGAACAAACTTTGATACCACTCCTGAGGTGTGGCTCCTCTCTTATCTTCCTGACATCCGCTGTGCGCTCCTTTAACAGATCCTGCCCGCAGCGCCACCCTGCCGGTCAGCTGACTGACTCAGTCCTGGCTCTTCATGGTAGGTCATTCAGGAGGCTAGTCATTAGAAAGCATTGCCTTAACCTGAAATCTGTGGGGACTATTTTGGTTTCAGACAAAATACACAACAGCAACCACAGACAAATAAATCATACATTATCTGATGTTCTTTAAAGGTTTGACACATTTTTGCGTCTTGTAATGCTTCCACAATAAAGAATGATTTATATATATTTTTTATTTAAAGGCACTGTGCACATCGTAACTGAATAAGATAAATGTTCTTTTGCATTTGATCAACTTATGAAACACTTTATAAGACTACAAAGAGCAGGAGACAATCAAATAGATGCATGAGGCAACAAAGTAACCAGTATGTAAAGGTTAATGTAATGCATCCTGCTACTTTCTTTCACCACATGACTTTTATTGGAAAAACTTGCTTTGCTCTAAATTGTAAAGCTGTTAAATTATCTGTTTTTATCTGTATGAGCTGACAGCCAGGAATTGTGCATTTGCACAATTTACCCTTCACACAGCCACATCCTTTGGGATCAAAAGCAATTGCAGACAAAACCACAGTGAACCATTTTGATCATCTCTATCCCTGAACTTGTGGTGACACTGGAGCAGGATGTGGTGGTCCGCGCTCTACTCCGACCTGAAAGAAGACAAAAGCACACGTGTGCAGAGGGCCTGACAGCCTGCTGGCTTCTGCTGAGTGAAAAGGCACCGCCGCCTCTTCACCTCCTGCCTTTCTCTTCGCTTTGTTTCGGGGAATTTTCTCTCTGTTTAGTTATCTGGTGGTGTTTGCCTGAGGTGAAGTGTGTATGTTTAAGTTTTTGTTTGCGTGCGTTTTGAGGCGGAAGCTCACGGACATGCCCAGGCAATGACTCAGAATCTCCTGGGCAGTTTGGAAGGGTTTGCTTGCCAAAGGAGGCTCAGGTGGTTTTTATAATGGTGTGTCTGTGCATGCATGATATTTATTATTGATTATAGTTTGAGGTTTTTTTTATGGAATCTGTCAACAGGAGATCATTTAATCCAAAAAAGGTTGATGGAATAAAGAGGAAATATAGAAATAAAGAGCAAGGGCTCTTTTTTGTTTGTTTGTTTGCTTCTTGTGAATGCTTTGTTTTGTTGCTTTGCTCATGTGGTTCGGATCAGACTCCTACAAAAAGGCCTAAGGATGACCCAGTTTCATGTTTCAGAAAGTATTCACCACATTATTTAGTCTTTCTCAGTCTCAGGCTCTCAGCTGCACACTTTAACAAGGTTAAAAAGAGAAAAAGGCCCACAGCATCACAGATTATCTGCCATATGGGCATCAGGTGCGATATTTTTACTTCAGAAAAAAAAAAAAATTCTAAGACTTTTTACACATCTTTACCAACCGATTTAAATTTCAATTTTCTTATGCATAAAGTTAGGCAAGCGTATATAGATGTACACTATTTAATGAAGGGAAGAATTAACTACATGCAAGTTATCTATAGCAAAACTTGAAAGTTCACCCTTCCGTTGTTATCCCAGCTTGTGGGAAAGCACAACTATCTCTGGAGGCGATTGGCTCATGCGGAGGATTTCTGGATGTGTGTTGTGACAACCTCCAGTTTAAATCAGTGGCTTCAGGATCTCACTGTCTCCCCACAGACTAAACAGTCCTTCAGAGAGGAAGTCAGATAAGGCATCACCTGCAACAACAGAGGAAGGCTTTGATAAATTCATACGGACAAAACTAAGAATGAAGGTCAAAGGACTGAATGTTTATGCTCCTGTTTTCATCTCCCATGTTTGTTTCAGAGATGTGCAGCCTTGCAGCCATGGGCACATGGGTGTGACAGGATGGAGAGTGGAAGGACCAGAAAGTCCCAGAGCTTGGAGGACATGTTGAGACATGAAGCTGCACAGTGTTTACTACGAGCCTCATAATTAATACTCGGTGAACCCTGCAGATGATCATAAAGGTTGGAAATAAAATGAGACGTGTTGGGATGTCATATTTAAGGGTGTTGTGTAACATAATGCAGAACTTCAGAGGTCTAATTAGAGATCCGATCGGTTGCATATAACAGGGTCCTTGTTAAACTGCAGAGAACCCAACGTTTTTGTGTCTTTGTACAATTTGTTAATTAAAACTAATTATATATGCTGACACAAAACTGTCATAAGAGCAGTCAGTTTCAGTGTGAGTCGCAGTTTCAGTAACAATACTAAACTCTGAGTCTTTAACACTGACTGTGTCTCCATTTAATATTACAAGAGGAAAAATACGGTTAACATAAAGTGAGGTGTGCATTTTGTATGTTCAGCAAATGTTGCATTTGAGAAATGAGGGCTGAATAATGAAGGGAAAACTCATTTATTTTTCAGGCGGAGCATCCTGTGGCTTCCAGTTCTTTAGATTTCCCTCTGACAAGTCAGGTTTTCTCCAGATCTGTAAGTATTCTTTCATTTTTAAAAGCCCCATTCAGTTGATTTTTGCTAAGCTACTTAACTCTGACTTATGAAACATCCAAGCACCAAAAAGGATCATAAACTTAAGGGATTAATCTGTGTTATGTCTACACACAATAGCAAACTTTAGAAATAACAAGGATGACATAAACGTGTATCTCTGCACCAACAAGGTGATTAACTAGGAGCGATTACCTAAAACTTGGCATTAAAGTAGATCTTGCAGTTCCTGTTACAGGTCTTTGTCTGATTCATCCCTGTGTCATAAGGACGTGATGGTTAGAAATCGGGGTGGGGATACGTTTAAATTAGAATTTATAGACTGCACAACTAATGGACATTTTTCAAAAGAATCTCCAATCTTAAATGTGAATCTCTGCAGCTCCTCCAGAGTTACTGTTGTCAACGTATCTCCTTCTTTACTTTGGCCTTTGCTAGCTTAGGTGGACAACCATTGTCTTGGTACTGTCAGATGAGTTTGGAGTTTCTTTTGCTTGGAATCTTGTGTTGTAACCTAAAATCAGATTCAAAAGAGCTGAACAAATATGCATACTGTTGAGATTTTATTTTGGGCTTTTTGTAAATATGTTTTGCTATAAATAATATTTTCCTTTCACCTCACAGTTGTGTTTTACTTTGTGTTGCTCTATCATAAATAATCCCAATCAAATGCCTATAAGAATTTGATCCGAATGACCCAACATGTAAAAAAGTTCACTTGGTAAAATACTTATTTGTTGGAATGAGTTCTGCCAATAAAACTATTACAGAACTAAGGCGACATTTTATTTTTGCTGCAAATCTGGTCCAACATGCCCATAAATGCCCTGTGAAGGTTCTGAAACTTGTGAACGTTTTGACACTTTTGTGACACTGATTAGTGTGCGTGATAAGGCATTGCATTTACTTTTCTGAACACTGTGAACGGTGGTGAAAACCTCCCTCTAACAGTAAACTATACATAGTCCACCAAACAATGGGAGCAGTATGGATGAGCTGCATGCGATGGGTCGTTGACAAATCCAGCAGAGTCCGCAGGTAACAGCTGCTGTTGCTCACATGCACCCGCATTCACAAAAACCCACACATCCACTTCTTCTTGCTCTTTGTGCACAAAGCCTAGTGATGAGACTCTTCAGCTATTCGAGGCATTGTTCCTGTAAGCCCTTTGTGTGTGTGTGTGTGTATGCGCACGGGCGTGCACATGTGTGTGTACATGTGTGTGTGTCCACGCTGGCATTCCACACCGTGGGAAAAAGAACAAATGGTTGGTGAGGCCTTTAAGCGAATACCATGCTGCAGGAGGAACAATGAAATCAGGCATGGCTGCAGAACCTGTGGAAAAGTATGTTGTAGCAGGTATAGATACTAAAGAGTGACCAATTTAAAATCTGCTTTTGATATACCAGTTACTTTTCTTATCATTTTCCTCATCAACCCGATCTAAATACCAAAATGTTTCTGCCAACCAAAATTCCTGTGAGAAGCGAAGGCGATGTCAGAAACACACAGAGCTCTAAATCTTCTCTTCACCATTGCAAAAATAGTTCTGGCAGTGAAAACCAATCACTACAATAAACAATAAAGCAGCTGCAAACTCAGTGGGCTTTTGTGTTTAAGAAGAACTTGAAAACAGTAAAACTCAAAGTTGGCCATCCAGCACAAAGACCCTGCTACTTATCAAGCCAACACCTCCCCAACCTCTTGAGGAGGATGCTGGTGCTGGCTGACATGCGTTTCTGCCCGTTCTCATGGACAAGGCTTAAGGATAATGGCTAGGAGTTGGTGTGGAGTTTCTCATAACTGCAGAATTGCACAAAATCCAGCTGTCTTCCAAGTTTAAGTCTATTTCTGAGCCTTGATTAAGTTACTAGGAGTAGACGTTTAACCACTGCTGACTTTATTAGCATCCACTCAAAATAAATCCATATTTATTGCATTCACATAATTCCACACTGAAAATCTGAGAAAAAATTACAACTCTTAAGTGTGGGAAATACATCACATTTAAGAAAATAATTTATTTAAACCAAATCCCTTGTGGCACACTTATTGGTACCCTTATCAGTTATTTTCAACTTGCTAATAGAGCGAGACTTAATCTTCGCCTCTGACCTCTCACAGTGTTGTAGTAGGATGCAGGTTGCAGTGGGTGAACGCTGACTTTGTGTCTGGTGACTGATGACTGTGTTACTTTGTCCATGTATTTTATGTCAAGATGTTGTTGAGTGATCAGGGTAGGACTCGTTTTCACATTTTTTAAAATTTTTTATTTGAGATGTTCATCTATTTCCAGGAGTTGAGGCCATGCTGTCTACCATGGGTGTCTTATTTGACAGAGAAACAGATCCTCAGTATCACAGACATTCCACCATATTTACCAGTGGGGATGAGGTGCTTTTTCATGCATTATTCATTTGTTGGACACCAGACTGATTTGGTGGGTTTGATGCTGACTAAAGCACACTGTTCCAGTTAAAGTCCAAACAGACTTAAGCAAACTTGACATGTTTCTGCTTTTTTTCCCCCTTTCTTCTGGCAGACAACATTAATCAACTAATTAGCATGAAACAAGAGTCTAATGGTTGTTGTGAGAATTTGTGACTTTCTCTAAGAGTAAGCTTTGGAGATTATTTTGCTTCTCTCCTAGAAACGGAGGCCTTTGTCATGTCATGTGTACACTGCAGATAAACAAGACTTAATGGAATACTATTCAGAGATTCATATAAGCTTTAACAACTTATAAAGCTTAGTTTAAATCACAAAAATACAAATACATTTATTTTGAGGGGATTATTTGGTGTGCCAAGAATTTCCCCCATTAAGAATGTATTTTTTGAAAATCTTCAGGGTGAGATTACACCGCTGCATCAAAATTAAGATTTTGATGTTTTTTTAAAATCTTTTTTAAATCTGTTGCCATCTGTTGTCTGCATCGGTGTCTTAACTTTGCAGAAATGAAAACTGCCAGGTATTTTCTGTTAGATGAGTGCCATTAGGCTCCAAGCCTTTCATCTAGAGGTAATTTTTTAGTTGGTGACAGAAGCTCATGACTCCAAAATGATGATCGGCCCAAAATAAGCATCTCATGAATGTATAACCAACAATCCACCTGTCATGCTTGACTGTAATTCCCACACATATTTTAACTGAGAAATGTGTAAACACAGACCTATTTCCTTCTATGAATTTATGAACGGTTAAGAGGTGTGGTCAGCGGATTCTTTGGCAGGTCCAGGATGTTACTCTTGACATCTTGATGTTGCAAAGAATGGTTGGTATGCAGGTCTGCATTTCTTCTCAGTGAGGAATGCTGCTTTCACTCTGCCTTCTGCATAGCTTCACTGAGCCTTGTATGATAAACCAAGAGTCTTTCCAAGGTATTAATCTTATCTGTAGTGGGTGACTTGACAGTTTTAATTTTTTTTTCTGTTTGTATTTCAGCCTTTGTGACCTTCTACTGCGGTGGTCTTGCTGACAACACCACTGTGACTTTAATCATTTTCACCACTAGTACATCTAAAAATCTGAATAGGTGTAATGGAAGTCCAGATTGCGTTAAAGTGCTCTGGAAAGTCATGGTAGACAACAGCATTGACTTGTGTACTTCAGAAAACACACTGGACCAGCACTAACAGATGAGATATCACCTCAAACCATCACTGACTGTGGGAAATTCACACTGGACTTCAAGCATCGTGGACTCTGTGCCTCTACACTCTTCCTCCAGACACTAGTATCTCGACTTCTAAATAAAATAGTGAATTTACTTTAACCTTAAAACAAGAGTCTGGACCATTACACAGCAGTCAAGTTCAGTTTCTCCTTGAAACAAGTAAGATGTCTCTGGTGTTACCGCTGGTTCAGGAGCGGCTCGACATTCTTAGCACATGATTAGTATTCATCTACATGTTTTTGGCACTGACTCCAGGCACAGTTCACTCCTTCTGAAATTCCCCCAAATTCTGGAACAGATTTCACTTGACAATCTTCTGAAGGCTCTTTGTTCTCTTTGTTGCCGGTGCACCTTTTTCTACCAAACTTCTTCATTTCAGTGTTTTGTTCATATGCTTGGATACAAAACTCTGTGAACAACCAGCTTTTATAGCTATGACCTTTTATCACTTGTCCTCCTTGTAAAGGGCGTTGATGACTGTCTCCTAGACATCTGTCAGGTCATCATTCTCCACCAGGATAGTGTAGCCTACTGACCCAGCGTGAGAGAGCGTTTAAATGCTCAGGAAACACTTGCAGGTGTTTTGAGTTAATTAGTGGAGTAGGGTGTGACTTAACGAGTTTTCATTAATTTCCTTTTTCACAGTATTCTAATTTTCTGGGGCTCTGAATTTTGGGTTTTCACTATCTGTAAGGCAGGGGTCTCAAACTCCAGTCGTCGAGGGCCGCTGTCCTACAGTTTTTAGATGTGCTACAGGTACAAAACACTGGAATGAAATGGCTTAATCACCTCCTCCTTGTGTAGATCAGTTCTCCCAGCCTTGCTAATGACCTAATTATTCTATTCAGGTGTGGTGCAGCAGAGGCACATCTAAAAGTTGCAGGACTGCAGCCCTCGAGGACTGGAGTTTGAGACCCCTGCTGTAAGGCATCATCACCAAAATTACAAGAAACAAAGGCAGGGAACATATCACTCTGCGTGCTTGGATATAATATATGAGTTTATAATATATGAGTTTCACTTTCTGAGATAACTGCCAAAAATATGACGCTAATGCAATATACATTTTTTTTAGATAATAATGAAGGAATGGGATAATAAGTTACCAAATTTGGTTACTGTAATGAGGTTATACTTCACCTTTTTCCTCTAATAAAAAGGATGCAGAAAGTCTTAAAAAGGTGTGCTGATTAAAACCAACCAAACCTGATTATACGCTATTCTCAGCATGATTCACCATAAGACATATACTGTACATATTATTTGCATTTATTTAAACCAGGCTTGGCCGGCAACGTCCCATTCTACAGGCCCATTATGCAACTTGAAACCAGTTCATGCAGCCCAGCCCTGACTGGCTCCTCTCTTGGTGCGCAGAAGTCAAACAGACTGATTCAGGTTAAATACGCCACACCCAAGTACCTGTTCATTCACTGATCCATTCATAAATCCAAACAGAGGAGTGCTACAGAGCTATGACTGGGCGTGGAACTCATTTTCACACACATCTAAGGCAAATAGGAAGCTGGAGATAATGCATAAAAAAGCTAAGATTAGTTTGTGCTATTATTGACAATTGACCTTTAAGCACATTCGCAGACAGAAGAGAACAAAGTGAGCTTTTAACGTGAGAGAATGGGTGGAACTTTAGGATGATTTTATTTTTTTTTAAATTCCCACAGTAATGGATTCATCTTTGCATCACTGAATGCACCTTAACAAAGGTTTTGTCTATCAGCTTGGATTTTATTTACTTTTCCTCCCACAGTCTGGAGCAATGTCTCTTTCCAAATGTGAGTTGGGACAGACATGAAGTAACCTATAAAAGGGTTGAGCTTTGGCCAAGATCTGTCAAACTCCTGCCACTTCTCTATTTCTTAACGCCCACGTACAACATCTGAGCACAAAGATTTACTGTGAACCAAGCCTGACGTGTTGAGTCATGGCCATGTTTGGTCTCGTTCCTGGAGGAGGCTTTGCCCCTCTCACAAACTTTAGGAAGCCGGCCTGCCTGAACAGTGCTGCAGAGTGGAGTGTGCCGTGGAAATTTTGTGGGAGGAGGAGGCTGTGGTAATCTACTGGCTCTGAGTATGATTAGCGTGGGCTGAAGCTCCATGGAACAAGAATATTTACCACTTTAGGTTTGCCCTCTTTCACCCCGTATACTGTCTTGCAGAAAGTGTTTATCATGGTTGATCTTCTCCACATGTTGCCATGTTACGAACAAAGTATTTGTGTGTGATGCAACAGATTTAAGCAAACTAGCATAAATCGTAAAGTGGAAAGAAGATGTTATATAGCTTTGAAATTCTTTAAAAACAAAAACTGAAAAGTAGGGCATGCATTTCACCTCAACAGAGTTAGTTAGTTTTATGAATAGCAGTTTGGCTTAGATCTGAAAACAGTTACAGTAGTTTTCAACTCTAAGGACTTTTTGGTTCCAGTGGTATTTATTTCACAGTAGATGAAGGTGAGTTATGAGAGACGGAGGAAAACATTCGTCAAGGACTGAGGCCTCCGTACACGAGTCCTGTGCTCTACCCTCTGTGCCACCACAGCATCCAATGCAAGAGTGCTTTGATCTAAATTGTATCTCTAGTCTCATGCTTAGGCTTGCTGTCTTGCTAGAAAATGAACCTGCACAACTCTTTAAATTTTGTTGCAGGCTGCAACAGGCTGGATTCAAGTATTGCTTTGTATTTAGTTCAATGCATCTTCCTATGAAATATCCTGACATAATGCATAAAGATTTGAAAAAGTTGGTTCATAACTTGAAGCTTCTGCAATAATCAACTTTATAATTTTTCTAAACTGAAAAGTTAGAAATGCAACATTGCATTTGTTACATTGACTAGAAAACAGGGAACTGTTTTCACATGGGAGTAAAGTGTAAAATGAGTTAGTTTGTGGTCAATGTTTCTTACATTGGGTGCAGTCCATTGTGTCTTTATCGGGCTGCTTGCTCAGCTCATTCAGGTCTGAACACCAACCAGGCAAAAGCAGCATAAAGCCTCTCTCTATTCCCTTAACCGCTCTGGCTCACATCACATCCGCTCCGGAAGAAGCTGCACAGAGGACGCCACACAGAAAACCCCGCTCACCCTCTCTCTCCCATGTGTGTTCACAAATACAACAGTTGGGAAAATGCACCTTGAGGCCCAGAAGTTGTGATGGGTGCAGCTGCAGTGAGGATGAAGGTTAGAAGGAGACGTCTCTCCACAGTCCTACTGGATGAGGATGAGACGACTCCCAAATGGAATAACTGAGTCAGTATGAATGTGTTTTTGTTCCACCCCTGTCCTTGGTGCCTCAGCACAACATGGAGGTGGCCTCTGTTTCAGTCCATTACACTGATTTCTTCTGCATTTGTTGTTGTTAAGCTCCCTCTTTGTCCACACACCCATGGACATCAAACAGCTGAAGAATACAAAGCCTAACTGTATTTTCCAGTGTGTTGATAGCAGTGATCATTGTAGAGGCCCAGACCTCCACATGAACAGCTGTGAGAATCTGCTTCAGGTCTCATAATAGGACTTTAGAGTTTTCAAAGACTTTTTTTTCCATCTTTCTCAGGGTTTCTCAGGGTTAACTTGCTTTTATTGCCAGAACTGTGTGCTGGCTGTTACTTTGTCGTCCACCTGCAGGCTGTTTTCAGTACAGAGGCATGGTTTATTTAAAATTACTTTATTTAAACCCCACACCAGACTCATAAACTGCTAATATTGTTCCTTTTGAAAGCCCCAGACAGGTCTTTCAATCTCTCACACCAAGAGTAAGGAACAGAGCAATCGAAATGTCTGAGGCATAAACACGGTGAGTTTTTTTTTAAATGAATGAGTTTGTTTCTTTTATTTCTAATGAGAAACAGAACAAAAAACTTTTGCCTACATCTTTCTATATTGATAAAATGTATGTTAGATATCCATATGTCAGACTATCCAAATACTTTTATTTTCACAGCTGTAAGTAAAAACATGTTTTGCTCTCATAACTCAACTTTCCAGCTCAATTTCTCTGGCTAAGTGAGCTGAGTCACAATTGTTCTCCTTGTGGCAGCGAGGCAGTCCACAACCCCACACAGCAGCCTCAGCATGAATAGCTTCTTGTTCATGTAAAGGAAAATCTGAAAGCTACAGAACATGACATTTTGGTGTTAGTTTGTCTTCTCTGGAGAATTTGCCCATTTATTTTCTCCATTACATGGAACGCCACTACGAGCAGCTCTAAAAGAAACCTTTGATGGTAACTGGGATCTCATTATCTTGATGTCATCCAGACTCCTGTTTTCTCACTCCCTCATGTTAACACTTCTGCTCCTATGAAGACAGAAGCATGAAGATCTGAACACATGGTGACAGGTAAAAAAAAACAGACAAAAAAAAAACAAAACACTCCCGTTACGAGCCATGCTGCCCAGTACCTTTCAGTAAAATCCCCTCACAATAACAGAGACGTATGCAGGATCAGAATATGAGATGGGACTCCAGGTTTTTTCGTTGCTCTCCAGGGATCAGTTCACATCCAAGCGGACTGCAGGCTCAGCTCTAGGCTCTTTGCAATCATTTGCAAACCATCAGCTGATGTTTAATGGTTAAGTTAGTGTTTGTCGTGTCACATTGTGCTGTCAGCAGCAGGTGCAATCACCCGGGACTAGAGTACACATTTCCATGGTTGTTGTGTCTCCTCCCAGGCTTCATGGAAACTATTGGTTTCCTTCTCTTACTGTTCCATTAAATCCCCATGTGAACCGCACATTGTTGTCTCTATGGTTCCCAATGTAAAGCATGAATATTCATACAACTGCTGCATTTAGGTTGTTGAATGGACTGCCCTTAATTCCTCAACCCGATGTGTAAAACATGGAAGTTTTCCTAAGAAATAAGAATATGTGTTGATCTCATTACGACATTCAAATGCATAGCAGGTGCATGTAATGTAATATAGTTCAGATTTCAAAATAAAAAAAAAAACAAACAAAAAAACAACCAAATCACCACCATGTCGCACAACTTTAATAGAATATTTTAACTAACTCTGTACAAATTGAAAAGAAACATTGCGCAAGTAACAAACTGTGAATAAGAACCAGTTAAGGCCATCACTAGCGCACGGTTTGATGGGATTCGAAAATGTGAACCGTGGCCTTTGAGAGAACCATCTGATGAGAAGTACAATCGTTCTTTTCAAAAAGAGGGAAGGGGAGACGATGGGGAATGCTGTTACTACCATCGATGAACAGTCATCAGGCAAATGTGTCCAAATAAATAGCCAAAAACCATGTGCAGAGGAGAACATACATTGGCACCCTGTTCCATGAATATTTCCACCGAACCATTAGACAACAAAAAAAAAGTGTCTATATATGCAGTTTAACAACTTTAAATGTTGTATTAGATTACATTATTCAACTAGCAAATGATTTTAAAAGTCCACATGGTTTGTCTTTACATTTGGCTTCTTGGCAACAGAACTTTGATCCAAGCTTCCTGCACTACCACATTACTCATTCTGAAATTTGTTAGGAATAAGATGCATAAAAGAAGCTATTTCATAAAATCATTACAAAAAGTTAAGTCAGTCTGCTTTCATCTATGAACTCTGAAGTCTTTAATACATATGTTTAAGCTTACAATATCCAACCATATGAAATCTGAAAATATAAAGAAAAAAGTGTCTTTGTCACACTTTTCCATCCATGGCATCAGTTCTAAGAGCATTTCAGGGTTGAAGGGGTAAACAGGAAAGAGAAATGTACGATAGTTTTAGAGCTGTACCTACATATCTGCCCTGTTTAGCATTGTGCTCAGCTTAAATGCTCGTTATGCCCAGCTATGCAAGCCAGAAGTGAGCAGATATAAACAGATGCAGATTGGCATCATTTATGTTTTGTTGAAAGGAAAATAAAAAACACTTCTCAGTGTCTGAAAGGGGGATTTAAGCCAATTATAATGAGCCTTTTAATGCCTTGAAGCATTCCCTCACCATGAAGTCACATCCAGCTGCATGACACCACAATAAATAGTCCAATGACAAAACAATGAACATGTAAAACAGTAAATAAAAATAAAAATGGTACATTGGATGTCTTAAGAAATAATACGAAAAAAAATAAAATAAAGAAAAACAACCCCAGTGATAGATTATGAACTTGATCAGCAGTTTCCTAGTAAACTCAATTTGCTTGTTGGCATTAAAAACCCCTGAGTAGTTGACCTATTTCCATGAAAAATAAAGTTGCAAGCGATTCCTTTCCGATCTTCCTCTATATAATGCTCTGAGTTTTAAGCAGACACCTAACTCAATAGAAGAAAAAGACTGTACCTATGTGATACCATGGTAATTTATTAAGAGTTGATTCTGGCTGTGATGACAAATGAAGCCAAATAAACAGGGTGAGATGCTGCAAGACTGTAGAAAAAGAAGTCATGCACATAGTAAAAACATAGGTTTGGGTTCTATTGTGTTCCGATGAGAGTTTGTAAAAGAGTGGAGCCTGCAGCAGTAGGAGGTCTGATGGACAGGCTGAGGACAGATTTTATGGGCAGCAGGTCTCCACCTCCCCTGATCATCACGGTTACTGCTGTTTGCATTCGGCAGGTTGAGGCTGTTCTTTCTGTGGACACACAGAAAACAAATGGTTAGGAAACAACAAAGCTTAGAAAGCCTTCTGAGCGTCAGCGAGCATGAAGAAGAGGTTTACTAAGAAAGCAAATGCAGAAGACTGAAGGCACCTGGCTTGGCGAAGTAAAGGTAATGTTAGAAACCTGGGATGGTAAAACAAGAGGGAATAAATGGGGAAAAAACATGACAAAGAGAGAAGCTTTCTCATTTAACCCAAGATGCGAGTTGGAGGTTAAAACTAAACTACAAGGAGAATAATAGGCATAGAGAAAAATGAAGAAAGAATAACCAAAGCCCCCATAAAGGGTGTGCAAAGAATATGGCGCGCCATCTTTACTTCCACCTTACCTAGAAATGCATGGAGTGAGAATGATTGATTATGCCTGTAATGAAGAGGAGATCCAGGGTAAGGGAGAGACAACAGTATGAAAAGAATTAATTGTCACATTCACAGATGAAAGTGAACATAAAGTGAAACATTGCAGGAGTTGGTCAAAGAGCCACCACAGCAAAACTCAGTAGCTGATTAACTAAGACACCTCACCTCCAAGTAACCGTTTACAAAGTCCAAAATTTCAGTCAACTTAAGAACAGATTTAACTGAAAATGTTCCCTGACTCCTTATACCGAAAGCCTTTAAATACAGAAAATCTACTTTGTTTTGATACAAGACAAACAAGTTCACCTCTGGATTCCAGAACATTACCGAACAGTCGGTTCCTGTTCTTTGAAGTCGGCCTCAGTACCTCAGTACAGAATTGCAGAGAACTGTTCTCAGTTAAATCTTTGACAGAGTGCAAACATTTCTTTGGATGAAGATAACCATATATGTATGAGAATGATTAAGATACGATACATTTCAATGCCTAATATATGTCAACATTAGGAATGGTGCACATGGCCATTCCTGTCATTTACATTTTTTTTTTTCTCCAAAGAGTTTTTGCAGCGCTAGTGGCTCGTATTTTTTCTACAGTAGGCAGACAGGAAGGAGGGTGAGGAGAGGGGGAAGACATGCGGCAAAGGTAGTCGGGACCGAGAGTCGAACCCGCGACGTCCGCGTCGAGGACTAAGGCCTCCAAACGTGGGGTGTGCTAACCCCCTGCACCACCACAGCACGCACCCCCTAGCTGGTTTTTATATAGTTAGACCCTCATGAAACTCAAAACCTGCTCTAGATGGGTAAAACATAATGCTGCACATCATCATTTTTGGCAGATGTTTGTCACTCAAAAGAAAAGATTAAAGCTTCAAGATTACGGTGCAAACTGACCTTGGGGTCAGTATCTCCCTCTTCGTCATCGTCATCACCCTCCTCATCTTGTTCCTGGAACACAAAAAGGAATCTTTAGTGACATGAGTTTAAAGGAAGTGAGGCATTGAGGGGTTGAAGCTGCACACCTAAGTGTCACCTAAGTGGATAAACTTGTATTTCAAATCTCAGAGGCTTTAATATTTCCCTGCTATTATTACTAACCTCTTCATCTCCCTCTTCCAGTTCCTCCTCTTCAAACTGCAACACAATTAAGGATAAAAACACTCAACAGTCAGCACATGCTTAGCTTTTGTATCCTCATTCAGTCTGTAAACTTCCCATTATATAAATCTGATTTTCTATAATCCTTTCTGCAGGTGTGTTTGCGGGTGTAGGACTTACGCTCTCGTCATCTTCCAGAGCCTCGCCAGTAAAGTAAAGCACTGCTCTGGGAACTATTCTCTCACGGAAGAAATGACCGATCTCAAAGTCTGTGGCCAAGTTGAGCTCAGAGTCTTCATCCTGTCAGAAAAAAGGTTTCAGCAGTTTAGAAAAAATCAATGCGACTACAACTTTATGATAAACATGTTTGTGTTTACTCACCATTTCTCCGTCTGGTGAAGCTGCAAAACAAAGAAGCATGTAAGAGCAAGAAGTCTTAAAAGAACCAAAATAAAAAAAGGGAGAAAAGTAATTTTATGTTCATTTTATTTAACTTAAAGCCACAAATTGGTTTTAGATTTCTTCAAGTAACTCGGCATGCAGAGTTGTCGTATTTAAAGACATCAAGAAATGCATCATGACTTCAAATCATAAATCTTTTACTCACATCTTTAAAAATAAAAAGCTCAACCCTGAATGCAAAAATGATCAAAGGTGACATTTCTCAGCCCTACAACACTGCAGTGTTTGGAAATCCTGGTTTACTTAAAGCAGGATTCTCTGACTTTAGTAATCAACAGCAGCTCTTCCTGTTAAACTGTAATCTTCTTATTCTTATTTTTTTATATTTAACATTACTGGGTAGTCTATTTTATAATTAAGATTATTGTGTATTTTTGTGTATGTGCTTTCCGTTACCCAGTGACTTTGCTGGTGATAGTTACATTTTCCCAAATTCCCCTGGAAATAAGGGATGTTATAATGTTTAACAAAAGTTATGTTAAAGAATAAAGTTGTTTTTTTTCCCTAACAAATGGAGTATTTCAGTTGTAACCTCACTTTAATAAGTGGAGAAAAAGAAAAGCAGCCCAGAAAACAAATCATTAATTCAATGGGGTAATGAAAGGTTGAGTCACGTAAATGACTCAAATTATCATGTGACTCAATTTTCACCGCCACGCCACACATCCCACCCCCAAAGCTGCACACCAGAACATGACTAACACAATGATACTTATATTCAAGTGACACACCACAATTATGGCAGAACCAGAAAGACTGATAACTGCTCATCTTTGAGTCAATGCAAATCCAGGCATGTCTGGTAGGATGTCATAAAAGAAGGATGATAAAGGTTAAAAAAAAAAACTGCAACAGAATCTGTCCAATCTGACAATTGGTTTATTTAAGATATCTAAAGAAAATCTCATTCCGGACAAAATTTAATCAGTAAAGAATAAACCACCTTCATATAATTATCTCTGTAGAACAAAATCACAAAAAGAAAACATATCTAATTTGTCTAATATGGTATAAACTGTCAAATATACAGCTAAATGTTCATTTTTTTTGTTAACTAATAATAACCACTTCAAATCCTGACTCAACTCCCAGGTAGCGACTGAATCACTGGTGAAAAGAAAACTATCTGAAAAGAAAACTATCACAGTGAAAGTGAAGGTAGACATGAAAATGCTGTAAATAAAAATCCCCAAATTACTTCATTCTAAATCAGCTTTAGTTCATAACAGGAAGATACTGTCGAACTGTGACTGTTCAGTTTATGAGTTTGGTGCCACCTGCTGGTGAGTTTGAAGGCAAAATGCTTACTGGTTTGCTTTAAACACATAGCAAACCATACAGCAAATCTACCCATAATGTAGGAGAGCTACAGAGCACAAGATAGGACCCTGTCAAGACAATCTAAAGAGATGTTAGAAAGAATCAAAGATTCCTCTCTCCAAGCTCCGAATCTGTGAAATGTTTTAGAGGACAAAGAAGTGCTGACCTACTGTGAAGAACACAGTATTGACAGCTGGGATACCAACAACTGAAACACTAATAATCAGATTACGTTTCTTAAAATAGCTAAGAGGACTGAAAAACAAATTACATTTTCAGAATATTAAATATAAAATCAAATATTAAGAGCTGGTTTTGTTGAACAAATTAAATCTTCACTGCAAATTCCACATCCCTTGCTAGACTAGCATACATTAGACCAGGGGTGGGCACTCCTGGTCCTCGAGGGCCGGTGTCCTGCAACTCTTAGATGTCTCCCTGGTCCAACACACCTGAATCCAACAGCTGAATCTCCTCCTAAGTGCAGTCAAGTTCTCCAGAGTCCTGTTAACGACCTCATTATTTGACTCAGGTGTGTTGAAGTAGAGATGCATCTAAAAGTTGCAGGACACCGGCCCTCGAGGACCAGGAGTGCCCACCCCTGCATTAGACCATATAATGGTTAATATTAGCCATTAACCAAGCTTTGTTTAGCTTTAAAAATCAACAATTCTTGGTAAACCACAAAGTCTTTGATTTCAAAGAAATTATTTAATTTGCTCATAAAATGAAACCAGTGAAGGAGGTAAAAAATGATAAAGAGCAAAACAGGAGTATGTTTGAACTTGCTTCATAAATGGTACAAGACAACTACTAGATAAATCTAATCCAAATGTGTGTGAACTGGTGTGTGTTCGTTCTCACCTTTGACAGGATTAAAAAAGTTGAAGAACGAGTCATTGGGAACCTGTTTGGTAACAGTGCGGACCGTGCCGCGACCTTTATGTTTCTGCTTCTTCTTTATAGTTTTCACGGTCACATCCTTCCCCTTGTGCCAATCTATCTGACATCTACAGAAAGTGTGCAAAAAGCAAGAACAAGCTGAAAACAAGGCTGCAAACACGAGGAGGCTGATATGTGGGATGCAAGGTCAGAGGAGATTAATTTAGAACAACTGTGCAGAAATGTTTGTCGAACCACACAAAATCTATTTCATACCTGAAACTCAAAATAACATTTAAAAACTGTAACAGTTTACTGAGTCCTACCCTTCACAGTCAATGATCTCTGGGCCCTCAAATGAGAAAGGATCTGATGCTTCAGGCTCTGATTTCATCTTGTAGACTTTAGTAAGGACTGCGTTGTTGAAATAGCCATTGGGCTCAAAGTGGAACTCTAATGTAAAGCTCTGTAGGAGATAGGAAAACGACACACATATTATACACTTAATTTAGTAATCAAAGACATGTTGATGAAAAAGGTGGACGTTGATACTGACCATTGGCTGTCCTGGTTCAGAAAACTTTACTTGAATATCTCTCAGGTGCTTTAGGATGGGTTCATCATGTTCCTGGTGGACAATTCAAAATTAATTTCAAAAACTCAATACACTGTTCCAACATAAGTCTAAACTTCAAGTCTGAGATGAATCCATACCTGCACCATGTCACTGAGCATGTCAACACTCTTGAAAATGGTGAGCCAGAAGTCGGGGATGCCTTTCGGGTTTTCCTCTGGCGTGGCTTCCTCCTTCTTTGCATCCTCGATGGTAGCCTTTTCCTTTACTTCCTCCTATCAACAATTAGAAGAAATGATCAAAATTCCTCTTAGTTATCTTAACTTTTCATTATGAGTCACATTTGGGTAAAGACGTAAGAGACTGGGAATGTACTCAAAGGACTTGCATGCTAGACTAGCTTTTCCCCCATGGGTAAGAGTATACCATAAATAAATTGCAATGCAATGACTGCAGAAGAACGTTTCATATTTAGGACTGCACTCAATGTTCAACTGCAGTGACAAAAACAGGTACATGACATATTATGTAAGGATCAATATGGCAGAGGACCAAGGAGTGGATTTAGGTGGGTGTCAGGCTTAAAGAACATGTATAAATAAAATTAAATGAATGTCCTGTGCAAAATTATCTTGACTAAAAATGACAGTAATGGGCCAGTTAATTTCATCAAGGTATATAGCTTGATGCAAAATTCATAAGGCTTTGTCAAAATGTTTCTTAAGTCTCAAAGTCATTTTAATGAAATCCTATAGAAAGTGCTGGAGTATCTGTGGCTGTAGGGAGGCTACAACACAGCTGCTAACCTTCCTTACCAAGTCTATTTATCAAAGTAAAAACTAAATGTTAAATTGAACATTATAACTATGATAATTTATGTCAAATTACATCAAAAATAAGTACAAATATAACGTTTCCTGTTTTAATTTTATATATTGGTTAATTGTAAACCATTTTGTTTAAAATACTTAAGCAGATACATTACTTTAAATGAGAGAATTTCAACTAGCTCATGCGTACAGCATACTTAAACACAACAGATGATACCCAACGCTTCAACACGACAAAAACCAAATTTTGTTTAACTCGTTAACCCCATCAGCACAGATCTCAATCCTGTTGTAATACAATTTAGAAGTTATAAAAACTGGTGAATATATTACTTAGGCTGAATCCAAAGGAGACATCCCACTGAGATTAATCACGATATCTCGTTCCAGTTGTGAAAATATGTTTTATTTTGTAGTCTAAAGTCAGAGGAAGGACCAGGCTCCAAAGACAAAAATCAAACGTGAACTTACAGCAAGCTCCTCTTCTTCATCCTCATCAGTAGGCCATTCACACTCCTCATCTGTGGGTTCAACTGCTCCTGTGACAATCTCTCTTCTCTGTTACAAGACAAATATTATAAAATCAGAGTTAAGAGAAGGACTGAGGTATACTACCATGAAACATCCTTTTCAACAAATACGAATTCAGTCAGACTAAATTATTTTCAGTAAGCACATTGGTCACCTAAGCGACTGAACACACCCACAGACGCACGCATACACACACATGAGCATGAACGAGTGTGTGTGCGCGCAACAGGCCACAGCTGTCACTCTCTCACGTGTTCAGGAATTGCACGGCCCTTGTCACTATCGCTGGAAATAGCCTGGACTGACAAAGCACAGTCGACTACTCGTTTAGACAGTTATCATTTAGCACCAGGTATGTAATGTCACTGACCTCGGATCAGTTCGAAGAGACAACATTTCATTGGTGCAGATAAGACATTCTTTTGTATTGGATCACAATGGAGTCTATTTGCTCTCACGCATTGAGAATGTCGAAGTGTCAGGTATGTTGGTGATTTGAAATTACCTTTTCAAATAGTGGCTGATACAGAGTTGCATACTTTCTCTCTAGCTCGTGAACCTCTTCGTAGAACTTGGCCTCAATGTGAGCACACTGTTCCTGTAGTCTCTTTAAGGCGTGCACTCGCCTCTTCACTGCTTTGGGAAGCATGCTAGATCAAAAGGAAAGCAAGGAATTTTAAATGAGGATCAAAATGATTCCCATGTTTGGTTTTGCCAGATATCTACTATTACAGTAAAATTGAAAAATAGCCCACATTTATCAAGAAACGCAACATCAAAACTCAATTTAAAGTGATTGCTGGGTAAAAGTTTTTTCCTGAGGCAAAAGAAGAAAAAGAAAATCAGCATCTTCTTGTCTTCTCAAGTCGTTGATGTGAACAGCAGGTTGTGATGATAGTCACTTAAACACAGGAAAGGTAAAAGTACACACGCTTTGAATTCTAGTATAATTGATAACAAATAATCTGATCTTTCTCTGGTTCTGAAATTAGTTAAACTTTAATGATGTGAAAACATGCTGATTTAACCCCAATATAACTTATTGAACAAAAGTCAAAAAGCAAGCAGAAGCAAAATGGAAAGGTCTGCATGAGGAATAATCAAGTCTACCCCATGACTCCATGGGTTGTACAACTGCATTAACAGTCAGACATAGTTATCCAAATTACTTTGGTCAAATAGGAGGAATCTTTACTAATACTTTATAGAATTGTTAGAATTTAAAGAAATTTCAATAAAGTTGAGATCTGGAGTTTGATAGAAACAATCCAACACAATGCTTCCCATTTTTATAAACAACTTTATAATAAATTTATTGTTGTATGGACAATTTTCTTGCCAGATGTCCCACTTTCAGTCAAAGTTAAATGACAAGGACTTCAGACTAATGGAGATCATGTCCTGTGGCTGCAAAACAAGTCCCGAATCATCATCACTGCAGATTAAATAAAAAAATGCAGTCCATTCCTAATTTTATCTTAAAGCAGACATGAATGACTCCTCACAAATTAGAAGAGTTTATGAGCAACCTAATTTACGCTAATCTGTTTACGACCAGTGATTTTTGAGACGGAGTAAAAACAAACAAACAAAAAAAAAACAAGTAGTACATCAAGTTGGCTTCTTGGACAAGACCAAAAACAGAAAGCATTAGAGACAACCTTATTTAGGTTTCACGTCATGCTAAAGTTAGAGCAATGCAGAGCCAAGAGCTGTCTCAAAAGTGGAACTGAGTACATTTCACATTTTACTAAATCGACTATGCAAATTAAATGCATGCAAAAGGAACCCAGCTTAAAATAATGAATTTATTGGGAGGTGCTACTAACAGCTTTCAACTTGAAGAAGTTAAATTTACTTTGTTCATGGCTGGAATTCAGTTAAATTCCAGCCATTTAACAAAGAATAAATTAGGTTTGATCTACTTTGTCACCGAAATGAAGCAAGTAATAAGAAAAGACTAAATTTGGATGAAAAAAGTATTTTCAATCAAACTATAACCCTCTTTGAAATGCTTTGCACATATTTGAGCTCTACAGTAAGAAACTATTTTAGAGAACCGGGTCTACCAAAAGATTAACAAGGGTCATAAACAGTGAAATGAATACACAGCAATACGTCACTTAGCACAAGAATAAACAGTTGTATTTGTTGTTTGTGACATTATCTGACAGGAGTGACAAAGGAACCAAAACTAACCAACTTTTGGCTGAAGAAAAAAAAAATCTCACCAATGCAATTCACAGAGAAGCACAATATGCCATGGACTACACGTATAGTAAAGTCACCTGTTAAAGTATTAAATAGACTTAAAACGACCAGATTATTGATATTGTATTCGTTTCCTTTCATTTGTTTCTTGTGGCTATGTAGCAATTAGACAATGCAACACGAATAATTTAAATTAACATGAAATAAAATGTATTCAAATATGTTAAACTTGGAAGGTAGTTAAGAAAATTGTCACTGACTTTTCCATAAACGGGAATCCGACAGGTTTGCCCATCTGTCCACCTGGATTTGGCATTGTTTGATCCCCTTTACCTGCAAAGATAAAGAACAAACATAAATTGTGTTTTTAACTTGAGAGTTATTCATCTCTGTTGGTTCAGAAGTAAGTGAAAGTAGCACTTAAAGCTGTAAAATATTCATCATTAATGGGATTTCATAAGTAGGAATGAAACTACAATCAAAATATTTTAGGAAGAGTATTCAGAGGAGAACGTCCAAAAATAATAGTAGAATAAGACAATATATTTCAGTATATATGAAGATTTTAAAACTTCAACATTTTCCTCTCTACAAAGACTGTCAACATTACATTTAACCCACTTCTTTAAGTATGCCTGAGATCATCTATCATCTCTGTACAATTATCTGGTGCACAACATGGGAACATCAACATTTCACAAGTGATTAAAGACAAGTTGCAGGGATGAAACCATTGAAAGTTGCAACGGTTTTATTTTTGTCCATACCTTTACTTGCATCCATGATGACCAAATGTCACTGCCTTCCTCTGTAAAAAAAAAAAATAATAATACATATATAAATATAATTCCATATAACAGTAGTTATTAGAAGCCTTAAAAGCAATAACTGGAATAAACAGTTCAGAACAATGACAAAACCACAAAGTGATGGTGAAAAATAGGTGTTGCCAAAGACTCAAAAACTTATAGTATTTGTTACACAATTTTAAGTATACCCATGAGAAACATTAGAGAAACATCCCAAACACATTCATTATCCATTTTCATTTAGTCCTATTATTTATATTAACCAAGGTTAATTTAGTTAAAGATCAGTAGATTTGCTTTAAATCAATTAAGCGGTCTATTAATCTAATTAGCTCTTTAGACTAAAAATGTCTACCGATTTCATACCCGGGAAACGTGTTTAAATCCAAAGCAGATTGGAAAGAATTAATAGCTTAATTTAATTGTTTTTCAAAGGACAACATCGTGTTTCTTTTGAAAAACGTTGCCAGCAAAGCGGTTTTTCAACGTTAAACATAACAGTGCGATAAAATATGATAAGGCAAGTTGGGCTTGCAGATTTCAAGATAGATTGGAGTGTTGAGCAACAATCCGATGACGCATTGACATAATGACAGGAGACCTACAGCTAGCATATCTGTTTTAACAATACAAAAAACGTCTAACAATGACTTTGAGTCACTGTGGAGTCCACGATAAATAAAGATGCACCGTTCTACCCTTCTATCAAAATATCAAAAAGCAATTATAACAAATCCCTATACTGGTATGGGCGGTTCCAAACATCTGACAGTTAACCGGACGAGCAAACTGGCTAACGGCATGCTAAGAGCAACGTTTTAGCAAACAAAACAAGACAAGCTTAACCCCTTTATTGCTTCAATTGCTAGTTAGTACATGGGCACGGAAAATGGAACCTTAAATACAATACAGTTTTCATTATGTGACTTAATTAAGCTGGTTGATGACTGTGTAATGCTACTAGCCGGCCGCTATAAAAAAAAAAAAAGCTAATATTATCTAGCAACCGTTAGCTCCCTAGTTAATAAAAGGAGAGGGGTTTATGAAAACCGAGACGAAGACACGTCACTGCGTTTCACTAAATGCCTTATAGGGTCGATGAATGATGTTCGGAAGAAACGATAAATGCGCTTGGTGATAAAGTATGCAACATTTCGACAAGCTTACCTTTATCAAGCTAGTCTCCTCGCTCACGCGTCTACGGTGCTAGCACCACGAGCAAGAAACACACGCTTCCCAGCATCCCGCACTCTGATTGGACGGTTGGTGAAAGAGAGAGTTGTGCTGCATTCAAGTGCCGTGCAATAATTTCTTTTGCCAAAACATCCACGAAATTAAAAGGTATGTTTCCTCTGCAGGAACTAGAATGGTTCCAGATTAGTAGCTAACACATTTATTATTATTATTATTATTATTATTATTATTATTATTATTATTATTATTATTATTATTATTATTATTATTTGCAATATACAACTGTATTTATAGTGTCACATGTTTATTTTGCAAAAGAATACATAATACAACAGAGCATACAACAGAACAAGGCTTTATTTCCCTTAACAGTGAAATTCAAGTGCACCAGTAGCAAAGTGACAGGCAAATCGAAGCAGGTAGATTTATACAAAGAAATTATATATCACGACAAAAAGTAAGAATAGCAAATTGTACAGAAAGGGCAAATGTTCATCCTAGCGTACTCGGATTTCAAAGAAATGTGCAACTAAGTAGTATGATTTAAAAATATATGCATGTGTATTTGTAGATAAACAACAACAACAACAACAACAGACTATTTACATGAAATAAATTTTAAAAAATTACAAAGGATCACATATGAGTGTTTATTTGTTGGATAGTAACACTTTTGATATGTTTAATATAAGTTCTATATAAGTTCAGTCCATTTACCATTTACCATTTTGATATGTTTAAGCACTTAATTAATAGTCAAGGAAAGCCTTTAAGCAATTAACAATTTATTCCAATGTCTTATTTGGAAATAAGAGATTGTGACTTATTCTCAATGGTTTTTCCTACAATTTTTTATATTAGAATACATTTATATTTAAATGTTTATTTATTTAATTATTTAGTTGCTGAATTGTAACATTTTTGGGTCATCAATACTTTCACAGTCTCTTTCAACCTGGATAATGACAATGAGTATTGTGACAATAGGTATTGTCATTATCCAAGACACAAATAAACTTGGGTTGTTTCTGATTGTCCATATCGCATGCACGCCACTAGAGGGCTCCTTCTACCTATGTTTTGTAACAAACAAAATTGCTTAAGTGTTTTGAAACCTAAAGGGCTAATGTATTTTAAATTTTTCACAGAACAGAAATAAATACTTTTTTGCCTTTTCACAAAGGAGTGTTTACACCTTTGAGCTTCTATTTTTAAAAAGCACACGTAGATGCATTAATTGTAATTTAATTAATAGAAGACAAGCTATTTTTCAGGTACTTCAGGATAAACTAATATGATAAAGAAAAATCAATTGCCCGATACCTAAACTGGCTAGAATATTGATTCTTGTGATCGAAACCGAAAGATCAATGAATTACCTTTTTAAAAATAAATAAATAAATGTAAATTACAAATAAAGGATTTTGCTCCTAGAAATCACCTTCAAGCTGCTTAAAGGTTGGAAGCAGAAAAAGTTGAGAAATAGCTCATCTTTTACAAATTAAAAGAGAGTAATGCTTGTCTTTCTCACTTAAGTTTGAAAACTACATCCCAGATCCACATGATTCCTACATTGCGGGTTTTGAAAACAGGAAGTCAAATGCAAATGTTTTATTGCCAGTCTAAAGTAAATAAGTCTTTGTACTAGATTTAAAAACAAAAGCTGGTGCACATTAAATGTGCTTCTTGTGGAAGCGGGCCAGTTTGGGAACAGACATAAAATCTGAAATCCGGTCTTCTTTCTGTTTGCTATCAACCACTGTGTAGCCTGCTCACTTGAGAGGAAGTGACAGCACTGGAGCCCCTCAGGCTAGTATTGTTGTGACCAGGCTCTGTCCCTGTCACTGTGTGACATTTACCAGAATGGTCTGTACCCACAGAAGAAATCAGATGTGATTGCGTAGCATTTGGGATGGAGCAGGATTCAAGAAACAAGAACAAAGTTGTTATTACTTTAGGTTAAAATTATGAGACCACAGTAAGATGTGGCTCTTTATGTTATTACTTATAACAGTAAATAGAAAGAGGACTTCAAATCAATAAGAACGACTAATTACTTTGTGGTCTTCTATGGGAGTCTATATTTTTCAAGACAATAGAAATACCTGGAAAGCTATAAATGTTCACATGTTACAGCCTTCACACCATGCTTCTTTCCCTGCCCATCTGGTTTTTTAGGTGTTCTTCAACATCTACAAACACAGAATCTTCTCTCAGATCATGAAAATGAGCTTAATGTAATTGTGAGCCGTTATTACACTTCTGAAGTCTACAAATGTCCAACTACAGAACAAACTCATTGGCTCAGAATAAGTATGACTATAGTACAACAACCCAAAATGTCTTCAGTAAGATTAACATTGTGGGTACTGGACTTTGCCATTCTAACACACGGATGAAGCCTTTCAAGTTTAATTTCAAGAACTGGGTTAGTTTCACAGCGTCGCTGTTAAATGCATCTCTACACACTCCAGCAATTCCCAACAGTCTCTTTCTGTTCAAAAGTGCAAAACCAACAGATGAAGTTAAAATGAGTGAAAAACCCTTACATTTGATTCATTTATTCAAAAATCATATTATGAGCTTCTGATAAATTTTGTGACAAACTACAAACTTTCAGGTCTGTCTTTCACCAATGATTTTCTTCTTGCAACTCTTAACTCCTGTGTGATACTAGTGCCAAAGACCAAACATCCAAAACACTTCAGCAGCTTCAAGAGACTTCAAGGGACAACTGATCAAGTCCCTTGAGACGCTGCTCTTCAACCATCTATGCCTCCTGCTAAGGTTTTTATTGGATACGCTGGTAGACACTGCAGTCCATCTACCAGCCTGGCATCTGGTAGACAGACCAGATGACAGACCAGATGCCAGGCTGGTCCGTCTAACATAAACTGCCCCCAGCACTGAGCTACCAAGTGCACCATCATATGTCCCAGTGAATACTGGACTACCTCACTGGTAGCCCACAGCATGTGAACGAATAGGGCTGTTAAAAGGGTTATTTCTATTCTATTCTAACAATTGTCTTACTAACAAATTCTCCCACCTGAGCTGTGGATCTCAATACCTCCTCCAGAGTTACCATTGGCCTTTTGGCTGCTTCTCTGATTCTTGTTCTCCTTGCTCTGCCTGTTAGTTTAGGTGGACCCTCAAGTCTTTGTAGCTTTGCAGTTGTTCTATATGATTTCTGTTTTAGGAGAGGGGCTAACCGATACTCTGTGTGATGTTCAAAGCTTGGAATATTGTTGTAAAACCCAGCCCTGCTTTAATATCTTGCATGCTGTAGCCCTGACCTATCTGGTGTGTTTCTTGGTCTTTGTGATGCTGCTTGTTGCTGTTTATTTGTTTGTTTAAACCACAAGGCCTTCACAGTACAAATGTATTTACACTAAGAAGCCTAAGTGGCAGTTCAAGACATTGGTTGGGCTGGGAGCCATCGAGGAGTGCCAGAGTAAAAATGGGTGCATTCAAAAGCACATCTCACTTGATGAATGCAAATGAAAAATTGCACCCTCATTTGCAAACTTTGTGGCTTTCTAATCTCAAAAATAATTTCATGAGCAGTTTCCTATCGTAGATTTAAAATGAATCTGAAAAATCATTTGTTTTTGAAGACATGAAATCAATATATTTGCCAAAAACGATAAAAGCACAAACTCTGTTGTGTGACCTTGTCCAAGAGAGTCTCATTACGGCTCCTGTTGTTCTATTGTTTTGCTTTCTGAAACAGATTCACATGAAAATCCAATAAGGAAAAGAATTGACACCCTAAGTATGGCTGTCATGATAGCCCTCGTCCCTTTCTTTGATTGAACAGTGCCCGCTTCTGCTGTTTTTCTTTCACTGGGGTATTGGTTTTGTGAATGAAGTGGTCAAACTCCCAGCTGGTTGTTTTGATTTGGCTGGAAGGAGAGGGCAGCCGTCCTCTGCTTGCATCCCCTGCTGTCCATTAAGCCCCTCTCTTGGTAATACATGGGTAATGGCCTATCCATACGCCATAATCAGACAGAAAAAAAACACCGACTGTAAAAAGCCATCAAACACACAACCAAGTGGTTAGTCGCTATGTTGACGCAGCTGCTGCCATTATTTGCAAAGGGTGAGGGGAGGATGAACGAGAAAGAGCAGAACTATTAAAGGTGACTGTGTCACAAAGACCTGCATGTGTAACAAATTTAGGAGAGCCATCGATCCAACTTATGGCAGTCTGACTTTTATGCTACCGCTTTCAACAATTTGAGTGCAATTTACTTTAATCTGCACCAATAAGCAATATCTATCACAACATCCTGTTTGTCTGTTGTGTCGTGTATGTTTTCCTCTGTTGTCATCATTGTTTTGAATCCACGATGACACTTTACCAAAAATAACAACCCATAACACCTACTATCACATGCACAGACTCCACAGTGACACGTTTTGTGTGTTGTGACTGTTTTCCCCTATAATTTAACTCTCCAAAATATGACAATGAAACAGGGCTTATTCAGATTTTGACAGTAGAGGATTTTTTATCAAGGGCACATTTGTTTTCAGATTTTAACCCTTTCTTTTGTAATAAACACTGTTATAGTGGTTTGGTGGTGCTATTAGGTTCAGCTTCTTTGCTGTTCCAAATCTGTATTTTCCGAACAGATGCATGGTACGTGTTTCGGAGCTTTGTAGCAAATATAACATAAAAATGTTAATTGAATTGTTTTCAACTGGCAATATTTTTACCAGTGATTCCAAAATAAAACATTTTCCATTGAGGTTGCAAAGGAAATTATTTTCAGACAATAAAAAAAAAGAGAAAATATAAGTTAAATAATAATCTACTTGATTGCAAACTCAATTAATGTTAAATCAAGGTAAAAATATTTATTTATTTTACATCAACAAAATCACAGTAATTAACAGCCTTAAGTTGTTGAATTCAATTAAATACTGACTCAACTGGTTAAGCAAATATTTTAATGTGTGTCCAAATGCGTTACCATTGCCTGAATTTCAGCTACAACTGCAATGACAGAAGCTGACTGATTTATTTGGATTCATTTTTTTAGATGACAAACTAGTTATTAGATAACAAGCATGTCACCGTACAAAAATGGGTAGGCTGTGCTACGCTAATTTTAATTGTCTGCTATTGCCCTCTTGGCATACAGGATCAAAAGCTAGGTGACCTTTTAAAGATGCTATTTGACAGGGACTTCTTCAGTGTGTATCGGTTGACAAAGGTTTTCTCCTAACTTTTGTATTCCTTGTGACAACAGCAACATATCTTGTTTGTCCTCTTCTATCTTGTAGGATCATCTTGTTTGTTTCTTACCGGCATGTCATGTCAAGTTTATCTCTATAAGCTTTTCATATAATAGTAAATGAAATAACTTGTATTTGGGACAATGCTAACTAAGCGGCTGCAGCACGGCAGGTGATGTTCATCTGCAACTCAACGTGCTTGTCTTTTTTTTATTATTCTCCATTATTGTGAGCTGAAGTAACGTGATCCTAAGGTGGTGGCTACAGGATCACGGGCCCATTATGGAAAGGTAAATCTAATTAAGAGTCTCAACAGCCACAATGCCCTGTGTCTTTGCTGGAGGGGAAACACAGAATGTTACACCAGTGACTTGGCTCTGTGACCATAGCATCACCCAATGAGCTAAATCATGGCACCAAGTTTGTTTTTAATGCTGAGTTGTCCAGGGGGTTAGGGGGGAGTGGAATATTGGGGTTCAAATTGATAAAATAGAAATTTTAATTAATTGACTAAAAGTCAACATAAACATCCCTAAGATGGAAAAAGCAGTATTAGAAAAAGACTTAATGAATCCACTTACCGTGATGAGAATCAGTAGACTGCCCTGAGTATCTGACTGAAATTATTACTAATTTCATTTGATTTCCAATAAGTCTTGCATCCTGCTGGGAATGTCTAACAGAAAAAAAAAATACAAACATGTCTGGATGCGTCCAGACCACAATCAAACTTATCTGATATGACATTTACAAAAGAACACTCTAAAAAGGAGAAGCACAGCTTGTTCAGCCTTAGGAAATGGTGGATAGTCATCAATGAAAATCTAAAGTTGTTTAAGTCACCACGTCCTTTTTGATGTTTTTGAAATTAGCTGGTGGAAAATTTTGAAGTGTTTGAATTAAAGGTCCCAGTTGGAGATTTTTCTCCTTATCACCCGGACCTGCTGCTTTTTTTATCCATCTACAAACCTTAACTGCAAAATCAGATGGACAAGATAATCAGTGCAGTCTTTTGTTTACTTAAATTGGAAATCTTCAATTAACCTGCACTGTTCGGCTATAATGGAGTCACATCAATTCACATTTGAACATTATGTGAAGACTAGTAAGTGACAGCAAGTTCACAGAGCACACCACATTAACACCCTTGGTAAAGACGTGTAAATATAATTCAATGGAAAATCTTTTGCTGCAGTCGCATAATCTCAAATCTGAAAAAGGGAAGAAAATCAATTCAGCATTTATTTTGGATTGATATATGGGATTTTTATAATAAAAGGTTTGAAAAAAAAGTTTGATTAACTACCACTGATTTCTTGTTTCACTGGTATGTATATAGGGTTACGGTGGCAACGATGGTAGGAGTTGGTCCTGTGGGTCTCCATGTTCCTGCTATGTCTATCGCAGTGGTTGTATCCAGGGTTAAGACACTTCACTCACCTCGCCTGCCAGTGGCTTTTCAGAGGGCCTGCTGATGCCACTGTATGGGAGTTTTACTTCTGTCAGACTGTCACAGGGCAGATGTAGCTACAATGTAGTAGCTTACCACCATATGATGAATTGTGTGAATGACTAACACACTTTGGAGTCCCTGGACTAGATGAAGCAATGTACAAATGGAGACCATTTACTTATAAAATGGCTCTTATCTTAGCCACTCTTCAAAATGGGAAAAACAAGAAAAATTGATCTGTCAGGTCATTTCAAACATAAATGTTTATGCAAACATAAATTTGCTAAACCTATTGGAACCAGAACTGCAGTGTTCTGCTTTGATCTAATGAAGCAAAGTGCTCAAGTGCTTATGAGCAACTGTGGCTCTGTGGCTAGAGTAGTCATCTTCTGATCTGGAGGTTGTAGGTTTGATTCCAGCTTCCTCCTGCCACATGTTGATGTGCCCCTGGGTAAGACACTTATCCCCAAATTGCATACCAATCTGCATATCGGTGTATACTGTAAATGTGAGTGTGAATGGGTGAATATGACTCTAGTGTAAAGTGCTTTGAGTGGTCAAAATGATTGGAAAAGCACTATAAAAGTTAAGTCCATTAAAAACTAAATTCATTTTTGCATAAACCAAAGCATGAGTATGTGGTTAAGCATGTCATGCCCATTATAATGTATGGTGGAGGATCTGTTACACTGTGGGTCTATTTCTCTTGGAACATTTCCTGGGAAAATTATTAGCATGCCTAGCATCCAACTCCTTAAAGGCAGAAAACTGTGGTTCGTACATTTCTCAATAAAAAAAAATCCGTTAGAAACGTTCTTAAAAACACTAGCTGGAGATAGGTACCAGCACGTCCCGATCCCACTAGGGACAAGGGTGTACAGAAAATGGATGGATATATTTATTCATATGCAAAGTTTCCCCATTAAATAAAATTACTACATTTTGAATATTTATGTTAAAGCTTTCTTACACATGCTCAGGCTAGTGGGAGCAACAATATATGTTGAGGGCGCTGTATGTTTGCCTGTGTAAGTGAATTATGTGGAATTAACAGCCTCTTGCTGGTTATGCTGGATGGTCATGTCACAGACACAGCTGTGTCACTCTGTAGTTACCGGCCACCCTGGCACTAAAGTGATGAGGACAGTCGTCACGAGCCGTTGAGCATCAGTCCCCCAGCCACTCGCCCACCCGAGGAACACTTTATGCCACCGCTGTCATTACACATGTAGACAGAAACACTGGAAGAGCACTCTGTGTGATTACTCATTCCACTTGGCAGCTGTATTTTGACACATGCAAAACAATCACAGTCATCAACACAGACTCTCTGCAATAAAAGAAGCAGGAGGACACAGAGGGACATGGAGAATAAGAAACTACTTTACTTGATAGTTTAAAATTAATTATATACATGTATGTTTTAAAATTATACATTGAAAAATTAGATTTGATAACTGAGAATCACAGTGATGAATATTTTCTCAAATGATTCTCTTAACATTGCAAAACTTCCTTAAGATTATATAGATTTGTTTTCTTGGACATGTCCTTCTTTGCATGGGTGTATATTACAATTTTTCAGAACAGACCAGAAATGGACCTACCCAAATGTGTGCCTATTTCTTGCACTGTATTCAATCCTTGTCTCAATTGGTTGTGAGAAGATGTCTACACACACTAGCCACAAACATTCATAATCCTCTGAGGATGTCTCTTGCTTCTTTTGATCTTGTTGATTTTTTCCTTTTCAGATGTAGAGAATAGATTTTCTTTATCCATTCTCTGCTGTGTAGCTACCTTTTCTTTATCACTCTTTTTCTTCACTGCGGTACCAATGAGGATAGAACTCATCAGTCATTTTTTTTTTGGTCACTTTTCTGGGTCCAGCCTCTGAGAATGGGCTTGATTCCTCTGGCATGACTCCATTACACCAGAGCTGGTGCACAGTTCAAAGAGCTTTAACGGGCTCAATGATGGTCTGAGAGTGGGGGTGTGTGGGATTAAATGTGTCCAGTTTTGTGTGTTATTTAGTGTTACCTGATGATGATGGGGAATTCAGATCAGTAATTGTTAGAATTTGGAGCAACAGAAACAGGAGCAAATACTGAGGGGATTGATTGAGGGGAATGATACTTCTTGCCCAGAAACCTGCAAGAACAAATGCAGAAGTTTCAATTTCTGGTTTGCTGTAAATAGCGAAGGGGCATAGACAGCCAGATCCTGGGGCTACAGGCAGAGAAAGCAAAGCAGTGCACGTGTAGGAAGTGGTAGCAACCCCAACTCCATTCACAAAAATATGACATTTTAAAAGGTATATTTGCTCTTTTGAGAGCTAAGACACAGTATATTATAACTCCCTTTTCTGTCTTACTTTTGTGTATGATTATTATAGTAAATACTTTGAGCTAAATGAATGTAATCTGTATTTGTGAAGTTATTTTATAATCCTACTGAATGCCACTGAACTCATAGACAAACGTTGCAGCATCATATAATTCAAGATTTCTCTGTAGAGCTCTAATCCCCATCTCAAACTCTTGAGTACTTCTGTAAGCTACATTTTTCATTACAGTAAAGGAGTTTATTTCTATAAATGACCCTGGAATACAAAAACACATGTAATTAAAATGAATATACAGAAAACACTGGTGACATCAAGTTATATATATATTTTTTTGCCTCACTGATTCTTATTGTTTTTGATGAAAATATATAACAAATGTATTCCCTGCAGAAACCATTTAAACACCTGGTCAGGAATTAAGAAGCAGCAAAATCTATTATCACTTTTTTATACTCTAAATGTTGACTAAGTAAACAAAACAATTTTGGACTTCTAAAACAAAATAAGGGACTCAATAGACTAATTTTGTATTTGATTCATGGGGACTTACACTGACACAGGGAGTTACAATGGTTATAGTGCGTGATATGATGGTGTTTACCCAACATTATTACCGCTAATAGGATATTTATTTTTGGGTTTTTCTCCTAATCAGATGAATGAGTGTGATGAACTTCACTAAGGTGACAAACGTTGCTCAGCAGACGGTTGAAGAAAAGAAACGTGGAGGATGATGAATAATAGCCCAGCTGGCCGTGTTAGCTGCAATTAGTCCATGTGAAGTCTGACAATTATACAGAGAAAAGCTGACACAAAGCCACAATGCTGCAGCTGAATCAATACATAATTGTAATAATTATCATCCTGGTGTCATTTGTGGACATGTCGACAATTCCAGCGAAGAAGATGGAATTGGATAAACACAGAGGCTTTAAATGGCAGAGGGCGTTGCTTTCTCAAGTTCCACATTTCTAACAAAAGGTAGCCTTGATACCTGGCTTGAACAGCAAAGAGACACAACTCACCATCGGAAATCTAAATGCTTCCAAAAATGTCTTGGAACTAATCTTTTGCACAGAGTCAAAAGTCACTTTGAAAAGTTTTCATATTATATTGTAGTTTTCTTTAAATTTTTCTGGAAAATCACTAGATGTGTGAGCACGTGTGGGATTTTCTACAAAGTGTACATTTCTTTACCTTTTAGGACCATTTTAATTAGTGAACCATAATTGGTGTAAAACTGATAAATTTATTATTTATAATATTTTTATGCCACAATCAGGAAAAAATAAAAGTTTTTGGCACCTTGTAAATTTGTCAGATACATGCTCTGCTTGTTTCTTGTTGTTTCAGTTAAAGCAATATATCCATACTGATTACACAAAATAAGTCTTTTAACTGGGATTAAAACCCCTCCTTAGAACATCTACTTCTTTCTGAACTTATTTACAAAAACCTAGAATGAGAGTGAGAAGATTTAATCTATTGATAAACACTTTTTAGGCTTCAATCTAATTTATTTAAATTTATTTGGACAAATTAGACAGACAGAGGAAATTTATAGAAGTCAAGAAGGAAGATCAATCTTGAGCCTTACAGTTCCTGCTTTACCTGCTCTGTTATATAAGGACTAACATATATAAATTAAATTTCAGATATAAATTTGAGTAAGTCTAGAAAATAGAATCTAGAAAGCATAATTTCTTTTCTTGTTTTTATAAATACACAAATATAAACTTGTATGGGAATAAATCCTCAGCAGTGAATCATAAATTAGAATGACAAACGGTACTGCTTATGTTTTCCTGTCTCTTATCTCCAATCTGATTTCCTCAGAATATACTCAAGCTACTAAAAAGAGATGGGTGGAAGAGAGCATAAAATTGGTAATTGTTCCTATCTCTGGATAAATGTCAAGCTTCTGTCTCTTACTCTGCCTTTTATGTCGTACCACTTCCACAAAAAGGTCAATATTAAGAACAAAAATCCCTTTAAAAAGCCCCTTTATAAAGATGCACTTACAGAAACTCTGCTTTGCAAATTTTCTCACCCCCTTAACTTTGTCAGGTAGCAAACACAACCTTCAGTGTATTTTCTCGAGATTCTATGTGAAAGACCGACACAAACTAGCACATAATTGTAAAGAGGAGGAAAAATCTTGACTTTTTAAAAAGTACATCATCTATCATTGTTATATTTTAGAATGAATACTATCACTTGTATTAATAAATATAATTTATTTATTCATCGCCTATACTTGGTTATCAATGCAGAGTCGCTGGTGCCTATTTCCAGTATTCATTGGGGAAGAGGCAAGGTCAGTTCCTCACAGGATACACAGGAAAAACAACCATGCACGCACAATTATGGATAATTTAAGAGAGACCAATTAATCTAACAATCAGGATTTTGGACCATGACAGGAAGCTGGAGTACCCAGAGAGAAGCCACGCATGCAGAAGGAGAACATGCAAACTCCATGCAGAAAAACAATAGCCAGGACTCAAACCCAGGACTTCCTTCCTGCAAGACAATATTGATGCCAATTTCTCCACAATGCAGCCCCTGATATGATTGTATATTACAATGATTCATATGATATTTTTGTAACATTTGATAGAACAACAACAATAATAATGGAACAACAAAACCTTCATATGTGTGTTGCCACAAGGTTAATTTCGCTGATTTTACTCGTGTGTTTGAACAGGAAAATAAGAATTTCCACAGCACTCCATTGTAAAGATGTAAAACAAAAATTTATTCCACCGTTTTTTGCGCCATCCTTTACAAGAGCAACCAAATTCCTAAAAACCTCCACAAAACAAAACTACGGTTGAAAAGCCGTGTGGCTCTGTCCATTTTACTTGCAGTACCTTTCCTTCCCTCTGCTCTCCTCTAACCTTCGTTAAGGCTCCAGCGCAGCACACCTCATTTACATAAATTGCAAAATGGCCAATTAAGTTATAAAGCATAAAATTAAACACTTATTCACAATAAAACATTATGAAATTAGCTACATGCAATATGATAATGATACCTAAACCTCAACAAATGCACTTATTGAATTACTAATTAAACAAATAAGTTTTAACAGTAACTGAATATTTTGTTCATTAACTTGGCCTCCATATTCCGGCCCCTAATTGTGACCCTATTACACAATTACCAACTTAAAACTTGTGGAGCCGAAGTACTCAAAATACCTTCAATAAACAAAATAAAAATATAAAACAAACTTATCAGTCTCTATAAATTACTGAGTTCTTCTCCAATTTCCGCTTTAGGTTTAAGGCACGTTGCTCTGCCAATTTACGGTTGTTAGGCATCTTAATATGTTTGTTCCGTAATGGCAGGGCAATACTATAATGTCCAGTCACAATGGTAGCTGACTGTGTTGTAATCTCCAAAAACTGCAAATCTTCCCTTGACATTTCTTGTTTCTCGTTTCTTTCACACTCAGGAAAGTCACTTTTAAACTGTTGACTCCAGAGCTCATTCAATGTGCTTACTGATATGCGATTTGCTGACACTTGAATCAACCCTTGTGTTGGACTTTTTGAAATGTGTCCTTGTAGGGGTTCACTGATTGTCCAACCAAGCCTCGTTCTCACGGCGTATGGACCGCCATTTTCACTTGCAATAACCTGCCACGGGTCTATAGCTTTAGGAGCGTTAGCCCCAATCAAAAGTCCAACCTTAGCTTCAATCTTAGGTATTGACACCTGCTGAAGGTAGGGCCACTTGTTCACGTAATCTTGAGAAGGAATGTTATTGGCAGAAGCAGGAATGTTGCTGTGACTGTAAATTTCTGGCAGCTCAAAATAATCATTACTGTCTAAGCTGCTTATTTCCAACCCAGAAACCATGTGACTACTGACGACATTTTCTTCTCCCATTGTTTTCATCAAAATGTTTGTTTTCCTGCCTGAAAGGTTGAGCTCATGCATCAACTCTTCAGTACAAAAACAAGCTGTACTGCCTGGGTCCAGAAAAGCATATGTGTATGTCACCTTTTGACCTCTTTTCGGTTTGACCTTGACTGGAACTATCGCCAATGTGTGTTCTGGTTTCTCTGTTCTGGTTTCTCTGTTAGTGGGTGCATCAATTCCCACAAATCCATTCACGTCTGATTCTGTCGGTTGTTCCTCTCCCTCACTTGTTCCCACTTCAGGCCCTGCCTCGTTAACACCACTGGACCTTTTCTTCATGTGTAGTACTGTGGGATGATATTGTGCACAAACCTGACAGCTGGCCTTTTCTTTGCACAAAGTACTCATGTGTCCCCTTTTAAGGCAGCTAAAACACAATCCTTTAGTTAGCAAGAAATCAATCTTTTCCTTGTGAAGTGACTTCCTCATCTTCTTGCATTGTTCCATAGTGTGCTCCTCACCATGACAGAAGAGACAAGGTTTGGAAAATGCACATGTCTGATTTCCACTGACCTTTTTCTTTACCTTGATAGGTGTGTCCTGTGAAGTGGTAACAGTTACAGCTGTGGTGAATACTTTTTTGATGCCACTTCTTCTTTGCAACCTCTCATCCACTTGTCCTTTAACTTGAAGCTTTAAGGTGCTGTCCTTTATGTCACCAAACAGTGGATGTAAAACTTCTTTGGCCTGTTTATTGACAAAATCCACCAGATCTGCAAACTTGACTCTGCGCCTTTCTTTGTCCAAGATTCCACAAGCATGCGTTCTCCACCGTTCTCTCATTTTGTATGGGAGCTTGGTAATGATGGCACGCATGTTGGCTGTGTTATCCAACTCCTCCATATACTCTACATCTGCCATTGCATTACGACATCCTGTGAGATAGAGTCCGAACGCATGAAGAGCTTGTCCGTCGTCAGACTTGATGGTTGGCCAACCTACAACATCTTGTAGCTGTTTCCAAAGTGCTCTTCCAAAAGTCTCTTAGCTTCATTATATCCATGCGTTGGTTCCATATGAAGACAACTTCTTATCAATTCTCGTGGCTGTCCACTTGTGTACTGTTCCATGTGGTACAGCCGATCTTTGTCGCTTTCTGTTTTATCCTCCACCCCATGTTCAAATGCCCGAATGAATAGCCGATACTCTAATGGATCCCCTTTAAAAACGGAAATGTTCTGAGGGGGCAATGCTGCCAACTTCTGCTGCTTAGTCAGCACTTCGACTACATCTTGCAAAGCACTTGATGTCTGTGATGGTTGAGAGATAACAGCAGGTGTTTGATGCATGTTTTGAACGTTATTGTTCCGTACTTGACTCTCCTGTGTTGGGAAAGAACTATTTGGTTGATGCTGAACAAACCAATCTTCAGCTCTGTGCGACGTCACGTAGGAGTTCATTCCATTTGGTTTGGATGCACTATTGCATGTCTTGGATGCATGACTGGATGCCTTAGATGCACAACCTTCATATTCTGACAGGATCTTGATCTTTGCCTCATTTGCTGCTAGAGCTGTTTGTATATCTAGCTCCTCTTTTTCAGCCTTGAGTTTAGCCTCTCTTTCCTCCAGTAAATGTCTCTGTTTCAAAGATGATGCTTGAACCAACAGCTTAGCTCGTTCCAACTCTGCTTTCATTCGTGTGGAGGATGCAGACAATGATGCACAAGAACCATGTTCAGAAGAGCTCTTATGACTTCGTTTCGACGAAGATGCATTAGATATGCTGTCGAATGGATTAATCTCATCGTTGCATTTTTCAGCCTCTGCTGTGCACTTAGCCTTTTCATCAATCCAAGCCAAAGCTGTCTCAGCAAAAGCCTTGAAAGAATCAGCCTTAGGTACAAACCAGTTTTCTTGATCTAACTTTAATTCCTCTTCTGACATTTGTTGGAGCAGCTCCTTTACATTTGTGTTCAAACCACAGAACTCTCCAAATAGTCTATTAAAATCTTTCATTAACCGACTTGCTTCAGGTAAGCTGATATCATCTTCAGTTTCTATCAGCCGTCGCACCTGATTCACTGTGCCTGTTAATTTTGCCAACTTGGCTCTTCGTAAACCAATTGCACGCTGCAACATTTCTTCCATAGTTTTGGGTGTGATTTTTACTGCTCTAGCTTCCATTTTAGCCACAGTATCTTCTTTTTCTTCAACGTTCATGATATAAATATTCCAAATAGCAACAGCAGAAAACTCCTTCGTTCATCCGAAAAGCATGCAGATTGCATAGAAGAGCGTTTAGCATCCACAATGACTCAGCATTTTTCTCGATAAAATTATTTCCACTACTCACGTATCTTCATAAAACATTAGCGAAAAACAACATTAAAAAGATGATAAAAAGCAATAAATAAATCACAAAGTTGCAGAGAATTGTTTTTCAGCAGAAACAGAGGAGCTGGTCAGAGCTGAAGCTAAGTATTGAGACATTACAAAAAGAAAAAAGAAAACTTCTCCAAACTGCTAAAGTACCAAAATACTAGAGACTGGGCTGCTGGTTCAGTTTCCTGACAGACGATTTTTAGGCATAAAGCCCAAATTAAATTGTTTAGATTAAGCATTTCCATGTGTTGCAGTTCAGACTGAAATAGCGTTGAGAGTCTGAGGCATGACTTAAAAATTGTTGTTCATGTTCTCTCACTATGTAATCTGACTGAGCCTACGCTATTATGCAAAGGATGGTGGACAACAAAATAAACAATTTTTAGATGTTTAGAAGTTTATGTTTGTAACAAAACAAGTGTAAAGGTTTGAATATTTTCCCAAAGCACTGTAGCTCCTATGACTGTCATTTGGTTTAACATTTTCTTTAATCTTTAGGTTATCAATCCTATCCTCCAACATAAGATGAAGCCACATTTTTTCACCCCTTCAGGGTTACACCGGTGCTCTTTAGCATTTTCAGCCTGAGCGTTCAGGTATAGGTAAGAGTCACACAGGATCTCGCTTGAGTTCTCTGCACCCTTACAAGGTCGTGATACTGCAGCATGTGGCCAGAGGTCCACAGATAATCCCTTTACCAAATTTTGCCTGTGGGCATTGTACATCATTCGCAATCATGTTAGACCACTAAAGTCATCAGCCTAAAGCGCTGCAAATTCACTTGATGTGGTTGTTGCTGAGGTAAGATACTGGCAGAGTACCTGCAAAGGGAAAAAACAACATGTTGTTCTCTAGCCTGTTTGGAGCAGGTGTGAGGTCTTTTTTTTTTCTATCCGTCATCAAATCTAATTTGTCAGGAGCTGTGGAGATTGGATTGAGTTGATAAAGTGACTTAATTTTCTACAGTTGACTTTTCTTTCGTCTAACCTTTAAAATAAAGCCCTGAGGTCAAAGCTTTGATTTTTGTTTAAAGATAATACAATGTTCCCAATTAATGGGTGGAGAATATATTTTGTGATTTATTTGTAGAATGAACACTGAATTGTTTGAAAATTGTGACTATGGCTTACATAAAAGCAAATAACAACTGAAAAACGTCCTACTTCAAACCTAAATACTGCGCCTATATAGGGTTAAAACGGTTATATACATGTGGACAGATCCAAGCGAGACTGAGTCTGATTCAGTGCAGATTGATTCGAGTTAGATTAGCGCGTTTGACGTCAGAAACTGCAAACAAATGATGCTATAAAAAGAGTAAACCTGTCCGCTAAAAAAATGTGAAAGACCTCCCAGTACAGAGAGCCGCAAACACACTTTCACCTCTGCTACAGCTGACCGTCTATCTTAAAGCCTGAAGATGCCTCTTTCTAGCAGCTCCACGTCCTCCACCAAGAGCATCCGCAGAGCCGCGTCCGAGCTGGAGAGATCGGATTCCATCACGGTAAGAAAAAAATATGAAAAAAAGTTAGAATAATTATCAAGTTTGCTCATTTAGAAAAGTCTCGGTGTATTTACGCTTTTAACAAGTTGTCAAAATTCGGACCACTAAATTTGGATACTTCTAGAATTAAGCGCAAAACCGAATTTACGCAACGCCACGCGGTGCTGACAGCGCGTAAGGTGTTTTGTTTAAATAATCAAAAGCGCCCCTCAGTCCTGCCCGAAAGAGTGCTAAAATATATACTGTGGTATAGTTATGTTTTAGGGTTTACCTCGAATGCATTGCTGTCCCAATGCGCATTTGGAGATGTAAAGCGCTCCCGTCCAATACCCAAAGACAAGTCCAAAAAGTAAGAATAGACAAACAGTTGATTGTATCCGATGTTGTGTGTTTGTGTGTTCTGCCTGGGAGATGAAATCGCATAATGCAGGAGGGTTATTGTTGCTCCTCTCACAGTCTCAGAGATTCATCGGAAGACGGCAGAGTTTGATCGAGGATGCGCGGAAGGAGAGAGAAGCTGCCGCGGCAGCGGCGGAAGCAGCGGAGGCCACCGAGCAGATCGTGTTTGAGGAGGAGGACGGAAAAGCGCTGCTGAACATCTTCTTCACTTTGAGGAACTCGAAAGCACCTGCGCTGTCTAAGACACTCAAAGTCTTCGAGGTACGAGGCAGATTAATTTGAGACTTAAAAATGGAACTCAATGCGACTTTTCTTTTAGCTTGAGTTGTATAGAAGTTCAAATGTAATTCATATATTAGCTAGGGCTCTTATATGAGCGATGTGTGTTAAAGCCTTCCACGCTATTTCAATCAGACTTGAATCAAGGTTTCTCAAGATAAAAATAAAATTTTGTACTTAAATAAATAAATAAGAAAAAAAAAATAAAACAAATTTAAATTCAACCAGAAATAACAAATCTGGCAGTTCTTGTGTGTGAGCAATTTATAAAGACTTTTTGAATGATACGTTATCCACAAATGTATCTCAGATATATATTACACAATTATATATAATAAATCTACAATTTTTATACAACTTTTTTTTAATAAACATATATAAAAGTTTGGAAGTAAAATATGCAACAACCGTGTATATATATCTATATCTATATCTATCTATATATATATATATATATATATATATATATATATATATATATATATATATATATATATATATATATATATATATAAATATATATATATATAGATAGATATAGATATAGATATATATGATATATCATGATATATCATGATATATGATATATATATGATATATATATAATGAAATCCATGATATACATATATCATGATATATCTTGATATATATATAATGAAATCCATGATATATATATATATATATATATATATATATATATATATATATATATATATATATATATATATATATTTACAATTATATATTTACAATTTATACAGGGTATTGAGGTGAGTCTGAAAGCCAGCTTTCACTACGCACCGGGACGCAGAATTATTTGCATTTATGAGTCCAGTTTGTTTAATAAAGAGGAGAAATGTATGCAAAAAAATCACCATTGTACAATGGAGTTGTGAATACTGTGGAGTAATCATGGTACATCCATGCCTCATAAGTGTGCTGACTGTATTTCAGACATTTGAAGCCAAAATTCACCACTTGGAAACTCGACCATCTAGAAAGTTGAGGGAGAACCTTCAGGGCCTGGAGTACTTTGTGCGCTGTGAGCTGCACCTCTCAGATGTCAGTACTCTGGTCAGCTCTATCAGGAGAAATGCAGAGGATGTCAAAACCACCAAAGAAGTTAAATGTAATCATATATTTTTACTTCAGAGATCATCTGTGTAAAAATCGGCTGTTTTGCTCAAATAAGAACCACAAAGTATCATTAAATTTTTATGTTTTCTTTCTACTTCTTCCGTACCAGTTCACTGGTTCCCAAAGAAAATAGCAGATCTGGATAGATGCCATCATCTGGTCACAAAATTTGATCCAGACCTAGATGAAGATCATCCTGTAAGTAATGCATTAGCCATGAGCAAGGAAGCAGGAATACACTTCACAGTACCAGGGGCTGTTGTGATTTTGTGCCATTATGTCATAACGCAGACAGTCTGACCAGTGTTTTTGATATATTTGATTTGACCAGGGATACAGAGACCCTGCCTACAGACAGAGAAGAAAGCTGATCGGGGACATTGCTTTCACATACAAACAGTGAGAAAAAGCAGTTTAACCTCGCAGACAGAGATGAGCAGAAATACTTTGAGATTTTCTGACAAATGTGTATATACCTGTGTCTGCAGTGGGCAACCAATTCCCAGAGTGGAGTACACAGAAGAGGAGATTAGCACATGGTAAGAATTTACAAAGTAAAAATGGTTGAAATTACAAACATGTGTTTTTTCCACATTCATTCTTCCACAGAGTAAATTCAATCTTGCTTCTAAGAAGTTAAATCTTTTACTGTGGCAGTTGTTGATATGCGTAACGTTTGGGGCATGTTGTTGCGCAACACCCCCCCCCTCCTTTCTGTCTCTACTCTCTCACTCTCTGCTTCCTCTTCTGAGAGGGGAGATGTGCTACCAGCTCTCCATCTAACGGGTTAATTGAGTTTCCTAAATCTGCCGGGATTTACCCTGTCCAGAACTGAAGTAAACTCTGTTTAAGCTGGTTTCGAGAAACGATTCACCTGATTTTTAACGGCCTACATCCAGGTGTCTCACCCTTCTTCCCTCTGTGAATTAGCCAGACTGAGCAGCCTACAGCCAACTAGTTTCACAGAGCACACCTGTTAACGGTCGCTCGTTCTCTATTTCACAACTTGCATTTGTTATTGAACCAGGTAGGTTTTAGTGACTCGGGCGAGTCCCAAGGATGTTGTTTTAAATTTGGGCTACCAGCAACCTATAAAACATTTTCCACCTCTTCCTCTCCAGAATCAAACATCACAGCTATTTTACAACCATCAAAGAACTTTAAGGTGACTCATTAACTGAATGTCCACAACATCTTTTAGATTTTCTTTATGCTAAATATTTTATTAGTAAGGCATTTTTGCAAGGGTCAGTACAGCTTAATTCAGTAGCAGAAATAATCAAATAAGTAAAATCAATCATCTAGTCTGTCTTTCCCTACTGCTGATACTAAGAACTAAAAAAAAAGAGAACCTTTGAGAGAGACGGACGGAGTTTGGTGTTTCGAACCCCAGACCTGGCACGATGATGAAGAAGGTGCTGCAGCAGGAGGAAGACGCCGATCGATGAAGGCAGGGATCTCTGTAGGTCTGATGATGAAGAAGGTGTTGCAGCAGGAGGAAGATGTTGATCAGCGAAGGCAGGAATCTCTGTAGGTCTGATGAGCCTCCTCTCCGCATGGATGGTGAGGTCACACAGGACTTGGTGCTGGCAGGAAGGAAGGCACCAGTTCTTCTTCTTTGTCTTTGCCTTTGTCTTCATCTTTGTCTTTGGGGTCTGAACCCAGCCGATGAGAGAAGTGCGATTTGAAGCCACAGGTTGTGGGGCTGACGGGTTGGTCCCCATGGCCGGACAGTCTTCGGCTCCGTGGCCCCGGCTCTTCTTCAGCTGCAGAGTTCTTTGTCCATCTCTTGGCTCGAAGCTGCCCGGAGGATCCAACGAACGGTTCCTCTTTTGCACTCACCTTTTATAGGGTTTCTGACTGCTTAGACAGATGATCTCATATCCATCACTGTCTTACAGACATTTCCTGATGTCTGTGCTAATGTCTCAGGGTTGCTCAACCTCCTATGTCCATTGCCTGCACAACCTTTCACCTACTCTCTAAATAAGGCGTTGATCATCTCTGCTCTCCTGTTAGTTCCTTGCCTTTCACCTTTCACCTACTCTCTACCTCCAACATATCAGTGATGTTTAATTGCAGTTACACCTTTTACACCATTTCAAATTCAATGTCAAAATCACATTTATATCACATTTATTTTCTTTAGCTTCTCTGATCTAGCATTCATTTATAATTTTATAACCATAACTTATATCACATTTATTTTCTTCAGCTTCTCTGATTTATCATTCATTTATGATTTTATAACCATAACTTATTAATTATACTTATTATAATCTTAATGTGAGTTATTACAGATGTTTTTCTGAAAAGAAACCAAGAATAATCCATGATTCTAATTATTTGATGCCAAAGTTACAGTTACTTGTTTTTCTTGTAACTGTTCCCACAAATGTTCGTGTAAATATTATTACAAGTAAACCAATATTAATATAAGTATTTTACTTTGAATCTTATCAAATTACTCAAAATGTTTTAGATTTCATTCTTTAAAACTTTCATGATTTAAAATAAGAAATAGTCTCAGCTATTTTTTATAAATCTGCAGGCTGGAACTTACTTCCTCTTTTTCCAGGAAACCTGCTTTTCCTGTTTAATGACTCTTTCTGACTGACTATGATTTCTTATGATTAGATAGAAAAAAGTAGAATTAAAGCAAAGTTTGCATGAGACAAAAACAACACACACAACCAGATTTATTTTATTGACACTTAAGTCTACTGTTGGGCCTAGATATCACTTGAGTGATTCATTTTAAAGATAACTTTATTTATTATTACTGTTAAACTAACTTTATTGACACTTAAGTCTACTGTTGGGCCTTGATGTCACTTGAGTGATTCATTTTAAAGATAACTTTATTTATTATTACTGTTAAACTAAAATCTCCAGCATGGGGAAGTGGGATGAGCTCGGATTTTCTTGACACCCCCTCCACGAGGTCAGACCTTTCACATGCTGGGAGTCCATCACCCTCCTGCAGTTCGCCGTCCTCATCCCCTGGAAAGAGAAGATGTTCGTCTGGGATGTGAAGATGCAGATTCTTCATCCTCAGTTGTCACAGAGGGCTCAGTGTAGTCATCAAAACTCCACTTCTCTTGACACCCCCTCCTTGGAGTTTTGATTTCCCCCATGAGGTGATGAATGTCGAAGAAAACTTGGATCGCTTTGATTCTTCTACAGGAACCTTCGCTGGATGAACTGTCAGTTCTTCAGGATGTGGGATGGTTCTTTAGGGAAGATGGGCTGAGACAGAAGGCCTCAAACAAAAAAAAAAAAATTCTGGCTGTTCAGCAGAGCAAAGCAAAAAGCATAAGCATCATGACGCTTTATCCGTAATCATGATCCTTTTCCATTTTAATCCATCAGGTTGTGACAGGAGTTCTTCTTTAGCATAATCCAATTTCTTCACGGCCCTCCCAGTCCAAAGCCTTGAAGTTGTTCTTTGAACGGCAACCTTCCTGTAATAGTGGCCAGTCTACTGTAGGATGGCATGGTGCTTGATTCTCTGGCCATCTTCTCGTAATGTTCTGGTTCGCTGTAGCTAAGAACTGGCTTGAGCACTGCTTCCTCATGGACCCCTTTCTTCATCAGTAGTACTGTTGAAGTTCAGTACTTGCTTTACAAAAACTCGGGCGTTGAATCTCTGCTTGATCACCGTAGTTGCAGGCCGATCTTGAGCTTTAATCCAAACTCTCTGCCCTGCTTTCAGTGACACTTTGAGCTGCAACTTCCCTTTTTCTTCTCTGAGCAAAAAGGAAAAGTGTCTTCGCCTCCCTGCTTTCTGTGACGTGAACGGAGTTCCTCTGCAGGGGAAGACCTGCTCTTCTAGCAGTTGTCACTGTGTCCATCAGCACCAAGAGGTACTTCTCACCTCTCTTTCCTGTTGTCCCCATTGGCTCTGCTACATCCATGCAGACTGAACCCCATGGGACTGTGCTCTTGATGAACAAACCTTCCATCCGCTGTCCTGGGTGCCCTGGGTAGCTGTGCAGAAAGTTGATGCAGTTCTGTTGAGGTCTCCTCCTTTTCCAAACGATCTGGACGGCCGGCTTCCTCCGGTTTCTTCCCCAGATTTTCCTCCTCGAAGTGATCATCCATCACTCCGTCTCTCTGTCGGTTCGAGTTGTCTATCCCCCAAAGCCTCTCTTTGCGCTCTTGAGCAGGGATGGGTCTAGACTATGTTGGCTACTAGCTTCACTGTCTGGATCCGGTCATTTATCCTCAGTAGAAGCTTTCCCTCACCTGTATGCTATACAGTTACTGCGAGGGTTGTGACTGATGGCCTTATCAGTCACCACTAACTCTTTTCCCTAAGAGTTAGTAACCCAAGTGAGCTATTCAGAGTCTCACATCTGTTTTCACTGACTTGGTATCTTTGGGGCCCGCCTACTCAGTTGTGCGCCGCCCCACGTTGGGCGCCACTTGTTGTTGCGCAACACCCCCCCCCTCCTTTCTGTCTCTACTCTCTCACTCTCTGCTTCCTCTTCTGAGAGGGGAGATGTGCTACCAGCTCTCCATCTAACGGGTTAATTGAGTTTCCTAAATCTGCCGGGATTTACCCTGTCCAGAACTGAAGTAAACTCTGTTTAAGCTGGTTTCGAGAAACGATTCACCTGATTTTTAACGGCCTACATCCAGGTGTCTCACCCTTCTTCCCTCTGTGAATTAGCCAGACTGAGCAGCCTACAGCCAACTAGTTTCACAGAGCACACCTGTTAACGGTCGCTCGTTCTCTATTTCACAACTTGCATTTGTTATTGAACCAGGTAGGTTTTAGTGACTCGGGCGAGTCCCAAGGATGTTGTTTTAAATTTGGGCTACCAGCAACCTATAAAACATTTTCCACCTCTTCCTCTCCAGAATCAAACATCACAGCTATTTTACAACCATCAAAGAACTTTAAGGTGACTCATTAACTGAATGTCCACAACATCTTTTAGATTTTCTTTATGCTAAATATTTTATTAGTAAGGCATTTTTGCAAGGGTCAGTACAGCTTAATTCAGTAGCAGAAATAATCAAATAAGTAAAATCAATCATCTAGTCTGTCTTTCCCTACTGCTGATACTAAGAACTAAAAAAAAGAGAACCTTTGAGAGAGACGGACGGAGTTTGGTGTTTCGAACCCCAGACCTGGCACGATGATGAAGAAGGTGCTGCAGCAGGAGGAAGACGCCGATCGATGAAGGCAGGGATCTCTGTAGGTCTGATGATGAAGAAGGTGTTGCAGCAGGAGGAAGATGTTGATCAGCGAAGGCAGGAATCTCTGTAGGTCTGATGAGCCTCCTCTCCGCATGGATGGTGAGGTCACACAGGACTTGGTGCTGGCAGGAAGGAAGGCACCAGTTCTTCTTCTTTGTCTTTGCCTTTGTCTTCATCTTTGTCTTTGGGGTCTGAACCCAGCCGATGAGAGAAGTGCGATTTGAAGCCACAGGTTGTGGGGCTGACGGGTTGGTCCCCATGGCCGGACAGTCTTCGGCTCCGTGGCCCCGGCTCTTCTTCAGCTGCAGAGTTCTTTGTCCATCTCGATCTTGGCTCGAAGCTGCCCGGAGGATCCAACGAACGGTTCCTCTTTTGCACTCACCTTTTATAGGGTTTCTGACTGCTTAGACAGATGATCTCATATCCATCACTGTCTTACAGACATTTCCTGATGTCTGTGCTAATGTCTCAGGGTTGCTCAACCTCCTATGTCCATTGCCTGCACAACCTTTCACCTACTCTCTAAATAAGGCGTTGATCATCTCTGCTCTCCTGTTAGTTCCTTGCCTTTCACCTTTCACCTACTCTCTACCTCCAACATATCAGTGATGTTTAATTGCAGTTACACCTTTTACACCATTTCAAATTCAATGTCAAAATCACATTTATATCACATTTATTTTCTTTAGCTTCTCTGATCTAGCATTCATTTATAATTTTATAACCATAACTTATATCACATTTATTTTCTTCAGCTTCTCTGATTTATCATTCATTTATGATTTTATAACCATAACTTATTAATTATACTTATTATAATCTTAATGTGAGTTATTACAGATGTTTTTCTGAAAAGAAACCAAGAATAATCCATGATTCTAATTATTTGATGCCAAAGTTACAGTTACTTGTTTTTCTTGTAACTGTTCCCACAAATGTTCGTGTAAATATTATTACAAGTAAACCAATATTAATATAAGTATTTTACTTTGAATCTTATCAAATTACTCAAAATGTTTTAGATTTCATTCTTTAAAACTTTCATGATTTAAAATAAGAAATAGTCTCAGCTATTTTTTATAAATCTGCAGGCTGGAACTTACTTCCTCTTTTTCCAGGAAACCTGCTTTTCCTGTTTAATGACTCTTTCTGACTGACTATGATTTCTTATGATTAGATAGAAAAAAGTAGAATTAAAGCAAAGTTTGCATGAGACAAAAACAACACACACAACCAGATTTATTTTATTGACACTTAAGTCTACTGTTGGGCCTAGATATCACTTGAGTGATTCATTTTAAAGATAACTTTATTTATTATTACTGTTAAACTAACTTTATTGACACTTAAGTCTACTGTTGGGCCTTGATGTCACTTGAGTGATTCATTTTAAAGATAACTTTATTTATTATTACTGTTAAACTAAAATCTCCAGCATGGGGAAGTGGGATGAGCTCGGATTTTCTTGACAGGCACCAAGAGGTGAAAAATCAACCAAATAAAACAAAACAATAAAAACTTACCCCAAGCTACTTTTGCATAGCTTATTTGAATGTTAAGTCAATGGGAGTGGGTGTCCCCTGTGGTGTGCAGAGTGTAGGCACTAAAACGAATTTGATAACACTGCAGTTGATGTAATTTGCAGCTCATGGGTTAGTGCTACAAAAAGGGATTTTTCTGTGTTTAATCAGGAGTCTGAACCGTGTTTGGCCTTTTATAGTTCAATAAGTTAAATTTTTTAAATTGATGATTCTCCACTGAACAACATTCTTTGAGACAATTTAGATTTTTTAAAAGCACTATAAGAGAAAATGTGACATTTATATGTTTTGTTTTTTTTTTAGATTAGGATTACCTTAGAACTGGAAAGATACCAAAAGCACATTATGTACTCTAGGCTATCTACCTACCTATCTGTCTCAATATTAGGTTAGTAACAGTTTTTAATGTTTCTGATAAGTTACAGAGTTAAACATTTTTCAGACTTAATCTGGATACGAGAGTCGTAGGATTTGGGGCAGCAGAAGGATTACACCACGGTATAGAATTGCTAGTGATCATAAATAAAATAAAATCAGATTTTTGTGCAAAATATTATGAATTCTCCAGTAAATGATGCACAGCCAGAGGGCAGTAGAGGAGCATTCAGTTTACAGTAGCCTGGGTGTGTCTCACAATAAACAATGTAATCAGTTCTTCACAGTTTCTTAATATCTTGCTGTGGTTCTGCCTATGAATGCCAGAATTCAGTTTTTTATGCAGAATGTTAAACTGAAGAAAATGAGTAGGGTTCCTTATTTTACCTTTTAGTGTTCATAATGTTATGTGGATTGATTGATTTATGGATATAAAAAGTTATTAAACCAACTATATTAGGCACAAATTCAATATTTTATTTTTTTTATTGTTAGACATCTCCAGATACTGAAACATTTTTGTAACAGAAAAGTATACTGTAAAAGTATGTTTAAGATCAGCATAGTACCAGTATTGCTACAGATTTAGTTAGTGACACATGGCATTTCTAGTAACTAAAAAATAGACAACTAATTTGTCCTCATTGTGAAAGCAATGCTTAAGAAATCATGTCCTTAGTAATTCGTGATATTTGCAAAAGTTCTGATTGCTACATGCAAGTGTCATGTTGTGAGGAATCCCTTTAACACACATGCAGAATCGGACACGGACAATTGAGATAGTTTAAGAAGATTTATTTTACAGGTTCTGATAAAGGTTCTGATAAAGGTTCATAACAGGACGGCTCCTGAGGATGAGAGGGGAAGATTGGCAACAGAAAAGTTGATGATGAGATATGTTAGTTCTTGTTTTCGGAAAGGAGACCTGAGAAAGGGGAGATTTCTTATGGAGTTCTGGTGGATATGAGGCTCGGGGAAGAGGTGTGATCCTGAGTGGGGTTAACAGCGGTGGATTCAGGGGTAGAGCGGCTCGGAGGAGAGCGGGCAGGCAGGAGCGTCTTGGCAGATCTGCTGCAGGAGGACAACCAGGAATGAGCGAGTCTGGATAGCTTCAAACAGGAAACAAAGAGGTGTTAAATCATTAAAACTCGGAGGACGGGTAACCGATAAACACAAAGGAGACGTAGTGAATTCAGTTCAGGAACTCGAACCATAGAACATTGATTAGACGTGGAAGACTTGTTAATATCATACTGAGGTTGATAGTCAGGCGCTGAATGGTTGTTTGTCCGGTAGTACCTTATAAACAACAACAGACCAGAAAAAGATGATTCTTTACAGGTGTGCTAGCAGCACCTGGCTTCTGAGCCCCCCTGCAGAGATTCTCTAAAGGAAACTCACACCAGCCACACAGAACAGGATCACAACAGTAAGAGTCTCACACTAAAGAGGGACTGGCAGCAAGATACAGGCTGTGTTTGGAGAATTTTTGTGAACTCACACCAGCAGGTGGCAGTGACTCAGTGGAATGTAATGAAACAACTAATTCTAAACTTGGCCCCAAGTTATTTGAGAAAGAAACTTGTTCTTGAATAGCTGTAGATACTCCTGTTCATAAAAGGATTTAACACAGTGCTAAAGATAATAAAAATATGAAGGAAACGTAAGTCTGATCGAGTCAGAAGTAAATTCAGTGTAAATTTTTTAACCAGTTTGACCACATTTTCAGTCTTCAGTTAGAATCCTCACTTTTAAAGCAAAGAAGCTTTAGGAAACTGAGGTCTCACTTTGTTTTATTTCATTTAGGCGTCAAGTCTATTCGACCCTTAGAGACTTGTACATCACCCACGCCTGCAAAGAACACCTCGAGGCCTTTCGTCTGCTGGAGAAGCACTGCGGCTACAGTCCAGACAACATTCCCCAGTTGGAAGACGTGTCACGCTTCCTTAAAGGTATCATCTGAATGTAATCTATGAAAGGAATGAACCCTAAGCACAGATGTTGTGTGATTCCACAGTCTTGGTGTGTTTATAAAATGTTTTGAACTGACGCAGAACACACAGGGTTTCAGCTGCGTCCGGTGGCAGGCCTGCTCTCAGCCAGAGACTTTCTGGCAAGTCTGGCATATCGCGTGTTCCAGTGCACCCAGTACATCCGACATGCTTCTTCCCCTAACCACTCCCCAGAACCGTGAGTATTAATGTGATTCTATTGGGGCACAAAGTTAAAACTAGCTGTACATACTATATAAAATTCACACAGTACCTTTATTTTCCTACTGTCTGATATTTAAGACTGTTACTTCCTTTTTATGTTGGTTAGGATTACCAAAGGTATTTGCCAAATGCCAAAATTATAATTGTCTTTCAGACAATTCTGTATTACTTTGGTTAAATTTCGAAGCTGGTATATGCTAAAATAACTATGCTCTGAAAAGCTTTAGGAAAATGACAAGTCCTTCCTACATGGACTGAAAAGTCTCTCAGATAGGAAAAAGCCATTCTCCAAAAGCAACATAAAAAGCCACATCCATCTTGCAAATGCACATTTGGGTAAAAACTTCTTTGGAGTCATGTTCCATGGTTGGATGAGACTAAAACTGAAGGTTGACCAGAGTGGCCTATATTTGGAATAAAACTGAGAAGCTTGTATGACTGAGAACACCAACCACAAACGTGAAGTATGATGGTGGCAGCATCATATTGTGTAGGTGTTTTCCTGCAGGGGAAACTTGTGCCCTTTGCAAATGGGTTGACATCATGGAGAATGAACATTATGTGGGAAATATTGCAGCAGCGTCTCCAGACATCAGCCAGGAAGTTAAAGCTCGCAACAAATGGGTCAAATTAGATACAAATTGGCTTATAGACTGAACAAAGTCAATGTTTTGTTCTGATTTTAACACTCTAAGATTTGTGGGCAAAGCTCAAAGGATGAGTGCTTAAAAGGCATCTTGTTAACCCGACTTAGGTATACCCACTCTTTCCATTCTTTCCCGATGAATAGTCTAAATATTCCAGCAAACTAATCTGAGAAGTGTCAGAGTTTTGTAAATACTTATCTCATGAATAAGTTGTTTGTCTCTCTACTCTAAGCTGGAAACAGGATGAGGTGGACCATCCTGTTCTTGGAGAAACCGGTTTCAGCTAGTTCAGAGAGACCCTTCTACTCCTTATCTTTAAGTTTCTGTTTTATGACTGACCCCCACCCCTCTTTGAATAAAACCAGGCTGCTGCAGGGGGACAAGTTGGAGTTGTCCTGAGGCACCACTGAGACTCTTCCCCCTTTGAAAAGGCTGAAGTGATACTACTCTCTGTGTGGTTCTTCATATGTACAGGTTAAAATACCCAACAAGAAGCTTCTACGAAATCTCTCCTAAATTAAATAAGATTTGAAAACATCTCTAAAAATATATTGTTCATTATTCTAGCATAGCAAATAGAACATATTTTGGTAATCCTGCCTGATCTAAAACCAATAAAGCTTGGTCTGATTTAATGTCAGAGAAAACTATTGGTTATGGGCCTTTTTATACGGTCTGAGGTGTTCATTTTTCATTGAGGTGCAGATTATGTTATAATTTCGGTGCTTGACGAAATGAATGTTGGATCAGCAAATGATACAACAGTAAACACAAAATGCAGAGCAAAGTGTAGAACTGCCGTTTTTGCATCAAATAAGTCAGTTAAAATTATTTAGCTGAGTTCATTTTTAATAAAGTTCCATGCAAATTATTTGTCAAGGAATAAATGAGAAAACTTCCTTTTGCTTCTACAGTTTTCCTACTTGTTTGATAGTAAATTACATTTTTGTTTTGTTTTGTTTTCTGTCTAACTCTATTGATCAAAGTACCTGATCAAACTCTATTGTTTTTGCCACTACATGCATCACCAGCATTCAGTGAAAGTAATCTAGGTATGATTCCTCAGAATTTTTCTTTGTATGTTCAAAGTTGAGTTTGTCTTTATTTTCAGGGACTGTGTCCATGAACTCCTGGGCCATGTCCCCATGTTGGCTGATCGCACTTTTGCCCAGTTTTCACAGGTTAGAGTCCAACGGATTTCAGAATATTTTCTACAGTGAGGAGCGTTAATGTTTCATGACGTTTTTTGGTTTTGTTCTGCAGAACCTTGGTCTGGCATCACTAGGGGCATCAGATGAAGACATAGAAAAACTATCTACAGTAAGACTCTTGTTCTGACTGCAACAAAATCACTGAAAAGACTGTGTTGAAGTTATAATGTTCTAATATGTGACACATATACAGTTAATGTTGTTAATATTGACACTGTTCTTTGTTGTTTCTCTCACCAGCTGTACTGGTTTACAGTTGAATATGGTCTCTGTAAGCAAAACGGTGAGGTTAAGGCTTATGGGGCTGGGCTGCTTTCTTCCTATGGGGAGCTTGTGGTACGTTCCAGCATATTTGTCTTTCTTTAAAAACAAGAAAACACAGCCATGTGAGCTCTCATGTAATTCATTTTCCTTGTCACCTTTCAGCATTCTCTCTCTGATGAACCAGAGGTGCGGGAGTTTGATCCAGAGGCTGCAGCATTGCAGCCCTATCAAGACCAGAACTACCAGCCAGTCTACTTTGTTTCAGAGAGCTTTCCAGATGCCAAGGAGAAGTTCAGGTACTTAGTTCTTTATTGAATTATACAGATATACAGGATCTTATGAAAGGAGAAGAAAGAAACAGGGAAGAAAAAGAACAAGAGGTTGTGTGAGGACAAGGTCAGAGAACAGCCAGCCAAGCCCGAGGCCACAAACTTTTGTAGGTCAGCCATAGCAGCCAGAAGACAGCTGTTACTAATATAGCCTTTCTTACCAAGGCAAAACTCTGCAGTTTTATTTGGCAAACAGATAATGTTGCTCTGCAAAACAAGTAGCTTCAGTGAGTGTTTTGATAGTCTTTAGTCTCCAGTGGGATACAGCAAATGACATAAGAACAAGGTGACGAGATGAGAAGATAGTCAGCATGGAGATGTTTGGAAAAACAAATAAAGTAGGACAAAGGATGTTTTTTTTAATCTACTTTGTATGGCAATGTTTTCTTATTCTTTTATAAAGTGCTTTCATGCACTGATATCTCACTTGATACTCTCACAAATTTTTACCAGAACATACGTAGCAGGTATCAAGCGTCCCTTCTCGGTGAGGTACGATCCGTACACATGCAGCGTCGAGGTCCTGGACAATCCTCTGAAGATCCAAGGCGGTCTGGAGGGTGTGAAAGATGAGATCAAGGTGCTGACTGATGCCCTCGCCGTCTTGTCATGACGGCCTCTGCCGGTTGTTTGCTTTCTCTACGCTGAGCTCTGCAGTGTCCAAAGTGTGACGAGACTAACGTGCGTATCTTTATGTGCTGTAAATCCAGTATGATGTTCAGTTGTTGCAGTTTGTGTGTGTAGGGAAAGGGCCAACACACACACTTCCTCCAGTGTGAATGCATTTGTGGAATAATGTACTGTGGTTCTACTTGACTGGAAAAATTCATGCTTTAACATGTAAAAGTGTTCATATGTACTAACACTGGAGCCACAATCAATGAGAGTTGTATTTCTGAATGTATTCAAAGAAAATGAAATAAATAATATAAATTATTTTAAAATCAAAGAAATGTAGCAGCTTAGTGGAGATTGTATTCCAAAGTGTATATTTTAGTCCTTTGTTTTACCAAAAATATATATTAAATATTGTAAGTGCTTCTTAAATGATTTATTTTTCTGCATTGAATAGGGGTTTTCACTTTAATTTGTCATATTGTCTGTGCTGTATTTGCCTCATTTGGTTTTACATGCATGATGAAAAAAAGTAAAAAAAAACGAAAAGAGGTACATCCAATAACAATTGCAAATAAACATTGTTAACTTACTGCTGTTAGTTTACTTGGGTTTTGCACTGTGTAAATTGTCAAAAAAATAATAATTTAAATAAATAAAATAAGACGTTCTCATCTACGTGCCACAAGAGGGAGCACTCCTACAGGTTGAAAATGTCTGATTGTAAAGTTTAAAGGTTTTACTATGGGGATTATCTGATGAAACAAAAGCCTTGTTCATTCATCCGGGCAAAACCCACAATATTCTGTTTTTCCAAAACTAATACTTTGTATTATGGTTTCCTTTTCTATACCGAATTATATGTCTGCACCTACACCATAAAACAAACTGTTAGAATTGAATTGCTTTTACATGAGATTTTAAGCAATATTCAAGTGTTCTAGATAAGTGTAATGGCTGAAGACAAATTAATTAGTTACATTCTAATTATTTTTTCTAAGTACTCATTTAATTACATTGTAACTGAAGAAGTGAAGAGTGGATAAATTACCATTCCTAATTTTTATTAAACAAATTTGTGATACAGGTATGGCTCAATAAATTAAAGTACATGAAAAGTTGAAACAGAAAATGTATTTATCGAATCTTAAGGATGGTTAAGCCAAAAAAAAAAAAGCTCATCCTAATGAGGTTGACTGGTTACAGACTGGCGTATTCAAACAATTAAATGGAAAGAAAAAGTGAAGTAGAGTGTTGTATATATATATTTTTAAGAACCTGAACTTCAGGCTTTCTTCATCTGTAAGCCTTAATTATCATCAAAACGACCAGAAATAAATGGTTGAAATATATCTCGCTGTCTGAAATTAATCTTTTTAAGCTGAATTACTGAAATAAGTTCAGCTTCTTATCATACTTTTGTACAATTCGTGATCATATCAGCCTTAAATTTTATGTTGGACACTATCAAAAGATAGCAGTCTACGCGAGAAACATCTTCCACAATTCTAAACAACTGTTGCAAGTTGCGAAAACATCAATTAAGTACCAAGTAATTTATTATGCTAAGAATATGAAATTTTAAAGACATTTGTTGTCAAAAAATGTACTCCCCTCGAAAGGTATTTTTTTTAGTGCACTCAAAGGATTGATAGATGGAGCTTTCTTGTTGGCTGCTCTTTGTGTCTGATCCTGTGACAAGACAATGCGACATTGAATTTCAAATGCATCGGCACTCTGCAGGATTTTGTCCGGACACATCACCTACTGCCCGGTCGAGAGCGAAATCAGATCCTGGATCAGCAGTTCAGCAGCATTTGTTGCTGATTTCAAGCCGCGAGACAAACAAACGGAGCTTCGCGATCTGGACCAGTAGGTGTCAGTCTGACTTTGGAGATGTCTACCTTTTTTTTTTTTTTTTTTTGCCGAATAAGACACTTGCATGTGGATCCCCCCCCCCCCCCCCCCCCCCCCTTGTAGATTCTCATTTACAAAATGATGTGATCTGCCTTGTTATCTATAAAGTTTAAGATATTTTCTTTGCACTAAAGCGGCTCCGCTTGATGAGTTAAAATCCTGGGATCTTGTTTAAAGGAAACTTGACTTGTTTGCTCTCTTTAATACCACAAATTTGGATTCTTATTTATTTAGACTCCCCTATGGCTCCAATTGATTATTGTTTTAGAGTCACTGCTGCATCCTGCCTCTGAGCATCAGCATCAGGACGGTAAACCACAGTCCAATCTTCCACTTTCCACGGTCAGACCACCTTTGACTCCCCCCTATTTACTTTTATATGCACACCTGAGTCAGAGGACAGCCCGCAGACTCTGTGCACAATGATTCCACTCAATCTTAATCTTAATTACAGCAGGGCGGAGACATTGACATTTTTCTTGGAGTCGCAGGAATTACGAACTATTCTCGTTCAGTCTGCGCCCTGTGTAAACAGTGTGATTGTAGGTTACAGAGCGTAAACGCAGAAAATGCCAGTGGAAGAGTTCCAAATTTGGCGACTCTCGCTCTCTCCCTCTTGTTCTTCCCTCTTTTGCGAGTTTTTTTTTTTCTTTCCTGTAAGCACTTTTCCAACATCTCTGGGCCGTTTTTTTTTTATCAAGAGGAGGAGCGAGGACGAGGATGGGTGTAAGGGGCGTGTTTTAGTATATAATAGTTCTCCCGGAGAAGTTTTGCCTGTCGCCTGGTCTTTGGGACAGCCTCTCACACATCATCTCTATTATAGCCAAACCAACTGGGAAACTAACTCACCTGCAATATCGCCTACCAAAATAACTCCCCGCGACTTTGACTACTCTGATGCCATCTGACATGGAAACCCAGCAAAGATCCGGACACCACTCACTTTGCCACACCTGCCGGAGAACGGAGAGCTGCAGGATGAAGGTAACTGGAGCACAGATAGTTTCAGATCCCCCCCGTTTGAGTCTTGAGAGGGCTCAGGCTTGCGGGAAGAGTGGATATTTGTTGCGGATGGTGGGGTAGTGGGTGGGGGGCACATAGATGCTTGATGGCATCAGTTTTCTGCGTTTTGAGCAAGCGGGATTTCTTGATTTGCATGCAGCAGGAGAAAGTTCAGGATGCACAAACTACAAAGAGAGCACGGGTTTTTATGCCACGACAAAAAAGCCAAGAAACGAAAGCTTTGGTTTTAATCTCCCCTGACCTGGATGGTGCGCCGTTCGCCGGACACGGGCGAAAGAACAGCTGGTCGCCTTGCCAGCAGACAGGGGGCGGTAGGTCTGAGGGTCATTGAGCTCACTCCGGGGTGAGCAAGGGGAAATTATATGCTGAGTCTGTCTTTTTGGGATAGTTAACTATCGAGCAGCCGGCCTTGCAACTTTCTGGGATGTAGAGGGAGAGGGGGGGCGGGGGGGGGGGGGGTGAGTTGTGTAAGAGAGTGAAAGCTTAGAGATACGGGCGATATTTTTTTTCCTTTAGAATAAGCACTTCTTCCAGGTGCCAAACACATGACAGCAGCTGATAAAAATCGGGTACTTGGTGTTTGAGTGTGCTTACTTGATTTCATTTGACTCGCAGAGCAGACTTTTTTTTCCCCCACGAGTTACTAGGTCAGTGCGTAAAACAGCTTTTAAGACTTTAATCTCTTACATTACAAAACAAAACATCTGGCTATGATTTTAGTTTTCATATAATGTTTTTTTTATTATCATAATAACGGATCACAAATCTGGCAGTTGTCCACATCTTATGTCTTTATGCTTTAATGTATGTGTGTGTGTGTGTGTGTGTGTGTTTTTTTTTCACCATTGCAGGTCAAGAAGATGTGCTCGACCAGCCGTGCGTTGCTCTTTGCGCTGGCTCTCACGCTCTACGTTGTGGAAATGGCCTCGGCAGAGACGTTGTGTGGGGGAGAGCTGGTGGATGCGCTGCAGTTTGTCTGCGAAGACAGAGGCTTCTATTTCAGTAGGTTCTTTTTTTTCTTCTTTCCTTTTCTTCAGGGCTGTGCAAGTTCCTCCAAAAACGGCCGGCGAAAATGTTGGTTTGCCGACTTTTTTGTTTTGTTTTGTTTTTTTAATTTAATCCCCCCCCCCCCCCCCCCCCCCCCTCTCTCGCCCCTTCCCTACTCTCTCTGTTGTTTCACATCTGTTTGGATAGCTGAGACTGTCTGTGGCTGCGTGGTATGCGTGTTTGCTATTTTTCTTTCTCACGCACTGACGCCCATGCAACACAAACACACACAATCACACGCAAGTCCGTGCGCGCAAACAGCGTCAGAAAGAAAGAGAGACAGAAGGAGAGAGAGAGAGAAAGAGAGAGATTGCAGCCAGCTGTGCCTCTCCAGGTCTGCTCTGCTGAGTCTGCTCGTACAGCCTGCACCTCTCATTGCATATGAAAGGGCCGGGCGGGCGAGCTGCGGAGGAACATACACGACCCCGGCGACACAATGGGCTGCTTGTTTATCAGTAAAGTAATAGCACCCCAAGAGGCATTACCAGTCACCTCAGCACCACTATTCCCAAGCCAGGAGACCACACTGATGAGCTGCGCGGAGAGAAAAAAATGGAATCACACACACACGCACACACACACACACACACGCACCCATACGCACACACACACACGCACACACACACACACCCACACCCACACACACACACACCCATAGAGAAAGAGAGAGAGGGAGATTGCTAATGATCGTCAGAAAAGATCGTCAACGTGATTTGATCATTTCTGATTGTTGCTTCCATTGTATTGATGGTGGGGCTGGCTGAATGGCTTTATGAGGAGCATTGCCGTTAATCCTCACTAGGATAAGCTTCTGTTTGCTCTGTCGCCAATGCATGTGATGTACATAAGATCCACTGAGACAAACTGGATTCATTTAGGCATGGAATGTTAACATTTGCCACATGGCTGGTTTTTAGACCTACTCGTGCTAAAATAAAATAAAAATATTTAGAATTGCAGTTATAATAAAGCTATTTGTTGGCTGTTGCCAAAGTTTGGCTGGGATTTTTCACAGGTCGTGAATCAGACTGTAGGGTCTTAAGATTATCTTTAGAAATCAAAGTGAACAGCAAAATAGAGCCTATAAGCACCTCTAACACAAAAAGCGGATGTTGTAAATTGATACAAATAATGCATTAGTTGTCAGTGTCATTTGCATTGTATTATACTTCTGTTTCACTGGCTGACTGTTTAACCCTGCATACTGAATCTTATATTTGGGATCACAAATCTCTTCTACTGATTATTTGTGTGTCAGAAGCTGGAAAGCGTTGGGACCAGTCAAATGTAAAACTTTATTATTCTTATAAGGGCTTAATGCATATAATAAATCAATGATGGTATTCAAGTGCATATTTTGCCCTGTGAGGAGGAACACAAGTATAGCAAGCTCATAAAGGCTGGTTTGTTTAGTCAGGCTGTCTACTTAGGTATCCAGTCTGCAGTCTGCTGGTTAACATGCCCACTGCAGTTCCAAAATGGCATCCACTCTGTGTGAAACGGTACATACTTCCAAACATCACGATTTGATGTTGATTTAAGCAAGCTGACCATCAGTGTGCAGCTGTAAGCCGTGTTCTGACAGAAAGTTTTGGTAGTGTTAAGCCTGGCTCAGATTAAACCTGAAGTTTATGTTGATAATGATAAACAGTCCAGCCAGGCTAAGCTGTGCAGACTCTCATTTTGCCTTTGGACAAATGAGCAGAATCTTGAGTTTATCCCAAAACTTTACTCAGTCATTCCTCTTTCTCCCTGAATGACCAGCTCTTCCTGTAATCAAATCTAGCTGTCCTTCTTGTGAGATCTCTCCAGTTTAGTGAGGGCTGCCAGGCTTCAGACAAGGCCTTTATTGATCATGTGAAATGTTACTTTGTGCAACGCCCTCACCTTTACCAGCTAAGTGTTGCATCTTCTTCTGTTGTGTTTTTGCCATTCTTACTTTCTGTTTATCCCCATTCATTGACAATTTGACAAAGCAGAAACAAAAATATTAGATTATTCTGAAGTATTTTCTAGCACTATCTCTGATTTCTGGTTCCTTTGAACATGGTGTTTACTTGAAACACTTTCATTTTGGGATGCCCAGATATGCTTAATCAGATTATCCCTTACAACCAAAAATATTTGTTGCTGTTCGTCACAGATTTCCTTTTATCCTCTTTTCTCCAAGGTCTGCTGCAATTGTTGAAGTAATCCTGCAAAAACAACCCCAATTCGTTACCGGAGCCCATGTGTGTTTTTTTCAGGCCTCAACCTTCGTTGCCTTTCTTACATTCCTACTTTGTTTCTCCTCAGGTAGGCCAAACAGCAGGAATAGCAATCATCGGCGCCCCCAGAACCGTGGGATTGTAGAGGAGTGTTGTTTCCGTAGCTGTGACCTCAACCTACTGGAGCAATACTGTGCCAAACCAGCCAAGTCCGAGAGGGACGTGTCGTCCTCCTCTATGCAGAGCATGCCCGTCATGCCCATCATGCCTACACTAAAGCAGGTGGGTCCAGAAGCAGCAACAACGAAAACAAAAACACAAAGGCTTGTCCAGGTATCTTATCTGCCCTTCCATCTCACCTGAAACACAGAGTGCAGACTGAAATCTACACAAAAACAGGTTTATCTTGTTACGTTTGCATTGCTAAGCAGTTGCAAAGTGCTGACCATTGTGGAAAACATTAGCACAGTCACAGTACATTTTATTCTAGAGATCACATTGTCAATAATCTCATGGTTAAGTGCCTGAGTGCTGATCTGGAACAAAAACAGCGTGTTATGATTTTCAAAGAACAGCAAGCTGTCTAAAAATATTCCAATCCAAAAACACCTATTACGGCTCGAAGAGCTTTATTGGAATATACTTGAAACGTGGAATAGCTTAAAGACTCAACTCCTGAAGGCATCTTCAAGGCTATCTTAAAATGCTTAGTACTTAAGATATGCGAAGAAAAAGCATAAATTATGCAGCTTTAAGATGCGAATTCTCTCTTTGACGGGAACCAAAAACAGGCTGCTGGGGAATTAGTTTGGACATGTCTCCAGTTTGTCTCAGTGGGGAGAGTTGATGGGTACAGCCTGCTCCAAGGGCCAGCTGTTCTTGGGGCTATTGAGCAGCTCTGTAGTGAATGGGGAGGGGTGGTAAACACTCTTCAAGTGGCAGGACCAAAACAAGCTATTCACATGGAGCGCTGGCTACTCACGCATAAATCCCAGCTAGCTCAGCTGCCAGGGCTCCCACTTGTCTCAATCTCTGGTGCTCACAACAACACCTACAACTGTTTCTCAGCATTAGCATAGATGTTCTAAAATGAGCTTCCTTTGTTTGAATGATAGCATGCAGCTCACATGTATATGACGGAGAGTGACCGCCTTTCCTTTGTTACCGTATGCTAAAAAGCCCAAGCACTTATTGACAGTTTCTCTCACTTGAGGAAGCCAAAACAAGGGCAGGCTGGAGGCGAGGCGAGGTTGTTTTGACGTTCAGCTCCATAAGAATGACATTTGATTTCCATTTTAGCGGTCCAAACAATGACCGAATGTTTTCGGGTAATAAACAAGGCTTTCCTCCATTGTAACAAGCACTTGAGCAGTCATCTTATCTCCACTAATGAACTGACTTCCTCCTCTCCCTTTTTCCTCCTGCACGCCACAATAGGAAGCTGCAAGGAAGCCGCATGTGACCATGAAGTATCCCAAATCTGGCTATGAGTTGTGGGATAAGAACGCGGCCCGGCGGCTCCGGAGGGGTGTCCCTGCCATCCTGAGGGCCAAAAAGTTTCGGAGGCAGGCAGAAAAGATTAAAGCCAAGGAGCAGGCCATCTTCCACCGGTCCTTGATCAACCTTCCCAGCAAACTGCCCCCGGTGTTGCACACCACGGACAACTTTGTCAACCACAAGTGAGCCCGCTGCCAGCCCTTTTGCACAGACAAGAGTATGAGGGTGACAAAAAAAGACTAGGGGATTATAGCTTTGTCTCTGACGTCATTTCTGTGGCAGTCCTCTTTGACCTCCCCTGCCCTGTCCGGGCCCACCAGTCCCTCCCCACTGCTCTTGTCCAGTACGTCTTGAACCCCTGGCCCTTTCCTAATGCCCTCGAACACCCTTCCACCTAAACCTCAGCCACCCTCCTCTGGCATACGAACATGCCTTCACAATCTTCCTGCCCCCTCTTCGCTCCCCTCCTCTTTCAGTCACCGATACAAAAGGAACAAACACAAGAGTTGAACAGAACTCTAACAATTCAGCTGAATGCAATTCAGGTGGATCCCCGAGCAAAAAGAGAAGTAAAAGGCAAGGGGAGGGAGAAGGAAGATGAAAGAGATCTCTGTTTGCAAGTGTCAAGAGGACACCTATCATAATGGGTTTTTTTCCTTTTCTTATCCCGGTGGAAGACAACTGAAAGTGAAGAACGACTTGCATGAAAGAATCCATTCCACATCATTTTTTTTTATTTTTCCTGAGGCAAAAGAAAACCTCTCTTAGTTCTTTTTTTTCTCTATTAGTTTGCACCTCTTCCTATAAAGGGACTTCCACACTGTAAGGAATTATTTTGCAAAATTAGATTCCTGTTCCAGCACCTTTTTTGATCACAAACAAAAAGCAGAAAAGAGTCTGCAGAATTGCACATTGCCACGGATTACGTCAAAGTAAAGAAAAAAAAGGCACTATTTTTTTATGAACAATGAACGTGTAGCTTAAAAAATAAATGTCATGGTGCTAGCTTTGGGAATGGACTCAAAGAAGAGGTTGAAAGCATGTTTTTGTTTTCCTTTTTTTGAATGAATATTAAACTTTCCGTTTTAAGGAAAGTGTGACTTTAAAATAAAGAAAGGAAAATAAAGGATATGGGGGAGCTCCTGGCAGTGGCGCTGTCAAAAAGGGGGGAAGAGTCACTGAGGAAAAAAAACGGGCTGTGTTGGCATCTCGGCTCATGGCGAGTTCTAGTGGCTGCTCATTATTAGTTCGCCAGCATTCGCAGCATGGAGAGGTGGCCCCAGACTCGGTTCTTGGTTCTCCTGTCCCTCTGACGCTGCTGGACAACATGGAGCACAACCTTGGACACACGTGGGACACCGTGGACCCTCTGGACTATAGCTGTGAGACAGTACTTCCTGTTTGCCATGCTTTTGCAGACTGCTTCCACAGGAACTGACACGGCATGGACAAAGAACAAAGTGGGATGATAATAATAATGGTTATATTTTATTTTGTCTTTTTTCATATCAATGTCTCATTGAAAAAAAAAAAAAGGAAAACCCTGTTCAGTTTCTGGTACCGTGACATTCCTGTTTTTCCAAGTTAGGCATTTTAAATTTTTTTGGTTTGTTTTCATGGTTATTGTTATTATATCATTTTACAGTTTAAAAGAAAGGCACAAAATGTTAATTCAAAGGGAAAAAAACAGCAATATTGTCAACTAACATTTTTATTTTATATCAGTAGTATTCACCTGCTTTTGCCTGAAAACAAATACTTGAAAATACAGTATATATATCTATGTATGTATAAATGCATATAAGGATATATATAGATATATAAATAGAAATATAATTAGTTTCCAGGGATGTTATTTTCCTTTTAGTCTGAGCTGTATCTTGCATAATGAGCCGCCAAGCTTTTGTGTTTCTTTTTTTTTTTGTTTGTTGAAATACAAATAAGGGCACTGTATAAAGGCATTATTTATTTTGTTATAAAATATATTTGAAGAAAATTGGTCCAAATAATATACGTAGCACTGATGCTCAACTGACAGATTTATTTTGTATGATCTCTGTTTTTCCAATTGGAGTTGTAAGGCTTTTTTGTAGATGCTTTGTACCAAAAATAATGTCATTTTCTTTTTTTTTTTCCTCATTTTGAAGTAGTTACCATAAATTAATTTTTTTTTTTTTAACAGCAGCATATAGCGTGGATTGATTTAGGCGTAACGTTTCACAGAAATAGGCACATATACTCTTAAATAGGACGGTCGGCATGGATTTCCAGAAGCGTCTGTGTGGGAGCTTCTTCCTTTTTTCCCCCGATTATTGGTTAATGTTGATTGTAAATCAAACCCACTATGTTTTTGAAGCCACTTTAGTATTGATGACCAGATGTAATTAAATGGGAAAGACATCCAATGATCTTGTGAGGACCGTCTTTTTGGTTTAACTTACATGTGACTCAGAGAAGTCATTGTATTGATGCCCTGATGATGTCACGGTGATGAAAGCAACAAATGAGTGTGAACTAGAGGACACTGTCTGTCAAATAGAAATTCTCTGTCTGTCTGTCTGTCTGTCTGTCTATGTCATTTTCTCCATGGCGTTGGAACGTGTTGGGTTACATTCACTCCTCATAATCCCACTAATGCATCCATTATGCATTCGATGAAGGGCTATCACTCTGAAGCATTTCTGATGCATTCAGGCTAAGATGTTGAGATGCTGCTGAGTTAAAGTAATAATCTCCTTCTTGTTGCTACCCTTATCTGGTCATGATGCCGCTTTCCTCTGTTGACAAACCACTGACGGGGGCCACGTTAGTAACAAAAATAAGTAAACGACATATATTTGTGCTACAATAGTTTTCACCTCCTCTCCTCGTCTGGGTCAAACGGCCCGCCTTGGAATTGAGACTAAATGGATGCTCGCCATAAAGTACTGTGGCGTAGAGTGGAGAGAACACTTTACGTCTTATTTCTGTTTGAGAGATCTGAGTGTCTGATTATATTTTACTTCAGTTGTGCAACAAAAGCAGGCAGTGCAATTATAATAAATGTTATATTATTATTATTATATTTTATATTTTTCCTGCTAGGACTGCATTCATTCACTATTGTAATGTTCAAACAGGCTACTCTAGTGTTGTTATGAATGGCGTGAAAGACAACCACTTCTTCTTTTCGCTGAATATGAAGAGATGACTCACAGAGCGAAGGCAACATTTGTCTGTCAGTAGCTCATTCAAGCCTGTGTATTTTATTGATTTAATCTCTGCACGCTAGATCGTCCGAAATGCACAATTCATGTACTTTCATTTTTAATATCAATAAAAAAAACATTTTATCAAACATACTTGTGGCTAAAGAATTTACTATGTGTTTTTTTTTTTTCATGTTTGATGTGTGTTTTCAGCTTGAAGTTTGTGGTGAGCCTCAGGGGAACTTCTGAGATATTTTTATATCGCTTAAGACTTTGAGCACTGTTTAAATGATTTGTTACATTTTGAGATGTCACAAAGAATCTCCGGCTGGTTTAAGCTCATCTTTTTTCCCTCCTCTCCTTGTTTTCGTTTAGTCATCTGCCTGCCTGCGCAGCTGCTTGTCTGTTCCTGTCTGTCTGTCACTTATTCCTTAAATCAGCACCCACAAAATTTCAAGTAGGATGCCCACAACTCCTCTGTTATTCCTTCTCTGCATGCATCCCCTAAATCGAACCCATTGTTTTTTGGAGTGTCTGACACGCCCGTCCATCCTCTATTGTGTGTCTTCCAGTGCCAGGCAGCTTAGTTTAGCAACTGGTAGTTCTGAAATTATCACATGCATTCTGAAAACAGCACATCTTTTCATTAGTGAATATGGAGCCACACACCCTCTCGTGGGATATCTGTTACTAGGCAGATTTTCAGACTTAACGCATTCGAGGGACTGAGGTTATCTCAAGTTTGCCACAGTTCATGGGAGATTTTCATTCTAAGTTTTAGCTTGGCTCAAAAAAGTTTGGACTTAGCACCCAGAAATGCAAGAATCTATCTTTCGTCTAGCCATAAAGTAAGGTTTTTGTCTTGCAGTGATGAGATGCACGTGTTCTCGCTGGCAAAGTGGAGAGGCATGTTTGGCTATCGTTGCAGGAGCTCATGTTCTGTGTTTTATGGTCATAAATTGCTCTATTAAATCACCTTTGAGACAGGACAGATGGTGCACGTTCGCACACATCAGGTACATACCAAGCATTTGTATGTGATCATATAAAAATTTCCATCAATTTACTCTCTAAGCAAATGAATGCAGTTTTTTTTTTTCATTCATGTGGTTTGATTGATGAATGAAGTATTGGCACTGACTGTTTAATAAGTAAATTTTATTGACTGTGTGCTTTAGAGGAAAATAAAAAGGCACACGTTGAATCAACAAGAAACAGAAATTTGTTTGCTCAGCTGAAATATATTGAGTTCTGGAAGTATTGATTTTATTTATCTATGCAGAGAAAACGTAATTCTTTAAAAGTAAAACCAATAGGTGTTTTTTTCTTTCAGGTGAATGTGTGTGTGCCTCTTCTAGCACTCTCATTTTGTAAGGCCCTTTTGCCCCACAAATGCTACCCAGTGAGAACCCAATACTCCGTATGGGGTCTCATATCAAGAAGTGCTGTTTTTGGGTTGGAGGTTAGGACTAATATTTTAACTGATTTTATTTTAGAATTAGGCATATACTGGGAATGGTTAGGTTTGGGTTAGGGTCAGTCTTATCCTCTAGAAATGAATGAAAAATGAATGGAAGTCAATAGAGCCCTTGTGAAGATAGAAAGATATAACACTTGTGTGTGTATTCTGGAAAACCTGCTCCCTGCAGATGCCTAGAGTGACTCTAAATTGTAAAGATACGATCAATTTCCTTTCATGACAGGAATGGCATGACATAAATCAACCTGAAACAAGCCAAGCTGTCAGCGCCGGTGAAGCTGGTGACGTGTTTTGGTGGCATAGCTTCAAAGAGGTGATTAAAATATAGAGAAGTTATGAATCTAGCAGATGTGCAAACATCCCAAAGGAACTGGGTGTGTGGTATGCATGCACATAAAAGAAGTGCATTTTTGACAAAGTCAAGATACATCTGAGGCCAGGATTGTGAAGGCACCAGAAATGAGCAAACATTAGGAAGATGCCAAGGGGCATCTCCAGAACGTTCTATGTGAGGTGGCTAGATGGGGCGTGAGGCACTAAAAAGGCTGGGAAAAGCCACAGTGATAAATAATTTTAATTGGCAGATGTTCAAATTTAGCTAAATAAATAAAGCTTGCATCATAATTCTGAAACAACCTAACATTCTGTTTTGAAGTACAAATATACTATCAAATTAGATTTGACATGTTACAACTAAGCTGCCTTACACAGGCTTCTTGTTGCTTGTAAGGGCTCTATTGACTTCCATTCATTTTTCATTCATTTCTAGAGGATAAGACTGACCCTAACCCAAACCTAACCATTCCCAGTATATGCCTAACTCTAAAATAAAATCAGTTAAACCAAATTATGGCTCAAGAGGATCGTTTTACCTTAGCTTTTAGGGATCATTATTAGTTGCATTATTGTTGTTTTTATGTGTTCTAATTCATTCATAATGTTTCAATGTCCTTAGTAGGACATTGAAAGCTCTCTATGGACTTGGGCCAATTTACATTATGAACTTTCATTGTAATTATAGTTCATACACTTCAGAACATAAAAGTGATTTTGTACAATTTACAAAATACCCACTACAGTAGCTACAGTATATACTATGTAAAAATGGGTGTCAAATAATTGATGCTTTGGAAGCTAATTCATTAAACCAAATTATGGCTCAAGAGGATCGTTTTACCTTAGCTTTTAGGGATCATTATTAGTTGCATTATTGTTGTTTTTATGTGTTCTAATTCAATCATAAAATTCAACCAAATGTTTTTTTGGGATTTTGCAATGCTCATTGTACTTTGAATGGATTTTTATACTTTTACATTTGAACAAGCTTTGTGGTGTTCATGTAAAAGACTTTGAGTTACATTCAAATTTATAAAAATGTGCTAAACATTTACTTTGTTACACCTGAAAAATTGTATGCCCATGAAATTAAAAACCTTATAGCCCTTCTATTTTTTATTTTCCTTTACCTAGAGATGTGATCCTGGTATTATTTAAGAAGTGGGCCAGGACTAGAGTGAAAGACAAAAACAGGGATGCTATGAAGGATAAACAAGAAAACAGGAATAAATAAGAAAAAAAGAATAAAGAAATTAGTAAATGATCAAAACTTGTCCTTTACTCTCTAAATTTCATGCATAGAAATATTGTGCATCTAGGACTGCCTGACCAATGATGCCCCACCTTTAATTTAACTGCTGGAGCTAAATGAGTCAAACAACATGATCTTTTACATCCATCCCTATCATAGAGGCTTTGAGAACTTCAGAGCAGAGTGTAGATGTGGGTGGCACTGCTCCTCCAGGCTTGACATTGGAGACTGCCAAAGAGCACACTGGAGTTAGTTGTGGTTGGCCGGATGCACGGGATGCATGTTAGGCCTGGCCAACAATTGAGGCACAGGGTTTGGCAGGTCTGGACCATCGCAGCCCAGCGTGGCTACACAGGCCAATTAAGATAGCCCTCCTCTGCTCCTTTCTTCTCCTCTCCCCCTCTGTCTCTCTATCTCTCACTTCCCTCTCTTTATCTATTACTTTGTCTCTTGTGCGCTCCCTCTCTCAATCTCTCAGTCCTCACAAAGCATGGTTGCACATTCCTCCTTTGCCCACTTTTCCTCTCTAATTGCTGTGGACTGAAAAGAGGATGGAGGGAAGGCAATGAGATTGAGAGAATGAGACAGTGAGAGAGAGAATTAGGAAAAAAAGGGGTCATACCACAGCACCTCAATTGCCAGAACAAACTGTACTGGCTCCCTGTGATAGTCAAGTGCATTCACGGTGTGTAAAAGCGTAAGCATTCAGTGTTCCCTGTTTTAGGTAATTAATCAGAAACACAACCATATGGATGCTTTCAACTCCAAGAGTTTATAATGTGAAACATAAATCTGTCGACATCTTTGCATGGGCTCCGAGGTGATTGCTGCAGAGACTTAGCATAAAGAGCGAATTGTGTTTCTTCAGTGCCCCACAAAACTATCTAATTGTCAATTTCTAATCAGCCAGGATTTGCAACAAGGCTTTTGTAATTACATAACCTCAGGTTCTGACATATTAACAGGGTCTTTTTTAACTAAAGAATTTTTTTAGTGGATTTTAAGCAAATTGAAACAGCAAGGAAAGAAGAGAAAAAATGCCAAAAGGTATGGAAAGAGGCTTTGGGGTCTCTTTGAGATTTTCAGTATTCTTGTTGTCCTGTTCATTAAGGTTCTAATACTGTAATCCAGCTACAAAGATAATTCTGAAGTAAAAAAAAAACCCCAAAACCTTGACATTAAAAATGTTATGTTTGCATGGGTTCAGATGTGATTGTTTCATGGGTGAAACAAAAAGAAAAAAAACATTCCTGGGGAAACCAAACAACTGCACAATGCCCGTGTTTGTTTTATTTTTTAGTTCCAAAAAAAGCATAAGAAGAATTCATACATCCCACTCACGCACTAAACATAGAAAGCCTCAGATGCTGCATTTGTAAAGTTCTGCAATTCTGAGGCTTTCTGTGTTTTTTTTTCAACAAACACTGAAAGGTCAGAGACATGGCAGAGCAATGTGGATGTGACTAAAACGTGTGGTTCTGCAGGGTCAAAACATGGAACATGGGCTGGTTTTGCCGTAAAACAACAGCAACAACAACAAAATCATAACAATCGGGGAAGTGGTTTCTAGTGGTGTGGTGACTGTGTCACTGCAGGACAATTTCCTCCAGCTAAAAGACTAGGGATTAACTTCATGCTCAAGTGATTTCTGTATGGTACAATCTATGTTTGGTTGATACTTACTTTCAATATCCAAAAGTTACCTTCTGTGACCTCAATTTGGTGATTTAACAAGTCCAAAATGTCAGTACAAACATAAATGTTTTTGAACTCAGCATTTTTGTCACATTATAACCACAAACATCAATGTATCCATGTTTCAGGAATACACAAAGTAGCGTTTAAATGTTAAGTGGAGGGGAAATCCTACATGGGTTTCAATGTTTTCAACGACAATAACAAAAAAAACCTGTCATTCTGACTCCCTGAATGTATTTTTCACTGCAATTTCAGCTGCAACCCTTTAGGAGTATGGACCAGTTTTGCATATCTAGAGGCTGAAATGTTTGTCTCTTCCTCTCAAGTTCAGTCAGCTTGTAAAAAAAATCTGATTAAGAACTAAAGTTTTCAAGTCTTTTCATAGATTCTCAGGTGGATTTAGGTCTGGACATTGACTTGTCCATTTCAACAAAGGGAAATTTATCAATCTAAACCAGGCATGTCAGGCTCTATAACTCAAGAACTCTATAGGTTTTAGATGTCCCTTTTCTTCAACACAGCTTATTCAAATTGCTAACTGACTTTTTTTTTTACCATGTTGCCATTCTCTATAGAGGCCTGATAGCAAGAAATTTGGTTCTAATGTGTCAAGTGACTATATCACATAAAACATGCAGGACACCAACCCTTAAGGACTGATTTTAGACTGACGTAAATCAATCTCTTATAGCAGACTGACTTTAGGTTTAGGCACAAAATCCTGCAAGTTGATCCTCCAACTCAGTCACAAGCCTGTTCCAGCTGCAAACACGTTTTCTCTGAAGACTTAAGTCCCACCCCATTTCCTCTCAAATTTGACCAGATTTCATGTCTCTTGCTGATGAGCTTTACCACAGCATAATACTTCCACCATTGTGTTTCCCAGTGGAGACATCATTTTCAGTCAGATGTGCTGTGTCAGTGTTTTTCATCCACATGGTGTTTTAACGTAAATCAAAAAGGGATTTTCTTTTTACCAACCTGATTAGAGCACCTGCTGTTTGATTTATTCCCTACTTAACTTGTGGTAAACTGTGAATGTAAATTATTGTGGTTTTCATTTGCAAATGGCTGACTTTTAATCATATTTCCGTAAAGTCTGATTACTGATATTTGTGGATATCTGTAGGTCCTCCAGATCTACAAATTGCATCCTGGCTGCTTGTTTGAACAGCCATTAATGCCATAATGTTTTTCTTTTATGATTATGGATCGAATGGTGGCTTCCGTAGCCAAATCCTCTTTAGGACATCTCCACAATGTCAATTCTGATCTGTCCAGTGGCTTTATTGGCCTTACCAATGCTTTTTGTTCTCTATAGCTCTTTGACAAACTTGTCTAACCTTCACAGAACAGTTGCATTTATAGAAAGATTACATTACACACAGATTGACGTCAATCCACATGTTTGTATTTCATTAAAAGCTAAATATTGCTCTTAATTAAACATAGTTAAAGGTAAGCGTCTTGTAACATCTAAGTGTTCTTTACATTAACATTACCTAGATGACGCCTTACTTCACTCTTTCGGGGAATTTATCATTGCTTCATGCCAGTGTCGCCGTGCAGAGGTCACTGAGGCACTACCTGAAGCCCGAACAGACATGCTGAGCAGTGATCCATTATTCTCATAACCACAGTAAAACTGAAGCAGAAAAACGAATTCACTCAATATAACAATAACGATGAAGCATGAAGAATTTAATCTTTAAAAGCAAAGACAGACAATAAGTGATGCTGGCACTTGTCGTGCCAGTGGAGACACAATAAAGCAGACTTCACAATCACCAGGGACACTCCCCTCAATGTTTGAACAACATATAATTACAGATCAGGACAGGAGAGCCCATTCTGAGGGGAAAATAGCAATCTCTGTTAATTACAAGGCAGACTATGATCCATACCTCTCCCTCACTTCAAAACCCTGTGCTGAGTGAGTGAGTTGGGTTAGCTGGCAATAATGTTTCTGTTCAGGTAGATGTGAAGAGCTCAGAGAGTGGCAACAATGCCATGTGTAATAACACACAAATCACCAAATAATAAAATAAATAATTTTGGTTCCTAAAATTTTCTGTTAAACTAAAATCTACAGTGCTGTAAAGTAAATGTGTCCCTTTGCATATTTCTTCTGTTGTGTTTAAATGTTTCATATTATTTTATTTGCGACTACAGATAAACACGTGAGTTTCTCTTGCTGGGATATTAGTATTTTAATCCTGGAAATGTTCTTTGTTTGCTAGAAGGCTGACTTTACGTCTGTCTTTATGTGGCTCTGAAGATTCAGGTCTGAATCCATCACTACACTCCAGTTTTGGGCCTGATTGCTAGTTTCTAGTAGTAATAGCTGAAGTTGTGTGTTGACGCTAGATTGTTCCTGTAATGTAGAGGTGTGTATCATCAGCGTAGGTGTCATAGCTAATCTTGTTTATGTTATAACCTGAGCTAGAGGAGCCTACAGGTATTGAATAGCAATAGCAATGTAAGGAAAACCTTTTATTTCGCTTTGGCCTGCAAGAATTTCTATTTAACTTTGAACTCCTAATTTATTTCTTTTTTCTAAATCATGAACGGTGACCTCTTTAACCCTCCCTCAGTCTTAAGAGATGGGTCTATTAGACCCTACACTGTACGCGGTCCGGCAGGGTCACACTGACCCTGCATGCGCTCTTATGAGGTTTTTTTGTGTGTGTGTGGTATCAGGAACTACCGATCCACCCGTTTCAGTGCTGTCCAACCGTAACATTTGCTGCACTCCCTCTGAGTGTCGCAATAAGACGATGGGACAGTTAAATATTTTTCTGTATTCTTTTGTTACCACCTGACTGATTTGTCAATGTGCTCTTTAAGTAATTTTGGTGGCCTATCCACTCTTGAACAGGCTGCAGTCTTAAAGATTTAAAAATTGCTTTGTGACCCTGTAAAGACTTCTACTACTATTGCTAAGATTTCATTTGACTTGAAAATCTGGGTATGGTATGTTACTTTTTGTGATCTTTTCTCCTACTTTATGTTTTCTTTTAAAGTGCTTTCTTGAAAATCACTTAAAACCCTTTTTGGTAGAAACCAAAAAGGGTTTGGCTTTTACTAGTGAACTGAACTCAGATCTTAAAGAAAAAAATGTTTATTGATTAAAATATGATTTATCATAAAAGAAGATATTTACATTTTCAAACAGGGGTCAGGTTTGGAAATATGTGAAACTTTTTTTTTAAATCAACCAATTATGCCAGCAGTGTATTTAGTTGTTTTCCCCCCAACATTAAAAAATCACAAACAGTTCCCTCAGGACGTTCTTTCAATTGACAAGTGTTTAGTTGGATGTTTGTGCAACACTTGAATGAGTTCCAGCATGTGTTTCCAGCTGTCATTCCTTCAGACACACAAACAGGCTTCTATACCCTCCAGCTAACACTGTAGGCACAATATGGATGTTTGTCTCTCTCTAGTCCGATGAATGTTGCAGTTATCTTCCCAAACCAAGAGAAAGAAGTTCTATACTGACCCTTACCAGCTCTCGGGGGTTATAAAGTTCATTCCTTCTGTGTCTTTCTCTTCCTCTCTTTGACCTTTTACTTTTTTGTGCAACTTCTGTTTTTATGTGTTGCAAGGACTTCTGCTGAAACTGTCTTGATGCACAAAAAAATCGGCCATAACAACATTGCCACCAACTTTCGATTATTAATCTGCAGAAATCTTTCGCATTTGAGGATGGGGATTACTCTGGGTACTTTCAGGGGCAAAGTGCTAGACTTCTGTTTCCCTGTACCATTGTTGTTCATGCTCCTGCTGCTGCTGCTGTTGATCTCCTGACCCATTTACCCCGGGATAGAGAGGTCTTCCCATTTTTGCTTCTCATTTTCCCTCTTAATTGCCCTTCCTTGCCTCTTCATATTGTTTTTTGCCAGACTGCTGACTCCCTATTAATTACTCAAGTCACCAGGTGATCAACATTTGTGGAAAATCAGCAGGGTGAAGTAAAAATGGAAAGGCTTAGATTTCAAATCAAAACCATTCAGATAAAACGGGGTAAAACACAAATATACAACAACACAGTTTCACCTTGGGACAATTATGACAAGAAGAATGGCATAAAAATATTTGCATTAATTGTCGCATGTTCATTCTAAGCAACATGACAAAAGGATGCAGATATTTGTTGGGAAATTGCTCCAAGAGGACATCACAGTTATGTCATTTGGATGCACCAAGCTATTCTCCTTTGAGACCTGTCATTAAAGCGGCACTTGTCTATCTTTGCTGTGCCGCCTTTCTGCCCGAGATTGTCAATTTAATCTCATTCTTCAGTAAAGAGGGCAAAAAGATGTAAATCTGGGGGCGGAGTCAAGAAGCAACAGTTTTTGCTAACTACTTCTGCTTACATAAACTGATCAACACAGTTGATCAGTTTATGTAAGACAAACAGACATACTTGTCTGTTTTTAAACTGATCAACACAGTTGATCAGTTTAAAAACAGACAAGTATGAACATGTCAGTGCCGCTTCATACACACAAAAACACACTTATTTGTGTTCATGGAGCCCTGCTAATGATGTGTGGCAGTTTGATGTTTGTGTGTGTTCCAAAAGAATTGGCATTACTACTTGGGCCAAATCAGCAGCCAACAGCAGCAAGCTATTAACAAAACTGTTTCTTTGTTTGTTTGTTTATTTTTTTTCCTTTTCTTTTTCTTGAGAGGCGCCAAGCAATTAAGGGTTTGCCTTACCAGACCAGCAAAACCATGCCTCTGCGGAGAACGTATGCAGAACAATGGAAGACATGTTGGAGGAACAGATTTTTATCCTGGCTGGTGGCATTTTAACATATGAAGAAAAGTTCAGACCATTCTGGTCAGTGTTATGACATTCAAATTGATTTAAAAAGATAAAAAATAAATGAAACAGGATTGGGAGGCAACTGCTTTTCACAAAGGATGCCAGAAGTGACAATTTGCCTCGAAATGCTTGTCCCATCAACAATCGGTTTGATGTTGGAGAATTGCTGCTGGGTGATAGGGTGCGTTCATGAAGGTAGTACTAGCAGATGAAAAGAGCTCATGCTATTCGTGGCCACGAGGTGGTAAAACAACAGCAATCAAACATAAACAACTCCTGTTAAATAGCTTTTATCAGCTGTTATATTGCACCACTTAAACAAAGTTGATAAGCAGATATGAAGAGAAGGATAGAAACTACTTGTTAACCTCTGCAGTTGTTAAATGAAATTTATTACTTTAACTGACAAAACTACTTCAATTTCAAACTGCCTATCAACCTATCTATCTAACACGTTTTAAACATTAATCAGAGCTTAATGAAAAACAAGCTTAACTCCGTACAGGTTGTTATTTCAAAAAAGGTACTTGTATTCTGAAAATTTAGATACATTGGAACAAAAAAATGAAAGCTGCTTTATATATACTTTATGTGCTAAGAGGCTGGAGAGTCTTTTAAACATGTCCTATGGATTGTGGTTGTAAAAACAGTTTGCCCTCATGCCCATGTTGCATCAGCGCGCTGCCAGCAACCTCACAGGTCACAGGGTCCATAGTCTATCCAACGGTACAAAAATCACTGCTCATTATGGGGAAAGAGATAATCTGAGATAAATAGGGCAAGTGTGCAGCATGGATGGGCTTGATTAATGTTCAGCCACATAATGTTAAATGGGAGGATGTGGCTGAGTCATAAAAGTTGGAGAATGAGCGATAATGCGGATTTATAGACCTGGTAGGGGTAATGAGTACACAGGCTGTTGTGATTGAGACTGAGAGCGACACTTCAGATGAGTGATTTAGGTGGGGAGTATATGTGGAGCTGGTACCAGAGCATGTGGTCAGGAAACCTTATTTTGTTCAATGTAAATTAAATCAACCACTACTATCATCACTGTTTTACAAACACTGTAATTAGATAGGCCCCAGGCCCCCCTCGGCCCTTTAAGGATAAACGGGTATAGATGATGGATGGATGGACTGATAGATTATTATCATAATGACAAGGAAAAGTAAAATGACTTTTTAGATGGGTCACTTTCAGTTTTAGACATGATTGTGAAACCTTTTTGGACTTCTCTGTTGTTATGAGGTACAAAATAAAAAACAGACCTAGAAAGGAGAAAATGACCAATGTTCACAGGCTGTTTTGTTTTGCTAAGGCCACTTTATGCTAATCGCGATTGTGGGTTAACTTTGAATTGACATGCCAATTATGTACTCTGTCCAGACGAAAGAAATATTTCTAGTCCACACAGTGGATTTTTCCAGCTTATGAAAATCATCCATACCCCCTGAACATTTTTAGATGTTGTTCCAATTACTGGAAATTTCAGTACACTTTCTCAGGATTTTATATGATAGACCAAGAGTGAATCATAGTAGGGTGGAAGGAGAATACATGACTTTCAAAAAAGTGGTGCATGCACTTGTATTCAGCCCCCGTTCTTCTGACACATTTGTTGTAGTAAACACAAGTGGAGTCCTTTGTTTATAATAAATTATGACAACTCATTAGTAGGTTAAGTTCTTAGATTTGAAGGTTTCTGGGGGTCTGTGGTTCTTTGTAGCTGAATTAGTAAATCAGCTGCAGCATGTGGAGAGGCTATGGCCCCCAATGCGGTTGTCGTGGGTTTGTTTCCCGGTCTCGGGCCATTTGATGACTTCCTCTTCTCTCTCTACCCTCTTTCCTGTGAAATTATTGTTTACTAAAGGCTGAAAAAAATCTTTAAAAATGAAAAGTTCCCTGGGGTTTTACTACTTGCCTTCATAGCTTTGTTTTTCATTTTTTGTGAATGAAAAACAAAGCTATGAAACCTTACTAATTCTTGTTTCTTTTAACATCATTAACCGAGAACATCATGAGTTACTTCCTCTTGTTGCTGCAGCTCTAGCACGCCATGAGGTTTTGAATGACCTAGAGATGATGTAACCATAATGACTTCAACCTCAACAAACATTTTTGGCCAACAAAATCCTGGTTTGTCCCCTTCTGCATGTTGGCTAATTCCTATCGTTGTAAAAGTGCATGTTCCTGAACGCATGCCTGTCCATGTGTTTTCATTTTTTTTTCTTACATAATTTTTTATGTTTTTTCTCAGATGTTTGTGTGTAAAATGTGTTTATTAGAAGTTTCTTTGACAGGTAACCAGGAATTATCCGGTGGCTTGCTCCCCAGACAGACCGTGCGTACACAGTGTACCATGGGCAGTAATTGTGGGCTCAACGGGGAGCGAGGCTACACCAAGTTAACCTTATTATTATCATTAAAGCGAGAGTTAGCCAGCTGTCTGAGACCAGGTTAAACAGACAAACTGTCGCTCGGTGAATCAGGTGCCCACTAGTAGCAATTACTGCCAGGTCATCCCTGCAAATAACAATCTGTCTTTATTTAAGCTGCGCCTGCTGAAACAAATTATTGAACATTTGAAAATAAAAGGTTGTACTACTGGTTTTCCTTCTCTAGGACAGCGAGGCAGTGTGTTGAAAAATTGTACTTTATTGGCCCCACAGGTTTGGCCACCTGGAGTCATCGCTCTTGTAAACAATGAGGCCTCCTCAGCTCCTGTTCTCGACATCCAGCTGCGAGTTTCTTTAACAAACTGTACCTGTCCTTCTGCTCTGGGCTCTTTTAACATGTAAAACCGCACAGACAGGTGCTCAGCTTTACTCCCACATTATTGACAAGGATTGACGTTATACGGATGGGGAGAAGTGAGCTGATTCCTGAAATTCCCCCAGTTTGTTCTGTTTCAACCTTTTTCAATGTTGCAAGTTCAAAAATGCCAGACACAGCAAATAAGAAGAAAAGATAAGACAATAATATTGTAAAAGTGACAAATAACATTAATACCAAAAACATCATGTACATTGGTGACCATAAACATTGATGCCCCCATAACTTTTTAATATCTTGTCATGTTAAACCTGAAAATTGTTAAATGGTCAGCCGGACAACTATTAGTCATAAACTCCATAACTCTGGCTTTCTTGGAAGATCTGAAAAGAGAGTGCCACTTTGCATTTAAAACCATGAGAAGGCTAATTTAAAGTTTGCAATGTGCCATACAGGGAGCGAAGCAAAAAGGTGAAAGAAGGTGGTGGACTGAAATGAGACATAAATGCAAATTTTTGCAAATTGCTGTTTGTGGTAGGATACTAACACTGTAAATCAGCCCATATAACACCATCCCATGGTGAAACATAGGGGTGGAAGGAGAATACTGTGGGGATAATCAAAAATGGGTTTAGAAGTTGCTCAAAATTGGTTGGAAAATGGATAAAGATAGCAACGTCCTGGAGAAACCTACCAGAGGCTACAAAAATATTGAGACCTATGTGGAAGTTGACCTTCAACAACTCAATGGACTGTTTAAAATTAAAGCATGCTAATCACTTAGAATGGCCTAGTCCAAGATCTTCCCTAGATACAATTGAGAATCTGTGGCAAGATTAGAAAACTATTGCTCACAGATGCTCTCCGGCCATTCTAATTAAGGTTGAACAAAAAGAAAAATCCCCATTTCTGAAAAAGTTCAAGGGATATGAATCCTTGCGTAACACTGTTTATTATTTTCCTTTTTTTAGGTTCTACTAAGGGTTTTTTGAGGACAAGTATAATTTTCCTCAAAATAATAAGAAAAAAAGCCTTCTTACTATGGATCTCCCGCAGGTCAGAGGAGAGACAGAGTTCTTGCGACAGACTGGCAAAGCAAACAAAAACATGGAGCAAAACATCCCCAGACAACAGACAAAGTTTTATCAATAAAGATGTCCTTTCTATGAAAATAAACACACCGGCCAAACTAAACACGACACCGGATCCAGGCCTGTTGTCAGACGTTCGCCAGCAGACGTTGTTGAGGGGAAGCGTGCGATGCGGGGGATAAGCGATGACACCACAGGGCCTTTCCCCTCCCTTTTCCCCTGAATGTTCCTCTCCACCTGTCCTGGTCCACATTCCAGCAGTATCATCAGCTCAGCTGTGAACCCCACAGAGACTGTCCAGCAGGTTTCTCTGTCCCAGGCTTCCCAGCAGTCTGATAATAAGGGATGATGCGTCTGTCAGCTCAGCTTGGCTCCCCTGAGTCAACAATATTGGGCTTTTTTGTTTTTTTTTTGTATAACGGATGACGGGGGAGGGGAACAAAATGAGAAAAACAGGGAGATTAAAAGACTTTTTTTGTTATCGTGCACATCTGAAAATATGTGAATATAAAGGAAACAAAAAACACTGTACATCACAGGTTTTTGTTGTTGTTCTTCTTCAGGGTTTTTACTCGAGTCTTTTTGACCAACTAAGATTTTAACATCAGCTCCCATAAAGGAAAACAATTTTTGACATATTAAGACAGTAAAAATTCAAACTTGCAGAACAGAGCCACATGTTTTGAAAACCTCAGACATCTTGGAAGAACAGCAAAAAGAGTTTCAATATCTTTGATTCACAAGGCGGGGTGTGTGGGTGTGTGTGTGTAGGCGTGCACGGGCTGTGGGGGTGTGTGTGTACGGATGGTTATTCAAACAGGTGCCAAATATAACATGACATAAAGGCAGGGAGTTATCTCAGTCAAACTTCCTGCTTGTGCAGAAACAAACATAAAAAAAAAAAAAAATGGGACAGCGTGTAATTTCGAGCACGCTGGTACGGTGACTGTGTGCAATACAGTGTGTTGTTTGATAGAAGCGTGCCTAAGAGGATGCACATGTGTGTGTACACGCAGCATCTGCAGCTGCCTGTGTGTGTGACAAAGCAAAACAGTGGAGGGAAATGAATGGGGTATGTGTAATGGCTTGCTGCTCTGTTATGTTCATTAGGCCCAAACGCATGTCAGACGGCATGTGTGTGTGTGTGCGCGCAACGTGCATGTGTGTCTGTCTGCTAGAGTGTGTTCGCAGCGCTTCAACACAAATTCCTGGGAAACAGTAGGAGACATGGAAAAGGTTCGCGGAGCGGTGTTTGCTCGTAAGTGTGTGTGTAACATCACTGACAGCAACACATGAGACAGATGCTGACACTGTAGCAGATTACTAAGCAAACAACGGTTATCGTCAATCAGCTGACATTTTTCCAATTTCTCAACTGTTTCAGGTTGAGAGGAGCGTTCGATCCCGGTACGAGTGGGAGTGAGAGCCAGCCTGTTCCTTGAAATCGTCCTTGCCTTTGCTACTGCTGGCACATCACAGATGTGTCCATGGGACATTTTTTCCTGAATGTCCATTAAATATGTAGAATGCAACTTTGTTTTGAACAAGGTTGGGTAATTCCAGAAAGCACCTTTAATTCAGTTTCACTTCAGTTTCAAAAAGAGCACACAGTTGTTGTCGCCCATTGTAAAGATTTGCAAAACATAAATGAGTTGTAGTAGCATAATCATACAAATGGTTTTTAAACCCAAACTTTATTTAGTTAATTTGTTCACTAAAGAAAAAATGGCACAAGGAAATAAAATCATTTTTTATGCACTGCACGGTTCTGTAGTCGTCAAAACCATCGCCTTGCAGCAAGAATGTCCTGCGTTAAAGTCCTGATCAACGCTGTTCTGCATGGAGCTCTTATGCATGCATAGATACTTTCTGGGTTGCATGGCCTCCGCCCTCAGTGTGAAAACATACATGTACCTGGCTTCTTTGAAACTTTCTCCATGGTTGATTGTTTCCATGGTTGTTAGTAATTCATGACTTCCTGTGGATTTGGGGTCTAAATATGCTGGGACACATTTCACAGTCAATTTCTCTTAGCAGCTGTTCAGAATGGGAAAGACAGTGGAACAGAAAAGAAACTATTGTGCGGCACTTGGACTGAGAATCAAAATCTACAGTGAGATCAGCGGTTAAAAGGTTTGCAACAACTAATGTGACAAACAAAATTGGACAGAGTTTTGGAGCTTAGAGCAAACGTGTGGAGTTTGCTAAGCAAAAAAAATATCAAAAATAATCATACAAATCTAAATATTTTTGAAAGTGCCTCATGCTCACTGTGATGTATGGAAAACGATCTGTGAAGCCGTGAACCTGAAACCTTGTTGGAGCTCACAGCATCATGAATTCTGGACATTATATATATATATATATATATATATATATATATATATATATATATATATATATATATATATATATATATATATATATATACAGAACAGACCAAAAGTTTGGACACACCTTCTAATTCAATGGGTTTTTTTTATTTTCATGACCATTTATAAGGCAAGAAATCCCACTTATTAACCTGACAGGGCAGGTTGACCTATGAAGTGAAAACCATTTCACTTAGGGTTAGGGTTAGGGTTAGGGTTAGGGTTAGGGTTAGGGCTTCACGGCTTCACGGATCTGTGAAGCCGTGAACCTGAAACCTTGTTGGAGCTCACAGCATCATGAATTCTGGACATTATATATATATATATATATATATATATATATATATATATATATATATATATATATATATATACAGAACAGACCAAAAGTTTGGACACACCTTCTAATTCAATGGGTTTTTTTTATTTTCATGACCATTTATAAGGCAAGAAATCCCACTTATTAACCTGACAGGGCAGGTTGACCTATGAAGTGAAAACCATTTCAGGTGACGACCTCTTGAAGCTCATCAAGAAAATGCAGAGTGTGTGTGCAAAGCAGTAATCACAGCAAAAGGTTGCTACTTTGAAGAAACTAGAATATAAGGGGTATTTTCAGTTGTTTTACACTTTTTTGTTTAGTGCATATTTCCACATGTGTTATTCATAGTTTTGATGCCTTCAGTGTGAATCTACAATGTCAATAGTCATGAAAATAAAGGAAACTCATTGAATTAAAAGGTGTGTCCAAACTTTGGTCTGTACTGTACACATATATATATATAATTTTTTTTTCTTTTCCAACTGACTGTTCCATCAGTCAGAAAACTGAAAATTTGTCATAATTGTGTTTTTCAGTAGGATACTAACCCAAAACACATGGCCAAATTAACACAGAAATAGTTAGTCAGACTCAAAAGCAATCTTGATCTCCTGACTCAAATCCTATAAAACTTTTGTGAGGGGAGCTGAAGAGAAGAGAGAATAAGGGCCCTGGGCTCTGGATGATCTAGTGCACAAACAGCTAACATGGTCCAGATGGACTCATGTGGTCAATGAGGTCATCGAATACATAAATAGTTCAGAAGACTGAGAGAAATTATGCAAAATTACATGGGTGAAGATCCCCTTCCTCATAAAATTAGAAAATACAACGAGGCTATGCTACCGAAATAAATAAAAGATTATCTATTGTTCACACATCTTAATAGAAGCTTCAACAAACATGGCGGTCTTTGCATAAGCATATATTCATATTCAATAAATTAGGTTATGGATTCTGATGAGGTTCATATTAAAAGTATCTTTTGAAATAGGAACTTTTAAAAAGATATTAAATATGTTTTTCATTAGACACACACTTCTGCATTAAGAATGTTTTTATTAGCCTGATGTAATATTCTAATATTATATTATATTATATCACATTATATTATATTATATTATTAATGTTATATAATAATATAATATAATATTGTAATATTCTAATCTTAAATGTCATGTTTTCATTAGTAGTATGCAAAAAAATCATCATCATTAACAAAAATCAACAGAAAAGATTTAAAACATCAGTCTGTGTGTAATTCATATAATTTACTTGAGTTACTGAAATACATTAACTTTTCAATAATATTCAAACTTTTTGACTATAACAGCAATGTCACTTCACATTTTTTTTCATTACTTTGATTTTTACTTGGGTGTTATTAGAGTTGCATCTTTACTAAAGTAGCAGTATTTGTCGAAAGCAAAAGCTCTCTGTATAAAAGCACAGTGACTAAGAGAGCTTACAAGCTTGGTTATCCACAGTACATACCCAATATTTATAGAGAATATGTTTAGGCTCACTGTAAATGACCTAAAATCAAATATACTGTGTGACAAGACAGACAATAAACACTTTTTACAACATCCAATCAAAATGTATGGTCCTTTTTATAGAAGCCATTATATTAAAGTTATTGAGGTCATTTTCCATGCAAGGCTGTTCATTTCCCAGCATAGCTCATAGAGCTGGGCCGACCTCCAACACATTTTGCTGAGAGTTTCACTTCTACTGCCGTTCCCAAAAAGCTCCTGAACACAGATACTGGAACAGCTGATCGCTCCCTAGTTGACTTTTTACATAAACCTTTCATCGTGCTGCAAACTCACAGGGTACGTGCCGAAGATGTGCATTGACATGACTTGACTGTGGGAGTGAATGTCAAACTCGGAGGCATTGCTCGCGAGCTGCATGTTTCTGAGCAGGTGGATACAGAAACCGCCTGAAGCACGAGGGAAGAATGTAACATAAAGATTGACACGGCTAGCAAACTGGAAAAGAGAATTCCAGTTTGCTAGAAGAAACATTTATATACTTTTACCACCACAAAAAATGGAATATTGCAAAAACGCATTGCAGTGATGCAACTTAAACAAAAATAACTAATAAATTGAATTATTTTAAAATATATTAGACGATTGGGAATTTAAATAAAAATACAATTCTTTAATTTACTGGAACTATACTTAATCCCAAGTAAATTAGGCTTACATGGTAAATTAAGCTGGAAATAAATTACAGTCTTTTTTTCTGAAAAACAGCAGAAAAAACTGCTTTTATAGTACTAAAAAATCATAAACAACAACAAGAAGGAAACAACACATTGTTTAATTTGAATGCATTTGGAATTTGAGGCTCACCTCTGATAGGACAAAGGCCAAAATGTATACTTTTCCTATCACAATAAACAATGTAAGTAACTTTAGTTTCACAGAAAAAAAAATCACATCTCATTTTACAATGTTTTGCTAAGTCATTTAAAAATAAAGACAGAGTGGGGATCATGGCAGGTACAATAGGTCATGATCATGAAACATTATATCAGTTTTAATAGAATTCATCTCTAATTTTGTTTTAAGAATTACAGTATCAATTGTTTTAATCTTTTTTTTTTTTTTTTTTACCCAAAATGAACCTTGGAACAACACTTTGCATGACAGAACTTGTAACTGCTTTATCTGATAGTCCTGTTTTGGTGAATATGATTAGTGGAAAATATGTTGCCCGAAGCAAATTCCTTTTGACCCACCTTAGCATATGAGTGGATACTTCTCTTACAAAGTCTATTTCACTGCCCTGGTCAGCAGAATATCAGGGACTTAAGAACGTGTGTGTTTTGAGGAAAGGCTTAAAGAGGGATTGGAAATACAAATCTTGACCTCGGGTGTGGAATGCAGGGTCGGCATTCGAGGAACATGCCTAGCCCTAGGAGCAGGCGAGCCCAAACCCCCCTCTGGGCAACTTCACCCTTACACAACACGTTTCCAACACACACACACACACCCACACACACACACACACACACGCGCACACACACACACACACACACACGCGCACACACACACACACACACACACACGCACACACACACACACACACACACACACACACACACACACACACACACACACACACACACACACACACACACACACACACACACACACACACACACACACGCCTATGCACCCGCACACCAGACCAGCACAACAAGCAGACAGTCCCCTGCCCCCTTCCTTTTGTTGTTGTTTTTTTTCTCCTCTACCCCCTCTCACAATGGAAAGGCATCTCCACGTTCCAAGAGGCCACAGCGAGAGATCTGCTCAGCAGCGAAGCAATAAACACAGTCCAGCTACACTGGGCTTCTTCTTTGCACAGTAAAGGATCTTTAGCTAAAAGACACAAGACAGGTGCAGCAGAAACGCACACAATCACATTCTTTTATCCAAACAAGAAAAGATGTTGATGAAACCGTTTACAGGTTCTGTCAAGCAGTGACAAACTTTCTGAACTGGAAACAGCGCAGCTGAGGCCCCTGGCAGCCTTGATTCACTCACAGAATTGCTGTCAGTACAAAGCTCCTTTGAGCTTGCGCATTGTCTCCTCCCTGGCTTGTTCCCTATGATTAGTCAGCAATCTGCTATCATACAGGGTTCTGGCCTACTTCTGGACAGGAATTCGACCCATGACATCAGTCTACACCAAAGAAGCCAAAGTCTGTCCAGCGTAGGCCTGGTACAGATGAGGTGGATTATAATTGTAATTTGCACTGGCTTGCAAAGGTATTCACATCCCATATTTTGTTATATTACAACAGCAAACTTCAGGGAGTTTTATTTGGTTTCTGTTTTTCTGAAGATGCCACAACAAAGAGGAGCCAAATACCAATAGACACCATGGTTTTAAAACTTTATTCTGAAAAAATTTCAAATTTCTTTATATATTATGAATATATTGTTGTTTGTTTTTCATTAGTCTGTCACATAAACTCTTTGGAAAATAAAATAATAACTTAGCGGTTGCAACATAAAAAGCTGGAAAAGGCCTTGGGGAATTTTGCAAAGCACTGTTTTGTGTGTTTTATGTTTAATTTATAGAAGATCATCTTAAACTTTGAGAAACTGCACAAAAAACACAGGCAATGCAGAAAAACCTGATGTGACCTGGTAGAACTGAAACAGACAGAAGGTAAACACCAAAATGCTGTTGTGGTGACTTTTTCTCTAATTCAATCAAGACGGCGGGCACTCAAAAAACAAACCACAGCCGTAAACCTTAACCGTCTGCCAAACTGTTTTCACTTTCTTAACCTTCACCACACCTTTGGCTGTCCGAGTCTCACACAAATCTCAAACATTAGAGGGCGATTAATGTGATGAATTAAAGATGTCGGAGCTACGCTGTCACACAGTCTAATTTGCGGTTGGGGAAACAGACCGTCTGTAACACTTGCATTTCAGGCTTTGTGCTCATTTCCCGAAATTTTATGAGTTCCTAATGGTGAAAACACACGCACTCACTCAGACAAGTAAAGTTGAATAAAGAAAAACAGAGCTGGAGGAGGGGTGAGAGTGAAGAAAAACAGAAAACTTGAGAACAGAAATGGAGAAGAAAGACTGATTAATCCTCCCTTTTCAGGTGTTCTCAAGACAATTGATTCAAACTCCCCCTGCCCTCCACCGCCACCACCCTTCCCAACGTGCCTGCCGCTCTGTGAGGTCGGATTTTTTTAATGTTTCATTCTTTCCTATCAATGGCACCTTTGCATCAGTTACCCAACAAAAACATCCTTCAGATGGAAGGGGATGAGGGGCGACCAGAAAGGAGGGGAGGGGTGGGTTCGCAGAGGGAGTGTGGGAGACAACCTCCTTGTAGCACATTCCAGGCTTTTGTCATTCCGAGGAATTTGTTTCCTGTCAGCTTCTTAAGCCAATAGATAATATGTTATCAGGGATGAGAGGAGCCTCGACCCCAAACCCCACCACCTACGATGAGAATGGAAAATGCATATCAGGAAATACCTTCAAAGTGAGATGTCTTATGCAGTGATAAATCTCAGCTGGCTAATTTTCAAGGTGGCGTGTGTTAAAACAGACCAGGGAGACCCCATTGGTGGGGTCAAAATCTAAAGCACGAGAGAGTAAGATGAAAAGAAAAGCCAAGCAGTCTTCTCAGGACACCACTGAAAATAATTATCCACAGAGACGATAGGATTTCAGAGACTGACAGGTTCTGACACAGTATGCCATGCAGAATGTTTACACATCTTTCTTTATTATGGATGTTTTGGGGCATTATTTCATTGCTATTAGGCTCTAATTTATGAGGTGCGCTGAACATAAGCTCTTTTGGTTTTACAGCACTGTGTTTCCCGCTCTCTGCAAATAGATGTGTGGACCCTCTAGACAGCTAGCCTGGGGCCAGTAAACCTCTCACAGTAAAGGCAACCGCAACCATTCTCTCAGAATTACATCACTTTTCCAGGTCCCAATTGTGAAATCAAGGCTCAGCTGTTGCATTCCTTTTCCCTGCTTTTATTCTCTCTCCTTCTTTCATTCAGTAGCAGAAATTAAGACTTACAAAGCCACTGATCGGGAGATGCCTAAAGCAGGACTTTTCAGGATTTGTGGGGTGATAATTAGTTGAAAGGTTAAGTTAGATATTCTATCTTGGCGTCTTTATTGGCATACACACAAATTAGATGCTCCAGCTCCATCTAAGAGCCTGTTTAACTGAGGCCAAGACCTGAGACTGGTGTTGGCATAGAAGTATAAGACTACTATGGTCTTAAAACATCTTCAATCTCAAAAAGCATAATAGCAGTTTTTTTACAAGTGTTATTTTATGAGCTGCTAAAGTGTCCTGTTTACATTTAATGGTTATTTACACAGATGTCAGTGGTTAATTACACAGGAAATAGACATAGGAGGTAGCGTCCCACCAATAATCATGAGAAACGCGTTGTAAGAATGCTACACGAAAAGGGTTTTTGATCAGAGTTACACCCATAACCTCTGTCTCTGTATCTTTCCTATATGAAAACTTCTAGCAAAGGCCAATAGTGCCTCACATTTTTAAAAATAATTTTTTTATAATAAATTTTAACTTAAAATTTAGCTTAATTTTAGGTTAAGTTTAAAATGAACTTAAATTTAAGTTCAGGAATATGCTTTCCTGAAGCATAAAAAGTATTCAGATATTTAAATTTATATTAATGTGTCTTATTATGCTTTACTGTTAAAAATTACTGAAACTTATGAGGCCATAGTACTTAAGCAGCTCGTTGAAGGTAGATTATTGAGCTGCTTAAGGACTATGACCTCATAAAATTACTATTATTAATTGTGCATTTCATTCTACTTTCTTTTTTCAAATTCATGTGTTTTTTTATTCTTTAATTTTCTGAATCCCATGTCATGCAAAAGAAAAAAAAATTCTAACCTAAAAAAAGCATTTAATCATGTGTTTGATGTATAAAATCCAATAAGAATATACCCCCCAAAAAAGGTTTTTGTAAAGCTCTTAAAAATCCACTTATAGGTATTTTCTAATGAAAACAAAAGTAATATGTCTCAACTCAAAGAAAATAAAATCCACTTTATAAAATCAACATTCCTTGAATATAAAATAAAATTTTCCCGCACTTTGGACTTTATCCGCAACAGTGATTATTCTTTACCTTCCTACCTTGTTTTCAGGATACTTTCCTTACTTAATTCTTTAGACATTTTAACAAGGCAACCTGGACATATCACCGTATCTTCACATATTTTCCTCATTCATCACTTTCCGTGCCCACGAACCACTTGGAAGGAAGTGACTGTGGATCAGTGGTATGTCCACAGAATAAACAGTGGCTAGCAGAGGCCTGGACCGGGCTTATCAGGTCTGCCTGATTGACCCTCCACTCCCTCTTTGTTTAGACGTCCTGACAGGCGGGTCACCACTCCACATCCTTCTCCGCCTTTGCTCCATTATTCCCACAATTTTGTGTTGTAAAAGTGAAAGGCCATGTTTTACTTCTTTACTTGAAGGGCAAACAAGCCGACCGAGGTGCTTTTGGGGAAACCAAACACTGACATAAAGAGGGGACCCTTGTGTCTGTCTGAAACACTGCATGTCCCGCTGCTCAGACAGGCATCTCTGATATGTGGCTCGTTCTGAAGAAACAGCAGGGAAAGGTAAAGACATGTTGTGGGCCGTTGACAAATATTTACTGCTTGCTCGGACAACAGGAGGAATGTGGAGGAACGTCTCTATCAGGGGTCGCTTACCCCCACCTTCGTCTTTCCCCTCTGTGTGTGTTCTTCAGCTGTTCCCAAGGTCTGTCTGAGGGCGCCCCAGCCTGTCATTCTGTCAGATTAAAGGTCCGCTCTCTTGCTCTTCCTTTAAATGCCACACGCTTTGTTTTTCCTGAGGAGGGGTGCAGAATGCGTGTGATCTCTCGTCGGACTCCCTCTCATCCATCTCTGCCAGAAACCGAGGGGGCAGAGGGGCTAAAAGGGGTTCAGGAGGGGGCAAGGGGCAGGGTTACACTGGGGGAAGAGTAGGGTCAGAGGTTAAGCCAGGCTGACACCTCCCTCACCCCTCTGGCCCACCACCTCACCCATAATCTTTGCACTATACCAGCGGAGACCTGAAGACACAGAAAAACACACAGCCCTCTGACTATGAGTAATAAAGTCTTCCTCTGACATTTTGCTCATGTCTTCAACACTGCTGTTATTCATGCAGAGCGTGGCTTGTTATTGAGTACAGATGTGGAAATGTAATGAGCAGCCGCGATCGCTGGCACAGAAAGCGTGGCAATGAACAGTGGGCTTCACTGTGGAGGAAGACAGATGGAGACGGACGGAGAAAATGAAAAGGCCTGAGATGGAGGAGATGAGACAGTCCGAAGGAGTCTCAGGTTGGTTTACAGGTGCAGAAAGTATTGTTCGGAATCAACTGTGATTCATTAGAGTAATTGGAGCCCTGCAACAATATATCTTTTGCTGCACGTCCTGGTGCGACTGCTTGAGAAGAAAAACAGAACTAATGAGATAAGCTAGTTTTGATAAGAACAAGATTAGGGCAAAATTATTCAAAGTTGCAACGTGAATTTGTCTTTTTTGTACTTTTCTTCATGTCTGTTTAACACTTGCTAAAACATTCAGGTTTTGTTGTCACAGCCACAAAATTCTACGTATTTTAATAATGATAGAGAAATACAAATTAGTGTACTAGAGCATTAGTGTGAAATAGAAGTAAAATCATCCATCCATTAGAAAAAAGAAAAACAAATCTGAAAAGCGCAGTGTGATAAAGAGTCAATACACTGAAGAACTATGCTTTGCCTGGTTGTTGGATGTCTGTTGGACGTTGAGCTGGACCAGGTCATGACTACAATGTTAGCTTATCCCACCACATGGCTTTGTGCATACAGGTCAGAGAGTTCAGTTTTGGTCTCATCTGACAGATCACCTTGTAGTAAACTGCAAACTGAGCTTCTGGTTTATTTTTTTCAACAATGGATTTCTTCTTGACAAGCTTAACATAATGGTCAGAGTTGTGGAGTGCACCTGTGATATTCTTCCAGTTGACTGATTCTTCCAGCTCATCCAAAGTTACTGATTGTGTTCTCTGAACACCTGTGAATTTAAAGGGATGGTAGTTTGAAGTTTTATCATCTAATTTTAATGTTCTTATGATGGATTGAACAAAGCTCTGTGAGATGTTTGAGGATTGTTATACTATTGAATGACTTAAACCTGTTTAAACGTCTTGCTGTTTACTCTCTAATATTCTCTAACAAACATTTGAGGGCTTCACAGAACAGCTCGACAGCTGAACTTAATTAATATTTCAATAATTTCTCAAAGAAGTGGCTCTGTTTAGATTTTATTTATGGGCATTTATATGCATCACCCTTTTTTTTGCTAAATATTTCAAAACCATGCATCTTTTTTTTCTTCCATGCCAAATCTTTATTGGTCTGTTCAATAAAATATACACTACAATAGTTGGTTGTAATGTGACAAATTGGAGAAAAGTTCAAGACATGTGAACACTTTTGCTTGGCATTGTAAATGTTCTTGTAAATGATTTGATCCAGTCATGCACATCAGCAAAACACTGTCACCTCAAAACAGAGTGTACTAATGTAGATGGATTCATTTAAGTAATATTAAATACAATTTTTAACTCTAGTTCGCTCAGCATTACTATGCTTATATTTCAGAAATATTTAAGTGAAAATTTCAGTTTTGATTGTCTAACAATCTCTATGGAGTGGATGATAAACAAGACAAGATTGAGGTTATAATTAAATGGTTGACAAGTAACTACGGCGATAAACTTCATTCAACTTTTCTGAAAGCAAATTAAGCCTGATCTGTTTCTTTTCAAAAGATACCCACTGTTTCCTGCAGATGCACATTTAAATTGTGAAATCAGCAAAGTTGCAGGAACTATTGAGAAACCACTGAGTGACATGTAAAAGTGTTTTTACTTCCCTAAGAGCTGGGAAATGGGTGCCACCTTAGTGCAAGCGAGGAAGCTCAAGAAAGCATGATTCATCCAGTGATTTGTCATGTGAGTGGAAGACATTACACAAGAAATCATCTAATCCCATTATGCTTCTGTTATGACCACAGAGTCTTTGGAGAAAAAAACAAAACCCCGGGAGAAGTAAAGTGTCGTATGAAGGCACAAAGTTGTTTGTGTTAAATGCGAGTTTAAGACATACAATAAACATAAATATTTCTTGTGAATTGATTTAGTCTTGTACATTGGAGCAAATCAAACAGACATCAGGCTTTGTTTGGCTCTTCAATGTCACACATCTCCTGTTTTGAAAATCTACAAAACCTGGGCAATGGTAAAGGCTTTAAGATTGAAACCAAGAAATCATCCGTTGTGTATGTTGAAGCCAAACCCGATTTGTTTAACGTGCAGTAAATACTCTTTTGAACGTTAGCGAAAAAAAAAGGAAAAAAAAAGGAAGGAGGGGCTGCAGCAGCAGAACATTCAATACCAGAGTGTCAGAGCCTCTGTCCGTGGTGCTGAACCACTCATCTACACCCATAGAGCCGGAGCAAATAGAACAGACAACACCAAAGAATCTACCAACAATTTACCCAAGAATGCAGGCAGTTGTCTGAAAAAGATCAGTCTTGAAATGGATAGTTTTAAACATTTTTTCTATTATTTTCTTTTACAAAACAGACATGCTACTACCTGAAGAAGTGCTTCCTCACAGCTGATACAATTTGAGAAACCTTCAGCATGAACAAGTACAGATTCGCTTCAGATCTAATGAAAGATTTAAAATCTGTTTAAAGTTTAAAAGTTAAAAGTATAATGTAAACAGATTGAGCTATCTAGTGCACAGCATCCCGTCAGTTCTCTGTCCTCTGCTTCTGAAAGACCACGCAGTCTTCTTTTGTTTTCAGCTTCTCCTCACATCTCCTGAGATGGCAAAAAGGAAAAATAAGTGTGCCGGGAACAACAGAGCACTCATCTCAAATGGCATCCACTAACATAATGCATGAGGAGACATCCTCAGTAAACACAGCAACAGGAAGTGTTTGAATCTATGAAACATCCTGCTTGCTGAAAGTTAAATGACATGCTGTAAATTTGCTGCCTGGTGAGCTTGGACTTTTTTTTTTCTCTGCATGCGTGACTAACAGAGATACAAGCTACCGAGCTGCGTTGCAAGCAACTGGCAGCACAGATGTTAACTGCATCAGTTAATGAGACAACTTTCTTAGTTTTTTTAAAGGGTACCTGTGATGTGCTTCGGATGTGGACACACACACATCCTTACTCACTTAAGGCCTCAGGCCATAAACCTGCTGTGAGCTCCTGACCTTCAACCCTAATAACTTTTTCCTAAGTCAGTGTAAGTCCAGGGTGAGCTCATTTTATGGTTACAAAAAATGTTTGCTCATCTGTCCAGCAGTTGATGAAGTACCTTAGGGGGCCTGCTTGAAAGAATAAACAGTCACTCAGCATTGATCTTGTTTAGGCTCTAACTATAGCCAGGTGCTGATGGCCTCTGTGAAAAACTGGCAGGTTTTTGGAGATCCATTTTAAGTTCAGAGATTTTTGTTATAGATATCAGGAAAGACCAGTTCAAAAGATTACGTTGGACAACATAAATTGAAAAAGTAAGAAAAAAAACTGTCTGACAAAAGTTTTTGAAATTGTGAGGTAAATGTTTAATTAGCAAAAATAAGTGAAATGACATTTTTTTTCTCCAATGGAAGGAACACAAAGTCAAGTCTACTGATTAAATTGTTTTGTAGCCTTATTGTTTGATCAAAAACAGTTTATTTTATTTATAGGAATACTGTCTTGTAGTACACCCTTAAATTGCTGATTTTGATATTTAGTTTTATTTTGCCACCTAAATAATCTGTCAAAAATACTTTCACTTTGTAGTCCATATAAACACTCTTACTTAGTAAGATTGCATAAATTTGTGTTCATGCTATTCAGTGAAAATGTAACACCAATATATTGTGCTAACATCACCACTAAAGACATCTATATTCATTTGAATTTTTTTAAATAAAAAGCCTTTAACTGTGTTTCAAAGGAAACAGCACAAGTGTCATGTAAAAGCAAACAAGCAGAAATAGAAAAGTTCATTAAAGAGTTCTTACGCAACAGCTTGAGATTAATAATATTCAGAGTTTTATAAGCTAGATATGAAAAACTAATATCTGGTTAATTGAACTGAAATTTTAACTTTAGGTTTACATAAGTGACCACACTTTGGTCAAAAAAGTGTCACCAAAGTTTTAGACCAAAGAACTATGCAGATGTTCAGTGTTATGAAACAAGTACAGCATTTGCCCCCTTATAAATGTCTAGTGTTCATGTTTTTTTTAATATAAACATCTTTGACCCTCAAATATTTAATAACAGACAAAAATAACTCAAGTTATTGCAAAAGGCAGTTGGAAGGAGGTAGTTTAAGTCATTTTTTAACATATATTGGTCTAACACAGTTCCTAATTTTATAACCAAGCTTTCAGGAATTGAAAATAAAGTATTTATCTTTTCTGAATTTATGGATCGTTGAGTTCTGAAACAACTGAAAGGGCTTGGTTGAATATGCATAGGACTGGCATTAGGTCTTGGCTATTGACTTTTGTGAGTTGCTTTAATGTGTGTAAATGTCTTACCTGAAACTACGAGACTTCCCGGAACATTTTGAGTTTCCAATAAATGCTGCCTCTGAAAACCTACAGAATTTACATTAACAAGCTACTAATTTGACTTTGATGTCTTAAGTCTTTAGTCTCACAGTGACCACTTGTCAATTATTTATCAAGATATCCTTTACAATTCACTGGATAAATCCTTTTTAAATGTTAACATAGCCCCTTTCTCATTGTAACCAACTAGTTTTAGTGTCTAAATTTCACCTAAACTTTGCTTCAGGCAGGACTCACAAAGAAGTCAAACATATTTTGTTGAAAAATCAGGCACATGTGATGATTCCTGGTCAAAAATAGCAGTAATTGTTTTGCCATTGCCTTTCCATCATGATACAAAACCACAATGACACTTGTGTTATGTCAAAAACTGCCGTTTATCTGTGGTGGTAGCAGCAGAAATATGTGCAGGCAAAACCAAGAATAAGACTACAATGCATTGCAAAGTAGCAAAACAAAATACACAGAATATTCCTTTTTTGTCCCTCTGTATGGGGATATTTTAGCATAAGTGACCGGCAAAGGGAAGCACAGAACAGCTGTGATAGAAATCCAAGTTCCAACTTAATATGGCCTCAACGTTTTACAGTTTGTCTGGTTACAAACACAAACTTATATGTAGCCTACTGAGCTTGTGTTTGATTGACACAACTCAATAGACTTGAGCGTGGAATTGTCTCCAATTCCAATGTTGAATGGTGTAGACACAACCCAACCCTGGCACATCTGAAACAAGTTAGAGGCTCATTAGTAGGCTGCTATATAACACGAAGACATGCTGAGGAGGTAAATCAATCACTCGACCCAGGTGTGGTAGCTCAGAGATGGACTCCCCTGGCCCACGGGATTAAAGCATTTCCCACCATCACTGCATTTAAGAAAATAGATGGATCTCATCAACATAGGACTTCATTGAAAAGTTACTTTATTTTATGTAATCCAATAAAAAAGAAAGTGAAGCTCATGTATTGTGTAGCTTTCTTAACAAACCAGTTAAAATAGTTAATTTTATGCTTAGGAATCACAGGTAATTAACACTCAGCATGCAGTTTCTCCACAAAGTAAGGTGTTAAGACCAATAATGATGTATTTTTACCTGCTGAAACAATACTGGTGAAGAGAAACAAGAGTTTTAAGAGAGTAATGGACAATCTTATTGCAAAAAGAAACCTTAACCTCCAAAATTCCTTTCCTTTCTGTCTTGTTGTGAACAATGCAACACACTTTAAAGATCTCGGATGCTTGTACGTGCATACCTGCACAGAAATATCTACATTCCTGCACTTGGGGACATGACATGCTTACATATGTCCACTGAAATGTTATGTTATGGTAAACACAATGCTGAGAAAGACTGTTGTCTGTGAAGACTGTTGTCTCTGTGTGGCCATGTGTCCAGTTATCTCCTGCTCTAGAGTTTTCTCATACAATAACATTGTACTTTTAAGAGTCTTGTTTCAGTTCCACATCCACTATAACACTCAGTGTAAGAGACACGATGCAGTTTGAGGCAACCACAGTGAACATTCACATGAAATTCAGGGAAAACAGCTTGATTTTCTTCTAGAAAATGTTCCCAATTCTATCCGCTGATTTCTTTGAGCCTCCAGCCACAAGGTACTGGGGAATAAAAGTTGCCAGCATTGACCCTGCCAATATCATAAGCTCCAACTTGCTGTGGTCGCTCAATGATTTACCAGAATTTTGATAAGATCTTCTGGCTGAGCTGATAAGTCAAACACAAGAGGAGATCATTGACACTAACACAGCATTATGAAACACCAATGCTTCTGCAGCAACCTGACTTTTCACAGAACAGGGAGGTTAATTGATTGACTTTGTTCTGTCTGACTATTTGAGATGTTCTTTCTGGTGATTGCTCTCTTCCTTTGACCTCTTAACCTTTAATCACAATTCAAATCCCATCTCAACTTATGTGGAAATTAAGCAAACACTCCATTCAGTTAAACTGATTGCACACATTGACTAACTGCATGAGAAACGTAACTTGTAGAAGATCATGCAAGATGTTTCAAATGATTTTAAGACACAAAGAAACTTTTTTTTGTTGTTGCTGTATTTCAAGTTTTACATTTGATTTAAACATAAGTGTGAAGTCCTCTTACATGCATTTATATCTATTGCACTTTTTCATGTTTAATCATTTCATAACCGCAAGTTAGATTGTATATTGTTTTTGTCAATGTAATTGACCTTTTGTGCAAGACCAACAGGAAGTACTGTACAACTGTGCACTGGAAGGGAATTTGTATGAAATGTTTTCAAATGTCTTTACAAATAAAATTCTAAAATGTATTACATTTGTACTTAGTTCCCTCTCCACTGGTACCCACACTTTTCATATTTTATTAGTTGTAAAAAATAAAAATTATATATATATATATATATATATATATATATATATATATATATATATATATATATATATATATATATATATATATATATATATATATATATATATATTCACATCAGTATGTCAATGTTCTTCTTAGACCTTCTAACAGCCATCATTTGATCCAGGTGCGTTAAACCAGGGAGAGAACTAAAACATTCAGGATGCCGACCCTCAAGGACCGACTTTGTCTTAATATATGTCTCTATATGTTTCTATATGTCTTAATATATTAGAATATTTTCAGGTACACCATCCTCCAGTCTATTTATAGTAGAGAATAATTATTTTCATTAAAAAGAATATTTCCAGTCTAATGTTTTCATTAACGTTTTTGAAGCAAAATCCTCTGGAACAGACCATAAACATTTTTCTTTACTTTAAAGTGGACATTTTCAGGCTCACATTGCATGCTCCTATCCATGTGCAGATTATGAAAAACAGGCAACCAACCAGAAAAGTGAAAAGTTGAACAGATTAAACGATAATAAACTCCAGGAAGTCATTCTGTTAACATCCTGCTGATAAACTACCTCAATTGCCCACACACTTCAGCATCCCTCCCAGTCAGATAGACCTTGACCCTGACTCATATTCTTAAAAACCTTTATTTAAAAAATAAAGTTCACTGACAGCAAAGATTCTTTCAGAAATGGCACAGTTCTTGTGCTGAATAAGAACAATGCTATACAGAACTTTACAAAGCAAAATTAACAATAAATTGTTACTAAATCTAAAGTCAAATGAAATATTATGAAAATGAATCACTTTATTGAATAATATGTAAAGTGCGGATGCAACAAAACACTAACCAACAGCTGAAACAATACTGGTGAAGAGAAACAAGAGTTTTAAGAGACTAATGAACAATTTTATTGCAAAAAGAAACCTTCACCTCCAAAATTCCTTTCCTTTCTGTCTTGTTGTGAACAATGCAACACACTTTAAAGATCAGTGATGCTTGTACGTGCATATGTGCACAGAAATATCTACATTCCTGCACTTGGGGACATGACATGCTTACATATGTTCATGCACAAGCACAAAACTCATGTGCTCACATTTCGACAGCAGCCACTTTCAAGTGAATCAAGTTTCCAAGCAGGGAGCAAAAACCTTTGCTTAGCAAATGCTGCCCTTGAGCAGATAAGTTTGTTTGGTTTGCCAGATTGTGGACTTTAGCTTTAGAGATCTCCTGGGAAATAAACGCACAGGAATCACGTGGATCAACAGACTGGCTTTATCTTTTTGTGATGTCACTTTAATGTCATGTGCTTTTAACAAGATTAAATAAAATAAAAGTAATCTTAGGGGATAGAGAATCAAATCAGCAAAAAGTAGAAATATCTGATACAAAATGAAACAATGCGCAAGAATACACAGAACTGAATTGAAAGTTACACAGTAAGATCATTTGATGCTGATTCTGTCAGAGAATTCTTAACTGAAAGAGAAATGTTCAAAACAGAATCAAAGTGGAGTTCAGTCAGTGACAGTGACATTCATTCTGTGAACAAAACAGGAGGAAAACAGGTCCCTATTCAGTCCCTATTTAAGGACTGAAGTCAGCAAATGTAACACATGCTGGCTATAGAGGCTCTCCTGATCTGGCTTTTCCTTTTGTAAAGGACAACATGTTGTGAAATGCCACTATACAGGTAAGCAGAACTGAATTACTCAGAAAATTTCAGTAAAATGGATCGTTCTGCACATTATTAAGAAGAAAGGCGTGCTTAAATTCAAAAAAATTGATTGCAAAGGGAAATCCGTATAAAAAGTGCAGATAGGCGAAAACCAGAAAGGCATAGCAGAAGATGGGTGGAAGAAAAGCCAAAACGGTAATGGCTCAGGCCAGGATTAGCTCCAGGTTCTGTGAGTTCTGCAGAAAATAAAAGATGCCTATATGAAGCCAAGCCATCCACAAGAAACCCCTGCAGTCCTATTGCTGAACAAATGACATCGTGAAGAGGTTGCAATTTGGCCATTAACAATGACAGGCCAGAAGAGAAATAAAGCAACAGGGGGCAGACTGTTTGTCACGACCCACCAAACGTGAAATTCAAGTCACAATGCAGCGAAACAGGGTGGCCATGGCATCAAGCAATGGGATTTTTTTTCTTACGCTATAGTGTTGGGTCTCTTTGTCACATACCAGGGATCACTTGAGGAGATTGTGTTGCCTTCTGAAAAGGCCCTCAAAATAAATGTTTCAACTTGACAGTGACCCCAAACATACCAGTAAGTGAAAAGCATCTTGGTTCCAGACCAACAAGATTAATGTTATTGTGGCCAGTCCAATCCACCGACCTTAATCCAGTTTGGTCAACTTTGTGCGACACAGAAGCAGTTCTCAGAGACAGTGGTCATACAGCTAAATATTAGTTCACAGGAAATCTAAATCTTTCCTGTGTATTTCTTTTCAGCATACACAGTGAAAGTGTTCATCTGTAAAGTAAAATTCACACATTTATATATCTTTTTGAACACCCAGATATTTCTGGTTTCTTGCTTTTAATATGTTGACAACAAATTTGATCAATATTTCTGAATGGGATGATTTAGAAATAAAAGGTCGGTGTTCAAAATGCTTTTCCCAGAATAGAAATGAAAACTGTTATGACATTTCTTTTAACTACTTTAAATTAAAATCTATATTTTCTTTGCCATCAAATTTCCTATTTTAGTTGGGGGTGGATTACAGTGACATTTAAAAATGAAGTCATTCTTTCCATTAAAATATTTCAAGTCTAAAGATTGTGCTATGATGTCATCCAGGATAAAACCTCAAACAGATCAGATGAGATAATCAGTGCCACCTACTCGATAACCAGACAGTCCTCTGGCTGGTCATGTCAAGTCTGTGACAGTCATCATCATCTTACTAAAACCATACTCAGCTTTAATAATGTGAGAGTAGATTTCATCCAGCTGTGAAATTTGACATTTCCAACCACCTCTGAAGTCTGCGCACTGCCATCCGGAGGATTTCCAAACGGCAGACGTCTTTCTTGGCTTCCACGGGAGATTTTGCCTGGGTCGTAGTGACATGAACTGTATTAGGAGTTATCCCAGTAACAGCAGTAAAAAGAGGAGTGGGACTACTTAGAACAGCCACTGAGTCCAGGGGTTGAACTTTACTGATTTGACACGACCATCTATGTCAGCGCAGAGCAACAGAAACTCAAAGGCATTTCTTCTGCTGATGCGTACTTAGACGCTTTTAGAGAACTGCCTCCTAGGTTTCAAAGGCTGTAGTGGAACACTGCCATCTGCAGTTGTTTTGCTTTTTACAGTGTGGGGTCCCTTGTAAATGTGTGCATGCGTGTGGTAGTGTCCTCCTGGATTAAAACAACCACTACTCCACTGTAAAAGTCATGTGTCTACTCTGTTGAGTTGATCTATGCTGCATGGAGCCAAGGTTACATTTCAATAGCCAGGCATTTTGAACAAAGCGTTCTCTTCGTACTTTACATGTTGTAAATGTCAGATGTAAGATTTATCAGGTCATGACATGATACAATAATACATTTTCATGGCGGTCTTATTTGCCAAAATTCAACTTTTTAAATTCCAGTTCCCACAACAACAAGAAGCATACAAGAAATAGGGCAATCTGCATCATTATTTGTTACAACATGCTGCAATGTCTTGCAAATCAGTGCAGGAAACACTAAAAAGGTTACAAAATAAATCAACCTGGTTAATGTGTTTAAGTTTTATAGTTGTTATTTCTGAAATACACTTGCAAACAGATTACATATATGTTCAGAAAATTTTACCAATTCAAGCAAACTAGTGGACAGTCTAAATAAAGGAAGCGCTACTCACCATCAAAATCTACAAAAAAATCTATAAAACTCCTTAGTCTTTGACTGTAGGTGCAACTTATCCAGTAACTGTAATGTACACCTACAAACGCTGACACCAGTTTTATGCTGGCAATAAAATCAGTAAATGACTTTGTTTCCAAGTTAGTGTCCAGCTTGCAGAACTTGTCCCATACTATCCTGCTGAACCTGTACTACTTTGAGGTAAAGCCCGAGGTCCAATTTTTTATGTCTTCAACAAACATGAATAAATTAAATAAATTAGAATATTATTTAAAAGTTCATTTATTTTAATAACTTAATAACTTAATTTTCAAAGTAAAACGAATTTTGGTGTTGTCAAACATTTATTTTTGGTGATTAAAATATTAAATAAAAGCGGAATAAAAGCATAACATTTAAGACTAGAATATTACATCAGACAAAAAAAAAATTATTACAGAAATGTGGTTTTAGTTTAAAATCTGCTTAAAAGGTGTTTTTCTTTCAAAAGCTACTTTTAATCTGACAAATGAGTCTAGTCTGAACTCATTTTCTACTTTATTAAATATAAGGGTAATTGTCAAGTATATCAATAAATTGGAATATCAACAAATATTCTCTTCAGTAATTTGATACTGTAAATTTGTTACAAACGGCGTGATATGCCTTATTTTAAGATTTTTTTTCTTAATTTGTTGATTATAACTTACAATGAAGTGTATAATTTAGTTTAAGAGAGAATTCAAATGGAGAATAAGACTATTAAAAAGGATTAGATAGAAAAAATATCTTGTCAACTAATCATTTTATGAGCTACATCAGAGATCTTCAAATCCCAGCCTCAAGGGCCAGTCTCCTGCAACATTTTCACGTGTCTTTGATCCAACACACCAAACCGAATGGCTGAATTACCTCCTTGGCGCTGTCAAGTTCCCCAAAGTCCAGCTAATGACATAATTATTTGATTCAGGTGTGTTGAAGCAGAGACACATCTGAAAGTTGCAGGACACCAAGGCCTGGATTTGAGGATTCCTGGTCTACACAATAGTAAGACTTAGACTTAATAGTAAGACTTGACAGTTTTGCAGCATAACATCATCATTACCCTCCACAAGAAGAGTAAGAGCTGAAGTGTGCCGTATTCAAGCATATTATAAAGAAGTTCAGTGGAAGGAAAACATGTGGTCCAAAAAGGTGTGCAAACAACAGGGATTACTTTAGCCTTGAGAGGATTATGAAGTTTAGATTCCTTTATTGTTTGTTTAAGTTGTCAGTGGTGAATAAAATAACCTCCCATTGATCTGACATGTTGTCTTTTAACCTCTTCCTGTCAGCATTGTCATCTCCCTAGCTGACGTTTAAGGACTGCACCCAGTCCTTTACTTGTTAAAACACTCTTTGAGGTAGTATAGAAACACAAGTATTTATTCCTCAAGGTGAGTATGGTCTCAACATTTCAAGAGGATTTAACATCAGACTATTGTCTAAATATTTCAATTTTAAACAAAAGAAATAAAAATCGCAGCAGTTAAATTAATGTAACATCTGTGAAACCTCAGTGGTTTTAACTCTTGCATAGCACATGGCACATAATGAATAGTGAATGGTGATCAGAGAGCAGGCGTGTGATGTTTGCTTTCACAGGTCAATATATGGATAAACAGTGACCTCTGCCTCTTTAACAAACAGAATGTACTGAGATCTTCTTAAAGTCTCTTTATGGTGTAACTCTTCCTCTCAACTGCACACTTGAACGTGCTCTCACAGTAGAAGAAGAAAAAACTGGAGGAAAAAAACAAGAACAAGAGCTGGAACAGCAGCTCCAAGAACACCCAGAAATGGTCACGTAGTCCTCGTCATAGCTCCAACAAAGGTCATGTGTAGGTAAAATTGCGCTCCAAGGAGGAGGACAGACCTCCTTGTTAATGTTACCACGGTTACTCTGCCCTTATGTGTTTTACAGATTTGTCAGGTAAGATTAGAGTCCTGGAAACCACACAAAGCAACAGTAAATCTGAGAAACTGGAGGAAACTTAAGTCCACGTAAAATTCTGTCCAGGTTTTGTCATTTCTGCTGATAATAATACACACACATGACAAAAAAATGCTGAAATGCAAGTTGAAATATCTGGCAAAATTTCCAAGGCCAAGAGGACAGTGTATGCACTGACAGAAGGACAGGTTTAAACTGGTTTAGAAAAGTTCAAACCAAATCTAATCTGTACATTGACCTTAACCAGATAGCACAGGTCAACATGAGAGTAAATGAGGCAGGAAAAAATAGGCGCAGTCAAGTTATTTCAAAAAAGTTAAGAGAGTTTGGTGTGCATTGAAATTAGGCAGAAAATAACCATTAATTGTCAAATATATTTAGTACAAAACAATAATAATTGCCTGCCACTGAATTATTCATGTACATAACTTACATAACATGGAAATTATGAAGTTATCTGGTCTCAGTCCTAGAGACTGGATGAGGAGCTCTGTCATCTGAAGGTACGCAGTTTGGAGTAGAGCGGCTACTCCTATGCATCAAAAAAAGACGTCAGTTGAGTTGTTCTGGACATTTCATTGACATATAACTTTAGAGATTTCCTGGAGACATCCCACCAAGTGGACACTGCAGGGGCCGATCAAGATTACGTCAGAGGGACTGTATGCTAATTCTAGCCTGAAAGTGCCTTGAGATCCCCCAAGATGAGTCATTGATTAATCAATCTGTGATGAGCTGGAGACAAATGTATGAATGGGTTTTTCATTTTTGCAGATGATGTAGTTCTGCTCTCTCTCCACGCCATGACATTCAGCGTGCACTGGAGTCTGCAACAGCCATGTGAAAAGCTCCTCTAAGACTGAGGTCTTGGTTTTCAACATGAACAAGGTGATATTCTTCCTCCCGGTTAGTTTGGTTGCATTTTGAAGGCTTCCCTTCGGAGATTTACCAGGCATGTACAGCAAGACGCCCAAAGCAGTAGCAGAATTTACTGGAGGGAAATGGGAGAAGAATGTCCAGCTTCACACTCTACACCCACCGTTGGATGAGTGGAAGACAATAAATGGAAAGCTGGATATAATCAAAATTATTTTGTTTTGCTGAAGCCAACAACTTCAATGAAGCTGCTGTGACCCCATATGTGATTTGGCAGCACTAAGAATGTCCAATCCACATGCATTACATTAAAACAAATCTGTCGAAAGATTCTTCTAAAAATGCACCACATAACTTAAAAACCAACACAATCAGTGAACTGCATTTATTTATATTCATGAAATAAATAAGTATTTCAGGAAACTAGATGAAGTATGTTAAAGTCACCATCAATTTTCTTCCTCACCTAGTATTGCTTGCTGCAATAAAATGCTAATTTACCTAAACTTTTTTGATTTGAACACAAACACCTTCAACCTTGGTAAGATTGATCCTCCCGTGATTATAATCTTGTTAATCCAACACAAGGAAAAGGCCTTCATGTTGGCCTTGAAAAATAAAGTGCACTGTCTGAAGTACAGCTGCAAAAATATTTAACTGCAAAAAGTTAAGATATAAGTTAAATATTATAAAGTTAAAGTTAAATATGCAAAAAGTTATGCTATTTAACTGAGCTTGCTTTTACCTACAGAGCGATTTTACCTACACATGCACGATGGATCGCCTCATTTGACCCCATCATTTAGTGATGCTCTCTCAAAAGTCAAAAACCTAAGACTCCTCAAACAACACGGCCATCTATTACATGTAGACTCTGTAAACAAAAGGTGAAAGTATCTTAGAAAACAATTTTAAAGCTCCTAGCTCATCTTAATTAAACCTTCCCTTAGCTTCAAAAACACTGGCGCTAGTTTGTTCCAGCTGGTGCCTTTCATTTTATCAAATGAGCTGTTAAGCCTGTTCAGCAAGTAGGTCTTATGGTGAGAAAGAATGCGGTGCGTGCTGACAAACTCAAGCCTGTTCACATGTAAAGGTTTGTTTCTCTCAAACAAAAGGTTGACGTGTGGAGCTCAAATTTACACAAATTGCCTCACCTCTAAGTTTAAATATCTTGCAACTTGAAAGAGGTTTTTTGAGTCTTACTCACTGAACCCAAGTTTACTTTGTGAAAATTCCCCTTTGTTTGTTTCAGCCTTTTATCCTCTGGATTAAGAAAAACCTTTTGCTCTGCTTTAGTAGCATCTGATTGTTTTAATTTATTTTAATTAAGTTTTTTATTATACATTTTGGAAAAGTAGGTCTCTGCCAAGCATACTTTTAATTTTATTTTTATTTATTTTTTGCTTTTCTTGTCAATTGATATGCGGGTATTTTCTTTTTGTATAAAGCAAGAATGAAATCAGCTTGCAAAAGGACATTTATCACATTGACCACAGTGGTCTTTAAAAGAGAAATCAATCAATTACAGAAACCTGAGAGGAACTGAGAGCCAAGTGTAGAGCAATAAGAAGCCGTTACGATTAAGCATCAAAATGTTTGCTTAAAGTATATTTGAGGGCTCGTGTGCAGCTTTTAAACCTGATGTGCCATATGGTTTGTGTCACGCCGCCATCTGGGAAGTTTTTGTTTGATGCAGTTTTGAAAATTGCTTTCAAAGAATACTTGGCAGCTCTTTTGATGAATCCATCTGTCCATCACCACATATTGTGATCTAGCTTCAACTGCTCAGATCAACAGATCTGAGATCAAACTCTGGCTGATGCTTACTGGTAGAAGAATGAAAATATATTTTCCACTGAGAAAACCATTTAAGAGTCATTCTCTCTCTCTCGGTGGTCTGACTCAACTTAGCATGGCCCCAAACTACCTCATTGTTTTGTACTTCTGGATGAACTTCTTTACAACCACAGCAAATACAGGAAAGCTTCAATGTCTACATAAAATTTTGTTACTTAAAATCTGGTGAAAACAATAAATTGTGTTTTCAGCTTAGGCTTTATTTCTAACTTTCCCAGCAAAAGTATTTTTTCCATATTTTGTCATCTTACCACCATAAAATTTTTCATTTGGATAGTAAGTGCTAGATCAACACAATGTAACTCACATTTGTGAAGTGAGAAGAAAATTACTGAAACAGTTTTCAAATAATAATCTAACTTTGCCATGCATTTTTATTCAGCCCTCTTTCCTCTGTCACCCTTATCCAACAGCTCTATAAGGCAGCTTAGAGGCTGATGGTGAGTTTGGAGGAGCTGCAGAGGTCCAGAGCTCAGGTTTAAAACCTGCTAAAGGGACAAATATAAGAACTTTACTCCATAAATCGAGGTCATTTTTGAAAGAGTGGGAACCCGAAAGAATTCCAGTTACCACTCTATCCCTACAGCAAAACACTGGTAGCAGCATCGTGGACAGTCTTATTTTCTGAAGAGACAAGGAAGTTATACAGGGGAGATGGATTAACCCAACAGACATCCAAAAAACTTAAGACTGGGTTGGATATTTACCTTCTAGCAGCAAATTTACGTCAAACACAGAGCCACAGCTAAAATGGAATGATTGATCAAACTAGATTTATATGTTACTCTGGTCCCAGTGAAAAGCAGAGCTAAATCTGAAAAGGGTTTCTTTCAAGGTATGCTGTTTAACCAGTTTGATTGGGCTTGATCTATTTCACAAAGACGAATAAGCAAAACAGGGTTGCACATGTAATTACAGCAATGAAGCGTACAGATTTTTGATTGTCAAATAAAGGATAATTTTCATTTTGCTTCATAATTAAACACCTTATGTATGTCAACAAAATCTGTAGACATTTGTGTTGCAAAATTACAAAAGCTGGAAAATAAGGGCTTCTTTTGAAATCTTGTTAATGCCTCCAAATTAATCTTGAATTAACAGTTATTATGAAACTTCAGCTTAGAGTATAGAAAAAGTATGTCCTCATAGTTACCTGCTTAAGACACACAAGAAAGAACTTTCTGTACACTGTACGTCACTTGACTTTACTTGTTGGATGTGGTGGCACATCCAACAAGTGCCACCATCCACTTGTTGGATGGTGGCAACAAGTGGTGACTTAACATAATGACATCATCTTAATTTGACTGTCGCCCCAATTGTGGAAGCGATTAAAGAGGAAGACAAAGAGGGATTTCACCCATTACCCATTAAAGTTAACCACCACATTACATGGCATTTTATAGGTCATAAATAAAAAAATGCTGCTGGATTTTGCCCTCCTCTAGCCACTGTTGAAGCCTCCCCTGTGAGCATGTGCGTGCGCGTTGCCAAGCTCAGGGGGAGAGACTTCGCCACGGGACTCGACCGACTCATTGCTGCGAAACAGTGGTAATTTGAGCAGAAGACAGAGGCCATAATACTCACACAGAAACAAAAACTTGCGCTCATTCAATTTCAACATGTTGCATTGAATTCAAGAATATCAAATTGCAGCCCATTCTCAGCAAGGCACCGCTGGCAGAGATCATGTTAACAGTGCCGACTGCTGAATGCTGTACTTCCTGGAAAGTGATGGGCAAACCTTTTACAGTTTATTATCACACGCAGCCCCCTCTCATCCATCCGTACAGCCATCACAGCAAAGGATCTCTCTCTGCACTTTCTCCCTAGCACCGCACATTCTCCAGGCCATTTGGTTGCGATTTACTACCAAGACGTTTACAGCAAATTGTTCCTTCCTCCCTCCTTCTCTTTTTTTCATTTTTTCATCTCCTCTTCCCTTTTTGCTCCCTCCACATTCTGATCTGTTTTATGGTATTTCATTGTGTTTTGTTTGTTTCACCGTGACTGCTTTCATCTCCCCGTCTGTCTGGCCTCATATCATTTCTAAAGTGGACCCAAATGCTTCCCCTGGCAGATGCAAGCATGCACTTCCAGTAAGCCTGAGAAATAAATCGAATATTTGAAAGAAGACAAATAAATACAAGTGTAAATATCCTCTTGGAGACGGCCTTAGAAACTTCTGTGTATAATTAGGCTGTCGTCTGTGAGTGTGTGCACGTGTCCATTTGTGTGTTTGACTGCTGGTTGTTTGTGTGCAGTCCAATAAGTTTGTAATTGTGTTTGTGTGTCTGCATTAGTGTGCGGGTGACTAAACGCCCTTCTTAACCAACGTGTGAAATGTTCCTTTCAGGGCTGGAAATGACTTAGAGCCCCCAGGGCGATGGTAAAAAGGGTCTTTTCCGGGTTGGCAGACGTCAGAGTGACCACCCCTTGACCACCCAGCATCCCCACATCCTCCAGCCGGAGCAACATCTAACCAATGAAGCGCATAAGTTGTCGTTTATCTCATAGCTTCATGTCTAACTGAATCACTGCTGTCTGGCTGCGTGTCCAAATAAGCTTCCAGTAACATTAGAAAACAAGTGACAGAATAAGAGGGCAAATGACACAGTTGGCATTGGAAAGATGATTCAGACAAACCAATAAATGTCTGGCATCTGCAAATGTCATAATAACAGAGAAAAGATGGGGCAACCCCTCTGTTTTTCCTTCTGTTGTTTGTGTGTTCAGTGTGTATATTGTGTGTTTGATCATGGAAGCAGAGTGTGTCTTATGCCAAGTTGCCAGTGAGTTGGCACATTTGGAGTGTTTATGTGTGGGTATTGTGTCTGGACTGAGCGGTCATTGTATTCCAGACATGTGGTATATTCACTGCTGTGTGATTCACTCCTACCAGCATCTGTTGACTACCTCTGCAGGCTTAGGAGAGGTCTGAGCAACAACATGCAACTTACCATACTGAACTGACTGGACATGACCACGCCTTCAGAAAAACAACAGAGACAACTTAGAAAAACCTGGAAGAAGCAATCAACACTCCTCTCACACAAATAATGTGGACCTCTTACTAACTGAATCAACAAACCAAAGAATATGTCTCAGTGTGAGTAAAGAAATGAAGACATGAAGCTCCTTTTCCCGGATGGGGTACATTTCTTGAACTTGAACAGTGACACCAATATCTCACTTATTGGTTGGGAGATGAAAGTAAGACAACTTTCATCTCCCGACCTCCTTAGACTATATCTAAGACAAGATATAGTCTATGGATGTCCCTAAGATATCAAGCAATTACTAGCCTCGGGTCTCGTCCCAGTGGGACATGCCAGGGCATTCTGGCAGCATCCCAACCAGAGGCACCTCAACTTGTTCCTCCACAATCTCATTCTTTCAAGTCATTAGACAGAGCTTGCAACTATAGATAAGGGTAGGAATATAGATCAATCGGTAAATTGAGAGCTTCACCTCTTTAGCTCAAATCTCTCCATCATGACAAACCATCATTGCCAATGTCACACCAATACACCTATTGATCTCCTGCTCTAGTTTTCCCTCATTCATAAAAAAGACCCTGAGACTGAACTTGAACTCCTCCACTAGGGGTAGAACTACATCCCCTAGGGTTTGGAGGTGCTGATTTTCATCTTGGCCTCTTCAATGTAAAAAACATATATGACAATGTACAGCGATTCAATGAAAACGCACTTTGAATTTTACTAATAAATCAAAACAATAAATTAACTGCTTAAAATATCTCGAAGACTTTGGTCTGAGGGCAATAAGTTTTCTGATTATTGTTGAATAAACACTTTACTAAGTTTGCTTTTCCATTCCTCAAGCAAAATGAAACTTCTTTCTAGTTCATTACATAACTCAAACAGTTTTTGTATTACTACATGTAGTAAGGTTAAATTTTCTTTCTTGTGTTCTAAACCCTCTTCATTCAATAACTCTTTACAAAGATTATGACTGAATGCAATAATATGAGAGTATTTGTAAGTGCCGTTTTAGCATATGTAAAATTTATTGCTTTTTCTTGGAGACAGATCAGGAAGGCAACCAGAAGGAGGTTATGACTGTGGGCTCTGAGAGCTGCTTTTAACAACAGACATAAAACTTTTTGCCTTAGACATAGAGGGATAACATGTCATGAAAATTGGCAATTTTAAAGTTCTTTGAACCTTTACGTGGCCTATAATATAAGTTATTTAAACTTTTTATGCTCCATTAAGACACACCTATATGCACCTCACTGTGTTTCATGTTTTATAAGTCAGTGTTTTTCATTGTTGCTGAGTCAAACTGTTTTTTTTTTTTGTTTGTATTTTTTCTTTTCTTTTTTATTTTACTTTTAATGGGCATTCAGAACCTTGGAGAATTTCCTATCATCAGTATGTTATACTGTTGGTACTGGTCTATCTTCTTTTGCTTTTACAACCGCAACTGAATGAGAAAGTAAAAAAAAAACAACAACTGAAAAAACCTCACAACTAGTTCATATTTTACATACAGGACAAATAACATTCTGGCAAGCACTTTGTTTTTCTTTTTCCTCTGGCTGTGTTCAAGCCTCTTTCACACGTTGACGTGAGAGATCACCATTGCGAGGTAGATCAGACAACATGGGCAACAGAGGAATTTCTTCGCCTCATTTCTTCCAGACGCTGCTTAGAGCAAAAACAATTGTATCCTCAATTTAAAACAAAGGCCTTACTCCCTGCAGTGTTTGCATGTCAAGGAAAATACCAAAATTTCCAGCTTGTGTTGTGTTTTTTTCTGCTTATAAATCTAAAGTGTTTTGGTTTTGTTCAGATTGTGATATGCCAAGTAATTGCTTATGTTAGCCTTATTATGTCGCACATGGGTAAAAGAAGCAGTCTCAGTGAGTTTAACTTATATAAATACCTGTTGAGTCACTTCCAGAAAGGGAAACACAACAAGAGTTTCTAATGAAAGTAACATTGTTGCAATATTTATATGTGTGCAGTATTTAAAAGTGGGTGTGCTTGACTATTGTAGTTACTTCTAATGGTAACTAGACCTACCTTGCTGCAGGTACATATTAAAAGTATTTTTACATTGAAACAGTATTTTTCACTGCAAAAACAAGTTACATAAAATGTTTTTTCAATAATGGTCAGCTGAATGAATGAAGTTGCCGTTGCTAGGTGAAGGAGTGAGTTTGGCTGGGGTTGCTAAATAAGGGGCAGTGCCCACCTACTGTAACGTCAGTATCAGGAGGTTTTCTTCAATGGCTTATTTTTCAGACATCATACATTAAATGTTTGCCAGAAAACAATTTTTTGCACTTGAATTGTTTCTAGAGGCAGTAGAGTCCCAAACAGAAGTACAAAAACATGCAAGTGAATTTTATATAAACTGTCTCCTTTAATTAACATTCTTCAGTCAAACAAGAAAACTGAAACTACAGTAATAGCTCCACACACACCAGACATAAAAAATGCATGAGCTTTTTTTGCTTTTCTGATTAATAACATTTTTAAAAAATTGTAACCTTTTTTGATAGATCAATGTCATTTGAGCATCACTTCAAACAGTTCATTTCATTTCCTTTATTTAACCAGGTTAATAAATGTTCCTTTATTTAACCATAGTGATGTAGATCTCATTTGAAAGGGGAACCTAGGCAGAAAAAAAGCAATTCTCAAAATCTCAAAGCAGTGATGAACATTAATTTAGGACATTTGGCCAAAGCATTCATTTACAGGTCATCTCCTTAATCAATCAGAGGTCATACTGAAATTAATTTTTGGTTGGTTAGGAACACATTTTATAACCTTAGGAACATCTCAAAACTTAGACTGCTGGTGTTAAAAGCTGAATTTGAGATGATTATCCATGCCGGTATGTGGTGCTCACACTCTCCCCTTTCCTCTGTGCTATGCTACAGCTAGATCCCCACAAAAAAGCCTGCCATAAATGCTCAATCTAGAAAGCATGGCAACCAATGATGGGCAATAAACTGTTTTCCTGGAACGCCAAGTTGTTTTTCTGCAATTTTCATGGTGTGCTGTACAAACATGAGTATGATTGACAGCGCTAAGATCCACCTTCTGGCTCTGATTGTTTGGTTTTGACTGGCAGCAGTGTATTTCTTTAGACGACAATAGGAGCACTGGTAGGAGGCGGAGGAGCTCAATCTTTTCACAAAACATTTATCTTGTATTACACTGTCATGACATAGTGACACTTTTAACAAATATGTAAAAAAAAAACCTAAACCATTATAATTTTGGTGCCGACTCCAGGCAATGACCTAATGACCTAAATAGGGTTTTATGGAATTATCCCCTTCGCGACTTTGGTTTGGGGTCCGTTTGTTAGAGAAAGTTTTAAAATGCAGCTGAAGACATTTTTATACAGAAAAGCTTTTAACTAATATACTTGATGTTTTATTGTGTGTTATGTTTTGTCTGTCTATCATGGTGTCTTGGCTTATTTTATTTGTGAAGCACTGTGATTTTTATCGGTAAAAGGTGTTATGAACAATCTCAATTCCAACAAAGTTGGGATGATGTGCAGTGTTGCTTTTCAACAACTGGCTTCTTTCTGACTAGTCATTATTTTGACTCCTCCGTGACATCTAATCTGTTTTTTTCTATTTTGAGCTATACACTCAAGCTAAGATATTGTCTACTCACACCAACCTACAGTAACCTAGTTTCAAAAGATATGAGCTGATCATCTTGCAGTAATCTATAAATGTAATTTCTTAGAACTTCAGTTTCTTTTTGGTCTGGTTGGTAATCAGCGCATTACCATATTCCACTCTGAGATCTGGGGAAGATCAGTATCGAGCCCATGTTGATGCAAATCCTTGAGGAGGCCTTGAAAAAAGGCACCAGTATTTATCCCACTTGTGGCTGTTTGCAGGACTGGAAACAATGCTGTCTTTATGGTGTGGTTTTATCTCTCTCCGGCCACAGCCTAGAATGGTTGCTTTCTTGTGATGGCCACTGCATAAATCAGTTTTGGTGGCAATGCAGTCAGGCGAGGATGTCAGGGAAGACGGGTCCTTTGAAAAACTGATAGGGAAAAAGGAAAGATGAGAGCATAAAAGCAAAGAGGGGGAGCTTAGAGAAAGAGAAGACTTGGCCATCAAACACCTAGTACACGGTGTACTTTCCCCCCAACCAATTCGCCATAAACTGAGGTTTTTTGATCGATTTATTCATCAAAGAGGGATTTCATTGTGTCTCACTGTGAATGAGGCAGAATGAAGTGTTCCTCGAAATAACAACTCCTCTTCTTAGTCTTTGAGGGTTAAAGAGAGTACAGCGGGAGTCAGCTAGGGTGGGTTCTGTTCAGATAAATACTCCGAATCACCAGAGGGAAAGATGAAAACAACATGCTTTCCTGCCAATGTGTTTCAAGCAACTCCAAGCTGAAGCTGGATATAGCTGTCTGAACAGTGAACAAAGATATTTTACTTGGCTAGGAAGATTACTTTCCCCCAAGCGGTGTTAAGTGGCTCAGTAAACGTTTAGACATTTTTTTTAGTCTTTCTCAGACTGACTCAGATAATAGCTGATGATTAACATCCAAGACATGAGCAAAGCACATTTATCAGATTCATTCACAGAAATACAGATCAGAAATTGTTCGCGTGCTTCTCAATGCGAGTGTGTGTATGGTAACAAGCACTCATGAAGGGGAAAGGGCTACTTGATAACCCTTCATTTAGGCTAGAAGAAGTAAGGAGACAGGCCGTGCTTTGTTAAGCTGCCGAGGGAGTTAAGTAGTGTTGCTCAGCATGTTTGCTGACTGGATCACCCTTAACTGTCTTCGGCGTTGCAGAGATTTAGGATAAAGGCACAATGTCATAATCATACCATCAACACAATGGCTCCAGACAATTAAAGGAGATTTGGTGCGCAAAGTTCTTTGAAGTCTTTGATGAAGCTCTGAAACATTATCCAAACACAAGTGAGACAGCAACATACTGATTCATGGGCTGTAGAAAGGAAAAAATAGTAACAATAGAAAGACAGAAAGGAATGAATGGTGAATGGGGAGGTAAATGCATTGGATACCCACAGGAACCTAAGAGGTGCATTCCCATTCATCTCATTACGTCTGTGTGTGCATTTATGTGGCTGTTCAGTGTTATGTCAGAATAATATGCAGTACACACAGCTGTACTGACAGCCACGTTATCACAACCTGCTTCAAAGCACTACAAGGAAACAAGAGCTCTTTTGTGTGCATGGGTGTTTATGTGAGCGAGAGAGACAGGGAGAGTGTTTTTTGGCAGGCCTTATTACCATACAACCCCTCACTATTACTGCCCTTCCTCTCTCAACTTATAATATAGCTGCATATGTGCTGGGCAGGCTATAGACTGGAAGGAATCTGTTGCAGAGGAGAGGGTGATCAGAGAGCGAATAATTGAAAACACACAAAAGAGCACTGACTTAGAAAGCCCAGCTACCAAGAGAAAGTGAAATATGCATGTGTGCGAGAAAGCCTCGAATGAACAAAGGTTTGAATTGCAAAGGAGACAAACTCGCCCTGCATGACATCGGACTAAATACTTTCATTGTTTCTTCTGCCGAAAACAAGTATCACATATCGCAGCCGGGAGAGCAAGGAGACAATGCTCCGGAACCTGGCTTGTTAATTTAATCCAACGTGGTCTCTCACTGCAAAAGAATATTTAGCGTAATGAGTCAAATCACCATTCTAAGTTTTAACTGAGGCATGTTGAGCTCAAGAGTTAAACAGAGAAGCAGCAAAGTGACCTACGATAACTCTGGATGAGCTGCAGAGATACACAGCACAGACAGTGAATTAAAGACCCCTGGTTTAGATCACAGAATATTGATGAATTACAATGGTCCTGTCAAGGTTTAGCCCTCCATTCACATCAGAATCCATGGCAAAATTACAAATAGTTTTTCACAGTCTCAATCCAAAATGTGTGCATTTGAGCTACTAAAATCAGTGAAAAGTGATGATACAGAGAATTCATTCACAAACAAACAAAAAAAAAGAACAATATAAATAATCATGCGTCATTGTCCATCCACCAGGTAATTAAGCAAACCTTTGTGCTGGAATAGAGCATGAAAATTTCATTTGCGTTTGTGGAGAAATTTCTAAGGAAATCACACTGAAAATGAGACCTTTGTGTACGGACCAATATCTTAACCCAATTCATTTGCACAGTAACCAAAAAAAAGTGTTTGAGCACTGTTTATTCAACTGAGTGGGTAAAACTGTGCTGTGTAACCCTCTGCACTACTACTTGGAAATGTCCCAAGGCCTCTTGGAAGGATTTACAACTCAAGAGAAAATTCAACTGATACCAGGGAGAACCTGAGCTTTCTTTTACCAAGACCTGAAATATGCTTCCAGCTCTGAGGCCACAAAGATGAAAAGCAATCATTTCAGTGGGACTAATGGCTACATGTCTGAATCCTACACTGCATGAACGCATGCCTCCACTGCCCGAATGCAGCTCGGCGTTCGTACAGTTTGATTGTTTGGGGCTGTCTGGGCTTTCACTCATATGGCAGCGCTCCTCCGGACGTGTGCCAAACTCATAGCATATGTTGGAAGGGTATGACAGGAGTTCAGCGAGTATGTGTTTTTGAAGTGTACACACACGCAGACACTCGCACACCAAAAAATGGCCTTTGTTTGAACGATATGTTTTTGGCAAGCATTCACACACATTTGTGATAAATACGTGCATGTGTGTTAGCGTCTACATGAACTCACAGACGTAAATACCCTCTTTGTGTTTCACACATACCTAGCCACATGCAATCCCGTTAAATAAACACAGACACTGAAAGCAATTTGTCTTGATTTTGTAATCTTTGAACAGAAAGGTCAGAGATTTGTGATAGAACAATTGGAACTCTGATGTTGTCTATCTGCATAATTTGTGCCAATGGCATTGTGGACGTGCATGATATGTCTGTGTGTGGGTTTTCTCTCCCACATCGCTGAAGTCTTCTGTGAAAGACACAACCATGTAAGGTAATTCGCCCATCGCCTACGTGTGTTTTCTGAGCATTATTAACTCAAACATCTGTGCTTGTCTGTGATTGTGTCTTGGCAGTCCCTGTAAAAGCTATCCGAGGACCCCAAAAACAATCAAGAGCATATTTGTGCCAACCTTATCTTTAGACTGGCTTTTATCCGCCATGCTGACTGCTGCTCTGGTATTTTTCTGTTTCCCACTCTTTCTTCCTCTCCCCTCATCCTTCTCTTTTCCCTCCATCACCAGTCTTAAGGATTTCCTTCATTATTCACTTGTTTTTCTCCACTTTTCCCCACCCCCCTCCTTCTCTCTTACTTTCTTTCTTCTTCTTCTAAGGCTGTTTTGATTGAGGATGTGCCAGTTTAGTTGGTGAGGATGGAGCTCCCGGGACCCTGAAGGGGTATTGGAGTCCTAGGAACACTGGTCTCTGGCTCTCCATGCGTCGGCATTGTGAGCATGGGCTAATCGTTAGTGTGAGGCCTCAAAGAGGGAGGACAAAAGGTCACAGTGGGTCACTTTAGCGTCCTAACATGAAAGGAGCTCCCAGTTTCAATGAGGATTAACCAAAAATTCCATTGACTAAAACACTATGGAAGCTCCCAGAACCTTATACATCTGAATTCCCCTTGTGAATTCCCAACAAGGAGAAAGTGCCTTCTCTCCTCTGTTCATCGGTTCCTTTTTCTCAGTTGTCCTTGTCTCTCTTCCGCATACATCCAATCAAAGAGCCACAATGGGCACATCATTCAGTGGGGAGTTAAATGAGTTCAGTGTCGGCAGCACTGATGGTCAAATCCTGCCCCTTGACCTTTTGGGTGCCTTTAAACAAGCTAGTGCGTGCACACCCCAATTTGTGTGTGTGCGCATGTGTTTGTTTGTGAGCACGTGTGAGGGAATTAAAGTGCCTGTGTGGTCAAAGACAGATTAAGTTCCTCCCCACTGCAGAGCCAATTTAGAGGTTAATGAGTCAGGTAATGAACTTTTGTGCAAAACTCCACGGTGCTGTGAGGTGAGGTCTGGGAAGCCATGCCTCCAGACTTGGTTTATGCACAGAGTCTTGAGGAATGATGAATTGGGATCAAAAACCAGGCTTTTGTTTCTCATCAAATGAAAGAAAGCAGAATTCATGATTGAAAGAATGACAAAATGAAAGGATTACTGAACCATAGCCATACCCTCAGACCAATGGGGACCACATTCAGTGTCTTTGTGACCTTAAGGCAACTCTACACAATATACAAGCAGTTTCAGTCATCTTTGTTCTTTACATTGGAAGAACAAAGATGGCCATCAGCAGGGTGCAGTATGACTTATTTGGCATCTGCTCCAAATCACAGACTTGGAGTGAATATGTTCTGCCGACCAGTAAAGTTTTATTTGCCCAAACGTTCAAGAGGTCATTTTGACAGAAGCTATCCTCATTATCCTCCATGTCACAATGGCCCGACAGACACGTTTCTCCGAATTGGCAGGCTGATTATGCAGAACCGAATGTTATTCAGGTTCACTCTAAAAGCTCCTTTGATGCAGCAATTGTTCAGATTAGTAGCAGGCCGCCAGGTCAGCATAGTTTTATGTTGATTACTGGGAATCAAGACATGTTAAAACTTAAGCATATGGTTTAGCTTTTTGACTATGGAACTTTGTTAGAGTAATAAAATCAAAAACAATTATTATTATTATTTAAGAGAGTCTATTCAAAAGCAATCGTATGTTATTACGACACTTTTCATATTCGTTTTGAATATGAAAAGTACACAAACCCCGCGGTTTTGCATAAATCTATCTGCTGTACCCATGGCTCTTTAAAATGTGCTTGCTCGACTAATCATAAGAGATTATCACAGCAGCTTCTTATAGTATACTGATGGCATCCTGAGACCTTAAAATATCAAGAGTGAAATGTTATGCTGAAGTGAATGTTTGTGAATATGTATCTCACACAGAAATTATTGTGTTTTGCCAACTTAGAAATTTTCCCAAACAACTATAAAGTTCCTCTATGTTTAGCTGAGTCTCAATGGTGCTTATTGTGTTAAACTTTGGTTATGAGTTTGACTAAATGCTCAATAAAATTAATACAAGGTGGCCATTTGGGGGTGGGAGATGATAACTGATACCTTTCTCTAGTTGTCACATGGGGAAAATAAGCATTGTAAATCACCATGCACAGTGATTTAAACAATGTGGAAGAAACAAAAATAAAGAAACCATACTTGTTATTGACTGACTGCCACTGTGTGGCCATGTGTTATCCAGAGTTTGCTTCTGATTGACTAATCAAGCCATTGTTATGATTCTAGCTGGGTCTAAATAAGACACTGCATAGGTGGAAGAAATCATGAGCTGATTGTAGCAGAAACAATAGGTGTGGTATGAGCAGGTAACAGAGCGAACAAAAAAATCATGATGGCTTGATCAACTTGTCAGATTAGGTTGTGGTAAATGTTTTTGCTTAAGTCTCAAATTAGGTTTCTTTAGACCAATTTTTGTGCAAAGTCTTTGCAGAGTTTTATTTGGTTTTTATTCCACATCTTTGACATGTTTAGTGAGGGAAGTAAGGAAATAACTGCAGCATTTAATAAACTGAACCAGAATCATAAGCCTTCCAAACTGAGTGACCTCTCCATCCTGAACAGCAATTGCATGAAATTGAGAGATTGAGAGTTTCTTGCAAATTTTCCTCAGAAACTGTCAAAAACATCTAGTTTAAGTGACTACTATCTCCCATCTGCAGGTGGCAGTATTTCTGCTAAACTGCTGGATCAACCTTATGTTATAATCTGTGACTGATATCGTAACAAAAATTGAGCTATTTACGATTTTTAAAGAACAAAATTGTGCGACCACTCGGACTGCATTATTATTCGTAATCTTTTCCTTCTACACGGAGATTTTGCAAGAGATTTAATGAGGAAATATATTGAGAAACTTCTTGCAAATATTTCTAAAGTGCACCACAAAATCAGTTATTTTGACTGGAATATTTTTTCATATTATATTTCAATACAAGTTTTACACAGGAAGTTCATTGATTGTGCACTACCATACATGTTCATTTGTATTTTAAATAGTCAATGCCATCTGTATCCAAATGTACACAACCACTAAATGCAAAGTTATTTTTTTTAAATATAATAAAAGTTCACTTTGGTGATGTCAACTTGAGCCTTTTGCTTCAGGGAAACTGGGTCCAAATCACCAACATTAATACTCAAAGAAAGCTTGTTTGTCTTGATGTCACTGATTTCCCCAAAGGGCCACTCTTCCATTCAGGAAGTGTTATAGTACAATAAGGTCTGCACAAAGGTCCGATATGACGTAAACCCTGGTACCAGTAAAAGATTGTTTTCTTCACATTTTCTATGCAAATCAGAATAGAATCTGGAAATTGTTGGCTGAGTCTGTTGAATCAAAGGCTCCTGGGAGTTATGCACATTTGTCTGTCACTGATTAATACTGCAGGCTTTCCCAAGAAATGTGAGGCAGAGGGGAAAAAACCCCACCAAGAATCAAAAGAAAAACATAGATTTCCCATCAACATGCCCTCTGTCATGGGCCAATGATATGCATTTCTGGGAAGGGGAGAAAATCTTGTTTTAAAGCTAGTATTCATGGTGCAGTGACCATCAGCATTTCAGATGTAGAAGCTTCAAGAGCTCTTAAGGTTTCTGAAACTCCTTCATATTTTACATTTCATTTCAGTCTGTTTGTCCTTAGTCTGTCAAATGTCCTGCATTCTGGACTTTATTTCTGCTCATCTCACATGAAATTTTTGTACCCCTGAACTTTATGTGCTATTATTCATTAACTTTTGAATGGTCACATATCCTTTGACTGATTCTTGGACCAGTACCTTTCTCCTGTAGATTAGCTTATTTCTGAATAAACGTGAAATTACATCCTTCTTGTCAGTTGTATCATGGTGTTATTAGTGGGGATGGACGTCCCAAATGCAGCAGGCAGAGGCTTTGACCAAATTAGTTGACCAAATTAGGCTATAAATCATGGCTTACTTCAATTTAATAGATGCTAGTTTTTTATTTGTGGTAAAGGGTTAGCAAACCCTTAACCCCAAACCGTACTAGGTATCATAGAGAAAGAAATTAGGGGAACAGTGCTGTTTTTGGTACAGCAACAGGCAGGACTGATACTGTGACCCCTTTGTGTTTTTGAAGTTGTATTGGGTGAAACGACAGGAAAGGGGGCCGTGTGAACCGATGAAACGGGACAGGTGGAAAAGAAAAGGGCAGACGTGAGCACAGACATGTTATAAACAGATCACCACAAGCTGCATGGTGACATCCTAGGTTGTACTCAGAGAACTTTAGAAGATAACTAGGCGGCTCATTTGGCTCTAAGCCCATTATAGTCCCATTCATGCTGAAATTTGTTTTCCTGGCTCATAAGCTGAAATAGGCACAATGTTCTTATGATGCTGTGAGTGCTCCATGCTCCTCCTGAAATATTTGCTCGTCTTTTCTCTCTTCCCAACCAGATTAAATCTTTTGTCCTGACAAAGTTGCTTTGTCTTTTAATTTGTTAACTTATTGCCCTGTCTGGTTTGGAGTTGTAGCAATTGGGATTCTGCTCTAAAGACAAACCAGAAGATAAATCTTCTTCACACTGTCCTTGTCACAATAAATGGGCACAGAGTGCTCCGTACACTTAGCTGGCAGCTTATGTGCTTCTAAATGACAAATTTGCCCAAAATTCCTAAGATACCATAAATCACAAAAACTATACAAAGTATACAAAGTTTTTGCAAAGTGAGAAACACTAGAGTACATGCACATGACACAACAGTGTCTGTTTGAGACTGCTGTTTTGTATTTTTAGTATTTCATTAAACAGATTTCTATTTAATTTTTGTCCATGTTTATATAAAAAGTGAGCTATTATTGTTGGAGTTTAGGTTTCTAAGCTACAGAAGAGTCATTGATTGAACTAATTGAAAATTTGGACAGATTTCGATATCCATTACTAATATATTGCTATCAGTATTTACCAATAATTACTGATATTATATCTATTATATATATATATATATATATATATATATATATATATATATATTTCCCTACACTTTTAACACCATGTAAAACCGACTACACCACCTACATAAATCAAAATAATGAAGATCTAAAGATTTGATACATATTTTCTTGGTTTCACTTCATTTATCTAGCAAACGACTAGCAATCTCATAAAAGCCTAGTTATAGTTGGAGATTTGATACATTAACTTAACTGATAAAAGTGTTAGGCTGAGCATCAAGGAAGAGAACAAAGAATGGTAGAGACAGACACGTGCATATACAGTCCACACACACACCCCAACACACACCCCCACAAATCCCCAAAAGGACAAACAGCTTTTGTTTCTGTCATGCGAGGCTCAGAGAGGAGCTTTATTGGAAAAAGGGATGTGGTGTTTTCCTCTCCAAAATTACAAGGGCTCATTAGAGAAGACATTTTAGAGCTAGAAAGGCACACATGACACATTACACTTCAGACAGCTGACCCATTTATGGGGTGACTTGTAGTATATCTATAAAACACACTGAAGCCTTGTCACCGGAAACCAGTCCCACACAGTTTGAGGGGAAAATATGAACAAATGAACTTCAGAGGTTACGGACATGGAAGGAAGGAGGCCCCCAATTTAGCTGTCAGAGAGGGGGGAAAAACAGGAGCTTGCACAAGTCAAAGGTACTCCAAATACAAGCTACACAAATTTCACAGCCACTCTCTGCAGAAATATGCTGTTAAATGTGCGCTATGGATCTTTTGTAAACTGATATATTCATACACTTTACATGTATCTGGAGGCGCCTTCTTCTGCTCCACAAGCTTCCAGTCCATTCTGATGGCTTCCATGTGTGGTAGCTCAGCAGTGATATTTACCTTTTCTGTGCAACAGGAAGGGCGACCCGACACAGTGGCATCCCCCAAAAATGTCTCCCCTGTTAGAAAAGCCCTCATTGACAAAGAAACTATAAACCATTCATGTAGATGAGATCATGCTCTGGTGGGCCAAGGGCGCCACAACCTGGACTCGCACCAGGGAGAGGAGGAATATTTTAGTCCTGTTTCTGAGGTCTATTGCGTCTCTCACATTTTCTAGCACAAAAGAAAATCACACAAACCCTGCACACATTAGCCTAAACACCTGAGAGAAGACTTTCCAAAAAGGTCTACTGTGTCTGAGACTTTCTTGCTGCTATAAATAACAGGCTGACTTCACAGTTTTTCGCAATTCTGCAGCTATTTTGTTTGCACAGCGGAGCCGGAAAATACAAACACTATGTTATGTTGACCTAAATAGATCAGAAGCAGGACAAAAATGGTGACGTAACGGTTACACTATTTTATTAGAAAGTAAATGCGATCACAAATTAGAGAGGAAGGACTATTCTTAGGATGACAGATGCAATGTTTCTTTCATATTGTTTTGTAGAAGAAACCCAGGAAGATCAAAACAACCACTACTTGAGAGACGTTAGCTTGATCACAGATCTGGGAAATCTTTTGTATTTTCCAACTTGCATCAAACCAAAAACATTCTGCACAAACAAGCACAAACGTAAAATAAATAAACGCTGGTCCTGTTTCTTTGAGATTTGCTAAATGTTTGCGTCAACCAAGCCTGGCTTCGTGAGACAAATCGCATGGGCAGGAGCATCTGGTGACACATACGGAGAGCCATCATGATGTACTCACTAGACCTAGGCATGGTTTGGAATTTGCTGGCTGCCACGTCAAAGGATGCATCCTCTTGAACTGGGACACAGCTTGAAGAACTACAGAATCATTGTACAGCTGCAGCACTTACAGTATCATCCATGTGTGAACATGCTTGTGCTTGTTCCCGCCACATCCAGTACATGTATCAGCACTTTCACACAATTATCCAGGTATTTTTTCTTTGACTCTTTCAACATGCAGGACAGACTACACTTGCAACATCTATACATAGAGGCATTCTAATAATTCGATGCATTATTAAAAAGTTTCTTATTATTCAGTTAGCTACTGATATATTTGAAACATTTATCCCTGGTGTTTTTCATGATTATGTCTTAAAGCTAATAAAAACACAAAAATTGTTGGGGGGTTTTCTGAAAATTAGACTACAACATCCAACCATTAAAAATGGCTTTTGAGATGAGAATGATGTATAAAATCTTTAGGAAGACTGACTTAACAGTTGTTCAGAATAGTGTTCCATACTGCTTATTTGACATGGCAATATTTTACTGTTGATTTCTGTACCAATTTTCCTTTTAAACAATCTTAAGGATACCCCAATTATCAGTATGACTCTCAGGATAAGCTCAAGGAAGAATCCTGCTGTGTGTGGTGTGTTAAGAGTGATCTGGTTCACTTGAAGGACTTCAGGACCATTCCCATCTAAAATGTGAAGTATTCAACATGTTGGATTGTCTTGGCCCAATATTGCACCCCACGGACAAACCAGAATGCAGTCTGTGGAATGTGACGTTTAGCCAGAAAACAAGGTGATGGGAACAAAATACAGAAGATAAAATACTGCCTTGGTGCGCCAGAAAGTCTGGTGGATGTTGGAGATGTCGTTTTCTATTGTTTGCTTTCTGTTAAACGTAGTACACAAGCTATCACTCTGCACTTTGGTCAGTTTTTCTGTCTTAAAATTGAATAAAAATAATAAAGTTGGCTTGGCTATAACCATTGCTTCTTCCCAGTCAGCCATGTTTGTTTACTCTGGAGTCACATTTGGTCTTGAGAGGTTCTGCATGATTTCCCAGTCTGACATCTGAATGTTTGTGAGTGAAATCAGTTTATGAGTGGTGTGTTGCTCCTGCAATGAGGTTTCACACCACACATGACATGACCAAACCCGTTATACCTACAATTTTTCATGTAACATAATTTTTATGTGTGTGGTCCGTCAAGTTTTGAAAATCAGACAACAATTTTAAAATCTTGCCATGGCAACCAAGCATTAGGGTTGTAAACCAACATAGTAATGGAAAGTTGAGGGGAAGGATAAAATGTGAAATAGCTGGACGAACAACTGGGATAACTGTTACCTTGAGAGGATTGAAAAGCAAAGTCCATTCAAGAAGTCAGGGGAGACTTGCAAGGCATGGAGTGCAGCTGGAATCTGCGTTCCAAGTGCCATCACACGCATCACATTTAAGACCGTCAGATTACTCGTGTGAAACCACTCATGAGCCAAACAACATCAAAACTGCCTCATGTTGGCTAAGGCAAAAAAACAACTGGACTATTACTCAGTATTCCAAATCTGTCGTTTCCCATCACAGTAAAGAAGAAAGAATAATAGTGTCCATCCATGTTGGTCCGCTGTGGTCTATCAAGTCCAAACTTTGTGTAAAGCAGGACATTTTAGAAAACAAGGTGAAAGCTGCTATTTCACAACCTGTGCTTCCGTAACACCTCTGAAGAGCCACAGGGTGATTCATTCAACAGTGCATTGATGAAGTAATTCATTCACAGGGACCGAAGAACACATTGCATAAACTTTACAGTACACTGACATACATTTCGGTCGGCCAATATTTTTGTATCGAAACTGTCATTTGTAATATCTTAAATAAAAGTAAAAGAACTTGGGATTTTTTTTTATGTAAACAGATGAAGTTCCAGCAAGAACTTGCTGGAACTTCCTCCAGCCATTAAAAATGGCTTTTGAGATGATTTTTTTCAGGGTGCTTTTTTCATAGCACCCTGAAAAAAATCATTCCTTGAGCCTCCCCAATTCCCTGATCATCTATGTCCAAAAGATTTTACTAACTAAACAGAAACACTGACTAAAAACTGTTGATGTAACATAGATTCATCAAACAACCAAGTGTGTTCATGATGACAAAGGAGGATTATATGCCATTTTTTGTTTTCTTATTTTGAATAAAAGCTCTATAAGTCCTTAACTGTAATTTACCGAATGTCAATTAACTGGGAATGCAAATAAGGAATAAATTACTTTTATCTGGGAAAATGACAGCTTTATTTATTTTACCCCTCCAGGGGGTCTTTTGTGGGCTCTAGTGTCCCTTATATGATAGTAGGCTGACAGGAAACGGGGAAGGAGAGGGGGGAAGACATGCGGCAAATGTCATCGGGTCTGGGAGTCGAACCCGCGACGGCCGCGTCGAGGACTCAAGGCCTCCAAATACGGGTCGCGCTAACCCCTACGCCACCACGGCACGCCCAGCTTTATTTTGTTGACATGTGGCACCCTATGGGCCATGCCACCCACCACAAAATCCATCACTAGGTATTATGCAATACAAAAAAAGGCAGAAGTAAAACATTTGTCATAGAGTATGTGTGCAATGAATCTATGTTACATAAGTTTTACTTTTTGATTTGAAAGACTGTATTAACTTTTAGCTGAGATTCAAATTTTTTGAGGCGCACCTGTACGTTCCCACAGCTCAGAGGACAGCAGCAAATGTTCTTGTCTTTCTTTGTATCAGCAATGAAACCCCATCCCTTCCTTCTGTTTCATTCCAAGCTATCCAGTTCAATCCAGTTGTGTTTTGAAAGGGTGGTTATATTCAATGTTATTGTATGATTTTACAAAACCTCTCCTCCCAGCCTTTGAAGCAGGGAAGAGCTGACCGAAGCTCTGCGATCCCTGCTGTAAGCCCCACTCTGGGCAAGACCTGAGTCAGTCCCCACCACCAAGACTCTTCTCTCCCTCTCCCAGCCATCCACATTCTTCTTACCCCTTCATGCAACTGGAACAAATTTATGTCAGCTCAACAGATTTCCAGGGCACTTTTGAGGTGCACACATGGCTGCGAGCCTGCTGAAGCTGACCTGAGGGTATTTGTCCTGGTTGAGGCCTTTGAAAATAAACAAGAGGACAGAGGAGCTTAGTCTTGTGAAGTGGTGAGATCTCAGAAGCAGAGGAAAACAGCAATTACCCAAGGCGTTATGGACATTAAGTGCTGAATGAGAGCTGTTCGGTGGCTGGACTCTGAGTAAATAAGCAAAGTGGGGATATTATCTGGGTGTTGCAGACATCAATGGAAGGGATTTTTATAAATACATAAATAAACGTTATCGGACTTGGTACTGACCTCCTTTGTCAGAGTGCTGCTTGGTTGGAGGTGTTAGGTTTCTGTCAGCCCAGTTCTTTGCATGTACTCATTTTTCACGCCATAATTAAGACCTTGTACAATAACACACCGCCTTTATGGTACAACAAAGACCTCCCTTTCCAGTCAATAACAAAAATGGCAAAAACAATAGCGCACATGTTTATAGATTTGCAGCTGTGGGGAGATGGTGTATCAGTTTAACAACATGCAGAAGGGTTGCAAAACGCTGTTTACTTTTTCATCTGCCCACTTCTCGTTGGCTGTTTAATCTCTCTGCTCTTTCGAGGATTTTGCAATAGAACCAATGGACCTTCAAGATTAACCAAACATGTCCTTGATTTAAAAATGAAAAGCTTCGTAAGTTTACTCAGCAGAACAGCAAAGCCCATTCACATTAATTGTGCACATGGTTCAGAATAAAAAGTCATTTCTTTGAGGTCATAAAATTATTCTCTTTGCTGTGAAATACATTAATGCTGTTATTTACCTCAAACAAGAACACACATTTTAAGGTTACTGACTGTTCAACACATCTGGACCTCATTTCAGAAAGCAGGATAAGTGAAAGTCCTGAGTAAGTTCTCAGGTATCTCGGGTAATTATGAGCATGTCTTAGGTTTTCGGTGTCAGAAAGCCAGATAGCCGTTATCCTGACTGAACTTACTACTACAACTTACTCTGTGAACCAACCTTGCTCTGTAGCAGGATTGTTTGAACAAATCCTGAGTTTATCCTACTTTCCAGATGAGACCTGGCATAAAGAAAGTGTCAGAAATGGCATATCCTTTTCTGGGGGAACCTGCAGATGTTGGAGAGTGAATACTCTGTAGAAACCTCCGTCAGCAGAGGGTGATCACACCACAATTAGACGTTATCATTCCCAAATTAATATATTTTCTAGCGTTACCATCTTTCGCCGCAATGAAATTTCAGCCTGTACTTCACTCACTTGACAACAATTACATTCTTTGTGCTGCATTTTGTGTTAATACCAACAAGATACTGTGAGAGAATGTTACTGTAGCACTTAAACTATTAATATAATTTGGTTGTTAAATTACTGCAGTGTCAAGGATATTACTAATTCTCTGCTAAATCACGCTTCACACATTGACTTAGTCTCTGCCTCTCTCACAATTTTGTAGCAGCAACAGCATTGCTGTTTTTTGGTTTTGTATTTTTTGTTAAAGCGACACTTACCCCCAGAGCAACTTTTTTCCTGATAAACTATCTAAATATACCATTTAGAGTTCTATCTATATGTTTCAGTGCGGATTTTGACATATTTGTGTAATTCTTCCAGTTCGTCTCACTCACCTCTTTGATCAAATGGTTCTTAGGCAGTTGAGTTTTCCTCTGGTTGCAGCTTTAGGCTTGGTACAATTTCGACACTTTGGGTATAAAACAACAGCGTGAAGAAGGAGAAGCTAATGGCGGCTAATGGTTGCTCACTCAGGACTGCAGCCGAGCTGACGAATGCTGTTGCCATAAAAGTTTCCAACAACAACACAGAAAAATAGGTGCCAGACTTATCACTAGTTGTTTTGAAAAAAGTCACTAGAGGAGTCTGAAAAAATCTATAAGTATAGCAACAAAGTGGATAAGTTGAAAACAGAGCTTCTTTCGTCTTGATCTCACCCGCTCCGTGCATCTCCACACTCGCCGTGTCTCTTGACTCCGCCCACTTTGCTGGGATTTTCTACATTATACTTTCAGAGGAAGATTAGTTACACTTTGAAATATGTTTTGATATTCTCCTTATGCCCTCATTAAAATTTCTAATTCCATTTGTGACTAATACAGATTTTCAGGCTTCTTTTTTTCTCCCGTTGCCATGATGAATCGCTTTATCTGTATTCTATTGATGAGGACTTCTAGTGTAGCACTCATGCTTAACTCAGGAGTAACTTGACTCAGAATTGAGTCACCTAGTTGATATCTCCTGTTCTGAAACCGAAAACCCTGACTATCACAGAGCTGGGTAGGTTTTTTCAGAGAATCTGCCTTCTACTCAGGACTTGTTGACCCTGCTTTCTGAAATAGGTTTCTCTTTGCACCTCTCTGTTGCAGCAGCAAGATCAAAACCATGGAAACTGAAAAATAAGGTTGGATTACGTACTGTTCTGAACCTATTAGAGCTGACTGTGGAAAACAAGAATAATGCCACAACACATAAAGTCCCTAATAAACAAAAAGTTTACTTTAGCCCTAAATTTTACTGGCCAAATAATATTACATTATTTATGAATTCAGAATCATTCTCTTCTTAACACCAATTTGATCAAGCTATATTTTCTACAGTATATATTTTTGTATTATTTAAATCCAGTTTTCGAGATTACTATACAATTTTATACTATAGCCACTCATTACATCCATTCTGGCACAAACAGAACTTTGAAAGGCAAACAGCCAACAATCTCCCTCTCTCTGCCTCTTCCATATTGTTTGAGGGTCATCAAGCATTGGTTTCTAGGAATTGTTATCAGTGAGGGCCAATTGGCTCTTCACATGCATGCACAGCAAGCCAAGCAAGGAAGAGCCTTGGCCTTGTTGCTGCTCTAATGCTGTGGCTCACTGTGTCACCATGAGCTCCTAATGACCCAAACAAATACATAATCCATCCCTGTTTACTTCATCTGCATGGGTCCTCTGCTGCTGATTCTGTCTTTCCCAGTTCGTGCCATTGCATGTGCCAGCTGATAGGGGGATGTTTATGAGCAATTAACAACAATTATGGTTGTCGAGGTTGCTGTTTCCATGATCCTTTTTTTTTCTTTTAATGTATTTGTGAAAACAACAGTTTATGGGGCTCGTGTTGCATGATGATTGATTGTGTCCCTCATACATAATGGTCAGAGGAACTCAAATTAATAGCATGCAACCATCCAAAGGTCAAAGCTTATGGCTGGTTTGTCACCCTCCTCTTCCATTGGATGACAGACACTCCTGTTGCTATTGATAGTTTGTTTTTGCTTGTTTTATCTTGTTTCCACTGAGATTACTCAAAATCACCTTAGCTTATTTTTATGAAACGAGGGAAGGAAATGGGCTTTTGGGAAAAGTTTGTACTGCAAATCTCCCTTCGATAACATATAAATAATAAATAAATTGGAAGTAAATTCACAAAGCTGTTGATGTTTGATGTTTAAACAGGAGTTTTAACATCAAACCCTCTTTAATTTTAACCCTCTTTAATTCTAAATTTAAATCTGATCCCAAAATAGTGCTAATGAAGAAAATGCAGTTGCCTTTGGAGAAACTGTTTTCTCATATTTGAATTCAGCAGTATGCATGCATTTCAAAATTAAGTCAAAGTCAAAAAACTATGGTCAAAATATTTTACAAATATTTTTTTTATTGCATTGTATTGCAAGTTGAATTTGGAGGAAATTGAGAAAGTAGCTCACTTCATACCTGATTCTCCTCTGTTTTAATTTGTCGTTCATATATTAAACATATTCCTTCTTATCAAATATTCCTTCTTATTTTACATTGAGATTGTGCACATTTTAAGGAATAAATTTATTAAAATCACATATTTTTTTATTTTTAAATCACTATGTGAATTAACACTTAAACTTCTTTTTTATCAGTGCACAGCAGAGCTCCTAATGCAGTTGGTCGGAGCCAGAAATTGTAGATTTCTACAATAAATGCCCGCCCATCTGGGTCTAGCGCTGGGATTTATTACAATGCCCTTCTCAGACTTTCAAGACTTTAGCTTCACTAAATTTAGATGATAAATTTATGAAAAAAGGGCTTACACATCAATAAAGTTGAATATTAAAATCTCTAAATTATAGTTTCTTTATGCATACTATAATCAATTGGTCTCGTAGGCATGTAAATAAGAAAGGGAACAAAAGAACCGGACAATTTTCCTAATAACTTTGGTTTAGAGAGTATTTCCTGAGAATAATAAAAAAAATTCTAAATAAAGGATATATTTTACTCAGTAGAAATTTGGTCAGTATACACAAAACATACTAAACCTTAGAGAACAGAAATGTCGTGCAGCTTTAGACTATGTATCAAAATGTTCACTTCTTTTTTACTTCTTTGTTCACTTCTTTCTGTTTCTCATGAGCCTCTTGCTTTCCATAGTTATGATGCTATATATTCAACAAAACTCTTAAGCTGTTTTCCTAAGTTTGTAAGATTTTGGCTTGTGGGTTAGTTGAGGAAAAGGATACATGACTTACTTTGGCCTTATCTAGTCTTAATCAATATTTCATAAGAAACCTTACTTCAGTCCTTTAATGCCTAGCAGGCCGCATCAATTCTTTATTTCTCCACAGTCTATGATTGTCGCTCACTTTCCAAAACGAGATATAAGAAGTCTCAAAAACCTACATTACTACTTAAACTAAACTATTTGCACAGATCATTGATTTTTGGGGGGCTTATGCAAGCTTGACTCTTTTCCTTAGTCTGATAAAGTGCTTAGGACTAAGTCTGTCATTACCACATCCATGGTAAAAAAAATTAAACATAAACATGAACGGCAGCACAGCTGAAAAAACCCAAAACAAATTAACTGAATTAGAGGTTAACAAATAAAATCACACATTTAATTCTGTCTTGAACTAAATTAGAAAGACTTCACAAAGGCCAGCAGTGTTTCAAAAGTGAAAGGTGAAATGTTGAGTAAGACGTCTACTAATGTCTAAATGTGGTTGGTTTTGGTACGATTAATCTAACGGGCTGAAACTGCAGGACTTTTGATTTCTTTGTTTAAGCTAAATTTGTTCAGGCTATGAAGCCTCCACAAAACCAAAATGTCAATATAATTTTAGCAATACATACATAAAAATAATGATTAGTTGAAAGTAAGTAATATTAAGCAGAAATGCCACTATAGACCCATCTAATAAATTAACTCAATTCACAAAGTGAAACACATTAGACAGATGATTTAAACACAAACTGATGTATTCAGGAATTTTTGCTGATGTGATTTTCTGCTCAGTTAATTAATGAGAACACAAAATTTAATAGTTGAATGAGTAACAATTCTCCTGTAGGTTATGGCACTGAAACAATGTTTAATTAAGAGAGCCAAGACAGGTCACCAACATGAAACATTCATGGAAGGTGGACTGCAGAGTAATTTATGACAAATTCTGACTGAAGGTTACTTTTAAAATCAAGATCCATTGGACCAGGAGACGTCTCTCCAATCTGTTAGTCTCCAAGTTTTGTGAGTTTTGAGTAAATTGGACTGATAAGTGACTGGACTGACCACCATTGTCGACTCCTGCTGTAGCACATTTGCTAAAAGGTTCTATGTAAGCTAAGATATTGATTGCGCTGTAGCCAACAGGCCTCCACTGCAAAGAGAGAAATGCCAATCTGAATGAGGCAGATGTTAATGTTCATTCAGTATTCAGAAGCAGAGCCAACACAGACAGCTTCGTTCACTTCCTCCGCGGCCATTGCTAAAACTACAGGCAGATTACAATTTTAAAACAGCGCAGAAAATTGGTGCCATCATTCACAACTTCTTCTGTTCCCCCGATTGACCCTGTAAAAAAAAATCTACCGGAAGCAAAACGAGTCAAGGGGAGAAGGCCCAGTCTTTGATGAAAGCGTGAATTTTTTGTACAGGAAGGCAATGGCCAGGCTAGCTAGTCATAATTTAGCTAACTTTATGTGCAAATAAAACAGCTTCTAGTCCAGCAGCACGGCTGACTCTGTGGCAATGCCCCCAACCATTTCTTAATTATTGTGATGCTCAGTTTGAATTTTACCAAGTCATCTTCACCATCTCTGGCTTCATTTAAAACCAGAGATCATTTAAATGAGTCATCATTTAAATGAAATAATCAAATAAAATTGGCCAGAAATTGTTTTCCAATATCAACCCTTTATATTTTTAATTGTTGAAACATTGACTTCTATGTTTTGTTTTCGTCCGTCATGCATCCATTTGGAGGTAGGATCACCAGACAGCAACTTTAAGGCTCCCTAGTTCATCTAATGAGGTGGCAAAGTCCTAAAGCAGCATTTATTCCAGCTCTCGGAGACAACTCTGGCGTCAGACAGGGTTTTGTTGACACCAAAAGGCTCTGGAGCTGTGGACACCCAGGAAGACAGCCTGGTTCTCTTAACAGTTGAGTGCCCACTCTCTGAGGCAATGCTCTGTCTAGCTGACCCCTTGAGGCCCAGTTCTGAGCAGTAATTAGTTCTGCTCTCCCATCGCAAAACTATCCTGCTTCTCCAAACTGAGAGCATCAAGCTTGTCACGCTGACCTCTACGGCAGACCAGACCTTAACTGCTTCCAACAAGTCCACTTAAAATATTGCTGGAAAAATAAATTAAAAATAAGGATCAAGTAGTTTTTGGAAAAATCCCTAAGGACTGACTGAGCCCTTCTGTTAGACAAAAAGAAAGTTACTTATCACATATTCATTGTCATAAAACTTAATAGTTTGAAATTGCTGTTTGGTTTTGGCTAAACAGCAATTTCAGAAAGCTTTATAATAGCTGGGTCGCAATAAAGTGTCAGCAGGCATATTTCATTTGATTCAAAAACAAACTATTCTGGCCTCTGTCTAATTACTTAGAAGAATTTTACAACCATTCATAATTATGTCTGCACTTTTGACAGCTCCATCTGTTTTCTTAAAGGAGCTGAGTTTTTGATAAAGTGTGTCAGTGGCTTGATTTAGAAGGTGACTTGCAGTAATGAATTTAAATTAAATTTGTATGTTGGGAATTCTGACCACTAGAGGGCTGGGGACCAGCCTCAAACAAAGCTTCTCACATTGTAACTACTAACTTGTCAATTAAACATCTGTGCAATGTAAATAAGTGTCAGGACTGGTGATAATCACATTTTCACACTTTGTTCTATTACAACCCCATACTCCAATGGGTTTACAAGGATTTTGTGTGATATAAAAACACAATTTAATGCATAATTGTGAAGGTGACAGAAAAGAATTAGTTTTTTTATAAACTACACACTTTAAAAATGTACCATGCATTTGTTTTCAACCCCTTTTACTCAGATATTTCTAAATAAAATCCACTGCTACCAGTGCCTTCAGGTTATTTACATAGTAAATAGAGTCCACTTGTATGTAATTTGATCCCAGTATAAATACAGCTGCTCAGTGAAGGCCTTGTGTGTTTATTAGAGAACATCGGTGAACAAACAGCATCACTGAGACCAAGAAACTTTGAACTGCATTGTTGCTGAAATGTGCTATCCAAATAAACTCAAACTTGGAACACAGCAGAAGGGTGAGTGAGAAAGTTGGGGAAAACCTTGAAGCAATGTTTGGCTATAGAACAACAACCAGGTGAGACATTTTGTTGCTATGAAGACTGTTAATCAAGCACTCCACAAATGTGTTTTTTTTTTAAGGAGAGAGGCAAGAAAAAAGCCAATTTTGAAGATAGTCATAAATGCTTAAAACTCTCCTCAAGCCATTTAGTTTTGGTAAACATGTGGAAGAAAGATCTGTGGGGAGAAAATACCAAAATTTACCAAAACTTCTTGGCCAACATGAACAACAAATAACCCAACACACAGTCACATGGTGAAACACGGTGATTAGCCATGCCCACCGTCCAATTCTGACTGAGCTTGAGCTATTTTAAAAACAATGGAAAATGTTTCTGTTTCTTAATGTGCAAAGCTTTCAGAAACATACTGCTAGATGTTTATGACAGAGATGTAATTTTGTCTTTGTAAAGTGACTAAGTACAAAGACGTTCAAGGGGTCTAAATAGTTTTGAGGCACAATACTTAGTGTAAAAGAAGATTAAAATAATTTATTACAAAAAGGGGAAAAAATGACCTCAGGTGGGAAGTTGGATTCTGTAGATTTTTGATCATTCATCCTTCTTATCAATAAGCCTTTCTTTGTGGCCTAAAACCTGAAACCGATCCTGCTCTACAAAAATAAGATGACATGATATGATTTAAAAGAAAATGATTTTGATGCTAGCAAGCTATCTTTATTTCTTTTGCCTATTTATCCGTCACATTATGTCTTGTAGTTTGTTTATTGCTTGTGTTGATGTACTTATTTCTTAAGTTTTGTTTGTAGTTGTTTTATGCTTGTGATCTTATTTTAGCTCAGATGTTGCCTTGACTAGTTTCAGCTGCTTCATGAGCTGAGTTCAGATTTATTAACAATGAGAGTATGCAAACTGATGGTCACAGATAAAGTTCACAGTTTAAGTTTTTCTTTCAAACACTTTATGATTACACATTTTCATGGACTTCTAAGCAAGATCCCAGACATTACTCACATTACACATATTGTTCAATTTTTCTTTATTACAAAGTTTTGAGCCTTGATTATTCCTTTTTGCTTTTGAAATGTATTCTTCAATGATGGGATGGGTCTTTGTCAACGTCCAGAATGCATCATGCATCCTGAATACTTTTTAAGTCTATCAGATGGAGTCCGTCTGTGGGTTTGTCATCGTCATATTTTATTGTCCTGTCTTCTCCAGGCTTCCTCTCCTTTGAGCTCTGAGATGGAGGGCGGTGAGACACAGTCGTGCTGCCCTATGGACGACCTGATCACAGAGATAAAGGGAAGAGAGACAATCAAAGATAAAGAGAATAAAAGAGATGACGAGATGAAAGCAAGGATCGCTGCGTCACTGACTGAATTGCTCATTAGATCAGAACAGACCACATTTTGAGAAACGCCCAATGTTAGGAGACGACACTGCGGTGTGCATCTTTTCCCATCCAAACTTTCCGTCTGCCTTTGGCTCCAAACAAATTTCTCCACTCCTGTTCCGCAACACATTTTCATGACCTTTATAGAGGCCAAAACACAGTGTTAGAGAAAGTCTTGTGGCTACTGAAGCATACTGTGACGTATATGATACTAGAGGGCCATACATTATCCTGTCACTGTCTGTCAGTTACCCATTACCTCCCTCCTTGCTGAAGATCCTCTTCACTGAAGAGCTTTGTCAGTCTCAGCATGTACAACTAGCCTAACAGTTTAGATTCAGCATCTGTGGTAGTGGTCCTCCTGGAATCTGAACTTACAGTGTGACAAGGTCGCAAGATAAGATGTAGTGGTATTGGAAATAATAAATACCATTGGTCTCCTGATGAGGGATGAGGTGACTGTGTGGCCAAGGATGGAAACCAATGGTTCAGTCTCAAATCTCAAAAAACAGACCAACGTTCTGGAGCAAATCTTCAGGCCCTCTAACCAGAAGCAGAACTCTGCTTCTGGTGAGACAGAGTGGCTTCATAAAAACCCACACGAAGCTTAAAGGGATGGAGAAGAGCGAGGTGAATGAACAAGCGGGGAATGAGGCAAAATCTGCAGGAATGAAGCGGATAAAGAAGTGTTAGAAGGAGACGGATGTATTTCATGAACCATTCAGCACCTTCCCCCGTCACCCACATTATTGTTATGTCTGTCCATCTGGCGTGTAAACTATATAGGCCAGAAGGAAGGAAATGGCCTAGGAAGAAGGATGAGAGCAAGATACCTACTCTTCTCAACTATTATTCTTTGTTAACCAGTTTTTTTAGCACTGCTCAACCTCTATGGTGGTTTTCATTAAGAAAGGAATCACCTTGGGTTTGCCAGGATCCCTAATCAAAACCAGACGTGTTGGAGCTTTTAATTGAAGCAAGATGGACCTCCACGTTGTACACAACTAGCTAAATGTGACAACTTATCCCATCACTACAACAGTGTTTCCCAACGGAGCGGAGAGAAAAACATCCTTTCAGTGAGGGGAAATCTAGAGGTTTGTTAATATGGCTCTGGTTTCAGAGGGCTGTTATTGTTGAAACAACTCCAGACTATTATTTACAACCACATGAAGCTCTCTTTCTGCATTGCATTACTTGCATTGTGTTTTAGCGTTTTCATTTTCTCACTGGGTAATGTTATGTCCATTAGAGCAGTGTTTGCTTCAAGCTTGGGAGTTCCAGCCTGTGTGTCCAGTATTAAAATAGCTCTTTGGTCAGCGGAGCTTGCTTTTAGATGAAAGAAAACCAAAGTCTGAATGAAAACGACAACCTCTGAGTTAAGGATGTTTTTTTTAGCCAAAGCACCAGTTCCATTTTTGATGTTAAAATGGTAATGTTCTCATTCAGATTTCAGCTTTTGTATAACTCAAACCACTCCTTTATTTGTCACGTTTGTACACATTTTAAAAATTGAAGAAAATAAACCATTTACCAGTCACCTTGTCTTTCACTCAAAACTTTCTCATAATCCACTATAAGTGTGTGTTATTTTGAAATATATTAATAAATTGGAAATGTGGCTTCACTGACTCCTGCTGTGTGCTTCTCTTTTGTTGCTCATTTCCTTCTCAAAGCTCCCTTGATGTGGGGCTTGTTTTGCTGTTTTAGAGGAGTGTGTGACCTCAGTAAGTTATTACCCCGGCCCCTAACCATACACCCTCTCTGACCTCTGAGATCAGTAGGCAAAATGAAATCACCTGGCTTGGTTGGAATTGAGCTTCACTAAGTGAACATAAAATGATGTTAAACTTTAAGTGAGAAACCTGAAAGTCATACATCTTTGATTATTTTATGCACAGAAAAAAAGTTATCCGTTTAGAGATTTCATGAAGCTTTGTGAATATGTAAATCCAACGGGAGAATGCTGGATCCACTGGAATGAATGCAAGAAACATGTAATCACCCACAAATTGTTTCCCACCCAGGCAGATTTATACAAGGCTAAGTCAATGAATTGTTTAGCAGTAGGAATCCAGAGTCTCCAGGGCCATGACCACAGGCATGAAGAGTATCCTCAAGAGACAGAAATAAGAGACAAAAAATTAAAGCGATGTTGCATATGATTTTCAAACCTTTTATTATCAATGCCTAGTCAGTGAAATTACTGTTGACAAATCATCTTTCTGTATACCTCAAAGAGGAAGCCATAAATTATTTAGAATTTTATCAAATTTTGTCCAGGAATTTTGGATTTGACCAATAGAACGCTTCTAGTAGGTTTGTACATAAAAGCTGAATCTTGTTTACTCCTGTAAATAAATTTTGGATGCGGGAATTACATCACATCCAACTTAACTACAGCTATTGTTCTACTCACTGACTAAACTTCCTATCATTAACAATGCACGCTAATAATGTATTGCTGTACAATACCATCATTGGGTGTGGCTTTCTGAGATTTCTAAAATACAGGTTAGTAGTTATTTACTCCTGCAACCTATTTCAGGAAAAGGGGATGCTGCAAAGACATTGACTAAAGTGCCAAGCCTCTTATCTATCAGCATTTTTATATTTGGCCGAAAATACCAAAAACCTTTGGCAGTATTGTAATGTCTCCTGTCTGATGTATACTTTCACTCTTTTAGAATCCTGAAAAGGCACTAATCCTTCATCTTTAAAGCAGGTGTGTTTTTAAATGTCAGCATGAGCAAAAATGGAAAAAATTAGAGAGAAGGAGTGGCAGCACGGTCGGTACAATTAGTTTGGATGGACGGACGGATGGACAGACGGACCAGCAGATGCCTAAATATATATCCCATCTATTCTAGATAGATGGAAATAAAAATATTTTTCCATATTTTCCGTAGATCTGAAAAAAAAAAAACTTAAATCAAATCCCATACTCTCCAGACTTCAGGAACCCTGTGTGTTATTCCCACACAGAGGGCTGCATTGCAGCTGTGGGTAAGCAGGGGCTGTCATGGTAGGAGAGGAGGGATACAAGGAGGCCCAGTGTAGAGGGGCTGATTATTAGTTAAAAGAGAGAACAAACTAAGGGTTTCAATATGTCCCACAGCATTTTAAAGAAAGACAACTGAGTTAGAGAAGCCAATTTAGTGTGCCACAACAAGAGTGTTTGCATTTTCAAACTGTTATTCTAACCAACTGTTTATTCTGCCATCTTTAAGCCCTCATTTTGCTCTTTGCTGCCTAAAACCTCATCCCCTAACTTCTTATGTCCCAAGGAGGTCATATGACATGAAACATTGAAGCTTCAGTAGGTGACTTGAAACACTGAAGCTTCAGTAGGTAACTTGTATGAACCATATGTTTTCTTTTTTTTACATATTTGTTAAAACTGACACTGAAAGTACATAAGACAGATAATCTGTGAAAAAATGAACTCCTCTGCCTTCTCTCAATGCTCCCAGTGCTATCTGCAGAAAGGCAGTAGCGCTCCTGGCCAGGACCAACCAATCAGAGCCAGCGGAGGGTCTTAGCGCTGTCAGACATGCTCATGTATATGCTGCTCCCACCCCGCCCCTTCCTCTATGCAGCACTACAGCTTGTTCCCGACAGCGCAGTGTGCCGTGAATGTGCAGTCTAGTTAGTGGCAGCGGATAAACAGTTTTCCTATAGGAGTAAGATGCTCCTCTGCCAGTAGCACAGATGCAGCAAACCAGCAATTTTGAGGTTGTACCCACAGCACACACAAGCATGATGGACATTAAGACACTCCTCCTGGCTCTGAATTTATGTTTTGATACGTATTGGTGTATTTCTGCAGATGTCAGTAGGACCACTGAGAAGAGGCAGAGGAGTTCTTTTTTTCACAGAGTTTTAACAAATATGTAAAAAACAAATTTTTACAAAAGTTACCTTCCGCAGCTTTAACTGTCACCTCCAAAAGGTTATGTGAGGACGTTGGTATCGTCAAGACAGTTAGCTGTTAAACATAAAAATGCTAATTTGTATTTATATAGATAATTCAAGACTAAAACTGTAATACCTTTACATTAAGAGGCTCCTGATAAATCTTAAATGTGGATTATATCATCTTGATCAATGCAGTTTTGACTAATAGGGTTTTTAACTGCACTCATCTCCTGATCTCTAAGATTTTATATCAGCTGCACTGCCAATTAAGCCCTAGTACACACTGCTTGGTTTTTATTATATAATATTGCATATTATATTGTCAGGACAGTCACAGGTTTGATAAGAAACATATTTTCCAAAAAGCTACTACAAAAAGCTTCAAAGGTATTCTTGAAAAATAAGAGAACAAAAGTTGAAGTTCCAGTGAAAGCCACACATTTGGGGAAATGTCACATTATGAATAGCATAGCATGCACGGCTAAAATCCTTCAAAGCTAATGGTGTTGACTGAGTCAAAGGCAGCTGAAATATTGCAAGCTCTCATTCAATGAGTCATTAAAAACATATACATTCAGTGTGCTTGTATCACACACAGCTTCAAAGCATTTGGTCAACCATATGACAAGAGGAACTGCACTCCAATTGGTCCACAGACCATGCTGCTGCTGTGTGTGAAACATCTTTCAGTTTGTTCTTTAAATTATGGTAAGGCTAATGACACAGACAGTGATGACAGCAGTGGGGTCCCACCAAAGCCCCCCAATATCATTACAATCGATTGGCAACAAAATGAAAGCAGAGCAGCTCCCAGAGTCATAAGTGTATAACAAACACGAACATCCTAAAGCGCTTCCACATTTATCTTGAGACTTTTGATCAAAACAAGGAGTGGCAGGGAACCGTTATTGATTGCCTCCCACTCCCTGTGAAGTAGATGGGCCCAAAACAAATAAATCGTAGTCAAATGTAGTTGTGGTTTAGGCACAGCATGAACAGACTTCTGATCTCCCCTTTGAATAAAAGACCACTGAGCATGTGATGGCGCGAACGATCAAACCGCCTGATGATGACTGAATGCCAAAATATTCAGCCGACCACAAAAACATATTAATATTATATATTATGTTTACGAAAGAGGAGGAAGCAGCTCATAGACAACTGACTTCTTTTGACACGAAACACCCGCTCAACTTCATTGAATATGTCTCATTAGTCTGGATTCCTTCCACTGTGCTGGAGGGACCCTTCCCAACTCTGAGCCGTTAAAACAAACAGGGAGGTCCCTGAGCACGGTGCTTTGGACAAAGGTTAAAGCAACATCCTCGAGCACTATTCATTTCAGAGAATCCATCCCGCTCGCTGGCTTTGATCCTCTCTCGAGCTCTCTGCCCTTCTTTCTCTGTTTCATACTCAGATTAGGTAACGCAAAAGTTGTTTTTTTACGAAGGAAAGAGTGCAAAGGAAAGCAAAGTTCATTGTGAAAACTAAAGGACAGGATCTCTGCAAGTTGTGACTCACAGCCTGGAGCTGAACCCACAATGGCAAGTGCAAAAGAGGCATGCGAAGTTAATCAGCACCCTAATTTTTTAGGAGTAATTGTGTCTGAAGTTCAGCTGTTGAAGGCCCCTGAGGGAAGCCTATCCCTCAGGCTGTTTACCTCCACTGGAGCTGTTTACTTGACCCTCTATGATTTACAGGCATAACCAAATAAAAACATCCAGCAAAGTTCAAACAGCTAGTGACGCATAAAGGGTGTAATAGAGGGGACAGTACTGTGTTCGATGATGGCTCACAGCTGGACCTCCCCACGTCACCTAAAGCAATGAGGATGAACTAAGCAGACCACATACCAAAAGTTGTTCTTTCCCAGACACTTAAAACTTCTTTTAACTGGGTGCTGATCAAAATGTTCATTTCAATGGAACTCTGTATAATTCAATAATTTAAGAGGAGTCTTTGTAAATTAGTTTTGAGTCCCTGATGTGAGCACATAAAATCATGTACCAAGTCTGGGGCATATTTCATCATATTTCAACATTGTTAGCATTTGGCCATTTGTACAATGTTGTTTATGTTTTGACAAGGGGAGCATTGTTGTGTAGCAACGGATCCATTTACATAATTTCTTGATGTTGTAAGCACTTACATAATGGGCCCATTCATTTGGATTGAACTGCAGCTCCCTTCAAGGCCCCTGGACCTGCAAACAACCGGACACACACCCAAACGTCTGCTGGGTCGCACCGTTTATCAGAAACCTACCTCTGCCACACATCAGGATGGGAAATGCTATCTTGTGAAAATGGATGTGGGGAAAGAGGACAGAGGAAACAGGAAGAATTGATTTCATCTCATATACAGTTATAGATGTACCCAGCATATGTTGTGGATCATGTGACATGCTGTAGACACATGTTAGGCAAACGAACAGCCAGAACAGGATTTTGTTGTGGCTACTCCTGAAGCAGAGGAATCATCTGAGAGGGGATAGTTTAGATCATGTTCTCCCAAAGAATGATGTCATCCCTTTTTTGAATTAGCAGCTCAGGTCACATTTGACCTCTTCGTGTACTCATGTACTCCCGGCAGGAACAAATGTGGCTGAAAAACATAGTAAAATAAATGGCAGCTTGCCTCGTATTAAAATAGTCTCTTAGTTAAAAACGAAATAATTGTTGACAAGCTTTTCACTTAATGTAGGTATAGTTACAAGGAACACATTAAATCTATGTTGGCAACCCTTTCTAGGTGCCATTTATTATTGGAAAACATTATTCAAACATCTAACACAGTTCCTCACAAGCTTCTCTATTCTTTTTCACTTTTTTGTCATTTTACAACCACACATTTAAGTGTATTTTGTTTACATTTTAAGTCATATTCTAGCATAATGCAGGACATGATTTAGACATAAAAAGAGATTGATAAAAGACTTCACATTTTTTTACACATAAAGATTTGAAACGTGTGGTGTGAATTTGTATTAAACCCCATGAGTCAAAACTTTGTAAAATCACACTTTGCTACAATCACAGCTAAGCCATGTCTCTACTAGCTTTGCCTATCTTGATCCTGAAAATGTGTCTCATTTGTCTTTGTAATGTAGCTCAAGTTTGATCAGACTCCATGGACCAACAGCTTTCAAGTGAAGCCACAGATTAAATTTAGGTCAAGGCTTTGGCTTTCCCCATATCATATAAATCTAAATTTGCTCTAAACTATTCCACTGCTGTATTAATTTTGTTAGGGTTTTTTTGTCTCATTGTTGGAGTATGAACATCTGCCACACTCTTCCAGGACTCTGCCCTGTCTGTGACTCCATCCTTCTTTCCATCATCTCTGACCAGCTTCCTTGTTCCTTTTCAAGAGTATCACAACCGCAGCGTGATGCTGCTGCTTCGAGGATGGTGTGTTCAGGGTTTTGGAAATTATCCTTCCATTATCCACAGTGAGCAAGAATGCAAAACTGCACTAGAGACACATCTTGGAGCCAAAGTGGTGTTTATGTTTTTAATATTTCTAATTCACATACAGGGTCAATGAAAACTGATGAAGCTGTTGCATCTGTTGGAAACAACAGTTGAAACCACAGATCCCAAACCTTGGAATATCTCTCCATAGCACTTTATTCTAGTGTAACTATTCTAGGACAACTAGAATAAAGCAAATATAAAGAATATGTATATATATAAATTTAAAATGTAAAATAAATGTTTGCAGGATCGTAAAATGAGAAGAGTTTTTGTTTTTGACCCTGATATTTCAAAACTGCTAATCACTTTCTGAATTAAAAACCAACTACCATTTGAAACATACTAATTAAGATATCTGTTCTATGAAAACACAGATATGATGTTCTTAGTGCTTTTTGGAAATTTAAGAAAAGAATTGCTGTTTTAGCACTCTTTGTAGCTAACTCATGCAATTTGTCAAGGGGAAAGGTTAGTGAATCAACTGTGTCTTCATTTATAAAATAAATAATCAGTGTGAGAATTTGTGATGTGACAGCATATCAATGCACTTATGAAACTAAGAAATTTAAGTAGTAGTTCTGCATCCCTCTGAGACAGAATGTTCCTATTTTTGTAAATATTGTGTAACTGACCAAAGGAAATCCTACAAATTTGCTTTATTTGCAAGTTAGGAGACACACGCTGGTCAAAAGCAATATTTTATCAGTGTTATGAAATGTGCCGCCCTTTCACAATTAGTTCAGCTAAAAATGTACAGACAGCAGTTAAGTTTAATGCTGACAAGTCGGTTTTGGTGGTTTCAGAATGTGGAAAAACACATTACCTCAGCTCATGGATGCACTGTCTTTAGATATAGAGTGGCAAGGAAAAACAGCAGAGGCAAAGATAAAACCTTACATCTCAAATAAACACACCAAGGATAGAGGCAGTCTATAAGCCTCTATCCTATTTGTACAAATGAGAAATGTCCAGCTTTAGAATTTCACTTTAAATGGATGTTTTAATTTTGTTAACCAGGACACATTCTGATAATTACCTCCAATTTCCTTTGTAAATATTGCTAGTGGAAGGTTATTGAGTGTTCAGAATAACCAATAAGAGCCAACATGATTGTCTTGGCATTGTCAATCATGCTCGTGTACGTGCTACTCGCACCCTTTCTTTGCTCTCATCTACACTACGACCAATTTCCCAGAGCAGAGTCTGCCACAAATGGTCAGGCTAGTTAGCATGGCCACTCATGACAACAGAAAAACAGTTTTCCTGGAACGGTGTTTCTACACCATCAGTACAGTGAGTAGCACCTACACAAAGTTGATTGACAGCACTAAGACCTTCGTCCTTGCTCTGATTGGTTGTTTCTGACCAGGAGCAGTGAAGGAGTATAATATTTATTTTCCCACAAAATTTCAGTCCCATATTTACATATTTTAAGCAAATATGTAAAAAGCTGTTATTTTTCTGCCACTCACATCAAACACAAATAACGTATTTAAGATGAATATATGTGTACGTGCAACAATGTACCCATTCTTTTTCAGCTTCTGCAGCATTAACAGTAGTAAAAACCCAGACATCCCCCTCTGAGTAACACTCTGTATTTCCTCCAGGGGTAACCCTGAGATGTTTTCAAGACAGAAGGGATATGCATTCCCTTCAGCAAATTCAGAGTTTGGCCAGAGGTCTTCAAGCGTATTACATAGTGGGCAAACCTCCAAACAGAGGGAGTCAGGAGGTGTCCCGATCAGATGACTGAACTTCTCATGTTATCTTAAAGAGTGAACCTCCTTTCAGCTGATTGTATCCAGATGTTTTTTTGTTTTTTTTCTTGGTCATGATCCAAATCTCATGATCACAGGTGAACCCGATGAATTGAGACCTGTTTTGTTTTTTGGCTCAGCTCCTTCTTTAGTGCCTCAGACAAGAGCACCTGATAACCAAAGATAACGCCTCACGTAGAGTGAAGGTCATGGTTTCATGAAGTCAGAATGAGCTCATTTGCAAAAACAGAGGACGTAGTTTTGTGTTGTTGTTGTTCATGTGGTTGCTGTTTTTAGATTATGAAGATGTTGTCAGTAAAATATTGTGGATATTTACATAGCTCTAAGCATAAGCTCATTTGATCCCTCAATGTGTGTACTCTTCAATACCCTGACACAGATGTATAAATGCAACTTTACAGTCATTTGGTGTTTCGTGTTTTAGAAATGTACACCCATGGTTGGATCCTTAAAATAGAAGAAAGGAAGAAATTAAATTAAAGGGGGAGGAATGAAATTAATAGAATACTAAAAATACATAGTTACAGATGAATTTGTTATTCCAAGGTCTCCGCTGCACTAGCACACCTTCTTAAACAAAGCACCATCAAAAAAATGATCATCCAACCATAGGCATGCAGCTAAATTTGGACACTTACAAAGTGAAAAGTGCAGACAACAGGCAGAGAAGAAAGGAAGGAACATTGTGAATATTAATCATCATAATCCTGACAAAAACACTGACATAGCTGGTGAAGAGCCAATATGTTTTTTTGTTTATTTTTTTCGAAGTAATGGTAGAAATACAAAGCAATCTTACAGCTGAATACTTATAAAAATCTATCTGACATCACTTACCAAGGCGTATCCACATAACAAACAGAGCTCTGTTTTATTCTGAGAACGTGATAGTCTCACACTCTGCTTCACTGTTGAACCCTCACTCTTTTTTTACCATTATGCGTATTCACACACACACACGCACACCCCCACAAACTATACTCACATATACAGAACTGTGTTCTCAGACAACACCACTGACGGATATTCCTGGTGTGGTTGAAGGGTGGAGTGGGGAAAACAGTGGACCAAACCAGGTTTAAAGTTAGAATTGTGTTGTCATATGAAAATGATCTCACTTCTAAATTAAGAAAAGTCCTGATGGAGACTTTGGATCATAGTACAGTGCGGACGGCACCCTGATGTCTCTTTCACTGCACGATAATAATCTCATATAACCAAATGACATGATTTTACAAAGACTGGCAAGGAGAGATGCCACATGACGTAAGCCTTTGACTCCGTTGCTTCCTTTTTGATGCCAATGAGTCCACCTAACACTGATGGATCCAAGCAAAAATGATTTCATTGTAGGGCTCCAATCCAATTACACAAGTCCTTTTGAATTTACAGCACAGTACTGATGAGTCCTGATTTTTTTATCCAAACTAGAAGCTGAACGGGAATCTTTATAATGACTGTCATGGAATAAAAACCAAGAGTAATCAAACAGATTACTTGGCTCTGCACCGACTCGGGCCTGCCAGCAGTGTGGCTTTCGCACTGGTAAATATTTGCTGTGAGTTGAGTAGCATGGCATCGGCACATCAGAGGGATATTTTGTGTTTCCCAAACATTAGCCCGGTGACGTCAGGGGCTCTTAATGATGTTTAACAAGCCTAGCCAGTCCAGCATCACCCCATAAACAACCCCGATACAACCTGTGTCCCCTGTTCAACTCTATTGGAGCACAAAGGAGCAGAACACCCTAGTAATCTGGCTGTTCTCCATGTTATTTTAGGTTAACAAAAGACAATTAAGAGGCTCTGCAAAGACCTTCCTTAAGCCATTTTTATGTTTGCACTTTCACCACACAACAGATGTGGGGCAACTTAGTGTTGACCTACTGAAAGACTTAGAAAAAAAAGTTATAGTCTGGAAAACCCATAACACCGTCACCCAAAAAGAGCAGCTGATGTCAGACTGTTTTCTACCTTGCCATGTTAGACTATCAAAAAATTGTGTGTCTAAATGTGAGAAAATTAAGCGTCTGGTTGCATTTTAGGTCCATAATGTTGGCCCAAAAACTTTCTTTCTATTGTGTTTATTGTAAGAATTGAAAACGGCAGAAGAATTTATAACAAGATGAAGGGCGGAGTATCAATAAGAATGCGTAAAAAGTGATGCTTGACGTTTAGTAGCAAAATTTGCTCACCTTCACAGGATATAATGAAAACTTCTCTTTACCATTTTATCACCTTTGGTTTTACACCCTTGAACTAGAAAAGTATAACATATAAGCAATCAATGAAGTAGAAAGTTGCTTCTTCAGCTTTCTACTTGGGTCATAGTCGGATCAGAGTACCATTTTGATGGGACTGAAATGTCTGTCTATTGCTGTAATGTTCCAGTCTTATTTCTTTTCCAGCATTTAGAGATGAACTGACCTTCTGGAAGAGATACTTCAGTGGTTCAAGAGAGGTTTCAAGTTGTCAGATAATAATGCCAGACAAATCAGACAAATCATGCCATAAGCTACACTTTCAGTTTTGAGCGTGCAGTATTCTAATGTGAGAGAATCTTTATCCAGATTGAATGTTTACACAATGTTTGGATTTAGTAATGCTGTAATTAGGTCATTACTGAGATTTTTCAGTAGGAGTTGAATAAATGCTGCAGCGGTGAGGCGCATCTTTTTAGTATGACGTTCTAGAACAGCAGCACTTATGATGAGGAATTTTATGGGCTATTCTAAAAGAACCTGTGACGGCCTGATGATCTAATTATATATACCTGTGAAATGCAATGGTTATTCAGGTAAGACAGAACAAATATGATATTGCATTGGGAGGGTATAAGGACAGAAATCACTGCATTTATTAAAAATTAAAAATATACAAGTACATAAAGCGAGGGAGGAATACTTTATAATTTGCGACTGATTATAAACAATTTCCATTCACAACAGTATAGGACAGGAAAACCAAAGGGAGGGAAAGACAAGGTCGCTGGGGTTCATTCTCATCCGGCAATCCTCAAACACACACACAAACAAAACGTTGCATGGAGCAGAGTTTTCCAGCAGGAGCTCAATTTGTGTTTGGGCTCACTTACACTATTATATTGGTTGAGTATGATCTCAGCTCAGACTGAAGCTAAATGTTTGTGTCTGCCTGTTTGTAGGTGGGATTTTCTATACGTGCATGTGAGTCTTCTCAGTCTGCACGTGTGTTTGTGCTTCAGCATGTGTGTGGGACCATGCAAAAAGTGTTCGAGTAATATCCTGAGTTTACATTTGCACCAGTGGCTGTGCATATATGTGAGTTTGTTTGTGGGTGAGCGTCTAGGGTTGCCAGAATGTCTGACTGGAGAGCAGAGGTCATGCTAAGGTTGGGATGAAGTCAGAATGTAATTATGCTTCAATGAACCAAATGGGAAGTAATAAAGACCAGCTGCAAGCTGTGCAACTCTTAAAGTTTAAAGCAAGCTGCACATTTTCTTTACCGCGCTCTGCGGAGAAGGAAAATACTTGGTATATATGGGTTAGAGGAAAACTAAAAAAAAAAACTAAGCTAAAGGAAAAACAACAAAAATACTTTATGAAAGGGTACTGTGCTAGCTGGAAAGAAAAAGATAACAAAAATTAGGAAAAAATATTTCCATTGAGACTGTAATAGGGTGAAGCTGCCAAGGATTCCTGGCATGTAGCCAGGGATGATGATGGTCACTGAGTGCATATACGGGATTAAAGCTGTGGAAAGGGAGGGTGACACACCAGGTGGTTTTACTCGGGCGATCCAGTTTTGACTGCCTGTGTCTAAAAAAGAAGGAATGGAAAGGAAAAAAGAAACATCAACTGGCCTGTAAAAAAGGCTGAAGAAAAATAGGAAAAATAAAACTTTATCTTCCCCCGAAGGAGCCTCCTTTTTTCTGTCCATCTTGTGATTGTTTTATTTGTTATGTTCTCATCTATTTGCTTCCGTGTTTGCCTTTGTTTTTCTCAATTTCCTATTTTTTCAAACCAATCATCTTTCTAACTCAGGACTATTTCCCAGATTTTGACACCATTTTTTGAAAAATACAGAATCTTCATTCAAAAAATGTTCAACATAAAATGAGCAGAAAAGCAAACTGAAAACATCTGGAGCAAAATTACTATAGTTGGGAGTGTTAGGTGTCATTTTCAATTTCAATTATTTCCTCTTAACATGATTGTGGAAATATATCACCATTTTTGAGGTAAGTTCTGAAATGTCACAAAGTCTCTCCTTTGGCCAAGATTTTGTTCTTATGCAAGTTGGAGAGCAACAACTAACCAAAATGTTTTGAGCTCTGTGATCAAGAACCCAAAGTCAGTTTTTCTTTTAATCTGCCTAATATCATTAAGAAAAAAATAAACAAAAGCATTCAGTTTAAACATCAATTAATGAGCAAATAAATAGATTTTACAATGAATCGTTAGCATATAATATTTTGGGGGATTTTAAATCCAATACAGACAATTTTGGGGAGTTTTCATAAAACAATTCAATTTTCAATATGTGATGCTTTAAAATAGTGCTCTGTTTAAAGAGCTTAGAAATTCACATGCTTAGATATTGCCTTTGTTTCTGCTAATTTGTTATATGTAATGTTTGGGATCATGAGATTAAACGTCATTTCAGTAACAGGTAACTTAAGTAAAAACAAAAGGCAGATTTCCAATGATGATTTCAGGACTAAATATAAATAACTTTTTTGGTAAAACAGAGTTTCACTATTGCCAGATGGGCCTACATATAAGAAAAAAAATATACGTAATTCAAAAGAACATGTATTGGGAAAAAAAACAAAATAGACTAAGTGAAACCTTTGGATAGGTATTCATCAATTTAAGTTTGGTGGAAAACTATCATAGTATTAAAAAATGGACATCATACTCATAGCAATGAAATGATTTGGGGCTGCACTGATTGATTAATGAATTTATAAAAATCCTGAAGTAGAACGTTGATTTGAAGGACACCAGGAAGTCCAACACTGATTACTTAAAAAATATATTTTGGAGAGTTCTCTACTACATTTTTGGACTTAAATCTCATAAAAATGCTTTGGTATGCCCCTGCACAGGCCATTAAAGCTAAGCAATTCTTCAGTCTGGCTGATTTAAACCATTTTTTTAAAGAAGAGTGAGCCACAATTTCTCCAGATTGATGTTAAAGACACATTGACAGTTGTCATAAATAAGACAAACAGATATTTGGGGGAAGTTACTTTTTACCCTACAGGAAAAGGCTGCTATGGATGCCTTTACCCTTGTCTGGCCATTGTCTTCTTATCCAATTGACATGACGCCGGCTCCGCTCACATGCTGACGTAGAGCAATCCTCCCCTAATCATTCCAGGGCACTTGTCAGCAACTGACCAATCAGCGTTCCAAGTACAGTACTCTGACAAATTTGACAGTATCTATCATAGAAAACACGCTGAAGTCAGAGAGATTTTGAGGAAAATAATAGATAATCACGGTCCAAGTTGTCAGTGGGTAATATGAAATCCTGACAGCCGTCACCCAGAACATACAGAGGGCGGAATACAATTTATTACATCTCCAAAATCAAAAAGAAGTCTGGAATAAGGCAAGAAATGGATCATAGACTGCAGCCCACCTCAAGTCCAGTTGGATGAAACTGATGGACGGGAACTACCATGTTAGTCTGCACCACGAAGGTAATTGGTAGTAAACATCCCAGTTTTTGTCATAACGATACTTACTGATAACTCTGTGCTATCGACTCAGGGCTCCTCTGTGTTAAGACTTAAAAACTCACAGCTAATGGCTCAGGCTCCGTGCTAAGGACTCACAGCTCAGTTAAATTAAAATAACAATGCTAAACATCTAATCATTTCCAGATCAATAAGCAAAGGTAGTTATGCTGGATTTTATGCGTGTAGATTCCAACGGTAACTCTATGGCAGCATGAAAACAGACTGTCCTAACTGCTATATTGGCATTTAAACACAGTTTCATACTACTGTTTATTTCTAAGCATTTTCCTGAAGGCAGATTTTCACAAGCAGGTATTATTTAAGTAATTACTCACCCATTTTGTCCCGCAGTGTTCACATTTACATTCAATCAGACGTTTTTGTCCCTCATTTGTCCTCTTGGGCTTTATCGTTGATTTCTCCATTGTTTCCCACTAATAACCTTACAGACCTGATGTAGGACTAGTTACAGAATTTTCTTGCCTGCCATCTTTGCCTCAGTGTTGGTTTATAAGGCAAAAATGACTCAAAAAATGTCTAAGGTAACGCATTGAGGTCCGTTAGTCTGCCTTAATAACAGTGTGGTTGTTGGAGGACTGCTCTACTTCCGCATGGGGTTGGAGCCGGCGTCATGTCAATTCCGTTCAATTTTCATCTCCCTTCAGCTCATCTGGGTTTTTTCCCTTTGAGCTGGATTTGTCTGGTAGGATTTCAAGAGGGCCGATTAATATTCAAAGGGAGAAGTTGTGAATGATGCAGTTAAGCTGCGCTGTTAGAACTGCAATCTACCTGTAGTTTTATCAATGGCAGTGGAGAAAGTGAATGAAGCTGTTCAGTTCATGTATTGCCACAATTCATAATATTGAATCAAAATGAACATCATTTAACTCGGCACTTCTCTCTTCCAGTGGAGGATGGTTGTTTACAGTGCGCAAATTTTCTGGCAAGCTTCATAGCGTCAACCTGGAACATTACATACATTATGGTTAGCGATTGGGTAAAGTGTAAAGCTTCAATAGAGATCACACCTCCAGGAAACAATCGCTTTTAAATAGCTGAATATCCAGACCCTCTGTACAAAACAATACGTAGAAAAAGGAGCTAGTTTTTATAAGGCTACTTTTTCCCTTTTCCCTAATAAATGAACGTTATTACCTGAAAACAACAACAACAATAAGTCTCCTAAGGATAGGTTAATATTCACATTGATGCGTCTTTCTTTACATTTAAACATTGGTTTTGCACTTTTGCATGTGTAGATTACTGTGTAAAATGTGCTTCTAGTAATGCGTGGCTCATGGGGTCCCATGAAAGTATTTAAGAGTTATTGGGGAACTTATATGAAAGAGAGTGAGTGGTAAAGCTTGGCTCTCACAGCTCAGCCCAATTGCTGGAGGGAACAAACGACCTGGTTTCTTTGAGCTTCCTGGGAAAAACAAGCATGACTTTATCAGGGAAAGTACAAGTCACCGGGTTCTGATGTGGAACTGGAGGCTGCTGTCAGAGGGCAGCTACATTAACAGATATTCAGCAGCCAACAGTCATCTCTGAAACATGTGGTTCCTGTAAAAACAACACCCCCCACCACAGCAACCCCTAGCACCATGAACTATCAAGTCATTCGACAGTGAAAGGCAGATGTGTTTTTTCCTAAGGGTGTCCCTTGTGGGTATGATGTATGCATGAACGTGCGTTTGTGTGCTTGCATGTGTAAGACAGGGGCTGTTTATTATTTCAGTCTCAAGGTCAACACCGTGGCACTGCAACTGGTCCTGATTTAGATAAGACCTCGGCAGCCCATTTTCTCAGACAGGGGTTAGTACCCGTCTGGTCAAACTTAGCAGTTACATGGAAAAGTCTTAACGGTTTTAATTTGAACAGGTATTTTCCTTCTGTTTTGGAGCCCTTATGGAAAGAAAGAGGATGTCTGGAAATGAGCAGGGGAGCATGTAACGGAGCTTTGGAACAGGAATCTTATGGAGGACAGACTCCCCACAATGATCACTCAATAAGGTTTTCATCTTCATCTTTTAGCCGATGCTCTAATAAAGCAGGGATTTAAACAGAATGCTTGCTTCACTGAAAGTACTGCAAGCAATAAACCCCGGTTGGTGCCCCTCATGTATTATTATTTAAAGGGAACGTTCCCCCTAATCACACATCTCTCTGCTGGTTTTGAATATAAATATGTTGGCTATAGTGCTGTTTGCTTTTGTTAAACTTTTCAGAACCATGGAGCACAGTACAATAACCAAACTTGCCAGTGCTTAAAACTAGAGTGACAAATGTGTGATTGCTTTTATAACTGCCATGCTAAAACTGCAATGTAGCTCAACCAAGAGAGGTGTACACATAGAGCACTCCCTGATCATCATGTGCACCTGCACTGCATGTTTTAGGTGTCTCTGCTTCTGAACACCTGGCTTAAATGAATGGCCAGGTGACTGCACATTTGGTGACTGCAAAGAAGGCTATTCAATCATTTGAATCACAGACAGACACACATCTAAAACATGCAGGGCAGAGATACTTGGTCAGGACCAGGTTTGGTAACCACTGATATATAGTGTCTTGGAAAAAATATTTACACCCAATGAAATTTGTTCCACTTTGTCATGCTACAACCACAAAGCTGATTCTGTTTTATTGGGGTTTTGCTGATGCGAGTTACAAATGCTGCTTTACAAGCCACATCTTCTTTCTATGCCCACTGTAGTTTTGCACCATTTGTCACACAGGAAGTATGTCAAAATATGTCAGGAGACGCTGTCGAATTCAGTTTTCACCCCGGGTTCTTGTCTGAAAGACTACTGCAGGTTTATGTCTCATCTGATGTCTCCTTTTTATTGAAATCCTCTGAATGTGACTCAAGATAAGACAAGGTGGCGGAGCTTTTTCATTTCTCTTTGACCAATCAAATTAATTCCTGAAGGTCAAAATACAAGGCTACAGTAGCAGCATGAGTGGATAAGACGTCTGCCTAAATGGCCATCATGGAGAAACAGAGGACAGACAGCAGCTTCTGCAACAGCAAGGAAGAAGTCCAGACAGACAAATAGACAGTGTGGGACAAAGTGTAACAGAAGACATAGAAACGGGTTCAGTTCATCAATATACATGAATAGTATTATATATCAATGATTCAATCCACTGTCTATCTTAACTGGGACACCTCAGATACATGTCCTCACACTGACACTACTCAGCGCTCCCTGATCACCGTGGTAACACTCGCTGAAGACTCCTCCTTGTTCTGGGACACGCCCCACATCACCTGTGCAGCCCAATGACTCAGCTGAGCCACAGAGCAGTAGAGATGAGTGAGACAAGCTGAAATGCTCTCACATAGAGATGCTTTATGATGTTCAAGGATCATTAAGATAAATGTCCCTGGTTAACAGGTGAGGTTTGAGCTGGACCACAGTCTGAACTACTTTCAGCATCCTAGTGGAAGCTCTTCCCAGTAGGCCACCCACAGTGGACTGGTCCAGTACCACTTTGTCTCCAACAGGTCTGTCCTCTCCCAAACTGTCCAACCAGAGCTTTGAAGTACTGAAGAGAGCTGATGATGTCAGCTTGCTCTTTTAAAGCAGAGGTGTCAAAACATATTTTCATTTCATGCCATGTTAAGATCATCAATGTCCTCAAAGGGCCGGTTGTGGCAGAATGTATTGGTAAAACTACTTATTAAATTATTATAATATTATAGCTTTCTTTGCATTTGATGAGTACTTCTCAAATGATATTCAGCATCTTTTCACAATGTGAATCTGGCTTGATGAGGTTTTTAGTTACCTCATCAAGCAACTAAAAACTGTTTTGATTTGACTGATGAAATAATATTTAAGAACCCAACTCTTATCTTGAAGTTCAGATACCCCTAAATCAGATTTAATTTAGGGGTGTCAAAGTAATGAATAAATATGAATGCAAATTTACACTGCACTTCCAGATTTTAGCTTGCAAAACAATTGAAAACGATACACCTTTCCTTCTATACACTAGTGTTGGTCTATCACATGAAATTACAAAATGTTTAGAAGTTCAACAGACTTTTGTAAGGTACTGAATATTAAATACTTTTTATTAAGTGAATGAAAGAAAACCTGCAGCTCATGGTAATTAAAATATATCAAGAGCTTTTTTCCTTCTACATGTCAAAACCTCTTGCTAAAGGTGTAAGTTCACTCAGACGGCATAAAGGAAAAATAACAGGATGGATCAGACTCTTTCAAGATGGGTTGTGTGAATCACTTATAAATAGTAAGACTCTTTTCTACCGTAGACTGCAGTCAGTGCGTTCTCTGTTTAGAAAACGACAGTCAGAGATGTGCAAAACTGCACAATAGAGTGTGAAATGCTATATATAGCTTTGACATTTTTGAAGTTCCAGTTGCTAAAGATGATAGAAATTCGCAAGTGTGTCATCCCTCCTCTGAACTTTGGTTTCTTTGGCTCATCTGTGAAACATCTTATGTAAGTTTTTCAAGCCGATGGTGTTTTGTTTGCTAAGTGTAAGATGTTTTCTAATTCATAAGTAAATGGTCCACTGCTTAGAGTATGTCAGGTTTTTACCTCATCAAGTAATTTTCTCCTGAAGGAAAAGCTCAGCAGTGTGGATATCACACTTTTTCAAATGGAACATATGCATATTAAGCAACAACCCTCGTCATAGAAAATGTTTTAAATTACTCTAAATAACAATAAAAACACGATTATTTCACCTTTCAATGTTTCATGACTAAAATTTCTTTCAATGCCACAAGCTGCTCTTTTGTATTACTTTTGACAGAAGCAAACACGTTAAGTACTTCAGTCACTAAGGACAATGTAGTACATGGCTCAGTATAACTAAAAGCTAATTGAAAAAAAATATATAATGTGGACATATATTAATGTTGGTGAATGAGTTATTTTTAATATAAAGTTTTATTTTATTTATGATAATCAGAAAAGAGTTCAGGACAGACAGCAGCTCAAAGCAGCCAATAGCACACGCAAAGCCCTCATTAAAAGAGGGTGGTTTTGCACATGTAATCAACTGCATCAGCAATCTCTGTAGATTGCATGCAGCATGCACACTTACTGGCCATGCAATGGTTTTAATTGCATGGCCAGTAATAAGAGCTCCTTATTTGTAAACCTTTGTAGATCAAAATCCAAAGATAAAAGACATGTATATCCTGAACCAACCAGGTCCAGGATATACTCTACATCCTTAAATACTGTATGTTGGTGTTGCTGTGTGAATAATTCACTGATTATACTGGTGCAAACTAACCTGATTTAGTTGAAACTCTAATTTGACCTAATTTCCAAATTGATCTAAACCAATTTTTCTTAAAATTCACAGTTCATACAATCTGTGACATCATGGAGCCATCATCCAAACCCCACAGAAAGTGCCTTTTACACACGTATCTGAAGGAACTTCTAGAGCTTTTGACTTACAGACTTGAAAATGAGCCGTTATAGTCTTAGGGCATTGGGGATCAAAAGCTGCTAAAAGCTTTTCTGCTCCATCAAAGCATGTGGGCATGCACGCCATAAAAAGTAAAGGTGCAATAACTTTCACACACAGAAGGTCAAAGCTGTGCCTACCATGCTGTGTTATCCCAGAACGTTCAACCCATTCACATGCTCATTTGTTGAAATCACTTTTGCTCCACCCCGTTAGAACAGGAAGTGACTTGTTTCACTGGTGGACATCCTCTCTCCATGCTCTAACTCATAAAGGTTTCAAGTTGTTTCTGGTGACACAAAACAAGGAGGCACTCTGAAAAATGACTGTTTAATAGACTGTGTGGTGTGGCGGAGCAGCAAATGTCAATATCTCACCAATTAGCTCTAAATTATGATACAATTTGCTCCACGCTGCATGTGAATGATCTTTATCAACCCCTAAGCAGCTCATTGTTATTACATTGGCATGTGAATCGACTTCATTCACTACAATATTTAAAACAGCTTCATATTCCTGATCCATTTTATTATTATTATTATTATTTTATTATTCTGTATGGTGGTGATTCTTCACCACCATACAGAAAGTGGCTACAGCTTTCTCTCAAATGTTTAATACTTCTCTCTTGAACCAAACAGAACCTGAGTGAATGTAATATTGAGGCTCACTCATTGTAACGTGCAGAATTTATCAGCGGGCTCCGTGGAGGCATTGAGGTAGTGTAGAGATGGGGTTGTGCAACTCAAGCTGCCAATTGCTGTAGCTTTGCTCATTTTTGTTTCTGTCTCTGGTTAGAGGATTTATGGTAGCTGGATAGATCTTCTATCATTAAACACCGTTTTAGGACATGGGTTTAAACTGTTTTGAATTTTACGTAGATACAATTCAAGAGTCATATTATTTTCCCTGAACACATCATATTCCAGACAAGTTTTAACATATAGAGCATGGTGTTTTTTTAATGTTATGACGATGCCAGAGCACACCTAATATTTTCCCCAATGCTTAATGTAAGGAAAGTCCCGATCGAGGTTTATTTTAGGCAATACGTATTGGAGTCATGACATTAAGTATTGTATATTTAGTGTTGTTCATGTTCTGACTCTTCTCAAGTGCTGTCGCAAACCTTCCCCCAGTCCATAAAAAGTGGGATTTGTCTATACATCCATTGAATCCTCCATTCATCTATTGTCTGACTTACACTTATCTCAAATAGGGTCACAGGATAAGCAGGTCTTATAGGGAACTCACAGATCTTGTTCCTCTACAACAATATCAAACACATTATAGGGGATCCCAAGGCGTCCACAGGTTTGGATGGTTATCATTGTTCTCCAGCACATTACCTGGGTTCTCCTCACAATGGGATGTAGCCAGACAACCTCCAAAATGAGGCGCAAAGGGGGCATCCTGATCATATCCCCAAACTCCCCCAAACACCTCCTTTGAATCCAGAGGAGGTCCTCACCCTGTCTATAAGGCTGAGCTCCCTATGGAGAAAACTAATTTTTGCATCTGGGAACTCATTTTTTCTGTCATGATCTATATCTCATGACCATAGGGGAAAGTTAGAACGTAAACAGAACGGTAAATCAAGAGCTTCACTTTTGGCTGAGCTCTCTCTTCACTCCGACAGTCCAGAGCAACGCCCGCAATCCCTCGGATGAGGCCCCAATCTGTCTATTCATCTAATACTCCATCCTACCATCACTTGTGAACAAGACACCAAAATACTTTAACTCTTCTGCTAGAAGAAAATACTGATCCCCAACCTGCAGGCGGCAATCCATCTTTGTGACGTTGAAGAAACAAGATTTGCAAAAAAAAATTCTATAGATATGTCTTTTAACTCACATTTTGTCACTTTCTCACCTCTCTCGACATTATTCTCCTGTCTTGGATAGTCTGTCCAGGGATGATTATGCAAATTAGGGGGTGATGTAATTTCACAACTTCCATAAAGTTTTAGCAAAGCAAATAGCTAAGTTTCTTACTGAGGAGTTAGCAGCAGTGCACCTTCATAAACACACAACTGATTATTGTGCACTAATCAGCCTATTTTTGGAATCCCTAGGTTTTTTTTTTTTTTGGCGTTTCTTACATTATCACAGTGTTTCTCAATTATTTTCTGTCATGGCCCCCTTATGGATCACAATTTTTTGCACACCTCTGCTGCCGTTTTTCTTCTCACTGTCAAACTTCTCTCCTCTATGACAGTAGATATATTTCAAAACATCCGCGCTTGTATCCTTCCCTCCGTTTTTTTTTTCTTTTTTCTCTGCTCCATTTACAACAGTGCTGTGTGGCTACCTCTACTGGCTTGAACAGGCAGCCTGTTGATTAGTTTGAACACTGCTGCCACCTAGTGACCGGAGGCTTGTTTATCAGTTAACATGAATGAAAACAATTATAAAGTCCTGCTTCTCGCGCCCCCCCCTGACACTTCGCCACGCGCCCCGCTATTTGAGAAGTACTGCATTATCACATAAAATGAAAAGGTCAACATGTTTTTGTCAATTTAGTAAGATTTGCTGTAGTGTGAGATCTACAAACATGGTGCATGCAAAAAAGCCCATTTTGACCAATGAGGCATTCGTCTTATAAAACTAAGCAATGGCATCAAAATTCAAGCAGCTATCCTCTGCCAGGTGATGAGAAACCATTTTAGTCAGGCTGGGTAGCTCTGTGGTAGCTATGGAATGAAGAGAAAGGGATGTTGAACGTCCAGTTTCCATTTATCACTTAAGTTTTGACAGGGACAAGTGTTTGGCATTAAGAAAGCCTGTCACTGTTTTTAGCAGATTTTTTTTAGTGGCAAACAGGCAATCTTGAGTTTGTGTACTATGTGCGGACGAAGGGTGTGAGCAACATGCAAAGGCCATGATTGACACTGCTAAGTTACTCCTCCTGGCTGTGATTCATCGTTTCTGACCAGAGGCTGTATATATCTGCTGTTGGCAGTTGGACCACTGGGAGGAGGCTGAGAAGCTCTTTTGGTTTTTTTTTTTTTTGCGGATTATCTGTCTCATACTATACTGTCAGGACATAGTGACAATTTAAGCAGGTATGTAAAAACACATTTTTATGAAAGTTAGGTACTGCAACTTTAAAAGTTTAATAACGTTTTAGTTTCTTACATTAATTTCAAAATTTAGAAAGTATTAGAGTAAGAAAATCAGTTAAAAATACTGGAAACGCTCAGTGAAATTTGTTGTTCACAATATAATTTTTTTTACACCCGATATAGTAATCTGTTGAGCTTTAGTTCCTTTTTTTCTAAATAAATTAAACTCCTCAATGCATAATAGTTTTCACATTGACTGAATGTTCTCTTAAAGCCTTGACTGTTAAATTTAATTTTATTTCAGTCTCATATTTTCCCTTGTCTAAGCGTAAATTGATGAGGGGTAATGCAATATTTAGGCAATATTTTATTGACTCATGTGGGAATGCACCACTGCAGAGGTGAAATTTGAATTTATGATTCAGGACACTGTGTTCCTGTGCATCGACATAAAATTACTTTGGTTAGGGGAATGTGACCAAAATGTTGCAAAAGAAAAAAAATGCTCAGAAGCAGCAACTTGAGTTCAAGTTTTATGTTCATAGTGTTCCAGAATGTCACAAAAATAAATTACATACATAGTTCAGGAGATGGTGTTTAATTTTTACAGTGCTCTTTAAACATGTCAAATCCACAGCTTTGAAATGGTAAACTTATCTTCATGGAAAACTCAACACCTGTCCTCCCGATAGATGTATATATCTATAAAAAAAGGCTCTCCAGGAAATCCAAACACCAGACTGTGGAAAAACACAGAGTTCCTGAAAAACACGTCAGGCTAAAAACAGCATTTGATTAAAAACACATCCTTTATCAAATTTAAACCTCGCTGACCCTACAGCTGACAAAAGAATATCTTGATTAACAGGCAGGGTTTTGTGTCAGGTTGGCATCCTGGGGAGCGTCCCCAGGAAAAGGAAAGGGGGGAAGCGGACACAGCTGGGTTCAAGCCGGTCCTCTGACCCCTGGATCACCCTATACCAGAGAGATGTCTCCAAAGAGGAAATCCTCTCTAAAACACTTCTATACTGGTAAAAGCTAAAAACAACTGCTCCGCTCATTTATTTCAGTGGGGCATTGTTTAGCCAAGGTGCTCCAGCTAAGACAAAATCAAACAAAGGGAAAGGAGCACTCCAATAATCAGAAACAGAATCAGCTATATTTGTCAAGCATGTGCACACAAACAAGGAAACTGACTTTATTTCTGCTTTGCTCTCAATAAAGATATTCATTATATAAATACATTAAATAAATTAATTAATTAAAGTACCTTTCATAAACATTAATTCTTCATAAACCTTTTTGCCTTCTATAAATGTATCAACCACAGCACCAGTGTACATCCTTAGGATTATTCGTGATGCACCTTTACAAAGTGAAGTGTAATGGAAAGCAAATGTGCTATGAAATGGAAAGAAAAGGACAGATGGTTTTCAATTGTTTCGAGTGTAGAATTTTTATCTTATATTCCTAAGTAAAATCATGTGCAATGACCGTATTTTCTGCATAAGTCGCATCAGTCAAAAAATGCATTGAGATGAGGATAAAACATGTCACACTTATTTAGATATTGTCATACGTGAGCAGTACCTTGTCCATTTTGACGATATGACCCAGTAATACATGTTTGGTTACCTGCTTTTCAACAAACTCCTGGAATCTGTCAACCATGGTTTGTATGTCTCTATCGATGTCCATTTTCTAAGTCAGGGTAGTCAGGAAGGGTTGTGTTCAACACAACACCGGTGGAAAGGAGCAGAAACGCATGCAGTGTAAATCTGGGGTGACGCTGTCAGCACAACTCTAGGCATCAAACAAATAGCATAACTGTGTGTAGTTCAAAGCAATGTGTAGAACCTGTACACAGAAAATTAGTCGCACTGTAAAATAAATAGAGTGAAGAATCTAAAATAACTTTTGCACAAATGCAAGGATAAAACAAGAAGTATCCCTTCACTTTCCATCACACAAACATTTATTTTTACACGCAAATTTACTACAAGACATGTAGAGGCTAATGATAATGATTCTTATACAATAAGCCACATTATTTATGCAAGCTCTATGTTTGCCTTTAAAATATGAAGCCATGAGAAAAAGCTGGTCCATAAAACGTATTTTACAGAGCTTGTGCCAAATGCTTTCGTCAACCACACAATGTAATGCAACCTTGTGGCTCATATGTACTTCACAGCATAAATCAAAAAAGCTCAATGTGTGACTTGTTAGTATTTTACTTGATGAATGGAACCCCACTGAGTGGACATCCACTGTACTTGTGTCTAGATGAGGAAAGAGATTCTGAAACCAAAACACTGCAGCAATTACACGTTACAAACCTGAGTTCTGTGTGACTCTGCACATGTGCATGTCATGAAGATTTATCAGCGCTACGTTCAAAGTTTCAACCTTATGCTTCAATAGGAATATTTTCAACACTCAGTGCAGATGAATTTGCTGTCTTGTGCAGAAAAAAAACACAAAAGTTGAGATTTTCAAGAGAAGGACACACAGGGTTGCACATGTATTTTACAATACTCAACACCACTGCTTGAATAAACAAAAAGAATATTAAATCATAAAATAAACTCAAGAGTTCTTACTTTAGAGCTGTAACGTTTCATCAAATGATTCAATGACCTCAATTTTTTCATTTCCTCGAGACAACTTATCTGCCTTGTGGCTTTGTAACATGATGTTTAACTATACAGTGCCATGTTTTCCGGCTGGATTATTATTTGTGTTGTGCAACGCTCTTTCTTCCACCAATGAGTTGTCGACAAATGCTAAGTGCTATGAGTAGCTATGGAGGCAGACTGCAAACAAAAAGAGGCAAAAAGTGTCAAAGCATCACCTGAAACTAAATAGGAACGATAACACACTTCAGCGTGTGTGCTGATAAACTGAATTTGGGTTTCACAATAGCACATCATCAATGTTCCTCAAACACCTCAACAGGAAACATTCACCTTATGTATTCAGCTCGTTTGTGGCTGCAAGCAGGTGACGTTATGGTTCTCTTAGCAAAAGCCTCTAATTTTAATCTGTATTGCCAGTCTAACATGGTGTACATCTGGGCCCCACACATCTGGGATAAGTGAAAATCCTGAGTAAATTCTTGGGTAACTATGAGCATAACTGAGGTTTCAGTTACAGAAAGCCAGATAGCCGTTATCCCAAGTCGACTTCCTACTGTAACTTAGTCTGTGATCCAACCTTGATTGGATTGTTTGAACAAATCCTGAGTTTCTCTAGATCTTGCTGGGACATTAGTCCTTTATCCTGGAAATATTCTTCAGGTAATATAAGGCTAACTACACACAAAATCAGTGACACTGCATTTATAGTATTCTATGAGAAATGTTTATTATTAAAAGCTTTTGTGTACACAGTAGTTCAGCTTCTTAAATCATGTAAATGGTTTTATCATGTCAGTGACACTTTAAGTACTTACTACAGAACGGGACAAGTTTTTAGTTGGATACTTGATTAATTGTCAAAATAATTCATAGATTACTCAATAAATTAATCGTTTACAACAGGTGTAATTTACTAAGAAATATAAAAAATAAATGCAGCTCAAAGAAACAGGAAAATTTTAGCCATATTTAGGAAAACTGTAGAATCTCAATAAAGCAAAGGTTCCACAGATTACAGACAATGTGCATGTATTCACTGCTGTCACTGCTGTATCATCTAAAATCGACTTTGAGCTTTATGCCATGTTGTTATGTTATTCCTTCATCAGAGACATATACAGTATGTCGTGTCACTTTGATTCTTTCATGCATATTTGAGAAATCATTAAACCTCCCGTGGCAATCATTCGTGGTTGCCTAAACACTTGCTCTCACCAAACACAGCTCCTCCTTGGAGCTACAGTCTCCAAGTCGTGCTCACAGACCAGTCCTCCCCTGTCCTTTCCCATTTAGCTCCTCAGACTAGCTACAGCAGCAATTAGCAAACACCTGGTGGAACTGCACATCTGCTGAGTTCATCACAGGAACTACTTCTCAGTACAATGCTTCGAAGAACGCTTGTAAACAGATTAACAGAGAGATGTTGTTGAGATAACACCCAGCAGGCGTAGTGTCGGAAAGAGCAGTAGCTTCTTAAAAAGACAGAGACCCAATTTCAATACCTTAAATTAATGACTATTTCAAATTTCTAAGTCAAGTTTCATATATACACCATTTTTATTTTAACTAAAGGTAACATTGTTACTTGATTGAACTATAAAATGGCACTATTTGCCTGAAAAAATACATAATAATGCCCCTTTAAGAGATAGCACCTAATATGGCATGTTTTACAGAAGATGTCTAGACTGACTTCACATGCTTTGAGCCCAGTTAAAAACTGGAGAGCTTTCAAAAGATAGAGCTAAACATTATAAGATGTTAATGGAATGTGGGGGAGATGGAGTAATGTCTGCTGTTAGTCTTTCCTGGGAAAAGGAGCACTATAAGACAATCAGGAATGGACTGAAATGTGTGGTCATTATAGGATCATCTTGAAGTTACGCTTACAGTACAAAGTAAAAAATTCATCACGTCACATTAACTATGTTGGAGTACACTTCTTGTTATGGTAGAAGTTTAGTTCTAGTTGAATATTTGGTAGACACATTTTTGCAGTTGTTATGGTCTTGAACTTGATAAATTCTGGAGGACTGTATCTCACATACATCAAGCTTCAGTTCTGCCCTACACAGCATTCAGGGACATCACAATGCTTTCTCCCAACCTTTGAGGCACAGGTCACTGATTTATTATGATTGGATGACAAATCATCCAACAGTCTTTTTTTCTGAGTACTAATTCTGAACTAGAAGTAGAAGTCAGCCTCTGTAATTCCTTAAATCTATCCATTTTCCTTTATTTTGAGGCATTTTTTTTCATTGGATGTAACTTTGGTAAAATACCTAATTTATCTGAAGAATATTTTGCTTTCATTTCTACAATCTAAAGATGATGATCAGTAGATGCAGAGAAAAGAACAAATCCATCTCAATAAATTGTTGAAACTATTTGACTTTAAAATGTACAATCAATTAGAAAGGATGGTTCTGCACTAATTAGGGCTGTTGTAAACAAAGATTTTTGTAAACACGTAATCTATTGATTATTCTTATATCAATCGAGTAATCAGATAAAAAAATTTATAAAGGTATTGGTGAATCTGGCATAACAGCGGTGTTACTATCGGATATCAATAGCAGTCCAGTTTTTCATTTTTGAGCATCCCTAACAGTTACTTTTCTGTAGTTTAGAAAACTAACCTGTAACAATAATAGCTCACTTTCTAAGTTAACCTGAAGAAAAGTAACACAAGGATCTGAAATTCTATTCAATTTAATAATAAAGAGGCAGGCTCACAAATACGCTTATAAAAATGTCTATGATCCAGCTTTTAGTTTATGTATTCATCTTCAGTCAGTTTAATAGATGAACTCTCACCTTGACCCATACCTGTCAAGCTTTGGGTTTGAGAATATGGGAAATGTCGTCTGGAATGGGGGTGGGGATGGAGGTGAGGGGCAGGCGAGCGAACGAATGTAAGATGGGGGGGTGGAGTGGAGGAAATAGACCAGGGGACAGACGAACATAAGTCCGGGGACCGGTAGACCAGGGGACGAAAGTAAGAAGGGGCGAGGAAGCACCTTCGTTCGTCACACTCAGGAACTCATCTACCAGCCATGTACTGCCACAATGATTTCAGCCACTTATTTGTTGAGACCGGGATGATATGAAATTTATTATGCAGTTCAGCCACCTGCTGTGTTCAGTCTATCTGCTTACCTGTATAAATATTCTTTCAGCGCTCTTCCCGCCGTTCGCTTTCAACCAGCAGCTCCCGGAGGAAAAAGGCTGCCGTACTGCAGGCATCGCGCCAGTCATTTTAAGGATGCTTATTGGTCCCCCCAAAACAATGAAAACCCAGGCATCATCATCAATCAATATAAGCCCCATGGGCCGAACTTGAAAATTGGACGTTATGCCACTAACGCTTAGCTTTTGTCAACAACTCAGAGGCGGAAGTCAGAGCTCCACGCAACGCAAATAATGTTCCGGCTGGAACACGGTGCACTAAATAACAAAACATAAATTAACGAAGCTTTGAGGCAGGTAAATTTTCCTCAAGGAATTTTAATAATCAAGGTACTCAAATCATTCGAGGAATCGTTTCAGCCCTACTAATGCATCCAACAAGGATTTAGGTTCAGTGACCAACTTAGTAGCTTTGGTGGACAGTCAACAGACCCAGCTGGCCAATCATCCTCAACGGAGACAAGCAATAGCTTAAGGCTTACTTCAGTGAAATCAGCAAAACCAGTCTGGCTCTACTAACACCAGCTAAAACTGGTCTGAGCTTGTTTTTTTTCCAGTAGGGATGCAGTGTTCTCTATGGTTGGACATTCTAGAAGTCTAAGCACAAATCTGTCTGTAAAAAAAACTCGTAAATAAATTTATGGGCTCATGTGAACACATGCATGCCAAAAATGTGATTCCTACATGTCTGCATGACAAAAAAAACAACTTTATACATGACCATTATTGGTTCCAAAATGCTGTGTGTAAAATACCTGCCACAGTGCTGCTTATGTTAAGGAGATGAATCTACATCTGCAGCCTGATGGAGGCAGTATTCAGAAAACGACGCTACTGGAGTTCAGGGTGATGGTACGTGCGCTGCGTGTTATGACTTTGTTCCTGTTGCCCTTAAGGCTATGTGTGGAGAGTTAATGGTATTTCAGCCACTGTGTCTGATGGACACATATTTATTGTTACTAGAGGCCGATTTTGTAAATAGTTGCAAAAATTGAATTACAATGAATAAATCAATCTGAAAATCTACCAAATTATTATTTATTTTGCCATTCATTGAGCAATCTCTACTTCAAATACAAACAGACAAGTAAAGATGTATTTCACAAGACTTTCATTAAACATCAAACATTTTAAAGAGTTCATCTGGCTCTATGTCAGTCTGACAGGAAAGAAAGAAATTAAGTATTTCAAGATTTTAGAAGCTTAGTCAGCTGTCAGCATCAGAACTGCTACTAAATAAGAATTGTGCACCTTGTTGTTGTCCAAAACCGGGCTGCAGTTTCACTCACAAAACTGGTGGGACTTCTGGAGAGGGCACTGTGAAGGCTTCAGTAGGAGAAAGTGTAAATCTACGGTATGCATGCGCTCTGTAAAATCCTTTTTTTATAACTTCTCAAGCATTTTAGAAGAAGCATTAGGCCTTAAATCTCATTGGCACCAAAAGACATTAGATAAAGTCAGATATAATCAAATGCTGACTATCCCTTGGGAGAAAAAAAAAGTGATAGTAGTTTTGATGTCCTTATAGTAACTGTGTCCTGTTACACTGCTCCAACCTTATTAGGTGAACTGCTCTTCTTGTAACATAGCAGGACTTGGCCAAATTTTTGTCAATAATACAATCTGCACTGTGCAGGAGAGACAAACAGAGATGAGATCACTTTCTGAGGAGGCTGTGGGAAGGCTGTGCTCCTCTGTGGAATTTACCCATCGAGACAAGCCTGCTGCCTTAAAAGCTCCTCAATGTTTCGTGGCCATGGAATGAAGCTCTTTAGTTCTCCTATGAAGATTTCACACATGTAACTCAGACTAGTGAGCATCATGCACCCCATGAATAATCAGTTCACGTACTGTACAGCACAGGATGTTCCAGTTTAAATAATGATTAGAGTCTGAACTGCACAGGGTCCCTTCTTGGCAGTCGTTTAATGAAGAAAGTCAACCGGATAATCCTCTGGTCTTTACAATATACTTGGGCAATGAAACCAAATCGCAAAGCTGTTTTCAAGTGTTCCAGTTTTAGATTGCAGCTATGTATTCATCACCTGCAGTGAATTTATTAGAACCCCCCTGCCCCCATACACCACAACCACACACACACACACCCACGCCAGCACACACACACACCTACGCCCCCCCTCAGATGAGCTCAGCATGTTTCAGGCCAGGGATATGCTGGTTATTGTACTAACTAAAACACACACAAGCACACCCAAATTAATCTTATACAACTTTTATAAAGATGGCCACAGACAAGCTTAATTTCCAAGATCTATGAATTGACTATAAGCTTGAATCGAAAATAACATTGATACAGTCCTTCCCACAGATCTGTAAACTTCTTATTAAGTCCTCACAAAGACAGAAAGGCATGCGCACATGTGCAGAATGACTCAGGCCATTCAAATGTGTTCACTTGGCAGCTTGGCTCTCATCTGGACGCTTCAGACATGAGATAACGGAGATCCGATGATGACTGTTTGTCTGACTCTGACCAAAGGAAAACAAGCCCTCAGGGGTGAGTTCCTTCCCATACCCCACTCCACGCACACCACTGACACAAAAACAACCCCCCAGCTTGCTCCACGGCACGGTCTGTCTGATCTCAAACAATTACATGAAACAGTGAGGGGATGATCCATTACATACGAAGGACAGGAACTTTTGCACATGGCTCCTATTCATTTACGAATTAAGTTACTCATCTGATCACCTGCCAGAAAAACAATAAATACATCTATGTCCAGCCAAGTATTGTCTAATGTTTAAAATATTCATTACCAAGTTTGGATCAAGAGAGATTCCAAAACAGGAAAATTATATGTCAGTGGATTTTCACATCCTATCTAGCAAGAGAGTTTTATGGTCAGCTACTTCCCAAGAATCTATGAGAACATAGTTGCTTTTACATTTAGCCTACTGGTTTTGTGCTAACTGAAGGTGTAGTGCTCTCTCAAAATCAAGGTATTGCACAGAAATCATCCTCTGTTGGGGAAGCAAAGCACTCTCTCAAGACCTGTTCCTATCTAGACATGTATGTTTGGCATAAAGCATGTTTTATATAACTTCAACTATGTGTTTTATGCTATAGCCCAGTTTTATCATGACTGATATTGTAGAAAACACAATTTTACTCCAAGCCCTTCAACTCAATATGAGATGTCGTATGTATTTGGCCGTACCATTGGTTATACAATGTACAGCACTCTCATCGAAGTCAAGTAAGGGTGCAGATCTTAACAAAAGTTTTCTAATAATTTCTGAGAGTGTAGGTGATCTTTTGAAGTGAAGCACAACAATCTCTGAAAACCATCTCGGGAGTTGGGAATCAGATTTCCACATAGGCAAGGCAACTTCATTTCTATTACACCTTTTGGCCAAAGACGAGTCAAAGTGCTTATACACAGAAGTTAAAAGCAGCATATTTTAAGATAAAACACGTCGAAAAGTATTTAGGTTAAATTATTTTAAAACAGAATCAAATAAAATTAAAAAAAATATTTGTTAAGCGTAGGAAACAGCAAATAAAAAAGTTTTTATCCTTGATTTTTAAACCACATAAAAGCTATACATTTCCTGTATAAAGCGCCAAATTCAAGAATTTCTGTTGAATTATTTTTTATTGTTTACCCATATTTGTAAAGTTTCCTGCAAACATTTCTACAGAGCATAAGGGTGCTCTGTAATTTTTTGGGAAAATTGAATATTGAACCCTCTTCAATGCCACTTCTAAAGCATGGATGAAACAACTCTTGTCTGGACCTATGTAATTTTTGTGATGTATCGTAGCTTTGATGAAGAACGTTGCAATAGGTTGACATGTATCTACAATCAATGGTCACAATTGAACATTTTTGACATAATTCAGACTATTATTGCGCATTAATTGCAACATGTAAGTTGATATCCAATTTCTCCCTTGATTCCTGTAACCCCAACTTTGAAACAGCACATGTTGAAACAAAATATACTTTTGAGAGACAAGACAAGGCAAGTTTCTCTCATGAAGCAGTTTTTCTAGGTCTCTCAGAGCAGGTAGAGTCATCTTTGGACTAAAAGAGATTTTAACCCTCGTGGGATCCTAACATTCTATTTACTCCTCTTGCCTTATGGGTAAAAAATGACCCACCCTAACAAAAAACCCCAAAATAAAGCAGATTAATTGAATTCTAAATCCAAAATCTACTTTGCAAGATGAAACAATCTGATATTTATCAATTCAACTCAATTTAATAAATTTTTTATCATGTCTTTTTGTTACATAATACTAAAAGATGATCAACAATATTACATTCTTGTTTACTTTTTACCACCAATTGTAGCAGTCTTCTTTACACAGTAAAGGTTTATTATTGTAATTATATAAATGTGAAGTTATTACTTTTGAATTAATTATACTGAAACAGAAAAAAGTCAACAATTTGGAACTTTTTTGTCAACGGTTCAAGTGAATTATAAAAATACCTCTCGTAACACAACAAAACAAAATGTTTGATTTTTCTGAACAATTTAACATCAGTTCTTATGTTGATGTTGAGTTGGTCAACATCAACATCTCATAACTATATGGGATGCTCAACACAAGATGAAGAACATCTTCTGCTCAACATGAGGTGTTGAACATAAAATGAAGATGTTCTTGTCCTCAACATCCTCAACACAAGATGAAGAACATTTTCTGTTCAACATAAGGCGTTGAACTTAAGATGAAGAACATCCACATGAGATGTTCTTCACCTTATAAAGATGCTCTTATGTTGAACATCTTCAACATAAGACGAATAACATCCTACGCTTCCCATCCCACGTTGAACATAAGATGAAGAACCCAAGATGTCCAACAAAATCTTCACAGGGTGAAGACTCTCCTACGTTGAACATTTTCACCACAAGAATTTGTTCAACATAAGATGTTCAACTTCTTATGCTGAAGATCTCATGTAGGACAGTATGTGCAAACATTCAATGTAGCACCTGTTGGGCAGTGAAACGTCTACTCATGGCGTCAACAAGGAACCATCTAGGGGTATTCAGATTCAGAATACCTTCATATGCTTTATACATAATTTGTTTTTATTATGTCTGAGATTTTTTTCTGTTGTGTTTGGGAACTTGTGTGATGTGAGGGGTTGGCTGCAGATTGAGAGTGCAGGTGCAGGTCAAATGCAAGTTCAATTCGTACATCAATGCAGTTTCTTTGTGTGTGGGGTTTGTGTGTGTGTTGGGGGGGCTGGTGTAGGTGTGTGTGTGTGTGTGTATTAGGGAAAGTTTGTGTGGCCTTTGAACTCTTTTTCTGGTGCTTAAATGCTTTTATAATTCACAGGTCCAAAATGACCTATAAGACAATCCTTGTACCCTAGTGGTGTACAGCCCACAAGGAAATATAAACAAAAACAAAGTATCGTTTTTCTAATGATGGGGTCAATTTAGGAAAAGTCATAACATTGCTACTCAGAAAAAGATTGTTTAGGGTATTTTTTCTACAGGTATACATGGTATTAGGTCACTTTTAACCCACAAGACAACACAATGAATAAGAAAGGATCTCAGCTGGACATAAAAGAAAAAAAATCAACTTTATAGATCATACTTTTTCCACAGGTTTTTATAGGACATCAGGAATCCATTCTCATACCAGTCCTTGATGTAGCAAACCACTTTCTGATGCCATTGTTCCAGAATCTTGTTATTTGGTAAAGTAGGTATGAGTCAATTTTCTTCAAGGGTGTATGAGGTGAAATGATGTTCTCTAGTTCAATAGCTGTTTGAGTTCTGTGTCAAATTTTGATCAAATGAATTTCAACAGAGTTGTCCGTTCTGTTAGAAATAGTTGTAGGTGTCCATTTATAGATGACGTCTAGGGATAAACGTTCTGTAAGGTCATGCAAACCCAAATAATTCCAGGAAGTTACATTTTATTTTTCTAACTAAAAGGAGGCAAATCACATTTCAGCAGCCAAGTAATACTTTTCCAAGTTAGGTAACGTAAGACCACCAAATTTATGATCTCAAGTAAGTTTTTCTAATGAGACCCTTGGGGATTAACTATTACATATAAATGTTCTGATACGTTTATTGAGATTTTTAAAGAAATTACAAGGTACTGGAATGGGTAGTGACTGGAAGAGATACTGCAGCCTGAGTGGGATACATATTAATGTAATTTATTCTATGAATTAAAGTAATAGGTACATTTGTGTATTTTTATAAGTCCTCTGCTACCTGATTACCCAGTGCCAAAGAATTAAATGTGTACAGATTTTTAAGGTTCTTGTCTACCACCATTATAAGGTAATACTACTGTATTGAAAGGAAAATCACAACATTTATGTTTGGATAATGGAAACAATTGCAAATGGATAAATTATTCCTAAAGCTGAGTGCCAATTTGAGCTGGTTTGTTGTATCCATTATCTTCTCTAACTTCAACTAAATAGCCATCTAAATCTCATTTAAGGCAAATAAAATTTAAAATCTGGAGATAATGGTAAGGATAGGGGATGAAGGAGGTTTTAGGGAAATAGGGTTCAGCTATAGTTCCACAGCTGCCACATACTCATAGATACAATAACTATTTTTGACTATGCATCACAAGCTGTATCAACAAGATACAATGTAACCCTTCATAAGAACACATGCTCCTAAATCACCCTCTTACAGTATCCCATTACAGATGCCTTTATGTTATTCTACCCCTTTGCCATTTTCCCCCTCTGCCAAATGCAACACAGTATGGAAACTGGATCAGTTCCCGGTATTGCCATAGCTGCCATTTTTCCAGAAAAACTCTTACTTCTGTTTGTTTTAACAGCTACTGTCCCAGAGTCAGCTGCTAGGAAACCCGATCCATAGCACTGAATCTTACAGAGCACCTTTGTGCCATAACCTTGAGTTATTTACACACAAGGAAACTTCCACATGTACTCATGACAATGCAAATTCTCATATTGTAACAGCAAATGGCTCAAGCATGGTGGTAAATTAATTAGTGGCATTTAAAAGAAAAAACACAAAAGCAAACAGAAAGAATAAGTGGTGAGAGAAATGGAAAAGGAAAGCACTACAAAAGTGTTTCTTAACACAAAGAGTCTGTGGAGTGGTACTGCAGAAGGATGGAGTAAGTGAGTAGGCAATGACTCCAATGACTGATATTTCTCTAACACTGCAGCCTATTACTCCTAATGGAAAATAGCACAAGAGTCGGATTGAAGGGGAAATGATGGAAAGGGTGAGGGAGTTGATGGGTTGGTGGGTGGTGTTGGGGGGCAGAGGGGAGTACACAGTATTCACCTGATGCCAAACCATACTATTATGACCCAATCCTTGTTGTATTTATTGGTGGGGAACACCGAGTGGTGCAGGAAGCTGTTATAACATTGTTTTTCCCTACTGTTAAAAAGCCACTGTTCTAGTAAAACTTTGGGGGGGCTCAAGCTCCCGGCTCCCTTTGCTTCTTGCCAGGGGAAAGCTGAGTCACTTCAGCCCTCTTGCTCTGTAACTCCCTGTATGTACAGTAACATTTTCATTCAATTTCTTGCTGTTCTTTGTTTATTTTATTATTCTGCCTTTGAAGTTGAACATAAGAAAACGAAAAGCCACAGTGGGATAAACAAGTATTGAAATTATCAATATTTTTAAAATTAAATTAATTTGTAATGTGGTTATTGGAAATAAATTCCTGCCAGATGTCAGAAGCAACTCTATCCATAAATACAAATAAATAATAAATTAGTCCTTAAATTGAGAGATAAAGTAAAATTATTTAGGGAAAAAGAATTGGCCAGGGTTACTGAAATGTATTAATTAAATATCCTTACCGTTCAGGGGTCACTTATAAGCGCAATGATCCTTGTTTTTGTTATTTGCTTTTTTATTATTAAATTTAAGTGAATTACTGTGTCATTGTAGCAGCTTTCTTTTCTTTCTCTGAACACCAGTCATAAGATATTGCTTGTGCTAAACCGTTACATTAAAACCCTTTTTGGGGGCAGGTTAGAAACAAGTTGGTATTAACTTGCACTAACGGGGATCAACATTTTCCAATACTTATTTCTAAAATTGTTCAACTTAATCAGAAATTTCTAAATTTGTATTTCAATTTGTTTTTATTTGTTGGTATCAACATCTAATGTGATCTTAATGCCTGTATATCAGAAATACGTATTTACTGAATTGCACTTTTATAAGATGGCTTAAACAGCTTCTGATTTGGAGCAAGGTCAAAATGACTTTAATATTCAATTTTTCCTTAGCCTCTAAGTGGGTCACATTCTGACTTCTCGTCAAGTCATCAACACAACAGAGGGATCTTTTATACACACGCACAAACAAGTATTATGTTACAGGGACAACAACAGAGAGCATAAGGGGAAAGGAGGAAAAAAGGGGCCAAAATCATAACATGGCCAACGAAAGATGGATCTGTTGTCTGGGCGAGGACACTACAGAACAAACTTTCTAATTACAAATAGATTAGACCACTGTGATGTTGTTGTGTGGTCTTTGTGTAAACTCCCCCTATTTTGTTTTCGAGACTTGTGTAGATTCCTTTCTCTTTTGTTTGTCTTAAGGAAACCCAGGAATCTCTCTTGCTCTGGTGATCTGTATACAGCAAAAGGAAACATGTGGGAAGGAGGATACCGGGAAGGCATGCACATGAATTTTGAACTAGTGCATATTGTTTAGCTTGTTTTTCTGTAAACCTAGGGTGTCAATCGAAGTTCCAGTCACTTTAGAACCTGAAGTGTTGTGTTCCACTGGAAGAACAGAGAGCAACATTCACGGGGCACCCACCCTCTTCTGGCCTGCCTCTGACTTGGGAGGCTTGTGTGCTGCTGCTGATGTTGTTATTGTTGTTTTTCGTGCTGAGAACAGGAACCCTGGCCAAAACACACTTTGGTTACAATAACAAGACCTGGAGGGCTCCAACACTGCTCTACACAGGGCTTTATTGGTACAGAGGAGCACCAACAGCAATGTCTGTGGACAATCAGCGACTAATTTGCAAAAGGAAGGGATGGGAGATCAGCCAGAGAGTGTTCTTTTATTCAGGCAATGGGTCTCTGTCATTGTTGGATCAGCCTCTGTTGTTCTTGTGCGTCACTAGTTACGACAAGAATCCACACTGAGATGTTTGAGACTATTTGCTGCAGTTAAGAATGTGAATAGGTAATGATTTTTTTAAACATACTGCATATTAACGGTACACCTCACATTTTGGCATGCCTGATAAATACCAAAAAACAGTCTTAACCCTCCTGCGGTCTTAAGAGGGGGTCCAATGGACCCCGCGTGAGCTTCCCAGTTGTCCAACCGTGACATCTGTTACGTTCTTCCTGTAAGAAGAACAATGTTCTGGTGAATTATGTGGGAAGTCTTAACCCTCCCACAGTTAAGACTGCGGGAGGGTTAAAATAAATTGAGCCTTTATGGAATGACAGACAGTATAAATTTTTTTTAATAAAACATATCAAGTACAGTAAATATGATTGTTACAATCTTTCCTTTAATTTGAGTTGGTTGGGTAACTAATCATATGTAATATATTGGTGTGTGTGCGGGGGCATGCACTCACCGCGCGTATGTGTGTTGAGTATTGAAATAAAGGTTATGTGAATATAAACATAGTGAAATAATGTTTTGTTTTGTCGAACATCAAGCCCTGTCACATCTTTGAAGTACAGTACATGTGTCACTTTTGACATGATTCTGTTCCAAGAAATGTACATACGGTGTACATACAGTATATTGGTGTGGTGGAATTCACAGTGCAATGTTGGGTCATAATGTGGTACAATACTTTTCTGTGACATCACAATCTCATTTAAAATTGATGTAATTGTAAATATTTCAGGTAGCATGGTGTTGTTTTACTTTCAGTTTAAAACATCCAGCCTCTTCAAGTTGGTGAACCATCTGGATAGTGTAGTACTAGATTAAGCGATGTTAAGATTTAATCACTGCATTATCTCTGTAGCAGTTGCACATATTCATAGTTTTTATGGTGTGCGAGAGCAGTGGCACTAAAGTGGCAGAATTTATAACTACGCTAAAAAAAAAATCTGAAGCAGCCTGGCTTATCTGGTGATCAAAATGCAATACCATCAAATCCATGAGAAGGTGGCATAAAAACACTATTTTCCCATGACATTGTGTCTCCAGTTGCATTAAAACTTAAGATAGTAATGCAGTGGTGTGACAGGGCAATTAATCACCACCTTAGTGGCAAGCCTAACAACTCGTATAAATTAAATGCAACTGACACCCTTATTAATTTATCATTTACTTACTATGATGAACACTTTAAAGTGGCTAAAACAGGAAATTCCAATATTCAACCAAGACTTATGTGTTTAGTTTTATTAATCAGGAAGATAGCAACTTCTACATAACTTCAGACTGCGCAATACTTAAAACATTTTAAACAACTTGGAAATGCGACTGATGGTTGCTGTTTAAGATGTGACCCAAACAATGGCATCTTGCAACCACAAAGTCTCAGAAACAACCAATAGGAACTATCTACATGGCGCATCGTTTCGGAGGCATGGCAGGACAAATCCTTCTCTTTATGGGGTTTGCTAACAGTAGTTAACTGACTAGACGAGACGAAGCTTAGGCTTTTCGATAAAAAATAATCTAGGTTGATCTAGTGTGAAACATATTATTATGGAAAAGTACCTAATGGCCAAGATTATATGAGGGAAGATCCATAATGCTCTGTGACTGTTTCTCTTGTTAATATACACTTAATATAAGTGCATATTATATAGTGTACACTTGTACAAAAGCATCCACAGCTTAAAAAAAATGTTTGCACTGAATGTCTTGTAAATTTAGAGTTCACAATTTTTATGCAAGTAACATTTTTCAAACTAAAAGAGCACAGTCTTTGCTCATGCCACTATTCTGTACCAGGTTTTGACTTGGCTCGTTAGTTTCTTTTCTGTTAAAAGTGTAAATATTTTCCTCACAGTTTTTGGACACCTTTTCTTTTAACATACCTCATGTCTGGAAATGGAGTAATTCTGAAACAGAAACATTTTCCAAACATTGCTCAATGCTGATGTTTTCACTGGCTTAAATTATGATTTTAATTTTAGTTTTCTAACATGGAAAAATATAGTTCAGCATTGTCCTAGTAAGCAGTACTAATATAATTTTGAGGATCAAGAAAGTTTTGGGTTTGAATTTCAAAAACAAAGTACTGAGAAAATTCTCTATTCAAACTAGACTAAAATGCAACAGTTTGTTTATACTTTAAAAATATGCATCTTTAAATCAAAAAATATTATATGTTGACTAACATACAATAAAAGCAAACGTGAAAAAAGCTCAGAAACACACCTCTTGAAGACTGCTGCAGTCGCTCAATCTTATAATTGATGGCTGCAAAATACAAAATTCTGTATAACTGTATAGCAGAGCTGCTTATATGTTTGAGGAATTTCTTATTGAGGGAGGGTTAGGGTTTAAAACTAGAATGTCAGCGGAACCCCTCAGACCCTGTTATGCCCCCCACATATTGGGGAAAGCCTATCCATTCCATCAGCACTATTTATATAACTTAATGGAGAAAATTGGCTCACAGTGGTTAGCTTTTCCATTTGTACCACACAGTAAAAACGCTGTTTAAATAATTGGCTTTTTTACGTCACCAAATGCTCTTATGCAGTATTTACAGTAAGAAAATAAAGAGGAGAGGCATGTTGAGAGACAGAGAAGGGAGGGAAGGAAAAAAGGGCTGATCAGGAAAGAGAGGGGTTTGACAATTCCCCTAACACAAACACCTCCAATGCTAATTTTTTTTTTCCTGGCTCTGTGAGGTACAGTAGCTGGTAGAACAGTAAGTTCTCAGAAGGTTTTGTGTAACTGGTTGGTCTGGTGTTGGAGGTGGTTTCCTTCTGCCACAGAATGCGCCCTTTCCATACTTCTGTGGCCGCCTTTGCCTTCTCTCAAGTCTGAACTTTGCCTCATTCAGTAATATGCCATCAATTCTCTTTTTCGTTCCTCGAAATTAGATGAAAAAAAAACACCCAACAACAATGAACCTGGATCCATTTGTGCTTCTTGCTTCACCTACTGCCCAGCTGGCATCCATTGTTTGCAATTACTTCTAAGGCATGTGTTTGACAGCATGCGCACTTGTATACGTGCAAACTTGCTTTTTCTTTTCTTACTTTATTCATGTGTGTGCCAGGCAGCGAATGTGCGTACGCATCAGAATACAAACATATTTGGGGTATTTGATGATCAGCAGAAAACCAGGCAGTCTGAGAAAGCTATGCAAGGACCAAGGTCTTACCAGGAGTAATTATTAAGAACTATCGATCAATATTCAGGATAAGCCCTGGAGCAGGCTCAGCAGAAAAACATGGCAAAAAAAAGGTGAAAGCAGGAAAAAAATGTGGTTCATACAAGTAGGGGGAGAAAAATCTGTCTTTACAATCCCCCTGTTTTGACTTGCCAACTTTCTGTTGGCTGTTGGCAGTGCGGAAATGAGAGCGTGCTAGATTCTCCCCTCTCGAGAATAACACAAACCCCTCAAAGCTCAAATCAAACACACAATCCACGTCACAGGAAACCATTTTGAAGCGTAAAACCTCCCAATGGGAGCTCCATTTGAATGCTGCGGGTATGCGCTGCCTTGCCTGCCCCCTGCGCCTTCCCACTCCCTCCCCTCCTGCTCTCTCAAGACTGCAACCACAATCTAACCCGAACCACACCACCTCTCAGACGACAAGACTCCCTTTCTATCACCCTGTCAACTTTCTTTTCACATTATAGATAGATAGATAGATAGATAGATAGATAGATAGATAGATAGATAGATAGATAGATAGATAGATAGATAGATAGATAGATAGATAGATAGATAGATAGATAGATAGATAGATAGATAGATAGATAGATAGATAGATAGATAGATAGATAGATAGATAGATAGATAGATAGATAGATAGATAGATAGATAGATAGATAGATAGATAGATAGATAGATAGATTTTTATTTAGTAGCATCAGAGTAAATGTATCTGAATACTGCTGTGTGCTAAGCTGTTCCAATTTTATTTGTAAAAAAAAAATTTAAACTACATTTCATTTTCCTTCTTCACAACTACTTGCTGATGATGTAGCACATAAAATCCCATCAAATTACAATGAAGTTTAGGTTATAACATGGAAACCTTTGGAAAGCTCTGTGAATCGAACTATGTTGGAGACCAAATAAACTGTTCTGAAGAAAACAGGCAAAAGTTTATTATTCGACCCTGTTTGATTTCACTCAATTCTCTTGCCACCAACAGTTCTCTTAGACCTGTCCTTTACAGATTGAACCTAAACCACAAGATTCCCCCTCCCTTCCTGCTCATATCTATAGACCATCTCTTCTCCTTTCCACCTGAAGCAGTGAGGTCACAAGGGCATATGAGAAGTAACCATGGAGAGTCATTTTTTTATTGATTCTCCATATTAGGTCCTCTCTTCTGCAGGAGTAATACCGCCACCTGTGTCTTTCTTTCAGCTTGGAAAGCAAACACATCCTCAATCACACAGAGATCCCTGCATCTGCAAAGCCCACACTAGTTGAGCTCGGTCTGACAAGCCCGGGCCAAAAACTTGGCCTCGGTTTGATGAACTCAGGCCATACCAGTCAAACACTGTCTCCTGAACCTGTGTCAGATCAGTGGCAGCCAGACAGTCAAATTCAGGTCATCCTAGTTGAGTACCCATTCTCTGACCCATGCCTGAGAGGACATACCTTTCAAGCTCAAGTCAGTTACATCCTCTGATGGTCATACAAGGTCTGTCAAGTCAAACCCTTTAATATGAAAACAAAATAATAAAATAATTAAATAAATTAGTATTTAAACCTTGTGGTTGGTGAGATCAAACCAGAAAAAAAGTTGGCTGGCTAAGCAGTTTTAAATTCAATTGAATTCACTTTTTATATAGACAATTCACAACAAATCTCAAGGTACTCTACAAAAAAATGATAATTTCCATTCAATCACACATACATTCCAATTGATCCTAGTTATCAAACAGTATAGCATGATCAATTGATTATTCAAAATACTTAAAGAAGTTTCTGTCTATTGAAACCATGCAGATTGCATTGAGTCACTTCTCCTGGACGAGCACGTAGCGACAATAGCTTGCGTTGTGTCATTGACTTTACAGCAATCAATCAAACTGAACATCCATGCAGCAACAGTGGAGTGGAAAATCTCCCTCTTAACAGGAAGAAACCTTTAGTAAATCCTGGCTCAGTATAAGTAGCCATCTGCCATGACCGACTGGGGATTTGAGAAGACAGAGCAAAATGCATGAGAAGAAAGAACTGATATTGGATTATTTTGGATGTTCATGAAAGTTAAAAAGTCAATGTCGGGAGAGGGAGAATGATTGTAGTTGATGGGAACATCATCTTAGCCGATGCCCTCCTCCAGGGAGGTACCAAAGCCAGATGGATTACCAGACCAGGTGTAGCTTCTATGAAAAGAACACAAAAAGCTAACATTTGAAATAACATAATGCAAATTGGAGAGTAGTAGAAGAAGAAAGTAAGAGCAGATGGCCAGTTTGTCTTCCAGTAGCCTGGCCTACAGCAGCATAACTACAAAATAGCTTTTCATTGTTTTGGGTAAGAGATGGCTTACTGTTATTTTCTTATGTCTGCATATGTTTTCAAGACCAATTGTATTGTGAAAAAAGCTCTTATCCATAGCCCTCCTTAGCCAAGCCCGCTGATTTAGTGTCAAAATTAATACTTAAATTTACCTGAGTAATTTCATAACTTAAATGCTCTTTTAGAAAAGGTATACTTTTGTTTGTTAACGGGGCTCACTGTGACTCTAAACAAATGAAATCTTTCTTTATCTCAACTTTGCAGGACACGCCAGAAAGTAGTGATTTAACACTTATTTGTGTTTAAAACTGTTTAGAATATCACCTATTCTGATGAAAAGTCTAGTTCAATCTGAAGAAAGGTAACCCCAGAGGATATGGTGTCGTTTTGGTGCCACATTACATTTTTTGAATTTTATCTAAAAATACAAGTTTGCTTTATTCAGACTATAACATGTCCTTCCAGAAGGTATTGGGAGATTTCAGTGAGGCCTTGATGTTTTCTTTAGAAAGAAAAGGCTTCTGTCTTTCTGTCTCTAATACAGACTTATGGTGAATACAAGGGATTTGTCTCATACAATATTAAACACAATCACTATTCATAAGAATTTCTTGTTGCTCCTCCAGCTTTCTGACAAGTTTCCAGTATCAGTTACAGAGAAACGTCCAGTTTTAGAAATGTCTCTGTTGATCCAAATCTTCTTCCAATATTGATGAATGACTCGATGTAATCTGCTGGGTTTCCTGAGAAGAATGGCTGTCTTGTTTTACTTTGGGTCATTATGTTTTATCTGTGAAGCACTTTGTGATTTTTATCTCTCTAAGGTGCTATATAAACAAAATTTACTTACTTATTTATATGAAGATATATATGAAACTAGAATGTTGCATTTTTTTTTTACATTTGGTCTAATGCAGTTGTTTGTTTTTAAGTTAGATATAGCAATGTCTATGCCACATACATCTCAGAAAATGTGCCATCTGGATAATATAGATTTCCTGCAATGGAACTTCGATTCCAGATCCCTCTTGTCACATTTCGATGGCACCTTTAAAGTAAAGCGATTTCAACGATCAGTATGGTAAGAAAAGTGCCATATAAATTGAGACTTCTTACAAAAACCTGTTATTTTGACAAACCTGTCAGACAAAGCAAAATGAGGCAAGATGTGATTCTCAGGTCATATAACAAACGTTGATTATTCCAATGTCATTGTGCAGAGCAGGAAAAAAAAACAAACTTTGGTAAAAGTACAGAAGAGCTCATTGATCCAAGGAAATGAATGCTACCAATCTCAGAGGCTCATTGTTCCCATGATCTCTTCTCTGAAGTGTGTTTCCAGTTAGGGTGACCTGCGGGCAGGAGCAGAGGGGGTGATAGACTTGCTGATCTCTTCTGTTCACCTTTTAGCCGGGCAGCAGCTGGACCGCTGTGCAGGTACATGAAGCACTGAGACTAGCCTGGACTTCCAAGAAGTTCAGCATCAGGGATCAGTCTGTGTTATTGACTTGGCAACGACTCCCGCCAGTATGATTCCACCGGCGAGGGGTTCACTGACAAGTGCACATATGTGTATGTGTGTAGACCGGAGCTAAGTGCTTTGTAGTCCAGATGGGTGGCCAGGTCCCAGTTGATTTTTGTTGAGCTGAACTCATTTTCCTCTCTCTCTGACATGCACGCATACTTTGCAGATTAAACCAGCTGCCTTCGATTCCTTCGCTCCTTCTCGTGTATGTATCACTGTTATCAAGTTATTTAAAATAAAAATTATGTTCCAACAGCTGGCAGCAACAGGGCCACCAGTACTGTAGAGAATTAGGTTGTCAGTAGAAACGTAGGGTCAAACTATATATTCTTCCTTTTTAGACAAAAGCCTGATCATCCTCTTTTAATATCTGCGAACAAATTTTCTCAGTGCCAACTACCAGTTGCTGAGAACATTTAATTTACAGTGCCCTTGCGGTGAGAGGATACATAATGTCATGAATAGAGTTGGTTTTGTCACATAGATAAAATATTTTATGAATGCACAAATCTCAAGTAATATCTCAAGGTTGAATTTATTTAAAGAACAATATAAAAAATCAAGACAACATAATTGAATGTAGACATTTTTAATAAAAGAACATCAATAGGTTTAAAATCTGAAATGCTGCTGTTTTTCCGGGTTTTTTTATTGGATACCATAATGTTGGATCTTTCTTTAGTATTTTAATGCTAAAGATGACTAAAATTGTGCTTTTTATTCCTGCTTTACATTATTTAATTAGCACAAAAACTTGCTGCACAGTTGTCAATTTTTTTTATTTTTGAAAAAGCCTATTTTCTTCACAATTTCATAAATTAATAAATGAAAAGTAGCCATACATCTGTGATTGTCTCTTTCTGAGGTTCTTTAAATGTGTTTTATACCAAATTATGACTGACTTCATTTGAGCTATTTTTTATAGTTTATTCATGACTAACAGGTAGTATAATCCTACTGTGTGTTAACTGATACCTTGCATATCAATTAACACACATGCTAAAATGTACATTGTAAATGAACGAAACTGGACTCTTAATTTCTTTGCACATTTTTTGTCTTTTTGTATGTTCACCCTTTCTTCTTAGTCTTGTTGTTTGTTGTAGTAACTGGATAAAATGTGAAAAGGCTCAAGAGCCATGAATACTTTGCTTGGTACTCATATAACTGCAAAACTACAGTAGAAACGCAGAATCAACTTTAGTTTGCACATCAAGCTAAACGAGTAGTTTACATAAATTTAGCCTTCTCTCCCTTCTCAACATTAGAAAACAATTGGTAAGCTCAATTGCATATTGATTTATTTTCATCCAAACAGCGATACATCTAGTTGACCTGTTTTCTGCTGTGCAGTCCTTCAGTTGTTGCTCCTGGCTCTAAGCCAGCGCGCACACAGTAGTGAGTGCAGTCAGGCCCTGCACAGAGGGCCATATCATGGTAATTTTCTGCATGGCTGAGTGGTTCACAAGAAGCAATGAATAAAATCATACAAACATGCCTTTGTGTGTACACAAATGCTGAAGATAACTTTCTATTAAGTTAAAGATGCATGCAGAACATGGACCCACACTGGAACAAACATGCACACGCACACCCCCCACACACGCGCATATATGCACACACTTATGGGGTGACAGAGTGCACTGGCTGAGCTCAGATGAACCAACGGCAACCTGGGGAAGGAGGAATGCGTATGGCGATAGTCCAAGAGAGGCCGTCAGAATCCTCAGCAGGCAATCCCGGTTGTCTTAGAGAACAGAAGTGAGTGTGTGAGAGTCTGTGCATCTGCACAAGGGACTGGTAGGAGTAATAATGGTCTTACAGTATGTGTACATGTAACTTTACAGAGAGTGCAAATAAATGTGTTGAAGTTTGTCAGTTTGTCCTTTCTTTTTTCTTAAAAAAAATGTGCATTGTGTCCGTTTTGCATATAGTAAAGTCTTTAACAGCTATTTGATACAGACAACCAGCCGTTGGCGCAGACCTTTAAAGAAGGCTGTTATTACAGCCAGCAAAAAAAAAAAGAAGAGCTCTGCAGCCTCCCTCAGCTGCAGAGAGGCAGAACAGACACTCACTGTACCGCTGCTCATCCCAAAAATACAAAATGATGTCATGCAGATTCCAAAAGTGGACTGCAGTGACAGAAACAGGGTCATGTCTGCACTCTACTAATGCACAGCTGAAGGAGGAGGGGGAAAAAAGACAGACGAGCAAGGAGAGGAAGGATGAGAGTGAGGCACAGTTTAAAATATTCAACCCCCCTTCCATTAACTCATCATGTAGGGAAGAGAACACTGCCCGCACTGTACATCTCAAGAGAAAGTGAGAGGAGATGGAGGTAGGAAGGTGTGGAGGGTGCGGAGTGGTAGCACTGTGGGATCAGACCTGTTTTATCCAGTAGCCCTTAAATCCAGCTCAGCATTTTCTCAGTGATGTCATCTAACTCCCTCACCTCCTGCTTTCTCACTGCGGCCTTCCAGAGTTTTCCGCATCTTGCACGAAACAAGCTCGCTTTCCCTCTCCTCTGCAATTACACAACGTGTGGTGCATAACAATATGGTGGTATTCTCCAAACAGAGATCAAATATAAATCAAGAGCTGCGTGCACTTATTTTTAGTTTGATTGAAATAGGAAGTGCGCGGCACGCCTACTTGTCTTTCACAGACAAGAGCGCTCCATAAACAAACACGGACAGAACGGGTCTGTTTTGGTGTCAACAGCTTTTCATGTGGCTTGAAAAGACGCGAGGATGACAAGGCATAAAAACCTCTTTTGACAATGTCAAAAAAAAATTCAGTGTACAACTCAGACTTGCAGAACATTATGATATTTCACATCTGCAACTAAAAAGACTAAAAGTAAAACAGTTTTTTTTTTCTCACTGTCTGAAGCTAAGGTGGACATGCTTTTAATGCTTAACATATAAACCATTTATGGGTTACATAAAGTAGAACTGTACATGTATATGTGGTCTAAATTCATTATTATTGTAGCTCCACAGACCCCTGCATTTTAGAGCAACTCGCTTTGCTGCGTCTATTTTAAATATTGATGAAACATTTCACGCCCCGCCCCCCTCCAGTTCGCAGAGCTTTTGACTCCGCCCTGTTCGCCCATTTTTGTTGTTTCACAGCAGCAATACAATTATCTACCAAGTTTATTAAAGATGTCAACAACGGACTTGTCCATCCGACCTTACATGTTGGAGCCAGCTTCTGACCCAGAGCAGGAGAATGAAGACGATAAACCTGCAGAACCATGAATTCAAATTAATGCATCACAATGGTGTTATTGCAATATTCACAATCTGTCCAATTACATCCTCAACAAGGCAGAAATAGCACACAGCGCTAACAGACACAGAAGACACAATGACCAGGATCTTATCAACACACAAAATTCATGTCTAAAATAAGCTTCCCTGTTATTTTAGTGTTATTTGGAGCTTACTGCTCTGTTGTGTACCTCGTTTCCACAGAGAGAAGAAACTGACCCTCAATCAAATGAAGTACTTCGGAAAATCCCTCTTGATATTGGCGGAGGTTGCCGAAGCACTTGTCCTTAAGTGCTCCGTGCAAACAAACTTTCCCCGCTGATGTGGGTACATTCCCAAGAAAAAAATAAAAATAAAATGTAACTTTGAGGAGTCTCTGATGTCAGGGAGCAATGTAATGAATTGTAGAACCAGATTTCAAAATTGCCATTCACAGATGCTTCCATCCAATCAGAGCTGGAGTTAATTTCAAAAGAAGAAGCTACTAAAAGGGATACACCAAATGTCCTGCCCCTGTTATTGCACCCAAAAGGTGCCTCTACAAGTTGTTTTTCTCCAGGTGGGATGGATATACTCAAACCAGAAGTTCACATACATTACATAATAAGACACATATTTATTTTAGGGCTGTTGTAAAGGAATATTCTAGTAACCGGGTAATCTATGCTTTATTCTTATGATTAATTGAGTAATCGGATAAAAAAAAAGATAAAATAAAACTTTGGTAAATCTAACATAACAGCAGTGTTACTATCAGATATCAACATCAGTGCAATTTTTCACATTTGAGCTTCCCTAGCAATAACTTTATTAACAAAGTTATTGTTAACAATAACAAAGTTAACAATAATCAAAATAATAGCTCACTTTCTAAATTAACATGAAGAAAAGTTGTACAAAAATCTGAAATTATATTCAATTTAATTATAAAGAGACGGGCTCACAAATACGCTTCTAAAAAACGTCTATACTCCAGTTTTTGGTTTATGTATTCATCTTCAGTCAGTTTAATAGATAAACTCTCACCTTGTCCAGTCTTGTCTTGTGCCTATAGCGATGGGATTTGACACCTGCATTCGTCACACATAGAAACATCCACCTGCTATGTACCGTCACGATGCGCTCCGCCACCCCTTTGATGCAAACGGGATGATATGAAATTTATTTTCCGGTTAGTCAGTAAATCTACGCATTTGAAGCACAGCCGCCCCCAGTGTTCAGTCTATCCGCTCACCTGTATAAATAATCCCGCCGTTCGCTCTGAACCGGCAGCTCCAGGGGGAGAAAAGCTGCCGGACTCCAAGCATCGCTCCCGTCATTTTAAGGATGCTTATTGGTGCCCCGAAAACGACAAAAACCTGGACACCATCATCAAGCTGTAACATCCTCCCAGGCCGAACTTGAAAAGTAGACTTTATGCTGCTAATACTTAGCTTCCGCCAACAACTCAGGCGGAAGCGAGAGCGCTGCGCAACGAACACGGTGCATTAAATAATAAAGTAGAACTTGAACGAAGCTTCGAGGCAGATACATTTTTTTCGAGGAATTTTAATAATCGAGGTACTCGAATCATTCGAGGAATCGTTTCAGCTCTAATAGTATTTTTTTCCACACTGTCTGACAGAAAATGAGAATAAGGTTGTGGTAAATTAATTACACCAAAACTTTTTCTCCAGACAACAGCCAGGAAGTAAAAGCTTGGGCACAAATGTGTCTTCCAAATGAACAATGACTCGAAGCATACTGCCAAACTGGTCACAACGTGGTATATGGATAACAAGGTCAATGTTTTGGAGTGACCATCCACAAAGCCCTGATCTCAATCCTATCGAAAAATGTTAAAGCTGAAAAGGCACTTCAGCTTTTAAATTGAAAAGGCATGTGCGAGTAAGGCGGCCTACAAATGGGGCTCAGTTCCACCTCTTCTATGAGGAGAAACGGGCAAAAGAAAAATTCCTGCCTACTATCGTGAGAAGCTTGTGGAAGGATATCCAAGAGTTATATAGTTTAAGGGCAACAGTGCCAAATACTAATTGAGTGTACTTAAACTTTATACTTTAAAGAAAGTAATACAAATTGCCTTAAAGTATCTTTCTCATTATTCTGGCATTTACCAAATGGGAAAATTTTGATATTCTCACTGACCTAAAGCAGTAAACGTCATTGTGATTTCACTTCAGACAATTGCGTATGTAAATTTCTGGTTTCATCTGTACTAAATGTTCACAATTTTTTTTTAGAGTTTTCTTTGCAATACAAATATGAATCCTGCATCCTTTTCCTGCCTCACCAGACTAATGTTTGTGTTAGTCTGTCACGTACAAATCAAGCAAACTTGACTCATCTGTTTTTGTGTTGTTTCAATCCTACATCAAATTGTTTTCCCATTCCTTGTGTTGTACCCATTTAGTCAAGACATTAGATCATTAACAAAGTGTGTCTGAGAAAAACTGTAGTTGTTTTTTTTTTTATCGCAAAGCAGTAAAATAATTTACGCAAAACGCTACACAACCAAAACTCCTAACAGGCTTTAAAAAAGAAGTGATTTAATCAGGAGTTTAATGAGAAACAATTGTGGTAGGTATGTGTTGCTGGTTTTAAGAGGAACAGGGTATCCCCAGCACAAAGATCAAGGGGACAACAGGGAAAGATTATGGCTTGGCAAACATCAGAACTTGATTATCCAACTATCATAAAGGGGTCTGTTCAGGCCAGGAGGTGTGAAACAAAATGAATTTGGTCTCCCACTTTAGTTGGTTTTTCAGCTATTTCTCACAGGTTCAAAACTAGGCAACAGACGAGATGGAGGAAGAGAGAAAAGGCAGAAAGAAAAGGCACATACTAATGGTGAAACAAGAAGCTTGTTTTGTTCAAAATCTGATTGCTTTATAGTAACAGTGGAGGATGGTGGGGTTCAGTGGTTCTAGGCAGCAGACAATGGGCCAACAGGATCAATATTGACATTCTCCTTAGTGATAGATGAGTTGGCTGGATGAGGTCAGGGACCGGACCTTTCTGTTAGCCAGCCGACATTAGCGGTCATGGCTGGGGGACACTTACTGTAACTTTGGCCTCTAAGCATAATGGAGGGTCTGAGTGAGCCCAGAAGAGGTCTCCCCACCCTCCGCTTTATGGGCTTTATTACGGTAAGAGAACTCAGTCCTTCACTGGCCCGATTCAAAACACAGATCATTACTTTGTCAAAACAGCTACCAGACCACATTGGCACTTGCGAAGGCCAGCATGCACTGCAAACAGCTTCTCGAAGTGCCAGTTTCTCGGCACGGCATCAGTGAGAGAGCAGGCAGAGTGCTTTTGAAAAGGTGACCGTTTAATAGTTCCTTTGAAAACAACTTTAACATTTAAACACACATACACAAACATCGGGTAAAGGCTTTATTTATGGTCACGGCAATAGTTGTTACCACAAAATATAATGATGCCACTGCAAACTGCACATATCTGCTTTCTGAAACAGCATCCCATCCTTTGTTTACCAAATCCAGGTAATTAATCCAAGACAAACTCATAGAAGAGGAAATGATGTCCAGGCAGATGGATCCAACCAGCTGGGAATATATGTATATATATATATGTATATATATATATATATATATATATATATATATATATATATATATATATATATATATATATATATACTGTATATATGCTGCTTTCTGATGGGACCGAGGATCAAGTATCTCGCAGAAAGATAGAGACAAGAGAGACAACAGGGCTGACAGATGAGAAGGATACTTTGACAAAACAAAAAGCAAATAGAAACAAATGTGGCATATGTATGGGAAGAACATCAGGATGAGAAAGAAGAAGAGGTTATCTGAGGTGATGGACAATGTGTGTGGTGGGCTTGTTTCATTAAAGATGAAGCCTTGCTGCTCTCCTTCTCCAATTCCTCCTGTCTTTTGGTTCTTGGACTCCAGCCTCACAAACACACTGAACACGTCCGCCATATCCCACACACACACACACACTTGCTCTTTTTCGCTACACGCTCATGTTTCAGCAGTGAAATAAAAGTGACATCACAGAGGTTGCATTTCAAATCAATACACGTTGCTCCAAGGGCCCCCTGGTTCAGAGTCCAAACCACTCGGTGACCCCTCCTCTCCTGGGGTCGAGTTTCTGCCTCTGCTTCTCGTCCTCCATGAACTTCTCCTGCATTTCTTCCATGGAGCCCTCCTTCGGCGTCCGGTCCTTTTCTGGGAAGATGTCGGGGAAGGTGAATGTCTGGCCTTGTGCCTGGGAATAAAATAAGCTGTGAATGTTCTGCTTTTTTAAACTTAATAACAACAGCTACACTTCAGTTTTCTACTGAATGTCAATTAATAAAACACGAACAAGAGAAATGAGATACCCATCTGGAACTCAGGACACTATTTCTGCCACTATATCCTTCTTCCAGTTACACAAATCCTCTCTTTATATCTGGCATTGAATGTCTCCAACTCTCTCCCACATTTAATCTCTCTCCATTTCTCTGGTCCTGATTTATTTAGAGGGAAAGGATGGTATCCATTATTTATTCCATACCGACCCATCTCTGGCCATAGCTAATGCATTACTGGCCCAACTGTAGTCTGTGTCAGGGTGCTATAGAGTACAGTACACACACACGCACAATGCTAAATAAAAGATAAGAGGTCATACAGTACAGGTATGCACACGCCTATTATATCACTCTTAGTTCCTTCCAAGTATACCTGGCAACAAGAGCTACACCAAGAAACTACACAAGAGCTTTATCAATCGCAGTGGACCTCTAAAAGTGCACACACCCATGCACTTTTGCGTTTTTGTGACAAAAACAACAAAAAAAAAAAAACAAGCCCACATTAAAATCGTTAAAAACAGCATTTTCCACATATTGTGACATCTACGAAGTACAATTCATCTGAGAAATAAACTGTTGGGAAGGGGATGTAGAAAATTAAAAAAAGGTGCTATTGCCTGGTTGCAAAAGTGTGTGCACCCATTAAACTAGTGCTTAATGAAGCACCTCCTTCTTGAGGTCATACCTGACATCAGCTATATGGAATCTTGAATAATGTTCAGATGTCCTAGTACAATTTTCATGAGGTATCCATGCTTTCCTCTTTTAGCTAAAGTAATAGTTGGTCGAGAAGTTATAAAGGATAAAACTAATAATTATAATACAATGGTATCTGTCAGCAGATGGGTATAAAAATGTCCGATTATGAAAATGCAATACCACAGTGACTTTATAAAAACTTGATGTTTCTCCAAAGCTATCTCAAGCAAATATCAAAAACTGAGATGAGAATAAGCTGCACAAACAGAAAGTTTGTGCAGACTTATGCAGCTGGGTTATTGCACCTATTTTCAGTGATATTTAACGGAATAACTGCACATATGTAAAGAAAGTTCTTGAAATAATGCATTACGGTCTTATCAGTCACAAAACAGGGGTTATTAAGACTTTCGAGAACAACTCCATAAAGTTTGCTTAAATCTTTTGTAGCACTTTTATATGACATGTTTATGTCCTATAAACATGTCAACAATACTGTGTTGGTATTTCATGCAAAATGTTAATGCTCACAAAATACACCAAAGGGATTAAAGATCACAAACAACAGATTTTACACCAGCAGCTTCAGCTTAATAGTGACAGTCAAATGTCTGGATGAGAGTCATAAACTTTTCAACAACTTTAAAGTGGCCCACCACCAAAAAAATAAATTGCTTCAGTGAACAAATCTGTCAATCAACTGTTCAACTTGAATATATGAAATATTTTTGCTTGGGGTCAGTGTGTAGGCGTCAAAGAATGGTCTGGCTCTAATGTGAATGTTACTTTGTCTCCAACCCCCAAAATACCAAAAGAAACATGCATATAATTACATGCAGCATGTTTTAAATCCTAACGTGGGAGACGCAGAGATACAAGCTTTTGTTTACTCTAGAAATATTTAAAGCCCAGATCCCACTACATGCCCCTGGACAACGGCGTGGGTATTGTAGGTCGTAGAGTACAGTTCAGACAATTGCACAGTATCTGAACAGTTCATATATAGATACATATGAACTGCATATGTATCTATGTATGTTTAGTCGGGAGGCATCCAAGTTTTATCCTTAGCTATTTTGTGCAGTCATTTTTGACAACAAATTTGAAATTGTTCTTTTGAATTTGGGAAATTGCGGAATAAAATAAATTACAACATATGTTTTTGCACAGTCCCATAACCAAATTATATTTCTCTTTCTAAGTAGTTGTCAGACCAAAAGCAGTCTGTAAATCTGAGTCGTTTCTGTCTCTGTATTCTACAGATCCACTAATAGATGGGTTTAAGAGAGTGCTTATCTAGTTAAGCTCAAAGCAAAAAAAAAATTTAATGTAAAAATTTGCAAACTCTTTTTGCCAAGGAAATTAAAAGCATTTTGAAATTAGCAACATCTCCTCATTTAGCATATAAAAATCACAGCCAGCTTTAACCTCAGGCTGTCACAATAATGTGCCTAATGCCAAACTGTCACATTCCTTGTGTTTCTACAAGGAAACATGACATGCCCTTGAGAATAAAGCATTTTGTAAACCATAAATGGTGGATAATTTAAGGCTGATTTATGGCATTCATGAAATGTTAACAAAAAAGTGAACCAAAACCAAATCTGTGACCCCAAAACTGCGAACTTTGCATTTAGAATTTCAACTAAAAAAATCTTTACTTTATTTTGTTCGTTTATTTTTTTAAGGATTATGGTTTTCAATGTGGTGTCCAGATTTTGTCTACACATTTTAATAAAATGAAAAAAAAAAAAAAGCTACACAGATTACGGTACCAAGAGGGTAGCAGCTTTTGGTAGAGGCTGTGTGATGATGTGGGGAGGTATATCAACCACTTGAAAACTAGTTAATCTCAATGCCGGGAGATAAGATTCGGCAATCCAATATCTTCACAGTCTGGGATTGAACTATATCCTCCAAAATGTTAACAGTCCCCTCCATGAGGAAGAGTTTAGCAGAGACTACCTCCCGAATCCGGAAGTGGAGAGAATGGAAAAGTCTCATAAGATCTCAGATCACATAATCATTTTAATCTGTGGTATCAACTTGCCATTTGTGCCAGAATGAAAAGCACAACTACATTTGCTAAGTCACAACAATCCCATCTCAGCATATTTGGACCAAACGTGTCCAACATCAGTCCACTTCAACCTCAGACTGTTACAATGAGGAGGAGTTATCAGGGTATTATGGGTGTGTGCAGGGTTTCTACTTAGGACCCTGGAAGATAAATGAATAACTCAAAAATGTCATGCTCTCAAATTTCTTCAAAACTAAAATCATGAAATCCAATAAACAGCAGCAAACAAGGCTCAGTAGCAAAAATGTTGTTCACTCTGCTGCTCAGCATACAAGTACAGTAAGTGGTCCTTGCAATAGTCCCATTTATGGGATGTAAACAGTTGTTTCAAAGGTACCCGATTATTCATGGAAAGCAAATTAACCAGGTACAATGTTTTAGGTATCTGGGAAAAACGATGGACACCTGAAGGTCCTTTCAAATAATAATAAGTTATAATAAAGTCCTCCAGTCCCTCCATCTTCGCGTGATTTTAAGGTTAGCAAAAAGATTTCAATCATGGTTTACCACTCACCTATAGAATCCGTTTTTGCCTTCAATTATACATTTTATCACTCAAAAAGAAAACAAAACTCTTACAAAGAGCAAATAAAGCAAATAACTGCTTCACCACAAACTTCAGTGTCCCATCTGTCAAAGCGCACTGTGATCAGTAAAGGCATCCCAATCTCAGAGGAACCCTATGATCCCTTCTGTCACACAGTCTCCTCCCATTGGGTCAGAGATACAAAGTCCTACTGGCCAGCAAGGCAATACACCCACACACACAGACACACACACATATTAAAAAAATCATTCTTTCCAATAGCAATTATAGCCTTCAGCAGAAGAGGTATTTGTATAACCCATTTATGGTTTTTATCATCTGTATACGTCACCTTTGGTGTCAAATATATTTTTCTATTTTAGAAGTTTTATTCAAAAGCTGTAATTTCCCCAAAGCAAATGTTCTTATTTTTGAGAGAAGTCTTATTTGAGACCTGCTTTTTGAATCCAATTACTGAAATAAAGTTTTTTTTTTACAATGATATTATTTATTGAGATGCACCCTTATTTAGGCAGATACTAAGTATGGATATACCAGCAATACTATAGAAAGGTATATGGTATCAAAAGGTGTCATCCCCCATTCTCTATAGTTAATCATCTGTTTTACTACAACAAAAGCTTTAAAAAATAGCAACCTTCTGATAAAAATCCACCCCTTTCTGCTTCTGTTTTGCAGCAACACTTGAAATTCAAGCTACAGGAGGTTTTCTCGTGAAAAAAGCCAAATTTGCAAACCCTGTTGTAAGAAAAAAAGCTTAGTCAAGCACAAGCAGAGAGCTGCCAAACACCACAGCAGCACCTGGAAACCAGCGGCATGGCCAAGGTCCTCTGTGTCTTTCTGCACACACTGCCATTGAGGAATCCCGAGTACAAACACTGAATCAGGCAAAGGCAAGTTTGCTGCAGGAGTTAAAAGGAGGACACCAAGAAGCAGAGGGAAATATTTTGATGGATGAAAGGAGAAAGCTGGGAAAAGAAGTAAGCAGAGGTGACATAAAAAAGGGTCTACCCCTGTGCTATAAACACCAGACCTGGAAACAAGTTGACCAATGAAGCATTGAACCAAACAAGACTTCTCCAAACTTGAACCAAACATTGTCGCATGACAACTCCCAGTTAACAACGCTGCCTTGGACGCCTTATGTATACACTGAGTGAAGATTAATACCGGCCTCAGAGAGTGCGATTCACAAGAACAACAAAGCCCTGAGACTGAAATCAACAAAGCGATGAGACTCATTAAACAAGTCTTATTATTGGCAGCAGGCTACAGCCCGCGTGTGTGTATATCCAATGTCTGCTGGACACATTTCCGCAGCCAGTGTAAGTGCTGCCAGAGAGCATTCATATTTTTCTTTGAAATATGTACATCACACCACAGCAGAAGCAAATACCCATGTCCTCTCCACCTCCATGAGCTCATGTTTAAAACAATCTTTCCTGACTCTACCTCTCCCTGTGTATGTGCATGTCATATACAGTGTGCATGTTGATTGATTTATGGCAGGGACCTGCAAAGACTGGCCAAGGAGGACAAAAGCAGAGAAAAAAATTAAGTCATTATGAGCCTCCAAGGGATTTATTTTTGTTCCCTATACTTCCTACACAACAACTTGAGGAAGGGGATACTTTCACTGACTCTACCATGATCTTTATATTGCCACCAATGGAATCTAGCCGCTATCCAGGAACACAGGGAAGAGGCCTTAGACTGCTAGCTATATAAATATACTCCTCTTACGCACATGAGCAACCCATTACACCCACAGTTTCCCTCAACAGGGGAAAAGGAGGAGCAGTAGTGTAGAGTAATGGAATGGAATAAGGATTAAAGGAATAATGTATACTTTGTGTGTCCTTTATTTCTGCGAATATATACATACGTAGGTCTTTAGTAAGTCCAAATTTCATGCCTTGTTTTGTCTCAGAAAGTGAGAATTTATTGTGTTTTCTGCGCTGTGTCACATTTAGGGACCACAGTAACACTTTTAACCTGTTAATTGACAACAGCTGCCAAAATGAGTAAACAATTGGTGCCTCATTGTTTTCTTAGCAGTTACACTCAGCAGACGTTACAACTGACTTGCTTGTGGTTAGGACAAACATCTGAGGCAGAGCTACTTCAGACAAATGTTTCCAAATAACAAGAAACAGTTTTCATGATTATTAGTCTGATTTGGGCACACTATGATGCAAAAGCTGACATATATGCATGGCTTGAGTAATCATGCTGGGATCTTCAGAAGAAAAGAGTTAAAGAAAAGGTAAGAAACCAGGTACTGCCTAGATCACAAGGCAAGATTTTACAGCTAGCGACCAATTTTCAAAACTTGAGAGACCACACACATGACGATTAAGTATCTAAGGAATAACGGGTTTGGTCATACAATGTGTGGTGTTGAGCTTCATGATGGGAGCAACATACCACACACACACAAACACAAAAAAATCACTCACCAACATTCAGATGTCAGATGAGAAATCTCGCAAAACCTCTCAAGACCAAACGTGAATTCAGAGCAAACAAACTGGGCTGACTGGGAAGAAGCAATGGTGATAGTTTGTGGACTTTCTGGTGCACCATGGCAGTTTTTTTTATATCTTTATCTATTTTAGATTCCCTTCAGTGTTTACACTACACATCTCAATTACCCACTCCAAATGATGTTTACAGTTTAAAATGCAGATCTGAGGACAGCTTGGAAATCAGGGTCTTACCCAAGCTGGAATCAAACATACAATCCAACAAAAAATATCAGTTTTATTATAACTTAACTTATCAAGAAATATCTTTACGCAAGGGCTGTCCAAAGTGCGGCTTGGTGGCATTCGTAGCCCTTGAAATAATTTTGTCTGGCCCCGACCGCAGTTCAAGAATGGTGAAAATTTGTTCCTCCAGTAACTAGAGCTGATACAGATGGACACCTTTTGGAGTTTAGGATGAGACTTTTAGTGACAAATATGGCTTTTCTCAAATGAACAAAGCATAAGACAGAAAAAAAACTGCTTGCCATGTTTTTGTGCTTCAGTAGAGTTTTAAGTAGAATCACATTCAGTGACTTTTAGTCAAAAACAGTCTTGGGAACTCATTATTTAACTGGGCTAGCCAGGGATTTTGAAAAAAGCTCTTGATGGTGATGGAAATAATCTTAAAACACTTTTTAGGCCAACAAAATTAGGTGAAAATACAAGAATTAACAATACAATTATTGTACGGTTTTATTTAAAAAAATAGCTGCTTTAGAATAGAATAGAATAGAATAGAATTCAACTTTATTGTCATTGGACTGTCACAAGTACAAGCAACGAGATGTAGTTTGCATCTATCCAGAAGTGCTCTACGAGATATAAATATTTATTTACAGATGTACAAGACTATGTATGTATGGACTATAAGGGGTTATAGCAAGAGATATAGATATTGTGTATAAAAATAAATATGGGAGCTATAAGCACAGATTATACAGATCACAGATGCCTTTAGACCATTCCTCAAGTATTAAACTCAGCAGAACAATCTTAGCAAGAGAAAGAAAAATATATATATATTTTAAAAATATTAACAATTTGTCTGTGCTGCTTCCAAAACATTTCTCATGTCCAACACAAAGTCATATTAAAATCGTGTTTCTCATCTTTCATTCATTATATAGCCAACCCAAAATATGAAAGTTTCATATAATTGTCTCTTTTTATATAGAAAACCGTTTTACATGGACTATTGTTGAAAATATGCATGTTTGCGAGAAAGCTCAAATACAATGCATCTGGTTTACACTCGTGTTTGTATTGTCCATGTTAAATAAATACATTAAAATCAATTAAGTTCTTTCAAATGCCTTGGAAACTTTGACCATACATGATTATTTTTCTTCAAATGCAACTATAATCAATTCCTCCTCTTAAACCCATATAGAATTGTCTAAAACTCCCCAAAATATTTAAAAACCTAATGACTACCAAAGAGCAAGATAACACAGACAGTCTGATGATTACAGAGAATTCCTGCAACCAGGCTTCTGGGTGGACCACACATTCAGTCTCCCTTTATCTCATAGACACAATATTAGAGTGGTGCCTCCTTTAGTGCTCTGATAAAAACAAGGAAAAGGAAACTGAGAAACCTGAATGAAAAACAGACTGCAGGGGTAAAGAATGTCAGTATCAAAAAGACAAACAGAACAACTTTCTTTCTTTGTAGGGACAGACTGTCAAAGAAAAACTCTCTCCAACTTAAAATGTGTTTAAACTTCCTTCAAAAACCTAAACTGATATTAAAGAGTCAAATGTCCAACACTTTGTATGAAAAAGACTTTGAGAAAAATAACTGCTGAGCATGAGAGCGGGAGAAAAGTAAAACCATCAGTCTGTAAAAGTATGTGGCAGTGAGAGTAGACCACTAACCAAGAGCATCCTGCTACGAGTTCACGCAGGGTCATGAACCCGGCGCTCCTGCCAATTACAGAGAAATGTCCACATCCCGCCAGTGGTCAAATAACTTAGTGGGCTTTGGCTCACAGCAGTGTATGTTTGTGCATGCCTCTGTGTCATTCATATTAATGGTGACATACGGTTCACATGATGATGACATAACAATGTTATGGATGCTGTCTGAACACTGGTTGTTTAAATTCATATATTTGAGAATTAGCTGACTGTGGAGTTTGCATGATACATACTTGATTGTGGTCATGAAGTGCTAATGTTGCACTCATTTGCTCCATCACCAAACAAATTCAATTCAATTCAAGCTGTAAAGTGCACATCTGTTAAGTAGGAGACTGCATTCTGGCTAGTGGAGGAGATATCCTAAATAATTACGATTGTGTCACTCTAGAATAATCTGAACATGCACAATGTAATAAACATTATTCTACCTTAAATATTGCTTTTTTAAATCACCTAGAAATAACTAAGAAGTAGAAATACTTGTTTTTCAATTTTCAAACAAAAGTAATAAATTGGTAGCAATTTTTGTGGAAATGGCCCATAAAACTGTTATATTTTTCACTCGAGGTTATAATAATGCAAGAATATTATACAGGCCTATGCCTACTTAGCATGGAAAAATGCATTAGTCCGAGCTTTATCAATATAAAAATATTAGATATGTGTTTGTTAGGACTGGATGACTAGTAGGTGTGTAGCAAGATTTTGCTATTTTTATTTTTTTTAAAGGTTATATTGGCTCTAGTGGCCTTTATTTTGATAGTAAATTGACAGGAGAGTGGGTAATGAGAGAAGGGGGAAGACATGCGGCAAAGGTCACCAAAACGGGAATCGAACCTGTGACGGCCGCATCAAGGACTAAGGCCTCCATAATTGGGTTGTGCTTAACCCCTGTTCCACTACAGCACCCCAGACATTGTGATATTAAAACACCACAATGCTTCCCGCTAAGGGGACTCATGAGCACTAGCCAGCAGTGGTCAGCATGGCCCCACCTTATGAAGCTGGAATAGAAGATGCCCCAACAACACTTCAGTCATTTGTTAAGCAGGGCTTTGGGTTTCCAGTGGGGGATATAAATGCAACAGAGGAACAAACAAGACACCAGAAATGTGTAAACACGACCAAGTTGTTCATATGCTGAAAGAGACAGAAAACGTTTCAATAACAACCGAATAAGGGTACGTTGAGCCGAATAACAATCACAGTACACTCTTATCAAAAGCAACTGTGAAATGTTGTACTGCACACCATGCATAGTTAAACCACTGTCGAAAGTCTGAAGAGATAAAAAGAAATCAGAAAAAGGAAGATCAATTACTTGAGTTTGCAGCAAAATCCATAAAAATATTAAATAAAGGCTTTTTTGAAGAATACATTTTTATCTCTGAAGTTTTCTTCAAAAATATCAATCCCTGTCATTCTTTAAAACTCAATATCACGTCTTGTTTCTTTACACGAGTGCTTGGCATTATTACACCCCTAAGGACTAGGCGTTCTTTGCAAAATTGGTGGAAAGAGTGACAAAAAAGTAAGAGTTGCACTGAATTAAAGATTTTGCTGGTGGATACCTTTTTATGCAACAGTGACATGAGAAGTATTCTTATATATATATATATATATATATATATATATATATATATAAAGTTGAGAGTTTGCACCTTATTATCAATGACACCGAATGAAATTAGGTTATTTACATGAAAATAAACATCATATGCAGTTCAGTTTATAGAGATTATTAGATTTGCAAGTTTTCTGCTAGAAACAGGGTCATTCTAAAAAAATCCAAACAATTGTCCATTTCCAGTAAAATGTGTGGTGAAAAGCATATTTTTCTTGTCTTTTTTTATTTTTTTTTAACATATTGCACAAGCCTTTTTATCATGACGTCATGCAGAAGAAAAATGTGTTTCAGTTTTATCTAATTGTCTGGGATGATAAGATTCCAGCGCTAATGTGTACAAGATTACTGGGAAAAAGACCAGGAGTTGGAAAGATGGGTAAACACCGCCTCTGGTGTTCAGCTGAAAATACTTGATCTATCGCAGAAACCCCCTTGACGTATGGTGGTGCACAAGCACACACTTTTGCCCAGAGACAAACAGTGGGAATGGGTGAACAAATGTGTGTGCGTGCGTTTGCGTGTGCACGGTAGTTTTCATGTCTGGGCATGTCTGCTTCCAGTCTGCTACTGGAGACATCGGACCCTGGTAACAGAGCTCTCAGGAAAAGATCATCACCATCTAAATACACACCGAGCCACCCACAAAGACATTCCCATCAATCTGGTCTTGAACTGGACACTTCTAGGAGAACAACAACAGTAGCCAATAATAACATTAGTAAATCTGTCCACATTAACAGTGATGATCAACACATGAGCAATGGCAAAAAAACATTTCAACTTCAGTGATTCCTACCTAGTCATTAAACCTTAAGGCCATACGACACCTCAACCTTATTTTTGCATAAAATGTATAAACATATACGTAAACATCTGTTCACCACCATTATCCCCCCTCATGTATGTCGTTCAACCCTACAACCCCCACAATGTACCCCATTTCTTTCACAAAAACAACCCTTACCTACCCTCCCCCTCAATTTCAAGAACCCCTCCACCAACCCCACCCACTTCTCATCTTCAGACCCAAACATCCAGGCTACCAAACACACACACGCACACACACGCCGAGACCCTTAAACAAAACCTCACAGACTCACTCCTACTTTGCACTTGAACATAAACATCCAAGCAACACCCCTGCCCCCTCCCTGACACTAACAGGAATGCTGGGACCAGCTGGTTGAGAAAATAAAAAACATAGAACACCAAAACAGGAAATGCATCACTGGGGCCTATCAGAGGGCTTTATCAGGCTGGTGGCACCCCTTCAGAGAACATGGGTGGTGCCATGGACGACTGGTTGATCAAAGTGGAAGCTGTGTTGAGAGGTGAGTTGCATGCACGCAATTCAAGAAAAAGTTACGTGCAGGAGTGTGTATTGGTGTGTGAATAAGGGATATATAGATAAGGAGGAACTGAAGGAAATGTGGGTAGCAATAGAAAATGCTGCTAACTCAAATTGAGAATCAAATCACAGAAAAAAAGATAAAAAAGATACAGAAGACAGAGTTGAGACAGACAGATTGCAGAAATATTGAAAATATTTGAGAGAGAAAAAAGAGGGGTTCATTTGCTCTGCATTTCTATACTGATCATCATTTCTTTACTGCATCAGTATTTCATATGGTGATGAGTTGAGTTGAAACGAATTTACTGCAAAGAGCTTCAACCTCCAAAAAAAAAAGATCTGCGTGCAAGATCCTGCTCTGTTCTCCATAATTCATGTTCTCTCCCCATCAAGCTCTTATGAAACCTGCACACATACACTCTTAACAAGCCACATAAACACAAAGTTTTACTTGAGAGAAATCTCCAAATCAAAGAAGGATTCAGCAAAGTTTCAGCAGCACCAAAGCTTCTCTATTGATTGGCCTCACCACCTACAAATGCAATGAGTGAGTGCACTAGATCATTCCATTCTTCTGTTAGCCTACAAACCTACAATAGTAACAAGTACTTTCAAGAGAAACTAAAGCTGCATTGCATGAAAACTGGATAATAAATGACTTTATTGTCCAATCACATTTTTGTTAACTTTTTAATGAGGCCAATTTTTCTCAGTCTAAGTGTACAGAAGCAGCCTCATTGGTAGTCCCTCAGAGCTCCTCACAACCCTGCTGCTGGCCCCACCAGCTGTTCTTCCATCATCGCAGCGAAAAATATCAGGAAGTTAGTCCTTAATGTTTTATGCCATGTGAGATCCAGGGTACTGATCATTGCCTACAACTGTCAAATTATTGTAATCTGCCAACACAGAATGAAACACTTAGAAAGGTGGTTTTGCCCCGAGGCTCCCAATTTCATCGCTTTTCTGATTACTAAATTTGAACAGAAGAAGAAATTAAGTAAATCACCGTTTCTTTGTTAGAAACACAAAAGTTGTTTTATTTGTTTTGAAAAGCTGCAACAATCAATCTTTCCTTGGTCAAAGCTTAAGTTTTAAAGCTAACAGTAAATTAAAGGTTTACGAGATTATCCTCATTAATGCATCAAAGAATAAACATTAATATGATGTTTATTCCTATTTATAAAACTTGAAAACCAGTGCATAAAAATACAACCTGTTGGTTGGTGAAACTGAAAACTGTTTAATTGCATAATAGCTAAAAAATTTTTTTATTATTTTTCTTAAAACATATGGTGTTTTGTCAAAATTTGCTAAATATATATATATATATATATATATATATATATATATATATATATATATATATATATTTTTTTTTTTTTTTTTTTTTTCATATCTTATTTCAACAAAAATGTACAAAATCAAAAACCCACCTCACCTTCAAAAGACAGCATGTGTTATTTCTAACAAAAATGAGCAAATACACACAGGGTGGGCAGTAAACACACATCACATTACCACTGAGTATATTTGTACTGGCTGCCAAGCTAATAACCAATAAGATAGGCACTTGGCACTTGAATAAAAGCAAATAAGAAATCCACCAATCAAACCAATACCGATTTCCAGTTTTCTTAGATATATGATTTGCCAATCCCAATTTGAACAAGTCCTGGTATTTTTCAAGAAGCACATCTAAGAAGCACATTTTTGTGCTATAGCTAACACTACAATAGGAAAATAAAAGCATGAAAGATAAAATTGATGAAAAATCTATCCCTCCCCATCTATATACATACCCATATACTTATTAAGTTCATAACATCAGGTAATAATGCATTAAACTAAAAATAATTTTAAACATAGATACACAGGATTAGTATTGTCATCTAAAAATAATTTTAAAAAAACTGTTGTATCATAATTGTCATTAATCATAAAAAAAAACTACGACTGATACGTAAATAGATCATTTGTTTCCTTTTTGAAGATGAATATTAAGATTTTAGCAAATATTTTAATACACAATATATATTTAACTTTTTTTTAACAATATTGAAGCATAGAAAATATGTGACATCAAGTGAAAAGCAGCTGGTCACCCAGGAATTTTAACTAAATACATCTTCAGGTATAAATGAAATCCCAAATTTTCATAGCTGAAAAATGAGAGGCACACCAAGGGAAGAAAGCTCTGAAAGAAAAGTGGCAAACATTAAAAATGTTAATTGCTGCGATAAGCAAGGGTGAGGCAGCACAGGAAAAGGAAGGAAGCTCAGCGGCAGACAGGCAGGCCTGTGTGAGGAAAGCCTGTGTTTGCGTGACAAGGTGAAAAGGGAAAGGAACGAGGGAGAGCAGGAGCGATTTCGATCCAAATACTTGAAAATAATAAAATTCCTCACAGATAAGCAAGATTTCCCGCTCAGCCCTGATTCAGCACCTCCAGCTTCATAAAAGCAGAAACTTTCCTTCAGAGCTGAACGAAGGGGAGACATGGTGGTCAGGGTCTCTGGGGGTTTAAAAACCCTCGTTCCCCAACGTGTACCCCTCTGTCATCACCCTTAGTCAGTCTAGCTAAACACACACACACACACACGCCGTCACACAACTCTTGTCCATTATTAAGCAACACAGAGTCAATAACAGATAGGAGATAAATGAAGTCCTGTAAAGACACTATACAGCAAAACGTTGCCATCTAGTGTTAGGCTAACATGACTTAGCCTTACTCTCATCATCATTCTGAATACAGCTGTTTCCTCCCCCCACTTCTCCCATTTTGCTCAACTCCTCCATGCTTGTTTTCCAGTTATTAACGTCTTTTTTTCCCCTCTTACAGCTGTATATTCTCATTTGATACAACTCTCAACTTACCTGGGCATTGACAGTTTGCAAGTTATGGAACCAAAACAGAATAAATAGAATGCACTGAATTTTCATCAAAGTAAAAGTACAACTTAACATTTCTTCAATTCTGAGAACAATGACTTGTGTTGTCATCAGAAGCCTGGCCATTTTCTGTAAAATTAAGAAACAACCATACGTAACATACTTCTAACTCTTTCAACAAAGCACTTGTCTAAACATACACTGTATGATCAGCTACACCTCACAATAACAGCAATACAACATTGCTATAAAAATGTGGTAAATTTGAAACATAACTTAAGACATCTGACTTTGCAATTTGATGCCTTGTAATTGTTTCTGTCTCTTTAAGAAGTTCCCACTCGCTTTCAGAACATCATCACAATGATGCTTCTCCATTGTGCCATTTACTGTTATTTGGAGCACTCCAGTTTGCATGATTAGCTCAGTTGCACCAGGTGTTTGCCAATTGCTGCTGCTGCTGCTAGTCTGGTGGAGCTGTGTGGGGAAGGGCTGCTCAGTGGGGCGGGAGCTCTGCTTGAGGACGGAAGGTCCAGGGAGGAGCACAGTGGGATTGGCTAATGCAACTGAGTAGGACTTTATGCCAATACAATTTAAAGAACTAGGAGCATAGAGATGTACATTTTTCCAAAGCAGTTTTGAATTCTTGTAAAGCTCTAGCTTGCTAATAACAATTTTGAAGTATTTTTTGTCATTAGATTTTTAAGTATTTTCTTCTCATGTGTGGTTGTATTAAAAGTCGACTGTTCATAATAAAACTTTTTTTTTTTTAAAAGTCTTCTAAGTCAATGTTGAAGAGCTTTCTTTCTCTTGGTGACCATAAATCCACAAATATCACAATGGTGTTTAAATGAGTGATTTCCACAAGGTACCAGGGTGACAGGTTAAAACATTAAAGCACACCTCGAAACATAAATGTACACCATATCACAAATATTTTTATTTCCCTAAAGCCTTGCATTTAAAACTCTGGCTTAGTCACAACGTTTGTGCAAAAACTCAGATTTATTATTAGACTTGCTACATTGTTAAATCATTCATTCATTTTATTGTAACCATACTGCGAAATTTAACAAGCCTTCCCTGCTGTGAACGGTCATTAGTTACAGTTATGGTAAAAAAAAAAAAATACACCCTCATTACATTTAAGGGTTTTATATAGTTTATACATATTTAGGTTTTTTTGGGATGTACTTTATTTTTCTAAACTTTTTTATTTTGGCTCAATGTTTCTTTAATAAATAAGGACATGTTTATAATATTTAATGTGTGATTAAGCTAGCGGATCGTGTATATACCTTATTTATAACCACCAGCCTGTAAAAACATCAGATATACTCAAAAAATAGCTACAGTTTTGTAATGTTTTAAACCTTTGGTGTTTTGTGAGGAAACAAAGACAAGGGAAACAAGTTTCAAGTCATCGTAGAAAGAGGGGGCTGGATTTTACCAGGCTAGTTTTTTTTGTGCACACTGCATCTTTTTGTAGAAGACATCAGAACTGGGAGAAAAAGGAAATATTTGCTCATGACATAGAGGTGCAAAGTCAAGACGTGGTGTGGGAGCTAAGTCACTCAGAGCCCTTTTAAATACTTAACTGTAATATGATATACTGTAAATAACAGTTGTAGACTGCAATGATACAATGATAAATTATGGACTGCATTGTAAGTAAACGATAATTATTAAATTATTTACAAGTTCTACTACATTGATAGTAGCTGTTTTAAATGGTGCTCAAACCTTACAAACTTATTTATAAATTAATTATATAACAATTAATAATGTAAAACAGCAACCCAGTTATCAGAATACTATTGTTCTATATATCCTCCACAAGTTTTATCTTCTCATCATGAATCTAATTCGTTAGATTTTTTAAATAAGGCCACAGCAATATCCCCAAACTAAAAGAGATTTTTGCTGTTGAACTTGCTGGATGCGCCAAATATTTCTTTCATTTAATAGTAAAAATAAGAATAAATGGTTTGCATATTTGCACAAGCTATGATCTAGCATTGGAACTATTTCGGTGGAAGAAAATGTATTCTCTGAGACCTTCTGTGGGTCATTTCTGCAGAGTCATAGTAATACGACACACGTTTAAGACATATAAGAATCATAAGACAATAGTACTATTTGCTTAGTGAGGTGTGTGAATGTCATACAAAAGTGCAAGTGTAAATGTAACCAAATTGCTAAAAGGAAGCACTGTCATGTCAACGGATCAACAGTGAAGGATTTCCCACAGCAAAATGCATATATGAACAAAAACTGGTGAGAAAAGATGAGCATAAATCTCTGCACATTCTCCGAAAGGCATCATTGCTTGTTTTGAAATTGGCTCAGATGACATTTTCAGCAGTGTAACAGTAAACTGAAAAGATGGGTATGGTCACATGTTCTATACTCAGCATCGCTCTTCAACAGCTTTCAACTTGCACTTCGAGCACTCAACCCACTGAAGTGCTGCTGCTTGTCCCAGTTGGTGAAGCTTGCATCTAACTGATGCGAGCTTTGCTGCTCAGCTAGATGAACTGACAAAGTCTCCTAAAAAGTGTAGAATATTTTTGTCAAACAAAGCACGGAAGACTAAGTTGTAAATGTTTGGAAATTATATTATCTAAAAAAAAAGAAAAAGAAAAAAAAACTGCAGGGTTTTAAATAGGAAAAACAATTACTTAAAATAGTAATCTAACATATATTAGATGGGCGAGATTAACCCAGGTAATTAAATTACCTGGGTTAATCCACAAGGTTTGAAATAATAATACATCACAGCAAAAAAAGCTTTAGAGCAACAGAATTATTTTTTTGAAAAAGGCTTTGCGGCACACATTCTACCCAGGATTCTCTGAGAAACATACTGCTATTTTTAAAATTTCAGAGGTTATTTAAAGCCTCATAACAATTTTGTTATTCGAATGCACCGTGGACCAGACAAATCTAATTATACCAACTGTACATGAAGTAATGTCTACCACAGAGGTCAAAAAGTGCAATCCAGGATCAGATTTTCCAGCATCCACCCATTACAGCATCAAACAGACGGAACAATATGAGTTGGGTGCAAAAATCTGAACCAAGTGTTACCCTGGGCACAGTGTTGGATAAAAGCAGTCTGAGTTTAAACCCAACAGTCCTACTACAAGGCAGTAAGGCCTAAAAGTAAAAGGGTCAGACTCCAGGTTTTTTCATTTTCTGCTGCTGTTTTTGTCACCCCAACACCACCCCTTCCTTCTCTTACATTCAGCTTCCTCCTCCTCTGCCCGAGAGCTTTGCCCCATCTCTGGACCTCCCTGTTCTGGCATAACTCCATCATGGCCTTAGTCACCACCCCCGGTTACCCCTCGCAGCCCCTCACACACATATATACACAGTTTCCCACACACAGCGCAGATTTCACACATGCAGATGCTATCTCTTGCCCCAATACTGGGGTCCCCCTCTCAGCCTGAGGAAAATGGCCGTCACGGAACCCCGCTATTGGGAGGCCTCCCCTCAACCAAAACCTAAGAGCAAGGAGCAAGAGAAAGTGCACAAATCTATTACTGCTGCAACACTAGCTGATGGAGGGAACAGGGGAAGAGAAAGGGGGAGCGGGAAGGATGAGGGTTGTTGAACAGGGGGGACTGCGGTGTGAGCATCTACCCACAGAACACTCTTGGACATGTGGAGTCAATTAGGAACAATCTTGTTTTCTCCCGACCGCTGCAAAAGAAGGGAGGGTTTTTCTTGGGGTGTGTGTGTGTGTGTGTGCGTGCGTGAGCTTATGTGAGTGGACCTAGAAAAGTGTGTGGTAGGAAAGGGAGTTGAGGGAACATGTTTTTCTGAAAACCTGCCAGAGAAATAGGCCGGATATTTGGTTTTGTATCAAGCCATTTTATGCACAAAGAGTTTGCATCTCAGCATGCCTGCATGCTGTTCATCCCTAAATGAGCATGTCCAGAGAAACTTAAACGGGATTTCATCCAGAGAGTCAGGAAAGTTACTGAAGAAAAACATCAGTAAATGAATGATGGAGCAGGTCTCAGATGTGCACATGTAGGTGTGTGTTCAACAGCCTCCTACGTGTCATTGTCTGGTCCAGCTGGAAAAACCAGTCACCCCCCCTATCCCTCAAAAAAAAAAATCACAAGCCACTTCCTTATTGTCAAACAAGAGGAAGTCATCTCTATAAAAGATTCATTATCAGATCAATTATGTATCGCCTTTCAAACTGTCTTGTTTAAAAAGTTTTCATTATTCATCCTCTCATGATTGATGGCTCGAAGGTGCCTCATGATGTGAGGTAAAGAAATGTCTACACCACATCCGATTCATTTGAGCAAGTCGAAAATATCTATCATAAAACAAAGGCCCTTTGTGTTTCATGTAAGCATCAGGAGAAGTTGATAAATTATTTTGCGGGGTTGGAGTTAAAGCAGTCTTAAAGATTGGCAAACCTCAAACTTAACCAAAATTAGGAAGGATGGGTCTCCCTGAATTTAATCAAAACTGATATACTGCTTTAAAATGGTATCATTTTTGTACAATTAATGTGTGGCGCAATGAACAAACCTCAGCGGAAGAAGTACACCACATAATACCATCTCCATATTAACAGTAAAAGTCTGTAACCAAAGAAAACCACCTTAGGCTCTGTGAGAACTCAGAAGGGCAGATAGAGTGCATAAGCCACTAAAGAGAAACATGCAAAAATAAAAATGTTTTTGTGCAAATTGTATGAGTGTATTTAATGAAAAGCAAGTCAAAACTCACCTTAAACAACAATCGCCCAATTAAGCCTGTAAGAATTGACCACCACTGACCATCTCATCTCCTTCCCCAGCAGGTTTTTCCCACAAAAACATTTAATGGCATTTGACGGTTTTGTTTTTCCTTTTCTGTTATCAATTTTAATATCAAAGATAACACGACTAAATACAAAACGTAGATTCTAAACGTTGAGTTCATTAAGGAAAATATCTATCTAAAGCAAACTGACAACACACAAAAAAAACATCATTTCTCTTATGAAATAATGGATGTGCTTATAAATTTTAAAAGTCTGGGGTCATTTTTATTAGCCATTCCATTTCTGATTAATGCAAGAACTGTAAATTTAAGAAATAACTATGTGATAACATAAAGTAGTTTAAACATGTCACGCCCCATTAAAAAGAAATCAAAGGACAGATGGGAAACAAAGTCATTAACATTCATCAATCTAAAAATGGTTTTAAATTTTTAAAGCTTTGAACTTCAGAGAACCACAGTGAGAACCAGAAGCAGAGGTTGTGGTAGACTTTTTTAATGCCCGTCATTTTGACAGATGGGGTCAAAACAATCCAGTTATAATCGTTGTGCATCAATTTTGAAAATGGTAACGACACACTGAATTTAATGTTCAGTTCCAACAAGCTGAACCAAGAATACAAATTGTGCCACCACATTAAGCAGAGAAATACATGCAACTTTTTTCTCTGCAGTGATGAAAATCACTGACTGTGGCCCCTGGAACTACATATAAACAATGAAATTAAACGATTACACTTATGAACCATTTACCTGCTGTAGTCTGAACGCACACAACTGCCTCCTGGTTCTCATGAACCTGAATTTCTTACCGCTTGTGCGTAACAAAATGTCTCAAGGGGCACTTGCTGCGCAGGCTATCGTCATAAGGTTTCGGACCTTTGCCTTGGACAGACAACTTATCATGGATGTTTTGATGTTGATCTGTCATGGAGACTGGAATTACGAGCCTCACTTCAAACAAAGTTCAGGGAAGATTTCTCCCACTGAAGAGGTCAGAAGTCGTCAAGTCTCTCTGAACAAGGAGTTTCCTGATCCTGCAAGACCTTGCTTTCGCAGGATAAAATTCAGCAGCAAGTGCTCCTGTGGAGCTTTGAATGGCTTAAACAGCTAGCTGAAGTACAATTGGACGTGGCAAAAGTCAAACTCTCGGTTCAACTGACAGAGATGCTGTGGCATGACCTTAAAAAGGCCACTCATGGTCAAAAACACTCTAGTGTGGCTTTTTCCCACATAACAGAGAAGAGGGGGGACAAATTGCTCCACGTCAATGTGTAAGACTCCAGTTATTGCAAATGCTTGATGGTATTTATTAGCACCAAATGTGGCACAGGCAGTAATTACTTTTTCACTAATGGCCAAGCTGGTTAGGCTAGATTTTTTTTCTTTAATAAATGAAATGTTTTAAAAATAAGAAAATGAATTTTGATCATCTTTCGTCCTTGTTGGTGATTAGAAAAATGTCGGTGCCCCCCTGGCAGATTTCTGAAATACTTTTTTCACAGCAGTGTAAATGATTTATAACTAAAACAAAAAAGGAGGGAGTACTGGTTGTTAATGTGGTGAGGTCTCTGCCTCCCACTGTGTACTTCACAAGAGTTAGTAAAATAATCCTGCTTACGCAAAACACTAACCAGAGAAAAAGCAGAAAAAATGCAAGTTTAGTACCATTCACCCTAAGCAGCTTTGGTTTTATTAACCTGATGGCAAATGAAAATGCAATTCAGTTTGGTATTTTTTCATAGTACCAATTAACTGAGATCAAATAAAGGAAGCCTATTAGAGATTTAGTCAATGTGAGATTGACTATTATAATCAGTTAACATCAACAATCTAATCAACTAAATTTCTCAGACTCTCATATAAAAAGGCAGTAGGTTGCACTGGATCATATTTAAGGGTATCAGAATAGAAGAGGCTTACTACAAAAGCACCCCACATGTCAAATCTTTAGTTGAAAAAAATTGTAAGAAACATGTATTAATTTTCATCCATATGATGACATGCAATGAAACATTTGCAGGAATGAATACTTCTGAAAGTTAACATGAGTTCTCACCAGCTGAACATAGGCCACTTTATAATCTGGCTTCTTAACCTTCTGGTTGAGGTGATTCCTCTTTTTGTTGGACCCTGAAAAACACAGAGCAAAATGGTTTTTAAATGCAAAACGCATGCCAATCTTGTTACCACACTACTTATTGATAACTGTGAGGAGCTTTACAAAAAGAAAAAAATATTCAGTGTATTTTTCACTTCAGCAGTTTAAAATCAAATGCTTTGAAATGTTTTGAGGAGAATGGATGCGCTTCATTTGGAAAACATGGAAATCAGAAAAAAAAATCTAAAGAAGGCTCTATAGAATATATGGCACGTAATATCATATAAAAAATTTTTTAACATATGGAGGTGAACAAGTGAATAAAATAATCAATTAAATTGAATCCATGACAAATACTGTATAAATATGTGTGTTGTAACTGGCATTGTCAACTTATGTAAATATGAGTGTGCAGGTGTCTGTCTCTGATTGGTTCCTAGACAACGACGGAGACGATTTCCAGACCTTTGTAAAGGTAGATAAATTGTTGGATACAATCGTTTTCATATGCAACCATTGGCCGACTGTCGATAACCCAAAGTTAAGGGAGTCAGTACCACCCACAGTAAAAGATTTTTTTTTTCTTTTACCCAGCCATTGTGGGTGATTGAATAACATAAAAATATTATTTTCCCTCCTGGTGTAAATGCTTGAAAATGCTACATCCCATTGAGAGTGTGGCATAGATTATGCACTTTATTAACTTCAGATAATAGTGTCAACCTCTTCTGTCTCATCCTTCACATACCTTCCAAGTCTAGAAAACAGGGGACATGCTGAGCTGCTAAGTGTAGCAAATGTGTACATTTGTGGGAGTGGGGCAGTATTTTGTCAAACTGAGATCAATGAATTCCTATAACTTCAAGGGATTTCACACAGGTGTGCATTTGACAAATGGTATTGTCAGTGAAGGACAATGGCAAATTATCAAATAGATTCTCCCTCCTTGAGATGCAAATCTCAATAAGACCCTGGTGGTCAAGTCCACAGGCCCATGGAGTAACTGCCACTGCCATGGGAACGGTTTATGACATGAAAAACAAGGGAAACATTCTCCTGTAATGACTCATTTGTACATAAGTGTGTGCTTCGTGCCACACACACAAAAACACACACACTATATAGCTAGTAATCACTAGCTACGCAGCGCACAGCTCAGGGAAAGCCCTAAGCACGGTTGTAAAACACCCCCTCCACACCACCATGCTTAAATGGAGGCCCCTGTGTGGGTGGGACACAGAGGTAACCAAGTGTATGTGCCAATGTGTTTTTGCACATTCGTGTATGTGTTCAGGTTGCTGAGGAAAACCAAAAGGAAACTACTACAAATCTCGTACAGTAGTATTATGACAAATCAAAAACATAACTGCACACCTTGAAAAGACACCAAACAACGTCTTTCGCCTCTTGAAGATTTTTCCTAACAAAAAGACACACAGACAGAGCTTTCACAGAACACTCGCAAACGCAAGCACAACTTCTCCCACATTGAGATTGCGGTCTGGCAACCAGCTATCACGTTACAAATCCCAGACTGGAGAGGTAGCCATGGTAACACCTTCCAAAATACCCCTGCCGCACAAGAGGGAAGAAAGAGTTGCTTGCACCCCTCACGCTTCTTGGTCCAGTCCCGTCTTTACACTGCCAATGGAGTGGAACCCCTGACGCAGACAGGGATACCTTCTCTGACGCACCTCGGGAATACCAGGGGCCTTCAGCTGCCCTTTGTTCTCCATCCCACTTCATCCCTTGAAGACTCGCTGCTTTCCTTGAACTCGCTACAACAAGGAGCATTCTTTCCTCCTGTAGCCTCTGACACAATCCTAATAAACAGTGTTAATTGCTTCTCCACTCTATATGCTAGGCGCCTCTCTCCCCATGATACCTTCTTGGTCTGACTGGCTTGACTGACCAATCTCTACCTCCTTCACAGGTAGACAGTGGAAGTTTAGGAACAAAAAAAGAAAGCAAACAGCTTTTTAATTTGCTTGCTCTCTGTATGTAGCAACCAAATTAGTCTGTAAAAAATACTTGGCTACATTTTTCTTCTTTAAAGAAAAAAAAGATGTTAGAAAGCATTGTTAATTTGGTGAAATAGCACTAATCTTGATTGCGTAATCATTTTTGGCAAGGAGATAATCAACGCTGCTAATAGAGGATCCTTAAGTTAGGTAGACTGTGAACTGTATGTGCATGTCTGGAGGAAGCATGGTGTGTTCTGGAACAGCTGGAGGCCAGAGTGCTGCAACAGCAGATTGTCAGATAAGCAGCTGTGTGTGTGCACAGAAAAAGGAGGACTAGGCATGAGAACCAATACCACAATTGGCCGCTGAGAAACACTCCTGCGGCTGTTTTTCAATAGAAAATTGTGCACATAAGATGAAACTGCTAATCACTGTTAAATGTCTTTTAAACAGAATCAATTTGACTTTATGCTTCCCAAAACACTCTTTCTGTAAACTTTGCAAACCCTAAATGAAAGAAATGATTTTAACTCTATTAAACATTGTTTAAGAAAAATGGGATGGCTCAGAATGCAACAGTAGATTTTCAAATTCTTTATTCAGTTTTCTGACAAATTACTAGAAAAAGCAGGCTCAATTCAATTTCAAAATATTCTAAATTGTTTTCAAGATATAGAAATTAATTGTTCTTTCTATTTATGATTAGCTTTACAGATTAGTGGAGTATTTGGTAGACAATACGTTTTTGTGCAAATAGCTAGGAAACCTCACCAAATTGTATCCTGGTGCGAATTACTCCAACTGGGACGTTATAGATCTTCTCCAAGTAGTTCTTCACATCATATTTGGTCATGCTGTTCAGAACAAACAGGAAAAAGAAAATAGATCAAAGCAAAGGTCATAAGATGTCAGCAGCATCACAGTTTAAGTGCCATGAAGAGCCATCTCAATACATGTGTGCTGCGACTTCACATTCAGGTATGACATTTCATCATCTAACACCACATTCACTTAATCGACCTTAATATAGGAATAATGTAGCCCATTTCCAAACTGCATTACAATAATCTCTGCAGTTATATCATGTGCTGTAAAGGGACAAGACACTCATGTGAAAACCCATTCAGCTCCTACTGAACGGACCATAAAGTGGGTAGAGGAGAAATGTGAGTGTCAGTGATCATCCAATTAACTGTCTAGGAGTATTGATCGTGCCCAGTGAAATTCTACACAGGAAGTGGACCTGGCACCAACTGATCTGGCGGGCTGGCCTAGCTCAAGGTAGCCCACTGGGTAGCACTGGGAACAGATTCCTCTGCCCAGAGGAAGAAAGGCTTTTAACTGCTAATCAATCTAGTCAATTGAATTAGCCCAGTAGAAAGCCCTTCTCAAATGCGTCAGACAAAGTGCTTAATAGCGACGCTGTGGTCTGACAAGAGAGCCTCGGATGTGGTGTCTTCTATCACCTCATATGTTTCTTTGACAGTGTAGGACACAGTAATTTTCACTGCTTGTAAAGTAAACAGCTCGACACCTTGAGTATTTAGTAACAATATAAGATGAAGCAAAGATCTGCCTGAGAAAAATCCCATCTGTGAATGCAAAGACTCTTTGTACCAAAGAGTGATGTAATATTTGTTTCCATGCCGTAACTAACAATTGCTGTTCCTCCATAATAAGTTAAACTTTGGCAAAGCTCACAGTAAAGTAGAAAGACAATGTTTGCATTTTGAGAGTATGGAAAAAGGTAGGCTCAACTTTAAAATGATTACATGTCTCCATATTTGATTACATACGTTCACAATAATTTCCGTTACTTCCTAAAGGTTTTCTTTCATTTAATAAAGAATGAGTTTTTAATTAAGATCTCTGAGTTAACAATGATTTGAGACAACTGAGGGTGTTTGGTGAAAGATACAAAATAACTTCCCAGCTCTCACTTAGATTTTCTTTATCCTTTTAGTTAGAAAATCTGTGCAAACAGCAACATTTCAACTAGAAATATATAGAAAGTGAAAACATAAAAATAAAACCTTTAAAGAAAAGAAACATAAGACATTTTTCACAAAAACATCTCAGTCTTTTAATTCTTCATCTGCTGCTTGACTTCAATAAAAAGGTTTACTTTTAGATTATTGAGAGAATTTTTCAAATTTGTTCAAGGTTAGTAAGCGCAGTTGTTTCAGTTTTAATAGTTTTTTTTTTTTTTAGGAAGAAATCAATGGTAGTAATGTTTACATCTTCGCCAGTCAGTTACAATTGTTCTGTCAACAATCTGAAGCAAAAAAGATGCACCTTAACATTTGGCAATCTGAAACCAAAATATATTCACCATAAACTATATTGAAAATGGTCAACTCTTTGGCTATGGTGCATAGATGCTCTTGTACTAAGTGGCTAATCAGCACTTGTTGGTGTTTTCAGTCCTCTAATCATCCCCTACAACAAAACGTTTTATACCAGGCCTTGTAAATTAGAAATGTTATAAATTTATATAGCAAACATATCTAGTATCAATCATATTAACTACTCAAAGTATTTTACTCTGAAATCTAACCTATTGCACAAATTCATACACTGACACAGATTGGTAGACAACTTGAGGTTGAGTGCCCTGCAAAAGGTAATATTGACATGTGGCAGGAGGAAACTGGAATCCAATCCACAATTGTTAGATAGCAAAACAAATACTATTCCAACTGAGCCTCAGTCATCCACTGGTGACAGAACAAGAGACTTTGCACGATACAACTTGAACTTTATTTGGTAATAAACATCACAAATGTTTTTCTCCCCCTCAAACAATTATGTTGGATCTGCTTGATTATGTTCATAACCAACTCCAGTAATCTCAGCATTTTCAAGGTTTCCTTAAATATGATGCCTTAAAATCAGTATACTCTGCTTACAGATACAATCATAAAAGCTGAAGTCTGTAAAACTGATAAATAAACAGACTATATTGTCAGTGTCAGTTTTACTGTGTCCAAATTCACAAAATCATCTAAATAGAAGGTGGATGGTTATGTTTTATCTTATAGGACTAGGGTAGACGCTTGTAGGAGAGCACCCATTGAACCTTTTTTTTTTCCTATGCAAATTTAGAACGAAGGATCCCAAGATGTAACACGCAGATGAGCCTTTCTGCTCCATTTGCACCCACCTCTCCCAATAACCACCATCTCACAGAGAGTGTGCCAGAGGGAAGCAAAGCAGAGCGGAGTGACCAGGGGTACTTGAGTCCATGAGAGCTGGAAAGAGTAATTGCTTAGAGAGGTGGGTTTTCCTAGAAAGCAGGGTCGGGGAACTGGAGGAGAGGGAAGTAGCTTGAGGTCTGTTGAGTCTCATGTGGATCATTAGTAGGACGAACACTGATCCTGATTAATGAGAAGAACGTTTTCTAAATAGGCAGTGCTTTTAACACTTCAGATATCCAGCCACCACAAACCAACAGATGGTATACATGAGGTCTTGGCACAGTCATGTCTTTTACTATGCTTGTAGTTAATGAATAGGTACTTGACATAGCTCAGGAACTGAAAAGAAAACATCAAAAAACATCATCTTAAATAGCTGCCAGCTAACAAGATTTTTTTGGAAAAAGCTTTGCATCTTCTCTCAAAGAAAGAAGGGGAAAATGTGATCCTTCCTCCCTCCTCCCTTGGAGAGCAAGGCTAAAAGCACTTATTCTTAACATATAAACAAAACTATTTGCAGACATCAACATATTTTTTACAAGCAAGAAACTTCCTCCATGTTGGGAATGCCTTTCTTTACTGTCTGTAAAATATAAAGTGTTAGTCCATGTAAGAAAAAGCATGAATTGAAATGAAAGCAGACATGAGAAAAAGGATACATGGAACTCATACATTTGTGTTTTCCTCGAAATGGATTAAATGTCCAGATGTAAATCAAAACTAGCTGTTAACAGATGATGATTCCCAGGTAGATTTCTAAGCATTTTGTTCCCTCTCTCCTAATGTACTGTATATAGAAGGTTACATTAAATCCACATACAGTAAGACAACTACTCCAAACATGCAGGTATATAGTCATAGAGTTAAACAATTATTTTCTGTGATGACAAGACCAAGGAGTTATAAAAACAAACTAAGAGGCCCCAACATAGTCAGGGAAACTTAGTAAAAGTTGAATTTTAGAACAGTACATCATAGCTGTGGTCAAAGAAAAGGTCTACATAGTATCTTGTTAGAAAAGATGCAACATTTTTTTCCCCATTTACATCACCAAATTTGTCCTTGTAGCAACAAAGGATAAACAAGATGAACACATTCAACTTAATAGACAATTTAGATAAGAACCGATTTAAAGCCACTTTTAGCTGAGAACCCTTCTGTAGTACTCAGAAATATTGATGAAGACTGCTAAAATAAAACATGAAAGTTGTTCCTGCCAGTGTTTAGTAAAACTCTTTTTTTTTATCAGTGTACATGTACTTGGAAAGCACAAATTAATGTTATTTCCCTAGGTATTAACAGTAGCACATAGTTTATTGTGTTCTGGCAAAAATAGTTACTATGATAAGAATAAGTCATCAGAATCATGATTGTTCGCCAAGTTTGTGAACACAAACAAGGAAATTGACTTTCGGTACAGAGATTTTAGCTGTCTTTTTCCTAACTCTAGACCTTTACAACTCCTGGATGGAGGAAAGATCAGCCTCAATGATCCTCTCTGCAGACCTGATTTTTCATTGCAATTTGGACCTGTCCCATTTTGTGGATGAGCCAAACTACAGTGATGGATGAACACAGGACAGACTAAATAACGGCAGTGTAAGAGACTAGCAGCTCCTGTGGCAGGTTGTACTTTTTGTTACAGGAAGTGGAAGTCTCTGCTGGGCCTATTTCCAAAAAGTGTCTATGTCTCAGAAATATCTCAGCACCCAAGAAAGGATAGCTCCTATGAACCTTAAGGGAGGCACAGTAGATGTAGTGTTCTTGAGAAAGGAGTGCACAGAGAGTTTAATGAAAATGAATGGTCATGTTTACGTCTGAATGGTCAGGCTTAAACGAGTTGAGTTACAGGTGGTTCTGACAGCACTCGTGGACCAGATGAGCCACTTCCTATCTGTATGGACACTCATCACTGTCCTGGATTACACCTATAACAGTGGTATTATCTGTGAACTTCAGTAGTTTCACAGACAGATCTACTGAGTGCAGCCATCTGTGTATAGTGTAAAACTTGTAAAGGAGAAGATGCCGCTCAGTCAGGAAGCTGGTAATCCATTGACAGGTGGAGGCTGGGATTGTGAGTTAGGTGACGTGGAGAAAAATGTCTGGGTTAACGGAGTCAAAAACCATGCTGAAGTCCACAAAGAGTATACCTGAGTATGTCTCATGTCCTTTTCTTAATCTTCTGATGTTAAAAGAGCCTATTCACTTCTTCGTCAGAGACCATAAGCTCAGGAAGGGGGTCTGAGGAGAGCAGAGTGTTTGGTGTAAGGAGAGGTCCTATCTCAGAGTGATGAGTGTGGATGAGTTGGTAGGAGGTATGAATGGCTGCCTTCCAAACCTGCAGTAGAGGCTGTTACGGTCGTTTGCCAGATGAGTTTCAGCAATTCTATTGAGGCCTGTGGTTGAAGCTTCAGAAACACTTCAATAGATGCGGTCAAAACAAGCCTATATCATCTGCTTTGACTGCTCCATCAACTTCCTGACGACAAGATTAGAGGTCTTTAGTTTCTGCCTATAGGTTGGAATGAGATGAAGCAGACCATGATCAGAAAGTCCCAAAGTGGCCCTGGTGACAGCCTGATATGCATCTTTCAAAGCCATGTTGCAGTAGTCCAGTGTGTTTTTAAATCACTGTAGGGGTACAATATGTGCTTTCTGTATTTTGGAAGTACATTGGAAAGATTTGCACTGTAAAAATCCCCAAGAACAATAACATGAGAGTCTGGGTGCGTTTCCTCAACATCAGTTAACTAGCCGTTGCTCAACTTCTGACCTGCAGGCTTGCACGGTTGTATCTTTACATGTAATCTAACTAAATTAGAAAAGTAAGCTATTTTTGGACTTTATTTTTGACCACCATTTGGTTTGCAAGACTGGCTGTTGGCAGTGACAAATTATTAATGGAGTTGTTTAAAAGCTCTTTATGTTCCTCTTCTTCCTCATTGCAAGAAATACCCCAAAATATCATGATAAAACTTCAAGTCTATATTGCTCAATGTCACTATGTATTCTAATTCATGTATATGATTACAACAGGCAATGTTGTATCAGAAAACCTTTTTCTCACAAACCTCAATCAATTTAAGCCTCCCATCTTGGCTACAAACTGGAATATAGTTTGGAAAAAGCCCTGGGCTGAAAGTTGAGGAGAAAATGTCAAGTTGCAACTGTACATAAACAAGGCTAAACTTAGACAAAGGGTGTGGTGTCCCTAAAAATGATGCAGGCAACATCTGATCATCATCCCAGTATAAACATCCACCCGACTCCACAAGCTAACCTTTCACACTTCTGCCTCTTAAGAATAAAAACCAGTCTCGGGCAACTGCTGAGGCCGGAGGCATCGTTCCACACCAACTGGTATATATTTATAAGCAAACGCAAATGCGAGAAAGATTCCTCGACTGAGACGATGAAAGAACTCCAAGCACAAAACCTAGAAGGGAATCAAGTGACGCAAACCAGTGCTAAGGTTCAATTTTGGTCTGTTGTTGCCAAGCAAGCTTAGGCTGAGAACACTGGACTTGATGACAAAAATAATTTTTTTAAACTTATTTTGTTCCGTCATTTGAGGAAAAAGTGCAAATGGGAGATATTTATGACTGTGTGCACAGAGGAAAAGAACAACAACTTGGACTCTACCTCACTCAAACAGATGCTTAAACACAGCCAATACGTCAATTTACAGATTAGACCATACATCTCTATCAGCTGCTTTAAATGCAACCCCTCATCAGCATTAATCTACATGCTCTTGGATATTTCCTATTTTTAAATGTGTGTTAACTCACGCAAACCCGAGAGGATTATGAGTATCATTTACAACAGTTTAATGTGTTTCATTTACACCTGTGCTCCAAAAGCACAAGAGAAGTAGGTGAAAGGCCACAGTTGGAAACTCAGAAGTGAAACAGAGGGCAGGGGCAGCTTTGATTTAATTTTAAATGACATTCAGTGATGCACTATTGCCAATAAATACTGAATAATAATTTTAGCCATAAGTGCCTTTGCACTATTATATTTTTGGACAAAATGTACAAAACAAAACACAAATGCTGTTTTATTTTTCTTTTCTTGTCTTAAACAGTTATTAGCAAAAATACAACTGCACACTTTTCAGTTCAAGATTCCAAAATTTTTTTCAGACTACACTTACGAGATTTTTTCCAGTCATTTTTATAACATTCTGAACAACGGAGTAAAAGTGTTTGCCATATTCAGTAGTTTCAAAGTAAATAAAAAAGCAAAATGCTTAAACTTAAAGAGTGTGGTACTAGGGCCATGTTACTGCTAATTAGGACCTGAACACACTTTTGAACTCGCAAAATCAAGACTGGAGAATCCTATCATGAATGAACCTCATTTAAAAACCCATTAATGAACTTTGGATCCTTTTTTGATATCGTTCTTGGAACCCTCAAGAATTGCAGCCTTAGACTTGGTTTTAATCTTTAATAAATTTGTGTGGATTCAGTCAGTAAGTCAAAGATCAAATCATTGATGGCTAAAATGTTCAAATCAAGGCTTGGAGTGGCTTATCAAAACTAAAGTATATCAGCTGCATATTAATCAATGTAAGACCTGCATAATTCTTTCTCTAGAACTAAAGGCAACAAGGAAGTGTGGTTTTTTTTTTTTGAAGACTTTGATAATGGTAAAAAAATTTTTCCATACATTTCAAGTTTGAGTAGGAATCCCCTTTTTAACTGCAAGTTTGACCTAAAATAACCCGTTTTAAGACAGACGAGGCAAACTGATGTAAACCCTTTCATACAGTTAGCAACAACACAATTGCTTTGGCAGATGGTGAGTGGGCAGTCGAATAAATACTGTGTGAAACAATGATAATCTAGTGTTTACCTCCATTTGGGTGGAATTACTGGTCAGCATGGTGATTCATATTTTGAAAACGATGAGCTCACTCTGAGGTGTGACTATGTGAATGCCAGACCCCTTTAGTGTGATCAACTTAGCGCCCAACACTGGTCAAATGAGAGTACAAATATGAAGCAGCATGTAAATCTGATGAACCTACAAGCAGTGGCAAGCTGCATCTCATGTTTCTTTTAAAGATCATCATGCATGGCAGCCTGAGTTGACTGAGCATGTTAACATTTAAAGCTGATAATTATTGTCAGCGTCCTAAAAACTGTCCAAGCATATGCTATACAGTGAACCCTCGTTTTTCGCTGGGGTTGCGTTCCGAAAAGAACCCGTGATAGGCGAAATCCGTGAAGTAGTTATCTTTATTTTTTTTACAATTATTACAGAATAATTAAATACTCTACATTGAAGCCAAAGAACAAAACCTGTTTTCAAGCCCAACCATTTTTTTTAACAAATAACGCTTTCTTACAAATAACTACAGTAAAATAATCATTTTAATCATCAATACGAAGTACAGTAGGACAAAATGTGACTCGCATATTTCACTGTTCCTCTGACTGTGACGCTGATGCATGACTCTGCTCTCTAGTGGCTTTTTCTTCAGAAGCCTGTGGTGCAGGTGTGTTTTTTCAAAAGAAGAACATAGTTATCAGTAGTTGTTGTTGCTCTTTTTTATTCTGGGCAAAAATATTTGCCAAAATTTGCCAAGCTGTATTACATGTATTGAAATACCGTAACGTTATTAGCACACAGGCAGAGAAGAAGTGCAGAGACTGTTTAGCCAATCAGGACGCAGAACACAATGCACTGTGAAAACAAACTGCACAAAAAAATCCAAGAAGCAGCGAGGCCATGAAAGGTGAACCGCGTTTTAGCGAGGGTTCACTGTATACGTCAAAGCCCATCTCATAATAAGCTTAATCAGAAGAATTTAAAAAAATTGTTAGCAATAAATGGTAAATGGACTGAATTTATATGGCACTTTTCCTGTCATTTTGACCACTCAAAGCGCTTTACACTAGAGTCACATTCACCCATTCACCCCCACAAACACACACATTTATACACAGATACGCAGATCGGTAGGCAATTTGGAACCATAAGCATTTCTAGGTCTAAACAATAAGAATATTAACAAAGGTCTGCAAAACGCATCACTTACTTTCCAAAAAGTAAGTGAGCTACTTTTTGGAAAGTAGCTCACTTTTTCTACTTTGCTCACATACAAATAAGTAGTTTGTGATAATTACATATCCTGTCCACACACATGTAAGCTACATGCTTTCTCCAGCTAAAAGAAATACAATGGTTACTTCCACTTAAGCTGAAAACGCTAAAATGCAGATAAGTAATCTCATTGTCTGCTGTCCCATTGGACTAAACCACTGAATCATTGGTAGCATGGTCAGCACTAGAGTTGGTCTCTATACGTTTGTACGTACTATGAGGCTCTGAAGACCATTCCTCAAGCTCACCCAAGGATGCCAAAACAATCACAAGATCGAAACTGATAAACAGCGTAAATAAAACTGTGTCAAAACTTGGTTGTAAGTCAGTTGTTTCAGAGTTTAATTTAATACAACTTGTTGATTTAGAGTTGAATCTTTTTCACTATGGAATTCTTTTTTCTTTATTGTCAATGGAAAATTTTCAATGTATTTATTTCAGAGTCAGTGTTAATATATTTGGTTACAATTATTTATTTCAACGCCAATATTTCTTTTCAGACAATTGGCCCATGCCCATTGGTGGTTATCTTTATATCGGCAATGTACATGTTTGATAACACCGTGTACAACATGTTAATGTTCCAGTCTTCGTAAAATATTTAATAACTCTGAGCGACATATTTAATCTCTTTGATCGGCCATAAATCAGCAGTAATGTACATAGGATGAAGCAGACAGTACGATGCTGCACTGATAGGGGACAGTGTTGACCCCCATAGACACAATGTGCAACAGCTGTGATAATCCTAGTTGGTAGTAGAGTCAAACATGAGGTATAAATTAATCTAAACTCTTAATAAGAGCATGTTAGGTAAGACAAATTATTCAAATTTTATTTTGTTGATCCCTGTCCAACAAGCATACATAACTCTTTCCCAAATTAAACAAGTTTATCGTGTAACCTGGTTTTTCATTAAGAAAATACCTCTGTAAAACCAGGAGAAACAGCCTGCAATTGTGCTCATTTTAATTATTACACACAATAACCCAACAAAATTCATGTACAAGCACGCTCTCATTTAAATAGTTGACAGCTCACAAAAAACACATTTACACACCATGTCCTTGGATATTCTCTCTTGAGCATTGCAAGAACTCAATTAAATCAACTAATTTGACACTGCTGTCATTGTTTGAGGTACACAAACTCAAAACAGAGGAACTAAACTCCTGGCACCAAGTACTGTTCTGACAAAACAACACATGGACCAATATTAAACTCCTGCAGTGGCCTGGACCATTGTGTGCCCTGGTTTGAGCTCTGTGTTGATTGTTTTATTCAAGAATAATGACTTCTTTTTTTTTAACTGAGCAAAAATATGAAACAAAGAATGGAGGTTTCCTCAAGTCATGTTTTCCTTTCTTTGCTTCCACATGAACTTTCCTTGGCACTGGGATGATTCAGAAACCCTCATGACTCTTGTGGCTACCACGATTCCTTTTAAGAAAGGCTGCCTGTTTTAGCAAGTTGACTTGGCAAACCACTGGAAGGCTTTTTATGTGGCTCCTTGTTTGATACAAGTTTGGTTAAATCTACTTTGAGGCTTTTTATAGTGCATTACTGGTTGGTGAATGAAATATAAGAATTCCCTGGGAAAGACAGGGAGGAGGACATTGTAACAAATGGAGGTGTTGCAAAGCTGCAGACAGGCACTTACTGCATTCTGGAAGAATCTCATACCAAAAGGCTCATGTTGCCCAAGAAAAACGTTTATCAAATAAGTGACAGCCAAACAGTGCTTAAGTTGACACAGATATTAAGTTGTTGACAGAATTCATAAACTAAATTGCTCTTAGGTGAGCTAATACAGAAAAATTGTGTAATAAGACTAGTGGAAAATACCATGATGATATATGATACATGCCAAGCACAGGACAAACTCAACTGGGACTGTCCACTGTTTTTAATTAATCTCTGACGAATGTGATTTAAGTGCAGGCAAGAAAAAAAAAACTAACCTTGTGTTAGCCAAAGAATTTATTTTCTGGATTAATTTTATAATTGTGAGCTAGCAAGGTCAAATATGTCCACCTTCATCTCCACACTTCACAGCTGGTATGTTCATTTCCTGGAAATGAACCTCAAAACAGAACGCTCAAGCAGTTGACCGTGATTTCTCTCTGAAGAACGCATACGCAATGAAGAAGAGAGAAACGGTGCAGCTTTGATAAGATAAGATAAATCTTTATTGTCATTGTCACAAGGACAACGAAATTTAAAAGGTGCCATCAGTCAGTGCATATGCTTAACATTTGGTCAATATTCTGTGGAAGTTACATTTTTTACATCGGCCAGCTTGAAACACCGGATCTACAAAATATTAGTTTGGTGTGATGTGCATTTTAGTCTTTGTTTGGAATCTTCTTCTCATGTTTGACTATTGGTTTATGTCTTTTGACTGCATTACCTAAATCCAAAATGGTTGCCTATTTAAAAGGAAAATGTCAAAATACAGATAGATTTGTACGGAGAGCAAACTATGTCACTAATCCGAGTACTTTCTTGTTCCCAAAGGGAAATTAAATAAATAAATACTTAATTTAAATGATTGTAATTTCTTTTTATTATGTTTGGGCCAATAATGAATTTCAGTAAGAAAAACGGAAATAGCTGTGGGAGTCCATAAAAAACACAACCTCGGGGTTCTCCATTGCGGAGTCTCACTGCAAAAAAAAAAAAAAAAAAAAACATAATCCGAGCAATGACCAGAGCTCCCGTGCATTCACAGCGTGCCCAAGTTCCTACTTTCCTACCCATATTCACACCCACACTAAAGGGGAATAGACTCCAATGAACACACTCCAAACCACCCTGAGCCAGAAATTAACCAGCTAGAGTGAAACTTGACCATGGAGAAGCAGCTTTAGAGTGCAAAAGTTTTCACCTTGCCCAGTCGTTAACACAAAAGACTATATATCTGAGGTTTAAATAGGGCACACCTTATTCTGAAAAATATTGCACAGTGTTTTTTTTAGTTACGTATGACTTAAATTTTAAGCTGTCTTTCCCTCTTTTTCTTTAATTGCTTAGCTACAATAATAAACTTCTTTTGTATTGCTAATTTTCACAATAAATTTCTCCAAAGATGTTTGAGAACCACATGGAGTGACCTAATTTTTCAATGTGACTCTATAAACAAAGCTACACACAGCACATGTGCACTTATGATGTGCATAGTATCAAAGTGGCTTAGCGGTGCAAAAGAAACAGGAGTTGTGTTCAGCGCAGATGAAAGGCAAAAGAAAGCCGCTCCTCGTTGTTGGTTTACCCTTTGTCAGGCAGGGTTGAGATATGCACACTCTCTACTTTTACCCTCCCATCAGTGGAGAACAATAGTTGTGCAGAAGTTGCTCAACACTAAGTATCAAGATCATAATAGCTATTGTTTGGAGGAAAGCCATCGAGGAACCTGAGACTTTGGTGAGAGAAGAGACAGTTGAGAAGATTAGAGTAAAAGAGCAGCGTGTGAAGGATTACATTTATTGTTCAGTATCTGGGTCTTATAATCATTCAGCAAAACATGAAATACAGGAGTGACTGAACGTTTTACATAAAGACAGTTCTGTAAAGCTTGTTACAGTCATATAGAGGGAATGTAGAGGATTTAGACAATCAGTATTCAAAATTCATTAGCCTAAACAATGACCTGGTTTCAACAATGAGTTTAAGTGGAACATTTATGGTGGGCGATTGCCATTGTGTGATGTATTGTGTTCAACTCCGATGGCCTAAGGCCACTGCCAGGTGAGATACAAGAGGGGTGTGAGTGTGTGTATATGTGGGTGTAAACCTGGAAATTTGATGATGTCCTAGAGCAGAGAGGAAATACTTACAGTGCACAAAAGGCTTGAGAACAATCATAAAGATGAACAAATGCACCCTCCCACAGGCAAAAACAGAATTGAAAGGAAACAAAAACTGCCCAGGTGTTTCAAACAAGAGAGATTGGTTTTAGATATGTAGTATTTAAGAAAGCAGAAAAAAGTAAAGATCAGGGTGACACAGAGAAAAGGGCAGAAACTAACAATAGCACTTGACAATTAGATGAGAAAAAATTAGAATAAAATAAGCTGAGGAGGTCTACACAGTACAAAGTAGGGGTCAGAAATAACAGATTTAGATCATGAAATATTAAAATATGTTGTTGACCGGCCAAAGCAGAGAAATCATGATTGTCTATAAGTCACGCTCCTTCAACTTTAGAAAGAAAAACAACATATGTATATGGGGTTTAATGTTGAAATTAGTATGGTTAGTTTACATAAAATTAGCTTTATAAATAAATTAAGTGATCATCGTTGTAGTTTGGCAATGGCAGGGGAGGAAGTGGACAAAGCCATTCAGTTCTTGTTGGCCACGTTTTCAAATATTGAGCAATTAAATTTAGAGCAAGAGCTGGGGATGGTTGTTTACAGTGCGTACAGTTTCATAGAGTACCTTTCTTCACAATCAATGTGGCACATTGCATGCATCACGGGCAAACATTAGCGATCGGGTAAAATTTAAAACCTCAACACAGTCCACCCCTCCAGCAAGCAATCGTTTCTCAAAAGCCAAAGGTCTAGACCCTTTGTACGAAGCAAACCATAGAAAAAGGGGCTGGTTTTTACCAGGCTAAGCTACAAACGGCTAATAGTAAGAATAATTTCATATATGGCCTAGTTTCTCTATTTAACCAATTAACAGCTCGTCCGATAAAGGACTGTCACCGAAATTCTGATTTCATTCTGCAATCTCAGCAGCCTGTAATTGAGATCACTGATCAAGTCCTGCTACAGTTCCTTCAGGGTTATTATGGACAAATTCATTGATGCTCTCCCTGCCTGGCTAATCAGTTTAGCTGGGCAACCATGTCTTGGTAAGTTTGAAGTTGTGCCATACTCTTTCAATTTTCAGATTGACTGAGCAGTGTTCTGATAAATGTTCAAATCCCAGGACATTTCTTTATAATCTACAGTAACTCTGCTTTAAACATCGCTTTAACTTTATTTTTGACTGTTCTGACATGCTCCTTGGTCTTCATGAGTCTTTCTGTTCACTAATGTTCTCTAAGAAACCTCTAAGTCCTTCAAAAGAAGAACTGCATTTTCTATTTAGGTTACTTCTGAAGGCAACTGGTTACACTGGATTTTATTTAGAGGTGTTAGAATAACGAGTAACACTAATTCACATTATAGTTTTTACAATTTTTGTAACTAGGAATGTAAACCATTATTCTTCTCATTCTACTTCATAATCCATTACTATTTTGTGATGGGACTGCCAGATAAACTCCAAATAAAAATATATCAAAGTTTGCCAATGCAAGGTGGCAAAATGTGCAGAAGTTCAAGGGGTTATGAATACGTTGATGGTCTGTAACTCCTGGGTGTCATTAAAATAGATGGTCTTATAGTACCAACTGGCTTCATGATACAATCATCACTAGCCCTCATTAACAGCTGCTCAGTTCAAGAGTGTACTCACGCTTCCACGCCTACAACAGCTTTCACTGCCTTCCTGACTCACTCATCAATAAGCTGGGAGTGGGAGTGACCTTTAGTTTGTGTCATCGTCTCTCAATGTGGGAACTCATACTACATGTTCGAATAAATACAGAAAAATAACAACATTTTGAGGACACAATGAGGCCCCAGCAGCGTATCAATCAGCTGTGTACCTCTCGCAGGCATCAAAGACTGGAAGGAAAAATAACATTACACACCCTTTTCAAAAACACACACGCACCCTGCACTTACCCACTTTTGTGCATGTGTACACAGAGACGCACACCATTCTCACTAACTGACTCGCCCACACTGACAACAGTGCACGTGCACACACACATACACACAATTACATAAGCACCCTAGGAGTTTGGCAGAGAGGAGGCAAAAATCAGAGTGGGAGGCCAAGCACCTGGATGAACAGATTATGGTCTAAACCCCACCAGAGACACATAGACGATCTGCTGCAAACTTCAATTTTTCTCCTTAGCATGGGTTCTGGGCCTCTCTTCGCCTGAGGAACACTACAAGCCTCAGTAACCTTGGCTCACAGATGTACCCAAAAATCTGCTCATCTGTAGTTGGGATGACTACAGATGAGAAGTAGTCATGCGTAAGAGTTTTATCGCAGAATATGAGCTGTCCAAAACCATCAAAGTAAATCTCTACATGCATTTATTGCTTTATATTGGACTTTTACACGAATCCATCACAGGAGCAATATAATGCAATCCCTGGAAATAGTCTTGTGGTAAAACATTTAGCATACTGCATTAGATATGACAATTGGAGAACGTTCAAGAACATTTTCTCTTGCCCAGAGGTGTAAATATTGGCTCCTGGTGGTGATTGATGTTTGACATCTTGCTGTCAACAACTTCCTCTAAACTTCCACAATCTCGCTAAAGAAAAGCACTTTGAAAATCGTCACCTATATTGCTCGTCTTGACAGTGTTTCAAATGACATCACTGAAACTGTTGTGCTCAAATATTTAAGATTTGTACAGTATTAAGTACATACAGTTCACTCTTGACTTTTTCTATTCTTGAAGCGATCATGCCATCTGGTGGCCAGTACAGTTAAATTCACATTTTATTTAACACCTTAACTGTCACCCTCAAAATGCTTACATGTTAGCCAAATGGACACCAGTGACAGTGAAATAAATCAATACATGTAAGGATTAAGGCAATAATCTCTCATGTTTCACATTAAAGAGGCCATAATATGTAGACCCAAAACTTCATCACAATGTGTACATTATAACATTCAAGTCTATATATATAACATACAGATTGGAGCAACTTAGACTAACAAGAGCCATACAAAGAAACCTTTCACTTGATTTTTTTATAATCTCCAAAGAACAGATTCAAAGGGATGATTTGCGTAATTCCTTCTTGTGATCTTGTTTTTTGAAAACTGAGTACAGTAAAAATTTAACATTTTGTCACCTCAAAATTTAACTATTTGTACTAAAAATGCTTTTTACTAAGCTATACAACAGTCAATATAATGGTACACAATTGTCCAAAAACCTCATAATACAATGAGACAGTATTTTTAGTACTAAAAACTTACTCCATTGGGATACGAAACTGGACAGTATCAGGAGGTTGCTCCTTTCCCGGCCTCACCAGAGTCAGAAGCCAGTTGGGTCTGAAGATCCTCAGCTGGGGGTTTCCCAACTGGTAGAGAGGGTAGCTGAGACGAGACATGAAACAATGAAATATTTTCAAATGTTAAAAATAAAATTGTGTAAAAAAAAAAAAAAAGAAAAAAATCCTCTTTTATTTTTTATTCTGACGAGAATAAATTATTTACAAATGTTTAATGTTAAACTGTCTAAATTAAACAAAAACTAAGTGTGATAATTTTTTATTGTTTCCTACAATCCAAATAATAGCCAGTGTCTATGGTAATGTTATTCTTCACAGTGTTCAGAAAAATCATTGCTCACGTGAAACTGATTATGCATCATTAACTGTTAATTATGGTTTTGCAAGGTTTGTAAGTTGGGAATTTCTATGAGGGGATTAACAAAGTATTCTTAAATCTGAGTATAAATGCTTAATTAAAAAACATGTAGGTGCTATGACCTTATTTCATGTTCCATGATGTCTGACAGGACAGCACAAACTCTTTATGACAAAACATATTGATTCTTTATATAGTCAAAATATGAAAATAATTTATATGAGGCAAATTCATTTGCATACTTTTCAGGTACCGCAAACATATAAGCTATTGGGTTTTGGAAGTTTTATTAATATTTGCTTTTTAAAACAAATCTTCAGACGTTTTTTTAAAATAAAATAAAAAAAAAAAAATCAGCAGCAGAGCTGAGTGTTTTCGTTCAAAGACAGGAACGCAGCAAAGTCACTAGCAGCTCTGATAAAAACTGTAAAACATTTCCCTGCAGAACTACATTTGGACATTAAAGATGATCCCATCTAAAGCCACGTGATATAATGAGCACTATTTCTTTAACATTTACGGAAAATAATGTCAAATATTACAGCGCTCTTCTCAAAGAATATGCCTACAAGAATTTCTTAAATCTGCACTGTTAGCTGAACCCAATTCGGAACGATGCTTAGCATAACTAAGAGAAAATAAATTCTTCTAAACTACAACTTTAAGCCATTAGAGCTGCGTGCTGACTGTTTTTAGCTTAGCTTGCTAATGCTAACTACTTTCTTGCCGTGCAGAAAGCTGTCAATTTACAGTTAAAAGTAAAAAAAAAAATAAAACACGTTTATAGAGTATTACATAAACTAATCAAAATCAACATGAGGACACATAAGACGAGGGCTAGGACAATGTTAGGTCCCAACCGTAGGTAATTGATATATTGCAAAATTAAAACAAATGGTGACTACGTTACGCAACGAGGTCTCAGATCATTCAGTAGGAATAAACATTTATTACTTACACCATTTTTGTTACTGACATCACTGTAGCAATATAATCAGACAGATAAAATGCTAACAACTCTACTACGTTGTTTTTCAAGGTTGAAAAATGCTACACGTGAATAGATGTGCTTCCGGGGGAGCAGAGCGCTGCAGTGATGGGAATTCCGGCTTTTCTCCGAGATCCGAGTCACATGGCTTCGTTCAAAAAAAGAGCCGTGTCTTTTGGTTCCTAAACTGAGAGAGCCAAAAGTGGCATTTGTGATAAAAGAATCAAGTGAATATGTAGGTATGTAGTAATCTTATTAAGATTAAACTAATTATATGAAAGAAATATATGTTTAAATGTGTAAATAATTCACCTAATACATAACATAAAATGATACTTTAACATTTTTACTTCACTATATGTTTAAATGATGTAAAAAAATTAAAATATATATATTTTTTAAATTACAAATTAATTCAAATATTTAATACTTCCTGTGTTTATAGTTCCATGAAAGAATTTAAACTGATGTTTCTAAATCAGTAACAAATCTTGTTGGGTACACTGAACAGTAAGTAAACTTGAGACTAATCAGCAATATTAGCGCTACTGACTGTCCATATCTAGAGAACAAAACTGTCCTAATTCTATAAATTAAAAAAAATCATAAATGCTTAGACTACTGAATACATACTTAACCTGATTTCAGTATATTGCTAGTGAAGTACGTCATTAAATATTTTCTTTGTTTCAAAAATACATATTTCACTGTGCAATTAATTACACTGCCCCATGCTGCAGCACATTATGAATTTATATCATCAAAGTAAATGCGTACTATTTTCTTTAGACTGGAGCTGCAATTGTTTATGTAACAAATGAGTTGGCATAACAAAATGGCTCTTTCAAGAGTTACACAGACAAATTGCACTTTTGGAAAAGTTAAAAGTACTGCTGATAAGAAGATGTAACTCAGAGAAGTGTTTTTAATAATATTAAAAGACACCAAAGTAAAATTTGAAGACAACTAGGACATTAGTGAATTATTGTTCAAATCTAAAACAGAAGGAATGTTCTTGATTTCTTTCCCAATTTGAGTTCTACACCTTCTAGGGTTTTATGTTAAATAAAAAAAAACAAAGAGTTAGTCTTCATTCTTTAATTTTCAGTAGAATGAGCATGTGCAAAACTCATGACATGTTATTGTTGTAAATAAAAAAAGTATTTGGAAGTGTTAGGTGTACGTAGAGGAATGAATACCCTATCCCTTTTTGTCCAGATTGTTGGTGTGTTCTTTTTCTCAATGCTACAGCAGCAGAGGGAGAACTTGTCCTATCTCTGCTCCAGCCTCTCCCAGCTGATGCTGTAGAGGAATGATTTAAACCCTCATGCCTGGAACTCGAGTCTCGGGCTCAAACGGTACAGACCTACATGGAAATGGGCCACAGTGACAGTCAACACTGTGCTTTGGAGGGAAGCTTCCGTCACTTAAGATGGAGTGGTGTGAGTGTATGTGGGTAAATGAGGGTGCTGGAGTGAAGTCAGGTTTTTATTATTAGCTGGGTGTAATATTTAACTGAAATCACAGGTATTCTGTCCCATTATGAGAATATGATCAATGCAGTTTGTTTAAAAAAAAAAAAGCTTTAATTCTTTTAGAAAGAGTTTTCCACAGCTTCATGTTTACTCGTGTTGTAATATTTGTAAAAGTATGATTTTATTGTGTGAACTCCAGATGAATACGATAGTTCCTATTGTGGAAGAGACCAATGGGGATCTTAAACAAACAAATAAACTAATTATGTAATCTAACTTTCTAAATTTTTGGGTACAAAGAGATTGAGAACTTTATTCGGAAGATTTTTGTGGTTTCTTCAAAAACTGGTTGATAGCTTGCTGTGGAGTAACTTAACTGATCCCATTCCTTCTTGTATGTTAACATAAATTAGTTTTGCAGTAATTAGACTCTGATAAATGTCTTGGCTTTGTGTGTGCTTGGTATTTTTACTGACACATGCTTCATTTGCAACACATACTCTTAACTCTGAAATATGCACACAGCCTCTGACATAATCAAATTAACCCTGAGCAGCAGTAACAAAAGGACTTGTTTTCTCTTAATTGAGAGCATTGCAATAATCTTTTTTTTTTTTTTTTAAAACTTCAACTACATTTAACTCACACAACAGTTTGCTGTGCATGTGTGCAAAAAAAAAAAAAAGAGATAGAAGCAGAAAGGGAAAATATTGAAGGTTCAGGTCTGGGGCAGAGGAAAAGTGTTTCAGTGACAGCCCAGAGAGGGAAAAAGTTCTGGTAAAGAAGTGAGTGCACTAGCTGCAGAGGTGAACAGGGGGAACAGTGGGATTGTCCCGCCAACATCCAGCATGAAGGCAGCATGGAAACTTTCCCCCTCTAACGCTCAGGCAGTCAGAGGAGATGTTGTCGGTATTGAATATCCAAGAGAGGGAAAAAAATGGTAGCAGTAAATTGAAGATCCAGACATGAAGACGGAAAAGTTCGTCAGCCGAAGCAAATAGTTTTGCATGGCACAAGTTGTGCTGTGACTAGACTAAAGCATTTTGAAATGATACTGTGAATTAAAAGTAAGTAAAAAAAAAGATTGGTTATTCTTTATCAAAACTTATGTTCTGTTTATAATAAAGTATATTGTAGCTAATAACTAAAAATCAGAACAAAGCCAAGACTATACACTTTTTTATGTGGAACATTTATTTTTCTTGTGGCTGGAACCTCATAATTGTTATGGCCTGGGTTGTTTTGAGTTGTTTTTGAGGTTTCATTATTCTGTGTTCTTCAGTCTCTTTCTTTGATTAGATCTACACAACCTACCTCATGACAATAATATTTGTGGTGTGCTATTTTCATGTATTGTAATTCAAAGTGGTCTGTGAGAAAAGAGTCACATAAAAATTACTTTGAAAACAAGAAACATAATAAACACTAGCTGAGTGTCCTTTGCTCAAAAATAATGAGCCATATTCATTTCTTCTGCATCAGTGGTGAGGAAACCCATCCAATAATCGATATCGGAGACAGACTCAGCGACTGTAATTTGCTATGGTCATGTGGTGACTCAATAATGAAGTTGCGTGTCGGCTACATAACAGACATCATCTCTTAGCATGATGTTGTAATACAAATATTAAGCTTACACTGTATACAAAACAAACTTAGAAAACATTTTTGTGGTTGAATTAAAGAAGGAGCAGAATGTCTATACACAAAGGTTCATATTTAAAATCATAATTTACCATTTAAAATACTGTTAGTAATTGTGATTAAAGTTCAGCAGTTCCCTACCAATACATTTTTTAAATACTGAGCAGAGAATTTAACCTGTTAATAAAAATCATACCTTTTTAAAAAGTATATTCAAATTCACATTCAAATATACTTTAATTATATAATGTATAACTTTAATTACATGCAGAGTTGTATTTTATGTCAATATAAAACAATCACTTTGAAACTATAAAAAATACATCATTTCCATAAATCAAATCATATTGGGTAAAGGTCAATATGCTAGTTTTACCATACACGAGTTTATTTATCAAAACTACTTTGCTAAAGCTTAGCACTTTTTAACTGTATTTTTAAACCCAGAATAGGGTGTAAATTAAAAATATTCAGATTCCTTAAGATACTTTTTTTTTGTAGCTGTTTAGCAATAATATAGGCCTCTTGTTTTTTTCGCCGTCTTTAAATTAACAGAGCATTTCAGGATTGTTCCTGCAATCATAGTTGAAGATTACCATTACTGTTGCCATTAAATTAATTCCAAGAATTTCATTTCAGCATTATAGTAGCTTGCAGCTTGCTGTAATCTAAATAAGTGGGTCAATCCACTTTGACCTACAAAACATTAACCATTAGTCTGTTCACACCGCTCTTAATTAAACTCTTGCCTCCTTGCCATCATCAAATGGGCGGTTAGCAGTAGTGGCCAGCTAAAGTCAGATTCTTCTCTTTTTTTCATGCTCTGTGTTCATATAGTCAAAGCGAGGGTCTGCATGCCACGCAGCAATACTCCAACTAATAATAGCTGCAGGGTCATGGGCAATCTGGATGGCATTTAAATTTAGACCATTCCCCGCGGATGTTCCGTTGAAGTCATAAGCTCGACCTCTGACCCAGGAGCATGGCTGCCACAGGACCTTTGGTGAACTTGAGGTTTAGAAGTACAAATGCAACAGGAGCGGTCACAGACTTACAAAGATTTAGTCATATGTAGGCACTGTGCATGTGCAAGATTTGATCTGCTGAAATCCAACAGGCTGTTTGAGGCGAAAAGCAGTTTAGATAAGACACAAAGGGTACTGAACACTAACTACACTCATTCTCTGTGATCCAGTCATCATCATATGACAAAGGAGGCCACTGACTGTGGTGCTTTTCTGTCTCTGTCTCTCGTGATGAAAGAACTTAGTGAAAATAAAATCACTTTTGTTTCTTGTTAAAAGCAAAAAAATCTTTCTTTTCTCTACATTATCAACGCACGACACAAATTTGAATTCTTTTTAAAAATCACCAACAGCCTGAGGATTGTTTTTAGATAGATAGTGAAGAAGTGCTTGCATGGATTCCCACAGCCTTATCCAGTGTCTCCGTTGCTGCCAGAGTTATGTGATGGATCGGGGGGTTGAAATGCATAAACAGGGACGGGGCAACTGACCTGCAAGGTATGTCAGGCGACACTCTTAAGATATCTGGTGGACAGTACCACTGAAGACCTCAATCTGAAATTATGGCAACATTGTTAATGTTATGGCTTCTTCTGTCTTACTCTTTTTCTTCGCACCAGATGACATGCTAGTAGTCATTAAAATAGTACATGAAGAACAATCTTGAAAGAAACATAATGACACTGACATGGAATGAAATAGTTCAGGTTTCATCAAGTTAGAGTTAAGTATATGGATATGCATAATTGCTGTGCATTATTACATGAACTTTGACTCATCATGATGAAATAGTTTTGTTTCCTTCAGCTTATAATTTCAGAAACAATAAAAACGGACTCTAAATGCCACTTTTGAAGAATCAAATCGCTCGCTACCTTTGAGAACTCTTAAACATCATTCTTTCATTCAGTTTCCATTTCAGTTCAGTCTATTTATATAGTGCCAATTCACAGGCACTTTACATAACAAAAAATGTATGTACAGAAATATAAAATCAATTCAACCCAGTCCCACCTGAAAGACAGTTTTAGATGCAAATAATACATTTCATTTAGTTATGTACATTCCAGTTTGCTACTTTTTATACTCCAATGCAGTTAAGTTGAGTTTCTTCTAACAGATGGTAAAAATGCTTTTGTTTAAAGAAACCAAAACACTTGCATCACATCATTGAATTTACAGTAACTCTTCTCTGAACGGAGTATGTGACGATGGTTGACAGTTTGTAATGTGTCATAAATTTTACAGCAGACTGTCATATTGGGCATGCATGTTGTGACAATGGAAAGGGAAGTCATCAGCTGTGAGTAACTGGGGGTTTGAGAACACAAAGGAGACACAAAAGAATGCAGAACTGGTTTTAGAAGATATATTGTCTTCAGATATATTCTGGATAACATGAACCTAAAAGGACAATAAACTTCTTACATACTAATGAACATGCCAACATCAGTTTTCAGGAAATGTTCAAATTGATTTTGTCACTGTAGTGTAACATAATGTTCTTCTTCTTTCTTCTGCATCAGTAAGATTTATTTAAAAAAATTACAACATAAAACAACCCTGATTACTCATGTTAAGCAACATGTGTCACTCAGATTTAAAAAGATATCACATTTTGAATGGAAGACAAAAATATCACATTTAGAATATCAGTCAATCTATCTATCTATCTATCTATCTATCTATCTATCTATCTATCTATCTATCTATCTATCTATCTATCTATCTATCTATCTATCTATCTATCTATCTAAATTATGTAAACGCATCAAAATACAGAATATCAGTGAAAATGCATTTATATCAGTAAATAAGTTAAAAACCGAATCTCATATTATTATTGTTGTTATAATACAAGAAGAGCATTTTATGGTTATGGGCTCTCTAATAAAAGTCCAAAATTTAGCTTTGGATAAAAATAAAATATATAAGAAAAATATATACAGAAATGACTTAGCGCTTGAATTATCGCTTTTACAATCATGGGAGAGACTGCCGAATTAACACGTGTCCAACAAAGAGTCAGTGACATGATCCACACAGAAGGTAAGCCACTGCAAAAAAAATCGGACTGTTCGCAGAGTGATGTATGCAAAACACTAGATTGAAGGAAAGTTAAGTTGAAGAAAAAAATAGTGCTGTAGAAAAGCAGACCCTGGACAAGAAAAGCACAAGCAGCAGGGATGACACAGCCTTGTGAAGCAAATCCCAGTGAAGTGTTTGGGGTAGATTCATAAGGTAAAACTGGTGTCAGAGCTTCGAGAGCCACAGCATACATGAACATTACATGCAACTCTCACATTCATTGTGTTAAGACCCTCCTGAACCAGAGACAACATCAACCACCTCTTAGTTTCCTTAATGCCTCAGTGATGCCACACTGAGCACATTCATCTCACACTGGACTGATGCTATAATTCATACAAAAACTGTGAACAACCAGCTTCTTCAGAAATGGATTTTAGTGACCAACCCTCCTTGTGGAGACTCTGACTGTCACAAAACATCTGTCAAAAACTCTGTTGAGCTTTCAGATAATTCATAAATCACAAATCATGCATGTAATATCCCAAACACATGAGATTGTAAACATTGAAAAGGCAAAGGAGAAATCACTCATTTCAATACATTACATATAAAAGTATCAGATAACTAATAAAAGATTACACATATGTCAAAGGTGAGTGACACCTTTTTTGTTTTGCTCTGTGTATAACTTATAAGAACCATTCTTGACTGAAGTACAAGGATCTGCTTCATCCTGGTGAACCAATGTGACTGGTCCGGATGCACTGAGACATTGTACATTAAACATGTTGCCCTCAGTGGTAATCTCTGTTTTCACCTTAAATCATCCAGCAAGCAGTCATTTAAGTCCTGACTTGAAGTTGTGAATCTCCTCCACTCTTTTGAATGGGTTTTGCCTCGTATTCTTCTTCTGTACCCTGTTGCGTGTGCACATTTTTCAACCTTATGCTTTTCTTCCACATATCATTGTAATAATATGCTAGCATACAGCAATGTCAATACATTGCCAATGGTCACTACCTCTACAGTGACCATTGGCATCTTACCCCCCTTGTGGAGGGTCTCATGGACAGCAACATACTTCGCCATGATTGTGTGTACCCAACGCATTATCACTCCCGACTCGTCATATATTGACGAGTTGGGACGATTTCTGACCATGCGTCACATATTGACGCGAAGGGTACTCCCTTCGCGTCAAAAGTTGACGACTTGGGCAGGGTCCTCAACATGTGACGAGGACGGACCGTCCCATGCGCCATAATTTGGTCATAATTTGATATTTTCATCATAAGAATACAATTTCTAGTCATCAAAGTTGATATCAAAACTGTGTAATATTCCTCTATTACACGGGAATGGACCTGTGTAATATATGTAATTGACTTTTTTCTTAAAATAAATGAACTTTTTGTTCATACTCTAAGTTATTAAGATGTACTTATGGATGCTTACCATCACAAGATGCTATTTTTAACAAAGTAATTTACATGTTTCCCAGCAATGTCACGTAAAAATCAGACCCCTCACTCTCAATATGACATCTCACAACTGTTTTTACGCACGGAGAGCGCAAGGAGAAGTTGCGCACGCACCTGAACTGGGAGGGGAGAGGGGTTCCTTCTCTCCGGGCTGCCCGCTCCTTTCTCACCCGAAGTGGGCAACTCCACGACTCTGCCAACCCCTTTTTGATCCCCCACTTCCCCCTCCGCCGTTCCCCCGAAAAACCCGGTGTTACGTCAGAAAGTGCACGACAGGCAGACTCGGAGGAGCTAAACGTAGATGTTGCTGCCAAACCCGGCTCGGGGCTGCTCCCGAGCTCACTGCAGCCAATGCAATATAAAAACACAAGCTTTTTAAAGCAGCGACAGTATGCGGTAAGTCAATTGTTAATTCATGCTTGTTCGTCTCCTCGCTGGGATTTATTTTTCTCACAGCTTTCTTCACGTGACAGGTCACTGTTGCTGGCACAATTACGCGCAAAACAGAGCAGGAGAGTAAACGGTGTACAGATAAGGAGTAGACTGGTTTACTGGTTTGAACAAAAAGAGTATGATATGATGATGCAACAGACATTTTTGACACACGGATGTTTTTACATTTTTGAAGTTTGATTCTTTGTTGATCTGAAAAACAAACATGCCCCACGCTCGAAATAGGAACCCCAGTCCCATCCCGGAGGTAACATGGGACACGGGACTGAAGGAGATGAACGAGACGTGGAAAGGGGCAATAGCCTGTCTGGGGGTGGCTGTCTTCTTTGTAATGACCATCGGGATTATTTACTGGCAAGTGGTGGACCAGCCCAACAAGAACTGGATCCTCAGGGGAACTTTCAGCGGACTGATCTGGGAGAGAAGAACCCATTCGCTGGTCATACAGACTCTGATGGAGGACAGGACCTACGTGGAGATAGACGTCGGGAACGTGGGGAACCCCGACATCGAGGTTCCCTTTGTGAGGAACCTGTGTTGGCTTAATAAAACAGAGTTCTGCTACACCTGGGACTCGGTGGCCGAGGTGAAGATCTCGCTGGAGGCGAGCGAGGATGCAGAGACGGAGTGCTACAGCATGGCCTGGACGCCGGTGAACTGTCATGTGGAGCTGAAGGTAGGTGTTCGGTCAAGATTCAGTCAGTCCACAGAGGAAAATCTCGCTCCGCACAGCATAGATCTAATAAAACGTTTCCAGCTTCATTTTGCGCGCATTGAATTTGTTTTATCAGCTTCTGATTCATGTGCGAATGCAGTTAATTTTGTCCAATAAAATAATTGTGAGAAATTTGTCATTCAGACGTTTGCAACATAGATAAAATAACAATTACAGATCATGTGGTTAAATAATTTGACTGTGTCGGATATTAAACATTACCGTAAAAAGTACATTCAACTTTTTTTGATTAAGCACAGTGTGCAATGTTCAATATCAATAATCCTACCTGAAAACTATTATTAGAATGTAGCTGAAGATGTAGTTGCAGGAAACCTGTATTTTTGTTCGACTTGATGGATTACCATCCCAGAGAGAGTCAGACTGATATGTTTATTATCAGGATTTAATTAGGATTTAATTTAATGAATAAAAATCATACTAGAAGAGTTGATTTGTTGATGAGAAGCTAAAGAAAGAATTTAAAAATACACTTCTGTGGTGTGTGTTTGTCACTAAAAGATACCACAGGGTAATGAAGTAAGAATTTTCAATAAATATAAAGCTTTACAAGGGAGAAATTATGATGCTGACATCACAGAGACACAACAGTTGAGCTAATTGGTTTGCATTAGTAAATTTTATGTCAGGCATGTAACTTTTGGCAAATTTTGACTCGGATTCTGAGGCATTTGAGCTTCGTCTTAGTTATAAAAGTTTCTGCTATGCTTAAGTCAAAGTGTTGGAAGTGATAGTGGGGCTTGAAGACCTTATTAGGACTTGGGAAACCATCTTAATGTAACACATTGAACATACTATATGTTGTCTTTATACAGTTTTGCTTAAAATAATTCCATGCAATACTCTAAAATGTTTTTGTGTGGTTCTCTCAAAAGAAGACAGTGACAAATATAAATGCAAATATAAAAAAAGACACAAGAAAATACGAATGGCTCTACTCAAAAGAAGCACGATCAATATATGCCTATTGTGATGTCATTACATGTGCATATGAAAGTTTGTTTTTGTATGGTATAAAATTTGTTGCTGCTAAAAGAAAATGATTTTACACCTATTAGCTTTAAGTTTGTTTTTAACTTTAACTTGTTTGCTCCAGACAAACCTTTTAGCAAGTTGAACTTCGGTAAATGCCAATGTGTGCTCTTGCGTTATTACATTATTTTAAAATGAAGCAAGTCAAATCAGCATAATTGGCATTTGCAAAAATCACAATGCAGTCAGCTCAGTTTCTTTTTTCATATATAACAGCCTAAACTGCAATCAGTTGAATTGCACCTTTTAAGAACTTTACATCCAATAGTCTACTCACTGTAATCCACCCATCCCTCTCTCCAGCTTAAATTTCAGAAGCATTTATGATGTTTAGGGAGGTTAATCTGTTCCCACTGGAACATTCCTCACCATATAACTTGTGGCGTGACTGTTCCCAGCAAATCCTTTTGTGCCCAGGTCGCCTTTGTTGTCCTAATTTTTCAAACCCTTCCGTCTGCAGAGCCTATCAGGTGACCGTTTGGCAACGGAGGCCAGATTTGCTGACATGTTTGTACATTTTACATGGAGGCTTCCCTTTAGAAAACCTTTGGTCATTCAATCCCTGCTGCGTGCTGTACTTTCTTAGATGGCTTCATGTTCCTGCATCACACAGCACTTTGGGTTCTTCAGTTCTGCAGTCAGGTTTCTTCATTTTAATGAACACAAAGCATGCATCTAAAAAGACTAAAGGTGATATAGGTTATTTTTAAGATGCATTTCTAACTATCTTTGAGGCCTAATTTAAATACACTACAGCCCTAATGTGACCCACATTTGTGTTTCAGCATAAATATTCTAATCATCTATTCTACCTTTAAGTGTGGTAGTAATAGATGCATTGTATCTTTTTTATTGCTTTCTGTTGTTTTTCCAAGTCTTCCTTTGTTACCCAAAGTGGTGGTTCTTGAATTAATTGTTTTTACAAGTAGAATTAAGCATTTATAAATATCAAACCAAGTTTTAAAGAACTATTTTTTGGGAAATGATCACATTAAGCTCTAGCTCAGTTAGTAGTTTAGATTAAGAAGTAGATATGATCAGCTGCAGTGCTTTTAATTTAGCGCTGAAAAGGAATCTACACCCTTTACTGTTGTGACAGAAAGGTTTTTTTAGAGTCACTAACGGACTGACACCCTTTGCAGAAAGTCAGAGCCTCCTTATCAAGAAAAGCATTGCTGATCCGTTCTACATTTTAACTTATTGTTATGCATCTTTAACTGTATTTGTGTAACTTTTGCTTGCAAGTTGTGGTTCATTGCTTGACTGTATGTTTGTATCCTGTCAGGACTGCTTCTCCATGGCCAATGTCTCCTGGTACGGCGGTGCGAATGTCCAGGGTCAGACTTGGCCCATTAATGATCAGAACATCACAATGCAGCCCTACATCGTCAGCAATCTTAAGGACAGTCCCTCTGGATATGGCTCTCCACTGGAACGCTACTTCCTGGGTTCATCGGGTAAGGTGCCATTGTTAGACACGCACACACAAAATAAACACACAAACAGAGATATATTTCTAATGTGTAACATGACACAGAGCCAGCTGTTTCTGCACACTTCTATCAAGGATTGTGGAAATCTGACTCAGCACTAGCAGATTTGCAATCGCAGAGTGTGAGGGAAGCCCAGCGGAGACTGTTGTGTTGTTGTGTTTTAGTGCATCTGAAACTCCTCACGTGTTTGTGTTTAAATAATAATAATAACAAAGAAACAGCTCTCAAGGCAGCACTTAAAAATCACAATGCTGATTTGGTATGATGTCTGACCCACAAATAGAGGGTAACATAATCCTGTCTGTGGCAGCCCGCTATATTAATTTTAGGATTAAACCACAAAGGGAAACAAACCACCTTTGGCATCTTAAATTAACTCTTTGGGATCCAGGCGTAATTGCCTTTTGTCTCTATTAAAAGGACAGTTTTGGATGAGAGCCCTCCCGACTTGTTTAACTCCCTGGGTTATTTTTAGGAGGTGTTAGATTTTATCCAGGGGGCAAAGCGGGAACCCAATAACCGCCAGCGGATGTAAATGGTTAATGTGACTGATGGGGAATGTGTACATGTGCTTGTGTGGTAAAGTACAGCACTAACCTTGGCAACTTAATACTCTGAAGTTGTCTTAATCCGGTGTTTGGCCTCTGAGCAGCTTCTCCAACAAATTAAATTTCGTTCCTCAAAGATTTAAAACCGAATAACTATATTTCATTATGCAACGCAGTGATAATTGAGGTGGTGTCATGCCATGATTTCTCAAAGGTGTTTTACAAACCGACTGTTAGTAGATCGGATCTCAAAAAAACCTAACTATTAACTATTTAAACTCCATGAACCTGAGCTTTTTGAAAAAGTGCTAAGAGAAAATGAGTTTTGAAAGATAACTCTTAGACGTCCCTGTTGCAGTTTGCTGCAAGTCATGGAGGGGACACAGCAAACATCCAGAAGCAGGTGCTCTGGCCAAATGAATTTGTTCCCATGTAAAACATAACATTTGGTGCTGGCAGCAGCATCATGCCACCTTCAGAAGGTAGGAAAGAGTTGATGAAGTGATGGATGGAGCTACTGCATGTTCTGAACAATCGTAGCGGAAAATCTGTTGAAAATGAAGACATGTAAAGTAGACTCTGAGGGCTGAAAACAAAGGCAAGCTATAATTTTCAGGTTATTATTTGCTAAAATAGAATCTGCACAATTTTCCTTCTATACCACAATCACTACTGTTCATATAGCATAAATCCACACACACCCCAGCAGCTAAATCCACACATTTCAGTGTGTTACATAACCAATGCAGCCTTAACAAGAAAGTCACATGACCTAAATCCCTTCTTCTAACCTTGTAAGACATGAGCGCACTTATTAGAACCTTGTCATGTTTTGGTTCTTTGTTTATCTGTGGAATTTAAAATATCTCAAATATGGCTGATTAGTGTGTGACAGATATGTTGTGTACTGTATATAGACTTAAAACAGGACAAGCTGTTATTCAAATAAAGACACATACTGTATGCTTGTTTGGGCATTATAGATTAACTAACTGATATCTTAAAAGTACAAGGATGTTTTCATTCCTAAGGTTTGCCTACAAAATGAATATTTCTCAGTTAGTTCTGGATTTAATCTAAGATTTTTATTTTTTTACCTAACTTTTGAATTATTGTTATGCTTTATTGCACAAGTTACAAGATCATGTATTTGAAAACATGAGTTGTCACCTCAAAATTAAAGTTCAAAGATGGCAAAATGTTCACAAGAGTGATGACTTTAAGAATATTAATGGAAAGTTTATTGGACGTAAAAATTGTGGTACCAAAAGATGCATGCGCAAGAGGAATAACTCCAGCCTTAAAAGATTTGTGATGCAAAACCCTGTAAAGAGTCTGGAGAAAATTCACATCGCATGTATTGCAGCTAGAAGTTACTTCATTTGAAATAAAATCTCTCTCCATAATTCTGCTGAATATGAGTTTTAATTTCTGAACCACAGCAATTTAATTCAAATAGAAAATATGTGTTGTATTCCAAATGGAAATTAAGTAACTAATAATAAAAAAAAACAATAGGCTCCTTTTGATCACTACATTTGATTTTAACTTTTGCAAATAAATAATAAATTCCCATTCAAACTACACACCAACATCCTAACAGAAGTTTTCTTTTTTTAAGTCTCACAATCCTTCACTTTGTACAACGCTCTTTAGACTCTTAAGAACTTGGAGAAGAACTGAACAAGAGCTTCAATGAAAAGTCAAATAACAAACCAAGCAGCAACATGTATTTGTATTGATTTACTCTGTTCCATTTCAGATCAGGTTTTTAGCACACACAAGCTTGTTTTCATATAGCTATTTATGTAAACTAGAATTTTCATACGTCTGTAAACCTGCACACAGTGGGACAACTGTGTACATCATGAGTTCTATGTTGACACAATATGGTCCCCAATGCTCTAGTGCATAACCCTCATAGACTTTTAGTTTTTTGTTGCAGCAGGGTTAGCAAATAATTGATTAGCTCAACAAAAACAAAAAATAAATTGCGTGATAATTTAATAAAATGTAACAATAGCAGCACCCAATACTCCATGCACCCTAAATTGTTTTTTAGGAACAATTTAACATTGTTCCTAAAAAATGTTAAATTATGACGATTGAACACTAGCCTGGACTCTGTGGAAGAATGTTAACAAAATTGATTCATGTTGCTATTTGTCCTGGTTCTTCTCTTTCCTTTTTCTTTTTCTCTATCCTCACAGATTAATGATATGAACTTTGTGTTTAGTAGGTTTAAAGAATACAGCTCTCAAACCATAAAAAACTATGAACTTTTAATTTTAAATGGACTTTTAATTTTAAATTGTTGGATAACAGTTACTGTCTGGTTGCTGCAACTGGTCAGACTTATCAGACATATCAGAACAGTACTGTAGTTTTATACTGAGTGAAGACATTTAAACTCAAGTGTATCACTGCCAAGTTCTATAAATGTACCTCTTTTATGATTCATCATTTAAACAAATTATTACTGCCTGAACAACAAAATAACTCAAAACAAGTTCCTTCTTTGTTCTTGTTATAATCTGCTGTAGTTGCAAGACAGCAGTGACCAAATATTTAAAAGCCTCCTCTTCATACACCTGCATAACTTATCTACTGTCTTTGAACCGCTTTGGAAACCCCTTTTTTTATATCCCTATGACATCGTTATTCTTATGTCGCTTCTGTTTTCTGCACCAAGAACTTTCTTTTCTGCCTCCCCATATTTAGCTCCATATCATCAGATGACAACAAGATTCAATTGAGAACAGGCTCACCACAGCGTGATCTCGAAAGGGCACGCACTGGATCACCTTTAGTGTGTGTGTGGAACAAAGGGACAGGAGGAGAGATCAAGGAACGGAGGGGGTCCCTAATCAGTGCCGTGACTCTGTTACTGATCAACAGCAGTTGCATATAGTGCATAGCTGATTTTTGCACTATTGCCTCCAAGTCATACTGTGTCTGCTATACGTTTTACCATCACCCTATCAACAAACAAGCTTCAAAAATGCTTTGGTTTCTTCAGAGATCCCAGCAGCATGGTTCGATACCTGATACTGATAACATACAGGTTTAACATTTTAAAATAATTGCATTATTTAATGGTATAATCAATGGGCCCCACCACAGTATTGAGAAGTTCCAACTGAGTTACTAAGTTGTTAATTAATGAAATCAAAAGAATGTTGTTGCTGTTTTTTTTTCCTTCTTTGTTTTGGTTTCATCTGAGACTCGCTGTCTGAACGTTTCCCTTTAACAGATTCAAGAAATACTCCGAAAATAACCAAATGTAAAACAGCGACCACAGCTCCACAACATTCTGCTGAGTGATATAACTATTTAATGTCATTAAGAAATTCCATCTCGGCTTCAGGCTGAAGCTTCTTTCTTTCCATTTCTGCTTTAGGGGAACAAATATACTGCAGCTTTGATATAATATTAGGACAGCTGCTTGAACTCCTTGACCATTACACACGGGGTCCGGGCATGTGACCTGTCTTCACTTACTTTAGTTAGTCAGTGGAGCACATTATAAATGTGGTAGGCTCTGAGTGACATGTGCAACCTAATAGGACCTCTGGGAGTCAAAGAAACTGAAGATTTTGTTGCTGACACACAAATATCGGACGGCTGTTGGCACAGATGTATTGAGCAGAACCAAGAGGGCAGAAGTGTTTGCAGAGAAGCAGAAAGATTAGATAGAGGATATATGGAAGTACAGGAGTGGCTGACATTTGAGAATGCTGGCAGCTAGGGGAACGTCTCACAGCTCCACCTGTCTTTATCCATACAAACATAACTGAGCTGTGAGGAGCAGATCAGTCAATATTACAACATTTTGCTCAAGTTGAGGTGGGATTTTACTCTGTTTCAAATGCAAAAAGCTTACCAAACCGGAATGTAAACTAACAATAACGTTTCTGAGGAACACCTAAAAACGTTGTTTTCCCTGCCGGGACATGCATCTATTTTGAAAAGTTGTATATCTAATTTAATGCAACACATGTTAGCAAATAATTAACATACAGCAAAGGCCAAAATAATGCATGTAGTTTCAAAGTTATTTAGTTTTACCAACCATTGAGAATCAGTCAAGGGAGAGAAAGATTAGGGTGATGATAATGAGGTCTCCTAACTTCAAAGACTTTCCAAGAATATACTTAGCTTTAAAGTGTTAAATTGTTTGGCACCCATTTATTTAACGGAACTGCTCCAGCCATATATCCTCAAAAGGAAACTGAGATCATCCAGACAGATAATCATTAGTAGGAGAACAGGAAGAAGGGCAGAGAGTGAAGGCCCGGAATTGAACCCGGAACCTTCTTGCTACAAAACAACAGTGCTAACATCTGTGCCACTGTTGAGCCACCTTTAGTACAATGCTTCTATAAAAAGATGGTGATGGCCACACATTTGTTGTCCACACTGAGGCTGTCCATGTTTATTGTGATCAAACAGCAGTTTATTTTTCCAAACAAATTTTTGTCTTTCATGTAATGGTAGAAGTTGGAGTGGCCTTCTTTCAGGTAGCTGACAGGCAGTGTGCAGGAATATTGGGGAGTGTTGTTACTCCATGGTAAATAAATAAATAAATACTATGAATGTTATCCAACTCTAACTTTATAATAATTAATCTGTTTTGTTCATTCCCATTATGACCAGCTGCATATTAAAAAGATTTTGCTCGCCTTCCATAGACGCTCTAAGCTATCAGCCTATGGACATAAAATAACCGAAGTTATCCTGGGACGTGTCATATTGTTTGGGTTGTATGTTGTGAGCTTGCTTTTCAGAATCAGAACCAATCAGGTTAATACCCACAGTCACTAATGTGTACTTGTAATAGGGTTTCACATGATTAGGAAAACCTCTAATATCAAATAACATTACTGAAAGTTTCAATTTTGAAATGACTTACAAAAGACAAACACAAACGTGAATCCAGCTGCCAGGAAAATATAATTACCTGCCTACGTTTTTACATCTTTACCTTCCAAAATATGTTTGCTGCCTTTAACAAGTGTCACAGAATATATTACTCAAGTCATGGCAACAACAACAACAACAACAACAACAACAACAACAACAACAACAACATAGAAACAGTCAATTTAAGATTTTATTTATTTTTGTGGTGGTCAGGTCAATCTGCTCCAGGGCAGCTGTTGCTACAATCCAGTTGCTTGCCACCATCAGCATGTGAATGGTGGAATGAATGTAGAGTGAAGTGCTTTGGGATCCTCTGGATTTGATAAAGAGTCACACAATTACAGGCAATTTACCCTTTGTGATTGAGTTTTGTGCAGTTTGTGGCACAACACCGAAATCTGCTTGTAAAATCTAACAGCGCTGTATGTGGAGTCAAACTAACACCTCAGCACAACACCTTGACACGACATCTTACCCCACCATAAATCATGGTGGTGGAGGCATTACGCTGTTTGTCAGTGACAGGGAAGTTGGTCAGGACTCATTGGAGGAACGGTGAAGATAAATTCAAGGTAGTCCAGAAAGAAACTCTGTTAGACGTTACAAAGTACCTGAAGCTTGGGCGATGGTTCACCATATAGCCGGACGACTGTAAACAGAGGCACAAGAGAATTGTTTGGATCCAAGCATTTTTATCTGTTTTAATGCCTCTGTCCAAGTCCAGATCTAAATCCAACTGAAAAATCTGTATCCTATTTCTTCCACCTTAAAATTTTATGAATTGATCTATCCCATAAAATCACAGTAAAAAAACCATCAAAGTTTGTGGTTGTAACATTAAAAAATGTGGAAAAGTTGTGCTGAGTCAGTACTTTTTTTCTGTTGTCTGCATTTCTCTAGACACAGAGGAAAAATTAGATCGAAATTTAGCTTGTCTCGTTTTTTAAACTACAACTCTTAGAAATATTATTTCTTTTCCATGTTTCTTTGTTTCCTTCTATGACTCAGTTTTTCCATGTGGGATGATAGTTGATTGCTGCTCCTTTACGGTTTGTGTGTTCAAGTAGGCAGCAGCCAAGTATGACTGAGTCAGAGATAAGAGCTGTAAAACCGTCATGCATGTGATTTTGACTCTTTTGCATTGACTCGATTGCAATCAAACTGAGCTTTTTGATGATATGCAAAGCTGATAAAACCTTGAAAGTATTTTCTTAAAGTTTTATTGAAAGCACAAACACAAGATGTAATAAAACCACTAAAACAGAAGGTAAAAGATTATCTGTTGACAATTCACCAGATAAGCTACTTTCAATATATAGCTCAACTTTGTTTAATTACAACCACAGACTTTAATGGACTTTAGTGCAATTTCATGTGTTTGAACCAGCAGAAATTAAGGTGTGGTTTGTGTTCCTTTATCACATAAAATCACACTAAAATATCTGTGTTTTTTATTTTCAATTCGTTTGAATTCAGTTTATTTAGCACAAATTCATAACACTTGTAATCTCAAGGCACTTCATAAAAAAAGATTGCATTATGTCACTGACTTGCAGCAGTCCCTCCTCCTGGACGAGCACAAAGCGACCGTGGTCAGCTGCTTGTTTTTGTGTCGCTGATGGTTCCTTCCCCTCATACTGAGCATGCATGTAACGACGGAGGAAATGAAAACTCAGTGCTCAGTGTGAACGGCCATCTGCCACAATGACCGACTGGGGATTTGAGAAGACAGAGCATTACACACTCAAAAAAAGAAACAGATGCACTGATCTAGGAGTACAAAGAAAAGTTAATGGCAGTAATAGCTCCTTTAATGGCTTCATCGCAGAGAAAAACATAGTGAACCTGATAAGCTTTGAGCTGGTTTCAGATTGTAAGACCACAGACTGTTAGTTGCAATAAAGGCTCAACCAATGTCAGTGTCTAGGAGAGAGACACTAAAAGACCGGGTCCAGACTCTCATCTATAGAATGACAATGTTAAGTTGTTAGCAGCAGTAGCTCAGCTAATTCCCCCTGTTATGAAAGGAGCCACAAAGTGCCAGAAATGTAACATCTCAAAAACTAAGAGAGAACATACAGCAAACAACTGAAATAGCAGCAATGAATGGAAAACTGGAGAGCAGAAGCAGAATGTATAAAAGTTAGGACAAGTGACAGAATTTATAAGTTTGAAAAGTAGAAGAAGGAAGAAAACTGTTAATATATAATAGACGTAACAAAGCTGTAACTGAAATACCTTCCTCTTGTTGTTTGACATATCTTGTATGTTTTAGGTTTTAGGTTGGAAGAAAATATTACATTAAGATGATATAAATATCTAAATGTGACAACCAAAACAGAAACAGCTGTGAATTATGACAAAAACAGGAAAGGTTCAGATTTATTTAATCTCAGACTATGGCAAACAAAGCCGGGTATTTTTATACAGCATATGTAGCCATCTAGTTACAGTTATATTTAAACTAAGTAAGAAGAAATAATTGATAAAGCTTGTAAAAATAGTCATGTTTTGTTTTGCTTCTTTATACTTTTGAGTGGAGATGTTTAGAACCAGTTATGTGTTTTAATTGCCTTATTAGGCCACCAGTAAGTTTATGGTGAAACTCAAACTCTACTCTTTTCGACAAACATTAATCTGAAACATTTTCCAGTCAACCACCTTTTATTTTCATCAAAATCATGAAAGTAATGAAGTGGAGTGATGAGAGGAGTCGAGCTATGAAGGTTCCTCATTGTGTCATTATTGTTTCAATAAGGGGGGATTGGAAATTTACTAACATGGCAGGAACCCAGTTTTGTGGCTATCAATTACTTGAGGTTGGGCACAGAAACTAAATTTCCATTGTTAAGGAAATTCATGCCTTGACACACACACACGCCCACCCCCACACGCATTGAGGATTGTGCACATTTTTAAAACTGAAGTCTGGTTTGTCAGGGTGCACTGGCATCATAAATAACAGTATAAATATGACAGGTAAAGGAGTGCAGCCCATCTGGTCTGCAGCAGGAGGAACTCAGGCAGCAGCGGGTTTTTTCCCCCCTCTTTTAGAGGCCCTAGATGTCACATTAAAATCTTTCTGACCCCTGAGAAAGCGTATCAATCTATCTCCACATGCCACCTCCAAGTGTTCACCTCTGCCCCAGCAAAAAGGAAGTGCATGGAGCCTTTATGGTGCCATAAGACCTACCCTGTTTTTCTTGGATGTCTGTAGTTTTCCGCTAAGGTAGGTGTACATGAGTGTGTGAGTGAATACATGCATATCCACGTGTGTGAAAGTTACTTGATTTGTGCGCTTGCTCACAAACTGTAAAATTGAGGAATGCATGTGTCAAATCGCTCATTTGAGCCCATTAAATTGTGCTGCTGCTTTGAAAGTAAGAGGATACTTCCAGTAAAGCAAATAATTTCACCTTTGAGAGCTGGTGGATATTTTTTTCTTTTTATGGGAAGCTCGGAACGTTTAAATAAGTGTTCCAAAAATAGGGTCGCCCCTTTTGCTTCCTCCTCACTATGCCACCTTGGCTGTTACCCAAGGTCTCAATTTTGCGTCATTTTCTTTCAAATTCTACATTTCCTGCTCTCGCGTGGTGAATTTGGAGATATGCGATGTTTTTTACCAAAGCAAAGAGCTTGTAGTACTCCGCTTGGACAGCAAAAAGCATCATGCTGTATGCAAAGGGAGTTAGATTGTATAAAAATAGAAAATAAGATTTAGTAAAACTTTGGATCTGTAGATTTTGCTGCAGTTTTGGATGATGCTGTCCCATTTCCTTGACTCACTTCTGTTTTACTGCCAGTAAGAATTACAGTTGAAACTAGTTATTTGCATAGACTGTAGGAAATATACGGCATTGTGTTTTTGGGATGTTTTGCTACAAGAAAGGCCAGTGCATAAAATATATTGCTTTATGAAGAACATCTCAAGAAATCAGCCAGGAAGCTATAGATTAGAGACAATCTATAGCTTTCAAATGACTGAGTTCCCTAAGAATAGAATTAAATTATTTGCTAAATGCCTTAAGTACAACAAAGTTGGTGTTTTGGAGTGGCCAGCACTGAGACCTGATCGCACTTTTATAGAAGATTTTTGGAAAGGGTTTAAAAGGTGAATGTGAGCAAAGCAGTCTTGAAGCCAGGTAAAGCTATATCAGTTCTACAAGGAGGGATAGACCAAATTATTGTGGTTAATAAATTCTAATTAGGAAAGAAATTTATGCAAACATCTAAATTTAAGTAAAAGATCTAGAGGTATAAATTTTGTTGTTATTCCACCATTTTGTAAATATCAGTAATTTTGCTAAATCTTACTGTCATAAACTGCCAATAGTTTAGTGTGAATTAATGTCAGACAGTGTGAATAAAAGATTACACATATATTCCTATACAGTGTGCTGTATGCAAATATCTGGTTTCAACTGTAAGCATCTTTGGAAGTCACACTCAAGTGACACGTTCCGTCCTGTGCACACTTTTAGTAAAACACAGCATGCAGCCTGCGGTATCTGCTCATCATTCTGTGCATCTACTTGGTGTTTGGTTTACTCTCACTTCATCTGTTTTCACTGCTTGTGTTTCACTTTCATCCCTTTATGTAGTCATAAAGGGATGAAATTCTACACTGCTCCACTTTCAGCTACACTACACATTTGCTTTAGTACAGACTAATTCAACAATATTCTTTTGTAGTAATTTACTATTAAATTCAGTACAATTCATGTACAGGTATCATGGGTTGTGCTGTGCAAATTACAAATATATTTCACAATTTTTATAAGCAAAAATCAACATTTAGCTCTTTAAATCTGTATGACGGAGAGAAGTGGTGACCTAATACCTTGTGAGAAGCAGCTGAAGTGTTACCAGTATCTCTTTGACATTATCCATTGCAAACACATGAGAATTACCTTCTGGTTAAAGGCTCTTCCCTGGCCTTATGCAGCACTTAAATGAGGGTCTCTGAAACTATTAATCTGATTATAAACTGGTACATGTGTACCCTGCCCGCTTTTGGTGGTGGCCTGCATGAGAACAGTAGGTAACAGTAACAGCATTGAAACCAGAGAGGGTGGCGGAAGCAGGCCAAGCGCTCACCAGCTTCTCAGACTATTTAATCTCTTCATAGACCAGCTGCAGACCTTGAAATCCTCTGGTTGGGCACTTTAAGCAGCTTGTGGCAAAAAGAAAACAACAAAAAAAAACCTGAGCCAGGGGCCGGGGTCAGAGTCTGGGTTAACGGCACTGATCGATAGCAGACTTTGCTGGCCTTAGATGGGAATGGCCCGGAGCCGGACAGAGCAGAGAGGTAGAGCGGGTGCTTAAAGCAGGAGAGTGGTGAGGGGAGGGGTAACCTGAGATGGACAAGACATTCCTTGCAGGGCAACAGTTACATCTGGGGACAAAATTTTCTCGTGCATTTTTTTATAGTTTCACTGCTTGCAAGGACTATCTACACTGGAGCTCATGGGACACTTCCACTGCACAGCAAAAGTCTTGATTTGTTCCTCACTTCTTTATATTTTCTAAGCCAAACTATCTTCACGTCTGTTACTGCACCTCACAACAGTATTCATACACGATGGACCTTTTCATACTTTATCATTTTACAACAATAAACAATAAGAGATGCATCTTACAGGCTTTCAGGTTTTTCAGGTTTTCCTCTGTGATCGCCCTGCACTGGACATCAGCCATCTTTCCATCGCGACTGACCTCCCTGTAACCTGCTGGAAAATTATTCCCACAGTATGATGCAGCCAGCATTATGTCTCATAATATCAATGGTGTTCTACCACTCATAGTGTTGCGTATGTATAGCAAAAATGGTCTTTCTTCCAAACTTCATCGCTTGTGTCAATCGAAAACATGAATTAGTCATCTGCATTTTCACTGCTGGTGAATTTTTACTAGCAAAGGGATTTTCCCAACTACCCGACTGACTCTTCTACCCTAGGTGTGCAGTGCAACCTGCTGCCAACGGCCTCCTTCAACGGCGCGCTGCTTCCACTGCTCATCTCAGGCAGTGTTTTTCTTACATCTGATATCAGCTGACACAGACCGCTCTCTGCCTCCCACAACAATCTGCCGCACTCATCCAGGTCTCAGTAACACTCATACACTATGTCATGGAAGTGGAATCTGCAACGGATCATCTCACTTGCACTACCTCCAGTTGGAAGCCAACTAGAGAACTAAATGCAAAGTGTATGACTAAATCCCTGTGTCAGCGTGGCTCTGTTTTATAAAATCTGTGCGAAAGGTTGCCAAATGTAATATTTATTTGGTTCTGACAACAATGACGCAGTACACTAATGACCCCCTGCCCTGTCTTTTTCCCACTATGCAGGAGTCACAGTGCTTGTATCTCCTGACATCCCCATGCAGCTCGGGTTGGACTGTAGACAGCAGTTCTGCTTGAAGTCGCTGCCTAGTATGGAGCGCCTCCCTCTCCAGTACACTGTGTGTGTGGCCCGCAACGTTAAAGCCGCTCACCTGGAAGCCGTGCAGCAGCTTTCCGAGCTTAGCAGGGAGCTGCCAAACATGAAAACGTTGTGGTGAGTTCGGGCTAAACAAAGATTTTAATTTATTCCCCTTCAGTTGTCATGAGTCATAAACAAGCCCTGTGTTTCTGACAGGCTGCCGTTCTGGAAGTTCCTCACCAATGTGGACACGGGGCCGAAAGTGGAGAAGGAGCTGCGAACCTTCTCCAATCGTCTGAGGAGACACCAGTTGGGGGAGGGAGTCATTAGCCTCAATGAACATTCCACCACCCTCCTTTCAGAAATGGTACATGCTGTACACTCGTTTCTGCACTGACTTAGACTTTTATGTCTAAATCGATTCTCAGGTTTAGATTTTAAATAGTTACCCTGAAAAGGCCTATTCAAATGAGGGACAGATTTAAGTTTTGATTTAAAGCCTTAGTACGTTAAGACCATAATTATTGCAAAACTGCTTTTCTGGAAAAATACAATCACATTACAACATAACTACAAATACTGATCCAGTGAAGCTTTTTTGTCACCCATTCTTGCCTGAACGTATTTAAAACAATATAATAAAATATAATTTTGGCATTAGATACCCAAAAGTAGCTGATTTGGCACGTTTAGGTATATGCTTCGACAATAAGTAGTCCATTAACAGGAATTACACCAAATTTCTCAGTGGTCTTCACCAAGATATGTGTGACAGAGATTTTTTATCTCTGATACTGACTTGACACATTTAAGAACAATCACTTCCTCATCCGATCCTGCAGACTCTCCTGTCAAATGTTTTATCCCAACTGGAGATTCTGCATATTGTCCTCGACAAGTTAGTCCAACTGGGTTCAAGTAGGTTGAGAAAGCTACAGTAACATCCTGACACCTAAAATGCATTTTGGCAATTTAAATATAACAATTAATAAATAAACCTCTGATTTGAATAATACAGTTACAGTCCTGCAGTTTTTATGTGGCATTTAGAGGAAAGCCAGGCTAATGCAGCAGAGAGTGTGTGTAACATTAAAACATTGTCTATTTTGATGTGACACATTTACAACTCAGATAGCACACTTATTGGCATCATAATGTTCATCTCACAAGGTCAGGTTATTTAAATGTTACAGCTTACAGTATAGAAGCTGAAAGCTGTAATGTAATGAACTCAAGTTTTCTTGAACAACTGTGTTACTGGGTGAAGTACAATGATGTCTTTCACTTTAGTGATTTAAAAGATTTCAAGGTGATTCAAGTTTAGCCCTGTCTGATCGCCACAGGAATTTTGTATTCATGCGTCACAAAAAAGTAGACACCAATGTCAGCCACTGACTGAAGATGTCCAACTTTTTCTTTTTAGGGTTTTGCTTTTTCATTCATTTGTTCTTTTTCTAAAATGTGTGGCTCTTGTGATCTTCCTAATTAACAGTTAGAGCTGTGAGGTTGGTGAGGGTTCACAGGTCATGTGCATAAAACTGACACAGCTGAAGGAATATTTTTAAGTGGACCTCCACTGTGACTGAAACAGACAGGGAACAAAAGAGGGGGAACAGATTCACTGAAATGGCAAAGCAAAGAAAAAAACTTCCTCAAAGATTTTGTTATATTTTACAAGTAATTATTTTTGGGATAAAACTAGCATATTATGAATTGTATGTGATGGTTTCATGTCCATCAAGTAGCATCCTCTGAGTGATATTCCAAACTGCACAGAAACATACACCACAGTTAAGTGGATCCATGTCAATACCTGGTGATGTTCCATTACAAATCAAATATAGTTTGGAGAAAATAAATAGAGCCTCCCACTCAGAAGGATCTCAGGTTGCTGAGAGTGTGGTAACTGCAGGATGGCGAAGAACTGGGTGTGCTGAGGTTCAAAGGGATCTCAGCCAAGATCAACTCCAGCAGGTGATCCTGACACCAGTGCGATGCTGCGATCTGACTGGGAGTCCGCACTGGAGCGGAAAGATGAGGAGTTCATGGATCTGTGTTTGTACTGTAAATACACAATGGTAACTGTATGTTCCTTTTTTTACAGATCAGTAGGTGTGAAGTGACAAAGGGAGGAGGTAGATCGTGGGAGTAATAACACATATCTGTAGTTGGTGAATGAGACTTTTCTAAAATCTCCTCTCCTCTCCTCATCCCCTATTTTGATACACGGTAGATGCAAGCAGTCCTACAGTGCGTTATGGAAAACTTTTACAAGTATAGTTGAAAGGAATCCAATATTGTAGAGGAGTAAGTAGATCATTAGCTGGACTTTGCCCTTCCTTTTCAGTTCCTACAAAGATTTTTATCAACTACGCTGGCTTTCCATCATTTATTTCTTTTCATTGTTTGTCATCTTTCTGAACAAAGATCAAGGTTAAAATTGAGCTTTTGTTTTTCTTGTTTCTTCTTATGTAAACTAATCATGCTTTCATACATAATTTACAAAGCAAACCCAGAAACTTACACAATATAAGTTAATCTAGCTTTTGTTTCCACAGTTCATTCACATCCTGGGATAAAACTTTATATTCTTAAGAGCTTTGGTTGCACACTTACGTAATGTGAAATCTCCATTTGTGAGAACTCATGTTGAATGTTTTTATTGTCCACAGTGACCTAAATGCCCTGTTGAAAAGCATCATTCGGCATCTCTGTTTCTTTCTATAGGACCACGACTACCTCAACAGCAGGAAAAGAGGGATGTCCAAGAGACTGACCAGGGACCTCCCACTTGTCAAGCTTCTTAACATTTCCATCACCCTGTCTCCTTTCCTGGGCGTGGACACCACGCAGTTCCACACCTCCCTCACTGACGGCACAGAGGACTACTGGCTCAGTCTTCCCTCAGCCACTCAGGGGAAACTGGTGAGAACCAAGCAGCAAAAACATTCACCATGTTCACCAGTCACACCACTTAAAATTTACAGTATTTCACCTAAACTAGATTTATTACTTTGCATATTCCATGTGAAAAAGTATTTACTCCCCTACATATTATCGTATTATTATTATTTTTTGCAAATAATGCCTCAAGTGAAAGTCAAAACATGTGTCTCATAAGTCGGACCTAATGTCTGAAGGGAATCATTAATTTTTTTTTTTCTTATTTGCACCTATGTTAAAAAATTATATTCAGTGACATGGTTCTTAAGTTAACTATATCACTCACAGATTTTGAGAAAGTAACTAGTTTTATGCGGTAAAACTAGTTACCACATAAAACTATATGGTGACTAGTTTTACCACATAGTTAAACTCTGTGGTAAAACATAGTTTTAGACAAACGATTTATTTTGTAGTGACCCTCTGCCACAGGGACATTATGTACCTTCTTTGACCCCGTAATTTAAAAGACTTCTCCAGATTGCATTTAGAGCCTGCTGTAAAAATATGTTGCTTTAAGATTCTAATGAATAGTATCTAACAACAGGGAGTCACTTAGTGTAATTTTTGCTTTGACAAAGATTAATAATTTATCAAATTAATAATTTATCAAATTTCATAAGAATCAACTGTAAAGATAATGGACAGATGAGTAAAATTATATATTGGAATTTTACTGTGTAGTTTTTTTAAAAATCAAAAGTAATCAAAAATACTTGATTATCATAAGAAATAACCTGATACAAAATGGTTTATGTAATGGTGATGATGTGAGTTTTAAACTTGAACAGAAAGGCACAGAAAGTAAAGCCCAAAGGTATTCTTACCCTTGGTTTAAAGTAATCTTTTAATTTTACAAAGATGTTTCTTCTGACTGGATGTAGTCGTAACGCTGTAGGGCGGCCGAGCCAGTGTCATAATGAATGGGGATTTTCTGTTTCTGGTTTTCACTAGATTGTGTTTTTTGTATTATTTTGAGCAGTTAATTCCTGACATTAAGGGTGTTGAATACTTGATTAATTACTTTGTGTTGACTTGTTTAGTTCTTTTTGGTGTTCTGCTTGTTGTGTACTGCTGTAGTTTCTTCTCTAAGTGTTGATCCTTAGTTTGTGGTTCAGATTCCATTTTGTGGTCGTTCCTTCTGCCTTCATTTTCTGCTCATTTGTTCCTTCCCCTTCATTTTCCCTGGTTAGGGTCTTCTCTGGCTGCACTGCATTCATCTGTTTAGTCATAACAGGTTCTTATGCCAATTACCCATCATCCCGTAGTTAAAAGATTGCCAGTTTTCTTACCACCTCACTGGATTCTTGAGTTTTCCATCATTTGTTTCCTCCCATGCTGGTTCTTCAGTTGTTCATCCCAGCTAGTTTACTCCTTGGTACTTCTGTGCCAGTTCTTTGGTTTTTGTAAGTCTTTTTTAAAATAAATTCCTTTACCATGAACATGAGGTTGCCATTTTCACGTCTGCGTTTGGGTCCAACGCCACCTCCGGCCAGATGTTACAGCCAGAATCTGGATTGGAATTTTATCAAAAATCTGTGAAGGGAAATAAAGATTAGGGTGAAAAACAGGAGCTCTTCAGCAATGACAAATTGTCAAAACACAAATGTGTGGATATAAACAGAAACATGTACTGTATTTTCAAAATTGGCACTCATTATACAATACTTGGTTATTTTTTGAGAAATGCCTGCCTCTTTTGCTGATGTAATTCAGGGTTCACAGCCAAATTAAAACCACCACTATCTAAATCTGCCCCGGCCATGATGGTTTTAATATTAACTGCATTATTATATCCTCATTGTTTTGAATAAAAGCACCTATCAAATGCATAACCATGAATGATTATGGGCTTGCTTGTAAATTATGAATTGGCAAAGGGGTAAGTTGACCCAGGGTCATTACTTTTACTTGATTACTTGTACAGCATTTGATCCTGCACTGGTTTTAAAATAAATGGCATTCAAATTGTGAAATAGATACCAAATATTCTAAAAGTAAATATTTTAAGCTATGCACGCTCAAAAAAAGAACACTGAATATAACCAAGTTCATAAAATCTATCAAGGTATTATTTAGATCTTACAAAACTGAAATGCTACAGTGGCATTTCACTTACACTGTTTTCCTGGTCCGTTTCTGCAGATCCCTGTGCTGACCCAGTGGCGAGGAAAGTTCTGTGTAAAGCTGAACCTCACTAACCCAGCCGCTGTGAGCTGGTTCCTGGACAGAGTGGAGTCCCTGCAGGCCCATTTAGGGATGGAGTACATTGTACTGGAGGGGGGAGAGGGGAATCTGTTTGAGGAGCAGGCCCTGCGAACACCGCTGGTTCTGAGTGGAGATAAATACATTGAACTTCTGGCTGACATGGCCACCAGCATAGGAGACTCCACCATCATGACAGCTGGAACTAGGTAATGCATCTTCCTGTTCAAGTAAGTATGTGACATTTATATTTTCATATCAAGGGTTGTTAATTACAAACATTTTGTGTCTCAGGTCAAGCCACATGCCTCTGTTCATCAAGATGGCACCCTTACAATCTGACTGGAGTCCAACGGGTTTGAGGGCAGTCATTCCCTCCTTGTTGCACCATGCCTTGGTGGGATACAACTTCCTCATTCCCGATGCAGTAGGTAATACAACAGCCTCTTTACTACATTTTTTGCAATGTAATGTTTCAGTAAGATGCTTTTTTTGAAATATACAAACTTTGGTTTTTGGCAAAAAACTAAATCAAGCATACTCCAGTCCTTTTCTACATTCCTTCAATGGTGGCTGGCAGCCAAGCAGACAGATGATGTCTGGGTGAAAACTATTTTCTTTGAAGTGGAGAAAAGAGGCACTTTCTGAAAAAAACACTGTGATCCATTAATTTGTCTTAAGTCTAATTCAGTATTTCTCTGAGGCCCTCAGGGCCGACTGTGCTGTGTGTTTAGGTGTTTCCCTGCTGACACACACCTGACTGAAACTAACCAGTGATTAATGGGCTTCTGCCACATTTAATTATAGTATGAGGAGTTGATTAAATCATTTGAATCAGGTGTGCTGGAGCAGAGACTCATCTGAAACATGAAGAACTGGCAGCACTGAGAAGCACAGTCAAAACTCACTAGTCTAATGTAAACCTTACATACAAAGTTGCAGTTGATTTTAAAGCCTTTGTGTGAATATTTAAAGCAATATTACTCTCCTACTTTTGTAAATAAAGTCAAAGTCTAAGTAATACATATCTATTTCTGTCTTTTTCAAAAGCTTCTTGTCTTTTTATTCAGTGTATCAGCTCTAGAACTATTATTAGCCCCTGAGTCATGTCTTATTATTCTCTTAGGAGGCTCTCTGTCTGGAGACCTGGTCACCGATAAGGAGCTGTTTATCCGGTGGCTGGAGATAGCAGCTTTTCTTCCTGTTCTCAGCTTCCATACGCCACCCTGGGCCTTTGGTGAGGACCAGGTATATGCAACTGTAATCCGACAATACTCTTAACCAATCACAGACCATACATTCCATCTTTAATCTGCATAATTAAAGCGAATTAATTATGCTTTAATAATGCATAATTAAAGCATAATTAATCTTACTTAGAATTACTAAGTAAGTTCTCAGTAATTACATTTCACGTGTTTATGTCTTATAACTAATGAAAATGCCAAAATGTATCTTCTCAAATATATAATCACAATAAAAGTGGGGTTTTTTTGTCAAAAATGTTACCTTGTGGCCCAAATGATTCTGGGTAAAACTGCTGGCTTGCGAGCTGTGCGGCAGTCACTTATACTCTCCACAATCTTGGTTGTAGAATAATGGAAAGTTGAGTGGAAGGAAGACATGGTAGAAAAGTTGCCCATCGAGAGGGAAAAGATCTGCTTTGTGAGTATTGTGACGTAAAATACTCCAACAGTTTGGTAGAAGCAGAGGACATAGATGGCAGCTGCTGCATTTCCTGTGCTAAAACATTTCTACCTGGAGACTACTTGGTGGTGTCTTACCAAGGCTAAGGAGCAAAAAGGGCCGAACTTGGACCACAGTGATACAGTCCACTGAAGTTCCTGCAGACATACCTTGTAGTAATCTGACAATTCTGTTTTTTTTTTTTTTAATCCTTTAATTCATTTTAATTGGTAATATTCTATTTTTTTTTTTTTTTGAGAAAATGAATCTTGGGGGTTCTTTGGCTGTAATCCATAATCATAAAAATTATAAATAAATCCTCACTGCACAGGTTGTACAAAATGAATCTGTATTATATATGGGCTTCCCCTGATTTGAAATACTGGAATGAAAAAATTCAAAGATATTCCAGTTTACTGAGCTGCACCTCTTTTAAAGGTGAGAAAATTAAAGTTTCACATTTTGATAGCAATTTTCTTCAAAATGAATAAAATTCAGGGTAAAGAAAGGTGGGATGTCTGCTTATTTAAAGTCTTAAAAAGGTTAAGCGGCAGAAGCAGCTACTTTTAAAGAAAAGAAAACTGGCAGTTGTTCTCATTGATGCTTTTGTAGCACTGTAACATTTTTCTACACAGGAAAGAAGAAATTAGCAATTCACTAAGCTCAGCAGAAACACAGAGTGACCAATCTCCGGTGATGGACCATGATGCTTTTCCTAACAACTTGCAAGAGCTCAGATTTCTGAAAATATTTTTTGCATTTATTTCTAGAGGATGACAGCTGTTTCACCCCTCCTGTCCTTCCAGTCTTTCGTCATCTCAGTCACCTGTGGTTGAGAGTCCATCTGTTCTGAATTACTATCCCTGTTCTGGATTTATGGCTCACTCTCACTCTCTAGAGTCACCTCAGCTGGAATAATGATTCCAAGGCAAATTCTGGCAAAAATATTTTACTGTCGCAATGAAGGTTTCCATTAATGATAGACAACTGTGACAGAGTTAAAATGATGAATTGCTTTTTCGGTACCAATAGCAATTAGGACGGAAGCAGGGAAGCGTACTGGTAGCAATTTGTATTGCATGACAAAGGTAAAAATAGAGCTTTTGGACAGTTCTGCTAAACATTAGACAACAGCAAGTTTTCCACTTTGGTATGTAGTGCAGCATTCAACTTGTAAAGTTGAATGACGCAAGACCGAGGTGACGTTTACTGTAAAACAGTCTGCTGAAATACATGTTGTAAATAACTTTAATATGGCATTTTTTACTGCACTTTGGTGCACCTTGTTTTCAGAATCTGTGAGACGTTATGCAGTCACAGACAGGTCACAGCAACAACTGCAGCGGAGTCAAATAGCAGCGAAAACCTCAAAGCCACACACACGCCTGGATTCTCAATTAGAGCAAGATTCACTCAAACCTGGGCAGCAGTTCAAGCTCATTCCAAATGTTCCCAATCCCCAGCTCATGAAAATACATTTTCTTTTTAATAGATGTGGTCAAATTAGGTTTTTGTCACGGGACACTGAGGAGGATGTGACCTTTTTAGGAATGCTACATTCGTTTGGCTAAACGCAGTCCAGAGCTGTGCTTGGACAGTGGAGTCACTGTAAGGAAAAATGAAGCACTCTGCACTGGCAGGCACTGTTTTATTAAACACAGGACGCTGATAAAGAATTTAAACCCCTTAAATTATTTCACAGTTTTCACAGTGCAGTCACAGCCTTTAATGCATCTTATTGGTATGATTATAGATCATCACAAAGTAGTGCACAACTGGCAAGTGGATATAATTCTCAGTTAGTCTTGGGTCTGGATTTGACTAGGTCATCCAAGTAGAGGAATAATGCTTTGATCTGCACTATTGCATTGCGGCTCCTGCTGTATGTTCAGTATGCTTTGCTGGAAGATGAACCTTGAACTTTGACCAGCTTCCTTATACTTGCTGGGAAAAAAAGCATCCACAAAACATGTTGCTGCCACTACCGTGTCTTCCCATTGGAATGATGTGCTTAAGATGATAGTTTTGCACAACGTGTTTGCATATCTGTTGGCCTAAAATGTCAGCTTTAGTCTGATCTCAGCAGAGCACCTTCTTCCATATAACTTCTTAAGTTTTATTTTTCAACAGTGGTTTCGTCATATAAACCAGATTTGTAGAGCAGCCAAATAATAGTTGGCCTGTTCAGAGATTACATAGAGTTTACATGCAGATCAACATCAACTGGGGGGAGTAATGCGCCATTACTTTGGTTTACCGTTTGACAGTGAATCAAAAAAAGAAGTCGTACAAGTAAAAGAGAGAGACTACATTGCTTGACCCGACTGGTAGTTACACTGTGTGGTGTTGCGTCAGAGTACAAGCCCATACGCATTAACTTTATGATCTGTGCCAACCCTCCAGGTGTTGAATCTGACCCGGATTTATATCACAAAGCACCAGACGGATGTGGTTCCACTACTACAGAAGTATGCAGAGGAGTGGCAGTTGACCGGAAACCCCATCTACCGTCCTTTGTGGTGGCTCAGTCCCAGTGACCCCATGACTTTCACCACCGATGACCAGTTTTTAATTGGAGACGAGGTGACTAGTGACCTGATGACCTGATCCCTCTCTGATGGGAGAGGATCTAGCTTACGTTTTCAGCCTCTGTTCCCCATCCAACTTCCAATTGGCCACTAGATCAGTTTTGGTAAAATGAACAGGTTTGAACTCTTGTGCTTTCAGGTCCTGGTGGCACCAATAGTGGAGAAGGGAGCAGTCCAGAGGGATATTTATTTACCAGATGGGGGCTTCCAGTGGCAAGACAGCCAGAGTGAGCAGGTGTTTGATGGCGGGACGTTTCTGGAGGATTACCCTGTTCCTCTGGAGGAGGTGGCCGTTTTCATAAGGAGAAGCTGAGTCCTGACTAATCTCTTTAGTCGCCCAACTGTTACTGTTTTGAATCAAATTCTTAAAAAAATATTTTTCTGAAAGTGTTCTGATCTCAACTTGCACTTTTCCACTAAAGACCATTGACACTGTCTCAACGTCTGACTTGAGATGACATGTAGAAAGACTTTTTTTTTTATACTTGCACTTTAAAGTTTGAAATTGTTACCCTTTTCTCTTTGTGATATGTTTTCTTCCTTTTTTAAGTTAATCAGTGTTACCTCCCGGCTGATTTTCTGGGCTTTTATTTTTTATTCAATCATCTTTCTTGTGTATAGTTCCTGAAAGATCTGTGTGTTTACATACTGCCTTTCAACAGTCTTTAATTTTTGTTGTTGTTGTTATTGTTGCTGCTGGTTCTCTTCATAAAGAGGAACAAAGCATTGTAGGCTTAAAAGAATCTCTCCAGAAGACCAAATGAAGAAATGGAAAAATAGAGGAAGACTTTTGAAACAGCTATTTTTGAGGGAACTGCTTAGTAGAAGAAAACTGGGTCACACACCAAAAGTCACAAATTGGGATATTAGCACTGTGGTATTGAAGGACTTGCTCAGTCATTGGAAAAAAGGCTTTTACTTGAACCAAAAGAGCTGAGAGGCAGATGCTTTATGAATGTACCTCAGATTTCGGATGCTCACTGCTTTGTGAAGCTGTTACAACAGTTGATCACCAACTAGCATGTTTTCAGTGATTAGTTTAACTAATTTAGTACAGCTCTGTTGGACATTCTTAGTACTGTATTCACATGAACTTGAGGCCAAGCCACTGTTTTTTATAACTGTGCATATTTCTGCATTTAAATCTGATTGTTTTTTTTTTTGTTTTTTTACAATTATTGGTAAAACTTTGGAAATTTTCTGATAGGATTCTTGTCACAAATAGTCTCTGTGTCTTAGTTGGCTTCGTTGGCTCTGTGTCTTTAGACGGCCTCATTCACATACGTCATTCTCTTCGGTTTAATAGCTTATTAATATTCTGAACCAATGCTCTTATAAGATTTGTGTTTAAATTCAAAATCTGCCCAGATAAAAGAAAAGATTTTTTACTCAATAATTAATCACTTTGTATTTTTATATGGTTGTTGTAGATGTTTAGAAAAGTTTTTCTTAACTGATTTGCTCTTTGCAAAACTATCTTAATTGGCCAGCAGTGATATTACAGGCTTTGTGTCTCCATATAAATTAGCTGAGCAGATATCAGTACTAATCAGCTAATACACTCAGGTCTAATGAATCTTATCAGTTCACCAAATGTCTTATAGCGGCTTAGTATATTGTGATCACACTGATGTCTTAATCTGTCACAGAGCAGAATGTACAATGTGCACACAAGGATTTTCCAAAGCCTTTCTGGTGAGAAGTTCTAGTTCTGATGGGAAATCTTAAAAGAATGTTTTTGCTCTTTTTAAACATGTTGCAGGAAGAGCTTTTGCGTGTCGGTCCTTTAATGTACGGATGGAGCGAACCAGATGCCTTATTAATGTGCTAAACTTAAAATTCACACTAAGATGTGTTTCTGGACTATTGCTGTATTAGCAACTGTGCCATTACATGTGTTTATCTTTTCTCTTTTCTGTAAATTGGGATTGTAGAATGATGCAATAAAGTTTACATTTTCTTATTTCAGGTCCTCCAATTTTTTAAGTTCATGTTTGTTTCATGACACAGAGGGGCAGCACTGGCAGCATTTATTAGACAACAACAGATAGAATGACTTTCACATGGCACAAACATTATGAAAACGAAATGAAAAAAATTTGGTTCCAGAACCTTCCACAACAAATATTTCTAGAAATTTCTTTTAGCAACAAAACCTCTTTTTGTCCTTTGGTCATTTTTGCCACTTCTTCCTTGTCGCATTCTCAAGCTTTTTCTTTGCAGGAATGGCAGATTCCAACTGTGTCCAAATTGTCTTTATGGCATTATGCACCTTTTTATTCTCAAGTATTTTTTTGAATGCCACTTTGTTTGAAGACTCAATCTATTGATATGGCTAATTGCCTGTTTGCAATTAGCCATAAAACAATACAGGGGACAAAATAACCTTGATGAAAAAGATGTTTTGCTCAGATGAGACCAAAATGTTGGCCATAAAATTGGCCAACTCTTTGCAAAATACAATGTGTGTAAAACTACACATTACCACAAATACTCTCTCCCCAAGTTGGAACATGGCAGTGGCAGCATGCACTGAAAAATACTTAGTTTTTGGTCATTCCTGTTTCTGAGTAAGCACCATGTGACAAGCAACAGCCCTGGTTGCAACCCCACAGCAACTAGATACCTTTCCAGGTGTAAATTGGAAAGGTATCTGGCAATGACTACAATTTTCAAACTACCATTAATTAGTGTTATACTTTTTTGTCAGAAGAGACATGAATTTTATGTTTTACATGTATCTATGATCAATCAACTAGGATGAGAATGTGAGAACATGTCAGAAAAAAAATTATTTGTTTCATTAGCCAAGTCCATGTGTTTATAAGACAGAGGAGGAGCAGCAAGGTACTGAACCTAATTTCTCTTTTCAGTTCAGCACTCCACAAGAGACGGATTTCCACTCTTAATTCCACTTGAATCTACTGAAGGTTATTTATAGGTCTGGTGGAGGCTGTGGGAGAGATCCTCAGTGGGTTTATATTCAGTCTTGCCGTCTCTCAGCTTCCCCTCTTTACCTTCCTCTCTCCCACAGCCGCTTGGCCAAGCTCCATGTTGAGGCCCTAGTGAGTCCCTGCTTCTTAGACAGGTGCAGCTGGTGGCAGACTTGCAGGGTTCCTCCACGCCACCGAGCTCCCCCTCTCCGCTTACACCCTTTACTTCATCACAGACTCATGTGGCTCTTCTTAAAAGTGGTGCAGTTCTCAGTCGGATAAGGTTCTCCTGATATGTTGGTGTGGGTCTGTGGTTTGTGAGGTGATGGAGTCACAATGTGAGAGACTTGAGCGAATTTATTTCAAAGTTCGCTCAATCTTGTTTTTCTCATTTTCATTCGTTTTGCAGTTTCTTTTTATAAATCATCATAACTTTAGTTTTCTTTGGAGCTATTCATGGAAATAAAAGGAATGTGTTCATTACTGATTCTTCTGTCTAGAGTTTAAGAAAAATTTAAAGTTAATCCCCACCACAATAGTCGATCTCTTTCGAGAAAAGCTGTGGTTCAAGGCGCCCACCCGTAGACTGCTGGCTGCAGAACACCGAAGTTCTGCATATTCACTGAAGAACCATTTAACATTCAACCCAATTAGTTTTGAGCATAAGAGAGAATTACGTAACCTCTCCAACGGACCGAGAAAAACAAGCTGTCCTGCCAAAGAAACAAATCAAGAATGGCACATATAAACTACATACAGTAGCAACAATTTGAACAATGTTGTTCTCTGTTAACAACTATGAGTGACAAAATGGAATAAAGTCGTCGGGTGCGTGCATGAAAAGCTCATAAAACAAGATAGGGCCACACTGGCTCCACACTTTTCTTTGAGTGTGTTGTGGAGCAGGAGGCACATGAATTAAACTGGTGACAAGCAGAGGCCCTGGATCTCTCCAAAGTCTACTTTTAGAAAGTGCAAGTCAAGGTTTTAGGTTTCAGTGTCTGCTCATGAACAAATGGCTTTTCCAGTTTGCCAATTAGATGTACGATTTGGTTTAAAAGCTTGTGCACAATCAGCCATCAATCCTTTGTGGGTTTGTTTACTCATGTTTTGAATTTTATTCTCAGAAAGAGCTGTTTGCCACCTTTTCCTAGATTACTTCTTAATCTGCTTGAAACATGTACACTACAAGATCTTGTTAAAATCATGAAGCACAATAAACTAAGAAAGATATGAGTTATAACCCTTTATTCCTGATTTGACCTTGTGTATTCCCACAGTAAGCTCCTGGGAAGACCTTAGGCATGCATGGTGGAAATGTCAGCCTCACATCGGAAGCTGAGGGAGGGGCGACAGTAAGAGGAAGAAGGTGTCATTGTCAAGGTATGTTAGAAGTAAAATAGAAAATCTCACATGTGATCAGTTTCTTTCTGCTCAATTTTCACTTGTAAAAAGTTTTTTTTATAAATTTAATCTGAATACATATTGTTAGAGCTCAGACAAATAAATTATTAATAACCCTAGAGCCAGAACTGGTTCCTGGGCGACAACCACATGAGCCAAGCCACCTGTCCACTTGTCAGTGTAAGGCCCCCAGCCAGTTTCCCTTTAAATAGAGATTGAAGAGAATGGAAAGATCACATTTTTATGACACTGGTGGCCTTTACTGAACAGCAAATTGTCAGGAAATAGCAAAGAATCCAACCCTAGATACCCACATTGAGAATGCAGATTGGGAGGGTGCTCTATGAACTGAGCCACCCAGCACCTATAGAAATTGTCTGTGTCAACGGTTAAATACATTGCAACTTTAGTTTGTATCTCACATAAACAGAGGAATTATCGCTATGAGTTGGACAAATACAACAGAATTTAACTATTTTAATTTTTGTGTTTTTGCCAGGGACCACACAGACCGCAAATATTTTCTTGAAGGCACTATGAAGATGCTGACTTATCAAGGGGAAGCTATAGCTCCCTCTAGTGCCCTACTGGCGCCACTACTGACGGCAGCCAAATATCTGAGTTCCCCCTTTATACACCTAGTCTCTTTGGTCTGTTTGCAGCAATCTTCAATCCAAAACACCTTTTTGCAATTAAAAAAAAATTGCAAAGACAGTACAGATCACATGCTGCAAAATCATTACTACTGAAACTTTTCCCCTTAAATATTTACTCTGAGCAAAACTGAACAAGTCTGAAGTACTGTATTACTTCTTTCACATATGGAACATTTTTTAGAAGCATGATCTTAATTAACCTTTTAGTCTGTTTGATGTTATATACAAGCCTCCCAAATATTTTGAATGAATTAAAACTTTATTCAAATCCAATTGTTTCAATATCACAAAAATGTTTGTGATATTGACCAATTTACTCTTGTCAGAGTGAATTGGTCCCACTCTGACAAGTCTAACCCGACTTTCAGGTGAGAACTAATCCGTTCCTCCAATTGAAGGTTTTTCTGAACTCTGTCTACTGTGAGTAAAACACAGAGTAATCAAACTCTACAGAGACCAATTAAATCAATCAAAACTTATTTTGAGATGCAAAGAGCATCCGGCCAATTTGCCACGTTCTTCAAATAGTACTTAATTAATAATGTTCTCTGGGGAACCAAAGTTGGTGAGAGCAAACTTACCTACACAATACAATGAGCAGAATAGAAATTTACTTCAAAAGTAATCAAATAAAATTGACCCTGAAGTCCATTAAGTGATTAAAACAATGTTTGTAATTACAATAGCTGTGCTAAATGTCAACTACTGGTTTTCAGTATAAAGTCCATTTAAAAATGAGGTTAATCACACTAGAAATAAGAGTCTAAATGAGACCAGTACAGCTATCTGACATTCACTTTATTGTTAAAACTTTGTTTGGTATATCAGCTGCTTGTCTTTTACACAACTTTAAATTAAAAGGCAAACATGTACAGATCATCTTCAAATAACATGCAGCAGTGTAAACATGAGATCTACTGAGATAAAAAGTCAAACTACGACAGACTGGCAAAGTACGATAACAAAAATGTCATGTTCAAAAAATGACTTATCTTCATAGATCAAAACAAGCTTTAACTTAGTGCTCATCATTCACCACATTCAGCTGGTAAATATGCATGTTTGTGTGAGATAGGAAGGTTTAAACAAAACAAAAACAAATTAAAAACCATAATGGATTGACAACATATAAATAAAACTCCCAACTTTAATCTAACATTTTTGAGAGTTTATTCGAGAGAAACTTCAGTTTTCCTACAGTCCTGGAGACCAACAGGCTGCTATGGTTCTGAAACACTTCGACGAGGCAACAGCCGTACAACTACCACCAACCAAAACATCGCCCATGAAAGTTCACAAATCATCTCAAAGATTATTTTCTTAAATAATCAGAATAAAAAGTTACAGTTAAGCATATGGTGTCGAGTTTCCTCCCCTCTTATGTTATTCTAGTTCTCACTCTCAAACAAACTTTACTTTATACCAACGACAAACTTAACAGGATCATCATCCGCAGAAACCAGAATGAGCGCTGCAGAAAGCACCTTATGATAACAGGGTAGCTTAGCAAAACCTGAGTATGAAAATGAAACGCACACATCAGAACGGCTTTCATGGCAACCTCATAAAAAATCATAGCAGCTAAAACTGAACAGACTGTACAGAAAGGCCATGGAGAATAGACAGTGGCACCCGTTTCCTGTCTTGCGTTTTGTTCAGAATCACACTGACAGAGTTACACATCAGATCAAAGCTTCCCATCTATGATTCTTGTGATTACAGATATACAATTTCACCACTAGGAGAATTTACTTTCATCTAATCTGCTGGACCAAGTGAAATAGGTGGACACTGTGTAACCTAAAAACGAGCTGATATTTAACATCACGTTTGCCGTTTGAGTCAGTAATGGTGAGTCAATAGCTGCAACAGAAGGAAGCAGATGATCCCCACATGCACAGGGTGGAAACTAATAAAAGTAGTGCACCATCTTACAACTTAAAGCATCATTAAAAATTGGATGATGCTACTGAACAAATCTTCAACCAGAATATTATTCAGTGTTACAGCACAGATTTGTTCCCAATCTAGAATGTCCGCCCCTTTTTTCTTTTACATTAGTGGGTCACTAAGGCACCGCTAAAGTTCGGTTTCGCAAGTACATACTTTGATCTGCACACCACCTGTGCTGGAGGCTCGCCTAAACCAATATGTACACGCAAATCTCTACACAACATATTGACAGTGACTCATTTTAATGCCTTCCTTATTTATGTAACATTAATTAACATAGAAATCCCAATTCCACAAAGTGATTCTGTACAATCTACAGGAAGTTTTGATAAATCAGAAAACCTGAAAAAAAAAAAACATGGTGAAAATCATCACTTGGGCACCGTCTTCCCTAGCTGAAAGAGATCCAGTATGTCCAGCATGGACTGTTTGATGTTGTCACCAAAACGACGTGAATCCTGAAACACCAAAAGGAGAGAGAAAAAACATTAGAAAGACAAAATACCTGAAAGAAGAGCACAAGATATGTCTTAAAACTAGGAAACTCACAGTTTCTTGACTTGAGTATTTGCTGGAGATGTGAAAGTTGATAAGCTCTTCACCGAGGATGATGTAGGAAACACCATACCCATCATCAGCCACCTAATGAAAATAAAATCTGATATTTTATCTCAAATTTCATTGGGAGATTCTACCTGGCAAAGGATGCAAACAACACCTAACTCTTTGTTTTTCTATCAATAATTACAAATTTAAAAGCGCACGGAAGAGCTCCAAGCCTGCGAAGATAAGGCCATTCACCTAAACTGAGGCAAGGAGAGCAATGGAAACTATGGAGAAACTACAGAGATCCATCTATTAGTTACCACATGTGAGAAAAAATCCAGAGAAAGTCACAAGTGGCCTTCCTCAAAACTTGCAAAAGTCCACATAACAAGCATGGACACCCGACTGACCCCTCCAGGCTGCAGAGCATTCCAATCCGCCCCACTCAACCAAACCAAACACTTTGACTTGTCTACTTGCAACTTCAACATATCTGAACTTCGACTACAAAATCACTGCAAGAAAAAATAAAATAAAATGGCAGATTCACAAAACCAATTAGCCAGCAATCCATGACTTTGTTTAGCAGTTCCACAGTAAATGCACTGACATAATAGACAAGAAAGCGTAATAGGGAATTGAGAAAAATGAACAGGCAGAGAAATGTGACCCAGAAGGAATACAGAGCCATCTTACAGCACTGGGAGAAAATAAATGTACATTTTCTGCACACATAGACACTCAAAGTACACAAAAAATTATTTAATGGTTAAAGGATTTTGCATGATATGTCCCCTTTAAGGAGAATGGAAACTTTTTAAAGATGCTGTAAAGTACAGAATTTGCCTCATTAGATCGACAGTCCACCATTCCCTCAAACTTTAAATGTGACTTTCCAGACAGATGAAAATTGGACTTACTGGACCGAATCCGCCTCCAGAGGACACCATCTCTGGATGTCTGGCCAGATCAAACAACTCGACCTGCTGTAGAGGGGTCTGACTGGTGGACAACCTCCATGGCTCAGACAAGACCTGCACAGGAAGTTATTCAACTTATTCCCATGTTCAGAAAAAACACACATTGTTCTCCAGTGTAAAGAAAAAACTATTTTTTGTACAAGTAAGGTACAGAAAAAATATTTAGACATAGTTCAGACCTTCTTGAGGAAGGGTGATTCCTCTCCAAGGTATTTAGAAACCACATAGAGACAGAAAAGGTGCCGATCGATGCCCTGCCCTGTCATTGCCAAGCGGTACATGTTTTGGTGTTTCTCTGCTGCCACTTTAAGCAACTTGAGGCGCTCTTCTCTCTGCACAGTCAGGAGTTAAGAAGAAAACCACAATGAGATGATGATTTTCTTATTGCAACAATTCTCCCTCTGTAGCACTGCAAAAATGTTTAAGGGCTTCAGTAAAACTCACCGTCTCCTGTCTGATCATGGAACGAACAAAATCACAGGTCTCTATGGTGCAGGAACGCACGGTTTCTGTTCGACCCTCACGGAAGAGCCGTGTCATGGAGGCTTCATATGTCAGGCAGAACTTCCCTTTGTCCTGTTGAGAAAGAACATTATCTAGTGTCAATTTCAACAGTGATACCACAAAAAAATATAACTGAACCACAACATTAAGAAGTTTTCTTTTATACATAAAGTGCACATCCAAATAACATGCAATGGTTTAATAATTACTTTGGGTCTTGGCCTGGTTGTTACCACCCTCTAGTGTTGATAATTTGAAATTGCATCAATTGCTAAACACACTGACTCACCCTGGTGAGTTTTGTGTTTTGGTACAGTAAATTGGTACATGGAAAGTGAAACTGAAAATACAACTGGGACTTACTCTGTAATGGGCCAGCTGCAAGGCAATCTGGATGAAGGCGTCTGGACTGGTGCGGCACTTCTTAATCAGCCCCTTTCCAAAGTCATCGAAGGGGATTATGTGGCAGTCCACATCATCTGCCAGAGCCCTGGCTACTGTCAGTGAGCTCTCGATGGTCTCCTGACACTATGAGATCGGACAAAGTCGGGTGTTTGGTTTGTAAAATAAGAGCCAAAGTGACGTAAATAAAACATATGCACTGTTTTACTCAGAAAAGTAAAGTATCCAATGTTACCTCTGTGGAGATGTCCCATTGCAGCCTCTGGGGACCAGGAAGGTTTGGGTGAGGGTTCCCTTGGCAGTGACCATCCTCAGTATAGCCCAGCTTAGGATCCATGGACAGAACATGCTGGTTTAAAAGAAAAGATGAAAAGACTATGTTATATGTTTTAGCATTTTTTTTCCCACCTTCATTTATTTTTTGTGTATTAATGATCAATAGTTACTGAATGTGTTTTCTTGTTGTAGTGGTTTGAAAAATGTTCCTAGCATGTGAACATTTTCACATTTTATCACCTGATGATCACAAAATTCAATGTAATGTATTACATTACATTGAATGTAATGTAACATCGCATGGTTTATGCGATAGACCAAAATAGTGTTTTCATAATCTTTGGCACATAAAAAGCCAGAAGTGTGGTGTACGTCTGTAAAGCTCCATCCATCAACTCTGGACAAGGAAGAATTAGTTTTCCATCATACATACCATTAGCTTAGCAGCAATATAGATAGAGGTTCGAGTTTATAATGTAAAAAAGGTTCAAAGAAGGAAAGTTGTTTTAAAGGCACTGATTTAAACAATAAAAACATAGAAAGCATGTGCCGAACCTCCCACAGATGACCAACGATTGGAGCATCAGCCCAGGAGTGCTCTGCGTTCAGTCCCATGGTGCCGTTTTTGTAGACAATCAGATTGAAGGACTTATCAAACCACCTGAAAAAAAAATATAACCAATCAACATCCAAGGCCCACTAATAAACATTTTGAATATGGTTCATGATACAATAAAATATCTTTATTTGTTATTCTTCACCTGTCATAGCACTTTCCATGGAGCAGGGACTTGGCGTAACTGTCCAGAGACTTGACTTGGTTGTTTAGATCGTAACGCTGCTCGGTGTCATCAAGGCTTACAAAGAAGGCCGCCTTCTCGATGGCATCCAGGGACTGCTTGTTTTTACCGCTTTTGAAGAACTGCTCTCGGGCCTTTGCCCATGGGGTCCTAAAGAAATAAAAGAGCAGAAAAAGGAAGTGTTGATACTGTATTAAATGCAGAGAGCAAGAAGGCTGGAAACAAGGTTTTGCATGTACTAACAAAAAATAAATTAGGTCTCTGCATAAACTGACAGGAGCCACAAAGATTCTCTACAAAGATGTTTCATTTTTGTAGAAAGAGGTGCTACCCCTCCCTTTCTTTTGTTAGATCATGACTGGCCTGAAAAATCTATAATAATCCAGTTTCAGAGGCGAATGCTGAATGTTTTGAAATTCCTTCTGGACTGCGCCGGTAACTGCTCTGAATTATGCATCATTGTAGCTTTCCTTCAGCATAACATCTGAATTCCTCAGGACGAACTACAATACCCCAGAATGAAGAAAGGCAGTAAACACATAGCTAAAAACAAAACAAAAAAATAATCAAAAACTGTTAACTGAAGAAAAATATTATGAACAAATGTTCAAATCCAAGATAGTTACCTTAAATCTAGAATCCAGAACAGAAACCTTTGATGTATTTAAGACTTTTTGAAGCCTAGCGTTAAAATGAATAACCTGAAAAATTTATGATCCTGCAAAAAAAAAACCTTATGCTCTAAACTGAAAGAAAATCTTTGAATGCTCTTTTTGTAGCCATTGTAGTCAATAGACATTGCTGTGGATGTTTCCCAACTGCAGTCTCTTCATCTCTTGCTCCACCTACCTTTCTCCTGCAGTAAGTGCAGCTAGTTTCTCCTCTCCTGGCATCGGCTCAGACTTATCTGCCAAGATCCTCTCCATCTGCTGCTCGATTTCCCGTGGCAACAGCAGCCGTCCGTCGTAAAACATCCACACTTTGAAGAAACGGCCCTTATGGTACACAGCAATGTGTTTGCTCTCGTTCATGTGCTGGAGTGTATCTGATACAGGTACCCATGGGAGGGGAAAGAAGAGACAGAGACGCAAATACAATTGGAACCATGTTTGGAGAAAAGATGTGTTTTGGTGACAGTCAAACTGTATTTTTTTAAGTTCATGCTTATTGTTATGTTTCCAATCACTACATTTTGAAGTTAAGTTAGAAACTTTTGTCTTTGTGTTTTTTTAAGACACTGAGGGACAGATAATGAATGTCACATCGTTCCATTTCTAAAAACACTAATTGTGTTAGTAATCCATTCAACACTGATGAATAAAACAATGTGACATAAACAGTTTAATTTTAATTAAATAAACATTTAATGAGTGAAATTTACAGGAGAACTGCAGTTTGTGGTTAACAAACATCTAATTACAAAACTAAAGTAACTTGAAAAGGGATGTGAAGGAAGTAAAATGAAACGGGAAAGCCATTTAGGGAAAGGGCTGGACTGGAATACATTGAACTACAGCAATGCTTGTTTGAGCAGCACAGGGCATAACTAGACAAACACAACTAGAGAATTACTTTTGAGTTTTGAGTTCACTGATGATTTTCTGGTGATATTAAGTGTTCAAACAAGCATTGCTTATGTAGCAGACAAGAATATATACAGATGGTATTTAAACCCAGGAGGAAACCACAAGAAAACAACCTAAGTATGGTGGCATTAGGATATCATGCAATGTGCAATAACATCGGTGAATGTTTCCTTTTTTTTGTTTGTTTTTTTACATACATGTTGAAATATCTACTTATACCCTAACTAATCTTTAAGATAAGTGACTACCGCCACTACATTTTGGCGGTAGTCCTGATTTTTGTTATTCACATTAACCTTCTGAAATGGGGCAGTGTGATATCAGAAATATCATGTGATTCAGACATTTCTGAGACATATAAAGTTGAACACGTTAGAGTGAAGTCCAATAATTTGCATTGTAGTCAGTGATATAAGCTTTGAATGCAAATAGTTGGCCATCAAAGTCCACTCCATGCTGTTGTTGAGCTAATCTGAAGACTAAATCAGATTTGGCTCTGCAGAAAGTTGGCTACCTCTGTTCACTATGGCCTCGGCAGCTGTTTCTGGGAGCAACCTATTCTTTCACGTCTACATGTCTAGGTTTGACTGGGACCGGATTGGAACACCTGAATACAATGAGTTTTTTTCAAAACAGAGAAACTGGCTTCGAGTCTCATGCAAATTAAAACTTGAATGTGCATTTTTATGTACGCATGCATTATTAATTCATGGAAGTTTGATTATTTCTAATTCAAACACAGAAATGCCCTGTTGTGAAGGACAGCAGGAGAAGAGTGGAGGAGGTGACACTGCTAAAGACTCTACCTGTCTCTACACCTGGGACACGAGTCGTGTTGAACATACGCTCGAATTGGGCTGAGCACATGGGAATAGTTTGTAGGAGCATGAGCTGAAAAGCAAAAGGGGAGAGTGAAAAAAAAAGACAGAGATGATAAAAGTAAATCACTAAAAACCCCAGAGACGAAGCGGCAGACACACGACTAAATGGAGGAGAGCATGGATGTAGTGGAGTAGGAATTAAAATGGATTTAGGAAGGAGAACCTCAGAGGAAAAGAGGCAAGGACCAGAAACCAGTTGGCTGCCATCTCAGTGCCACCATCAAAACCCTGATGCAACGAGAAGGTTTTATTTACAATTAAATAGACTTTGGACAATTAAAAACTAATTGAAATAGTACTATGAGATCTATGGGACTGTTTCAGGGTTGTGCTGATGGGAATGAGTGATAGAGTCACTGTTTCCAAGGGCTGTAGGGTCACATGGCTGAGGATCTGAGGGCAAGGCGGCTGTGCCCTCCTCTTACCTGTCTCCACACCGGGGATGCGGGAGGTGTTAAACATTCGCTCCCACTGAGCAGAACACAGAGGTACCTTGTTGGCCAGCAAGTATATCTAACGCAGCGTCCGTCAAAACGAAAGAACAAAACAGTAGAACAGAAACAACCAAACGTGAGCGTGTAACACAGCGAGCTCATGCATTTGAATTTGTATATAAATTCAAACAACTGATTTTAGAACAAACTATTCATTTCGACTTTGTGGTAAGAATGAAAATTCTAACAGGCATGCTGAAAAGATCATAATCAAAAAATTAAACCAATGACGGTGAGTTAGTGTTAGCAACTGGAAACAACAAAGCATTGCCGGCTATCACTACTGTGTGTTTCCAGTAGGAAAAGCAAAAAAGCTCAGAGGTTTTAAAAGTTAAAGAGTAGGACAGTCAGATGGGTTAATATGCATCGGGTATGGGCTACTTACTAGCATCGAGGTATATCAAGGTTTTAAAATGTTACAGTTTCAAAACCATTAAAGTCTTTTGTCATTCTATTTATACATTTTAAATTCTATTTATGAGATTCCTGAGGAATTTCTGGACTTTTTTTCTTTTCCTTCGGCATTTTCAAGCTGAGAGTAGGACCAAGCTCCCTGCCTCCAACTGTTGCTGCGCACTGCTAGTCAGCTGGTTGAAAGAAGACTACTATCCTGCCCCCTTACTGACAAAAAATAAAAAAAATTGTCAGTTTGAAAATTTTTTGTTAAATCAATGAACAATCGATTTAACTAAAACATATTTTTAATAAGGTGACACTATTTTGAAACTACTATTGGCAAACTAATAGCATTACAGATAAATAGTTGAAAACAGGATCAATTAACCAGCCAGTTATATTATTGCCACTTCATAAAAAGTAAAACACAAAATAATTACAATCCAAACTGTAAACATTTAAAAATACATAGGAGTAAAATTTTGTTCCAATTTTTAACACAAGTCTGGCTTAAAATAAACACGTTTCACAGATATTAACTAATCAATTGATCAGAGATCTGAATTAAATTTAAACAGCAGGACAAATACAGAAAAATCTAATTGTTTTTCTACTCTTTGATGAAAGACTTTAAAGCTGAATAATAAAGGTTAGAGAAGTGCTTATTTAAACGAGAATGACGAAAAAACAAAGTGGCCACTGCGTTATTATTCTCATAATAATCTGTAAGTTTTAATTTTAAAGTTGTGGAAATTATTATTGCTTTTTTGTTTTTAAAGAAAGCTGTCGCAATATGTTTTAGATTTTCATGTAAATATTTTGGTATTTTTACAACAGGTTTTCACACTTTAAGGATTTAAAAACCAGCCCATGCCTAATATTAGCAGAATTAGTAGGATTGTGGATAACAAGCTTACCTAAAAGTGGAAAAAGAAAAAGGTTGTGAAAAATAAGTTGTTAAAGTGAACGTAAAGGACAAACCCACTGAGATAAAATGTATTAAAGAAAGTTAAACATTTATAAAATAAGGTATGGTCAAACATATTCCTATATAATGTTATTAATTATTCATTTACAGCTTGATTGGCATAGACAAAGTACAACTTAGTAAAGGAATTGATTGAGGCAAAAGACCAACTGGCTCTGTACTCACTGGTTTGATCTGAGCTCTGTCCAGTTTTCTCCTGTACAGCATGATGGAATGAACAGCATTACCTGCCCGGGCAGCCTGGCTGGACGTGGGGAACACGTACAAAAAGTCCTGCAAAAAAGATTAACTTATTAATGAATCAATCAGCAGTTGCATTTCAGCAGGTTACGTTTACAAAAAAAGATAAGGGCAGTATGATATTCTTTGTAATCACTATAATGACTGAGTTTGGCCAGAAGTTTACATGCACTCACGATGGGCATAAATGTCAAAATAAATTTGAGCTTTTAATGATGCATGTGAACAGTTCTTCCAGAATGAAAAAGCAAGTTGCGTATCCTTCACGAGATTTTTTTGGTAGCCATCAACAGGATCGTGACATAATTATTGCTGGATATTTGACATCTCATCAAGAAATTAAAGAAAATCAAGAAAATAAAGTGTATTAGAATAATGAAGCTTTCTTTGGGCTAACGCATGATAATTTATGCCTCACTGTTAGAAGCATGACAAGCCGATGAGAAATGTGAGATTTGTTTCAAAATGTTAATCTGACAGTTAACCTTTTGAAAATCTCACCTTGAGAAATAAGTGTTTCATTTATTTGGAAAAAAAAAAGTTTAACAAGTTCTGAAAATAAAGAAGAGGCAAAAATAATTTAATAAATTATTAAAAAGAAAAAAAAAAGGAACACCAGATCACTTCTTGCAACCTGAAGACAGGTGACTCACCATGGCATAATAGTTGCTGTTGACCATGATGGGTCCACGGCCTCTCAGGTAAATATACTCTTCCCACCAGTCACTAACCTGTGCCAGATATGCAGAAAGGATAAAAAGCAATAGTATAAGATAATCAGACAACCTGGTTTTAATGATGTAGCTTATTCAATAATAAGGACAGTGTGCGAAATTATAACAAAAAAATAAAGGAGAAAAAATTCCTTCTGGCTTACATAGTTGGATGCCCACCAGGACTTGAGTTTGAGGTACCACTGCACCCTGGGTCCCAGATTCTTCTCAAAGTCTTTTGACAAGGCCTTCATCCTTTCAAACTGCTCGTCATCCATCAGTGGGCGCACCGACTCCAGGTACTGTCAACAGAAAGAGTCCCACGGGGAGATACAAAGGAATTATCTATTTTAAGAAAGAGAGTGGTTAAAAATACCACAAAACCTGGAAAGCTCTTTTTGCTGTCGCTCAAAATAATAAAAAAATAAAAAAAATCTTTGTGCAGGATTTTCAACATTTTAGTGTGTTTTTCTACTACTCCTCAAAAACACAAATATAATCTCCCTTCTAACTCTAAAAGCACTATGTGTAATAAATAGGCACAAACTAAGTACAAACTCAAAAGCAAGTGGAATGGAAGATTACCCTTCTGCATGTGTCCTCGACAGTGGGAAGAGGTAGCCGAGGGAGAGAGTTCTGGAAACTGTAGAGTAATGGCTTTCTGCCAGAGAACACCTTCACCAATATCTGAACACATAGAAAAGATAAGGACAAAGTTAGAGTTCTGCTTTATCTGTTCTTTGAAGAGTAGAATACAAAATGTAAATATGTACTTAAAGCCCTAAGCTAAAAAGGGCTAAAAAACAACAAGCTAGTTTGTAATTTTGATAAGACCAAACAAGATTTAAATTACCAACAATATTAACAGACATTACATTTCTAACCCTTTGATATTTCCCAACTCTGTACTTTCCTAAACTTAAATTTTCCAAGATATTAATCCTTTTTATAATGCAAGCACAAGTGTTTGCTATGAACTTATGACATATTTGTACACTGGTCAGGCTTTAAAAAAATGTAATGTGTAAAACCACAGAACGAATATTTTAGAAGGAGGGATAGATGGAGTTTTTATGTAACGAGATACAAAATAAATTCTGGAAATAAAGAAATGTTTTAGTACTTTTATTTTCTCCCATATTCATCCAAACCTGGAAAATACTCAAATTAAATTGCATACTTTTCCCCTGCCTTTATAAAAAAGAAAGCATATAGAGCATTTACGTAAAATTATACAAAACAAATAAGTCTAATGAAAAAATAGACGAAGAAAAAGTACCAAATGTAACTTTTGTTATAGACAGATATTATTCACATATTTTTTCCTTAAGCTGATCCTTGTAAGGCTGAAAAAGGACGTCAACATCTCACCAGCCACAAACGAGTACCAAAAGGCAGAGAGCCGTGGCGTGACTCCATCCAGCCGTGCCATGACAGCAGGCTCTTCAGAACATTCCTCATGATCATTATGATGGTGACCCAGAGGCCCGTACCCACCAGAACCCCTCCAAGTATCCTCTGGCTATCTGTGGACATGTATCGGCTGCAGGTAGAGGAGAAGAAAAGAATAAAAAGCTTTCAGTGGCACATCTTAATGTTATAAAAAAAAAGGTTCATTAGAAAGTAAAATGTGACAAAAATAAATATGACATAATATTGTGTCTAAGATCCTTGGAGAACTGAACTTTTAGAAAAATCCCAGTCTAGTGTGTTGTGCAGCACGCAATTAACACAGGAGAATAAGAGCCACACAGCAGCTGTGAGACAAGGCCTAGTCTAAAGTCAACAAAGACAGCTTGCATTATGAGTGATAACAGTTGCATTATTCAAACCGACATGTGCACATGCAGACACACAACACAACTCATTAAATCATAAACGCTGTGTGGTCGTCATTAAAAAACACAGGACTTTCATCACCACATATTCTTAGATTATGCAACAAAACCAAACTACAAAGGATTTCCAGCGCCCCAAGTTGGCTGTATGTTATAGAATAAAAACTGAATGAGGAGAGCACTCATCTTTGTTGATAAAGGGTGTACTATGGGATTCAAGAGAGCACAACATGTTCCCTAATCGGGATTAACATCGTTATCAAACAGAAGGCGCGGAAGAAAACTAATAAAGAAGTGTTGTGGATAAAAAAGTATCGCTGACAGTTCTTGGCCAATCTTCAGCGGCCTGTTGTTTTATTGGTGTTGTTACCGTTTCTGTTTATTTACTGAGAACAACACCATACTCACCTGATAGGTATGTGTTGGCCAAGTTTGGCAATCAATCCCATAGAAGGATCCAGTTGTTTGTATTTGTTGTATGACATGTATGACACGACCACTACCATGAACCCACCCGGGCTGCCCGGGTACACACCAGTCATCACCCCATTCTGTAAAAATGAAACATAAACTCAGAAGCTGTGATTAACAATCTGTAAAATGTTGTAACACACGTGGTGATAAAGACACTAATTGCCTATTAAAAAAAAAGGTGGCAAGTCTTTGAATGATTCAGTGTGACTGTGTGTAAAACCACTAGGCCAAAGGCGAGGACACAAAGAACACTCAGGAAGGTTACTGTCACTGTTTGCAGTTCGTGTCAGACAGGGGTAACCTTCTGGTGTAACAGTTTACAGTAACACCACAGTAAAGAGATTTACAGTATGGCAGAATAGTGCTGTGGACAGTCGAAAGTTTCTGTTGCCTGTAAACTAAGGCAAAGAAACCCAGAAACTGGAAAAGAGGCCTTTTTGCACTGCAGCCTGACCCCCTTTAGCCCAGACCTGGTTGTTTTGCATTGAGCAAAGTGTCGCTTCGAAGGTGACCAGTGGTGGTCATGTCAATCAAATTTCAGCGAAAGCTGCCGAAGCGATTTCCCCAGAGATCGAGGAATATTTTCGTTTTTGTTTGTCGCGTCCAGCTCTTTCTGTACGCACTTGTCAGCAAGAAAGCTGAGGGAAACATTTACCTCAGAATTTTTGCAATCATTTAATTTTATTGTCTGTATGCAGTCATTGGAGAAACATCAATGTATGTTTTTTTTTCTCACTGCCAAAAAATCTACATACATTTATCTGCTTGATGTGTGATGACATGATGTGGATCCTCCGTACAGCTTTTTGAATATTATTTCAACCGAAAAAAAAAAAAAATGCAATTGAAAATGTCATCATTATCGTTTAAAAACTTACAGGTAAAAATAGATTATGATGGGATTTTTTGGTGTCGCATGTTAAAATTACAGACATCGAGAAAGAGCGCTCCTCTGACCCAGAGATCTGGAAGAAGACTCGGCTCTGTCCCGCCCCGCAGCGAAATGCACCAATCAACAGCTGACTCCAAACCAGACCTGTCTGGCAGGCTCGAGAGTAGAGTGGGACAGGGCATGAAGTGCTAATGCAAAAATGCTCAGCCCGGCTTTGAAGCCAGGCTCTGCAGTGAAAAAGGGAGTTCAGGACACATCAACCAGATGAAGAAGTTACTTTGTCAATACTGTTTTTTCTTTGCAGATAACCATCTGGACATTGCCCTTCAGCATATCCAGCAACTCTTACCTTGAAGCGAACGAACCTTTTCTTCCAGGAGTGGAGGCCAGAGAGGTAGACCTGGCGTAGAGCCTCGTGGCACAAATGTAGGTCGATGCCATCGGGGCTGACGGTGAACTGAAAGGCCACCGCCTGATGCGCTTCTGCCATGGTGGCTGCTCTAAAGTAAAGTCACTGAAATAACAAACAAAACAAATATGTCACAATGTGCATCATCATTCAGCAGCTTGATTTTGCCTAGTATCAATACTGCAAAGAAAGCAAATGACATTAGTTAATTATAAGAGTGAAATGCAATTAGCTTTTGTTTACAGTAGCAAAGGTTTTAAAATATATTTAGATGTTTTGCCAATACATTTAGCAACTGTATTACACTTAAAAGCTCAACTGAGTTTTTTTACATTGCAAATTGCAATTGTTTCCCGTGTTGCCATTTACAATTAGGCACAAATGTATTTATACCCCTCACAGATTAAAATTAACCTTTTAATTTGACAAAATGTAAATATTTTCCAGTCGTATTTTTAAATTGCTGTAAATTCCTACAGCAATTTATTGCTGTAGATGAAAATAATGAATTGTTTTTGTACATTGTTTTATCTTTCGGTTGATGCCTATGTCATTTCAAGTAACAAAAAAAAAATTATTGATTGAATAAAAACATCTTTAAATTTAATCACTTTATTGTAACTCATATTGTGATTGAGGAATTTAACCATTTTAAATGTGATATCTGACATTTTAATAATGCCATGCAGTCCTATTCCTTTTCATGCAACATTTCTGTTTAATAACTATGTAGGTGGAATAATTACACAGTGTGAAGATCAGAGTTAAACATGGTTAGGTGATTTGCAGAACTGTTGCATCATAGCACACATTCAGTCCCAATATGTCGATATCTGCATGAGGCTGGAAATAGCTCAGAAAGAAAAGAGAACAATGTCTCATATTGATCAGCTACTGCCACAGTTCTTTAAAGTCACTAGTCCACATTCCGTGATAACAGTGGGCATTATCCAATTCAATCACATTGGATTCTCTGCAAAAAAAAACATAAGACTGAATAAGATGCTAAAAAAATCTTAAAACTCAAAAGATTAATTAACATGAGAAAAGAACACTATAATCACAATGCCAATTAATACTTGTGCTTTAAAGATTGTGTTTTGCTTTTTTGAAGACAACATCTTCACACATTTAAATTTATCATAAGTTCTGAATATATATATATATATAAACTAAAACTATCTAGACATGTTGCATGATGGGACAGTTGGCAGCAGTTCTCCACATGCATGAGTTTTTCCCAGGTACTCTGGCTTCCTCTCACAGTCCAAACAAATTATTAAGTAACCCATCCTGTTTACATTACATTAGCTGTTATATCTGTGCAGTCATTTGTCCAGTATGTTTCTTTTGCCCTTTGTTGGACACTTGTCACTTTTGAGAAAGGCCTACCAACCCCAAAAAGTTTTATTTTTGGCCTATTGGGTAGACTTTCAATGCACCTGATGCCCACACTGTATATTTTTAGTGTTTTAGACACTTCAGCTCACAAAGAGAGGTGGGTAAAAAAGAAAGTAAAGAAAATATGAGTTAAATATAATCTATAATGTTAATATTCAGCCACTGAATGTTTTCCAGATGTTATGCACCCCTAATCTTAACTAATAGAAATAAAAAGCCTGATCTTTCACTATTTGACCTGCCAATCACTGCTCACAGCCAGAAAAATTTGCTATATTGAAGATTATCTAATAATTATTTTGGATAGTATCATCAATAAGTTGCACTATACTATCAATCTATAGATAGACCAACAGCATGTACTTGAATTGGCTCTTTTAGTTTGATTTACATCAAATAGTTGCGGACATGATTTTTGATATACAACAGGGGAATACTCTGTTGTATTCTGGCACCTTTTTTCCTCCATGCATGTTATATATAGCATTTGGAAGTAAAATTGGTCAGACCTCACAGAAGACCAGATATCACATGGTCAGCGCATCTAAAATATTAAATACTGCAAGTTTGTCAACTTCTGTGGCGAGAAACGCATTTCAGAATCTAGAGCTTTAGTCATATTTCCCCTGTTTCAGCCATGTTTGAAGAGAGGAATACATCTGCACGTCCCTGCAAAGCTGCTATTTCGCGGTTTGATTTGTGCATTCTGAAATCAGGACGCGTCGTGTCTACCCTAGCAGTGGTCGGAAGGAGCAGAGCAGCATCCACAGAGCAGCAGTGTTTGAGCAGCCAGTCCCTTCCCCCAGCCACTCTGAAGCATCACATGATCCACCCTGTGCTGCAGAAACTAGGGGAAAGGTCGCAGCGCTGCGCCGCTTAGAAACAGGGAGAAAACTGCCAACGGTGAGCAAAACGCCTCGTAAACCAGCAAACCCGGTCATTTGTGATGACGATGCAGCAATCAGGAGTGCACTGCTGGCTTTATGGTTTAAAAACAAACAGATTACGTTTTTCTTTTCTTTCTGTTTGAAAAAGCAGATACGAAAACAAAGGCAAACGCTGATAAAATATGTGGCTCACCCTCCTGTTTCCAGACGCTGTGTGGAGGCGATTTGAATAATGCTACTAGAAACGTCAGCATCCACCTGCTAAAAACCCTTTTGCAGCACCTAATATCAGCTGGAGCATTTTTATGAACAATTTCACCATAAAATACATAGGTAACGTGTCCGGTATTCCATCACCATCACCTATTTTAAGTTAACCACGCCGCCCACGTGGTTAACTTAAAATAGGGTCATTTGTATATCAATTTCCATACTAAACCAAACCTTAAGTTGGAAAGCAATGACTTTTGTTTGAAATCTAATCATGCTCGTACCTTGGGGACACAGTGACCAGACAGGTATTACTGACCTTCAACAGGCAGGTGACATTTTAACACATTTAACATTTCTAAAAGTTGCAAAACTGCGATAATTAGACGCGAAGAAAACTGTCCACACTTCGCATTATTACATTACTTAATAACAGGATAAATTATGTGCTGTAAAGAAGCTGACAAGTGATTTGTCCAGTGAATGACCTCTACTTGGACTTTTGCCTACATTCATGCTCTGAGAAATGGCAACAATATTTACATACAGGTTATTAAATGAATCCTAAAACAAAATACAATAAAATGACAGTCGAGCCATTTCCCTAATGTATTTTTTTTTAGTGGAGGAATTTCAAAAATAAAATATTAAGCCGTCTGTCCCAGTAGGCGTAGCACTGAATTGTGCATTTCAGCAACTAAAAAGCGCAAACTTTGTCTTGTGGAGTCTGCAGGCCAAACAAGCTCCCAAGCCCTCAGGTCATGACGACGCAAACAGTCTTTTAGCAACAACCTTTAACCCAATTCAACCTCAACAAGGAAACACAACAAGCTGACGTTTATGCCGACTGTGGGGTTGAGTAAGGAAATATTTTTTCACATGGCTTCCTCTCACTTATCTAAGCTATTGCTTCTCCTTTCTCAAAGCCCTGCAGCAACCGTCTGGACCTCGACTACGACAAAAGAGAAAACGCAAGAAACCCACAACATTAGACAAGCGGTCCTCCTAAAAACAAAATAAAGATCTCACCTACACCTTCTTTCTGTCTGTCTGGGAGGGCGAGGCTCTCTGCTTTAACGAAGATGTGGCGCGACTGGACTCTGCGATGGCTGCTACAGCTCAGCACTCTACATGAATGGGAGCGAAGACTTGTACACAAGGCCTTCCCCCCTTTTGGTTGCGTCACATATGACTCCTTTCAGAGTGGAGGACGCAGCGCCCCCTGGCGGTTACACTCCTATGGAAAACGTTGCACGCTCATCTTGAACAGGTAAGAACTGGAATGACGTGATAGTGTAGGTTGCCTGAAGAACATAATGTTAATTCTGTTCCCACAGGCTGTTAAGTATCTTACGGAGCCCTCTAGGGGACATGGGGAATTTTTTTTCTTTTGCGTTACCTCGCAAAACTTTTGCGTTCCCTCGCAAAACCTTTTGCGTTACCTCGCAAAACTTTTGCGTTACCTCGCAAAACTTTTGCGTTACCTCGCAATACTGTACTGGTCAGTTATGCAGCATAATTGAATACTGCAAGCCTTTCCTACGGTGGGCGCTGTACTTTCTGCTTTAATATAAGGTTATGTGAGGTATTTCCATGAATTTTAGTATCTTTTTGTGAAATATCTGAAGTTTTATATCTTTCTTTAGGATAGAAAGGCACCACAAACCTACGATATAAACAGAAACCTTCCGTAAGTAGGAAAGAAATAAAAATACATTATAATTTGGACTATTTCTGAGTAATTATCGCGGGTAATAAATCATCTGACAGTTTTGATTGTGTCTCTGTTGTGTTCGTAGTCTGAATGGTTTAAAGAGCTGCTTTCAGTGCCGCTCCATCTTCGCCTTAACAGATATAAACATTCAATAAAAAATAAATCGATTTTCAATCAGTGTTTTGCACCAAACAGTTTTTACTGTTAACAAGTTTTTATTATTAAACACACGACAAACTAATGATGGTAAAGGGCCGCACTGGGTTAACTCGGGGAATCTCATCTGTCCGTGTATCAATCAGCTCCAAACCTTTTCTTTGTTCTGTCACAATTATCGATTTATTCCATTTTGATGATCAGGTTCCAAACTTTGCAAGGACTGACCGCCCCACTCACCGCTTCCTAATACACACAAAGCCAGTATCCTTCCCATTCATACCTGGTGACGTCACTCCCACGTCGACACACCTAAGTGTCAAAGCCGCTGCTCCTGTCATATCAATAATTACTTATTTCATTCATAAGGCTCTTACAGAGCCTCAGTGAAAACGTGTTTATTATTATTAACTGTTTGGTGCAAAACACTGATTGAAAATCGATTTATTTTTTATTGAATGTTTATATCTGTTAAGGCGAAGATGGAGCGGCACTGAAAGCAGCTCTTTAAACCATTCAGACTAGAACACAACAGAGACACAATCAAAACTGTCAGATGATTTATTACCCGCGATAATTACTCAGAAATAGTCCAAATTATAATGTATTTTTATTTCTTTCCTACTTACGGAAGGTTTCTGTTTATATCGTAGGTTTGTGGTGCCTTTCTATCCTAAAGAAAGATATAAAACTTCAGATATTTCACAAAAAGATATTAAAATTCATGGAAATACCTCACATAACCTTATATTAAAGCAGAAAGTACGGCGCCCACCGTAGGAAAGGCTTGCAGTATTCAATTATGCTGCATAACTGACCAGTACAGTATTGCGAGGTAACGCAAAAGTTTTGCGAGGTAACGCAAAAGGTTTTGCGAGGTAACGCAAAAGTTTTGCGAGGTAACGCAAAAGGTTTTGCGAGGGAACGCAAAAGTTTTGCGAGGTAACGCAAAAGTATTGCGAGGGAACGCAAAAGTTTTGCGAGGTAACGCAAAAGTATTGCGAGGTAACGCAAAAGTTTTGCGAGGTAACGCAAAAGAAAAAAAAATCCCCATGTCCCCTAGAGGGCTCCGTAGTATCTGACGTTGGATAAATGCAGTAAATATAATTATTTATTGTCTTGGTTTCACCCTTAAAAAAATATTATTTTCAAAATGTGGCTTAATCCACAATATAACTAATAGTAAATATAAGATATTAAACTGCAAATATGATTATCATGCTGCCATACACCATCGACAGCATTTTCACAAATCAAAAGAATTACTTATAGAAAATTACTTTTTGTTAAATAATGCAAAGAGGCATTTGTATACATTCCCTCTGGGTCAAAACAGTTTTCATACCAGCTGCAAGTTTTTGAGTGGCATATTCCTACTAGTTTTGCACACATAAAGACTGGGCGAAATAAACAAACTTCAGACTTTTCACACTGGCCAATCTACACCTACGAATATACTTTAATCTAAACCATGCTATTACATCTCTATGCCTATTTTTGGCCATTGTTTTGTTGGAAGTGGACTTTACTTCCAAATAACTTCTACAATGTTCTTTACCCTGCCATACAAAAGCATTCCCACAGCATGATGCTGCCATCACCATGTTTCACGGTGTAATCATGGTAGTGTGTTTAGGGTGATCTGCAGTGTTGATTTTCCATCAGGTCAAAAGGTTCTGTTCTGTTTTCTTCTGATCAAAGTTCATTTTTCCACATTGGCTGTTTCCTCTCCATGGTTTGTGGCAATTTTTTAAGATGAACTTTTTGCTAACAAAATAAAATATTACGATGGAAAATGCCAGATAAAACATAAAAGGTTTGTCTTTTAATCAACACTGTGTTTGACTTTCATTCTGATTTTACAGTAAGTCACAAAGGTCCAGTGACTTTATCAGCCATCCATCCATTGGGGAGTTGGTCACAGAGCTAGTGGCCTAAGTAGGGAGGGCCAGACTTCCCAAAGCGTTCCCAGGTCAGGGAACATTTTGTAAAATACCATTATTGGTTTAACATTTTGTAATAAAGAAGATACATTTTTAAAGAAATGCATATTTTTAAAAATTAAAATGATTTATATGAATGTAAAATATTTTCTTGGCTTATTGGAATATTGTTTTATATTGCCATGATAACATAGCACATTTACACCCTCTTAACACCAGAATTGTATATTACCACGTGGATTTATTTAAATTTTTATAGCTTCAGGATTGTCGAAAACAAAACAAACACATAAGTGGTTCTTTCTTTCTTTCTTTCTTTCTTTTTTTTTTTACAAAACATGTTCCTTTCAGTATAAAGCATTTTCATTGTAAAAAAAAAAAGTCACTTCCAATGCAAAACAAATGCCAAAACCCAAATCCAGTCTGCACTGGCAAAATGATGATTTAAGAAGCAAGTACAAATTATTTGTTAAATGTTCAAATAATCCAGGTCATCCAGTAGAAAAGGAACAGTTGTATAATGAATTACTGTTTGAATTATGTTGACATCAACACAATTTCTCATTCTTGAATTATGGTGAATGTTGTCAACACAACATGTATCACTACTGTTTGACCAGCAGATGGCGACAAATAACTTCCTCTGGGGAAGATAATTCATTATTTCATTTATTTTTAAGTAAAACTTTAAAACATATATGTGTTTAACATAGAACATTGAAAACGTTCTATATTCTATGTAGACATAGAACATATTGCACGTTGAAAGTTATGCATTTCAACATAACAGCATATGTTTAAATGTCACAAAAACAAGTATGTAAATATTTCCCATTAGTATTAAATTGGTTGGAGAAGAAACAAACAACAGGCAAACTGATGCAATTTCAATTCAACTTCTTTCTGTTTTGTTGTCTTTTTCTCCTTTTTTTGTGTCGAATGCACAAGTCACAACCTACCGCGGCTCGGGTCAGTTCCTGCAAAGCAAACACGAAACCCACGCTCAGAGCTCCATTCTCGGGTCCGCGAGACACGCCCCTCGCGCCGCTGTCGCCGTTCAGCCGTTTTGTCAGACAGCTGCATCCAGCTCGCGCTTCGCCTCGCGGCTTGTTCAGAGTTTGGCAGGGGAGCAGGGTGACTCGGTCCCTTTGACCTGCATCGATTTCAGCGAAGCTTGTCCGCACACAGAACCGGAGGGGGGGGGAAGCTTTTATCTCTGCGACAACATCTGTGTGGCGGCTCCCCTTTGACAGCGAGGGAGAGAATGAGAATAGAGGATTTAGTTTCTTCCTGTAGGTACAGACGAGCAGAGGAAAAGTCACTCCTAAAGGTAAGCAGTGGCGACGGTGGATGTTTGCACGTTGTGAGTTTTGAAATTGTTGGAGCTAGAAGCGCCGTTTGAGAGCTCAAGAGACTAATTTCCTAATATGGACCTGTCATTTTTGCTCAGTTATTTCCCAACAACTAAATAAATCAGTTTGGAGAGAATGCAGCGACTGATCACACGTGTATAGCCCCTGCCAATGTAATCTATTAGAAATGGGGTTTTTTTCTATAAACTGTTACTATTGAATTTAAGTGTAGACGGATATCGTAATTTTCTCTCTGCGGTAGAAGCTATGAATAAGGTCTTCTCTAGGGGAATTTCTGATTCTGCAACACTGTCTTTGGGCTTTCCAGCGGGTCAAAACACCGAGTTCACTGTGGTGAGGAAAGAAGGTAAATGTGTAGGCCGTATGCTGGCACGTTATTCTCAAAACTCAGTCAATACGCACTGTTCTGAGTATTGTGAAATCAGGAAGCATAACTTCACATCTTCACATGGATTAAATACCAAAAGTAAACATGCTTTTAGGCCTTTGAATAAGAAGGATTACAGAGACAGATTCTCCAGCAATCAGAAGTAGGCCAGTGACTGGTGAGTGTGTCACATGCCATGTGTGGTCTTCTTTGAAAGGGTAAAGCAGGCCATCTCAGAGTGTTAAATGTGGGGTGGGGGAGGCTACAGTCTGGGTGAAGGGTCTCCACCAGGATGCAGCTTTCCTTTACCATCACATGCCTGTTGTCTTTTACAGTCAATTATAAGTGTTTAAGGCAACTCCGCTTTCCATTTTTAGTTTCTAAAGACATTTCACCTCTCTTCTATAAGGCTCTGAAGGTTCCAAACATTGCTTTTATCAAGGCAGAGTTTTATCTTGGAGTAAATGTAATTTTTCCCCCTAATTTGCCACATTAGATAGCAACTTTCTTAAATAACCAGTAACCAGTAATATGCATCTTAAAGCTGCAGTATGTAACTTCAACTAAAAAAAATTGACTTTTACATATTTGTTAAAGTACTTTCCTGCTACTATGATGACAGGAAAGTATGAGACCGATATTATGTAACATAAATAAATAAAATCTCAAGCTCTTACACTTCCTCCCAGTGCTTCTGTTGCCATCAGCAGAAATGCACAGTTCCTGGTCAAAAACAACCAGTCAGAGCCACTGAGCCAGGTAGAAGGTCTTAGCTCTGTGAGTCACGGTCATGCAGATGTTACTCAATGTACTAATGGCAGAGAAACAACTTTCCATTCCAGGAAAACTGTTTATACGCCTTCATTTATACACCTTCATGGGTGACCATGCTGGCAGGCTCTGCTATTGGGAAGGAGCTATGGCAGCAGAGACCAAGTGGGAAGATATGAGCAGTGTGTACACATGCGTGATTGACAGTACTAAGATCCTCCTCCTCGCTTTGATTGGTTGGTGGTGTATTACTGTCATTGACTGGGAGAAGGCACGGGAGCAGAATTCATTTTTCACAGATTATCTGTCCCATACTGACACGACATTGTGACAGTTTTAACAAATGTGTAAAAACCATATTTTAAAAAAAAATTAAAGTTACATACTGCAGCTTCAATGCTACACTCAAAACGTTTCTGTAACTAAAACAGAAAGAAAAATACATTGCTAGCCAATCTTAATGCTATACACGAAGTTACTGCTCTACATTTGATCAAATAAAGAAAAAACAAGTCTAAGTGTATTCCAAACAAATAAATACTTACAAGGATGAACGTTTTCCAAGGTACAAGGCCTTTAAATTCAGTGTTCATGAGCCGTTTACGTTCTCGTAACTGTCTAAATTCTTGTTGACAAGGTTACCGGAGATAAATGGTCAAAGATAGTTTGCTGCTTAGAGAGATCACTCAGTCATGTTTCCGCAAAAACAGAGTGACAAAGATTGTTTGTAACACAATGTCACACTCTGATCAAATTTCAAACCCCCCAGATTTGAACCATTCTCAGCATAAATTCAGTCATGCAGTTTGTTAGCTATGAACTTATTTGCCAACTTAATAAAGTGAAACTGTTTTAAGATTTTAAATGAATTTGACTTACTGGCATCACAATACCACATGGTTATTTTCAAGCGTACAGAAACTCTTCAACCAGTTAAGCCAGCCATGTTCTGTACAGATGTTACTTTTCACAAATGAAGCCAGCATCAGGGATCCACATGATGTGTGGATCGGAACTTGGCAAGGTTGTTTCTAAGTGTCACAGATGAAATATGTGTTGGACTTTGGCACAAATTTGCCATAAGATGCCTTATCAGTTTGGTATTTTGAGGTGTCACCTGCAATGAACTAGCTACTGTTGATGTCTAGTGGCATATACGCAGTGGTCTATTTCAATAGATCAATGCATTCTGCCTCAAAGCAAAAAAATAAAAAAAGGTTCAGAAACTAGAAGTTTTAGCCGTTTACTTGGCCTCCAGATTCCGCAAATCTTAATCCAGTCAAGTATATGTGAGATGGGCTGGATGAACAAATCCGATCCATGACTGCCTCACGTCACAACTTGCTGGACTTAAAAGATCTGCTGCTAACATCTTGGTGCCAGATTCTACAGCACACCAACAGGGCTCTGGTGAAGTCCATGTCTCGTTGGGTCAGAACTGTTTAGGGAGAAAAGTGCTAGTGCTTGTGAGTCACTTGTACACTGAATATCTCTTCAGTCGTGGACAACAACAACAATAAAGCAGTTAAGGATTCAAAGTTTTGTTTTCTTTCTTCTTAAAATCTCCTGAAAACCTTTAGCTTTGAGTTGGAATAGAGCTGTGTGACTTCAAGAAGTATAAAACTTTGTTGTTAGACAATGATCTGACAAACCGCTCTTTTACCAGCTGAAGTCACATCCGAGGCAGAGCATGTGATCTTATTTTTGCTTGTGAATAAGCCTCTGGCAATATTAGTCTCTTTATCAAACTTTTTTTCCAAGCTAGAATCTATGATTGAATTTTCATTACTCTTAGTCAAAGTCAGCTTTACTCTCTGACTTTGTGTAAAAGCATTTAAGCACATAGAGCAGCTGTGGAAGCAAGAACCAGAAGTGCATTTTAATTAAGCTATAAATAAGTTAACTAATAACGAGTCAGTAGGAATGGATAGTTTTTTTTCTTCTTCCTTTTCTGGTTCGGCCAAAAGCTTTCAGTCAGTAGCATACATTGTATTCACATGTGATAATATTATTTCACAAGGAAGGCAACAATAGCCTTTTTCTCTGCTTGAATGGAGGCTTTATGATGGACGTCAAAGGGCTACAAATGTACCAGTCTCCCAAAATGCACCAAATGGTGATGCTTTAAGCCAACTATAAAAACAGGCATTATTCTTGCTTTGTGGCTCAAAAATGTTAGAATTTTAGTCTGGACTCTTCAGATGTTTTAAAAAGGACTTGGGACTTTTCTACTCACTGGAAAATAATTATTTGCATATGCTGGACCACACGGGCTATTACACGACTTCCTGTTAGAGACAAACAGTCAAACTCACACCTACTTATCTTCTCTAAGTTAAATCTGCATGTGTGTTACTCCAGATAAAAATGAACATTTTACCAACTCTGATCTGTCAATACTGCTTGTTGCTAGGCAATATCTTCATTATTCATCATTTTACTAAAAATATGTTTTTCCGGTGTCAGCATAAAAATTAATTGAGCAACACATTTGTACTGGGAGTGTTGAACAGTATATCAGGCTTAAATTTTGTCATGATTTCTGCTGACTAAAGTCTCTGCTGTGAAATTGCACTTTTTCTTTATTGGGTCAGTTTGCTGAAAGCAGACTTTGTGCTTGCCAACAGGAAGACATGCCAGCTCAAAGCAGGCAAGGGTCTTTCAGAGTCATCAAAATTCATGGTGCTTTGCAAAAGCCTTTATACCCCTTGGAATTTTTCACATTTTGTCACATTGCAATCACAACCTTTAGTGTATTTTCTGATACAAAGTTTTGCATAAGTGTGAAATGAGAGAAAATATGAAGCTGTTTTCTGCTCAGAGAAATCAGAAAATTATGTTGTGGATTTGGATTCCAAAACCAGCTTTTATTGCAGTTGGTGCAGATCTTTTGGGAATGTCTCTAACCAGTTCCCAAATCTTTAAACATTCTTCTTTGCAAATTTGTTCAGTGCCAATGAGATTGGATGGAGAACACCAGTCAACCATCAAATTTCAAGTTTCAAATTCTCAACTTGATTTACCAGTGAACTTTTGACCAGTCTTTTGACCCCTCTTAGATGTGAAGGTGCTTTGGTCTGAACCATCCAACTGTGGCTTTGCCTGTTTGCTACTGGTCATTGTCCTGCAGAAAGCTGATTTTTGCAGCCTCTAACAAGTCTTCCAGGATTTCTTTGTATTTAGTTCTATGATCCATTTTCCCACCAACTCCGGCCAGATTCCATCTCCCTATTTCAGATAAACAGCTCCAGATCAGGATGTCACTACCAAGTTTCAGAGTGTGAATGATGTGTTTGAAGCGGTACATAGTGTTTATTTTCTGCTGCACATAGTGTTTTGAATGTATGCTAAAACTACCACATTTTGACCTTATCTGATCAGAGCAACTTTTTTTACATATCTGCTGTGTTCCCTACTTAGAATTCAGCTAGCCATGCTTACTGGTTGTTCTGCATTGCAGTAAATTGGCCTGCCTTGTACAGAACGGAGTAAATTTGTCCTGTGATTCTTTGGTTTCCATTACATATAGCTATTTCGAGCTACTTATCACTGGGGTTGTTGATGTCACACTGTTTTAGAGTGTGAGTTGTCACCATCTCTTAAGAAATGAGTGATAGCTCCATGGGATAATAGTTGTAGACCGAGCATTCTTTGGCATTTCTGTAAAGGCTATATTTGGTTATCTTGGAATTTCCCATTCATGTTATGATCATGTCAGGTCACTTTGTCTCTTTTTTACATGCCACTTTGACTTAGTTTTTGCTCCAAACACTCAATCTCCTTCTGTTGTTAAGGAAGCTACACATTCCGTCCTGTTTACGGCTGTTTCCTTTGCAAGTACTTCAGATGTCTACTTTTGTTCTTTTAAACATAAATTCTATCCAAACTCACAAAACAGTTTGTCATTTATGATTGGCCTTTAACTCAAGTAGTTAAAGACTGTAGTTGGGTAGCTTACATTGTTCGCTCTGGGATTTATTGAATTATTTTTCCCGTGTGTAAAAGTTGCACTGTTATTCCACTTTGATATCTTATGCACATAGAATATGAACTTTATTTCTTATTTTGTGATTTACTGAAAATTTGAATGATAAATCAGGTCTGAAGAGAACAGTTTGTCTGTAAATAAAAAAGCAGCTTCAAAAAAACAAGCTGTGATGTACGTATGTTGCAAATAAAGCACATTGTGTACTTCTTGTATTAATTGGATAAAAGTTTTTTCTTATGGTCTCAATGCTTATGTTATGACTGCATTCATGCCAGTAAGAAGATCCAGTTATGAGAATGTGGCTTTCCCAACAGGGTCCGGTGGTTTTGTGTGTTTATGATTACTGTTCCCTTGACATTTCTGTCCTCTTCATACCACACTTTCCAAGCGTCCTGCTGCTCCAGAAGGCAATGCTTTCCCTGATTGGCCCACTATAATCAAACATCTTAACCTTTCTGTTATTATAAATAGACTTCCCCACCTTCATTTTCTTCAACTGGAAACTGCTTTAAGGTTGGGTCAGATGCAAGGTGGGGTAACCCAACTTCCTCTGCCTCCAGCATGTTTTTTCCCCTTTGCTAATGTAAAAAAAAAAAGGTTTTGGTGCTTGAATGTAGGTATTATTACTGGGGAATTTTTGTTTTTTTTAGCTATTTAAGTCAAAAAGCATTGGGAAAATAAGAATAGAGCATCAGGCTGGACAGAAACCCCCTTGGGAACACAGTTATTCTGAGTCCTGTGCCATTCCCAAGTTGCCTTGCTCTGGATGTCTGCATAGTTCATGTGTTCTTTCTATTTTCTATGTATAAACAGTACAGGAAGACTCCACATCCCCTGTACTGTGTTTGTCTCTAAAAATTCCCAGAAGTAGTATTTTATGTCATTGATCCAACAGAGTATTATAATTGCATTTTTAAATATCAACTTCTATTTCCTATTGTAGCACAGTTTGCTTCAGTTTTTGTAGAAAGAAGATTAATAGAATATAATTACTTTATTCATCCCAGCAGGGAAATTATTTAAGTTCATGTACAGTTTGTTCTGCTTTGTTGTGAGTCAACAGACTGTATGAGAAAGTACTTTGAGGAACCCAGGGGTAAGGCAAACAGGTCTTCACTGTCACACCGTCACTAAGAAGAAACATATCTGCTCAGGAGAGGCTTTGATTGTTTTGTCTGAAGAAGGCTGATGGTAGTGTTACTTTTACACTAAATATTTATTGCGCAGTTCTCAAGCATCATAAAAATAGAGACAAGAGCAAACTGTAACGCTTTTTATGCAACATATAATGGTTTTAGTTTTGTTTAATAAGATATTGGCGTGAGTTTTAAATATTTTAAGATTTTTAAAAAAAAATCCTGTTCTAGGATAACCATTTTTCTTCCAAACAATTAAACACCCCAGTAGCATGACTCCTCAACTGCCATTTTTTACAGTGGGGGAGAGTTTATACCTGTTCAGAGCACGTTGTTTTATATATTTACTCTACATTGCTTGTTACAAACTGAAAAATTTGCTTCTTACAGGTTTCTACTAGCCAGTAATCCATAAAGGGAAGATCTGGGGTGTACATCACTTATACCACTGTGCTCCTCCAGAGTTACCACAAGCCTCATTCTTGATTTTTACCAGTCAGTTTAAATGGACTGCCATCCTCTTTTCAGTTTGCAGAGAACAATTTAACAATGCACTGTGAGATGTTCAAAGCTTAGGATGTAGTTTTGGAACTCTTTGTGTTCGTCTATCACATAAAATTTGAATGTAATATGATACGTCTTAGTTTGTGGTTGTGACATAAAATTTTCAAGAGCACAAATACTTTGAACCAATATGTTCTTTAAGCATATTGAACTTAAAGAAAATTCTCAGAAACAGCACACTGGAGACTGTGCTGTTTCTGAGAATCTTATTCCAAAACCTTCCTCTAAAGAAAGAGAGAGCTGTTGAACATCCTGTGAGAGCTTGCTTTGATTTGCTGTGGGGTGACTTGGTAATTCATGGTTTTTGAAGGGGCTTCCTTTTAATTACGTGGATCTTATAAAATGCCAGAACATGTTAATGTGGTGAAAGAAAATTCAACAAAAAATGTGGTGAGGGTGGCCTTGATTGTGAGAGTAAGTGTGAAATTATATGGACTTTGGATAGGAACTCCATTACTTACATTTCTTTACTACTTGCTAAAAATAGAAACATCACCTCCCTGTGATGCTAGCGCTCTCTTGCTGCTCTCTTCTCTTTTATTTTTGGTTTGGGCTGAACACAAGTTCACTTTAATGGACACTTTGTACTTCTGACTCCCATTACAAATCTAGAGCTCCGAAGCCATCTGGGACCAGAAACCTCTTCATGTGGAAATTGAAGTCATGTGGCAGCTTGTTAGCTTACTTCTTTCAAATGGAATGATTTGAGTGGTGTTTACCACCATGAAGCTCAGCATTAAGCTAATGTCATGATGAGGATAAAACCATATGCTGCATTGGAAGGCATTTTTATTTCTTAATAACATGAAAGGGTTCTATACTAACCAGCGTAAAAACCCAGATTTGATGTGGGTGGGTTTTTATAACATAAAAAGTACCTTAGTCCTACAAATGCAAGCTGACAGAATTCATGTGACTTGTCATAAGTTGACATAGTTTATGTAACCTAAATGCTAAAAAAGTATTTACTCACTCACATGTCTCTTTTTTGACAGGCTGAACGATTTAAAATTTAATATCAAATGAGTATAATCTGGGAAAATACAAGTGATCATTTCACTTATGGAGCGAACGTTTTCCAACCCAAACTGGACCTGTGAAAATTAATTGCTCCTTAAACCTGGATAGCTTTTTTTCTTAATAAATCAAAACAGTTTTTTTATTGTCCCTGTTTATCTGTAATTTTTAGTAGATCTGAAGCATTTTACGTGTAATGAAATCAAAAGCCATTAAGAGTGTCTTCATTGCACATGTGCTTAAGGTTGTCATTCCCAAGTGAGTTAACGTTAGTCACAGATTATGCCGATTGTACTATAGAGATAAGAGAATCATCCAATAAGGGTTTGTGTGTTGCCTGACTACATATCCGCAGCTTGTTTGGTCTGAGTCAGTGTTCTTTGGCTTCTGTACAATTTTCTACTCATCCTGTGGTAAGAAGTCCTAAGCGTCTGCCCTCCTCCGAGTCATGCAATCAACATTTTGGGGTTAGCTTTTGAGTGCTAGTCAAGCAGCCTGAATTAAGATTTAATCTGAATTCGGTAATCCATAAACTAATCTTTTGAGGTTTTAATGCAACAACTACCTACCGTACTTGGTAAAGAAGAGTCACGTTAGATTAACATCCTTCTGCCTTCACCACACCCTGAGGTGTGGTGAAGGCGTCCGGAAACTGGGTTTCACCCTCTAAAGCACACACTGAACACATGTGAATATACACACACCTTACTGTTCAGCACAGCTCTTGTCCTGAGTTTTTCCATAGCCCCACAGTTTTCTGACTGTTTCCAGACTCTTTCTAATCTCAGGCTTTCATTCTTCTCGTGCTGTTGTATAATCCTCATCCTCAAATCGGATTCCATACAGATTAAGACTGATTAAAGACCAAAAGACAGATGACAAAAAAGTTAAAATATGACCAGAAAAAGCACATCAATTTTTTTTCAGGACAGCTAGTGATGTGTTTTGCATTTAAGTTGGTTTACAAAATAAGTTTTCTGTTAGACAAGATAATTAATTACAATTTTGTTATCCGTTTACAGTTTAATTGCATTTTTATCTTATTTATTTTACCCACCCATGTTTTTACCAACTGATTTTTTTTGTTTCTTTGTTTGTTTTACCTCTGACTTCTTTCGTGATGCTTTTAACGCGCAGTGTGCAAAACGTGGAGAGGAAATTTTGTTGATAAATCGGTAAAGGAAGTCTTGACTGCCGCCCCTCTTTCTACAACCCTGTGATTAGCTGAGTGTGATTCAGAATGCTTTGCAAGCTGTTTGTGGTTGCAACGAGGCACTGAGAGCATATATACGCAAGCTCAGTTTAGAGCTCTATGTCATAACAGGAAATGATGTCACAACAGCATGAGGCTCAAGGCAGCTTGTCCTATCAACAAACAAATTGGCAAAATGTTTGCTCTGTGAAAAAACCTTTCTCTCATTGTATGTTTATTATCTATAAGCATTCAAACACTCTGCCCTCTATCCACACAATTTTGCTTTAGACACTCCATCCTGCTGGTGGTTCGGTATTTGTTGCCCCTCAGCCCCAAGTCTGTGAACTTCTCAGCTTCCTGTCAACCATTTGCTTTCATTTGTTTGTTTAATCTTTTCTAATATTTAGCCTATGTGTGGTAAAGTTCATGTGAAGTGACCATAACTTGTGTTTTAAAAGCAAAGTCTGCCATTGGCCAGAAAAAGGCTTTACCAGTAGGATAACCCAGTTTGTTGTCCCATTATTGTTCTTACTAAACCTGTTATTGAAGGAGTGGCAGCCACTGGTTTCCTTTCTTCCTAACACAATAGTATCAGCGTTCAGGAGACTCAGCACAGGAAGTACGCGTCCACTACCTAAGTAAAAAAAAAAACAGCAGACCTGTTATGGTAATTTATCTAGTTTGCATCAATAAAAAGGAGCTTAATTAGTAGCTGAATCATGTATTAGGGTGGAACTTTGCTTAAATATGCTGTTCATGTGTAGCAGCATAACAAATGAATATTAAAACCCAGGAAAATGTTTTTTTTATTAACACTTTACCCAACATATCGGACTGTTCAGCTGAATCTCTCAAAATAGACGAGGTTATTGTCAGGTCAGTGGTATCTCCTCAGACTGTTTTCAGGGTTTACAGACCCCTGAAGGTATACTGAAAGTGTGAGAATCAGAGCTGAGATAAATATAAAAAGGGAAGTTGTAAGAAAAGAAAAAAACATAAAGCAGCTGAGTGCATCTGATAAATTCTTGGCATGCATTGACCACCTGTGCAGAGAAAAGATTCTGATGTTTTAATAGTAGAGAGTTGCAGCTTTGAAAAAGGTGCTCTTTAAGAAAAACCAAAAACAATGCTTACAATAGTTAGGTGCTATATTTTAGCGCTTCCTCTCAACAGCTGAAAACTAACAGTACTGATAGCATGTTATAGTTGTATATAAACAACATATTACAAGAAAAACTAAACCTATTTTTGACAAAAGTGTGTTTGTCTTGTTTTTTTAATTTCTGTTGCATTTTAAGTTTTTTCAAATTGAAACAAAAAAGACCTTGAACTATGTCTGGAAAAAGAAAAGGTTATTGTTTGAGGAAACAACTGCTCTCCCATCTGCCGCCTTTTGGCATGGCGCACACTGCATGATGTTTGCCTCGATCCAGCATCATCAACGGTGTTCCTCAGGGTATACCATTTGTTGTCATGCACTCATTTTTAGACTCTATATGATTCTTTAAAACAAACACTATTCTCCCCCACAAAGTTAGGAGGAGTTCTAAAGTATATCTGATTAGCTGTAATTTTTGCTTACATGGTTTTGGTGTTTTCCTGCCTATGTAGAAAATAGGTTTCCTGCACATATGTTTTGTTTTTTGTTTTTTTGCCTAAAATGAGTATCAGCGTTGGTGGAAGTTCTTTAGCTGATTCTTTATCATCTATAGTTGTTGCACTAAAAAGAGGAAGAATGTCCAAGACTCTACATGTTTGTGTAGAGTCTTTTATCTTCCAATATGTTTTGGAGGCATGGAAAGAATTTGTGTTTTTCTTATCCAAACATGACTTTTAAATGCTGATTGACTAAATAAACCACAAGCCCACTCTCACTCTGAAACCACTTCACTGAAGCACACAGTCATTGAAAGCTAGAGAGTGAGGCCAGACTTCAGATAAAAAATAAATAAATAAATAAAGGAGGATCTTTTGTTAATATTTGAATATATATTTCTCTTTGTGCTACGGCATCATCTTTCTTCATAATCATGCCAGTTTTTGTTGCATACAATGGGCTGCGTGAATTAATATTAGTGTTACTGTGTGCGTGTGTGCACACAACTACATATGTGTATGAAACAAACTATTGATAGGTTAGTCTGTTTCACACCTTATGTGAATAGCTGCTATCAGACCCTTACATTCTCTGTAAAGTCATTGGCTACTATGGGTATACTTTCTCTATTTATATCAAGTAAATTTAAGCACTGCTTCCTGAAAACTGCTTGACCGCATAACAGTATGATGAAACTTAGGAAGATTATTTTTGCAGTTTTACACGATACTTCTGCAAAGAGGGGAGACAGAGTTGAAAACCTGTTTAGAAATATTCCACATCGCAAGTTACTCTGTGTTGTAACAGATTAAATGTTTCAGTTTATACACATGTCAGATAAATAAGATGAAACATTAACAGTTTACAAAAGGAACTGGTTTTAAAACTTTTCAAACAGGACATTATCTTCTGCTTTTATAACCATATCAAAACTGAGACATAATGATTCCTATACGTCTGTTATCATGACCAAACACATTAACATTCTTTTGAAAGACTAGTGTGCATTCCTAAAAATACCTTGATATCATAAACTGTTCTATCAACAAACCGATGTTCAGAGTTTATCACTTCACACTTAAAGACCGTATGCACTGTACCATTCACAAGCACACATACACCTTGACCATTTTCACATTTTGTCACAAATGACAAACTACAGTATTTCACTGTCATTTCACACAAAGTACTACAGAAAATGGGAAGCAGATGAGAATGGCTACAATGTTTTTAAGATATAGCTACATCACAAATATAAAATGAAAGTCTGACATGCACCAAACACACTACATTTTATTTGGGAGTCTCAGAATCAAGGCAATTGATTGCAAATGCATGTTTTTCAAATGTTATGCTTTTAAAAGAAAAATATTCGTGTATCGTTTTTGCAATTCTTCATTACTTTGTGTTGGCCTGCCATATGAAATGCTGACATAATACACAGAAGCTTGTGACAAAGAACAATTCAAGAATTATAATACTTTTGCAAAGCACAAGATAATGTACTAGCTGGAAGTTGAATGTTCATCCAAGATCTTGTTGAATGAAGATCTTGTGGTCCTGTAGCACAGCCTTTACTGTTCAAAGTTATTGTTTCACAGGACACATGCTGTACTTTGCACGCTTTTAAATTTAGATGAGTTTCTCTGGAAATTTTTTTGATTCATAATTGACTCAAAATTATGAATTCATAATTTATGAATTATAATTAACTGGCGATACCAGTTAATTATACATTCTAATTGTTGTTTCTGTTAGACCTCCTTGAAAATTCAGTGTGGGTTTTTGTTCCATATTCTTTTTTTCAAGCGGAACCAAAGGCAGTTTCTTTGTTAGTAATGTGATTGTAAGATCTGATGCTAATTCAGTAGGCTAATTCATTATCTATTTCCTGATAATGAAATAGATATATAATAGTGACAATATCTCCAAAAGATCTTATCCATCAGTAGTGCATAAAGAGCACAGTATGACAATATATGAATTTTATCAGCTATATTCATCATGCTGTACACCTTTTTGTAGATTATTCTATTTACTTGCCTAAATATCAAAACAACCTCTGAAAACAATTAAGTTTGCTCTATAAGAAAAATTGTCCTTTTCATATTTGGATGTCAATTGCATTAACTGAGACCTTGTTTTTCTGCCTGCTTCTAGATTTTGACATGAAGAAGGATATAGATGTATTGATAGCAGAAGAACGGGCAGAAATTATCAGTAAATATGACAAGGTAAGTTGATGGCCTACGATTGTATCTTTTGTACAAATGCAACAGATGATGCATTTGGATGTGTGGTTTATAAATCGATATTGGAAAATATTTCACTAGGAAATTACAAATGAGGTTTCTTTTAGAGTGACAATGAAATCACCAACCACTTCGTATTGAATCAGAATGATATGATGTCAGTCTTCAAATTTAATGGCTGGATTTTCTTTAGAATCTCAAAAATATCAGGCTTTATGTCAACTATCTTCACTGGGATTATAATTTACAATGAATCCCTAAACTTTGGTGCCATTAACAAAGGTGAATTTGTTTCAGGTTGCTTTCCTTGTATATAAACCTTAAGCTGGAATAAAATGGGTTAAAGGTAAACATTTAGTGACAAAGCAGCATGCCCTAATCTTCTCAATCTGGACTACATGTGTTTTGTTTTTTTAGGGCAGGCAAGAGGGCGTCAGCATTAACCCATGGGAGGACGCTGACTTTAGCATCTATAAAGTCACTGACCGCTTCGGCTTCCTGCAGTAAGTAACTTTAAAACTGGGTTGTTGTCATTTTATTTCATAATGTGAAATCCATGAGTGAGATGTTTCTGTCTACTCATTAATAGTATAAATTTAACTGCTTTCCGGCTCTTAATGACTTGGAATTGTTGCTTTTCCTGGGGAACGATTATGCAACTAACAACTTTAAAGAGTTAAAAAAAACCCAAGAATTTTCAAGTTTTAATTTATTCAGAATTTCCTATGATCAAAAGGTTAAGATTATGCCCACACAAGACGAAATATGCATACATGTACATATCTGCCCACAAATTTGGTTAAACGTCTCTTTGTTTTTTTGCAGTGAAGCCACATAAATTTTGTAACCATCAAAAAACTTTTAGCAAAATTCTGACTGGATTTTTGCTGCCATCAAGATTGATTGAAACTTGTAGTTAACCACATAGAACCTTGGTCAGAAGAGAAAATAACAAACACGATGTTTGACGGAAGGTAAAAAATTATGTTAAGGATTCGAGGTGAAGCTGTTGATCTTAGGAACACCACGTGTCAGTCATGGTGGTAGTAGCATTAGACTGTAGGGATATTTTTCTGCAACTGGTTCTGGTGTGCTGCACAAAGTATAATGAAATGCTGGGACTAGCTTTAATTTCTTCAACTTTCTCCCACATAAACAGGCAGACAGTGAAATCTCAGACAATAACCAGGATATTGATCCCAACTGAAAATCAAAGCTGGTTTTGCAGTGGAAAGCTAGATGGTGATAACTTTATCAATCAAATTTTTATTATTTGTTGATTGGTACAAAAAGCAATGTAACATTTTCTATGTGAGACTTTTAACCATACATTATCAATGATCTATTAATATAGTTGAAATTTTATTTCATTGTTTGTTTAATTTAGTCCAGTTTGTAGATTAAAGTTAGTGCTAAATGTAAACTTAAACAATTAATAAAAAAGACCACGTATATCATTATTGTCTAAAAAAAACGGTAATTCAAATGCATCAGTATAATCACAAAATTTCTGTGTATGAAGAGTGTATCTAAACTCCTGACCATAGCATCTGCTTTTTTACAACTTTCTGTCTTGTGAATTTTTCACTTCATCATAACTATTTAAAGCGAATAATTGCATCACTGATACACATATATTTCTGCTCCAGTGAGGAAGAACTGCCGACACCCACTGCACTTGAAGAGAAGGTAGGGACTTTCTTTACTGCTCATGTAATACATTTTTGCCCTCTCACTCATGCATTGAGCATTTATGATGTTCTATGTTTTGCCTTTTCAGCAAAAGCAACAGGAGTTGGAGCGAGTGGAGAAATGGCTGAAGATGGTGAAGAAATGGGACAAATACAAGAACAGTGAAAAGGTTAAGAGCGGCTCCCATGAGATACCAGCATGCCATCTCAATTTAGCATTGTGATGCTAAATTGAGCATCAATATTTTTTTCATTCTGCTATGGGATGTTTAATTTCCATGCCTTTATATAATCTATTTTCCATTACCTTTTATAGCGTTGCTCATTTTCTTATTTACCACCCACCCACCGCCACCATCTTTTCCCCGTTTTCTGTGGTCAGCCACAAAAGAGAAATGACTACAAGCAAAAGTTCTTAACCTTTGAGATTTGGAAGTGGAATATACATGAATCTGCGCCTTTCTCCTGTGATTGCTGTGGTGAAGATTGATTGCATATTGTTACATATTGTGTATTTCAGCTGGTGAAGCGTGTGTATAAAGGCATTCCTCTGCAGCTGAGAGGCCAAGCGTGGGCCTTGCTTTTGGAGATCGAAAGAGTCAAGCAAGACAATCCGGGAAAATATGAGGTACGTGTTTTTTTTTTAATTATTATTACAAGGACAATAGTTGGTAGTGTTTAATTATACTTTCAAGAAAGTTTGGATTTTAACAACTGATGGATGGTATTGTGGAAAAATCTTCTGTGGTCCAGAAAATGAAACAGCAGGCTCGAAACTTCTCAACAGAGATCAAGCAGATAGATCTGGACGTCAACAGAACATTCAGGAACCACATCATGTTCATGGACCGCTTTGGAGTGAAGTGAGTTCTTCATTTGCATTTCAGTTTTCTGTTATTATTCACTTTATTGTTTACAGCATTTTTCAATATAATTTTAATAATTTTAACTTCCTTCCTATCTTTGGCTCAATCCAAACATCTACTTGTAGACAATATTATTTTTGACATAATGTTTTGGGTGTTTTATGTAAATATTGATGAAAAACTTTCAGGACTTCCTTTTGTTTCCATGTCAGCTGCTGTGCATTGTTGTTTTCTGACATCTCACATGTTTTTTGATTTGCCCCAAGTGGGATTCCTGCAGGGTGTGACCTCTGGCCTAAACTATAAAGCACACTACGCAGTTACAAAAAAACAGAGTGGTGGTTTCCTTCTCTCAGCATTTTATTAGCCTTCCTGTCAGCGCACAAAGCCCCACAGGAAATGGCGCTCACACAGAATGTGCACCGGTACAAAGGCACATGTGCAAAAATACTCCTGCAGCAAACAGTGACAGATTTCACACCAATTCAGAGACCTATTCAAAACTTTATATTTTTCTGTTATTATTATTATTATTATTATTATTTTTAATTAGAGGCAGTTGCAGAAGCCACTTTTTGTATCTCTGATTGTAGAAGAGTGCTCTCATCCTTTCCTTTGTAATGTACTTCCCCTTGAATTCAAAGCTGCTGAGTCCTAAACAGACCAAAACACTGCTTCATCCTGCCTGACTACCCACTCCTTCCCTGCGAGTCAACAGCTGTCTCACAGACACTGAGACACTGACAGCTATTTAAAGCTCCTTTCCTGTCTCTGACACTGGACATGTATTTGTCATTGAGGCCTACAGGGGAAACATCCTCTTTACATTTACATTATGTTTTTCTTAATGCCCCCCTCTGCCCTCACTCACAAACACATTCACATGTGCAAACAATGGGTGCTTTGTGCCGACTGTAAAGCTTTTGAGTCTCAAGATGTAATCCGACAGATGCACACCACAAAATGCTTGAGTCAGAAAGGCTTGATTGAAGATGCAAGAGTCTAGAGTTTTGCGAAATTGTTTATCCCTCTTATTGTTTCCTCATTTTTAAACATCAATCACAATCTTCAGTTTGTTTGATTAAGATTTTAAGGAAAAAAAGTATAATATAATTGGAATGTAAAAGGAAATGGCATGTTCAACTTCCTTTATTCAAGTATCCCTGGGAAAAAAAATTGCGCTATCACCTAATTATGAAAAAGAGCCCAATATTTTTTTAGTTTCAGTATAATTGCAGCTCTTCTAATGAGACCTGAGATGTCTCATTAGACAGGCCACACAATACAGGTCAGTGATAAGGTTGTAGGGACGTTTTGTGAAGTTATAACACAAAATCCCAATCTTTAAACATGTGACTGAGAACCATTCAATCCATTATCTGTAAATAAAGAGGATTGCACAACTGCAAACCTACCAAGGCATGACCTATCCACCTATACTGATAGGCAGGGCAGGAAGATTAATCAAAGAAGCAGACAGGAGGCCCATGCTAGGTCAGGGATGGTTGGAGAGATCCATAGCTCATGTGGGAGAATCTGTTGACAGGACAAGAACTAGTACTTGTGGTTTCCACAAAGCTGCCTTTGATGGACAAGTGGTGAGAAGAAATGTACTATTGACAGAAAACCATAAAAGTTATGTTTGTAGTTTCTGAGAAATTATATGAATAAAAATAACAAACATGTGGAAGAAGTTGCTCCGGTTAGAGGAGACCAAAACAGAACATTTTTCCCTACACTCAAAATGTAGTGTCTGGCTGGACAAAAAAAAAGTAACATTACCTGAACATACTGTAAAATCCCCACATATAAGAAGGTTGTGGTGGTGGCAGCATCACGCTGTAGAAACGCTTTTCTCCAACTGGGGGAGTAGATTTGAAGATGAATAGGTGCAGGGCAATATCTGGGAAAAAAAATCAGTGAGAGGCTGAAAATGAAATGACTTTAGCGGGAAACTCAACAGCCAGCAGAACAACAACCCAACACACAGGGCCAGAGCTGAGTGGTCAAAGTCCAGACCCAAATTCAGACGAGAATGTGTTGCAAGACTTGAAAATTGCTCGTCACCAAAAGCAACTGAACTTGTTAATATAAGAACACACAAGCAGTGGTAGTAGTAACATGGACTAACATACATACTGTATATATGTAACATAAAAGAACTGCTAGCATTAACATAGAGAGCACTTAAAACAGTCTTTATATGATCCCTCTGGATAATATTCCTGTGAGTTTCACTGCTCTCATGATTGTCTCAGGAACCACATCCTTGTTTAAACAGTTTTTTTTTTCTGTTCCCTCTCCAGGCAGCAGGCACTGTTTCACGTATTGGCCGCTTACTCTGTCTACAACACGGTAAGTGTTTTCTGACAATCTAAATGTCAGAAAACACTCTAAATCTAACCAAGAGTTGTTATGTTTTTCTTTTGCGTGCACTAGCCTTGCATTTGAAAGTAACACATCGGTGGAGCACCAACCACAAGTCCATCAGTGGCATTGGTGTCTTTTCAGTTTCGGTAGAGCTGGCTAAGCATTATAGACCCATCTTTGTTCTTGCTCTGTATTTGGAGCTTTTATTTATGAGTGTGGTTTAGCCTGAATCTGCTCCATCAGAATTTACCAGTCCGACCACCAGCAACTATTCATCTACGTACTTAATTAAACCAAACTCTTATAAAGAGTTTGGTTTATATAACTGAAATGAGATAATAATGACATTGCTCTTGTTTTCATTTTCAAGGAAAAACTATTCTCTAATAAATAATCTATGCTTCTAACCAATAATCCAATAATGTTCACCATCCTAATTTGTCATTGTAAACTCAAGTTACTGTATTTCTATGAAATCAAATATCCTGCTATTACCAATATTAAAAAGAAAAAGGAAGTCTTGTTGAACAAAGTGATTCAGTATTCGATCAGTTAGATTTAGAGGTAATATTACTATGTAAATATATCTATTTGGTAATTATAACTGCAGTCACACATTCTTGGAGCTTGTTTTTCTTATGTGTGGGGCTTAGCCAGAAACAGGATAATTGTTCAATTAGTATGTTTACAGTATCGACATTCTACAATACAGACCATTTACCATTTTACATCGGTTTCTTTTCTATCTTTGCTCTATTATTAAATCCACGTTAAACCCATATCTGGTAATGAGATTATTTTGTATAGATTTTGACAACTTTTCTCCCATGCCTGTTCTAAGATGTGTAAAGCCTTGAAATAAGTAAAATTTTACAGCAGTAGCATGATCACAATCTAAAACACAAAATAGAGAAAAATTTATTCTATGTTTATGGGTTTTGACAAATTTACTGGTGCCACAAATATTAATTCCCTTTACAATGTCTTTCAAAGAAATTGAAGTATTTTTTTATAGTTATACTTTGATTTAAACTCATTAGTAATCCATAGATTTCCCTTTGGTGTAGAAATATGACCTGATTCAGAGGCTAATTTCTTTTACCCACTGGGCTGGATAAAAATCCATATTTGTGTTCCCACTACTTAGGTCTTAACATACTGTATCTCTTCCTGTCTGTGAACGTGAACTGTTTGGACCTTGTAAACAAGTGACCACCCCTGTTTATACTATTTCAAACTCTGCTGAACGATCCCGCTCCATTCAGAGATGTATGGTTTTCACTAAGACGCATGGTCACCTCTTAGTGATAAAACACTTATTTCTTAACTTTTTCTCTCCACCCAACTGAATAAAATAATTCAAATGAAAGATTTTGCTTCTCTACAATTCTCTGCGTGACAATATGGTACCGCAACAAGCCTTTGGCTACAAATTTATCCTCATCTGTAAATGCTAAATGCTTATTTTATCTCATCCATTATGAGAGATTATTCTAGAAGATCTGATCACCGTATCTTTTCATGACACAGAAGAAATATTCTTCCAGTAAATTCAGCTACTATTAGCTTCACAGGAAATTATGTAATAGCTGTTACTATTTCTAAAGTCTACCAGACTGAACATTTCTTGTATCCACTTTAAGGCCCTCATATTTCTGCATCTAATACATGTTCAGAAATGTACTCCCGTGTTTAAGAGGGTCGAGTTAACATTTGTCTAGATAAAGATGGCTGTTGTCTACCCAGCAGTCTAAATACTACCCCACACAAAGGACTGTTTTTCTGATAGAGGATTTTTTCATCAGTTTCTCTGTATTAGAGGTGCATGAGCCAGAGGAAATGGGCATGCGTTGCTCCTTTTTTCTCCCTTTCCCACTCTTCTCACACAACGCTCAAAAGAAATTGGGTCAGTGGGAGAGCTAAGAGAGAAAAAGAAAAGGCAAAATAGAGAGGAGGATGTTTGACTTTTTCACATATGTGCTGGTAGAGAAAAATGTAGGGAATGTGCAGTTTAACCTCTCTTTAACCCTAATTATACTTACCGTTTGGCCTTGAAAGGATACATTTTGGGTTTCTATTTCTATCTGCAAAGTAAATCCTCCTTAATATGGACAGATACCATGTGCGTGACTGTGTTTGCCAATGCCAAGGGCTTGTTCCATGTAAATCAGTGAATCATTCTGATGTCAGCTTAGTGGTAATTCAACAGGAAAACATAATACTGAAAATGCATGTGTATCACTGTAAATATTTGAAAATGTTCACTGTAAATTGTTGTTCAAAAATTAAGTAGAGCTATTCAGTTTGTTTATACAGTTACATCAGACTTTCAGGTGCTATCTAGCCGTTATATTTTGACCTATATAAATGTGCTTTATTAAATAATGATGAGTCCCTCTCATTTGTCCACTCTGTTTGACTTAAACACTTTGCTCGGCTGTTTTTGTTCCAGGAGGTTAGCTACTGCCAGGGGATGAGTCAGATCGCTGCAATTCTACTCATGTACCTAAACGAGGAAGATGCCTTCTGGGCTTTATCCCAGCTCCTTACTGACAGCAAGCACTCCATGCACGGTAACAATAATGAGAAGACACAGATGTACAAAAATAAAAGGCTGGCCAATGTTTTTTTTCTCTCTTTTAACTATCTTTGGCAGTGGCCAAAATCACCCTCAGTGCAGATTTCTTTAATTTACAGATTAAAGAATTAATCTTCTTGTGAAAACTGCACGTTTTTATTCGGGTTATGTTTGTCTGGTGGAAAAGTGTGTTTGATTTAAGCATTTGAGTGTTACAAAAAATCAAAAATTAAAGAAATGTTTTGTGGAAAATACTTTTTCACAGCAGTGTTAATGCTGCGGTCATCACTGCACACCGTATTATCACTTACAGTCAGTTTTATTCCTATGTTGTAGGATTTTTCATTCCTGGATTTCCCAAGTTGCACCGTTTCCAGACTCATCATGAACTCATCCTCTCCACAATGCTGCCTAAGCTGAAGAAACACCTGGTGAGTTGCATGCGTGTCTGACTGATGTTTAAGCTCGGTGGCTTCATCATGATGTTCGGCTGGTTTGAAAACTGAGATTTATAACAAGTTCTGTTGGAACATTTACTCTGAGACTCAGTTTCATGTTGGTTTGTGTCCCCACAGGACAAGGAGCAGATGACAACAGGGATTTACTCCACCAAATGGTTTCTCCAGTGCTTTATCGACAGAGTCAGTATTTGGAGGTTTTTTCAGCTTTTCAAACATGAACCGTCTGAATTGTTGTTGTTTTTAATTATTTATTCCATTTTTCCCACTCTGCCATTTCCATAACAGACACCATTCACCCTCACCCTCCGCTTATGGGACATCTACATATTGGAAGGAGATAAGATATTAACCGCCATGGCTTATACAATCCTCAAGTTACACAAAAGTAAGTGAGAAGCTCATGTATGTTTTATCTTTGTCTTTATGTGCTGTGCTGAGGGACTTACAGCTGTATCTGGGCTTAACAGCATCTTGTCTGATTTCTGAGTGTTATTGTGTGGATTACAAGACAAGCCTCCTTGCATAACACAAGTGGCCCATTGCTGTGGAGAAGAATCAAAAGCAGACTTTTCATTGGATGCACAGATGAGCAGCATATTGGTTGATTTCTTCCATTTAAATAGATGGTTGAATTGTCAACAAGTATTTTTATCTTTAATTTACCCCACACTAAGAATAAAACATTATTAGATAGATTAATTTAGCTATTTTTTACATCAATATTTTGTGTTTAATCAGAACGCCTCATGAAGTTCCAGCTAGAGGACTTAAGGGAGTTTCTCCAGGAGCAGCTGGCGGATTCGTTCCTCCTGCTGGATGATCTGGTGGTAGAACAGCTACAGACGGCGATGTCAGACCTGCGCGGTAAAAAGTTGGATCGACCTCCTCCAGGTGCAACAGTGTTTTATTGTCTTCGTGTTCTTAAGTCTCATGCATCACTTTGTCTGATAAACAAAGTGATGCAGCCAAAGCAACAGTGCTGCTTTGGCTGTTGTGAAGTTACAGAAAAGATAAAACATTTCTAAATTAATATCACAAAGTAAAATAAATAAATAAGTAAAATCCTGCCACAGAATTTTACTTACTTACACCTGCCGATTTATTTATCTAGAAAATTATTCAGTGTTTGTCAACCTTGTGGATTGCCATGAAACTTAATTCTTTCACCTCAGCTCTGGATCTCCTCCAGAGCTCCCATGAGCCTCTAGTCTCATTCTCTGCTTAATGATCTGGTTTCCCGGCCTGTCAGGTTAGTTGGACAGCCATGTCATAATGGGTTTGTAGTCTCCCCAAAAATCTTGATTTTCAAAAAATGGACTGGACAGTGCTCTGATATGTTGTTCAATAAATGTTCTCCAAATGTTTTACTGGTGTTCTGTGAGGCCTTCACAGAACATCAGTATTTATGCAGACAATAATTTACAACAATTATTTACAACATAGAGGTGAACTCTATGTACTTCTGTGACTTCTGAGGGTAATTGCTTGCACTGGATTTTATTTAGGTGTATCAAGATAAAATATGGTTAATAAAAACGCATCACTGATTTTTTGTATTTTTATATGTAAACATTTTGAAAACCACATATAGTTTTATTTCCACTTTGCAATTATTTTGTATTGCTGTAGCGAATAAAATACCTATTAAAAGTACACTGAGGATAATGTGACAAAATATGATTCTCAAGAAGCACTGTATTTTTCTGTTTCCTTCTCATGCCTGTTGTCTCTTTCTTCTTTTTAGCTAAGTCAGATGAGCTCCCAAAGAAGCCTCTGGGTCAGGAGAGACCAGTTGTCCTTCTGCCGCTGCAGCCTAACTTGCATCCGGAGGTCAAAATAAACCTGCAGACCAACAGCAAGCCTATAATAGAGATCCAGAAAACAGATGCAACCACCAATCATCAGATTCCTTCTCCCTCTGAACTCCAGAATTCAATGAGCCTCTCTGGAGCAAACACATTTTCAATGTCTGCAGCAGCTGTCCCCACACAGGGAACACCTTCTTCCCTGAGGCATTGTAAATCACCTCCAGTACCTCCAAAAGAAAACAAACCATCAACTGCCATAGGTTTGGGTAGAGGTATGAAGACTTCATCCCCAGAGGTTTGCCAAGAGTATAGAAAACATGAGAACCAGACAACTGACATAGAGTCTCAGGTGGAGTCCATGGATTGGCCTCCCCCCTATGAACCCTCTCCTTTGGATGCTGTGACTATGCAAATGGAGGAGGAACTCATGGATCTTCCTGACCTACCACCTCCACCTTTGTTTTACCCTGAGCAGATTGACCAAAGGTCTCTGGGCCGGGAATCCCCCTGCCTGGGACCTGGGACTCATCCAGGCCTGCATCGTCACTCTCCTTCCCCTCGGTCAGCATCACCGCTGGTCGTTCCACTGAAGCCATCACCGAAACCAAGTCCAAAACCTTCTCCGCACAACATCACAAATAAAATTACTTCTCCTACAAAATCTTCCTCTCACTTTGTTTACACATCACCCTCCTCATCATCTCCCAGAGTCCCACCCTCAAAACCAACAAAGTTCCCAGTTTCCCTTTATGTTCCTGGGTCCATGGGTGACAGGAGGCCCTCCAACACATCTCAGTATGATAATCTCTCTGAAGCTGATGACGATGATCGCTTTGTGGAAAGACTGCTTGCCTCTACTCCTGAGGAATTCCCCTGCATTCACAGCAACTCCAAACATGCTACTGACAGAGCCTATGACCCTACCTTCTTCCCCGTTCCCCCACCTCCTCTTTTCATTCCTCCTTCCCCCTCTCCTGTTCCGCCTGTGATGTGTGCCCTCCCTAAGTTGCCTCAAGAGCCAGAATATAAAGGAGACACCAGCTGGGTGGATGATTCCATCATCCCTCCTCCACCACCCAGCTTTGCAGACAAACTCACCCCATTTCAGTCCACCTCTGCTCTCTGCTCAGACCCAAACAGGTCCTCGTCACCTGTTTACTCTAAGAATTTCTCCAGAGCCCCCAGAGACCATTCTGCCTTCCCTGCACCTTTGCTATACACAGGATCTCCCCCAGCTCACTCCAGGTCCTCAGGACAGTCACCGGTGGGTACGGCAGGGGTACAGTCCAGTCCAAACTTCTGTAGGACGCCTCCTGTTGGACAAAAGCTTCCCAAATCAGTGACTTTTTGATTGGGCAGTGGATAATTCATCTAATTGATTTTCAAAGCTGTTGTAAAGATAAAAGGACCAGTAGTTTGTCAAATATTTCTGCGTGCATGTGTGATATTGAATTTTTCATGTCCAGCTATTGTACCCACTTCTGTGAAAACTGTACCATGTTTCTAATGGAAACTTCCATCAGTCACACTGATGTCAAGAAGTGTGACTGCCCCTCAGTTAGTCATAAGAAAAAAATTGGTTTTCCTTTTGAACAGAAGAGTAGTGATCTCATCACAGCTGTACACATCACCATTCTTACACCTCTAGCTAGGTTAATTTTGTTCCAAAAAGGTGTCTTAGTCTTAACATGGAGTACTTAGTACAACAACTCTAACAAAAGGGCTACCAGTTAACACCATCAATCAGTCAAAGTATTCAGATGGAGTTTATAGTAAAGTGTGAGCAGGCTCACAAATCTTCCATTGGTCAAACAAAAGGAGAAAATGTCATTAGCCTAGTGTAGCTTAATGTGGGGTTTCTACTAAACCAGAGTGTATTCATGGAGTGCTAATAAAACTACAATTTCCTTAAAGTTGTAAACATCATCAGCAGCAAGGATGGTGCAATAAATGACAAATGTAAATACAGACCAAAGTATTTTAGACATGATGCCATTTCAGATTCTTTCCCTGGGAGGTTGCAGTGGGTACTCTGAGGCTCTTTTATGAATAAAACATGTTACAAAACTCATTTTGGGGGCTTGGGGAAGAAAGCTCTTTCAGTTATATATGTTTTTACAGCAAGGATACACTATGTATATGTTCATGTACAGTATATATTAACGTTGGGGACCAAATGTAATACATTGGCACAGGCCGTTGGGTTTTCAGTAGAAGTTGACACATTTGAAGATGGCTCCATCTAGTGGTCAGAAAACAAAACACACACCCCAAAGTCAAGCTTTTTTATTGCCAGTCAGTGTTATGTTAATTTTTAGAAAGCGAGTTTGAATACAAGTAACATGGGAGAGTTCAGTGTGTAATTCAAAGGAAAAAAGCTGTAGTTTGTGTGTGTGTGTGTCATTTATTTATTTAAAAGGAAAAAGTAATATTTAGACATGGAGGCTGAGCGTAGTCAAATATTAAGTTATACTATTTTGGGTCCAAACGTCAGGGGTTTTTTTTTATACTTAGCAGCTGTTGCAGCTTTGTTTTTCTATCAAAGTCTTCTGCTTAAGACTTTGGTCTGTGTTTGCATTGCCTCACTATAAAGTACTGTTTTTGGCATTCATACATGTATGTTTGGCATGACAGAGTATTGGAGCTTTGTTGTTGAATGCCATCACATATTACACATCACTGCTCATTTAAGGAATTTTGTCATAACTGAGGCTAAGACCAAAGCATACCTGCATTTATGCAACTACTTGAGTTTTATAAAGAGATTAACTATACATGTCTTGTTGTGTTCTTCAAGCAATCATGTGTGCTTTCAAATGTTTATTGCATACCAACAAAATAATGTAGTCTTACAAAATATACAAGTCTTAAATAGCTTCTGTTCATATTATGCAAGAAGATTTTTGCATAAAGAGTACATTAAGAGCAAGGAAACAGGATGACAGTAGATACAAAAGCTTCATTTAAGTCAGTCTACTGGTCTATTGCTCTCTGGGTTACTATATGCATAGTTCATCTTCATAATCCAACACTGTGATTTACTCAGAATTATATTAATTTGCATAAATAGACAAAGAATCCCAAATAGCATTTGCCACATTGAGTTGTTTCCCAAGACTGCACTCATCTTTCAGATGTTCTGCATGAAATACCTTGGCTTTAAAAGAAAATTTAACATTACCTCAATGCAACATGATATGTGCAAAAGAAGCTTCCAATGCCTCCAAACTATAAAAAAGTGAATATTATATATATATTTTTTACAATGATTTAGTACACAATGTCCACATTTTAAGGAGAAACAGGCATAGAAAATTACATGGCTTTTTTTCTCAACTCCAGTGCAGTCACTGTCCATCGCTGACTATATAGCAGGAAGTATTCCCAGATTTCTCATTACATTCATATTCTGATCTGACTCATGAGGACAAAGAGCGAGTTGACACTTTCCCTGAGCTTGGTGTCTTCTTCAGGTCCCAGTGTCACTCCAGCCAACCGAGCGGATCCGTTTGCTCCCATAATGCACGGCAGGCTGAGGAACACCTCTGCGCCTATACCACTCCAGCCCTAAGAAAGCAAAATGCGGATTTAGAAAAAATAAATGAAAGATCAATTCAAATATAGTCAAATGGATGAATAGTGAAATGCCACTTTGTTTGAGAATTTGCATCATTTATACCTTTGTGTATTACTATTTTCTCAGCTTCAGTCCATGGATTGTGAATATCTCAAAATCTATTTAACTAAATTTTAAATTTTGATTCTGAAGGCTGTATGGTTGGTTGTGCACCTTTTCTACCACCATTGTTCCTACATTTGGATACAGCATTATGAGTATTTAGGGGCTTACTAATGTCCTTTTTTAGCTTACCCTCCTTGACTGACAATAACTGACTGCCATACAACTGAGATGTAATGAATTACTAGAGAGCTGCACTGTTTAAATTTAACTACTAAAATTACCTTTTCAGTGAGATTGTAATTCATTGAAGTACACCTGTAGTGTGAGACTTGGTAATAGTGGACCTATTGTTTTAATAACTTAAGAGCTACCTGAGCCAGTGTTGAGATGGAGTGAATCTTCATGTTATCTGTCACGATGGTGTTTGTGATGTCCGCAACAGAAAGACCTACAGACCAGGACCGCTGGCCTCGATTTTTCATGAGATCAAATGCTCTGAATGGGAAAAGTAAAAAATAAAAATATGAATAATGATAAGACGTTAATAAAAGGTATGCCTTAATTCCATGTTTGTAGCAAAAGTACCTGTCTAGCAACGGCTTTGTAGAATTAGATCCTGGGGCGATCTCAAGTGCTCCATTAGAACTCAGTCCAACGTTACTTATTACAGGAACTATCAAAACACACACAAAAAAACACTGGTAAGCTTAATGGTATGCATGATGTACAGTTGGCTTACCACATGCAAGATCTGCTGGAAGAACTACATAACTTGTCACCCTAATAATGGTGCAGATGAGCAAAAGGGATGAATACAAAAAAGTTAAAATAACTGGATACATTTTCTAACTGTAATTAGGTTTTTTCTCATGTGTGTAAAACGTTTTGGGCCAAATTTTTCAATCTTCTGAGTTCTTTGTAAACAAGCAAAACTTAGAAGGTAATTATACACAGAAAATCTTACACTATGATTAAAAAAATAGATTTTACTTTCTCTTATATTTTGGTCAGAGTTGAGTAAATGAAGAGGAATAATTTTGTTTGCTCTCAAGGAGTCGTGTGAAATTTACAGGTAAATCTCAACAGATTTTCTAATCTAATATAACAAAAACCTGAAAGTCAGGAATCTAGAATATTTTTTGTAAGAGCAAGGAAAACAGATTTAAAACACAAAAATATTCTGTTACAGTCATACTGTCGTCTAAATACTCATAAGGAAGATGGCTAAGTAGATTGTTGTCCAATTCTCCACCCTCCACTAGAAGGGCTACCCACAAGAGATACTGCTAAAGAAACTGATCATTCAAAGAATACTATATTCAAGCATTTTAACAGAAAGCTGTGTGGAAGGAAAAAGTGTGACAAGCAACATGGATTATTGCAACATATAAACCCCGTAGAGAATCTATGTAGCTTTGTGAATAGAAAGATGAGAGACATCAGAACCAAATACATCTGAAGTATTACACAAAGTGTAATGAATCCATATATGAACTTCACTTTAAATTTATTTTTTTTATTATTTAAGTAAATTAACATATATTGAGATGCACCTGTACACTCCGACTCAAAGATCCATCAGGGTAAATGTTAAACCAGTTCTTTGTAACAACAGCATTAACATAAACCTTAATGTAACTATCTAATAGATTCTTCAGTTCCTCCCCACTCACCTTTATTGTCTGAGAGCTCTCCTATGACCCAGGCAGGTTTGTGTGTATTCAGATTAATATCCAGAACGTGGCTCAGACGCTCGGAGTCCAGGTTACACCCCGCTCCAATCACTCGTGTTGGAGGGAGACCACTTTGCCTCCAAGCAACGTGTGTCATGATGTCCACTGAATCGGTAGGAACTGAGGTTATACAAAAGCAATAAAAACAATAAAACTTTGAAGAAGTGTCTGTTACTGACCTGGTTGTGAGGCAATAAGCAGGATGGCATTGGGGCTAAGATGTACCAGATTGGGTATTATTCCTCGGTACAAATCAACATTAGTCTGGACCACCTTTAAATATGACTCGTCGTTGTTCCATGAGTTGGCTGTCACCACTATAACCTTGGACCCCGCCGAAGATGAAATATCTACGAAATAAAACATTTAACATGGTTAGTACTTAATCCTAAAAACCTTATAGGAACACAACCATATCTTAAAAACTTGTTGTTAAACTAAGCAAACAAGGTGGTGAGTCATCGTGGAAAGACCTTGTCAGCACAACGCCGGGAGTTCTTTCAAATAACAAAAGTATTGTTGGCCAAAAAGGACCGATGAGTCATAACATGACAGAGCAGAAAGTGACGTACCTCTGGATACCTGCACCTTCGGCAGGTTGAAGATTTCCAGGTCCGTAGCGCCGCCTTTGGAGGAGCTTTCAGCAACGTCGATAAAAACTAGTTTGTCTACATTACACTACACCATGTGAAAAAGAGATAAGCATTAACTCAGTACCATTAACTGATCTGACAAAACCAAACAATGTTTATCTGTTACACTGTCAAAAACTAAGGTAGCTTACCTTAGATAAAATGCTCATCACACACGCCATGCCCAAATCTCCTCCTCCAACAACTGAAACTTTGATGTTTTGCTCATCTTGATGCCTGATCCCACCTGAGGTTCATATAAAATATATATTTTTTAAAAGTCTGATTTGTGAAGGTAAAAATTAAGAGTGAATGTAAAGAGCAGCACCATCATTGATCTTCAGATTAGAGACATAAGCCATGAGCTCATGGGGGTCCTTGGTGTCTTCTGTGGTCCTGGAAGATAGCGGAGGGTCTTCCTCAAACTTGGAAATCATCTCATTCAGGAGACCCACGACGGATGACCTGGGCTGTAACAGAGTAAGGCTGATGAGAAAATCACAGCTAGGCTTGTGATAGTTATTATTATGAGACATGCAGTTTCAAATGTACTGTTTCAATAGTTTCAAAAGATCCCAAAAACCCAAGTCTGTAAGATAAGCAGCAGTCTACAGGCTAGCTAGTCCAGTAGATAGACTCACTAATTTACCGGTTTCCCACACTTGTGTTGCTTCATAGAATACATAGAATACTTGTAAGTTCAGCACCGTGTTTATATTTTTGCTTTGGTCTATTTACTAACATGAGAGTAATCAAATAGTATAGCAGTATTATATCAGTAACAATATATAATTTTAGAAGCACTAGGAATAAATGCTTTAAATTTTTCACAGGAAAATAAAAGGTTTGATTCTGCAATAAACAGACATGTGAAATCATGGTATTTTTACTCAAGATTATGAGACAGTGAAGATCCAATGCCAAATTAGACACTAGAGTAATTTTAAAATATAGATAGCAAATGCAAAAGCTTACATGATCCCAGTTGTGAAGTACCGGGAGGTGGATCCGTCCCTTCGCGTCGACATGTTTTCCCTCTCTGATCACCATGTTGGAGGTGGGCCTCAGGAGGCATATCGGAGGCGTGAACGGGAACGAGTACAGAAGCCACAGCTCGATGGGGAAGTTGTAGGAGCGGCCTTAAAGAGAGAGGCTGCCATTAGAACATCCTCTGACATAAAACTGCATAGACAGTGTTTGTAAAATTCTTACCATCATACTTTACAGGTATGACGCCAGTTAATTTCAGGAGCTCCATCTGGGTGTTGTCAGAGGATGCTGAAAAGCACAATATATCACCTGTTAGCTAACACAGTATTGTGAAAATGTATTTGCCCCCTTAGATCTGCTTCTAGTTACACAACAGAGAATTTTAGGACGGTTACATCATTCTGACGTGCAAACATGGTGGTAATACTGTGATGATCCTGACCAGTTTCTTGCATCAGGACCTGGTCAACTTGTTAGTTGGTCAATTAGACGCAACTAATTGACCAATTCAGGCCTCTACCATAAAAATCGCCTTGAAGATCGTTTGATCAAAGATTTGCGACCTTGAGCTCAGACACACCAGCAAACCACCACCGAACTGCTAAAAAGAAACAAAATCATGAACAAAATCATGACTTTACATATGACTCGTCATTGTTCCATGAGTTGGCTGTCACCACTATAACCTTGGACCCCGCCGAGTCACATTGAGATGCAGTAGGACAAAAACCTTCCAATAAGGCTGAATTAAAACCCATTCTGAAAGAAGAGGTGGCTATAATTCTTCCACAGTGCGGTAAAAGACTCACTGTGAGTATTAGAAAACAGTAGATGGAAGTTAGTTGGCGCAACTGATTAGGTTTGGGGGTCAATCACTTTTTCACATAGGCCATGGTCGGATTTGATAGCTTGTTTTCCCTTATTAAATTAAATTGTCGTTTGCTGTTCGTATTTACTCAGGTAACCTTCCTGATACTAAAATGTGATTAATGAGTAGAAATATGTCAGGAAGCAAATACATTTTCACCAGAATGTATTTTGTCAAAGAAATGTAAAGGTAGCACAAAAACTTACTGTACATGCCAGTATATGGTTTCATGTCTGGGAAGATGCGATTAATTTTTTGAAGTTCGTCAACTGTGACATCTCCAAATTTGTACTAGTAGAGGGGAAAATAAATGATTAGTAAAAGCATGCATAAGACTTATAAATGATAAGTTTTTTTTATTTTAAGTTTTTCAACATAGTCGAGTTTTTTTTGTGCTCAGTGTTCACTCAATTTTCTGTTATGACTTACACAATAAAAGTCTGGATTCTCTTTAAGAATGATCCTCAGTTTCTGATCCTTATCTTACTGAAGTCTAAAATCATAAAAACTCAATATTCTTAACTCAGGGTTAGGAGACATTATTGCTCATTATTAGATACATGACTCGACCTTTCATCGTTCAAAAGTCATTCAGCAGTAAGGATGTACTTAGTTTTCCAAGTAATTCTAAATAAATCATGACGTTGTGTAATATGTCCTGTTCTGTCGCACATCTGATGCCACACCAGTTTGATTTTAACAGCTGACAAAAAAAGGAAATGTTTTTTGAAATGTAGTCATTTCAAATCAACACAATGTCATAATAATAACGGTCTAATAATTTAGAGCGAGAAAGGCAACGAAGTACATTCATCTTTAAAAAAAAAAATCTATTATATATTAAAGATTAAGATGCACCACAAGACATTTAAATATCTGGATGGAGATACAGACATGAGCAGGATTGTTATGGAGAAAAAATATTTTTTAACATTTATTTGTAAGGAAATATTAATTAAAAAGCATTGACAAATTTAACTTTCATCTTTTAAAACCTATTATTTTTGGGAGCAGCCATATTCGATGCCCGCACATTGATTTGCACTCGTGTGGTATTTTCTTTAACTTTAGATTACACTCTTTTTAATAACCCTTTTTTTAAACTTATGAATAATTATTCTTGTATCTTGTCCTGTGTTACTTTTAATAGATGCTGTTTTAATTTTTTTATTTCTCCACTTGATTATTTTTTAAATCTTTTATAGCACTTTCCAACTTGTGTTAAAACTTTTTTTTTTTAGGTATTATTAAAATCCTGATAATTAACACATCTGTACAATTAACTCAAAAGAGTAAACACTATTAAAACTTCTGCAATAAATTTCAGTCATTTTACAAATGAGCAGGGTTTTTTTTATTTTTTACTGAAACTGTCAGTTTCTTGAAAAAATTGTCCAATTAAATATTTATAATTTTTTACACAAATTCTAAATATTTTACTGTCATATTTTACATTTCTTTTTGCTCGTTGTCATAGTAAAGGTAAGAAGGAAAAACAGCGTAAACTTTATTTGAATAGTTTTCTGTACATGTAATTACATTTAAGTTGTTCAATTCAACAGCTTAATATTCTGCAAATCCATCCAAACAGAATAATGGCACTCTCACTTTGTAATCTTATTTAAGTTCCTTTCGTGAATTTAAGTAACTAAAGCTGGTTCTTCCAGTTTTCTCAGGCTGGCAGAAGCTAATAGAAACTAGCCTACAAAGCTAGCCGGCTTATACAAAGGAAAGTTTAGACTGAACACATTTCCAAGTTGTCATTTGTTCAAACTAACCTTTGTAAGGATGCGCTGTATTTTCTCTGACTTGAGGTCCATCTACGTCACCCGGAAATTAGCCAAAAGAAATATGAATATACCAGTTATCCTTTAGGTTAGATGCTCCTACCAGTTGTACAATTCCAGCTCTATTGATAAACTTCCGCAAACTTGGAGGATCAGCCAAAGGCGTAGCTAGGTGACACTGATGTCACTACCGACTCAAGCCCCTCCCTCTTTGAAAAATCCCCTACACCAAATATATGGCAAGGCATTGTCATATATAACCAGGTGTCAAAATAAGCAGCCATAGTAATAACATCCCTACTATAAAATTACGAATAGAAACACCAATTCTAATAGCTAAAATCAGGATTTTAATTAATGACATTTAGGCAAAAATTAAAACCCTAAAAGGAAATGCCTATATTTTCATATTTTATGGTAAAATTGGATATTTGTCATTTGACAATGGCTAAATTATTTGTCAAATAGACAATTTCATACAGAACTATACTGGCCAACATTCCACACTATAGACATTATTCAAGCTCAGACTGTTCACATCATTTTGTGTTTTTTCCATCTAGTATCCTTTCAGCTTCAGATAGTGCCAAGCCATTTTTCTCAAGGGAGTGCTTTATACTTTGATCATAAAACATATTATGAAAGTTTTTCTTCATATTTTAGGCATTTACAATTAGGATTAATTGTAAATGCCTAAAACAGCTTAATTGTAAATGGGGTTTTTTCCCAGTTATTTGTTATCTCTTACATTGTGTGTGAATTGTGAGACAGTTATTTGTTTTTAAGCATATGCAATGACTGACGGCACTTTTTAAATTTCGTTGTTCTTGTGACAATGACAATAAAGATTTATCTTAACTTAAGTTAAAATGAGTGTTTCTTGATAAGAATGCCTCTTCGCCTATCTGTAATGTTTACTGGATCCAATCAAGAAAGCAGCATATGATGATATGTAATATTTCAAAGTAGTTTGTCCTTGGAGAAGTGTCATCGGATTATACAAGATGTCGATTGTGGGTAGAACTGATAATATTCTAGGGAGATGAAAAAATTATTTGAAAGAATTTGGTCAGCACTAAAATTGTATCCACTACACAAGTACTACTTTAAAAAGCAGTATGAAAATAGTCAAATATTTTGCTCATTTTAAGACAGACAAAACCACTAGTTTTAATCAATCAAAAAGAAAAATGGAACCAAATTTCTGCATATATAAATTTACCAAAATAGTCTAAATCTGAGAAAAACTGACATCATTCACTACTGTTAAATAAAAGCATTTATGCAATTATTACTGTCAAAATATTTTACACAACATATGAATTGGTAATGTTTTCTGCACAATAACTAACAATATGTTCAAATAATTGACTGAAAAAAGTAACAGAAAATATGCTGAAAACTGTCACGGTTATTGGTAACATGAGAAAAACAGATTCATGTTTGTTAAAAGTTCAATTCTGTCCAGATTGTAAATCCAGAACTTTGTAGAGGAAATAAATATGGACTTGAGAATTTCTCATTATTTTCTAAATGCTTTCAATGGGTTTTGCATATCGTCTTTTGATAATCTTTCACAACACATGGTCAAATGTGGGCTCGATGCTTTAGGATCGCCAAGCCACTGTGCCAAAGTTCAGAGGACAAAGGATTCTTTTATTTATCAAAACAGGAATTGAGCTTCAGTTGATTTTTTTCCTCTTGGTCTTTTTTCTTCTCAGCTCTTCTTCCTCTCGCTTCTCTTCCTCCAGGTCCTCTTGCACAGCCATTCTCAGACTAAAGTAAGACAAAGGCAAGAGTATGGAAATGTATGTTACCGGTTACAAATACTTTTAATCAGGATACAAAAATTGCCAAAATGTCTATTTTAATACCTCCTGGCTTCTTCTTTCTGCAGGTCTTTCCAGCTGCTCTCCATAAATTTAAGAGCATAGTCACTTTCATCTTTGTATCTGGGAGAAGAAAAAGACAAAGTAGTAATAAATTGATATTTTGACAAATCAATTGCTTTAACATAAAAGAGAAATCTATACTTAATATGTATTTGTAGATGGAAAACTGTGTAAATAAAAAAATCAACTAAAAAAAAAAGATGTTTCAGGATTTTATTTTATTTTCAGGCAGATCTTCCACATCTGCTCAATATTTTAATGAGCCATTTTTCTGCCAGTCCATAGAAAGGTGCGTATCAGAGTGACTGAGCCACTACCAGCTTTTCTAGCAACTACTTTTTAATTAGTCCAATGAAATATTGACATTTTCAGATCAACCACAAGTCATATTTATCAAAACTAAGAATTCAAGATGTGAAATATTGTGTTTAATGAATCTGTGAGATTCACTGTTTGGCCTGAAGTACTGTCATTAACTTTTCAATTATAATCAAATTAATTGCGATGCCCCTCGAGTCAGAAATAAACAATAATCATATCTTTCTGGACACTCATATCACAATACTACCTTGTACAAAACCAGTGCACAAGGTAGAATAACAACCTCCAAGTGTGGTGGCCAGGTGTAACAGCAAGTTATTTGTATTATTACTGTATCTGGACTTTTTTCAGAGATCTAAATCTTTACTCTATGTGTGTGAATACCAAGTGCAAACCCATTTGTCACAATACCCCATTAACACCATGAAGAGAACACTCACCTGTTTCGGTCATAGCCAAAGATCTCCTTAATGTGCCTGGAGATTTCATCTTGTTCTTCACCTCCATCATCAATGAAGTCGTCCATTTCAGGGTCATACTCTTCCTCCTCATCCTCATACTTCCTCTTGTATGCAATTGTGATGGGTGGTAACATGGTTCCTGGAAAGAAAGTACTAAAATTGTTGGCAACAGATCTTGTTCTTAGAGACTTGAGATGTGATTTGATTATTTTGATGGTCAAAAGAAAAGATTAAACTCTATTCAAAGACTGCTGACATTGAAACATTTTAAACATCATTGTGGATGTGTTAATAACAAACTTATCACAGTCTGGTTAAATTTGAAGATCATTTAGAAAACAGTGAATTTAATAAAATAAGAAATTGGTGAGTTCGTATTTATGGACTGCTGAAAGCAAAGGTCCCTTAGCAAGAACCAAACCGAACTTTAACCAGCTTCAGGTAATACATTTACCAGTGATGATTTTGCCTTTTCATTAAAGCTTTTAAAAATTGAATAAACCATTTACAAACCTTCACTAATAACATCATGCATTTCCAGGTTCTCACCTGGTGGTCTGTTCATCATAGGTCTGGGTGGAATTCCGGGTCTGATTCCCGGCATCATCCCAGGTCTGATTCCCGGCATCATCCCAGGTCTGATTCCCGGCATCATCCCAGGTCTCATCCCTGTCATCATCCCAGGTCTCATCCCTGTCATCATCCCAGGTCTCTGTTGCATGCCTGGCCGAGGGGAAACCCCTGGCCTAGGTCCACCCACATTTTTGGATGAGATGGTCTCTGACACAACAGTGCACTTAGGTCTGCCCGGCCCTGACCCAAGGTTACTGTTTGGCCGCCCTGGTACCTGTCCTCCATTACCAGGTCTAAGAGGTCCTGGAGGTCGGGATCCACCTCTTTCAGGACCGCTGCCACCTGGCCTAGTCTGTGGCCCACCACCAGGTTTATTTTGGGGTATGCCCATAGGCCTCCCCTGACACTGCTTCCCTGCCTTAGAAGGACCACCCAAAGACGGCCTCAGTGAATTACCATTTGATCTCACCAGAGGATTATTTCCAGAGCTTTGTGGGTCTCCTCTGTTGGATTTCATCTCTCCAGCTATAGATCCCTGCTTTAATGAACTGCCTTGACTGGGTCTTGTCTGCTGTGAGGTTGCATGTTGAGACCTCTGGCCAGCTCCAACTCCAGTAGAATGCTTGTTCCCTTGAATACCTGAAGCTCCTTTTTGATGCAATGACAAACTGTCTTTTCTTGAGCTAAGGTCACTTGAGGTGCTGGGTTTTTGGGTAAGCGCCATCCTGGAGTTTACATGTTTGGCTGAGGCCTGAGATGAGGGGGCTTTTGAAGGGTTTTTACTAAGTGTAGCAACTGGTGAAGCAGAAATGCCCATCTTGGGTTTGGAAAAGGAGAGGCCTTTGTCACTTGTTCCAGCTGATTGAACCTTATTCCCTGATCTACTGGGCAGACTTGGCTTTTCTGTAGAGTTCCTTTGCAGTTTATTGTGTTTTTGTTCTTTTTCTGTAGTGTTTTTTCTAACTGAACTAGAAGTGGACAAAGACCGTCCCTCTCTTCCACCATCTACCTTTGAGTCCCTGCTTTTGTCAGGTCTCTTAGCCTTGCGCTCCATCTCCAGTTCACGTATCTCTTCGGCTGTGCGGAGCCTTTCTTCCTTTTTCACCTTAGGTTTTAGCTCAACTGGCTCAAATTGCTTCTTTTCTGCCAGTCTGAGTAAATCAGCAAAGTTCATGGCAGCAGGAGGAGGTTTGGGTGGGCCAGAAATTTTTTTAGAAACAGATTTACTGGGCCCACTGACACCCATAGTCTTCTGTGGCCTCATCATCTCTGGCTCTGGCTCTCCCTCTGAATCTGTCTGCTCATACTCATAATTATCTTCATCGTCTAACGGATCGATTGCATTATTCCTAAATCTTTCAGAGTCATTTGGATCATCTTCCTGCTTATCTCCTTTTGAGCCCCTCTTTTTTGGCGTCTCTACCACTGGAATGCCGTTGTAGCCTTTGAAATTGTCCTTGGTTCTGGATGCCATGGCTCGTGCTTTACGATCCGACTTCAACTCAACCCTCTTTGCCAATAGCTGCTCTTTTTGTTTCTTACTTTCCATTTCTGAAAAGAAAAAGAAAAGAGATTACCTGTATCTGTACAGATTTCAGTCAAAATTGTACCAATAGGGCTTTTCCTGACTGAGACACATATCCAATTTTAGAGGTCTGATCTTTTCTTCTGAAAGATTATGAGTTAGAAATGAGATAAGAAATCTGTTCCAGGTTCTTTGATAGCGATGGTAGCCTTGAATCCAACAGAAAATAGGAAAATTAAAAGTTTACCTTCAAATGCATCCATGAATATTTGGCTAAACTTTATCAGATCTTTATCAAAGTCAAAACTACATCAACACATGTACTAAATAACAAAACTGTGAAAGTTTGGAATCTGACCTGCAGATCAGAGGCAAAACTAAAGAAAACTGGCACAATTCAATCTCCAGTAGACAGAGCTGTGCACCTCTAATTTGAGTATTACTGTGTAAACTGACTTAATGTCATAGATACCTTTCTGTTTTGAGTCACTTTGTCGCTTTTTTAGAAGTGCTTGCACAGCAGCAGGGTTTACACCTTTAGACCTTGGATCCTTTTTGGGTGGTCCCGTCTGAAGACTGTATCTCTTCTGCACAAAGAAAGACAAGGATGAGACATAAGAACAACTGCTGAACGTAAAACTTAATTGAACTGTTAAAGTAAATATGCTATTTTTAAATAAACTAATTTCAAAGTTCTAGATGTGTGTTTAAAACCATAAAACTAAAGATATATATACATATACAGTACAGACCAAAAGTTTGGACACACCTTCTAATTCAATGGGTTTTCTTTATTTTCATGACTATTTATATTTATATATATATATATATATATATATATATATATATATATATATATATATATATATATATATATATATATATAAACCAAATGGAATTACGTATTTGAGGCAGAAGCTTACTATATTGTAAGTTTAGCAACCAGCTGTACTATAGGACCTTCACTGACACTTACAGATGGAACACACTGGATTGTAACAATGCTTCCCACTTACGAACATATTTACAAGTAATCATCTTTAACTTACTTGTACACTGCTGAGACCCTGGTTTTGCGACGCGATGTCCAATATATTATCAAAGTCCATCATTTTGGCAGTAGATGATGCCATACGTCTGCCTGAAGGGAATCAAGCAACCCACAGCCAACAGAATCGTGGTTGACGTTTAGGATTTAGACAGTGACACTATCAAACCACGTTTATCTTGACAGCTACACAAAGAGGACCGTACGTTATTGAACCAACGCTACGGGGACCCAAACCCTTATCTTAACGGAGCAGACTACATTTACTTTATCACTTTTTAAGATAGAATACGCTAGCGCAGTTAGCTAACCGTGTCTCCACAGCTGTTAACGTCAGCTAACTGAGATTCCAGGAGGACCAACTTCCTCTTTGTACGAACGAAAACAACGCAACATCCATCAAAATACGCGTCTGACCAAATTACACTAAAATCACATAGCTGGAAAAAAATCTATAATTTTTTAATTCGGAGACGATTTAAAGCCAAGCAGTGACTAAGAATGACAAAATTAAACGGCCAAACCGGATAGTGCAGAAGTGACATAGTTCACACTACATACTTCCGCTTTTGCTTATGAGCAGAGAGTGTGTGTGGAATCATATCGTCTCGATGTAAATCAATGGACGGAGGCAGGGGGGATCTATCTTGACTGTAAGTGCGCAAATGTCCCATAATCAACCGTTCTTGGATGAATAATAGGTACAAAACGAGGATTTCTTTAAATGAATTGAAAAGCTGTGGAATTTATTTTAATTTAGTTTGTTGATAGTATATATAGTATAGTAATATCGGCAATGCTTTTGCGTACGGCTTCAAAGTGAATCCAATCCATTTGAAGTGCTCCCTCCGTATTTTACGTTTGACAAAACTTCTCCTATTCGCCATACGCAATATCCTTCCGAAAACATTTTTTTTTACAGTAAAGAACCACTTGATGTCGCCACTTCTTGAACAGTCTCTAGAGCTCTGGACATTTCATTGCACAGATAAAGCTTTTACTTCGTCTACTAGGTGTAACTTGTGTAGCCTTATGAAAGAACAAAAAAGTAATTACTCTCCACTAATCTCTGCATTTATATAGCAATTATAAAAGTCACGCCTATACCAAAACGCAGCAGAATGTAGTTTTTCCTAAACGATATCCAAGAGGTAGTTCTGGAGTGTAGAAAATCGATTTTTAAGGCAGCAGTTTATATTCTTTTTTCCCCTCCACATTACCCATTTGTTTTTGATGTTTTAACATTTTAAAATAAATATTGTCTTTAAATTATGGAATATTACAAGTCTTATAACATTACAAACAAGAAATACTTAAAATTGTGTTGTATTTTTCTGTCAAAATACTGATAAAGTAGATTGAAGCTCGTGGTTGTAGTATGACAAGAGGTTAGGAGAATTAATAGTTTTCTAGGGCAATGTATTTTGCAAAAATATTTTTTGTTAGATGTAATTTGGAATATGTTTTTAATTGTTGTAAGCTTTATAATAAATAATTTACAAATAATATTATATTACAGGGTATACAAAATTGCAAATAAAAAAATACTTCAAATAATCAGCATTAGTCATGTACTAATGCTTAAGTGGGGTATTTAGCCCCCACGTTCAACGGGGCTAAATACAAATAAATTTCACATGTTTATTAAATTTTTAGTTGTAAAAATAAATAAAAACAAGTTTATTTTTCGCTATGTGCTACACCATTTTGAGTTAGTGCATGACAGAAAATCCCATTAGAATAGATGGACATTTGTAATTGTAAAATGGCAAATAACAAAATATTCAAAGAGTATGAATACTTTCACAAACTGCTTTGTTTTGGAAAAGCTTTGCTGTTATGTAGCCAACAGCACATTGCCTATTATTTAGGTAATACACTCTATTTGTGTATTTGGACTGAAGTTTGTGATTGTAAATCAACAAAAAGAAAAGTTCACGGAACATCAATACTCTTGCGAGGCAAGCTACAATGGAATATATGTAACGGTATTTATATATCAGTTTAAAATTTTAAGTAGTTTACATTTCTACCTCTTTATTACACAAAATCACATTAAAGAACATGAAAATGTGTGGCCTTTTATTTATTTATTTACTTGTAATGTGACAAAATGTGAAGAAAAAAGAAAGGTCAGATTATTTTTATTTGTCTTTTGCTTCTGAAGGTTTCTGAAGCTTTTCCCGAGCAGTAATGTGTATCTGACTTCAGGGGGCAGAGTTTGCCATAAAACCTATTTTCTGATGGAAAAGATGCAATTTTTCCTCTACTCCGCAGTGTAGAATGTAATACCTTTGAGGTTTTAACTTCCAAATACCTTTTGCCTCTTTAATCTCCTTATATGGCCTAACTTTATGAAATTGTTTCCATTTCTATGTCAATGGATGCCAAGCCCAGGGCTGTCTGTCAAAAATAAGTAATAAATAAATCAAAGATTAAGGGAATGGATAAATAAATAAATAAATAAGCCGATTTGTGGGTCTGAAATGAGTTTTTGCTTCTTTACTCCCAACAATCACATTTCAGATTAATCTGTTTATAAACCTGTAAGCAGCTCAAGGCATTGACTAGAACACTTACATTTATGCACACACTTAAGCTTCACTTTTGTAACTGATAACGCAAAGTTAAGCCCATTTTTGCCGCTGACCTCTGAAATCCTCTAGATTGAGCTCATTCGCTGTAGTCTTCACTTGTTTCAGCTCAGTAACAGCCTAAATAAATTTCAGACTTATCGACTTCTCCTAAGCAGGTAGCTTCCTGTTAGTATTTGGGTAACAGTTTGAGACAAAGGGAGCATGGATTTAGTTCCATTACAGGGCCCATTTTATCTTAACCTCTGACCCCTGAAGTCAGATACAGTCTCTTTGCTGATAATCTTTTCTCCATTAATCTTTTTGTGGAACACTTTGTAACTTTTCAAAAGAAGAGGTAAGTAAAGTGTATATTTAATATTAATAATATCATATCACTGTCAGGATGCCATAAAATAAACCTGACACTCCCTCCACTCACATTCTTTTGTCTTGGTCTAAATACAGTTGTTCTGTAAGTATTTCTTAAGTTAGTTAGAGGACATTAGTATGGAAACAGCATCATGAAGACAGAGGAAACAATAGACAGATCATGGATTTAGCTGTGGGACAGTTTAAAGCTGTGTTGTGGTGGGGGGTGACGTACGGTCAGCTGCATGGGTATCATAGGGTAATTGTTTAGGAGAGAGCTACTGACCTGAAAGGGAGTTGTTTCTAATTAGTTTTCTTGTATATGTTTGAAATTTTGTGCTGAAACTAAATGTTGAGGAAGAAAATGCTTGGAAGAACAGGATCTGTGCCTCCTTTGGTTGTATTTTCTTGTTAAACATGCATAATAAAATACATGTAGAAGTTAGTTCTGGGCACAGCCTTATTATGAGTGACAGTCTGAGGAAGAGCATAAGCCAGAGACGCAGCCAAGAGGTACATGTTAACTCTGGAGGAGCTGCAGAGATCCACAACTTAGGTGGAAGGACCTGTTGAGAGATCTTTAGTTATGCAGTACGTAAATCTGGCCTTTATGGAAGATTAGCAAAAATGTTAAACTGTTGAAAGGATCCCATTCAAAATGGAGCTTTTATCACGCCATGAGTCATGTGGCAAAGCATTGTGAAAGAAGGTGGTTCATGTACATAAAACAAAAAAGTGCTTTCTGGCCTAAAGCCAAAGCGTTATGTGTAGTGTATAACATCCTCTCTGTGAAACATAGGGATGGCACTATGATGGGTTTGTCCATCTGACATCTTTCCTTGATCCGATTTAGCCCAGCATAGCTAAGGATTGCGTTACAAAATCGACTATAAGCTCAGCCTCTGATGCCGAAAAGCTCCATTTCTGAAAATGTAAATAAAGGCCATCTGCTTCAATATGTAAACACCACTCTGACTCCTCCAATCAGGACGTCTCTAACGACTGGACCCGCCCATTTTACCACCACTCTCTGCTCCTATTGGTCGAATTTGTAGGCCTGCCCACGTTAACGTGCTTCTGTTCCCTCCTTCCGGGATGTTGGGCCGCCCACAGGATCGAGGACAAAAACAATCGGCATCCCTCTGACAGAGCTGCGCAAACAAGGAGATCCAAGCGAATTAAAAAGCGGTTAGATATATTTAAACTGTTTTTGTCTCTCAATCGACGCGACAGCTTCAGGGGAGAAATGGTGTCTCCGGTAACAGTGGTGAGTATCAGCGTCAAAAACCGGCGTTTTAAACAGTCACGTATGGATAAAAAAAAAGCAGCGTCAGTTTATTTTCCACAGCGTAACATCCTCTGTTTCAGGCACATTCAGCGCATGTTGTAGATTAGGGAAGTCAGCGCATGCTTTCTGGATGATTATTTAATCGCTAATAATAATAATAGAAATGTAGTTCCTGCATGTGTTCTGGAAACACAACACGGAAACTTTGTGTTTTTCCTCGTATCTGTTTCATGTGTCATTTTGGCGTCGCAGCGGTTCTGTCAGTTTTGAGCAGATTGCTCGTATTTCAGAATGCACCCCCCGACTAAAAAAAGAAAGAAAGCGCCTCATCATGTGACTCAGTCGAGCCTTTCTTTGCCTTATTTTCTTTCCTGTATCCCTCAGTAAACGCATGCGCCAAGCAGTACCCGCATATGGCTTTCCTTCCATCGCCTTTGCTTTAACACAGCTGTACGCCGACTCCTCCGTGGCGACATAACCCGGGAAATCGTTTTATTTTGACAAAAAAAAAAAAAAACAACAACAAGACGCTCATGAATAATGTACGCGAGCCCAGCCTCTCCTTACTTTGAAAGAGCCTCTATGAAATGTTACCCCGTGTGGAGGGGCCTTGAAGAATGGTATGGGGTGTCTTGGCCTGTGGTAAACCCCGATGTGTGAGGGGAGCCTGTGTTGAGGAATGTCTGCCATACAGACGAGTTGCCTACGAGTGATAAGGATGCTGTGCAGGTCGGCAGGTTTACCTATAAAAACTAGCAACTGCAGTTCCATGAAAATCCATTGAAACTGTTTTCAAAGCCTTTAAAGGGAAACTACTAGTAAAAACTTTACATGACTTAAGAGCAATCAGTTTTTATTCTTTTAACCTTGTATTAATTTCGCATACTCTAAGTAGTGCATCATTTTGATGTGGAAGGATAATGATAAATGTTTTTTTGTTGTTGTTGTTTTCTTGTGTACAAAAAAAATACTAAATCCCTGGCATTCAGTACTCTGGGGAAGCATCGAACGTCTAGAGACAAATTTTTCCAGAACTGTTCAAGAGTGCCTCTGAAAATCATTTTCAAATCTCCACACTGGATGAAGGTCAGGCCTGGGAATGCACTATTCAAACACAATAAGCTTTGATGTAAACCATCCTGTTTCAATTCTGGCTGTATATTTATAGTCATTGTGCTGTACGGTGAACTTCCGCCACAGTCCCAAGTCATATGCAGCTTAAACCAGGTTTTCTTTTAGGATTAAACTGTACTGTAGCTCCATCCATCTTCCTATGTCTAACATTTCCTGCCCCTATTAATATTTCTTTTTTAAAATTTAAATTTTGTTCCCTTTGACCACAATGCCTTCAGTTTAACCTTTAAATTTCTCTGCAACTTTTTATTACATTGTGTTCTTTTGTCTTCATGATCATTTCTTCACTCAGTGTTCCCCCAAAATCCTCCGAGGTTTTTACAATACAACAGAATTATGTGCTAACTGACCTCCGTGGGTCGTTACGTGTTCTAGTTTTTATTTAGAGATGTCAGAGTCTATATTTTATTTCTAAAAAAAACTGCCAAAAAAACTATGAGTCATCTTCCTTTCACTTCATACATATATGTTGCTTTATTTGATCTAAATCACAGACATACATAAGTACAAGTAATCATCTTTAACTTACTTGTTACTTACAGTATACAGTATATTCAAGTTTGTGGTTTCAGCAAATTGGGGAAAAACATCAAGGGGAACTGGTTCTTTTGCAAAACTTTGCTTCTGTTAATCTCTTAAAATGAAAAGTATCAAAGTCAAATGAAATCCCATAAATGCCATCATTTATATAATTTGTGTGCAAAGGAACCTACATTTTTGCCCTTGTTTTTATTTCTGTCTCTAAACTAGGTTTTGATAAACACTGCCATGCTCGGCACCATCTGCCAAACCAACTGTTGTGTGCTCATAAGGGAAGTCATCAAGTTTTTGTCCTTCTGCAGATTGCATCAAATTAAACACAGTTTCATAGAAAAATATTTCCACCCCTGTCACCAAGAATTTTTTTTGTAGGACCATCATTATTCATTTGATCTAATTAGGTGATTTTCTAGACATCCTTAACATAAAAGTAATAAGTGTTTGTTGCATTAAAATGGTCTTTCTGAAAATGAGCATTGTCATATGATTAAAATGCCAGCTGTGTCTGCTGGGTTCTTACTTGTATTACACTTGCTCTCTTCCAGATTGAGTATCTGAGTGTCTTTAAATATTTCTGTGTATCATGTTACACACCCACAGTGGTTGGGTAGATGCCATCCTGGATGGATCTTATTTGGCACTTCAGAGCGTCTAGTTTGTGTTGGCTGCTATGATAGTTGCTTGTTTGTTCCTGGGCTAAATCTTCCAGGCTAAATCAGACCTCAGAGAAGTTACTCATGGACATAATGGTTTGTCAATAACTTTCATTTGTGTCCTTAGGTTTTCTGTTTAGTGTTTGTTTTTTAACCTGTAACCTGCATCGTTTGTTGTTTCACGTAGCCTTAGAAATACAACCTGCACACGTCTGGAAAATATATCAAGAAAAAAGAAATATGGATCTCAGTTATTGGACATTTTTACTTTGTGTGGACGTTCCGCCTGGTTGATCACTCCACCAAAATATCCCATGACTTTCATGTAACTGTCAAGCCAATCATTAACAGTGTTATGGATCAACAGTGAACAGGGAGACAGGTGTTTGCCATGCAGATTAATATTTATTGACATCCCTGGTAAATATGTATAACAGGCTTTAAAATAAATTAAGCTTTTCATGCATTTAATATAATCTTGTCATGTAAAAATATATAACTTTTAACACAATCACTATGCATGTACATTTTAATAGGTGCATCAGTGCTGCACATCTTAAAATTCCTATTAAATAAATGTAACAGAAGCATTTTTAATTGTTTAAAATTAATCACACTATTAGATAACTTTGATATAAACTATTTTAAGATTTTTTTAAAAACATATTTTCCACTGGTTCTAGAAATGTGGATGGAGCTGTAAGTGTCAAAGCAACCCCTGTACAGCAACAAACTTTATTTTATTGTGTCATTAATCAAACGTCTACATAGCAGTAAAAATATAAATTTTGCTCGCGTCTAAATTAAGACAGATGACAGCCGACTGTCTCACAGTACTAACTGTTGTCGTTAACTCCTCTCTGTCTGCAGGGTTCGCACAGACAAACTCATGTCTCATGGAAAGTAAAACTGTAGATAGACAAACTTTGTGTCTCGATGAACTTTAATTTATACACGTTGAGACGGTATCAACAATATCAACAGTATTAACCGAAATCTCGGAACAGAAAAGCGAGATCAGTCCCGAGAGAAATAATATAAATATATAAAATACTGCTTGTATCTTTAGCAAGCAGTAATTTTTCCGTTCTTCTCGGATATTCAGATTCATTAATTTTATTGAATTCTTTTTTTTTTTTTTATATATCTTACCTCTCGTAACTATATTTTCACCCTTTTAACACCAAACATATACATTTGTATTTTATCTCAAGCAAAACACTATTACTTATTGCTTATTAATGAATGACAAACAGTGCAACATGAATATGTTGTGGTTTTGCTGTACAGACACATGACAAACATGGCAGTGATGTTGGCTAGTCTGATACTACTGACTCTGTTTATGTCTCCGTTCGGCTCCCTTTTGGCCTTGGTAGCCACAACATGGACTCTCACGCACAGTACGGCAAAGTTCGTAATGCTGAGATGTGACTTAGCTCCCGTGACTTCCTACACCTGCTTTTCCAGGAATCTGATAATATCTGAAATAAATACACAAATTAAGTTCCAGGGTTCTTCTGTCTGGAAAATTGCAACTTGAGTGATTCTGTAAATTTGAAGTTCAAAAAATTAATTTGAAAAACTGATAGGAAAGACTATAATTTAGATATTTAACCTAGATTGACCATTCTTTTTCAAATATCATTAAAAACTATTTAATGTGCATTTCAGCATAATTAAATAACTGGTTTCTGCACAGAATTGTACTTATTTAAAATAAGAATAAGAAATCCTAGATAGATCATTCACCCTTTAAAGTCCAGAGAAATAAAAAACCTATTGCGACTTTGTTATGTACATCTTACTCTATCAGGTTGGACCTCTTTTTGTCTTAAGAACTGCCCTGATTCTTCATGGCATGGATTTAATTAGCTATCACCAACCTCCCTTTGAGTGTTTGTTCCATATTGACATGACTGTATAATTTATTTGCTGGAGCCACAGGTTGCAGACATGGCTGGTGTAGCAGCATATTTTACAACCTGAGTTTAAGCATATAGAAAGGCTGGTGCCCTTTTAGCTGAAGTAATAAGCTTCATAAACGGTCCTGGTTTTAGGACTTTTAAGCTTCCTCATCCTTCTTTTGCTTCAAAGAAGCTGAAGTAATAAGTCGGCTTTTAGTTTTGATCTAAAACTCTGAAAAGTTGTGTGGTTTTTTTTTTGTAGAAATTTCTGTACAACATATAGGCTTCCTTGTTATTCTTCTTAATTAAAGTGTCAGCTTCATGCTGGTTTCTGTAATTTTGCTCTAGCATGTTTGTGGACATATGTTAAAGTGTGTGTAGGTTTCCTGTTGTTTTCCTGCTGGCTGCTAGATATGTCAAACACACCAGGGCAATCTCATGTATTGTACCTCATCCTGTAGTGTAATTTAGTTCACTTTTATATTGAGGTGTTGTGCAATCTACGTCCTCTCTTTCCTCTGGGAGAATAGGCTGTGTGACCGACAGTAACCCCTCATTCTCTCTCACCTTCTGTTCCCGTCTTCACCTCCTATTTTCCCCAGCTGCCATTTAAAAGCTGATATTGTACTCCTACCCCGAAAGACCTCCTGGTCCTTCTTTGTCATTCTTTTCCTTCACCTTTATTTGAACTCTTGCAGTTTTCCTTTTACAAATCAGCATCTTTTGCCCTGTCTTGTCATTCATTTTTCACAAGCACTGTTCTCCCTTCTTTCCTATGTCTTTTTTGTCCCACTTTTATCCTCTTTACTTCTGCTTCAGTGAACCCTCACTTAATTCCTTCTCCTCTCAACACAACTTTTCCACTTCGTGTTTGTCCGCTGCTCTGGCTTGAGAATAATTCCCAGAACTTTCTATGGTCTACGCTATTTAATCCTGCTGGGCCTTTTTTTTTAACAGGAAAAACAATCTGACTGATAATGGAACTGGAACATGAGACTGAATATATTTCCTAAGAACTTCAGTGATAAAAGGAGAAGATAGAAAAACTTGTATGGCAAAAAATAAAAAGAGAAAAGGTTACTTAGAGTCAATGGCATGTGGCTGTAGACTTTTGCATTTCCTCTTTAGGTTTGCACATTTCCCCTTTAGCTCTTAGGCTAAGCAACAAGACACGGGCATGTCTAATATGAATTTTATGAAAACCAAACATGACTTAAGCACTTTCAACCCAACCCATGATACTTTTTAAATTTTTTTTTTTGACAAAAAATGTTCAATTTCTGTACATCACACTCAAAAAAAGTGTTTTAGCCACTTCTGTTATAATTAAATGCCAAATCTCCTTCCAGGTGAAGAGCGAAGGTCCCAAACTGGTGCCGTTCTTCAAGGCAACCTGTGTTTACTTCGTCCTGTGGCTGCCCACCTCCAGCCCTTCCTGGTTCAGTGCCCTCATCAAATGTCTGCCCATCTTCTGCCTGTGGGTGTTTCTGCTGGCTCATGGATTCAGCTTCCTTGGTGCTCACTCCAGCGCCCGCAAGATTCTGGCTGGCCTCATCTTTTCTGCTCTGGGTGATGCCTTTCTCATCTGGCAGGAGCAGGGATACTTCGTCCACGGTGAGAAGAATAGCTGTAATATATTTTTAACAGAGATGATACGGTGGCAAAGCAAACATGATTCCTTGCCCGACAGCTACCTACTGCTCTGTAAAATGTTTGAACTACTGCTCTGTAAACAAACCAGTTGTTTAAGAGGGATTTCAGATAAAAAAAAAAGTTAGCCCATCATCACAAACATTAAGATGTTTAGATTTGGTTAAACTCTACTGGAACCTTTATTGGAAATATGTGCTTTGACCAGTTGAGATACAGATCACAATCGTCAGACCTAAGTCCAGTAGAAACCAGCTAAGCGAGATAAAGAGTACATATAAGATGACCCAGACACGTGACACTGAAAATGAAGATTGTCTGAAATATTAACATGAGGGATACCAACAACTGTATTTGTGACTGGTTTGCCACATTTTTATTTTGAAGATTAAAATCTCAGTTTGACAGTACAAGTCAAGAACACTGCTTTAAGAATTGCTACAAGGAAAAATAAGCCCCATGTGAACAGGAAAATATTTCTATCAAGCTCTAATAGTGTTGGGTGTTGAGTGGTGGTGGTCCACTTTATTTCCAGCCGACAAATAAGCAACTCAACATTAATGGAAAAGTGAAAAAAATTAAAGCATCCTTACATTTCAGAAGCTGCAGACAGGCGAAGTTAAAATTTTCATTTTGATTACCAACTATTGGTTGCTTTGCAAAAACTCACTACATCTGGGTTTATTTACTACATTTTCCTGTGTACCCAGTAAAGTGACTCATTCAATTGCATGATTAGAAGATGCAATCCAGCTGTGATTTTTTTTTGTAGCAAATATACACTGGCAATGAAGTCAAAACCGGGCGATCACATCTGGATTTCAACAGCAACATTTTATAAAATATAGTGTTTGTAAAAAGCACACAGCCACCCAACCCCAGCCATTTCTGTTTGGAGTGTTTTTGAGTCAATCAAAATTGCAATTTTCTATTCTGTTGAAAGTGCTGATTCTTCTGCTTCTTCTATGCCTTGCAGGTCTTCTCATGTTCGCCATCACCCACATTCTTTATTCATCCGCCTTTGGGATGAAGCCAATAAACGTTTGCGCTGGCCTGGTGATCACTGCGGTGTCCGCCCTGTGCTACCTCCTGCTGTACCCCTACCTGTCCGGACCATTCACTTACCTGGTGGCCGTCTACATCGCTCTGATTGGCTTCATGGGTTGGAGAGCCATCGCGGGGCTGCAGCTGACCAACGACCTCTGGACCTGGACCAAGCTGTCAGCCTGCCTGGGCGCCGTGCTCTTCATGGTCTCTGATCTCACCATCGCCGTCAACAAGTTCTGCTTCCCCGTGCCCCACTCCCGAGCCATCATCATGGCCACCTACTACGCCGCCCAGATGCTAATAGCTCTGTCCGCCGTCGAGTGCCAGGATGCGGAGGTTTCCCGGAAGAGAACATGAGGTGACGCGGTCTCCAGGAAACACGAGGCTGGGGAGATGGCTCCAACTCCGGCCTTGAGTGATCATGGACGCACCTCACCGCCAGATCTCAAACCCCCAGCCTTCATCTTGGTGTGGCGCTCCCACACAATTGTTATCATGGCAACTGATCCGCTACACGATGATCTCCCTGCGATCCCACTAGTATGGTAGTTTCATATGTATCTCTTTATAAGGAAGATACTGTAGTATTACTCTAGCCTCTCTCGAGTGCAATCAAACCTTAAAAAATGCTGTGTCGCAACCAAGTTATTAAGAAGGCAAGTGTAGAATTAATATCCTTCTATAGAACGCATTAATTTACTTGCAACTAGGTTGATTTAAGGGGAGCAAGTTACTGGGCACCTACAAGTAGTGTGTATGAGAGAGTGGTTTTCTGTGAGTGTGTGTTTGCAGTTTTGTGATTGATTTACACTGTTACCTCACTGTCCATACAGTGCTTTGACGCACAGTCTTCGTACAGATATAACGCCACACATTTGTACTTTGAGTGGTCCATTAAGATAATTTACCAATGCATTTCTTGTTTTTGCTTTAGTCATGTCAATTCTTCCAAAAGGGATATTTTTTATACAAACCATTACCCTTATCTGTGGCTCTAGGTCCCTCTTCATTAAGGGTGCTAATCTTGGAGCTAAGGGCATGTACATACCTATTTAATTAATTATCTGCAGTCCCTTTCATTTCATTCGTAACAACCTCTCTTCTTTTGGTTAAATATGCTCTTTACACTCCGACTGACTCTGCTTAAATGAATAGAATATTTTTTTCTTCCTTTAAAACCCCATTGAATGACTAGATGAAAATAAGATGAGTAGTACATGTTGTTTTTGGAAGCTCAATCCTTCAGTTTTAGGATCTAATTGGCCCTGCTGGTAAGGTCCTGCAGGTGCAACATGTTTCATCGTATATGCATCACCTATAGAAGTTACACCTTCAACAACACCACACCTGACACTTAGCACATCATGTTGGTTTAGTTATTAGGGAGGTTCCTTGGGGGTCTTGTTGTCTGACTCAATCAGCTGACCCGTGCTGTTAATGGCCGTGTTATGAAAACAGAAAAAGAAAGGGCTTTGTCGCTGGCTGGACTCATTTTGTTGATAAACTCTGCCGGCAGAGTCTGCAACTATGGAGGCATTCACTCATTCGGAACGACATGCACACAGATTTACGCAAGGCGTAAACAAAAAAGTGCGGGTCGGCTTGGCAGAAACAGGGAGACAAGAGAAAGCGTCTTGTCGTGCAAAGGAACAGTTATCCCATTATTCCAGATTCTTCCTTCACACAGGAAATCTCTGAAAAATCCACTACAGCTTATCCTCGACAAGACTAATTGTAGTTTTTTCCGCCTTCATCCCCACTGTTGTTTCTCTTAACTTATTTTATTTTGAAGTGTCTTACTGAACTAACTCTACCTTTTTGCACGCCTTTTAGAGTGTGAGTGTATTCGTCTTAACTGTTGAGTGGAAGTCAGACTCAGCTCAAATACTGTGACACGACAGATGAAACAGACACACTGGGTATGTTCAAGTATTCGTATAAAGACTCTTAACTCTCTCTCTTTACTCACTCCTCTTTCTAACTGTAGCTGTATTATATAGGTCACAGAAACTGTCAGTTTTGATTAGTTTTGGCTGAACAGATCCAAACTCTGGACTTTACTGTTTCTGTTTCTGGACGTACTTTGCTTTACGATGCAGCGCCTTGGTATTACTATCTTGAAATTTTCCATATTTGCAACCACGAATCTTGGATAGATTTTATGTGACAGACTAACACTAAGAAGGACATATCTATGTCATAAAAGTCTTCTAGTGTATTTCTCTACCAGCTTTCTCTCCCACGTTCGGAACGCCCATTTTCTTACAACCTATCTAAGAGATTTGCTTCCAGAATTATCTTGAATTTTACTCCATCCATCACCCCGTCCACCAGCAATTTAATTTAAGTTAATTTCCTTGAGAAACAAAGTATTTTTGATTTAACTGAATTTAATTTTTTGGGAGCTCAACCAATAGTTGCCCTGTGAGCAGATTCTCCCGCCTGAGCTGTCATCATTTCAGAAGTTCTGAAAAACCTTTTGACTGAACTAATGAGAGATCACATTTTGTCCTGTAAGAATATACTTTAGAAACCGAGAGGATTACAAAGGCTGACATGGAATAACCTGTGTGAAGACTGTTTACACTATAAACAGGCATGGAAAATGATTGCTCCTCATTCTGGGTCAATGACCCACTGAGCTGCCAGTATCATCAAAAACACACACACACATCAAAATATGTTTGCATCACATGAGCCACCGTAACGAGATCTGCAGACAGATGCCTGACCAAGAAAAACACCAGTTCCCAGCAGCCATTTTTGATCACTGCTATCAGACAGTTCCTCAATCTCCTTCCGCCGTGTCAGTGCGTTCATCAGCACTATCGTTCTGCTTTGTCTGCCGATCTCTTTCACTGCTCTGCACATATGAGCGCTAGTCTTGTGTTTCATGTTTTAATTAATCCTCCCGGCATTGCAGAGCTCTTGCACAAAGTTTTCCACTCTGATAAAAATAAACCTTTGCGCTTAGAAGCTATCAGAGGTCTACTAGAAGACATGCATTAGTCCGCCTGCTCCGTCCTAATAAGACAGAGTAAGTGGAGTGAATAAAGAAGTGAAGTAGAGAAGATGGATAACACGGATGATTCTAGCATACAGTCTCGAGTTGAACGAAGAGGGGGCTGGTAATATTAAGCCAGGCAGTCTTATTTATCCTCAGTGTGTGGGCAATTTATGTAAGCACTGCTTCTTTGTACGGAGCCAGAAAAAGCCGTCTGACTTTTGTTCCTTCTTCTGGAATGGTCCCACGCTAGAGGCACGATTCACTGAAGTATTCCTAAAATATTCTTGAGGAAGCATATGTCTTTTGAAACAAGTATTTTTAAAGAGTGGTGTATGGTCATGTTTAAGTTGTCCTTTTTAAATCTTCTTCATTGAGTCATCAAATGCTTCGAAAAGTATTAAAACCTCTTGAACCTTTTGACATTTGTCATAACAGCCACAAATCTCAGTATGTTTTGATGGGGTTTTTGACATGTTTGACAAACAGGAAGCTGTGTTGTTGTGATTTAGTTGAAACAGGAAGTGATTACAAATAATCAGAAAATTGTGCCGTCAACATCTATTCAGCCCCATCGGGTCAATACTTTGCTGCAGGTTATTTGACTTATGAAGAGAGAATGAGCCTCCTGCAGGCCCTCCAATTTGCCTCGGAGTTTTCTATTTTCTTCCCATAATCTTCCTGTCCATTCAGATTCTCTGCAGCAAACCATCCCCACAGCATAATGCTACCACCAACATGTTTCATGATGGGTCCAGAGTGTTAGCATTTTGGACACTGACCTGTGAATCTCTGCAGCTCATCTGGAGGTATCTGAGACCTCTTGAATGAAGCAAATCACTCTAATTAATGCTTTTCTTGCTCTTGGCTGCCACATTTTGCAAGTTTTAATTAATCATTAAATATAATTTAAAGCCTGCTTTAGATTTCTCGACATTTTTATCCCTGACCTGTCCAGTCTGCTCCTTGATTGCCAAGATTTTTTCTAATGTTTTCTGACAAACCTCCGAGACCTTCAGATGCAAGATCACTTTTCTAATAACATGACCTTTGAAGGCAGCTAATTGGAAAGGATTTTATATTAGGGTGACAGGGGCCAAATGCATATGCTTACCACACTTTTCATATTTTTTGTGGGATCAAAATTTAGAAAACAAATTTATGATTCACCTTCACAGAATCATAACCTACTTTGTTTTGGTCTATAACATATAATCTGAATAAAATATTCTGGTTTCTTGTTGCAACATAAAACGTGAACATTTTTATCGAGGTAATAAATCTTTTGCAAGGCACTGTATATTTGATTGAGGCAGAAGTAACAAGAAACTGTTCATAGTACTGGATCTTGCATATCAAACACCCTTTTGTCTCCAGCTCAGTGTTGCATATGGCCGTCCTTTGCCCCAGGGATGTTATTGTTGAGCGGCATTTCACTTGGAATAAGGTGAGCTGCTGAAATATGACACACAGCGGGAAGAGTCTCCCCCCCCATCCATCAGGTTAGCTCCCATCCTGTTCCCCCACAGGTGGCAGACCAGCAGGCGCATCACTTTACCCCACTCTGTCAACAACACTGTTGTTCTGAGCTTTTCATGCACAGACAGACGTAGACCTGGGAGAGTCTGAATGCTTTTGGCCTGAGTTAAGCTGGAACCAATTGCTGTTGCATTGTAAAAATATGTGTGTTCTGAAAAATGCTATCCTTTGAGTTTCTATTTCTCTTTCGTCTGTGTTTTTAATCAATTTTCTTGTCATTTTTACTTTGAAACATTTGCTGTTAATTCACTGTGCTCATGACCATCAGCAGGTGACAGTCAATATAATGAGCTGGAAAGTTTTTTGTCTTTACTCCTGCATGACAGATTGAATATATTCTCCATGTGATTGAAGCACTAAACACCCAAAGGTTTTATGATGATAGTTCTCCAGCACCAGTTTATGAGAAGTATGTAAATTGTCACCTTCTCTTTGTATTCAAGCTGCTGTGTGCTGCACTTTTTTATATCCAGGTTAAGGCCAGTCAGTCTTTAAAACTTGATCTTAAAACAGACATTTTTTGTGTACCTTATCAATTTAAAGTACAATCTACATATTTTTTTTTCTTTTGCTGGAAAACAACTAAAAAAAAGAAAAGTAACTTTAAAAGAAGATTATTTTCCTTTGAAGTGTTATCAAACCTGATGTGTACAACTTCCTTTAAAGTATTATCCTTTCAGTTCCAGAAAGTGAGAACCTAAAATATAAATTTCTTCATTTGTTTGTTTGTGTAAAACAATGTTTATTTCCACAAACAAACAAAAATAGTTATTAAAGCCAATAAACATGCATCATTTCTTACAGTTTACTTATTGTCCTGGATTTTCACTTTGAGATTGATTTTTTTTTCCCATGACTGTGGAGATTCTATAATTTGTTTGCTGTTGTGAAACTCTGCAATGAATGTGAATATCTGTTGGAGAAATAAATGCAATTGCAATGCAACTTCAGCATAATGTCGTTTGGGCTTTGTTCTTTCCTGGAAACAAGAGGTTCTGCGTTGAAAATGTCAGCTGATATTTATAACTGCAGTGTTTTGTGTTTTGTTTGAAGCTGCTGGTCCTCAGCTGCTAAAGTGCCATGATGGCAGAAAGGGCTTTAGGACAACAGAAAGCTCTGTTCTGGTAACTGCTGCGCTCTGTTGTCCCACTGAGGTGGAAAATTTGTTTTCAGCACTCTTTAACCCTTGAAACCTGGGACTCCCTCACTCTTGCTCTATGGCCTCATTTTCTATTTACAGCATTGTGAAAAACTATTTAGCCACTTACATATTTGTTCTGTTTTTCAAAATCTGACGCATATAATGTTTCATGTCATCAAACTAAAATTGAGACAGAGATTAATTGAATAAATACAAAATCCAGTTTTAGTTAACCACATAAACTAGATTGTAAAAACATATCACTTGAACTGAAATTCATGAAACTAAAAGATCCCTAAAAACAACATATTGTGCCCAGAGTAAAAGATGTTTAAGAACAGAAACATTAACAAAAAAAAAACATTAAAAAACTGTGTTGTTACCTGAAGCTGTTTATTTTCAAAACCCCTTTAATGGGGTTTAAATTAAACAATTCTGCAGTGAACAGTGGGCCAAAAATACTATTATTAAGAGTTATTGGCAATAATCTCAAAATCTTGATCACAGCAGTTCCCACCATGAATGGTGCACCCAGTTATTAGGATCGGAGGTAATTAGTTTTTCAAATAGGATCTGGTTCGCTTGGCTAACTTTTTGTCTTTATTCAATGAAACCATTGTTCAAAAACTAAGTTTTGTATTTATCTAGGTTGTCTTTGTGTGTCTGCACAACCTGTAAAGGTAGCAAATAGGTTTTTCCAACATCTAAGCTACTCCTGTCCCGTCCCCTTTCACTCTTTTCAATGTCTGCCTTTCAGGTGCAGATTAAGTCATGTAATCAAAGAACTCCAGTCTTAGTGGTTCACAGATGTTTCTTTGTAAGGACCTCTTTGTGAAACACACTATCATCTTGTGAATTCATTAAAACACATAATGAACATGTGTGTTTAATGCAACAATCTCATTCTCAAGTAAACTAAAAGGTTTTCATCTTAAGCTCTGACACAACACTCTTGTATGTTGTTCCCCCTGGGCAGCAGTCTCCAGGTTCTGTATTCAAGGTTTCACTTCACTTCCACTTTATTCTTCACCACCGAAGAGCCGGAAGGTACCAGAGACGCCCTTTGGGGCTTAATTGATTTGAACTGGCAAGCTTACTTGACCAGTCTCTGGTGGGTCCTTAGAATTGGTGCAATGGGAACCAGGACCAATGATGTAAGGAGTAACTTTGCTCTCTCAGATTGACAGCTAAATACCAGAACAAACTCACTCTTAGGGAGCAGAAGGCCTCTTTTCAAAGTAATGGCTTTTAGAGACGCCAACAAGCACAACAGAATCCGTCAATTTATACGTACACCTAGAACACAGCAGATCAGAAGAACATCAGTCCTGAACTCTGAAGTTGTAGGAATAAACGTGCTGAATTCAACTCAGCTGTTTGGTCACTTGATGACACAAGACTATTTCCTACAGAAATAGAAACTAGTCTAGTCTGCACTATTAAGTGCAGTTCTTGCAAAAACCAGAATAAAAAAACACGTAAAAAGGTCTCTCTGACTTTAATGGCAGAGTGAACAAAGCCTTGTCATACTTAGTGATTACAGCATTGGTTTTCTATGCAGACTTACATTTTTCTACTTTATTAGTCTTGCATCTAATCTGACAGAGAAAATGCTGTTAGACAAGAACTGGAAAGGCAACAGCCCTCAATATGCAGCATTAATCTGCAACTGAAGACAGAAATGGAACACTGACATCTAGTGTCCATTTAATTAATTATCAAGGACCAATAAAATAAATTAATAATAATAATTGTAATCATGGCAATAATAAAAACCATCACAATAATAATCAGAATTATGATAATACCTTACTCTATCATAAATAAGCTCAAAGAAATATTGACAGTGACTGAAACCTTGGTAGTTTTCTGGGCCATTGTTGCATTTCAACTAGATTTAATGGACTTAGAAAATGACCAGAACACAAATTGACTGCAAAAAAATTTCTTGTTATGGAGCAAGTACTTTCTTGTTTACCAGGAACATTTAGAAGAAATGCTGTGGAGAGATCACTAAGTGTTTAAATTTTTTCATAGTACTGGACTTTGTAATGACTCTATATACGGCCTAAATTGTTACTGTAATAGAATGACATATCTTATCTTAATGGGTATACTTTTGCAAGATGAGTCGCTCTCCCACATTCCTTCGTACTGCCTTTATCTTTCATCCCTGCCTCCTTCATTCCTTTTTTTCTACCTCCTTCATCACTCATTTTTATGTTTGTCATTTATACCCTTCATAAAATGAAGTTAATAAAATGAAGGATATAATCCCTACTTCATTCATCCCTTCTTTCTTCATCAATCAGCCCTACCCCATTTATTGCTCAGCTCTGCCTCCTTTATCACTGAGGTATTTTTCCTCATTCTTATCCCCTTTATTCCTTTTACCTTCATCCTATATCCTTACCTCCTTTACTCCTTATTCTTATTTTTCTCATCCCTCTTCATCTCAAAGTTTCCTAGAAAACTCAACAATCTTTACCAATTCACCAAGCATAGCATTGTAAAACTTTGCAGTTTTCTTTTTCTTAGCAAAATATTCTTGTTTTTCATCTGTCCATGTGTAAAACAAAACAAGAAGTTTTTTTTTTCAAATTTCTTCTATAACATAAATGATTAAAGTGTATTAAATTTACATTTACTAAAGAACACTTAGCCATGGGAGTGATCCCAGATGCTATCTTGAGTGAAATAAAAACATTCAGTGATCATGATGCTGAATGAACATTAGCAGGTTTAAAAGAGACATATTGAGGTCAACTTAAAGGTGTGAATAACATTTCATTGTAATCCCTTAAAGAGTTAATGAGACTTTCTTTCAAACTACAAATGCCAACCTTACCGTGGCATTTGAAGAAAGGTCAGAAGAAAGTCGAGGTTATTAGGAGTCTGCTGCTGCACAGCATAGATTTGTTCAACACACATCATGGGAAGAAATCAGCTCCAACCAAAACCTCTTCACACATTTTTTGTAAAATGCTGGAGAAACAGTTTCAACCACTGAAAGGCAGAGTATACGGCATTTTTCTTTCAACACCTAAGAAGGTGTTTGGATATTTTAATTAACAACCAGTTTATGCGGTTTTGATTTCGAAAAATGTGCCTGGGAATTTTAAAATCGGGAGATATTTACAATACATGTCTAATTTTATTCAGGGATTTCCGTCAAATTCACCAGTTCTTTGGAGAATGCCCATCTGTAGGTGAGGGAACCTGAAAGGAGCAAAACACCTTTCTTTTCCTGTGTGTACAGTGTTCTGAAAAACACTGATCCCTTTACAGATACCATTTATTTGCATTAAATGCACACAATTAGAGAATAAACATTAAATCTAACATTTTCAATCTTCCTTCAAAAATGTAAACCAATTACTTGCGAGATCACATAAAACTGTTGTTACGACAGATAAGAGTTGATTAATTTTTGTATTTTATGCAATTGAGCAAAATTAGCTCAGGCCCTGTGTGTACTCCGCATATTAGAAGCATAAATAAATTCAAACAACAATTTGTTCCTCAAGGGAATATAACTTATAAAAAAATTAGATACATCTTTAAAAACAAATTGTTCTTATTTGAGTTCCTACATATGAAGAAGATGATTGATTTGAGTTCATGCTTGAAAGAAAGTTTTCTTGAGAACATCTATAATTAACACAATCTGAATTAATATGCCTGCCCTGTTTCTGGAACCCAGAGAGCACATTCCGTTGTGATAATATTTACAAGCCTTAAAGTTGCACCTTGGGCAACCAAACATCTTGTTAGACAGAGCTGCAATAAATGAGTTTGTTGTGAAGAGGGATTTGCTGGGATTACTTTCAACTCGGCACCAGGAGGGGAAAATCATCATGCAAATGTAATTTGGGTGAGAGGGACGATGATGGGTAATGTGTTTAATGTTGCTGAGGGGGAACAGAGCTTCTTAGTCTCTGGGGAGGAGGCAGAAGTATGCGTCTCACCAAAATAGCCTTTTTAATAAAATGACAACGTAAACAAAAATTCCAAAAGTTTTTATAATGGTGAAAAAAAATCTGTAAAACTTTTTTTGCCCATGCTTTATGTAAAGCAGCACAATAATGTGAAGAATAGCAAGCGCTCAAGTTACAGTAACAAAACTACACCTTTTACTGATTCCAGTTTTATACATCAGGACCTGATATGAAAATATAATCTGTCCCATGTTGTAGTTATAAACTTTGATGATGCCAAAATGGAAAAGCTGTTCATAAAAAAAAATCTTGTAAACCTTTGCTGCTTCTAAGAGGGAAAGAATCAGTAGTCGCTCATGAAATACACCTGTCTGATTACCAAAAAATGTGACCACCTCTAAAAAAAATCAGTTTGCCGATCTTGAGCATGTTGGTGAAGTCAGCCATGATCTAAGCTAAGCACTTACCACTGCTCATTAATCTGGTAAGGATTTAAGTCTGTTTAAAACCCATTACTCCAGCCTTCCCAGGAGTGACTTTCCTAGCAAAAAGGTCAGACTGTGCAAAGTCTCCATCTTAGTCTCTACAGGCCACAGTTAAATGTCAAAGTTCATAACCGTACACTTAGAAAATTAATGAGTAACATTGGCTGGGAATAGTTGCTAGGAGAAAAGCTCTTTTTGCTGCAAAGGATATTGGCACACTATCTGGTATCTTTGCAAGGCTGCATCTGAATCAATCACAAGAGTTCAAGAACAGAAATACACAACATCACAATTCACATTTACACCAATCTGATATATCTACACCACACACCACCTGCCAAGTGTGATGACAGAGGGGTGATGAAATGATTTTCTCTAAGAGCCGTAGGACCTGAGCACCTTACTGTTACTGTGTTGACCTCATTGTGGGATGACCAAAGTCCCTGAAGCATAGACATATGTTGCCCTGTGTAAAGTGACCTACAATTAATCACAAATTAAAAACTCAGAAGTCATCTTGGGGCAAATAAACATAAGTGAACTTAAAGCAACCAAAATTAGTCTCAAGGGAACTCGGCTATGTTGACCTGGTTGACATTGAAAAGAAAATGGCATAAAATTTCTCTTAAATTATAATTTTACATGGCAAGAAAATTTACTTTATACAACAAGAAAGAAATCTATTATATTCTAGCAAATCACCACAGGGAGAAAACCAGACATAGCAGTAGAGGCAACTGTGACTGTAAAAGAAAAAGCAAGCGGTAGAATGACTCTAAATTATCTGAAATTATTTCTAGAACATGAGGTCCCATTATTCTGTCATTTCAGAATATCAGTGAAAATGGTGTATAGGGTTACATTTGAAATATGAAATGTGTTTCTGATCTGTATGACTGTTTTATATGAGGATACTACATGCACATAGCTGTGCAATCTGATTTGTGAATGAAAAACCGATAATGGGAAAATCCAGCGTGATTTACATTATTAAAAATGGACAGAGCGCAGTCAAGTAATTTTTACCATACAGTTGTATCCTCATCCAGAGATTTTTTTTGGTTTCAAGATGTGCTCAAGATGACATTGTTCTTGCTGTAATGCTTTCAGTAGGTTTCAGAATATGCACCATTCAGTAAAAGATCAGAAGTTCAGAAAATGCAGGTTTTAAATAGCCCATAAAACAGGGATATTTTCATCTTTACGTAGCCTGACATCACCTTTACTCTCTTACCATCCTGTTTAACTTTTCTGTCTCGCTCCTTATTTTTCTTATCTATTTTGAGCTGTTGTTCTTTATCACATCAAACTTTCTCTTCACTGTGTGCTCCTGTGACATGTAAACAAACCATACGTGGCAGGCCCAGTTTTATTTTAACTTTATTTTTCATCTCTTTTAGCTTTTTGACAAGGCGTCTGAAGTTGGTGCAGCAGAAACTCAGCATGGATCCTCTCATTGTCCTTGTTGACAGCTCCAACTAGGATCTTTAACATCTTTTTCACCGTAGGGGGTTTATTCTCTTCTTTCTTTTCCAAACTGTTGCAAGCAGAGCTAAGCCTTAGATGGGAGAAGAGATATCTGTGTGTGTTTATAGGCGTATATGTATGACTGAAGAGATAAGATAAGATAAGATAAATCTTTATTGTCATTGTCACAAGGACAACGAAATTCAAAAGGTACCATCAGGTGCACGTATATGAAGAAGCAGCTTCCGTAGCATCTTCTGTCCCAGTGGGAACATTGGCATAGGGTGCAGCTCTATGGATGCTGTCCCATTGATGTTTCTGGATGCATGAAAGGAAACAGGGACATTGACTGGATTATCATGAGTCTCATCACACTTTTGACAGGTTCTGGGAGTCTCATTGCTGGTATGAGTCAACAAACTTGTGTTCCTATGGTTTTTGTAGCATCTTTTTTTTTCCGGTTTCTTTCTAAATTTGGTAACAAGAAGAAACATCTCTTTGATGCACTCTATGAACACAGAACTCACACTGAGCGAAAAGCTTCTTAATGCTTCTCAGTGTTTTGTTGAATTTTAAACATTTGTTGTGCTCTATATGTGACAACAAACTCCTGTTTTCACAAAAGATGTTCACAAAGCTGCGGGCTTCCATAGAAGCCTTTTCTTCCAAAGAAAACATTAAAGTCTGGTTTAAAACTCCCACATTGTTTTTAGTGAATGTTATGGTCTGAAACCTTATGGAAAATAACCTCGTGTATGAACCAAAAGATGCCACACTCAGTGAAACCTGGTGGTGGTAGCATCATGTTCTGGGTTTTTGTTGAGGTGGAGGAAATTGTGAACAGTCAATACCAGGAAGTTTTACCTCAAACCTTCAGGCCACAGTCAACCAAGCTTCTGACAAGATTGTTTGAATGCCGAAAATGGAACAAAATGTGTTTCCACATAGTTTGAAACCCAATTTGTTTGTGCGTCAGTGCTACATTAAATGCATAAAGCTTATAAAGGATTTGTCTTGGAGTAATTTCTTTCACAAGAAAACCTGGAGATGTGAGCACACTATGAAGATCCACTGTATCTGCAATACAGATAAATCAGTGGCAGATAAAGCGACTTCTTTGCAAGTAAATATATTTTTCAAAACCTAGTTTAGTTTGATAGGAAGTAGGAAGTGGAAAAATTACAAATTGAGTAAAGAAATAAAAACTGCTCACTTAATCTTCCTGTGACACTTTAACTCCGGCTGTCATTATGGTCAAGTTATTTTTGAATTTCCTTCAGCAATTTTTAATCCCGGCAGTAGGAGGCAGTGGCGTGCTGAGAACCCCTGTTTACATTAAATACTGAAATTTACCAGTCACCCTTACCAGGAAAAACAGATGGCAAAAGGAGATGCATATTATGTCAGCACCCACAAGTTAATTGCTTTATAATAGCTATTTAAGCTTCGCTTAAGCTCCCCTGCTGGTAGTGAGAAAATCCACTCCAGGCTGATTACAGATAAAAAAAGGATAAAAGGACGTTTTTATTCCTACTTTTCACATTGATTTATTCGTGCATCTCTACTGAACCTTTACAGAAATGCATTTGACACTTTCTCATATTCAAGTAAAGCCCTTCTAATGTCACAATCATGTTCACATCTCTTTATCATCATGCGTAGATTAGGTTTTAGCTCTGTTTCAAAACATGAACAGCAGAGTGTAATGTAACATGCATACTATTTATTACGCTCAGACAACGGAACATGGCTCTAACAAGAGTCATCTTTGAATTAGATTATGCAACAAGCAAACAAACAAGCTACTTTTTATGCTCAAATCATCCATATAGGGCTTAATACTGCTCATGATTCCTGAAGAACTGGAGTGTATTTTATTACTCTGAGATAGATTTGGAGCACCATTTGTAATATGAAAAATATATGAAAACCAATTTTAGAAAGGCATGAAGAGTTATTGCCTTGTTGCATTTCATAAAAAAGGACCGAGGATCAAGCCAAGGCAAATGAAATGTTTTTGGTTAAACAGAAAGGTCTCTCAATAAGGCTAACACAAATACAAAAACATAATATCTGCAGGAAGCAACAGATATGAGGTTGCTTCAACCCAAATGCCAAAGCATACATGCTTTATTATTGATAAGATAATTTTGATTCATCAGTTGTTAGACTACAATCATCTTAATCTGACACTGACCTGAGAAATCCCTTTCACTGCTTTAAAAATTGTCTTATAAAAGAAACAACAGATAATAACAATAATCAAGACTAATTAGCAATCATGTAGCTATTGTGTTTTTTTCTTTATAGTAAAATACATATATTAGAGCATAATTTTAATTTTAACTCAAATAAAGAAAAGCACTGATTAATAATGAACCTTTTTTTCTGTTTTCCTTTGACAATAAGAAAGAAATGCTAGCACTCTGGCTGCTTATCAGTTTTGTATGCGCTTTGACAGGCTATCTTCTACAATTTTCTTAATATATAATTCACAGGTAGCAGCAGAGTGAATCAGGTTCAAAAGCCTACAGTGCAAGCACAGCAGACACTCGTATTCATTAAAAACGACAAAGTCTTTCTTAGGCGGCAGGAATCTTCTGTTAAAGCACTTTCAGTGTGTTGTGGGGTCTTCATTTCCTTCTATTGAGAAAAAAGTTTTTTTCTTTGTTTGAACTATGGCTGACTTCTTTTTCCTTCTAGGGAAACAGAAGTCTGAGTTTTTGGGCAAACTACAGACGAGTATCTAAAATTAGATTAGACAAAGCATTCTCAAGGGTTTACAGATGTTTATAATGTATTATGAATGTAGGATATAAAGAGAAATCTCAAGTTGCGCTTAGAGGAAAAAAGTGGTTCTCTCTGTTGGTCAGTACCGGGGGAAGGGTCCTCAAAAAGTGGAGCAAGCTCTCCATCTGAAATCTTCAGGGATTCTGCACCTGGCTGAAGGACTTCAACACATATGAGGACGAAGAATTGAATTGAGAATGATCTGATGCACATCCTGGACACATCCTGTGGTATTTGAGGTTAATATTTGACTTGACCTTCGGAAAGTCAGCTGATGCCATGAACCATGTGTCCATCTCCTGCTCCATCCTAATATAAACACTCAACCTCCTGTGCTTATGGACGGGGCTGATCTGCAGAGAGCAGATTGAGAACCATGGCTACAGAACTTTTTGAATTTCTATAAATTGCTGTAAGGGATAATTGAAGAAAAGAACAATTAGAGCACATTATGTTCCTGTACTTGAATGTAGGGATTCTATTATTCAGTTTCTGTCAGTTTCTTTAGGAAATAATTGCAAAATCCCTGTTGTCCTGTGCTTTATCATCCTTCATTGAAGACCTTTGTCTTCTGCTATCTCAGACAAATACGATTAAAACAATAATCCACACAACTGCTGTGTGAGGATGCTTTTACTCACACAGCAGTTGTGCAGATTACTTTGTGAGCTACCTCTTGGTGAGCTATGCCCTTGTTATGTGGAGGATCTATATTCATTTCTATCTGCATTTTTATTTGTGTACACACCAACATTCTGAATTGTAGATCATATTGTTCTTGTGAAACACCAAGCTCAGAAATGACCCAATTTTTATGTATTGCAACGATTTAATTAAAAGCCTAGATTTCTAAACATCTAAGCATTTTTTATTTCTCAGTTTCAGTTGTTTTTTTTTTATTTATTTTTGCAGTACAAAGCTGGGGTTTAAACCAGATAACCTTCTTACTGTCACTTGTTTAATTAAACGTCTTATACAAGTTTAGAAAAAGTTTTGTGGTCATTTTCAGTTGAAACAATTTATCAGTTTCTGTAATAGTAATTTAACAACTCAGAGAAATCACAGAGATTTGGGGCATTTTTGTCTTCTACTTTGACCTGCACTGTTGGGATTCCATCCTTATTTTTCTCAACCATCAGGTCTAAATATATATATTTTTTTAATATTAGCTCGAGTTAGATATTAATCTTCTAATGGATTAGCTCCAGACTATTTTCTATTCATTGGGCAGGAAGTGGGTACACCCCGAACGGGTTGCCAGTTCCCTGAACAGAAAGACGGAGCATGGAGAACATGTGAATCCCATGCAGAAAGACCCCAGGTAGGAATCTGAACTCACAACCTTCTTGCTGCAAGGTAACAGTTTTACCACACATGCCAAGGTGCTGCCAATGAAGTTAAATACCTCTAAAAATTCTTTTTTTTAAATTGTAGGTGGTTGTTTTCTGCATTCACCTCCATAATGTGTTTCTTTCAGTTTTTTTAGAAGTTGTCTAAAATCGTCCCAACTCTTCTCTAATGTCAAAAAATATTTTACATCGAGCTAGACGGGAGATATCCTAGACTTTAAATACTATCAAAATTTCAGAATTAATCCTCAGAAATATATAATCACTTTTCCACCCAACATTTACTATTAACTGTGCCTTCACAAGTCAGTGTAGAGAAAAATTAACCACAAGACAAAAAGTGTAAATCCACAGTGTTTTATGTGTGTTATGGCTCCTCAAGGAGAATGTTGAGGCAAGGAAGCTAATTAGTTTGGTGAGCTTCGATATCTACCAGGGGAAGTTGTTTTGAGCAGCCACAGAAAAGCCTTTGATGGTATAACTCAGCAGTATGAACAAGTTGAAAGTAACTGGAAGCTACAAAGCACCAAACAGGTTGATACCTCACTGTGAGTGCCACATTACAGCATCCTTTCCCCCCCTGCCTACTTTTCTGCTTCTTTGTTTCTGAGTCCTTGATCTTCCTCTCACACAAGTCTCAGCATGGGAAATTGTAAAGTGACTTTTTTTATTTTTTTTATTTTACTTCACTCCTGGTTCTAATATTTCAGATAAAAAAAACAAGCCATACAGCAAAGCTTTTACTTTCTAACAGATTTAGCTGGTGCCCCAGGTTTTCAGTTCAGCTGCTCCCAGCCCACATTTCTCCTCCTCAGATGTTTTCACTCCACTAACTGCTTCCCTCTCAGTAGGGTCCAGCACTTCTTTATTGGTTCCTTTTTGGTCGGATGAGCCAAGATGAAACACTCAGCTTGAGCACCTGCTGAGTTACGTCTCCAGACAAATAACTCTTTGATCTGCACACAGTTTGCTCTGAGCTGAAAACATACATTGAGGCGATATGTTACACAGGTGAGTTGCTGATATGTCGAGCAGTCATGTCCTTCGAGGCAGATTTTCGTCTCTGTGTCATTAAATAGGCAATACAAGTATTTCAAAACACATCAAACTTTATTATATCATATCATTGTCTGTTTTTCAGAGAACAAGAGCGTCAGTGTTTCTCTGTTTTGGTTATTAAACTTGATGGAATTTTATATAATTGATCAATTTTCAGTTTTTCGCAGGGGTTTTGTGAAGCGATCATGAGAAATAAATGTCTTACTTACATGAAATTACTTTACTGACATCTTTACTTTGATGAAACAGATTTGTTTTCAAGCTGCCTGGTAGACAAATTGGCCCCCAGACATAAGTAGAGCTATGCTGTTAATATGACTCAAGTTTCAAGTATATCATATGAATGCCTAAAATGTTTTATTTGACAGCTATTTACTTAGATGTCTAAGGTTTTTTTTTTAGTATACTGGGTTTAAAAAAATGTTTATATGTATAAATATTTGAGAGATCAGATCATACCTATACCTAGTATCAAATATGCAAACAAGTAAAACTGTAGTATTGATACTCATGCATATTTATGCAAACAATTGTCACATTCATGTGCTCCATTAAAGAGAGTAACTGTCACTATGCCTAAAAAACCTAACATTCAATACAATCTACAGGCAAAATCCTTATCCCAGATTTGAAAAAAATCTGTCAGGATATTTTATTACAGTTCTATTTTGCCAGTAATCATATTCTTTTCGAGCTGACACAGGGGAACACTTACATGTTATTGTTTGGTTAAAAAGAGAAAAAGATAGAAAATAGGGAAGATAGATACCAGGAGCCCTGGCAGCATTACTTCTCTCTAATCTTCTTTGTGCTTCACCTGGTTGGCATATTAATGATAGGGGAATGACCTAGATTTCTTTCTAAGCAGACATTTGTCTTTACAGGTCAAATCCCAATGAATGAGTTGGTTGAGTTTTATTTTAGACTGTTTCTTTCATCAGTGAAGCAGATAAAGGAAATGTCATTCTGCACTTGTTCAATGAAGGAAGAAACTCAAACGCACGGGGCAGCCAGAGTTGATCCGAAAGGGATGCAGTGGTCAAAACGTCTTAACGCCTCTGACATTTCAGCTCAGACCTCTCATCAAAGCGTGTGAACTGCTGTGCTGCCCAGGAAAACAGTGAGGCGGGGCATTTGTGAGAGAGCGATGAAAAGAAGGCGAAAGCTGAAGGACAGAAAAGCAGACAAAAGCATTCAGGCAGATGTTGGATGAGTGTGATGTGAAGATTTTAAAAAGCTTAAAGGAAAACTGAAGCTGAACAGTGTCATCTCTCTCAAAGTTAAACATCTAAACATCACCATACTTTGAGACAGTGCTGCAATCCCCCCTTGGCGATCCTCAGTGGCAGATCATATCACAACTTCAGCTGCACTCTCGGACACCTGTCACAACCAACTGGACAGAGACTCACATGTGTGGGCACAGTTGCTGGAATACACAATGAAACAGCAACTCACCCACCTCCATCAGCCTCCAACCTTGTCTGTCTGTATTATTCTGATGCACACCGCTCCTTCTTTCTTCACCCAAGCATAGAGATCCTCGAAGGGAGATTGAAAGGTACCAAATGCTTCTTTGATGGGGGAAGGCATGTTTGCCTGCATAAATACACTATAAAGTCTTTTTTTTTCTATATTTCACACCGCTAATTGCCAGTAAATTGAGCCACATGTGGTCTTTGAAGTTTTAATGGGTCCATTGTTAATGCAAGGTAAAAGTCTGCACCTCACCTGCTGTGTTTTAGTTGAAATAAACTCAAAAACAAAAGAAAGACATTTAATTAGTTTCTCTTTCCAGTCTGGTGAAAATAAGTTATGCAATCAAATTTTAAATTATTTTTATTCTTTATAATCAAAACCAGTGAATGTGATAAACAGCTACAGATTTCACACAACAGGACATAACTTTAAAGCCTATGATAAAGTTAGTTTTACTTTAAATCTGAGGTCACACTGTAAACCGAAGTAGGTCAACAGTAGAAAGCGAAGAACTGTTTTGCTCAAAAGATAATATTATTAGAGTATTTATTATACATACAGTATATACTGTATGTGTGTGTAGGAGGCTGGGTGTGTGTGTGCGTACAGACTCCCATCAATGCAGGAAAGCAGGAAGAGCTGAAGGTTTACCACAGTGTTGCATCACCTTACCTTGCAACATTCAATGCCTTTGAGAACTGACAATTAGTTTCGAAACTGACATGTTTTCTTCTCTCCTTTTGCTGAGATTTGTTTGTTTCTGAGCTTCAGTATTTCACAGACAACATCATTGTTTTTGATTAGTATTTTCATAAAAGAATTGTGATATTGTTGTAAAATCTGAGGTCAAATAGCATGACGTAGAATATAAGAGGTAAGAGATAACGTAATTGTGAAGGCAATTAAAGAAAGTGTCATAGTTTGTAGTAAAATGCTGGACCCAAATGCAGAAACTAACCGTGGTGGAAATTAGTCTTTAATAACCAAAATACATCTTATGAAAAGAGCAAGACACCGAAACCAAATTAGAATAACTGAAGAAACCAACAAAAAAGTTCCCAATATACAAAAACAGAACATGAATAATTAATGTTTTACAGCAGGATAGTGAAATGAATAAAAAATTAGTGCATATAGATGATAGATGAGGCTGTTTTGAAAAAGGATGGAGAAAGAGACTTCATTCTATTTTTGTGAGATGCTTATTTTTGCAGATGTCAGAATCTACAACAGTATTTCAAACCCTAATTAACAAGACATGTTTTATTCCCACTGTGCTTAAAATGCAGAATAGATTAAAGATAATAGTCCATCTTATAGTCAGGATGTCAAGGGCTGAAATTATGAAGGTATATAAATATAACAGTAAGTCAGGCTTGAAACCCTGGACTTCAGCTTTTCAGTTTTCTTGAAGTTTTTAAGTAACTGTTTCCTAACAGGACTACTGTAATTTTACATGACTGTCCAGAATTGTTTTAGTTTTAGTTATTGGGAAATTTAATGTCAATGTCGTATTTTTAAGATGGGCTGGAAATATGATATTTTTATCAACCATATTAAAAGTTGTTATATTAATAATAGTATGATACAACAAAGAACCAACTTGCTCCTTTATTTATGATCTTTAGCAAATTCTTACAGTGTGACATGACTCCAAACTGGAAATCTAACAACTGATAGACCCGATAACGTAACATAAAGAGTGAGATCAACTTTAACATGGTGTCATGTTAAAGTTTTATCATGACTGATCAAATTCAGTCATGTTTATTGCAGAACTGGTTCCCACACATTTTTTCTGGTAAAATTAAACTTAAATGAAAATAAATCAATGCACTCTATGAAAACAACAAACTCCTCACAAAGAAATAATGTAGGAGACTACGCAAACTTTTAATTTATTTTAAATTTTCCAATAATTTCAAACACCTTACATCAGCAGTACAGTTACTGCAGACTGTTGCCCTACTTAAAACATGCAAACATGGCTTGCCTATAATTTGTATTCTACCACCAGGCGGCAGTCTTGCGTTCACATAGAATGGTCTGTCACACAAACATGAGTAGAAATTATATGTTAGATGTCTGGAAATCTGAAAGACGCGAGGTATACACTTTATTCACGAAATAAATAAATATGAGCCTTTTTTAGTTTCAACATTACATCTAGACGTCTTTTTTAGATTGTTTTATTCTCATTTTGTTTACAATATCAAGTTTTTAGGGAATTAAATCTAATTATTTTTCTTTTTTAAATCTTATTTTTCTATTATTTTTTACTTTCTTCCTTATATTGGCTGTGCACTGTCCAGTTGCCTGAATCAGATTCGGATTTGATGTGCTATTAAGTCAATTAAGTTACTCCATCCAGTCAGCAACATCTCACTTTCCAACTTTTGCTGAAAAAATCTGATCTGATGCTGAGAAGCAACCAAACCCACCATTCCTGTTCATTTTCGTCAGGCTGGCTGGTACGGTGTGCCTGGACTCATAGATTTTTGTACAGGGCTCAAAGAAGAAGGATCTAGAGTCAGTTATTACTGACTCTAGATCCTGGTGATCAGGCCCAAAATCTGGGTGTAGTCATAGACTCAGACTTGAACCTTCAAAAGACACATCAAGACAGTTACAAAGTCAGCCTTTTATCACCTGAAGAACATTTTCAGGACCGAAAATCTAATGTGCACTTATCTTAAATCACATTGATTACTGCAACAGACATATGCAGTTCCAGAACACTTCTGCTCACCTTCTCGCTAAAACCAGGAGGATAGAGAACATCACCCCAGTTTTAAAATCCTTACACTGGCTTCCTGTAATTCAAAGAGACTTTAAAATAATATCATAATAAAAGCAGTTTATAAATCACTGAATGGCTTAGCACCAAAATTCATTAACTGTTTTATCAACCCTCCAGGCCACTCGGGTCTTCTGGTTCTGGTTTGCTCTGTATTCTCAGAGTCAGAACATGTAAAAGCAGCATTCAGCTTCTGTGCACCACAAATTTGGAACAAGCTTCCAGAAATCTACAGCTGAAACAGAGGTCCTTTAAATCAAGGCTAAAAGGCCATATACATAAAGTTGCTTTCAACCTATAATTGTCATAAAATGTGAGTTGTTGGTTGAACCAACATGCAGACTGGAGCTGGGAGCATGCTGAATGTTTAGTGAAAAAAATGATAAAAAGCTTACAACCCCCACCCCCACAGGAAGCCAGGGGGAAAAGAAGAAAAAAATCAGCAAGGAGACTCGAGGAGAACGCAGGATAGAGGGAAGAAACAGCAAGAATGAGATGTATATGTACTAGGGAGGTTGATTACTGAACAAGAAACAGATTAGAAACTGGTTGCAAGTGTGAGGGGAGAGTAGAAAACAGGATGAAGAGACAGAGAAAGTAAGAGGCACAGAGGGTGAGGGAGAGTACACAGGGGGTTAGTAAAAAAATCTATCAATAATGAAACTACAGTAACTAGACAGAAGAAATAAACATAACTAGGAGCACTAAGTATAACTGAACTAAAATAAAACAAAAACAACACTGATCTTATCAAAGAATAGGAACACATACTCACGCTAGTATAAATAACTCAAAACTCTAAAACGCTTAAACAATCAGGGATCTTAACATTAATCACTGTAACACTGACCAACATATTTGACGTGTATTGATGATTTTGATGATAGCGTTTGACAACATTTATTGTCTGTTACTGTATTATGTTTGGATTAGGTAATGGCCTTTGAACTGCCTTGTTGATGAAATGTGCTATAAATAAACACGATTGATTGACCCACTTGAACAATCAATCCATTTCAGTAAAACTAGAAGGGCATCCACCCTAAGACCGGCTCAGCACCGTCTCAAATGGACAGTTTAAAAATCTGCTTAAATTGCATCCTCACCACATCCTGTAACCAGAGTGGTCGTGTGTCAACGTTAAATAGTCAATCAATAGACACTCCACTTAATTCAGCTGTGTTGGAGAAAGGGTGCATCTAAATATCATGACTGCTATTCAGTTCATTGCCTTTACTTGCAGATACTGATTGTTGAATATTATACGTGTGTGCAGGGGTGGGCGTGCGTGTGTGTGTGAGACGGTGGCAAGACGGAGTAGGTGCCACACCTACTGGTGGTAGTCGGAGGGCCTGATGGTGCTAACGTGGAGCACCAAATGGAAAACACACATATTTCTTACATAAAAGGGTCAAAATTCAGATAAACCCTTCAAGTATGTTGTCACATAAGAACTATGTATAAAAACATTGTTAGCTCTAAAGCAACTAAAGAGTGAATCGAACATGAACCGGAAGTGTTCTAGATTGACAACAATCTGTGATGTCGATGCACAAATTGTTTCTATTGAAACACAAGTAAATGTCTGCATAGCCGCTAAAACGTCCTATGTTTTCAGCTAACACGTTGGGCAGGTTCTCTCTGGGTACTCCGCTTTCCTCCCACAGCCCAAAAACATGACTGTCAGGTTAATTGGTCTCTCTAAATTCCCCTTAGGTGCGAGTGTGTGTGTGCATAGTTGTTTGTCCCGTCTGTCTCTGTGTTGCCCTGTGACAGACTGGCGTCCTGTACAAGGTGTATCCCGCCTCTCACCCGGAACGTTAGCTGGAAGATAGGCACCAGCACCTCCCGACCAAACTAAGGTGTTAGAAAATGGATGAATGGATGGATAATAATGCAAGAAAACATTGTTGCAGTTAAGATCAATAAACTCTCAATTCCAATGAACATTTAACACTGGAACTGGAAGACATTTTAAATATCCAAAATAAATAAAAATTCATAAAAGGAATTGTGAAGTCTGTGTATTTATTGTCCTTCCAAAAAGACGAAGCACCAGACTGAAGACGTCATCCAGTTTTAGGTAGAAAGAGTGAGAAAAAAAAGACAAACGACAAATCATGCAAACGGAAATAATTGAGCATATTTCAATTTGTCATGCCATTAGTTACTTATTGAGACAGACCTAACTGTCTTTTTCCAGTTCAGTTTACCATAAACAGAAGATCAACACTATACATCTGTTTCCTGTGGAAGAGCTGAACATGTTTTAGGTTATGAATTCAGTTATTAAATGATGGATCATACAAGCACGCTACCAAAATAAAATAAAATAATTAAAAAAACCCTGATCAGGTTGAACGTCGTCATCCCGCCTACTCTACTCCGTTTGCAGACTTGCAATTGGTCGGCTGGCTTGCCACTCCCAGTCCACCCAGGTTCGGTTGCTCCGTACCGTTGTGATGCTGCTCAATTGATGGGCGTATAGAAGGAGGATACCCTTACGTTTTCCCATTGTACGGCACAACAAAAAACATGTTCGTGTCTGTCTGCGTTTGCTTCCTCTGCGGCAAAAGTCTCCCGGAGATCCGCTGTTTTCTCTCCCCCCGCACTGCTTGGCAAGCGGCTCTGGCTCTGTTGTTGCGGCCGTTTTAAAGGGGGGGTGAAAGAAAGCTCATGACAGGAACAACAACACAGGGCAGAGCATCGCGGCTAGCAGCAGCACACCAGCGTGCATCACTTTAATTCAGGTGAGCTTGTTTGATTGGGGTCTTTCTACGCACCCATGGCGGACTCGGACACTTTGGGGGAATTGCACCTGCCGTAAGAGGGAACGGAACCGAAGCACATGGACGGATCTGCTCCCTGGACCCTCACGTCGGACTGTCAGACCTGAGTAACCTGCGCCCGTGTCGCGCCGCCATGGAGCGTCAACAGTTTTAATTGTTATTTATTTATTTATTTTTTACTCGTCGCGGGGGCTTCGCGAACCCATCCGAGTGCGAGGATGACAGCTGATCGCCCCTCCTCTCCCCGGACCGGGATAAAAAGGCGCTCCAACTGAGTGAGCCGCCTTCTTCTCCGCTGTGTGTGACAATAGATGGAGCGCACGGGGCTGTAACGTTTGGCTTCCTCCTCGTCGGGTTCTTCACTCCTCACGTCCTGTCAAAGATTTCACACAAACCCCACCAGACTGCATCACTGACTCGTTTCTCATTTACAAAGATCAGACCCTCCATTAACGGGCTCACCTCTCCACATGGAAGGAAACTTCCATTCCTCCTCTTGCTCCTCTTTGATGCTCTGCGCTAAACCCATGATCGGCGGGGATGATCCTTGAGTGGCCGATGAAATAATCAGCGTCGCGGTGTCAGCAAAGGGCTTGAGCCCCAGGGGATTTGGATAGATTATCGCTAGAGTGCTATTTTGCTCACCCGGTCACACTCTCAACAGAATTTAGCGGCTTTAGAGCTGCAGCCTTTTCACTGCTTTCGCCCAAGTGCGTGTAAACTCTAAAGCTACAGAGAGGGAGCAGAGAGGAAGAGAGAGAGAAAAACAGGGGTGAATGTGCAAGCAATGCCTTGCACAGAGGTGTTTGGATCCAGATCAGAGGACACTACCAACGTGCCGTCACCCCGCGGATGTGGGGGGATGAGACGCGCTTCGGGGTTGTAGTCAGCAGTCCGTGCCGCGGGATGCCTTCGCCGTGACTTCAGGAGAGGGTGGTCCGCCAAGCAGAGAGAGCCCAGCGAAGAGTCAAACAGCAGCGCCTTCAAGGACCACTTTCCCCGGACCCGTTTTGTCTCCTATCCACCGGAGGATGTTTCAGCGAGGATGCTGCGCTTCCCCGTGAAGAAGATCCGGAAGCAGTTCAAGCTCCTGCTGCTGCTGGTGCTGCTCACCTCGGCCGTGTGGTTCACCTACCTGCACATCAACCAGAGCAAGACCATCAAGCTGCACTTCAACTACGGAAAAGGTAGAATCCATTCACAAAAAACAAAGCAAACAAAACAAAACAAAAAAATCTGGAGCTTTAAGTGGTGACTTGAGCTCATTTTGCTTAAAGTTACTATACCTTTCTGTGAAATCAATCAAATTAAGTAGATGGTGTATGTAAATTAATTCTTTTTCATCTAAAATGTAATTTAATTAATAATTTCTACCTTAAAAGTTATATAGATTTGTTACACCCTGCATTTGTTTTATTTTTTATTTTATTTTATTTTATGCTATTCATTAAACTCCAGAATTACATATAATGGGACAGACTTGACAGTTGTCCAGTCATTGACAACCTCCACATAGAGCGGTGAGCCAAAACGGTCACTGCGAAAGAAGCTGGTTTTTCAGAGAATGCTCTATGTCCATGCATATAATGGAAAGTTGAGTGGAAGGAAAAGGTGTAGCAGAAAAAAAAAACGTGTACGACAGTTGCAATAACCACAACCTCGAGAGGATTGTGAAGCAAAATACAGCCAAGAATTTGAGTAAAACCCAGCAGAAAAGTCAATGAACTGTCACTCAGTGGCCCAAAAATCATCTGTCAGGTGAAAGAAGGAAGAAAGATGCTAATATATTTTTTTTCTTTTCTCAGTTTAGATTTATGGTCTTAGAGTCTGGCAGAAGAATTGAGAAACAGAATCCACGTTATCTGAAGGACGGTGTGAAGTATTTTGCTTTTTATTCACAGTTTTTTTTAAGTCCACAGTGCAGTTTTTAATCAGGAAACTTTAGAGCACTTTAGACTGATCACTTCCATTCCTGACCACAGTGAAATAATCAGTCAACCCAAACGGAACCCCAACCAAGTATTAACTGCATAAACTGCAGAAAGTATGGGGACATGTCTCTGTATTTTATTTTATTATTTTCTTTTTTGTTGGATTTAAGTAATGTTCTGCATGCCTAAGAAAGCATGTGTTTGGGCATCATTAGTTATAAGCAGTAAAAATAAAAACAAACAGAACTAAAGACTCAAATTGTTTCACTTTATGTGCAGTAAAGCTCAATAAAATAAGTTTTGCTTGATCAAATTACTAAAATAAATGATCTCTTCCATGATATTCTGATTTACTGAAATGCATCTGTCATTGCATGTTTTGGTATTCGCTGCTACTCTAATGCTCTCCTCCCAGGGATTAGAGACAAATATATTCAATCATTTTAGGAGCGGTCAACAAACATCGATACCAAACAGATAGAAAATACAAATAGACATGTAAGCAGACTTGTGCCAGTTAAAGTTCTGAAGATAATCATTAGCCTCCTCAACCTTTGTTCGAACTTCGTTATAGAACATTACATTTACAATATAAAATGCCTGATTAACATATTTTTAATACCCTACATAAGTTGTTTTTTTATGGTGTGGCGGTGTAATAAAATGACAAACCATTCCAGAAGGAAGGATAAAACTCCTGTAAAGCTGCCACAGTCAGCAGAGCAGCAGCTACGGTAAATAGCTGCAGCTGTGGATCAGGGAAGGAACAATCGCAAGTCATTAGACATCACACAAGTTGTGATGAGGTCAGTGTTGTCTTTACGGAAATATAAATATCTATAAGTTTCATAGGCTCAATAAAAATTCTTCCAAGAAACTCTAGCTCTGCAGGTGCAGATGACTCTATAGTGCGTGAAGAAGTAACAAAGAGAAGGGTGCAGGTCTGATAAATTAACAATAGCTTCCTCCCGGAGGCTAAGTAAAGAGCAATGCCGTCCGGGGCCATGTCGGGCCGTTGTTTTCCACATTAATAATCAAAGTGCTTTTCATGAAGGTGGCCTCAGAGGTCTTGGGCTGCTTGGAGGCATATATCACATCGTGGGCAAATGTTTTAATTCTATTTATTTACCTGCTTCATATTACCAGAGCTTAATTGCAGTGGTCATTGTAAGATGACGCAGAAAATGACAGCAATGCCTGATCTGAAGTGGTGAACCTGATTGGAAGCATGGCTCCCTGCATTCCTGACGCTGATGGGCTTCTCGTATCTGCCGCAGCTGTCGATGTAAGGTGATAGCTAATGAATGTGATGTCCTTGAAGAGTGTTCGCGGCACTCTCATACACACAGCTGACTGACACACAGAGATCATTTTAATGTCTGGGGTTTTCCTAGCAACAGACTGGTTATAGTTTTCTGATGACTGGTCCCCTGAATCATGCTGAGGGCAGCTTGGAAGCTGTGTCAGGATTTATGAGTAATTACTATAGTTGCATGTGGCAAACTTTTCTTAATGAACATTATCGGTTTTCTATAGCAGAGTTATCCTTTTGCAAAATGCCAAGTTGTTTTTAAGTGCCGATATCAAAAAACCAGCTAATTTCCAATTTTAGAAAATGCTTTTTTAGCCCCTCAATAAATCTTGTATCCATGATTTTAAAATACTGCACCTCTTCCAGTTTTGATGTTAATATATGATCATGGTATGATCTGAGGACGGGCCACCAGTAATTAAAAGAAATTAGGGATTATGAAGGACAGAATAAACGCATATTTATATGAATAAATCTTTTTCTCTCAAAAGCATCCCTTTACGTGATTCACAGTTGGTATGGAGTTCTGTCTGTTAACAGCTTGATTTTGGCCCTAATGTTCTTCTTGTCATTTTGCCCAAACAGTCAAAGTCATGTTTGATCTTAAATAATCTGTCCAGATGCATTTTGCGGACAAAGATACATGTCTGTACCTGGGTTATTCCTGGGTTGTTTCAGGTCATTCTAGCTGGTTGCCTTTCATCTGATGGTGACAATTTGGGTCTCAAAGTATCAGGATACAATACAGTGCTCTAAAGGGAGTATAATCACAAGTGCACACGAGAAAACTGATTTTATAGCGAATAAATCAGACTAACACTAAATTTCTACAATGGCCTTGACCTCAGTCCATTTGAAAATGTATGGCCAATACGTAAAAGCCAGCTCTTTGTCAGGAGTCCAACTACTTAATAAACTCTACCACTTCTGATGAGTGGAGTGGTCGAAAACACAGCCAACGTTATGTCAGAAGCTTGATGATGTGGTTTCTCTGCAGCTTGGTCATCAGCATTTATCCAAATATCATTTGAGTTTATGTGCATAATTGTGGATTTGTGAGGATGAAAGCAAATACTGTAGAGTATAATTCAAACTTGTAGATCTAATTCAGGTTCTAAAAATGAATACATCTTCTTCATAACTGTTATCCTGTTTTAGAGGTACTTCAGAATTAGCAAAATAGCATTCTTGTGCATGAAAATTGTTTGCAAACATCACACCATCAGTTTGTTGTAATTTTGCCATCATTGCTAGAAAACTCCTGCTAACATGCACAATAGCGTGACACTGCCTTTGCATTTCCTGAAAGCAGAGACACAAACGCACAATGATGATTTTTGACAGCACCGCTTTCCACATTTTAGGGCTTCCTCTAATAGCCAGTCTTTGTGACTCATCTGCTGTGGCCGTCAGCCGAGGGAAGGGAGTTGTTATGTTGGGCCGCACTGGCCTGTTTTCTTGTCTTTTTTTTCCCCTTTCTTAATTGACTGTCTTCCGTTTAGCAGGCATCTGAGCAGGTCAAATCACTTAACCTCTCATGAATAACCCTGTCGTCTCTTGGAAGAAGGGGCTTCTAAGTGAGATGTAGCCACTGCTGAAAGTGGGCGCCTGCGTCAAGTGTGTTAATATTCTCATCAGGCTAGAAGGTTTGTTTTCTTTGCTACCAAACAAGTATATAACAGTGCCATCATGAGAGTGGCTAGAGTAACCTAGTTTGTCTTTTGGTGGATTATTTGATTGATTGTCCAATTGGCTTTTGATTTGTACCTGTTTGGGAGACGATTTTCTGATCCTTGACCTTCATACAAATGTCTATATAAAAATATAGACATGTTGGCATAAACTGCCCTCGGGCTTTGTCTAACAGCAAATAATGATCTATGAAATGTTTATCATCATAGAAAGTCATTACACTGTAATATAAAATTTCATGTGGAAATATGGATTATCTGAATTCAGCCAGTCAAAAGCTTGCAGAGCATTCATACCACTTCAACTTTTTCACTTTAATCACATTACAGCTATAAACTTATGTGTTTTATGGTGATTTAATTTGACAGCAATACAATGTAGTGCATGATTATGAAGTGGCAGAATAATGGTGTTGGATTCACTCCTCCCATTCCGCTAGGGGGCTCTGTAGTTGTTTTGCATTGGTAGTGGAGGGGAGGTGAAACAAGAGAAGAAACTTACGGCAGGCCAGTGATACACCGAGTCTGCCGTTAGCTGAAGCTACAATCATATTCTACTGGCGTTCATGAGTGTTGCCCAACGTGGTGAGTTATTAATGCTGTAAGCTGTGGGGAGATTAGTTTTTGTTATCTGTTCTAATCGTGAGTTTGCTGAATTTGCTAGTGCTAATTAGCCCGATGCTAATTGGCACTGCTGTGTTTGCTGCACTGATATATGAATGCCGATGTTTATTATATGACGAAGTGTTCTAAGAATAAACTGCCTTATAACTGGTTAGTCAAGCCTAGCTAATAAATCTATGTTTAAGTTTGTGTTGATTGAATTCTGCAATACTAAGTATTGATGTTTTGTTTTTTCTTACTTTATTTACAGTTTAACCGGACCCTGTAAAAACACTCGGCAATAAAAATAAACAACAGCAACAACAACAACGACTATCTAATGCTCTTTGTAACAAATGGCACATGGTTTTCAAAGTTCTTTTTCAAACAAAAATCAAACAAGTGTGGGATTCAATAGTAGAACCAACTTTGCACATTTTGAAAGTGAAATCTTTGCCTGTTTTTCTTTGGAAAACAGCTTAAGCCAAGTAAAATTGGATCTGTTAACATTAATTATTAAGCGTAGATATACGTTGTAGGAATTATGTTTGTTATAAAACTTGGTTATGCTTTCTAAAACACTCTGTAATGTCTATCGTGTTAGGTTTGTGATCTTAATCCTACTGGAAGCTGAACCTCCACCTATGTCTCATTATAAATGTAAAGCTTAGGATCTGGTTTTATGACCGAACCCTGCTTTTAACTTCTTCACAACTTTATTTCTGACCTATTGGGTGTGTTCTTTGGTCTTCTTGATGGTTTTTGTTCAATAAGATTCTCTTAAAATTTGATGCCTTCACAGAAATGCTGAATTTGTACTTAGATCAAATTACATAATTAAATGCCGTGCTTGTCAGAGTTTAATTTGGAAATAAAGTGTTTTCTATTCTTGTGAAACCATATCTATAATGTCCCACATAAACCATAACAGTTTATAGTTGCAACATTTCAAAAAGTGTTTATTTTTCTTTCTTGTTTAGCTATACTTCAAAACGAAATGAGGTTAGCTTGTGATCGACCTTACTCAAGGTTAAAGAGCTATGAGTGTTAATATTTTATACCATGGTTTAATGCAAAGAAACTGGTCGCAAATAATTCACATCGGGGCGCTTGGGTTTAGATTTGTCATCGTTTGGAGGCTTAAGCTGGCCTCTCCTGCGTTGTAAAGAGCCATCATTTTCTGCAGGTAAATAATTTAGTACACGGTGGAGCTCTGTGATAAAACGGTGACAGAATAGTGATAGGCAGTTCAAACAGGTAGCTGGAGAGTTGTGGGAAATATTTATTTTTAAATGGTGACACAAGAACAGTAAAGTTAGGAAGGAAAAACGTGATTTTTGTGGCACAGAGAGAGACTTATTGATTCTATATACTTTTACTACAGCACACTTTGTACTAAAAAAGTCTCTACAGCTTTAAATATTTGTAAAACCTCTTTAGATTACATACTTTAAGAGACTTTCATTAAAGATATCAGTGGCCATTTATAGATGCTTTATTTAAATGCCCAGTTGCTGTTGCACCTATGACGGGAAGAAGAGCCAGGAAGATGTAATTAAACAGTTTTCCGAGTGCTGGCTGGCCAGCCTGGCCTTATTTAATCAGAATTTCAATGAGGAAGTGTGTTGGCAGGCGGTGTTCTGCTGCATTTTAGATGAGTGCCACATTTCTGTGGCCACCCAGTTGTACAGCGGTCCCCCTGTTTTCCAGCATCAACAGGTCCTCTGAGGAGGAAAAAGGCTGGCCTCCACACACAGGCCTCTATTGATTAAGTATGATTACACACACGAAGGGGGGCACACATGTCGGCGCATACACTTAGCCATCCCTCAGACAAACACAAATCTGTTGCCTTTTATTATATATATATATATATATATATATATATATATATAAAAAAAACTCATAACGCGTCCCTATCGTCAGCACTTTAAAGGAGGAGGAGGAGATCTGGGAAGGAAGGGATGTCTCAGGGGCCTCGACAGATTGGTGCCTCGGTTGCCCATGGAGACAACATATGGGAGAGGAGCTTGTAGTGTGTGTAGCTTATTTTATCTACACTGGAACATCAGTAGGTTCTATTGAAGCATGCATTTTTATACTAGCCAAAAATCAAGCAAAACTTGTGGATGATGATTTTTTTTTTTAACTTTGATTTCTACTTCAAGAAGAGTAACACCAGTCAGATAGAAATCCCTTTGCGTTTGTAGGTTGTTTGCCTGTAGGTTGGATTTGGGTTCTTGTTAAGCTTTCAGCTGGAACACCCTTCAGAGGGTTTTCTGTACCTGCAACTTTTCAGATTTGCAGGTACAAATTCTCATGATTTCGCTATGTCACTTAAAATTAGGCTTGTAGTGAGACATAAACCCACCCAGAGGAAAATATTCACAACCTTTTGAATATTATTTAATCATGCATCAGTGAAGATGATCAATTAACTTGTCATATTTGTAACTGGCCTGTTACTTGTATCCCAAGGTTTTAACCTCTTCACTTCTTACCCCATCATATATCATTTACATCATGTCGGAGCAAGTTATAGCAGAGCTCAACAGAGGACTTGTAGTCCTCATCAACACAGAGATTTTGGGACATTAATTCAGGGATTCTGTGTGAACCCAGCTGAGTGGTGTTTATTTTTAAGCATTACCTCCCCACAGGTTTTTCGGCATTCAGAATTTTTTTTATCTAAGTGGAAGGAAGTTGGACATCAGATAACGGTGAAATTTATTATTGCCTTGTTACCAGAAACTTTGAAATACAAATATATGCCCTTTATATATTTTTAGTGCCATACTGAAGAACATTGATGGTCATAATCTAAAATGGATTCTCTAATTTAACAGATTTCTGCAGAAATCTGGAAATTGCTCTTTTCTCAGTAAATTACAAAAAAAAAAATAATTTCCACTTTTTTGAATTATATTATTTGAATATATATGACATTGTATATCATTTAAAGAACTATACTGATGTGTCCAGCAGTGTGTTGCTTTTAGCTTGGATCTTTGGGTCTGCTTTGGGCTCCATCACAGCCTCGGCCATCATTTTAGCCCTGCAGCTTATCTGACCGACACACTAAATCTTTCTGGTAATTCCATGGCGAGGATGAACAGTGTCCCCACGGCAACTCTCGCAGTATCCCGAGTGTGCACAGGATGTTGCCTAGAGCACATGGCGGAGGTGCAGACAACAGATGGATTAAGACTCGAAAATGATACCTCCCTCTCTTCTTATGTGCATGTTGTCAGGTTTCATTGAGTGCGTCAACTCCTTCCTCTGATTGTGCTGAGTTTTGTGCCTTCTGGTAAGAAAACTTCTGTTCTTTGCTGCATGAAAAATTTGAGCTCTTAAACGTTCCACACTCAGAATTTATTTCAGCACTTGTAGGTGCTGTATTTATTAAGGTTTGAAAGATAGAGAGAAGCTGGGATGAAGGGTCGGTTAAAAACACAGGAACTGGCTTGCTCCAGAGTGCTAACCTCTGGGTTAATGAAATTTCCACCTTCCTGCCTAACAAGTCAGCATCAAGGTACCAACTCTTGCCCATTCAGATGAACGCTCTGGCCTGGCGCCACATGCTTTGCCGCAGGAGATTTGTTTGTGCACGTGTGAGGGTGAGCCGGTGAAACGGAGAGATTTTGTGTGAAAGAGGGCACATGTAGTTTTGTGGTTTTGTTATTGCACACCTTCCCACTCTCGCTGCTGCCTGCACTTTAGGCCCGGTGCTTAGCCAAGCGGAAGAGGAAGCAGCTGAATGATGGCACTGTCTGCCCCCCTGGCACCGTCGCTCTGAACATTTTTGGTGGATGGAGGTGGGGGGTAGATAGTGTTTAGGCAGAAGAAGGAAGGACACCTTTCTCACGCAACAGGTGGGACACGCAGCAGGAGAAGATGTAACCATGATTCGTGATAACTTCAGGCCTCCAATGGGTGTGGTGCGCAGTTGGCGTCATCTGTTCGCTTAGCTCATGGAACCGTGCACACATTACGTTGGAGATATTGCCTTGCAAAAGCATTTAAAAGTCCTGATTTTTTTCTTCTTCACATTTCCTTTTGAATGTTGTGTCACATGCATTGGTGAACAAGTATCATCAGGAAAACCAGGCGACCCACTATACAGGTGAGGGATAAAGCTGTGGAGAATTTGAAAAACTAATTGTCATGCATTTCATAAATTTGGTCTTCATGAAGTATGGCATTGCAACATCATGATGTGGGGATACTTTTCCTCAGGAAAAATTAGAAGAAGCTACAAAAAACTTGAAAGTGGACAGTAGTTTCACCTTCCAGCAGTAAAACAGCTCCAAACTGAAAGCTACATGGATTAAATAGAGCTAAATCCATTGCAGAATTTGTGGCAATAGGAAATAGTTATCATGTAGTCTGACTGAACTTGAGCTATTTTGAAAGGAATGGAGTGAAAATGCCAGTCTGTTCATTGTACATGTTTAAAGCTTTTATGTTGTACAAAAGTCATAGCTGTGCAAAATATTCTAAACACATATCTGTGCCACACCTTTCAGATTTTTTGCTGTTAAAAAAGAAATATACATAAATATGAATAGCTGATTTATGTTGGTCTGTAAATTCAAATTTCCATAAGTTTTACTGAAGCCTAGTTGCTACAGGACAAAATCTGGAGAAGATCAAGGGATTTGAATGTGTTTCTATAGGTACTGTAACTCTGTAAATCTGTTCAGGTGTAGCTTCAGCGGACTGTCTTAGAATGCAGGATTTAATTTGTTAAACAATGCCATTAAGACTTAATTAAGGTCAATTTTCTCAGCAGAGACCCATAAAAAGCCTCTCAGTTTGGACAATTTATTAAGACACAGCTGGGAGACACAAAGAAGGGGAGCGCCAGTCAGAAAGCAGAGGGAATGAGCTGGCAGTTTTATGAGCTGGAAAACAGAGACAGGAGACTGGCCTGAATATCGACTGGAGGCGATCGTGATCCATGTCCTGATGGGATTTGTCAGTTTCCCCAAACTCTGCCTTGGTTCTGCTCTCTACTCCCCACCTCTGCAGAGGGATTTTCTTTCATAGGGAGCACTGCCCTGTATCAGCTCTGGTATTGCCTTACAGTAAGTGATCCGGACCTTGCGGGATTTCAATCAATCATCAAAGAGTGAGTGTCTGTGCGCTCCCTGCTGCCCAGAATGAGCTATTCTGTAGTGGTAGTAAATGGGAATAGGTCACCTCTCTCTGAGGCTATAGTGGCTTGAAACAAAGAAAGGGAAGATCAGAGGATAGCGATGGCATAACCACAGAGACGGAAAAGACTGACTCTTTGGCAGACAGAGGTGTTGGCTGCATTGAAATCAGCCCTGTGGGTTTTAAAAAACATTTTTTTTACTGCCCTGCTGAAAAACTACTAAGATGAAACACTTGATATAAGATTGTAAATGTGACCAGAACCTACCCCTCCCTGTGTGCTTCTGTCTTTGTTGTGTTTCCTGTAAGCTTATTATGAAATCACTTTAATTTTCATTCTGACTCTTCATTATACATTTATGAATATTTACACATTTGTCAAGCTGTGACAAAAGCAATTATTTACATACACTGCAAAACACCCCCCAAAAACACATTTTCTCTTTATTCTCTCTGACATTAAATCAAACTAAACTTTTCCTCTTTCTGGATGGCTAGGAATTATTTAGGTGTTCCTGTTTACTAAATGAAAGAACAATAGAAATTTGTAATTCAATTGTATTAGTTTTTAATTTAATTTAAAAAGGACTTGTTCTGAGAAAAACTGGGAGATGAAAAAGGTTTACATTCATTTCCTCATTCTTTAAAACTGGCTTTAAAGTTACAAATAATCTGAGGTATTGTTCTGTCCTAACTAACCTGAACCAGGAAAATTTCAGTCTGATTTGATGCTGGTGAGGGAAAAAAGTTTTTTAAAAAGCATATAAAACTATATGAATACTTTTTTCCTAATGGGAAATGTTTAAAAGATTTTTCTCTCTAAAACTGACATTTAAGGGCTTTTTGCTAACATGTTTGGCTGCCATTTCGATTGACATAAAGTCTCATTTGAATTTTTTTTAATAATAAATCTTGAATGATGGAAAACCAAAGAATTAATGGTTGTGCTGATAAGGCTCCCCACTGCTTCAAAGCTGGTTAGATACAAATGTAAAAATCTCACTTTTTTCTAACAGAGCTGAATAATAAAAATATTATATTCTCAACTTGGCTTCTTTTTATCTCAACACATGTTTATCAAATCCCACGTGTTTGGTTTTTTTTTTTTTATTCTTTCTGACTGTCTCCATATTTATCTAGTTTTCTAAGAAGCATTGGGGAACTGTAGACAAAAGCCTTTGAAAGTGAAAGGGGAAAAAGGACAAGGGCAGCACTTTGTGATTCTCTTGTGTCTTCAAGGCCCACCCGTTGACTTGATTATCATGTGAGCTGCTTTGTGAGGAGTGCGGCTTCGCACTCTGAGAGGCCGTCAAACACTGCTCCCATTTTCCTCTCCTGGTCGCTCACGATGAATGGTATTCAAGACGCACGGAAAGTTCAGTTTATTCTGGAGCACAGTTTTTGATGGTTTAACTGCACACGCTGGCTTTAGGAGACATAATTGCCATGATAGCTGGTTTAATTTGAACATATATTCACTCATTTAAAAAGGACTTGTTCTGAGGAGAGCTGGAAGATGAAAACAAAACAATTGGTTTCTGCTTAAAAATGGTAGCAGCTGAAGTCCAAATGTAAATTTGTTCATGTATGGAACTGTGAAATTGTTCTTGATGTTTTTCTATGGCAGTCTTTTCTAGTCTTAATTGGCCATTAATATGTTTTTCTTTAAGAGTTCATACCCTCAATCAAGTTTTTATGGTTGTATATTCAGATTTTCTAGTGCATTCTTTAGAGGACTAAACAAATCACGGCAGCATGAATTGAAAGCAAACACTCCAGACATTTGTTCTCTATTGCTAGTCATCAAACGGAAAACTGAGCTCAAGGTTAATCAATCAGTTCTTATGCACATTAAACAACCTATTTCTAATCTACTGAAGCTCCTTTAAGGCATGCACGTTTCATTAAATGAACTTGATTTTTTTTTGTTTCTGTCCGAATTTATTCAGAGGGATCTATAAACCCCACTGATTTATAAATCCTTTTTCACTCTAAATACACAGTCTGCAGCAGTGTTGTGTCAAATTACCTTCTGATAGTGTGTTCAGAGCAAGCCCACTGATGTAAAAAAGGAACAAATAAACTAAACATGTATCAAAATCTTAAGACAGAAGATATGTAAGAACAGATGAATATTTCATGGCATGCGATAATAACCAAGTTGGAAGTTGAGCTTCAAAATGCAAAGTGATCAAATGGGATCATGAGACCAATTTCAAAAACTACTTCTTGTGCCAAAACGTTTGATCAGTGAACAGCCTGTTTGAGTTTAACAGCAGTTTTTAGTAATTACCATGCTCTCTTTTTTCCCCCCTGCATTTTGCAGTTCTACTTAGAACCTGGTTTTGATCTATTTGCACAAAATGCAAACTAGGGAAGAACTGTTTCTTCCCTGGTCTTAGGACTTAAATCATGACTTTTACCTCTTTACTCCTCAATAATTTGCCTACATATAACTAGGGATGAGCAATGTTAATGTTATTGCAATCATTTTTGCAACGGCGAGAAAAGTATTACAAATGCCTTGGCTATATTTTTCATTCTAAATCCATCACTGTATACAACCTAAAGCAAATAGCTGCTGCTCTATAATATAGTAGAACTGTAATTGCAGCAGTCTTGACTTTCATTTAGCATTTGCAAATTCACGTCTTGTTTTCTGTTTTGTTTTGCACAGTATCACATACTGTAGAGGACATTTTAGAGGAGTACTATACACCTAACATTACAAAGATTCCCTCCTTTCTCCTTCACTGTCCTCTTATTGCTTCTGTTCCTGCTGTTTTTTCAGGTTTATTTCTATTCCTTTTTTCTACAATAAAATACTGTTTCACATCTTAACCACTCTCTAGTTTTAGATCCAATTTTACATCTACAAATGCAACAAGGGGCAAACACAAGCTTTTTGCTTGGAGTTTCTTGCCCCTCACAGCGATTCAACTCTATTACCTTTCTGTCAAATTCTGAATGCTGCCACTACCTGCGCTGCTGGTGGAAATGAGGTGCGTTTTTTCACTTTGCTAGAGAGGACAGGAGGACTAGCCATGAGCTGCAGGCTATAATACCCAGGTCTACCTCTTTCTCTGGACACGTAATCACACTGTTTGGCTGTGAGAGAAAACAACTAAAGCCAAGTGTGTATTTACCAGAATGCAGGATTCAAGCTGAGCGCATTGAGTGGCTCTACCAATCTGTTCTCATACTTTTGTGCAACATGCTTTCACGTGAATTATTGAAAATAAAATAAAAAAAACAAAAAACAAATGGAAATACATTAATTGGTCTCGTAATTAAAATAAAATCCTTGTTCCTACACAAGGGTTTTATTTCATTTAGAATATAGAATAATATTCCAAATTATTGAATGGGTCTGTATATACATACGTCCCATAAACTTTCCTGCTGCTATGATTTGACAACTTCAAAAGTTTAGAGACTAGAAACCAGGGCACATATTCTCAAAGAATCCAAAGACTAAAAGTAGCTTCTACTGATGTAATTTTAGGAAAAATCTTAATGTCTTGAATTCTAAGGGTTTTCTTAGAATTTCACAAAGCACCTTAGGTCTTAAAGCTCCCAAAGCGACAGAATGTTAGGAGCAGTGCGGAGGAGTTTTAGTCAGTGTCTTAAGCAGGGAAGATGGCAGAAAGACCAACAGAAGGAAAGGAAACTCAATAATGACCATTATAATAATGACCATTGCTGCAATTAGAGGGGGGAAAGGAGAAATGTTGTCAGCTTGATAATCCAATCTACACTATGAAGTACAGAGGTGGGGACTTTATGTTGTGGCTTTGTTTTGCTGCCAAAGGGCTTGGGCATTTCACAGACCGGTGGTATCTCTCAGCATCAGTATCATCATCAGAAATATTATGCTGGAAATACTGAATCAGAATTTCACAGCATCAACTAGCAGGTTAAAGCCTGGGCACAAGTGGGTCTTCCAAGTAGAGAGTGTCAATAAGCATACACCAAATTAGTGACAATCACAAAGCCTGATCTCGATCCATCAGGACTTCTATCAAATGTGGAGGGTCTTTAGTCTTTATTATATTTACATTTCAATGTCCATAAAAGCTAGAAAAAGAGCAGTTATTCTTCTTATTTTTTATTTGAAACAGATTTAACTGTAGTTGTATAATGTTTATTACACTGAACACTGACTGTGCACCGAACAGAAGAAATAATTTCCATAAATCTGCACACTTGTTTCAGTGATAGTCAGCTCTTTTTTGTATCCTTTTTAAAGTGTTTGTGCACTTAGAAGCAAAGCATGACTAATTCATTTATTCTTCACGCCACATTGTGGAATGCAGCTTTCTGTGTGAGCTGACATTCCTGTTTTGTAATGAGTCACATTGGTGCTGAAGCTTCTTTAACAGGTCTCGACCACTGCTGCTTCAAAACATCGCTGCTTCATTCACTTAGAATCAGCGCTAATTAGAGAGAAAACAAATTGGGCTCATGCACATATTCTACTATTTCATCTCCCACTTAATTAGGCATTTCACATTATAACTCTAGCAAGTGGATGTTCAAGATTGTAGCACCTTGTCAAAACTACACAAATGCCTTCATCTGATTGTTTATCAGTTTAAGCTTCCTGCTGACTGTGTTCTGTGGGTAAGGCATCCATAACAGCAGCAACGAAGATGTTTTAAAAGTGAGAAAACAGATTTTTTGGCACACAGTGGCAATACTTATCAAGCTTAAAAGTTTGTAGTACCTAAGCTCCATTGACATTTTATGTGTGTGTGTGTGTGTGTGTGTGTGTGTGTGTGTACAGCTATTTTATTGAGGACCTTCTCTGGCTTCTGCAGACCGATGGGCCTTATATGGGCCAAAGCACGGTGGACCCTATTTTTTACAGTTGGGGGTTAAGCTTAGAGATGATGTCACTTAAGTTTTGGTAAAAGTTAGGGTTAGAAATATGCTGGTAATGGTTAGGATAAAGGTAAGAATTTGTGTTATGCACAAATGCAGCTTCTAAAATGAATGGAAGTCAATACAGACTCCTACTTTTGTGTGTGCTTAAGGCTTGACAAATGTAGCCTTTTCCGCTTGTTCATTTAAAAACACCATTCCTGTGATGAAGCAATGAATAGTGTAACTTGGCTTCTCTATAAACGTGGATAGTGCTGTATAATAACAAAGTGTGGACCTGGTGTTCTCGGATTTTGTTTTTTTTTACACACTTTCTTTTCCTTTTTTACCCAGCTTTAAAGGAATCCTGATTAGAGTGCCTCTTTTATACAAATCTCCTTTCAGCCCACACATCTGCAGGATGAAATGCACACTCTTCATGCACATGCAAAAAGTAGTTTCATCAATTTATTTTTTATGAGTGCCCTTAACACTTTGCTGCTGCTCCGTATGAAAGAATCATTCAATCATCAAAGCGTGTTTGCTGGTAAATCTAAGTCTTTGCCTTACAAATGAAGTCATCACAGACTGAAGTGGATTCTGCTCATCACTTTGATCAGGCTGAAACATCCAGTCTGCTCGTATTAGCTCTGTTCAGCTCACTTAGGGCATTTTTTTATTTTTATTGATCAAACATGTATTAATCTAACAGTACTGGCAATTATTTTAAATGTTGAATCTGCTCTTTTCATGTCTTGTGCAGTTTTTCCAATATTGATTAACCTGGATTTTTTTCATTATGTTAAAAAAAAACAACCTTAAGTAAAGATAATACAGAAAAGGAGAAGAAGGAGTCGATACTGATCACTCTGGTGCCGAAACAATTCTGTAACATATTAATGACTCAATGCAATCAACAATCCACTGCCTCTATATGTTCTTTCAGGAGTGATTGTTAAAAAGTGCCTGGATTTCCTGATATGAAAAACTCTTAATCAATTTGAGAAAACCTGAACTTCACTTCATTGTTTAATAACTAGGACTGAATTGGAATGTATGTGAAATGACTTTGCATCTGTCTATAATTAGACTGAATTGACTATGTATCTCGGTGTACAAAGGAAATGTTTTCTTTCTAAAGCCTTAAGACGACATTTGTTAAGAACTGGCACTACTGTATATAAATGCCAATTATTCATACATGGAAATATTTGGGTATGTTTAGACCTGTTAGATGAAAGAAACTGAAAATGTGGATGCAGAGTAAAAAGGCAACATTTTTGCTAATTGTTTATGTCAAAAACTAGACCACAGCAACCAGTACGGGATCCTGATTTGCCTAAATGATAGTGCTGTGGTCAGATGGGGTAGCTTGTAACTTGGCAAGAGTGATTCTCTTGGGACTCGGTCGTGCCAGGCTATAGTTCTGAAACTGTAGCTGTCTTGCTTAGTTAAGTTCTGGACTTTTCCCTTTAAGAAATCATGTAAATATGAGAGGCATTCCTTAGGATTATCTTGTAAATAATTTCTAATTAATGTAAGCAAAGCAGCCAAACAAAATAAAAACATAGATGTGAAATTTTGCATTACTGAAATTTATACAGTATAAATACACATCTCCATTTGTGTCAATAGAAATAAATGCCATAAATGCTGCTGTGCACTGCTGGCCAGCCACCTAAAACAAGGCTGCTAGACTTTAGAAAACTTAGTGAGCCTCTTTCATTCCTCTACTTAAGGCAGTGCTTATTTAAAACTACAGCTGGCAAGCTAAGAACACAATATCTGTGATACTAGTGACCGGACTCAGCTAATCAGCTAATATGCACTAGTTTTTATTTTATTTTAATGAGTCTGTTGAACCACAGTTCAAAGCAAAGTCTGATTTTCATTGGTTGATTGCCAGTAAATTTTTATTTATTATGACCTGTGTCAGTTGAAAACCCCTCATCTGTCATGAGAACACTGGTGTCCTCAGGGACCCATCGGTGTACATGTTTGAGTTTAGGGGTGACAGTTAAGGGGTTAAAGTTATTTCAGTGTGTGAGGTAATGTTGTCAAATGGTCAAAACAGGCAAACAAAAAACACTTATGCACCAGGTTCTCCTAGTGAATTTTATTGTTTATCCTTTTATTGGGCTCTGGCATCCATCTGGAGCATCTGAAATCTTACTGGTCTGTACTTCATTAGACTATACCATAATAGTACAAATCAAGCCGAACAAAAAAAACCCAACTAAACAAAGAAACAGGAATAAGATTTTTAATCTAATTTACAAACTTATCTAAACCCACAGAATAAAACATTTAATACAAGGCAACTCAAAAGGTTACTTTAAAGAAAAAAAGAACAAACAAACAAAAAAAACAATATAAAAACAAAATCCTCCAGTTGGTAGAATCCAGTGATGCAATCAGTGACATAATCGGCCATTTAAATATATTTCGGATTAATTTAAAATTTCTATAGTTGACCATAATGCTTTAATTTAAACACTGCTGTTGTCACTTTGCTTTGACTAGCCCAGGTTTGTTTGTGGTAGCATTATGTTGCAGTTTACATTTCTGTATTTTTTAGTTAAAGCTGACACTTTTGGACCATTGGATGAATATGAATATTTCTTTTGTTTCAAGGTACATTTCTTAAATAGTTTTTTTACTCACCATTGTTTGTCCCTTTTAGATGCTAGAGCCTTAGCAGCTATATGGGAGGGGCTGGCCTAGCATTTCCTGCTTAAAGGACAAGTGGTAAAAACAAACTGAACCACTTTGTCACATTGTGGTCTTTTTGTTCATTAACAGAGAGATACCCACAATTTTGTCTCTGTGTTGCTTGTTTTACCTGTGGAAAGTATAGAAGAACAAAACTACAAGAACGAAGGAGCCAAAGTACAATTCAGGCTAACAAATTTACCCAAATTTTATTCCATATGTTTCTTTAATGCAATATTTATGTTCAAAAGCACGGCCAAATGTTATAAGACTATTACAGCTGTTACAGTGAGTCATATTTTAGCAATATTAGGAATGAATGATGTTTAAATAATCACACCATGTTCTAAATTATACTGAACCTTACCTTGTGTAACAGTTGTCACTACAGCAAACATTTTAGACTTACATCATTAGATGATTAATCAAGCATTCCATCTTAATGGACATTTGGAGATAATTCTGGTTCTTCAGCTTCTTTTTATTATTGTGTTTTTCTTCTTGTTCATGGAGTTGGATTTTGGTTTCCTTTCACTGCCTGTGTTGACCGTCCGATATTCCAATGTGCTTCGACAGGCAGCTCACCATCTGACACTCTCACCCCCTCACGCTTCACTTTCTCTGTCTGTGCTATATTAAAAAAATCAGCCCGTATGTGAGCCTATTTCGGCTGCGATTCTGCTACAGGCTGCTGTTCCGCTGCTTTGGATATTATCTGTGCTGGTCCTGCAGCACTTTGGTCCACTGCTCTATCCATTTCTCTCATTTAAGCGCACACGGCTCATTCATATGCAACTCAGGATTTTTATTTTGCTGCCTTGGTTCTTTTCCTTCCGGGGTTTTGGGGGAGTCTGCACCTGTGGGGAACAACACACACACACACACACACACACACACATGCACGCCCACATTCATTGGCTGAATATACTTGCGTACCCTTCTATTTTGGCAGCGGGGAACCAAACTCTTGAGGCATTCACATTTGCCCTCTCAGTTCCAGCTGCGAGGAAAATAGGTGCAGGAGCTGTGGAGGCACCATGACAAATTGGGGAAAGACAGTATTATCAGGCTCCATTTGCCAAGCGAGACTTGCTTTTATTGAAGTTTGAAGTAGACTGCATATTTTAAAAACCCACTGGTCTACTGGGCATTGCATTGAGGCTTTATTGGATTTCAAAGAGACCACAATTGTTTTCCCTACATAAAAAAAAAAACAACAGCTCCGGTTTATTTTATTATATGCAAAATGTTGGAATAGAAAACTCTAAAAACCTGCTGAACAGCTGTAGATATCAGATACTGGTCTCAGGATGTAGGATGAAAATCAAGTGTTATGGGGCCACATAGCAGTACTCTGTGGGCATGTAGTGCATAAGTGTCTCTGCTGCAGGCTTTATATAAATGGCAGCGAAAGCACCTGAAGGGTATATCTCCTCTCATCTGCTACATTTTCCTGTCAGGAGGTTGACTCACACAGGTGCATGAGTCAGTCGAGTTTGACGCCCGTGAAGGGAGAAAATCACAAACACAGTGGCTCATAAGAAACGCAACAGATTCAGAAGAACAGCAGCAGTCAGGAGATGAAGAAAGTTGACATTAGATTAAAAGTCAAGCTGAATGTGACCTCGCTTCCTCCTCACCATTCACCATGTACGATATGCTTGTTTGTACTTGAGAATCTAAAACGTCTTGGCTCGTGACCTTTATCCTGTCCGTTTGGTCAAGTCTGCATCTTTTCAGTGCTTTATGTTGTTCAGAGCAGAGAACGAATGTTTCCTTCTGCCATTTTTAGCTGACCTTATAGGTCAGCCGAATAATAATAAGAATCCTCATTGGGACACTCCTTCAACTGAGCGACATAAGATCAAGCATTTGCGCAAACTAATTTCAAATTTGATACTACATTTAAGTTAATTGAATCAATGTCATGCGCATGTGTCAAAAATGAATGCAGTCAAACATCACCTTCCAAATCCATTACAGACTTTTGGTAAAATTATATTTCTACATGGCAAAAAATTTTTATAGGTGTGGCAGAGAAATACATAAATCCCCGGACATTTATCCAATAGAAAACTTCAGACATTCTGTTTTTTAGCCAAAACCAAGAAATGGAGAGAAATTGTAGATATTAGTTCTGGGCTGGCACACCTCTTCAAAGGAGAGGAATACTTTTGCTAGGCACTGTGGCTTTTTTACTTCCACAAATGTGTTGAGTCCAGGTAATGGAGGACTGAATTGATGTAACTGCTTAGTCCGGAGAAGCAAAGATTTTTTTTTGTTGCCATAAAACCTGGACTTGGACCTGTGTTTGATCGATTACCAGTAGAGCCGTAGGTTATTCTCACTGAATTCTGAGCAACCCTCGAGAAACCAGAGCAGTCTTTGCCTTTTGCTCTCCACAGGCAACAAAAGCTTTGGAGTGACAGTGAGTATTCAGGCTTGATGTACAATTTCACCTCCAGAGGGTGGGAAGCATAAATCTGGACGTAAACCTTAGATGCCTGTCAAAGCATCCCGTACTTTGGAAAGGTTTTACTTATCTTGTTTGTGCTCTCCTCCCTGTGGAGGCTCTACCATCCTAGTAAAGCTACAGTATTATATATTTTCATGGTTTTCTTGCATCAGGTGTAACTGATAGAACACCTAATCAGATATTTCTGGTCATGTTGACTTTGAATCATGAAGGCAGCTGTGGTGACACTGGATGAAATCCATGTCCTGCTGGATAGTTCCTTCTTTGATATTTGTTTTATGCTATTTTTTTAGCCCCTGACCTCTATAGATTAACAGTTAAAATGTTTGATTATACCGTTCTAAGGTATAAAACTGTGCATTTACATTCAAGAAATGAGCAAAAATCTAAATTTGAGTCTAGAAAATGTGTCGAAATTCTGATAAGCACACAAAACAAAATAGGTAAGCATGTAGGCGTTTCTATCCCCAGTTGTCTGACTTGCATTGACAGGCTAACAAGTGTGATTGGAATCTAAAAATGTTCATCAGGACGGATTTTCTTAGCATACTTAGGTACATGTGTTATTTAATGCAGTGAGATTTTGGGTAAGTAGTGTGCAGCTTTTAATATGTTGGTAAATGCATCCACTGTTTCCCATGCACATTTCCTCTCAGATGCGGCTTTGAGTATCTTTCTCTCTCTGCTCTTCTGGTCCTTTCCATTGATAATTTCTTGCCTTTGCTATTTTTTCCTTTGCAGCGTTCCTTCTAGTGTTCTTTTTTATCTCCTGTATTTGTTAAATAAAATTTCATCTGATTGGGATGTTAGAAGGGCTGCAGGCGTTAGGCTCTTCTGGCCCTCAGCGATGTGCAGATGCTGCACACATTCACGCTTGGACTTGTCTCTAAACTGGCATTTATTTTTTTTGACATCAGGGCATGTTACTCACACAAAGTCTTATAATAACCATTCAAGTGTTCACATGTTTTTCTTTGCTCTCCAGTGTGCCGGTAGAGAAGCTCTGTCCTTTTTTCTGAATACATTCTCCTTTTTCACTATTCTCTGGAGTATCTGACAGACAATATGGGGCTCAGTGAATTCCCGAACTCATAATCCAATTTCACAATACACTATTCCCCCTCTCTTATTCGCTTGCCAGGCTGGAAGCAGCAGGAGCACTTGGGGATATTCACGCTTGTGTGTGGACTGAGAGTTACCAGAAAGACCGGAGGGTTTTATGCAGCCGGCTGTTCTGAATGCAGAAGAAAGATTTTTTTTAAATTATCTTCTTGAGAAGTTCTGGCAGTAACAAGTTCTTTATCTACCCACGGAGTTCTGAAGTGACTGACTCAAGGTCTTCAGGCTTTTAAATGTAAACCAGGCTTTTTTCTGTACTGTCAGCAGCAAAGATGGGCCTTTTAATTCTCCGTGCACCTGCCACATTCAGGGTTGTGTTTACTTTCTTTGTGCCGTTTCAATTATTTCTAAATGCTAACCTCACTGACTCTGTCTCGCAGTAAGAGTTTTTCCCTCTACTTTAAATTTTTTTCTATATTTCTTTCTCAGCAGTGTTTTTGCCGTATACTTATGAACATCTGCACGCCAACCTGCCAAGACCCTCCCAGTTAGGCTGGTTTGCGTTAGGGCCATGCATGGCAGCAGCTAGTTCCTTGGCTCTAACCTCAAATGTCTTTGCATCCATTCATGGGCACACAAGCGTGATATTGAATCACACAAAAGGAGAGAAAGAGCTCTGATTTCACTGCTGGGTTTTGCCCTCTCTGGCCCCTTGCTGCCACCCCTCCCGTCTGTGGTGCAGAGATTCAATGTGCGCCAAAGGAAGGAAACTGATGATATAACTGGGAGCCACGGGAAGCACAATGAGACAATGACAGGTCCCTTACACAACCCCTGGCAAAAAACATGAAAGCTCTACACTTGGAGGATGTTCAATCAGTTGTTTTACTTTGTAAAAAGATTCCACCACACAGATATGACAGCGTGTTTTATTTCACAACTGCACATTCTGCCTTTGTAAACTCACAAATATTAGATCACAGGAACTAATGCTTCATGTTTTTCAGAGGAAGGAAAAATAATCATCTTAGTTAAAAATATTCTTTTCTCACTGAGAAAAGAAATGATGGAATGGTCAACCAATAACCGAACCACAATTAATACCTTCTTAGCTTTCCTCATGGATTTCACTAATGTAAAACAATATTCTCATCATTAAGAAATCACAGCTAGGTTGTAGTTAGTCCATATTTTAGACCCAGCAGACTGGGAACCTCTGTACTCCATCTCACTTTGTCCTCTTTGACAGATTTTTAAACCTTTTCAAGCTTTCTTGATGGGGCCGTGGTTCCTGTCAATCAGTCAGGAGCCACAATCTGCAAACCCACTATTGTTTTAAACTGCAGACTCTCATTCACCATGGAGACTGGTGTAGGTATTAGTCTTGAAAATGCAATTTAAATGAGGATTCCTTGTTCGTCTTTAATATTAAGCAATTCCATAACTTTAATTTTGATACTTTAATTTACAAAGAATGGATACTGTAAAAAAGTGACGAGCATTGTTTTTTTTATATATATATTTACAAAATAAAGTGAGTGACTAATCTTCCAACAGTTTTCATTTAAGTTTTTCTACTAATTTGTCTCATCATGCTTTCATGTCATGCTTAGACTTTTGATCTTTTTTTTAACCTACCAGTGATTTAATCAGTTATTCGCAATAGACCTAGAAAAGCATACCATTACAAAATACACTGTGTAAAATCAATTCTAATTCCAGTTGGACATTAAAACCTTAAAAAAAATTATATTTAAATATACCGCCTTAGTATTTTTTCATCAGCTTGCACATTGACATAAATATAATTTGTCAATAAATTGAAACTGACTCAGGATTGTTTTGATAACTGTATGTTTCTGTTGCAAAACAAAATGTGCTTGTTATAAACTCAGCTTTATTCTATCGAACCAACCTTTCAGTAAACCCATTTTAACATAGTTCTTTAGAAACTAGGTTTGCATTGTTAGTATTTTAACAAGAAACTCTTAAAGTCGTCACTTCCGCTGCTTCTCTTTTGAGATGTTATATAAAAATGTGTGGGAAAACTAAGATTTTCCTTGATATATGATTTGGTTCATCTATGTATCACGTGGAAACAAAATATTTGCTGGTTTTCCAGCACCATAAAAGTAAAAGTCTATATGTGGATTAGAACTCAGATTATGAATCTGAAAATTAGTTCAGCAGCTGCGACATGTACGACCATCCCCCATTTATTAGATTCTGTTATACTTTTTTTTTTTTTTTTTCAAAGTCCAGCTTTTTGTGTTGCCACAGCTGTGCTGGTGCCCTTCAGGATCACTCCTAAAAATTAAATCTTAATCTGCTTTTACCACAGCCAGATTAAAGAAGAGGTAAAGCCTGCAGAGTTCCAATGACAGAGCAGTGTCAGTGTTCTGCGAGGACTCACCATGTGTGCAGCTTGTACTGTAGCTTGCAGCTTGCCTACTTGATTAGTAACCCTCAGAATGACTGGTTGAAGCTCACTGACCCTCTGTCGGATCAGACCGGATTCTTTCACACCACCCGGGGATCAATGGAAACTTAGTTTTGGTGGAGACACTTATTCGTTCTTTTTTTTGTGGAGGCAATGTGGAAATCAGTGCTTTTTCACTCAGAAAAATAGCAATTCAGGAGGGAGTAAAAGCGTTTAATTAAATGCTTGAATACTTGACCAGTTTGTCTGAAGCACAAAAATGTGCAATGCAATCATACATTGCTTGCAACATTTAGTGGCACTTCTGATAAAGACGCTTAAGTAGCCTCAATATAATTTAGTTTCTTATTGCAGTAACATTAACCAGAATTTACTGAAATATAGGTTGGATTCTTCTACATTTTTCTTTCAGTGAAGAGAAAATTATCTTAAGATCTTTTTGCAAAATCTCTGATGGATTCATTGTTATTCTTGCTACCTATTCCTTTACAATAAATACAAGTAACAAGTAAAAATAATTACAAATGACCTGTAATTCCTCTTTGCCTGATGTATACATATGGCGTTACATTTCTGTTAGCCACTGAGAAAGCTGCATGGAATAGTGGTATCTTTGAGTTACCAAGTTTCCACGGCAACCACCAACTGTTTTCTGGATGAAGAATTGTGACCTTTCCTGACCTACCATCCCAAGCAGAAATGCGTAGAGTTTTCATAAACCTATGTGAAACTCTGTCCTTTGGTTTGAAGAGGCTGGATGATGAGGGATTTTATCACTTTTCAGCAACAAACACTGTAGGTGGGTTTGGAGTGAAACAAAGAATTAACATGTGGAAAAGAACGACTCTTTTCCACTGTTTAGCTCTCAACATCCGTTGTACTCATTTTTCTGGGTATAGAAACCTGTAAATTACTCTCTTGAAGTTACTGAAATACCATAAAATGTTGACCATAGATGGCAATGACTGTGGCTAGCACTGTGTACATGTCTTCTCTCCCCCAGAGATCCTATAAGTACATTAGTTTCATACATGCTTAGTGGCAGAGATTTGTTGTGGCATTAGAGTATGTCTAAGTGTTTTCTGTTGAGTATTGCCCTACAGGTCTTTATAGGTGAGCACTCTTTGCCAAGCTAATTACTTAACTTTGACCCAATGAGGCAGAGACAAGGTGGGTTGGGAATTAGTGGCAGTCTGTAATCTTTTTCTTTTTCCTGAGAGTTGTTAAAGCTCTGATACAGGATTTGGAGATAAACTTGGCTCCATGCTGGGCCTAATAAAACGAGGACGCTTCAGTCAAGAAACTAAAGCACAGCCTGTTATCATGTAGTTCTAACACTTTAATCCCTCACAGTACAACCTGATTAAATCTAGCATATCATCTGCTTTTCCAAAGCCCTGTTTGATGTAAACATTTTCATCAACGCCACCTTTTACTATTCATCCTTGAGTCTCTTACATTTAAATATTGACAGTTTTTTTTACAAAGTTTCTATTTTCTGTGCCTGATAAGGAGCAGTTTGGTCTAAGGTATTAAAAACATATTATTGTAAAGTTATTGAACTTTGCAACTTTTTCATGTTTTTTTTCTTATCACAGCTGCAAACATCAAAGACTTTTACTGGTATTGTCTGCGGTAGATCAACACAAAGTGGCGTATTTATGCGAAATGTAAGGAAACTGAGCCAAAGGTTTCAAATTATTTTACAAATGTGTCAGAATGGTGTGAGGCATCCATGTGTATTTGGCCTCATGAATGCTTCATCACACTCATAGTGGCCTGTTCCTTTAAAAGAAAAATGTGATTGAGACAAAATTTAGGAAATAACATACATTTTCAATATAAAATGCGAAACGTAGCAGTTTTGCAATTTAAGAGCTTAAAAACATTATTCAATTCAAAAAACATATATTACAGAAACTTAACATAAAAAACCTAGGCGAAATCACACATTTTCTCAATTACTTCAATTCAACTAAACATTCGAATTAGTCCTGAAATTCACTGATTGTCTGTTTGGCAGTTAGACATTTCACAGTAAAAAATATTCTTATTTGCTGGTGGAGTTATTATTTTAGAACCTTTTTATAGAAGCACATTTCTCTGTCTGCAAGCCAATACACTGGAATGTTGTAAGATATTAAAACAAACTTGAACTGGATTAAACTATGTAAGTTAAAAGAGCCACAGCCAACGGTATTCCTGGATCCCACTTACAACCACACAGAAATATACACAGCTAATCCTTGTACATTTCCACACCAGTTTATGTAAGATGTGTTCATCCATGCCTGAACAAAAGCTTTGCCATTTGGAGAGTTAGAGCAGGATTAGACCAAATCTCTGAGGGTCCTTGCCAGAGCCGAAGCACCTTTTGAGCATGTTTATAAATGGCTTCCTGAGGTTGTGTGTTTTCCTGTCAGCCATCTGAATATAAGAAAATCAGAGATATGACAGCAAGATGCCTGAGTTGGACCCTCTATTGTTTTCTAATTTATCCTGAGGACCAGTGGTGTCCCAGAAAGTTACCCAGGAGATTTTCCTTCTTCTCACTTCCTCTTTACTTTTTGGAGCTAAGCAAATGAGCTGATCTTTTTTTCCCCATACCTTCCTCATCGTCTTCCTTTTTGCCTTTTTAATCAACCCTTCAAGTACCCCAGGAGCTTCTGACCGGTTGTTTTCTTCACAGTTCTCTGAGGAATTACACAGCAAATCATCAAGTCTCGACAATTGTGGCTTCCATGTAATTGGCTGGCACAGGCTGTAATCACGTCCTAAAGCCATATGATGATAATAATGGTGGATCTCCTTTGTCTGACTCTCTGAAGGCTTCTCAGTAAGATGTCATCTTTTCTTCTGTCTTATTTTAACCGTGAAAAAAATGCGTAGCTGGGTGGGGACTTTACCGGAGGCTCCCCTGTGCATGAACAGAAAATTACCAGGAGAAATCCCTTTCTCCCCACATTTGATTTCAGATTTAGCACTTTGTTCACGCTACACACCTCAGGCAAGAACCAAGTTATAAATGACTAGCCAAGTAAACTGCATGTGTGTGTTTGTGTGTGCAATTGCATGAATGTCATTTTGTTTTCATGTGTTGCCGTTGTGCGTGTGGGGGTGGTTGTGTGTGTGTGTGATCAGAGGGCCTCTTCATCTTATGAGAAGTTGACCTGGTTTCTAGAGTCAAGCACCTGCGCGGTCAGAGATGGTAAGTGTGTGCGCTATTCATCCTCAGAGGTGGGGGTTTGACAGTATCGAACCACCATTAGGCCCTGAGATGGATGCTTTATACACGGCGAGCAGATGGGCGAGGGCCGCTGGATGGAAATGGAGTTCTTTTCAGCAGGAATTCATTCATCCATAGCATATGATTTCATAACAACGTGGATTTTCCACTGCCATCTTTTTTGCATTACCCACCGTTATGTTTTGTGAACATTGCTGAATAGACTTTCAAACTGTAAAAATGCATAAGCCAGTTACAGTTGAAACCAGAACTGTTTCTGAAATACTTTTTTACTAATATCAAATAATACTAAACTTTTGCCCTTTTACTATAATTTAGATTTTTGATTAAAAAAAAAATATATATATATATATTATCGGCTAAATGCCAGAAAAAAGGAGTGAGAATTTTGTCTTTTATCAATAACTGGAATGATTGCCCCTTTCTTTTCATGGAACTGATGTAATTAATTCAGATTAAATGTCGGCCGCTTTGCTCAATCACTCCTTTTCAAACCTGCCCACAAACTGTTTGATGTACTGATAGCAGCGTTTTGTCATGACAACTCCAAATCTTTCTTGTTCTTAAGCCACTTTGTTTTTGTTTGATACCCAAGTTCAATTATTCAATCAATTCAGTATTTTCACCTAATGTTCTTTACTCATAATGCTGTGTATTTTCTAAAGTTCACCAGTGTGTCATACATCAAAACATCCTCTCATCATTCTACCTTCATATGTACTTCATAGTTGGAAAGGCTTTTAGGCTTACAAGTTTTCTACTTCTTTCTCCAAATCTACTATCAGTTATAGGTAAACATTTTAAGCTTAGTTTCAACGCGCCAATTAAAATCGGGCAAAAAAGGAGCTCTTTGTCATCAAGGGAATAATTAAACTGCAATTGATTTTATGTTGCTTTTGGAGGAATACCTTCCTCCTAAAGTGGGTAAGGAAACCTTCTTCCTAGCATCAGCCACCATGTTCACAGACTTTTTGCCTTTACTGTGTGGCTGATAAGCACATTTCGCATCAAGACATGTTCATCTCTGGAACACAGCACCCAACTCTTCCCTGTCAGCCACTCATTCAAACGATAAAAATAATTGCGTATAATTGAATGAAACTTCAAGACGTTTGAAGGTGCAATGTTTATCTAATTAAACAAAGAGGAACCAGACTTGTTGAGGTTCAAATATTTCTTTCTTATATCTTGCCTAACTTTTTAAAATGAGATTTTTCCCATGACGCACAAGAAAGCAGGGTTTTGAAGTGTAAAAAATGTCTCTCTTGTTCTGGCATTTGGCAAATGTAAGTAATTTTAGTCATCCTAACTGAGACAAAGCAGAACAAGTTTAGTGATGTGAGTGAATGACAGTGAGAAAAAAAAAGTATACATAAATATGTGGTTTTAACTATGTTCTGTCATCTCTGGACTAAAAAGACTTTGCTTCTGCTTGTGTTGGTACTCTTGTTTTCCTCTGTCCTTATGTATCATGATGTGTATTTTAGTGCCTGCAGCAAGGACCCTGAAGAGTGTGTGTGTGATTGCTATCTTTCTTGCTTGTTTGGCCTTGTTTACAGATATGAATACAAACTGAGTTCCTTATGGCTAGATATTCTGTAGTGAGTAATTTCTGTGATCTTCTAAGTCAGACATTGGTCTGCTCCCGGCAGGATTTTGGCATTACTCATTTCCCCTGACGGAGCCAATAGTGATTTCATTTCGTGTTAAAAGTAATATTGTCACACCACTCTCCCGTGTTTTCTTGTGACCCCCAATGCAGGCAGAAGTGTAACTGCTGCAGGCGTGTTGTCCCAAGCAATGATCGTCATGAAAATTTTTGCTGCTCTGTTTGCCTCCGTCCTACTTGTTTTTGTTGCCTTTGACCCCTTAGTTCGGCCTTAAGTTGTTTTAGCAGAGCTGGTGTCGCATCCCTGTCAGTTGGTACGTGCTTCTTCTCTTCCCGTACTACCCTTACTGGTTTGTCTAATGAATAAGGATGCTTAGACTTGATTGTAAGTTGATTTATGTTGGTTCAGTGAAAATTGTTTGATTTGAATTTGCATCAGATCTTAAGCTTTATCTCAGAAAATAAACAAATTTATCTTACTTTAGTTTTATTCTCTTAAAAATATATTAGAAGTTGTAGAATTAACAGTATTTCTCTCCAAACATCACCACTTACTGTTTTCAAGTTTTGAATGTTCATTTTCTTTATTTTCATTTGTAGTCCTCCTGTTTTAGGACTAATACACAATCTGATCCATGCATGCATATGTGTGTTTTTTTTTAAATTCCTATATATTTGCCATAGCTTCATTGTGGAGTTTTTTCTTTCATATTTTAAACATTGTCCATAACATTCCAAAATGAAAAACATGGAACCTCGCTTTCCTCTGCTCATATTCCCTTTCTCAGATGTGCACTTTTCCAGAAGTGAACCAGTCTTATCTGTCTTCTTGCAAACATTCATTCGCCATTGCTGTCCTCCTCTGCTCCTCTCAGTGCTTTTACCGTCCCTCTCACCTCTGTGCGCTCTACTCCTTTCTCCTCTTCTTTCCAATTTCCTCTCCCAAAATGAGATGTTGTGTACGAAAGAGAAGTGTGTACATTCCTTATCGCCAGCTCCTGTCTGGGTATTAGTTGGTGGAAATGGGCTTGTAATGAAACGAAGACCACGGCTGTGCAAACACACATGCACGCTCAATAGATTTAAAGGATTTTTTTGTGTAGGTGTGTAAGTGTGTGTATGCACATACGTGTACACCCCGGCAAGTGGCTGATTAAGGTCACCCTCTTTCTCATCTCATTATTTTTTTGCCATTGTCCTCTCATGTCTCTTGCTGCCTTTTTGTGATGCCTCTTCCTGGTTGGTCCCTCTTATAGTGTTTGCTTTGCTCCTTTATTTTGTCAGTGTTTTTCTTGTTCTTTCCCTTCACCCTCTAAAAACATCTTTACATTTGCTTAATCAAGAGCCCACTGTTCTTCCACCACCAATTGTGGAAAGCAAATGCATGTCACATGAGCACAGTATGCTTGTGTAGTTTCAATCGCTGCCATTTCAGTGACCCTGCAGCGTGGGCCTGTGCTGACCTTCCCCCTCTGTTCCTCATGCATAGATATGTGTTTAGCAACAATAGCAGAGTGTCAATCTGGGCAACCTCTTGTTTCCTACGCTGCTGTGTTGTCGGGCATTTGAATGCCCTCTGCCTTTGCATAACCTTTTTCAAAGAGCACTTTCTTAGAAAGTCTACACTGAGCAAAGTGGGTTTTTGCCTCCAGCAAGGATGTCCTTTCTCTAACAGTACTCCACAATCAAATTAACATCTTAAACTTTTCTGCTTCCTTGGCAAACGTGATGCCTCTTTTGAGAGCCTTCATAAGATGAGGCAAAGAGCTTAGCGTTATGGCTATTAACCCAGACCAGACAATTGAATTATTGTAGTCTTTATAGATTGTGCCCCCTTTTGACTTTATGCCCACAGTTTAAACTGGGCATAAAGTCCCACTTTATGCTCAGCAAAATGTGACAAAAGGTCATCCAGTTTTTTTTTTTTTTGTTACTTTTTTTTTTTGTTCGATTGCAACAAAGGATAAGAATTTGTGTTACCAAATAAGGATGCCCAGGGTTCCTCCACTGTCTGGATAAGTCTGAAATTTAATCTAAGCATTTTTCATGTCTGGATAATTATGGAAAAATACAAAACGAGACTGGAAAAAATATTTGTATTCCCATTTACTCCTTATTCCAATGTCTACAAGGTGTAAGTTCCATCTGTCCATGTTTCACAGTTTTGTATATATATTTTGACAATGTGCTTAAAATGGACTACCACTTCTGGGGAATTATGAATTATGTCTGGAATAGTTTAGACTTTTGACATACAACGTTTGTACAAAGTCTAAAAAGAACAAGTTATTTTCTGTGTACACAGAAAAAGAAAACAGGATGGTGCAGTTAGTGTTGCTAAGAGTAACACATCAAAATATGCTTCTCTGCCTCCAGCTTATGCTCGGGTCAGTGTGTTTGCTCAAGGCTATGGGTTTTAGCATTAAATCCTCCTACAGGGTGCATTACTGGTTGCCCAGGGAGATGAGTGCAATGGTCTACACAGATTGTGCTGCACCACAAGGAAATGCAGGGTGTCTGATGATTTTGTCAAATATAAGCTGTCCGTTTCCATTCGTTCATGTATGTTTTCTGTATAATAAAGATCATTAGAAAGGTTCTGTAGTCTAGTGCTGTATAGTTTCTGTGTTTACAGAGGTCTAATCTAAATATCTATTACATGGACCTGTGTGGTGGCAAGAGTTCAAATGCAGGTCAGAACAAATTGTATATTGATCACAGATGAATAAACAGTTGCAGCTTTTCTTTGCATCACCATAATGTGAAGGTTTATTTTATAGTTAGAAAACTGGTCACTCTTTGGCATGGGTCAGTTACCGTTATTAAGGCTTAAAGTTCATCAAAGTTTTTTAGAACATTACAAAACACTAGCATTTTCTGTCATGCTGTTCCTAACGTGCTTTTAATGAGATGTGAAAGAAACTGAAGGAAGGACTGGAGTATTATCTTACTGATGCATAAAGTACTGCATATGCATCCTGAAACACTAAATGAAAGAGAAGAGAGGGTAAATAAGGTGTCAAGGAAATAAGATATATAAATAAAATTTTTAACCCATCACTTCTTTAGCCAGTCTCATTATGTTTTGTTTTTGAATGTCAATGCATTAATGTTGGCATATCTGCTTGAGTAAAAATCTTACAGCATGTTTTATTGGAACATTACAGACACTGTAGATGTTTTTTTCTTTACACTAAGTAAAATCTATTTCACAAAATGCATGTAATTTAATCTAACTAAAGTTTGTGCATGAAAGTTACCTTTTACTTCATAACTGCACTGCAAAATTTTATGGATTTTATGGATAAAAAACATTTGAAATGATCTATTTTGGACTCTTTCTCAACTGAATAATGTTCACAGCAATTTTGTTTTTATTCTGTTAAACCACCTGTTGCACAAAATATAAAAATTGAATTGGATCAGTATCCTACTTTGAGCACATTTTAATTAGTGTCAGCCTTTAAAATACATACATCTTTCTATTTTTGAGCCAAGCAGAGTGACGCAGGAGCCTGAGGTAATCTCACACCAGGCATGGACACATTGTGGTTTTGCAAATCAGTGGAAAAATGCATTGATTAAAGCCCTGTCTTTGTTCCTGCACTGAATGAGTTGAACATCTGTTCAATTAAGGACACAGAAATGATAGTGTTGCACTGTCCACTCTTCCTAGAAGAGAAGAGAGTGAGTGACCAAAGGTGTGCACTGATAACAGAGGCAACTTTATTCTTTGCTGATACGTTATCCACAAGCAGTAATTACCAGTATAAAGCCATTCACCAGTGAGCATCACACACTATTCTTGGTGTTTTAAGGAAAACTGAGGTTACCATGTGTCTCCTCAGACAGACTTTTCCTTTATATCTCATCCCTTCTACTTCCACTTGATGGAGCACATCATCAACACAAAACTCCCACACATAAGTCTCTGTGAACAGTAACTGAGGAAGAAAATATAGATTCAGATCTTCTCACTTTGTCTTGAAAATCTGTGCTTCTAATATGTGAAGACAGTCTAGGTTTGTACATTAGACCTTTGTGAAGGTTTTGCATACACCAGCCAGAGAGACGTTGATGAAAATTCAAAATATAATCTTAATTTATTAACATAAAGAATCCAAAAATGATAAATTGGGCCCAAACTGAGGTCAACATAACAAAGTACAACTCAAGTGGTAACAGAACAAACTCAAGCACAAACTGACCTAACAAACAAGACATGAGGGGGACTTAAATAGTGGCTGATCAGACCATTAACACACACTAGGGGGTAATTAAACACACAAAAACCTAACAAATATTGGTCAGAATATTACTAAATCTATAAATGAAATAAATATCAGAATTTAACTAACTTTCCAAAAGAAGAAACATTCAATAAATGGTAAAATTAAACTAAAGACCAAATTTCCCCCTCCCCTGGTGAACAAATGGAATGGTCCGCTGAGGAAGTTTGACAACCATATATGGACACCAATCAGCTGGAGCGCATCTCTGATTTTCAGCCACAGGTCCAGAGGAAACTGGTAACTCAAAAGAAAAATAATTAATTTGTTGTATTTAACAAACTATACAAAGAACTGACACATAAAGTCAACCAAATGGGTGCACAACAAATAGTTAACCAAAGAGTCAGACTAATGAAAACAAATTTAAAGATAAAAATCTAAACTACTCACTAATCAATATATAAAGTAATATTAAGGGAAAACAAAACACCATTACCAATAGTGTCTGCGTGTGACAGTTGGGACAGCTGTCACAACCTTCTAGTAAACAAACAGATGGTGGAAGTACATAATTTAAGCACATTAAACAAAGGTGAAAGCTGCAAAAAATAAATGAATCCTGAGGTTTCATACAGACAATATGTGGTGGTTTTTGCATTCATTGGAGTAAAACTAGTGTGACTGATGTAAATATAAATAACATAACCATCATTGCTGAAGCTGGATTGAAGTTCCTTGCCTTAATATTTGCAGTGAAACCAGATTTTGCTGTCACTGAAAGATCCAAAAAGGAACACCCATGAATAATTTACTCATTGCTAGAATATGTGAATGAGTAAACAGACAGAAGAAACAAAGCACAAAAAATTGCAGCAGCTTGCATGAATTAATTGCTTGGCGGAGTGTCCGGCTTATTAGAGCACTCTGTCCTTGGTGACTGACTCAGGGTTAAAGAGAGAATTTTGTTTTGTGCTTGGAGAGTAAATACACTTTGCTTAAGTGAGAATAAGAATAGAATTTCATGCAGGAGTTTGTTCAGGTTTTTATATAATTTACTAAGGGTTATTTACAATACTTGTCTCATTTAAGTCATATATTAAACATCCTCAGTTTGCACCAATCTATGGGATCGGATTGGATTTGAACAATTTCCCCTTGATACTGAAAATCTGATTTGTTGTTTTACATCTGTGATCATTAAGCATCAAACTTGCCATCATATTCAGCCTATAAATGCAGCCGCTAACAGCCTGTACTCTGGGATATTCTCCAGAGTTAATCAAAAATCAGGTAAAGGTGATGGACCATTTGTAAATTTAGTTTTCAATTTACTGACCCAGATTCACCTATGGTCATGAAATACAGTTAAGGACAAAAACCAAGGGATGCTGGATACAACTGGATAAAAATCCCTACCACTGGACTGTCTTACAGAGTAAACTAGCTCATCCAGTGGGACTCGAAAGTACAGCTGCTGCTCCTCTGCATCAGAAGGAATCAGTGGAGGTAGTTCTGGCATCTGACCATGTTGGCTCCTGAACATATCCTTTTGGTAGTTTTCTGGCCATGCCCACTGGTAAAAAACCCAGGATGCATCCAGAACACACTGAAGGGAATATGCATCCCTTCTGACCTGAAATGCGTTGGAGTGTGTTGCTACGGAGACAGGGATGTTTGGGGTTGTTACTCTGTTACTCTTGTAATCCGAGAAGACAGACAAGTTGAAAACAATCATTAAATTGATGGTTAAGGATAATGCATTAAGGCATAAACGGGCCAGTCATGTAATGTTCTCAATCTCTACTGGACTAAAGAGACTAAAAACTACAACCTCTTCAAGGAAACTAACATATATTTTTCTCTGTCCTCCGTTATAGTGTTAAGGAAAAACAGAATCGGAAGATTAGACATGAAGAAAACCTGAAATCGGTAACAAGCAGGGAAAGTCTTATTGGTGCTTCTCCAATCCTGTTTAGTTTTGCAATTTGAGCCAGTCTGTTGCATCTGCCTCTTTGACTTCCCGGAGCCGAAAATTGTCCAGAGCAGAGTCATTCACTAATAACGAGGAGAGGATCACCTGAAGTGTCTGTCACTGTTGAGGGCAGTTTTAGAGCTGGCAGGGTGCAGCCGAGTAGCCTCATTTAAGGTTGTCACCAGGGCCAAAGTGTGACACCACCAAAGCGAGATGAATCGAGGCCCAGCTGGTTTCCATGAGCTGCCTGCTTGTAAATAGCCAGGACTGCGGTGCAGGGTGGAAGTGGTTTGTCATCTGGCTCGGTCCCAGCTTGGGCCTGGACTCCCTGACGAGAGGGGGAATTTATCACTGTACGGTGATAAGACAAGGCTATTATTGTTTCGGTCCTCCTCCTTCTTCATACCCTTCTACCCCCTCTTCTTCTTGTATGTAACACATCACCTGCTCCTTTTCTCTTGAGTTTTCTCGTCTGTCTTCTTTCATCCTTGCTCTACCCACTTTCACCTTCTCCTGTCTTCCTCCATCTTTTCCTATCCTGTCAGAATCCTTCTCCTTCTGAAACACCTTCATTTTTCTAGGCACCTGTTAAGTCTGTTATATCTGTTCTCTTACCTTCACCAGCCCTCTCTCTCTACCTCCCTTCCACGCTGCACAATGGTGATATTATCAGGAAAGTAATGACTCCTTCCAATAATGATAATACGGTACTCGGTGGAGGATAATGACTACATTGGAGTTCTACATGGAAACCACATTCAAGTAATAATTGCTGCTAACTTATCAGATGGTTGAAGAAAGTGATTGAGAAGGAAGAACAGTTGTAACATAAGGAAGGAGGATGAACTACTCCTTTTCCCCCCGCTCTCCTTGTCTGACGCTGTTGAATCGTCCTTTTCTGCTGCTCCCATAAGAACCGCATCCCTTTTGAAATTTATTTCTGACTCGCATTGCTTGGTGCCACAAGAGATGAAGCTTTGGCCTCGAGTGTCAGGTTTATCTTTTGTACGTTTCTTTTTTGGATGCAGACTGGGTGCAGACACCCCAGGCTCCTCACTCACTGTCTCGTAATGTAGCAGCTCAGCTGTCAGGGGCGCAGAAGATGGATGAAGGATCATAGAAAGGTCTCCTACAAACTTCTCACCTCATTTAGTTGCTCGGTCTGTCTCTGACTCTTGCTAACAATGCAACACTGCGTAGGCCAATGCTGAGGCCCTATAGGTGCCATGTCTTTGTTTACAAATGCTTGCTAATGGGTGAGCGGGAGGAGGATGCATGCAACCTTTGTCTGTTTCTTCTAATTCGATTCCCTAGCGATGTGCAAGGCATGACATCTGCACAGGACTTTAATGCCGCGTCCATACCTTGACTTTGATTGAAGATGTTATGTTGTGTGTCTCTAGCAGCTCTAAGGATTAAAGGCTGTTGAGTCTTTTTTCAAACATTTGTACACCTCAAAACTAGAAACTGAATCTACTCCATCAATGTTCTCCATTTTACTGTTCCTTTAACTTATAATCCTCATAATAAAATGGCCACAATGGTTCTTTTAATCTGGCTTTATTTATACTTGAAAACATCTTTAAAAATATTTGTGAATCTATCTGAGAGGTTATTATAACTTTCTTTAACCTTCGTATCCATCAAACTCAGTTTTTATATTTTTTTTGTCAAAAAATCATGAAGGTAATGTTTCCAATTTTTCTATCCTATCACCATGGTAATCCATCAAAAGGGCCAAAGCTGACCTTCAAGACCTCCAGTGAGCCTGTGGAGTTCACAAAGGCCCTGGGCATTAAGCAGCAGGAGGAGATGGCCAGAAGCAGAAAGCCATTTAGAAACGAACTGTGAATGTTTTCTGGCAGTTTGTGGAGGAATCAGACTGATTTGGTACACAGCTTGTGGCCAAACTCCAACCACATGGGAGCTTGATAGAATTACATGATTTTCTTTTTTACTGTTTGCCCATTGTGACCTGAGTTGCCAGCTTTCTGAATCCGTCCCACATTCAGTAAAGAATAAAAAGCAAGACAGATCAATAAGGGAGATAGAAAGCATGTAGTATGAGGGAACATCAGAGCATTTATCATACACCACATGTATAGTATTTTTGGCATCGCTTACTCACTTGTAGACCGACAAAAATCAATTGAAAATGTATAGAACTGGAAAACCGCAAGAGAAACGTGTATTTCCTCAGCGAAAACATTTGTTTTCTAGGGAATAAACCAGTACAGCTTTTTCCATTGCACTAAGAGGAGTGTTTATAAATTATGGTAAAATAAATGATGAAAAACCTGTTTTTTTCCTTCCTGCAGAATGAAAATACATCACATACGGAGGTCAAAACATTGACTAGTTTGTAAAAATATTGGCATTTATGGATTCTTTTAAAGGTTTCTGTGTTTCTAAGGGAGCAAAATAAGAAAATTCAGATAAAATAACACATTTGACAGTTGTTACATTGTATTTAATTATAACAATTTCGGGGCATAAAAACATTCCTATTTTGAAGATTCATTGATGGCACCCCATAGTTTAGCAGATTGTTGCGACATTTCCCAGGAGGAAAGTTAGAGGGTGAAAGTTTTTCTACACCAGGACCTATTAATATTGCTCACCAGATATAGAAATTGTTCTAACTGGATGTAAATAACATACATCCTTTCATGATCTCACTCTGAATGCTACTGTTAGAAATTTTCTGAATATTCCTTAAAATAAGAATGCAAAATTAATCCTATTGTGTTTTTACTCACAGTATATTATTTTATTTTTACTGAAGGTGTGTTTGCATTTCATTTGCTTGTGTGTGTGCATGTGCCATGCGTGTGCGTGTTATTTGGCCTTATCTGCCACAAGATCATACCATTTTCTTTCAGGCTGTCTATTAAATGTGTGCCCCGGCAGTGGAGCTCTGATTTTATGTTTGTTCCCATCCAGGCATTTTGTTTTATGTTATTTAAATGACCCTAAATCACTTTGGCAGCACTTTAGTGAAGTCTAAAGCAATCTAGGAGTGAAAAGAAGAGATTGTGGGACTTCATTGCCCCTGACCCATATTATAGCACATTATGCATTTTTATGCAATGTTGCTTCTTTTTTTCTCCAACACACCCAAAGGCCTTCAACTTCCCCTCTTCACTCTGCATGTTCTCTTTCAAGTTTTTCATCTCTCCTTTTGCCGTTTCCTGCTCCTCATGATCACAGCCTCTTTGTCTCTGTTTATCTCATCTTCTCTCGTGTCTGAAGCCTTGTTACGCCTCTTGGCTTAATGTGCTCTCTCTTTTCTCAGAAGGCCTTGTTGTTAGAGCTAAGCTAAAGGCCAGAGAGTGCAGCACTCAAAGCCGGACCTATTCATCAGTGTCACAGCAGCCCTCCACTCAGCTTCGTTACTGACTGGCTAATGGCACAGATCACTGCAGTTTATTTGCTATAATTAGCTGGCTCCATTTGGCCAATACAGCGCAAGCAAGCCCTGCAACACTTATGCTGCCCCCTGCCATGCCACCCTGCCTGTGTGCATGCATGGATGCCTGGTCATTCTGTGTTAAGCGAGTCAATTAGAAGCTTTATATCCTCCACTGCCTTTTCTCAACCATGTCTCATATTGTCATGCGTGATTGCAGAGTAAAACGCCTTGTAAAACTGTGTAAGCTCTCCAACAGTTAAAAGCATATACTCAAACTCTGATACAAAAAAATGTCATTGAATAAAGTCTTTGAATAGCCAGTCAAGTAATGGATGTGAGCATGTGGGCCCACTGTGAACACTACTGCATTAAAAATAATCAAGTTTGAGTTATTTTCATGACCCAGCATTGGGCTACATGCTGTTGAAATCAAATTTTTACATACAGTGTATAAAAAGACATTTGTTTTCTCTGTCACATCAAATCATATTAGCTGTTAACTGTTTTACGTACGTTAGAATGAACAAAATCCAACTGTGTCATGTTTCTATTGTTCTTTTCAGTCAGAAAAGAACCAGATGCATTTTAAAATGTTTAACAAAGTATTGATGGTGATGTAATGGCGTTGTAGGCCTTAGACAGGTTAACTCACAATGTTAGAATTAAACCAAGCAATAATCACCTGTGGATGTATTCTCAAGCACTCCTCAACTCAAACTGCTTTGTTGTGTGGCATCATGAAAGAAATTCAGGGATATCAGGGATGATATAAAGAAGAGAACTGTGGCGCTCCAGAAGTCTGGTTCATCCTAGGATACCATTTAAAGCCCAAGGGTTTACATTTGTCTGTTCAAACAGTTATATGCAAATACAAAACACAACGTCCTGCCATCATAATGTTCAGCAAGGACGCTGGTTATGTGCCCCGGAGTGTTTTGATGCAGAAATGTACACATCACATCCAGAGCAAAGAAAAAAAGACCTTGTGAAGATTTCCCCTGAAGCTGGTAAAAAAAAAAAGTCATAGTCGGACAAAATGAGTATGACAGATATTGTTTGAAAGGCCACTCAGAGAGGAAGAAGAGGTTACTCCAAAAGCAACATAAAGAAACAGATTACTGTTTGCAAATACACTCAGACTCAAATACTGCACTTTTTGGAAATTAGTGATGAAAATAAAATTTTGGTGTTTGACCATCATGTACATTCTTACATTTGGATAAAATAGAGTGAAACTTGGAAACTAGAGAACACCGTCCAAAGTGATGTGAGAGTGTTTTGCTGCTGGAGAGACTGGCGCAAAACCTTTGTGACAAACTTGTGGAAGGACGCCTTGAAATTTCAATATATGCCATTAGAGTAAGGGTAATAATACCAAATATAAAGGAGATACTTATGGGAAAAATCTCTAAAACATTCTGTGTCACATAATTCTGACATTTAGCAAATATTAATATTTTAAGTTATCTTAACTGAACTGATTTTGTTTTTTAAATCAGGAAATGTTTAGGCAGATTTAAGACACTGAGGGGCAAAAATGATTATTGGCTTTCTATACAGTGTGCCAATATCTGGTTTCAGCTGTATGCAGAACTAGTGGTTATGGTTTTCAGTTCTTCAAAAAGGGGTTTAAGTGACATGTTTTCCATGTTTTTTCAAAGAGTGAAGTAATATGAAGAACTGCTTAATTACCAAGTGATATTTGGACTTAATGTTTTGTTCATTATCTTTAGTCTGATCTTGAAATGATCAGATTAAACAATAATGACTAAAACTCCATAATAAGACTTTTATTAAAATAGTAAAGCAATATCAGGCTGTTGTTTTGTTAAAATTACACTCTATGAACATACTTAGAACAAACTGGGTAATATTTCTTGACCCAATGTTTGGTAAAAAAAAAAAGAAAATCTCCCCCTTGACTTTTAATTTCATCTCATCCCTAATACCCATGTGTTTCCTCCATTTACAACCATCATTTTCCCACTTAACCTTTTTTTTATTTCCCACTCTTGCAGCTTTAAAAGCTGCATCCTCTTGTTTTGTCTTATGCAATTTTAATCTCTTTCCAAATAGAGGATGGGTAGCAGAGGGATCTGTACAGTTCCCACATGAGGATGCTCCAAACACAAAGGGAGAACAGTCTGCATCACAAAGATGAAGTCATACAGTATTCACTGAGCAGACAAGACCAACCTGTCTATTATTTACAGAGTGCGTTGTGGTGTGGTGCACACATCTGCAGTCTTCTCTCTCTATAAACCTTTTGTTTGTTCTTTTTTCTGCCTTTCTTTCCATATTTCTATATTTACATTTTTTCTTCAATTTCCTTCTAATGTCCTTCACTAAACAATTAGATCCACAATCGCCAAGCTCATTTGTGGAGAAGCCTTCCCAAAAAAGACATCAATTATGTATTTATATCTGGACATTATGGAATGTTACTGTAAGAAGAGCCACAAGGGTTCTTGGTAAGCACATTTCTCAAGAGTAAAGGCAAAACACATAGACATGCTAACAATGAGTGAAATACGGTGGTTTCACATACAGATGTTGTTGTGTCAGCAACTGAGAAACAGTAGGTCTCTAGAGTTTTTAGTGCAATGAAAAAAGCAAAACATGCTGTCAGCTGCAGTTAAGCACACAAACCCACCTTGGCAATAAGGAAGGTCAGGGGCTTATGGAGGAACTTTACAGACAGGTCGGTACGCCTGTGAGCAGCTGAGTACAACAGTAATTTGCAGAAGGAAATTCACCTTACTAAGCTTTGAGTTAGCAACATCAGAAGTCCATACGGACATACAAGCCAGCACAGTGGTTGTGTCATGGTAAAAGTTTGCATACTTTATCCTTTCTCATTTGACTTTCAGAGCTGGCTGTGAAAATGGAAGAGTAAATTAAGGTAAACTCTGTACCATTCTACTTAAGGTTAGGAGAAGCGAGGTTGTGGCAACCATGAGTAATATTGCACAAACTAACCACCTTGGAAACACATTTTGTGTTTCATTTGTCACTAGCTGGTGAAATATTGTTACTGTCCAACTTTTTAGCTACCAGAATATTATCACATACATATAGGACCAATACCACTGTGGGGTTATGCTGAATCTCCGGTGTACCAGCAAAAAAATTAAACCTTGCTTACGTAGAGGTTTATCAGACATTTTTCTGAATCCAACAGAGACATAGCATTCACTCCCACCCATGAGACAAGCTTACTAGCCAATCAAAAATAGGATGGGTCTTTCTGAATCAAAACTTTGATTCAGATCCAGCGGTACTCCATTCCATTCAGGGTCGGTGCTTTCCATACTGGGAATGGGCACTGAGCATGTACCATGAGCATATGGAGCCAGGGGAAGATATTAATAAAGACACAATGAACAAATGGCGCTGGACTTAGACAGAGGACATGGGTACTGATGCTAAACCCCTTGAGAGTTTGTGACTGAAGCTCCGACAACCTTGTGCATGGTTTTACACTTTGTGTGCAGGAAGGCGGCTGCATGAAACTATAGCAAGAGAAAAGTTTTGTCATAAAGCAATTGTCTCAGTCATTCAGCACACCTCACGTTTGCTGAGGACAACAAACCTTCACTGACTGATTGTGTAACTGATTTACAAACTTGTTTGCTCCTTCATTGATGACCTAGATCTGACATTTACCGTTGCTCCTCTGTTTATGCAAAAAGATTTTTGTCGTCCTAGAAACAAAGTAAAGGTTTCATAAAGCTAGTGTGTATTAAAAAAATATCTATTCAGTGTCATGGGGTCAGCTCAGGTTTGACCAGTTTAAGTATCAGAGATGGAGACGATCACATATGGTCCCAACTCAAAATCAGGGTTAAGAGCCAATAGGAAGCTATTAAGTGTATGCTAACCTTAGCATTGTTTGTGGTTGCCCACTGCCAGTAATTGAACAGATATCTTGGTAACTAATCTAAGATACTTTCTTTTGGTATGTGCAGATATGAGTGGTAACATACGTACATTTTTAACTAGGGTTAATTTTCTACTAATATTTAAAGACAATCACTCTTTTATTGAATGGATTTACTAATAAAAAACACTTGTAATTTAAATATTAAATTATGTTTCTGTTGCTACAAAATATATATTCCAGACCGATTTTATTTCAAAAATGCACACAGCCATTCACATTCATTTCTACAATGAAAATTAAAATCACTGGTGTGAAAAAAGACATTCTCGTAATATTTCAAATGGAGGAACACAGATGCCTGGCAGCATTAAATATTTGTTTCAAATAGATTTTTGAAAGCCTTTTTAGACAACTAACAATAACATACTTTAATGTGCGCTTCTTCTGTTCTCTGTTTCACAAGTTGACCCTCTTGAGACAACACTTGTAAATCAATTGCAGGAAGAGGAACTGGCATTGTGCTCTAAATGTTGTGAGCTAGTATGATTGATTTTTTTTTGCTGTTATATCACTCTTACTGGGATTATTGCAAAGAACAAATCCTGATGGCTTCCGGACAACCGGTTATTATTTATCAATTTTTTATTGACTTGGGTTCGTCACATGTGTTCAAACTAAACCCATTGATGCTCATTTATGTATCTCTGCATGAATCAATTGCGGTGCGCTCAGAGACACTGCGTTTGATTTTTTTAAATGCAGAAGGTGCAGTAAACCTTCCTTTTACTGTCAATTTGCATGGGGACAAATGTTAAGTATGAACAAATATTAAACACTATAACATTTATGGTCTTGGCGAGTTACAATGCATGTCCCCAGATGGTCCTTTAACAGCATTTAACACCTCTTATTCCATGCCACACCTCTTATTCCAAAATCTCAACACTTATAACAGGAAAAAGTGGTTTGTCTGAATGCCTTTTAGTTTTGATGCACAAAAATGTCTGTATGGCTGCCTGCCATGAACCATTCCTTTTTTTATTGCAAGATTACACTTCTAAAGTCAAATTGATTTGTGTAGCACATTTTAGCAACAAGGCAGTTTAAAGCTCTTTACACCATAAAAAGACAATACAGTCACCACTTATTTAATAAGCAAAAGACATTTAACTTTGTCAAATGCCATCATCAAAGTCATATATAGAAATATACATCAAATATAATGATCAACGTTCCAGTTATTATTAATTGAAAGCAACTGTGTACCAGTTGGTTTTTAGCCTTGATTTCAAGGAACTCTAGTGTTCTCACTGTTTTCTGGAAGTTCCTGATTAGTGGAGCATAAAAACCAAATGCTGTCATGTTTGATATATACAGCATTTTTATAAGAACTACACATAATGTAGTTACTTGATTGTGCTATAAGATGTTACTTTCTCCCCTTTAAAATAATGAAATATGTACCTATGCTTCACAACAACATCCTGCCTGCTTTTCTTCTATTTCTTTGCCATAGTTTTAGCTTCTGCCGCAGCAATTTCTCTGATTCTGTGATTAGCATACTGCTGTATCACCTTGCTGCTCATCACAGAGAAAAACCACCTCACAGTAAACTCTGTGTTCTTGTCATTCTTGCAGACAGACGTGCACAAGCATTTCCATATGCTGTGCGCATATCCACACAAGCACATTGATCTACACACATATATACATATAACCTGACACCTCCTCAACTCTGATGTGAGCTCTGACAGCTGCGGTTGGGTGAACTCTTTAAAGTTTAGAATACCAGTAGTTTTAAAGGCATCCCAGGCAAGGCAAACTCATTACTCGCTTCTTAAAAACAGCTGAACCTGAGAGAAAGTTTTTCCTAAATCTTTGTGTGCCAAGATGCCTCCTCCACGTAAACTTTTGTATGAACCTCCCCTGAGTTGTGGCCTTTGTGATGCAATCTACAAAAAGCTTCAAACAGTGAGCTCGCCTGTGTCCTCTCAAAGTTGAAGAAGTTGCACTCAATCACTTCATCTGCACATTAAATATTTCTGCTGGTTTAGAACTGGAGGCCATGAACTGATTAAGCAGAGCAAAAGACAGGTGACTCTTTAATCATTAGTATGCTGCGTGGTTTCCCGCTGGTGGCAGAGCTTGTAGTCAATTGGCTTCCATTAACCTGCCAGTCCGCTCTTCATTACTTCATTAAAGGTAGTATAGAGGCTTGAGGAAGTCTTGTCACAGAGCAGGCACTGACTTTTAGCTTGCTCCAGAGAGCATGTGAGATGTCCTTGCGTTTGTCCTTTTCTTTGAAACTTGGTTTCAATAAACTACAAATGAAAGTCATGCATTGCAGCTTCGCTGAAGGCAAACATACTGAACAAGGAATATAAGAAATATGTGGCTGTAGCAACAAAGATGTCTGAAAAGCTACACAAGAGAAAATCCAAACTTAATTCCCATTTTTATGTGTGTGAACAGATAAACACATAAACAAATCGAGAGTCTTGATGCGTGTTCCAGGATGCTCACATTAACGTACACAAATGCATAAACAACAAAATCGGCAAGCTTTTTCAGATTCTTTTGGACTGTTGACAAACTTGAGTGAACAAATCGGAGAACATTTTCTGTTACAGTGAATTAAGTTTAGTTTTCCACGACCCTGGATAAGTGCAGAGACTCAAGATTGTGTTCAACAAAATATTCTAACACAATGGGAGAATTCATAAATATTTGCTTCATATTTGAAGAATATGTCATGTCTGAATTATCAGTTTAATGCATCCTTCTTTTATTGATCCTTCACTCTTTGACACCTGGCTGCTGTTTCAGGTAGTGATTTTTAGAGATTTTAAGAGCTTAGAAAGGCTGTATGTTATTCTCAAGTGTGCTTGAAATGAAGTTTTTGGGTTTTGTTTAATGTAGTCCTCACCTAAAAGAATATAAGGGATGCCCTCACTGGCCACTTCATTAGGTACACGTTATTTACCTAACGGAGATGGCAGGTTCTTGTCAACATAAATAGTCAACATAAATAGCGATTCACTAATCAGATAGTAGCCAGTCAATGCATTAAAGCATTGAGGGTTGATGGACTGCACACCATAATGTGGAAGAAAAGAAATTGAAGTGACTTTGAATTGGAGATAGTTTTTTGTATCGGATGGGCTGAGTCTTAAAGTACGGTACTGACTCCCCAGGTTTGCAGAGAATAGTTAGACATGAGAAAACTACCAGTTAGCAACAGTTATGTGGATAAAAGTTGTGAAAGAGGTTCCAGATGACCAAAAGGCTGGTGTCGGAGTGCAATAAGGAGAATATTTGCTAGGTATAACTTTAACCACATACTATGAATTGAGCATCACTAAGGTCACACCATTTTTTTTTGTTTTTTGCTGACTATGTCCGTCCTAGTTGATGCTAACTGCGTACCTGCCTTCTGATGACTACTTCTGTTAGGATAATGCAACCTTCGTATCCCTCTGCCTAATCCACTTCACCAAGTGCCTAAAACAATTCAGTTGTCTTCTTAAATGTGACTTTACTTGGAGATTCTCACCTTGAGGAGGATACATTCACCCTTCATAGGAAGTTTAGTGTCAGGATAAAATATAGTGTAAATGTTATGCTCAGAAATCTTTAATACCATCTTTGAACTCCTATTTTTTCTTGAAATGTTACAAACCAATACAACAACTCAAGCTGCATGGGAGTTATGCATCCTTTTTCACCTTGAGACCATGGCCTTTTTAATTGAATCTACTACTGTAATTCTCCTCACAAATTCTTTAGATTTACTTGAAAACTGCCTTGATGTCTGCAGTGGTACCACATCATTTGCATAAAGCAATGATGTGAAAGCTGGAAACTGTTCACACATCAGCTTGGCCTAAAAATAATTTTGGGCAAAGAGTATTTAAATGTAAAGCTAAAACTCATGACCTGCTTCAGTTCCTCATAAGTCAACATTTTCATGAGCCAAAGTTAATTAGGGCAGCTTTCAGAGTACCACCTCTTATAGTTACCATGTTTGTAATCTAAACTTGCTCAGTGTATTTATTTATTTTATTTATTTTTTTATTACTAATTTCTTTTTGATAGTATCACATGTCTTTTCTAAAGAAAGAGATGGGGAAAAATGGATAGGTAATTTATTGTGAGCTGTAAATGTTCTTCCTCAGATCAAAGCATATCTGATTACAGCTGTCTGGAAACAGAGCAGGACAGGGAAGATGATCTCCAAGCAAATGTGGAAAGGAAATCATTAGTACAGATTGCATTTGCTGGAAACTTTCAAATTGTAGCTTGAAGTCATCAGCAATCTATTATTTTTTTGCATCTTTGGTTAGACTGTCTCTGCTGTGCTTCATTGTTTTTGTGTCTCAGTGAGGAAGAAAAATCAACAACACTGTGGTTGTCCTTCAATCTCCAACAGTCTCCCCACAGCTCCACCCCTTCTTCAATCATTGCATCCAATTCAACCCACTCAACTTGTTAAGGGAACATATTGGAAAACTATTAGTGCTCATTATGCTTTATAGCTAGCCATTCTCCCCATTTTGTCTTTTAATCACATTCGCTTCCTTGGTGTGCGTGTTTGTGTGGTGTGTGTGTGTGTGTGTGTGAGATTCTGCTAAGCCACTCTTCTTTAAAGTGTGCGTGGGGGTGTGTTTGTGTGTGTAAACTACAGCCACCACCATCAGGCAGACAGTAATGAACCAATTGTACTGTAATGCATTCAGCTTTAGAAGAGCACAAAGTCACCCTCACCTCTCACACACTCAGTCACCATCACTTTTTATGAGATAGTCAACTTTTATTGAATCCCTTCCTCGCAGCGACAGTGTTGTGCATTCCTGAGCCACGTCAGCCAAATGGGATCAAATGAAGTCAAATACAAATAAAAAGAGGTTGGACTGAATGGAGAATAGACTCTCCCTTTTTTATATGCGCTGCACATGTTTACAGCAACTCTTATGGGGACATATTTGGTTCTTGTTGCTCTGTAAAACCAGACCCTCATAAGTTGCTGAAAATCCTGTATCGATTTGTGCTTCAGTTTGACCATCCTTAACTGTGTGTGTCTGTGTTTGCTGGCAGCACAGAGAGATCATTTGCTTTTTTTCTTAACCGATGCTCTGACAAAAAAAACGCACTTTCAAGAGCATGCCTAGACACATAATAAGTATTGTTTGTTTACTTTCAGTCAAGGCAATTGTCACCATTATGCATCAAAACCCTCATATTCCATCTGTGTCAGAACAACACTCTAGTTTTATTGCATGGGAAGCTATTTGTTGAAAACTTCCTTTTTATATTACCTTCACATTTTCTCTCTGGACTATTATTTTTACTTTCCTCTGTTGCTTTGTTCTCTAATTGTAATCCCACAAACCGATCCACCTTATTATTATTTTGTTTGAAAAATATTGATTTCTGTCTGATAACTGGGAAGAAATGGTATTTGCATAAATTTATTTTTGACCACGTTATAGATGGAAACAATAATGTTTGTCATTTTAAATGTACTGGTGTTAATAAACGTGACTGAGATTAGGAGGGAAATGTCCCCATTAATGCCAGTGATTAAAATGAAGATGGTGATTTTAATAATGAGGATAACAAAGGCAATGACATTTGTCAAGATAATGATGATAGTTGGCTGACTGAACAGTTTAATGTTTGTTTTTTCCTGTCCAGATGGAGAGAGACAGACGGACGGGACGGATGCCAGCCGAAAGAGGGACACTCGCTCCTCAGCCGGACACCACAAGAGCGAGGACACCAGTGACAGTAGGGAGGACGAGGCAGCAGTGAGTCTCTCTCTTGCGACATTTTGTTTTGTTTCCTCACGCTGAAGCTATCAGAGAGATGTCCCTGTCTTAATGCATATTCACCACTCCACCCACATCTCTCTGACTAACCGGCAGCAGCAAGGTTTTAACCTTCTGTGTGTAGAGAAGCACCTCATGGCAGAAGGAATCATATTTGTGCTCTTTAATAATCACCCTGCAAGAAGACCTGTGACCTGGTTCGTCCAGAAACTTTTGCATCACCTTAACAGTGTCTCAAATTACACCTTCTTTCAATTGGATTTAAAGCTATTATATTATGGCACATGAAAATAAAAGATAATAAAGCAAAACATTTGTGAGATTGTTTTGTTTTAGGCATTTTGTATTTTACCTGAAGTAAATCTTACAGTTTAGCCTTTTCATTTTGTTCTCACCAACTGCTGTGAATTTTAATGACATTTCCTGCTCGGGGAGGCCACAGCTTAAATTACATTTTGAGTGTGCTGTGTGCAGTCAAACCTCCTAGCTTTCACTTCTGTTATATTTTTAAATCAAGAGTTTGAAATTTTGATTTTAGATTGGTGCAAAGCTGTTGGCGTGAACACAATAAGGCATTTAAAACACGGGGCATAGACGCATTGCATGTTATTAGAGATGCATAAATTAATTGGCACATTTTCCCTTATTCTCCTGTCAACCACTGATTTGTGGTCAGTAATTGACAGGAGAAGAACCAGATTTTATATTTCAGTTCATTAATTGAATAAAATATGAGAACTTTTTCCATTTTTTGTATGAGTGCATCAACTAATAGCATGCAATGGAAAAGATTGTGTGTTCCCCACATTGCTTTGAGATTCAAAATTTCTACCTCTTTATGAGAAGCAGCCACATATTTGTTTTTTTATGCATCACAACCCTTTGGGGAAAAATAAATCTGGTTATGCAGGGCCAACATCTAAGACAATGGAAATAAGCACTGGGCTTGAAAAGCCTGATTGGTTCATCTTTGTTAACAATTTTGAGACTTGACTCCCTGCTGAGCAACTACAATTCTACAAACCTGCTTTTACAATATTATGATTCACATTTTATTATTCAAGGAAATGCAATTGTCTATACAACTGCATAAAAAGGAATGTCATCATCAAGGTCATTGCATGCGATTCTGGTGCTGCCATGTGACATCTTGAAGGTACGGACTAGCATATGTGTGATTAGCACATATGCTAATCAGAGGAAAGTATTAGATTTTAAAAAGGGAATCTCACCATGTAGCATTCCCAGTATTGCTATAGTAAGTTGTTCCCCCCGTTGTTGAATTAAAATATGTTTTACAAGATAAACAGACTAGTGTTAACCAATAAGAAATTAAAAATTATCTTTTTGTTTTTTGTGAATGGCCCATCTGCTTATTATGAAGGAGAGGTAAAGGCTAGAGGTGCCATGGTTGTGGCAATTATGACTGGGAGAGACAATTATTTCCCAACATTGATTTTTTTCCAATTGGAAATGAATTAAAATTAAAATTATGATTTTTAATTTATTTAAAGAAGAAACACAATGTGTGCTATCCTACTGCTATTAAAGATATTTAGCTGTTAATACTGTAGAGGTATATACTACTGAAAGTAACATTACAGAGGAATAGTTTGCTTGTAAAAGCCAATATTCATCTTAGCTTGGCAATAAATACAAATACTTATTTCTCTCCCCTGACACCAATAAAAGTATGTGTCTTTCAAAGTAGATTTGAACATGTTTGTATTCAAAACAGGCAAACATGTTTTGGTTCATCTTAAATCTTTGCTCTGGAGTTTAACTTTTCTCTATAGTAAAGAAAAAAACCAAACATTTTACACTCATTCATCATCTCATGCTCGGAAGGGCAATTTATTATTGATATCTTCTTCTTCAACCCTCAATTGATCAGATCTCTTGCCACTTGTGTTGACAGGCAGTCTACCTGAAAGTTTCATCTTGCCTCGGGTATCATCAAAACACCTTGAAGTGTGAAAGAATTAGGATGTGAAGGAAGATAGTTTGCATTTATTTAACATTCACTCCATATTTAGTCAGTATAAATAAAAGCCCATATCAGGCAGCTGTGGAGGGATGAGTTGGATGTGTAATCTTAAAGTTCTGGTATTTAGAAATGAAAAAAAAATCCATTCCAAATGTCTTGAAGGGGAACATTTTAACGAAGTAGTAGTTTTTCATTCATCAATACATACCATAAAATAAAAGTTGACCTGGAAATACCTCAATTGTGTGTTTTTTTTTTTTTTAGACAAAATGAATTCTGACTTAATCAGTATCAGACGAATCTGTATTCTAAACATCAAGTTGTATTTTGTCTTTAATGTCTATATCAGTTAAGCAGGTGTGAAGATAGTAAAAATGACGCAAATTATAGTAAACAGGTAACAATGTATCACTATCGTCATAACATCCAATATCACAAATTCAAAAGACTGAATTTAGTCGGCTGGAGCTGATATAAAGTTTAGTGACTGAGATGCGAAATCTCACTGAGGCTGTTGGGCTCATGGCAAACAAAGGAAAGGAAAAGAATACCATAAGAATAACATATTAATCAAAGTGATTCACATTTGATTCCTTTTTAACGAAATAAACAGAACAATAATGCTACTTTCCCAGGCTGATTTCCTTTGGTTCCTGTCATGGAGCATTTTCCACTGTTGTGCAAGCTTCTGCATGGACACGGTTGGCTGCTTGCCGCAGGTTCGCTCAGAGTCTCTGCACTGATTTGATCGACAGACAAAAATGAGCACATGCAACTAAATGAAGCATGAAGAAATGGCCTTGGCAACCAATCCCCTCCTTGATAATTTTACACAAGAAAGGTGGTCAGTATAGCTGTTATAACCTGTCTGCATTTTAAATTAGCTGATTTTAGTTTATAATTGTTTGTGTATTATAACCAGATCAGAAAAGAAAATCGGGTGATTCCAAAAGTTATTTTACATGATCTTACCACTGTCGCTCCTTGACCCGACATTGTAAAAAAAATAAAAAAATAAAAAATCATCAGCTATAACTCACAGAACATACAGGCAGTAGCTACAGGATTTAAAGATCGCAAGAAGGTTCTACATCAATTCCAAATAGTTACGATTTTGTGACGCAGCTGTTGACTTGCAGTGGACACCAGCTGAGAGAGGAAGGCAGCGATATATCTTATTTCATAAAATGCAGTCGTCTTCAGAATTGATTTAAGCAAGAGCTTTAGGAAATGTGCTTGGCAAGATAAGAGTCGTGAAGGAAAGCTGGCAGTTTTTTTTCTTTTCAATAACCTGCCTCCAAACTTTAAACCTGCTTGATGGTGTTAGAGCTACTCTGTAGAACTCAAATGAAATCTGCGCTGTAAATGAATCAAGCTTGTGCCCTGAGGCTCAAATATTCGGCTGCTCTGTAAGCACTTTGCTAAAGTCGCTAAAATGTGTCAGAAAGTTTGTAGCGGAATCTTTATGAAATTGATTTGCATTTTATTTGTCATGTGTTCGCTAAATTGCAATTGATAGATTTAGCCAGCTTAGAATGATGACAGCTCAAATGTTTGGTACTCATCATTCTGCAGTAAACACACACAAAGACAGCATCATAGTTTTACTAGAAGCAGTAGAAGCGATGCATTGCAGAAGGTGCTTATTTCAATTTATGGTCTATGCAGAATTCTCTTGGACACTATGAATATGGATAAGAGTGTTTCATTTGGAAGCATTTTGTGCAAGCATTGTACTTTCATTTGATGAGTGCATGTGTCTGTGTGCATGCATGTTAACAAGGCATACCCTTAAGATTTTTGTGTTCAGCTCTATAAAAGCATCTCTCTTCATCTATAATTAATGTGCCCATTTAGAGGCTCTTTGTTCCTGCAGTTCTTGACCTCTTAGTCACTGTGTGCATGCATCTGTGTGTGTTTGCCCAAGTTGGTTTTTTTTTAATCTTTTCTCCACATCAATGCTTCTCATTTGATGCTAAAGATGATGTTTCATTCTGTCTTGAAGCTGCTTCTGTGGAAACTTAATTATTTAATTATATTATATTTTTCAAAGGTCAAAGAACTTTAGCTCATGTTTTTATGTCTCATATCTGGAAAAGCATGTAGCACTAGACGTAATGATGATGAATACCAGTTAAAGTTAACATTAGGGTTGTAACTCTGAATCAAAGTTCCTATACAGAAATTATAATAAAGTGATTGATCACTTAAGTGATTGTGAATCAATTAAACATCAATACCTGATTAGCTTAATATTAATTACGACCTAATTTTGAAAAATTAGGTTATGAATTAATTTTGAAATTCGACAAACCTAAGAACATTGCACTGTTAGCGCTGATAGTCCCTTGTCACTCTCAGACAACGTTTGAGCAAGCAATGTCAAAGCTTTCATCCAACATTGCAAACGTAGCGCTAATTACAAAGTTTATTGATGCTTTCACTGTCTTTAAGAACGTGGACTGGTGCATTTTTTTTGCCAACTCTGACTTGACTAGACAATAGCTACATCATTTCCTCATGATTAGACCCACATAGCATGGACTTTCAATATACCATACGATGCAAAACAGGAAACAGCAAAAGCAGCTTTACTGACCTTTACTCACTTTGACCACAGTTTGAACTAATAACAGCAAGACCGGAGTCAGTCTAAAGTGAAAGGTCAAATTCTACGTATAGAAAGTACCATCAATTCATGCTTGAAGTGCTGGCTTTCCACATTTGATATCCATGTTTCTGGTCTACTGATCCAAGAAGGTATTGACACGTGAAGAGAAAATGTTCGGCAAACAAGTGGATGGGGATTTATAAAGTTTGTATTGGACTAAAATCTGTAATTTTGGTGCAGATTGTATACTTTTACTTGCATCAAATATATATTTGCTGTATGAACTTTACCTTTTCAGTATGCTTTTGTCGCTCTCACCTTCAACATCTCTTTTCTTGTGAAAAATATTCTGAATGTTTTTGAAGATCTTTGACAAATCTCAGATATTTGACAGCAAAGAAGTTATGTATCTTCAGTGTAAATGTACAGTACAGACCAAAAGTTTGGACACACCTTCTCATTGAATTCAATGAGAAAGTGTGTCCAAACTTTTGGTCTGTACTGTATGTCGCAGAAAAAACCAGAAGGGTTTGTACGCTTTATGATGGATTGTGGGGCATGGAGTTTCCTTTCTCTTGTTTACTCCTTTTGTTAAACAAATCTATTGTGCTCCGCCAAAAAACGTACGCTAGCTCCCGTTTTTAGAAATCAGTGACAATGAAAGTAAAATGCCTTAAAGAAAAACAAACAGAAAATCCCTCAAGGTGGTTCTCAGTGAAGATAATAGTCCCGGAAAAACTGAAACAACCTCATTGCAGTTGCACAGCATGGGGCAGTCAGGCTCAGACAGCGGGGACACTCCGTACAAATGCCCTCTTGTGCTTGGGAGAAAGATATTGCTGTACCCAGCTCTGTTAAAAATTAATTAAACACACATGGGAAGACCTGCAACACCTCAGTGTGAGAAAGGCTGCAAATTTCACATAAAAGCGTTGGAACGCGCATGCTGCAGTTCTTTCGATTGTTTGTTGTTGGAGGTACAGAAAAAGTTGTGGCTCTATTGAAGAGACACTGATAATGCTTAGCAAGAAGTAAATAAAGATTGGTGAGAGTACATGGAGAAGGCAGACAAAAGGAAGGACATGATTCGGTAGTAGGAACAAGAAAAAATCTAAGTTAATGACAGGTAAGAAGATGAAGGGTTTGTCCTTTTTCCAGAGGACGTAATTGTGCTCCGCTCTGCTTCTGTGAAAAGACGGCAAATGTTTGTTCCTTTCTTTGCTTGCAGATGGCTAAAATTGCAGCTTAAGTAGTTGACAGTGTGTGTGTCATGCTTGGCAATTACAGAAGCTGCTTTGAGTGTGTGTATGTGTGCTGTAGTTGTTTGTGTGTGTACCATCCCCATCAAACTCTCCAGGTGGTTTCCAGTTATTTTCTGACAGGCTGACAGTTTGGCATTTGGGCTATTTAATGCAAGGTGTGTATTTTGTCCTTACGCCATTTGGTGCATACATATTCATATGTTTATGGTGATATGAGAGAGTATGTTTGTGTGTGTGGAGCTGTTGTTAATTATGGATTAGATTTATTCTTTGCTCTGCATTCTGCTCTTCACCTGACAGCTGCGTGTTGCTCAGGTTGCTTCTATAGGTCTTACCCTGATGACAGGGAGAAACAATGGAGACAGAAGAGAAAAGCTGAGGATGAAAAAGGCTTTAGAAAACAATTCAAGTGGGAAGAAGCACACCTAAAAGCAACTCAGACTCAATACGTTTCATTAAAGAAAAAGGAATATTGACATTTAACTTGTGGAAGCATTTTTTTACTTTTCACTGAATAATGCCAAAAAGAAAATCCAATGATGTTGAATTTTATGATGGCTCTAGATTTTTTAGATATACAGTATATCCATGTAGTCTAAATGTGATTGCAGCTTAAGTCAAATTTGGAGTCTCAAGTTATAAAAGGGTAACAATTTAACTGTCTACTCAAGTTTATGTAAAGATAATATATGTACACCAGAAAACAGAATAAATTGCAGATAAGGTTGTGAAGTTTTTGCGTTAACAATAGTTACATTATATTACAAACAAAACCTATTACAGAATACTGACCTAATTATGCTTAGGGCAATTTGTATTGGTATTAGTAATTTTATTGTATTCCGTATTCTGTTTGTTTATCTAAGAGTTTTGATAATTTAAGAATTTCTTTTAAATATTTTAAATGCAGATTTGCTCCAGTGTGCACTACTGCCACATTACCCAAAATAGTAATAAAGATCATTCAGCAAAAATGAAAATTCACAAGAAAAGAGAAAAAAATCTGAAATAAAATATTACAGGTATTTACTTCCCCTTTAAAATTATTTCATTGAGGATTTACAATCACTTCCATAGCCACACCTGTTCAAAATCAAGCACCTAGGCATGCGTACTGCTTCTGCAAACATTTAGTAATTGCTCTCAGGAGCTCAGTAAGGCCCCACCCACACAGACAGGACGCAATATGTCCCTAAACGTATTTTCGTCATTTAGGGTGTGCGCCTACCGGGACCAGAAAGACCATTTTGAAGATGGACATGATCTTCAAAATGGATACATTTTGGTCCCAGAGTGGATACATCTCAAAACAGCGGCTTCATGTTTCAGTGTTTACTTGCAATCTATGTCTTTTTCTGAAAACTGTGTTACCCGCATGTTCCTCACTCTCACAAATTACAAACACAGCAGAGTTCAGTGTTTTGTGTGTTTTGCGTCATTCACTGCCAGTGTTAATGCGACATCAATTGGCCCGGCATGCCTACTAATACAGCATTTTTTGTGGTGCTACATCCTGTCCTGTGGGTGCACATTTTTTCTTAATAGTTATCAAAAATGTACAGAGTCCATGTCCATGTGGACAGGGTCTATTTCCAGCTGGTCGGATACCAGTTGTGTAATAACTCCACTCCTAAAACTTTTGTCCGTAATGTCAAAGGGGCAGAAAAAAAAGACACTCTTTCAAATAATGTCACTGACATAACAGGGCGAGAGGGCTAGGATGAGAGTGTGTTTCTCTTGGATAGCATTCCAAGAGAAAGGGCTGCCAATTGTCTTTCACCTGACAGAGAATTTTAATCATAGTGGCAATTTTACAACACCCTATAAACTGCAGCAGCCAGACCTCATTGTTAACCTCCAATTTCTTTCAGGACTGTAAATATGGCTGCCTCGCATCGCTGTGGCCTTGCTGATAGTTTATGGGAGGATGCACTAAATGTGTTGATGGCAGCGGGAGACTTCCCCTGGAAATAATGAGGAGCATGGAGCATGAAGTGACTAGTAAATAGACATATGTTTGCTCGTCAAGCACACTAAATGGCAATGCATACGCTGCGGCATGATGATTGAGAGCTTTCTGTCCTATCAGACTATTAAACTTCCTCACTTAATCTGTAAATGGAGCCACTGATATATTAGTGTCACAGCATAATTCACATTCACATTTAGATCTGAGCTGTGACATATCACAAATGTTTCCAGGTAGCCATTACATTTTGCCTTTCAGATGTTTTTAGCAGCTGAAAATGACACTTGATGGCTAGTTAATGGTGACTCAGTGGCTTTAACTCTGACATTTGATCAAGTTTTGTCCTGTAAGCTGATTGGATCTGCAGCTAGTCAGGTGGAAATGGATCTCCTACGATGTAAGAGATACATAGGATTGAGTGTCCTTCGCCTGAATTTCGGTACACTTGTTTTTGGCTTGTTGCCCAAGAGATGTGTCAACTCCTCTTACAAAAAAAGAAAAAAAAACTAGCAAAGAGACTCGTTATTAGCTATTAGAAGGTTATTACATGCCTTCTATAACTGGACAAAGAGAGATGACTATCTGGCTAAAGTAAAGGTTTACATTTTTTAAATCTGCAGGTATGTTTTTGCCAACAGCTTCGCACTTTAAATATAAAGCGACCATACATAATATTTCACATTTAAACATAATGGACATGAAAAAATCCAAAAGCAAAATTCCTTACACATTTAACAATAAATGTGTAAGAAAGCATGTGGCATGCAGTGGAACAACTATTTGTTCAGAAATATTATATGTTTGGCACACAAACATTTCTATCAGCAAGAGTACTAAGAGTAACTTCTCAAAATGCATCCTGATATCCTTTATACATAACCTTCTCAATAAAAGGAGATTCAAGGAGTTTCTCTCTTTTTTGAAGGAGACTTGACAAAAGCATGGGAGTGAAGAAAAATCCAAATTGATTTGACTAAAAGCATGATGAAACAAGGTACTGCCGATGTGAAGGTGACAATTTTACATTGAAAAATAAATTTCTTGATTATGCTTTTTTACATACTGCTTCAGAATGTCTTTCTGAATCCAGTTGCAGGCAGTAGTGGGCTGGCAGCTATCAATCTTCTGTCCAGATAACAGAATGTAGTGTCATGGGTTCCCTACAAAGCTGAAATTGTGATGCTGTGATGAATATCTGATTTAAGTCCTAATGCAGGAGTGATCCATTTAAAGCAGCTATGCCCTTTCCTTTGATAATGGATGTATTCCCGAAAATTTAGATCACTTGACTTTGAATAAATTTTTTCAGCCCAAAGTAGTTTGTAAGTGGCTACAGCTCGACCCATAGTGAATCCTTGCCTGTTGTTTTATAACCTCGTGGGTGTTGACAGCTCAGTTATAATGGGCTATTTAAGGATTCAGTCCAGAATTATATTTCCTCGGGGTGTTACAGGGCTTTCACTCTTTGTCACCATCACCTCTCAGGCATGTTTTCCAGCTTTATGTTGGTCTTTACAGGCAGCGGAGCAAAGCCACGAGCCACCAAATAAAGTCTAAGGCAGGCTTCCAGGGTTCCAGCTGCTGTGTATTGTGCTGTTCACAATGAGATACCAGTAAAGTGGAAGGCTGTTACTTAAGATCAACAGCATGTTGTGCCTGTGCTGTAAGAACACACAGGCTGACATGCTTAGCTCAACTGGTTTACCACAGACTGAAACCCTTCATCCCGGATTTGAGTCTCGGCCAATTTCCGAGTTTATGAAGATAGTTAATTTGAAAGATCTATTTTAAGGGTGTGTTTTTTGACTCCTAAAATTTCTCCTAAAAAAATTGTCTGTGATTTATTGAAATAAATTAAAATTGAAATTTAGATTAAATTGTCAAGTTTGCCAAAAATGTCTCTGCATCTATTGTCAGGTTGGTAGCAGGGTCATCTTCCTGTACATGTCATGGCTGAATCCCTTCCTGTATCCTGGCAACTGTGTTAATTTTCTCCCCTTCTATTTCTGTTAGATCTCTTTACAAATCCTCCTGCTATTCTGAATTACTACCATCTAGTCTTCCTCTCTTTCTTAATTATGGAAGTTCTAAACACCAGAGTCATGCGATGGTTAGTCTAAATGTGTTAGGTGTTGTGTGAATGAACTTTAAGAGGCAACTTTTTTTTTTTTAGCTGTTTGATTTTCAGAGTATGTTTAGAGGACAGCTTTTTTGGACAAAAATGTGGTGAGAGTCAGCATGATAGAGGTGTGTAATCCAACAATACGTGTGTGTTTGCCAGATGAAACGAGCAATGTCGCGCCTATTTCTGTTTGACAATGGAAAATGTAAATCATGCACACCTCCTTTTTTCTCCTGCTCCATTTATACACAATGGCCTGATTAACAACAGAGAGGAGGGGATGCTGGAAATCACTTGACAGAAATACCGAAGCCTCCTCCAGCTCTCCTCGTTTTTCATGCCAAATCTCCTTTTGCTTAGGAACCTTGGTTGACGTGCGACAGATAAGGAAGCAGAACCTTGAATGGATAAATGGATAGATGGATTGATGAGAGTAAGTGAAATAAAAAATCACAACGTGGACATGTTGTTTCCATGGGTCTCGGGGAGAGTTGGAGGCGCTTCTTCTGCGTTTCTGCGGGAACATTTCTTGTTTTCATCACTTTGGCGTTTGCCAGAGTTTGTGCAAGTGCCATATCTCTGAAGAATTGGAGTCGATTTTGTGTCTTGCTTAATTTTTCAATGTTTTCTTACAGTTTGTCATGGGTGCCAGCTTTTAAGTATTACTCCATTTTAGTTTAATGAGAATGGCCTCAAAAATTAAGAAGTGTAAAGGGAGTTCACTTACTCACTTCATTCACGATGAGTCACAGAGGTACAGAAAACAAAGAACATTTTGTTTTATTAATATTGCTTACTTATACTCATGGAGTATGTGTTACATTGTCTTGTCTGTCCCTGTAAAACGGCCTGTGGGTTTTGCTTCTAATCGATTCATGTTGCTCTCACACTTATGAGACAGAAGCCAAGCACTTGGCGCCAGTTGATTGATTTCTTGGGATATTTGATTGATCCAGCAACACCAGTCATCTTGGTGACCTCTTCACAGCAATGATTTTAAATCCACCATCAGCACTGCGTTGTCATATCCTTTTCTGATAATCAGGGGTTGCATATTTGGGTTATCACTCGTGTGCTAAACCCTCAACCAAATCAGAGCTGAGTTAGGTCTATCCTAAGTCAGATGTTTAAAAATGAAAGTCATTTGAACAATCATAATAGCTTCTTGAATTAAGTGCTGTAAACTCATCTGGCTGATGCAGAAATTGTATGAAATTCACAGCATGATTATGCTTAATGAAGAGCTGAGTAAGCCATACTTTGACTTATCTGCAGTCGTGGCTGATAGGTCAAAATATAGATTAATTTAAATAGGTTCTTGAACATTTTGTGTTAAATATGCCGATATGAAAGTGGATTCTGTAGGGTTCCTACACTCTCTGGTGGAATGTGAAATTAGAAAGTTTGGATATGAAATTGAAAATTAGTAGAATTTCCCCCCCCCTGATTTCAGATCTTTTTACATCATCCTAAACATAATCTAAACTTCAGAAATGTATATATGTATTTTTTTTACGTCACTACCAAATAAATACCTTTCAAATTTTTCAAAAAGTTCTTTTTCCTGCATTTATGGCTCTAGACCAAACTGGACTTATTGTTCTTGAGCTATTTTCAGTTCAGCATTGCAATTGGACGTTTTTGGGAATTCTATGACTAAAAGTATAATGGATCATAAACCGTGAGTTTTATATGTAAAATTGCTGTATGTGAAAAATCATCCAGAGACGATATAACTGATTCCTGCCCAGACTTCATGACCATGCAGGGAGCCACAGTCTCCTCATCAGGCTTGTTTCCAAATGTCCACTCTCTATATCCGCTTCCTCCTGTTTAGAAATGCTGAGCATTTGGGAACGATCCCAACTGACGTTTGCCAAGAAGCGGTCTGTAAAAAGGTCCTCATTTTGTCACACAGCTACAACAATAGAAGGAAAAGCATGTTCACATTTAAACTTCTAGCCAATTTAGGATTATTATCCACTTAACACTGCATATTCTGCACCCTATTTTCCAAGTTAGAGGTTATAAAAAAGGGTTCTAGTCATTCTTACAGGAAATTCTTGTTTAAATCAGTAAGAAATGGGAAAAAAACTATTGAAAAAAGATTTTGCAGCAGACCTTTTTTCAAATACTACAGCTAAAAAGATAATTATCCCTCAGTAGCCCCAGAAGGTAAAAGTCTATATGTTTATGTGACTCTGTAAATCCTCTATTTTACTTTATGTTGAATAAAAAAGTAGCTTATATGCAGCAGTTTGATCTGGGTTACATTAAACTGCTGCATCTCTATTTTTGTCCCTGCAAAAGTTTTATTTTCTAACTATCCTTTAATCTGCATAATCTCTTCGTAAGCTGAAAGGTTTTGAATTTCTCATTATATTGACCTGTCATCATTTTTAAAAGCCTATAAATTAAATCATAAGACTTTAATGTCTTTCTAATTATAACCTGTTAAGTTACAGATCACAAAGCTCAGATTACGCAAAATCTCAGTCTGAGCTTGACCTTTACAAGTTATTGCAAGATATTTAATGATTTCAACCCATTTAAGAGTTTTTTAGGCATGTCACACACTGGATAATATATTGCACCTTTTGTGCTGCAATGATAAGCTACATTGCCATTAAATAAGGACTGTGAAGAAGCTGAGATAAAGAAAAGAAGGTAATTATTCTTCTCGTCTTGGGTTAATGGCCTAAATTGGCCAACCAAGCAGTCTATAAATCTGCTGACTCTGGTGGACAGTTTTGCTCTGTTATTGTCAGGATATCAGCTTCTCCGAATGTCCCTCTTGATTTATTCTGTCATTAAACAACCTACTGCTTGGATTTTTCTCACTAGGGCAAGTAGAGGTTTACAGGTATATTGACAAGCGAGTCGATGCTTCTGGCTGGGAGGCCTGGTTGCAGCCAAAAGGGCTATTTTAAACTTCTGCGAGATGGCACCGGGCAGCAGAAAACCAATTCTCATTGGCTTTTTAAATTTTCTCCAACTCTAAGAGCAACAACACAGTGTTAATTGCAACTACTAAATCAATTGTCTTGCTTCAGTAGGTTCCAACCTTGTCTCCATTTTTCACTTGTTGATACTGAAAAATCTGATTCATTTTTCAGGTATTGCAGAAGATGAAAAGTTTTGTATCTCAAACTGAACTGTATTCTCTGAAAACTGTATTTCTCAGAGAAATTCTCAGAAATTTTCTGAGAATTCAGGCTTTCTCAGAGAAATTCTGAATTAATCCATTTTAATAACCCTGATTTTTACTCAATTCAGTTGATTTTGACACAAGTACAAAAGATAAAAAAATACCGTGTAAAAGTGCAATATTTCTTTTCAATCATCTCAGAAAGTGAAACACATATGTCATATAGACTCATCATACATAGACTGATATATTCTAAGCTTTTATTTCTTATAACTTTGATGATGAAAACCCAAAATTCAGTGTCTCAGAAAATTACTGTGGAAAAGGTCATCAGTGAAAACTCATGGTCTCACACACTACTTCACTAATTAATTCAAAACACTTGCAAATATTTCCTGAGTGTTTAAACGCTCTCTCACTCTGGGTCGGTAGGCTACACAATCATAGGGAAGACTGCTGACCTGACACATGTCTAGGAGACAGTCATCAACACCCTTTACAAGGAGGGTAAGCGATAAAACATTGTTGCTGAAGAAGCTGGTTGTCCATCGAGTTCTGTAGCCAAGCATATTAACAGAAAACCGAGTGGCAGGAATAAATGTCCTGCCACATCAAGAACAGTGAGAACCACAGCCTTAAGAGGATTGTTGAGAAAATTAATTTCTGAAGAGCCACCACACACAGATATGAGCTACATGAACCCCATAGACAGTCAATAGGCTTTTGTCAAGAGGAAGATGAGAGACATCAGACACAACAAGGCAGATGACCTGAATGCAGCTCTAAAAGCAATCTGGGCTTCCATTACACCTATGCAGTGCCACATGTTGATGTCTTGGTGCATTGATGCCGTAATTCATGCAAGAGATCTTTGGAGTCGCTGAATTTTTGGGTTTCTTTACCTGCAGACTATAATCATTAAATTGCAAAAAATAATCTTGAAATATATCACTTTGTGTAATGAATCTCTATTAAATGACTGTTTCACTTTGAGATGACAGGCAAGAAAAATTTTCTGCATTATTCAGATATTTTTTGTACCATTAACAAATCAGCCAATCATTTGACAGCAATACATTCAAGCGTCTAGATGCGATACAGATTAGTTCAAAAAATATTCTGTATTCAGTTACATAGGAGTTGTAATAAGTGAAAATTTTGCAGTAATAATCTGACAATTACAATGATTAATTTTATGCTACTCTAGGCAAGGTCTCTGTCTGTGCTGATGAAAATTATCTCACCTCAGACTACCAAATACTGATATGGTAGTGGCCACATAGACTGTTCAAACAGCATTTACAGTTTCAACCAAAGATTTTCAGATGACCTTTTGTTTTGGGATGAACAAACAAAATAAAGTTAATATGCATGACAAAACTAATTAACTATGTCCACAAGCAGTAGCAAATTATTTATGTAAAGATACATTAAATAACCTCACAGACATATTTTATACACAAGAAGACTTTTCCACAAGCTGTCACAATTCAAACTGAGTTGCAGTTTGTTGTTATGCCCTAAAGGCATAACAACAACATAAACCTCAAACTAATATGATTCAACCATTAGCCTTCCGTTTCTTTTTAACAAGTTTAAAGTGAAAATGTGCATCTTATAAATAATGGTTCCCCCAGAAGATGTTTATCCACCTGTATGTAAAAGTTAACACTTAGATCCCGCTACGGAGGAGGGAAATATTTTCTTTTACTTTTTTATTAATGTGGTAAACAATATTTTATGGTGATGTCTTCAATCAATATTTTGTTTGAACATATAATTAACATGTCAACCTTTGTCACTTCACAGTGCAAATATGCACTCTTAAAGAAATGTGTAAACTTATTTATCATGACGATAGATCTAAAGGACAACCTTTTTCTTCTTGAAAACCTGTTAAGTTTATCCACAGAGACCATTCACACATCAGATGACTTTCACCTGATGATCTCCCCTTTTTCCTATTTCTTTCATGTTTCCACGTAATCCTATTCTCTCCATTGCTTATTTAGGAAAAGTCATTCATATTTTAGATGTATAGAAACACACAGGTGTCACACACACTGTCATCCGACAGTTTTTCCTAACTTCTCTATCTGTTAGTTCTTTTGCCTCCCTGTGTCTTGGTGCCTAAGGCGGTGGTGTGGAAGGCGGCTCACAGAATCAATGATTCATCATAAAATTGCATATATTTGCAAGTAAAGTAACCATAGATAAGCTTAAGAGGGCAATCTGAATGTTGCAGTTGCTATGACAAAAACAAAAATAGGGCACTGAATAAAAAAAGCCTCGCTTATAAAAAGTAACAAGCAAAAATGTTATAGATAAGATTAAACAAGATCAAAGGTTAAAATTGTACCTGCTATCCTTAACACTTACTTTGTCTCTGCAGCACCTCCAAAGACACCATGCTCCTCTTGGCTGCTGCTGTGCTTTTCTGATCTCTCCTTTGCCATAATGTCAATTTACTGTAGATGGACAATCATGTCTTGACAGGTTTGCAGATGTTCAATCCATGATCTGTTCATGGATTGCACTTTACTCCATGGAATGTTCAAAATCTGTTTGTTCTCGAACATTCCTTAACAAACCCTTCAGGCCTTCCTACAACATCTGTGTTTATATGAGATTAAATTACAAATAAGCCAATTGGCACATTTTTAGTTCAGATTATTACACATTTCAAATTGAAAAACAAAAAGTGACATCTTGTATCGTTTCTTAATTCGGCTTAATAGGCATGCCTTACTTAGTGTAGTTGTAACTGGACAGAATATGAAAAAAATCAAGGGGTAAAAATCATGTTTGCTCGTTACTGTGCATATTAAAAACACATATATTGCTACGACGCCAAGAATCTCCAGCTTGAGAAAGAACTTGATTGACACAAAAAAAGATGAAAAAGATTACCTTGATGGGCATGAGATTAGACAGAAAGTTGATGTGACAGACACTCAGAGAGAGATTAAAAGAGCTGACCCAGAGCAAACACTTTGCCCTAGCCAATTATTATTGTTTTCAGAAATGGACAAGTCTGCAATAAATCAATAAAAATTCGAGATGCAATAATTTAATTACCTCTTCAACCAAAAAAATACAAAAAACATCTTGAACACAGGAAATATTAAATGAAATATGAAAAAAAACTTAAATGTGTGTGTATTTGATACAGTATAGAGATGATTTTTCCAATTACTATGACATGAGGACTGACTGCTCCTTATGGGGCCCATAGGCCAGGCCCTATAAGGAGAGGTGCTGTTTTTGGGTTAGAGGTTAGGTTTTGGTCTAGGATATGAATTGTGTTTAGGTTAGGCATCAGTGTCAGGCTATAGAAATGAATAAAAAATTAATTGAAGTCGATGCAAAGTCCCTGTGAAGATAGAAAAACATATTGAGTATGCGTGTGTGTGTGTGGTAAGATGTGTAAGAGCAAAATCCTACAGTGTCTGGGTTTCTCTGCACAGTATAATAAGGTTGTTGAATTCTGTTGGCAAAAAAACAAAATCTACATCCATGATCTGACAACATGCTTGCAGGTCGATGAAATTACAACCCACACACCTGGTTCACATTGATGGGAGCTCCAGAGCAACGTGGGCGCGCTGTAACAACAAAAAGAGGCAGATGCAGTGTCTTGGAATGAGCTGTAAATTACCTTCTCGCCTCCCTGCAGGTGTCCATGATTTGGTCAGTTGGTCAGCGTGCTGATGGCTAGATAAATGGATGTAAGGCATAAAGGAGAATGGAGAAAGCACCAAGCAAGCATGACATTTGAGACGTACAAACAAAAGCCTGAAGACAAATGAGCAGCTTGGGACCGTGGGTGTGTATGGTGAGAGAGAAGCAGTGGCGGCCAATGATTAAGATTCATTGCTCTTCTCTTGCTGCTATCCATCTCTACTAAAATGTGCAGACATCACTGAATACCTGTGCCACCAAGTTGGTTATGAGTTTTTTTTGTGTGGGTGCAGATGTCAAGGAAGATCAATGATGGAAAGCCAAACTGAAGCATAAAAAAAAGAAAACCGGTAATCCAAGAAAACATTTGTGATAATTGCCTGTGTAGCATTTTAGACGTAGGTGGAAAATGCCCAGTTCACACAGTGCACAGTGTCTGTGAAAGCAAATGAATAAGACAGCAACTGGATCATTTGTATAAGGGCTGTCCGTACAAACGCTTGACTTTGGTTGATCCAAATCCCGGCAGCTAATGGAGACAGTTATTCAGCATGAACTATGCAAAGTCAGATAATAAACCTTTGTAATTTGGATACATTTCTACTTAAACTTTCTAAATAAATGTGGCTTCATTTGCAGGAGCTGACAGAGTGACTTGATGTGAAAGTGCTGTGGGGGCCAAGCAGTGACACCCGATTACTGTGAAGTGACTGTAGGGCTACCGTGAGATTAAACATGAAACAGTGGGGGCAATTTTAATTACCCTTTTTTCATTTTTGCCATCTTGGTCACAGTGTGGCATAGGGGATATTTGAGGATGAATTCACAGGAATAGAAACCAGAGTCTCTGCTCTCTGCTTGTTTTTGTTTTCATCTGAAACATTGAGACCAGATCAGCAGGTGGACCTAAGATCTCCAAACTTGTGTGCAGCAAAAAAACGGGTTAAGTAGACATTGGTTTTGACGTTGTTTAATAAAAGGTGCTCTTTCTCCATATTGCTCTTGGCTGTTCTTCAGCAGAGGCAGAACAGGCAGGACTAAAGGGAGAGACTGGAACAGGGAAAAGGGTACAAGCATTCCAGGCTTGTGCTCTTAAATGTTCAAATTTATAATGCTGAAAGGTAACTGTTTAAGATAACTGTCCTCCAAATCAACACAAGTCCAGGAGATAATCAAACAATATGTTAAACGGATGTGGTGCAGCCAAAATGGGTCCAGCTTTTCTGAAAGTGAAGCAATCAGTCTGAATATTTCTCTTGCTTGGAGCTGCAGAGCAGAGTTACCGTGGGTTATGCAGACACATTTATGCTTTGGTGCATTAAAAAATGGAACACTGTGTGACTCCTTTATTTGTCAGCATTTTCTGTTTCATCGTCCCCACTGGCAAATTGAAATTACTCGAATAAAGTAGTGGCAAAACATCTCCAAATTTTCTTAATCTTTGCCTATGAAAATACTCCATTGTTTTAATCTTTTCTTTAGTGATACTGAAAAGTGTTCCAGGCATTTGCATTACTAGTAGCTGTGAGTTAATACTTATTTACATAGATATGTTTAATTCAGGCTGCCACACAGTCCAACAGTCACTTGAACTTATTCTTTCTTGTAATTTTAATAATAAATTGTTTTTCATTATGTTTAAAGTAACTGAAGAATGTTAGAAAACCAGTTAGCTATGACTGATACAAACAAGTTATGAACCCTTCAAAAAGTTATAGACCTTGCAAACAAAATACAGACAAATGTGGGATGACTGAAGTTGTTGTATTTGTACTCTATGTAGATTGCACCAATTTATTGAGACGTTTGATGTCCAGTGTTGTGATCTAGTTACTGTGCAAGCTCAGTTTTTTTTTGCTTGCCTATTTTTTGGGACATTTGTACACAAACTCTTAGCTATTATTAGTTGTATTGGTCATATCTGTATTTGTGATGACAAAACACCCTTGATTAAAGTAGCTGGGTTAGATTTATTCGTCATACCCAGTTAGCTTTACACAGGTGTGAATGATGGATTGTTGTAGAGAAAAGAAATATCTCCGTTTATCAAAAGCAATGTATTAAGATAAAGGTACCTTATGGTCTCCAGGATCTTGAAGAATTTACAAACATTGATGAATTGCAACAAATTTGGAAATTTCAATGTGATACCATGCCTCACTCAACTAATAGCTTTTACTTTCTGCTTCAGTGGCCATCCTGCCATGGGTAGCTATGAGATGTGAACTAGAATGTTTTTGCCCAATCTCTGGAATCTACCTTCATACTTGGAGCTTTTTGATCTTCAGCTTCAGTTTTAGACTTCTTGAGAAACCTTTAGCTGGTCTCAAAGATATTAAGTACATAACCACACACACAACCTTTTTTGCACATCTTCATGTTTCTTTAATTCCAAAGAGAACACTATGCTCAGTTGTGAGCAGTGCAACTAAGTCAATTTTCCATTGAGATCTTGAAGTGACTGTGCTGTTTTCCTTTTGATGCAGTTTTATTCTGGTTTAGGTGCCCATGAAACATCTATGTTTTCCCCCAAACGTTTATGAGAACACAGCAATTTCCACGTCACATAGTTACCTCTTTACTGTTTGATATATGTCAAAATCTGTTTCATTAGTTATGGGGTAAGATGTTCATGAATGCCTATTAATTTTTAATTGTTCCTGAGGTTATGAAGGGTATCATCCAGATCAGCGATTACTCGTCTGTCTTTATTCTTCTCATGGCTTCCATTTTTCATAATTCATTAAAGCATTATGATGTGCTACATTTTAACTAGCTGGCTGTCCTGGATTGACCTCTATGTTTAGTATGGATGGAGACTTACCACTTGTTACATCCTGGGTTTTAGGTCAGGAGAATGGCTCAGTGTGAAGTGGGATTAGAGAGTATTTTAGTATCTTTATTCTTTGATGTCCTGCTAGCACGAGGCTAAAAAAATTCTTGAATTCTCAGCATGCACAGACATAGGGAAAGGAAGCAAAGGAAATGGGAATGTGAGCATGAGTTTAGTCAATATATTTTTTGATTCTAGGCTCTGTAGGAAGTTGCCCTGTTTAATGGCTGTCAGAGCAGCTCTATGCCTATTGCCCCTTGCTCCTTGTAATAAAAGCACGTCACTATGGACCTTACCTTGTCATGGGGAGGCATTGTAGAATTTATGGACATGCAGTCAGTATATTGCTCCAGATAATGTACATGTGCAAAAGAGAATGGCTAATTAGATCAAAATGGTTTATCATCATGACTTGTAGAGATTAAAAACAGATTTAATTATTTCACTTAAACATTTATTTTCCTAATTCTATTTATAGCTTTCTGAATTCCATGTTTTATTAATGTTTTTTCTACCTCATACGTATCTACTCTTATTGCCTACATAGATAATTTGTTAGGTTTTATTTCAATGCCAATACCGACGTGGACGATCACTCTCAGAAGAAAGTTTTAAAAGCTTTATTACAGAACAATGACAATGAATGTAATAATGGCTGGAATCTGGGTTCCTGGCAGTATTGAATGGTGCTGGGGAAGAAGGAGGGATGTGGACGGAAATATTGGTGGTGAAGGTTTGTAGGTAGAAATAAGGAGTCTTACTGAGTAGAGCAGACGGTGATCGCCGGGGGGAAGCGAGAAGGAGTTTGGAGATGAGGCCTGGTGGAGAAGACACACTAATCTCACACAGCGCAGACTGAAAACCGTTGGAAGATTAAAATTCTGTACTTAGCTCGCTATAAAGGATCCGAACCAGCTCGAAGTCCAAGAAGAAAGAGAATTTAGAAGAATTCTTGTTTTCCAGGAAGTTACACAAAGTCTGCCCAACAAGTACTGCACACCCAAGACACTAAAACACCAAATATCTTTATTTTCAAATCAGTCCATGACATAAAAGAAAGCATTCATAATGGATTAGCAGAATTACTGAGTACAAATCATTCTAATAACTGAAACCCAGAAGACAACGTTAACTTGGGTTCAATAGATCCTACTTTTTGTCTGCCTTGTTTGTTTTTATGCATTTTGTTATGTTGTTTAGAGCAGTACAAAAGTATTAAATAACATTAATTGAATAGTTCTTTGTTGACACGTCTGCAGCAGTAAAATCAAATGATCACAATTATGCGTTCTTCCTTTGGCTTTCCTTTTCCTGTGTTTTATTCTTTTTTAACAAATGAACACATTTACTCACTCTAATAAATTTCTTTCAAAATTTTGTCTTCAGGTTTTTTGAGATGCAAATGCAACAAAGACATAATTACTTTTTTGCTGCCTTTTACTATAATTTAGTTGAGGCTTTCATTGCAAATATAGAATTTAGACCATAAATGTCACTCTTTTCTATTCACCTGCAAGCTAAACATATTCATAACTTGGCAGCTGAATTCCTTTATGGATTTTTCTATACCTGTGCCCACTTGTATACTGTGCTGCTCAGACAATTGATGTATTAGCACTCCTTATACTTTTCACCAATAGTCAGAAGAAGTTTGTCTCATATTCACCTGAAATACGAGTCCATGTTTTCTATTTTGTCAACGTTTTCCATGAATCTACCCAATGTATTAAACCACTATTGCTTGCTGCATTATTTTGTGTGAAATCCCATCTTTTCAAAGCCTGTGGAAGTACTCTTACTAAAAATATAAGGAACAGTTTATCAGTTTGAGGAAAAGTGCTTATTTTCAACAAATGCACTGTGAGCGTTGATATGTCCTTTGTGTCTGAAGGTGTCTACGTCTGTGTCCATGCCTGGCTGACACTGCCTTGTTTTCTCTGCAGCTGTCTCTGTGGATGATTAGGTCAGACTGAGCACCACCAGGTCAGGGATGATTGGCACTTCACTGTTTGCCTCTTCCATTTGCCAGCTGCCCCATGTCACACCTAATCAGATGTAATCAGCCTAGGTGGAAAAGTCAGGCCTATTCTGAATTCATTTCTTCACCAAACTTTTCACATTACAACCTATGTGATGTGACATGGCCTATGTGTATAGAAACCAGCACATAACTTAAGAAGCTACATCTGTTCAGTTCCAAATATTTCTTTCTTTTACACTTTGACATTGATGTTTCAGTGACAAGTAAAATGTCACTGAACACCTAGCATTTGTAAGCACGTAATTATTTAATGCACCTGCATGGAAGAAGACACCAGAGACATGTTTTTAAAACAGAAGTTTAAAACAGATTTAAAGGGACAGTACTACATAAAATCAACTTTTTTTAGCTTTACATCGTTATAATATTATTTCCTCCTCAAGAACATAGTTGGAGTGTTGCCATGATTCTTTCCTGCTTGTTTGAGAAATCCTTTAATCTCCCATGGCAACCATTTAGCTGTGCAAATGCCTGGGTGGACCTAGCCCCACCTTTGAGACACAGCTCCTCATTGGAGCTGCAGTTTCAAAGCTTCCACACTTCTGCCTCACAGAGCTCTCCTCACCCTTGATCCCCCACTCTGCTCCTTCAGACTAGTCGGCAGCAATTAGCAAGCACTGGAGGAATTGTGCATCTGCTGAGATCATATGAGCTACTTCTCAGTGGAACTCTGGTAAAAACGTTGTTAAAGGGTTAATAGAGGAGCAATGATTTGATGACTTTGTGAAGGTGGAGTTTTATAAAGAGCAGTAGTTTTTAAAGAGACAGAACCCCAATTAAAAGGTGCAAATAAGTCCTCAACAGCTGGTGTCCTTTTGTGGATTTTGCCCTGTATGTTGTAGATTTTGCCATGAACCAAATGTATATAGCATTAGTAGGCCTCTACAGAACCATGCAGGCAGAAAAGGTCATGCAGACATTTGAATTAGATTTTTTGGAACAAGGACACAACTTAGATCTGCAGCAGATCCACCCTCGATGACTGGAGCTGCTCCAAAACCTCCAGTGTCTTAGTTTGTTAAGGCACTAGACAATGTTTAGCCTCTTTTTTTAGGGAAATGTAATTTTTAAAAAATATGACCTTTGATAATATTAACAGAAATGAGAGTGAAGATCCATGCTGTCCTATTTTCTTCAGTACTAGAAAACAGCACTCACACATGCACAAACATATTCATCACTACTGCTTTTTAGACCAGAAGTCTATAAATGTCCCTTTTAGATAAAAAAAAAATACCTCAGGAAAAGTTGCAGGCAGTTTTTCTTCTCCCCATCTGTCCATCTCTTTCTTTTCCTCTCCTCCCTTTTCTCCTTTGTCCCTTATTGTCTCTCTGCTATAGTAATTTCTGCACCATTAATCTTCCAACCAATGAATTGAAGCTCCTGACTCTATCACTCCTATTATCGACTGCAGCCGTCTCTTATTTATGTTCCATTTTGTTCCCTCTTCCTCACTCAGCCTTTTCCCTGTTATTTTATTGACCAGCATGTTATTTCTTACATGAATAATGCAAACAAGGGAACAAAAATAGTTCCACCCCCTTCTTTTTCCCTCCTGAGATTTGTTCTGTGGTAACTCAACTGAATGCATTGGTGCTGCTTTCTATTTAGTAGGCCCGATTATCTAGTTAAAGGGAATAAGAATTTGGTTGTGCTTACTGAAATAGGACAGAGCAGCTGATAGTGAGATCAGGGTGCCAGTTCATTCAACCTCTCGGTGTTCGTGTTCAGGATCTCAAAGGTGGTTCCCAGGACAATCCGTTTCATTAGCTAACACCCAGAGCAGCCGCTCCAACATATGGCAGCAGTCTGTAGGCAAAAATTACATTTCAGTTTCCTGCAGTGTTTGCTGATGTGTCATTGCTAGACTTGCTGTAATTACAGTGGCTAGGTTTTGTCCCACAATTTTATGTAAAAACAAAGGACTAAATGCAAATTTTACCCAATTGTTGAGGGTTAATTTTTGCAAATGCTTCTTTCTCTCTGTTCAAAGGGATACTTTGACTATTTTCAGACAAAATGTGGTTGAGAAGTTATCAGGTGTCAGCATATGAATTGTTTTTTATCAGAGTAAAGGTGTGCCATACATGAGCAAACCAAATCTGTTCAGTGGATAATTAAAATGACAAAATGACTATTGGAGATGCATGTTATTGTCGTTACTGTTCTGAGCAGCTATTTTGTGATTGTTTTTTACACAGGTGTACATACAAGGTCCTCCTTAGCAGTTCTTCTGAATGAGACAAAGAACTCGAGAGTAAAAAAAAAAGACATGTGTGAGCCAAAGCTGACTTAGCAGTTTCTTGCTGATGACAAAAAATTGTAAAGCAAAGTGTAAATTTGCCAAGAAAAATCTATGAATTTCAATTTCAGGACATAACAAATATAAGTGGCTATTCTTTTCGGTGAGTCTTTGAAAGGGACAGATCTACAAGATCCAGCTCCCTTCAAATAAGCCTGAATCCCATCTCACCACCAGAGTGTCGAGCTAATTGTTTATCAGAGTCAGGTTCATTTTTTCCATTTGCTAGCCTGAAAATGGCTGTAGCTAATATAGAATAGACCAAATAAAACCTGCAAGCACATGCGACTGATGCAGATTTTATTTAATCTTTTTGGGTGACATTTTTACAGACACATAAAATCTTTAAAAAACATTAGCTACAACACAAATAATTACTTGTTCATTAGCCAGGTATCTGCATTCATCCTAATTTTGTGGTGAGTAGATCTACAAAAATTCAGCAACTTCTACTCAGAAGGTTTGGACACCACTCCTTCAGATGGTTCAGAGTTCTGGGTCACCTTTCATGCCCTCTTGTCTTAATCTGATTCCTAATGTCTCCTGTGAGATTTAGGTCTAAAATCTCAGGTGGCAATCAGAGCAGAGGGATTTAGTGTCAGTCCCATGTTTTGGTTCATTACCCTCTCAAATGACTTAACGGCAACCCGTTTTCCAGGAGTATTTTGCTTGCAGACCAAACTAATGGTTGATTGAAAGAACTTAATATATGAACCTTTTTTTCTTTAGGTTTTATTAGCTCTAGTGACCTTTATTTGATAGTGAATTGACAGGAAAGTGGCTAATGAGAGAAGGGGAAGACATGCCGCAACGGTCGCCAGGCTGGTAATCGAACCTGTGACAGCCATGTCGAGGACTAAGGCCTCCATATGTGGGTTGTGCTTAACCCCTGCGCCACCACAGCACACCAATATATGAACCCTTTAACAACAAAAAGCTATTTATGATTAACTCATCTCAAAAATGGGAAATATGCTATTCCTTAATGATTTTGCATCCACTGATGTTCTTGAACAGCAGTAACCAGCACCAGTTTGAGCTACTTTAATATTCCTCACGAGACTAATGATTGGAGTATGGTAAAGATGAGATTAAAAGTGGCTGAACAGTGTTGTTTAGAATATTTTTAGGTATTTAAGGTTGAATGTATTCACACCATAATACAGAATAACCCCTGAATAGACTAAATTTGATCGCAAGATGAATATTCTGATTAGCTAATTATTTCCTTTTTTCAAACTGAATGCAATGCACAGAATTCAGACAAAAATAATTTTTTAAATCAAGCAAATTTTTAAAACCTTCATATTACAGAAAATCACAAATGTATATTTAGGAAAAACAGAAATATAGATATACATCTAAAAATGTACATCTATATTTACTTCCAATTTGAAAGTGGAGGCATACCACATTTATATCATTGCATTGTTTGTTAGTTTAATTATTTTCTCTTGTGCATATGCTGCAAATTCGACTTGAAAATTACTTATTAGATAAAACTAAACACATGAATTTAAGATCATCTTTATGATTGTCAACATATTTATTACTGTTGGTGTCTCTGTTACATTTGCCGTTTGAACTATTTTCAAATTTTTTGCCAGATGTTTTAATCTGAGTTTGTGTTTCAGCTAGATCTGTTTCCATTCATTCAACACGACCAACACAATATATACTTTATAGAGGGTAAAACTGACTTTTTTCATTAACAATTTCATTAGTTGATTAGAAATTCAAGCAAATTTGAATGTACTAATTAAAAACAAAAACAAAAACACTTTAACCCCAGAAAATGAACTTTTTGAATTAATCGTTTGAGTATTAACACCAAAAATAAATGTGCTTGTTTTGTTTTTGTATAAAAAGGTGGTCAAGACCAGTTCTAGACATTTTGCTCTATGTAAAAATGGTGCATTTAACACTTAGAATGATGAAATCTGGTTTTTTGCAACATTAGAGAAGATGATGCAACACTGCAGTGAACATTATCATGGTTAAACCTTTAAGATGTTTCCTGCATAAAATTGAAGCTGCTTCGCATGAAAAGTCTCCCAGGACAGCTGATTTCACCACAAAATCTTTAAGAAATCTTCGGAACTGGTGTCACGTTTTGTATGTCTGCCGTCACAAAGAAAGTCTTCATCTTGCAGGGGGAGCATGTTTGAAAAACTCCTTTGCTGTCTACATAAAACACAAGTGCAAAGTCAGACTATCCCTGCTAGCAAACAGGCAAAAGACCTGAGGCATGTTCTTATTTCCTGAGCTCATTTGTTGCACATCATTTCATTTTACGCAAGCATTTCTTTATAATTTCCAATTTTTTTGCAGTTTTTTTTATTACAACCCAACAAATAGAATTGCTTCCAGTCAAGTATACATATTTTAATCTCTTGATTTCAAACATTTTAAAAATTATACCATCATGTCGGGTGTCCTGAATAAACGTAAGACCGCTACTTTGAAATTACTTTTTCTTATTATTTTATTATTCTTTGAGGCTACAGTTTGCCTAGTGTTAATTAAAGAACATACCATTCTTCTTACAATCTCAGTCTAAAGGCATGCACATATAAAAAGAACTCTAACTTTTGATTTAAATATTTGTTTGTCCGCTGTCATTCAGATAAATGGTACATTTCTTTTTTGGTACCCCTTTTGTGGGCTCTAGTGTCCCTTATATGAAAGTAGGCTGACAGGAAAGGGGGAAGGAGAGGGAAGAAGACATGCGGCAAATATTGTCGCAATGGCCGCGTCGAGGACTCAAGGCCTCCAAACATGGGTTGCGCTATCCCCTACGCCACCACGGCACGCCCAGAAATGGTACATTTCAATGTTTAACAACATATCTTAAAAACTAGAAGTTCATCTTTGTAGGTGATTTCTCATCCCACCTGGTGGGCTGCAGGGCTGGTAACACTTCAGAAAGCTTTGTGGTCTCTGACTTGAGGCAGACTATGTTGTGTGTGACTGAGAAGTTGTAAAGAGACTGACTCTCCAGTCATTTTAGCCAGCAGAATTTCTTGCACATTTTTTGTGCTGCTATAAAATGTCACTGTCACTCTTTATGTTTTACATTACTGCACCACTGGGCATATTTCTGGTCTTTTAAATTTGTCACTGCTCATTTGTCTTGTGCTATATATCTTCTGTACTTACTTTTGTGCTCATTTTCTCCTTCACTTTCCATCTTATCTCATTATCTCACCCGTCTCCCCATGTGGCTGAGTTGCTATATAGGTAGATTGTAAATTGTTCTCTAAAACTGTATTATAGCCTGTTCTACAGTATCACATAGACTGAGGATGTTTAATGTGGTGTTAATGTACTGCTAAATTTAGTATTAAAATTGTCTGATGCAAATTATGACCTGTATGTTTAAGTGTCGCAGTGTGAACATAATACGAGGGTGTAAATGGCTTGGTAAGGATGAGATTTATTGTAAAGTACTAGGTAAAACATTTTACATTAAATGAATATTTTGGAACAAACTTCCAGAAAACTCTAAAACAGCTGAAACACTGACTTATTTTAAATCTCGACTAAAAACCCACCTGTTTAGAATTGTATTTGAAATGTAATCAATTACAAATGTATTGATGGAACTTGACTAATGCTGTGTTTTGATTGTTGATTCTATCTTGCATGTTTCTGTGTTTGTAATGATGTAAAGCACTTTGAAATGCCTTGCTGCTGAAATGTGCTATACAAATAAAATTTGATTGATTGATTGATTGAATATTATACATTTTTTGTTTTTTTTAATCTAGTATTTACTCTATATGTGGACTGCTTTTTTGCTAAAAAAAACTCAAGAGTACTGAGTGTCTTTCCTAAAGTCGACATGTCTTGACATAAGTTTAAAGAATTAAGTACAAATTCTGATAAAGTTAAGATGGCCAATATAGAGTTATTTTCTGCCTTGTAAAACAACCCAAACCTCTTTAAATAAATATTCTTTGATTTATTATTTAGTCTTTGTTGAATTTGCATCAGACTCAGAACTGTTTAAATGTTTTCCAAAATAAGTCTTTAATCACACTTCTCACTTCCAAACGAGCAAATTGCAGGTGTTGAATTCTGATGTAGAAACTGAAGTATCGGGTCAAAACATCAGCTAGTCCATTCACCTTGTGCACTGTGTAACCTACTGTTTTGGGAAAGGTTCCATTACATTTACAGCAACAAAATAAAAGTTGAGTAAGTCAGCTGAAAGGACAGCGTCTTATTCTCACCTGTCCCCTTTTGGTTGTGTTTCACACTAAGCTGAGTGAAGAAAGCGCATATTAATTAAACACTGCCTTCTTTCTTACCCTTTTTTCTCTCTCTGACACTCCCTGCTTGTAAAGTTGGCTGTGTATGCTTAATAGAACAGATTAATTAGGCTCATTGGTATTCTTAGACGCAACTTCTAGTTGTTTCTTGGGGCAAGGATCAGCAGTGTCATAAATTTGAACTGTAAACAAGAGGAGTGTGGAAAGTAACTAATGAGCAGCCAGCTCCTGCTACAGTGAGGTGTTTGGCTGCTTGGATTGATGGATTCCTGTGACACGATGTCACGTAATGGACAGAAGATCCATCGCTCGGTTCTTTACAGCTGAACAACGCTCCCTGTGAGTGCTCACATCTGAAACAGCTTATTTTAGTTAATTGTTCCAGTCCTTCACTTTTATGGCTACGATGCCCTGCTCACTTAAATAAATGTTTACTGTGCAGCAACTAATTTGTCATTCTACTTGAGCAAAAGTCAAAAAGGTAAATGGGACTGTAAACACGTGATAAATAAGCAGTCTTATCAGTATGACTGATATTCCCTCTTTGCCTCAGTGCAGGGTTCCATTTATTATTCAGTCTGACAGGCCCCAGTTAGCATCAACTTTCATTATCAGTGAAACATGATTGCAAAGTTCTAGGCCTCGTGCCAGATAAATTAAGATTTTCTTTTGAAGAAGAGGAGATTGTAACTCCAAAGTAATGACTTCTTTTAAAAAAATAAGGCCTAATCTATTTGGAGTGTGGAGTGTGCAATGTCAACATGTAGTCGAAGTTTTAAGTCAATGCACATTACACCGGAGAAAGAGATGCAGCTGATAAGGGATGAAGTGCAACCTTGGGTCAATAAGCGAACTGTACCTTTAGAATTGCATCGATAAGCAGACTGGAGTTGGATCAAGCTGAGGCAGCATTTCGAAGCTGTTGGCCCTAATAAACGAGTGGTTGTTCTCTCTGGGTAACCTATTATTTCTAAAAGATTTTCTCCCTAAGCTGAAGTCGGTTTGCATAGACTGAGAAATCTATGTGGATAATGTGTAGCCATCATTCAAACTGTCACGAACGTGTTCTGATTGTTAAAGTTGAAAACCGGGCTCTGCAACCCGAAGGTTTGCAGCTTCCAGTTTGCTCAGTGACAGAAAGCATTGCAGCACCAAAGCTTGTTAATTTTATGACAGTGAAATCCCACTTGTGTAATATTTTCCAATATACTGAGTAATGAACACAGTTTGGCTCATAATTACAACTCCTTTTAGTGAAAAAAAATATATATATACCCTGGCTTGAAATTAGAAATGCAATTTTTATTTTTTGTAAATATTATTACAGAATATAAGGTGAGATAGTTGTAGTTCCTAATGTCAGTGTCAGCATATGCAGTAATGCTGTGGCAGAGCTTGGCTACAGCAGTGGTTGCCTATTTTTGACATGTGAGCCATGGGCACCAGAGTAGATTGATCATCAGATAATTTGAAGGAGGAGTGACAATAACAAACTGAGTAAGACAAGTTTTGCACCTGCTGTACAATCTTTTCAAGCAAATAAAATAAAAAATGAAATATGGCATGACCAAGTCCTTTACTCTGGATGGAATAGGGATCATTCTGCCATGAGGCTTACATCAATACTGACGGTGTTTGTTTCCGCATAGCAAGGTTTCTCCACCACCAAAACTGGTCGTAGTTGTGCAGAAACTTTTGACATTTATTAGGGAATTTGCCAAATTGCAAAAAGAGACAACCCATTATGGTAGCATTGTGGTAGTATGATTAGGAAAGATGAAACAAAAATGTGGCAAGAGGTAAGAGTGTAGAAGCACCAGCCTTAAAACTGGAGCTAAGTTTTCCTGTTTCTCCCTCATCCAGCAACATTTTAATGGTCAAATAAAATAATATAAATAATGGAAACCATGAAGCAACCTAAAAAGAAATTATATTTAAAGTTGGGAATTAAATCTCCTATTTTACTCAAAAAGATAGACTAGAGCTTAGACTTTTTGTAGGTGACTGGCCAATTTGTTCAAGATGATGCAGACAGAACTGATATATAAGGATGTGAAAATGCAAAAATATTTAATGCAACATCATGTCAGTTTTTCTGCAAATGTGTCAAAAAATAGAATTTTGCTGCAGGCATCGAGAGGCAGTCTCCCGCTGTTCAAACGCCTTGTGATTCATCTCATCTTTGTTTTTTTACTGACCACTAAGTCCTGTTTTCTTCCGTCTTTATTCTTTGCCTCTCTTGATGTCATACGAAACACCCACTGATGCAATATAAAGTTTTAGCCTTTATTGAGTGGGTGTGTGTGCGGGTGTGTGTGTGTGTGTGTGTGTTTGTGGTGAAGCTAGACTGTTTGTGTGCCTTTTGGTGCTCACAAACATCAGGTGCTTTGCGCTCCTCTGGTGGCAGACAGGAAGGGAGCCTCTTGTCACATTTTTTCATCATTACCTCCGTTGCCCTCCTTCATCTTTCTCCCTTGGAAGTTAAAAAAGTAATCAAAGGCTCGGAATCCGACAGCTCCTTTGCTTCCTCTCTGTCAAAATTTTCTTTTCCTCTCCTGAATTTATTGCAAACACTGGCACCTTCTGTACAAAAGCCCCTGTTTTTCAGGGGTGCTAAAAAGCTCAGTTGCTGGTCTCGGTGGAGGTGTTCTCTTGCTTCTGTTGACGTCTCTGCTAAATGGAGGATGCTCTGCCACTCACTTAACAGCTCTGTGACTTTGTTCCTTCCTCTGCGAGCCAGGCAGGCTTTTATCTTCTTGCAGCTGCCTAAGAACTTGCCCTCCTCCACACTTCGACTCGCCTGTCGCATCAACCCGGCATTAACACGGACACGCTGCTTACCAGACCACAGAGAAGGGAGCCCAGCAGCTCCCTGGCTGGAGAGTCGGACCAAATCCCGGATCAGGAGGAGAGTGCAGGCTTCTTGGAGAGCGGGTCTTGGCTGGATGGGTGAAGAATGTTGGACATTAGAGCTCTGGCAAATCAAGTGCCGGATTATGAGTAAATGATGAAAAGGGAAAAAACTGCAGGGTGTTAATGGTTGCCTTCTGGGGATATAATCCCATGTTTTTTTTTTGGCTTGCTTTTTTGCTGCGTGTCTGTTTATGTATGAGCGTGTGCGTGTTCACATGCTTCCATCATCTTCATCACTTTACGTTGCTTGAATTGACTTAGAAAATGCTTTGGCTTTACTTAATGATGTTATTATCTTTCATGTATGAGTTAGGTAGCATATGTTGAGGTCATGGTGGCGGTCGGATAGATTCATGCCTGCTTGCGTGAATCTGTGTGATTTATGCAAGCAGGCATGGACTTGAACTGCCCTGAGTTTAGACCACTCAGAATGATTCAGTTTGTCCTTAGTCTTTGCATAATGTTTTAACACAAAGAATAATGTGTTGTTGTTTCTCTCCTTGTTTCTATAAAGGACGATGAGCCAATCATTGGAGGGGCTGACAGCAGAGATCAAACCCACATCCGAAAGTTTCTCAGTCAGAAGCAAAAGAAGTTACTATGGAAACCAGAGGTAACACCAGACTTAGCTTCTTATTTAGCTTTTGGTATTTTTTGTAATATTTATGGTTAAAAAATTAATATTACTTTTAATGCAAAGTTATATTAAAACTTACAATAAAGGTTTATTAAAATTCTCAACTTTGCATTAAAAGTGTCATTATTTACCAAATGATACTTCATGACAACAGTCATAAACATTCATGAAGTCTCTTTCGCCTTCATGACAAACGTGTTAAATCATGACACGTTTGTCATGTCTAAGTCACACATGTTTGTCGTAACATGTTTGTCAGTCTTATGCACACACCATCAAATAAAGTGTTACAGATTGATCTAATGTAGTACTTGGAATACTAAAATGTATCTTAACTAAATGTAGGAAAGTTCACAGAGTGAAAGCAATTTTTTAAGCAACACCTCATGATACATCAGTCGCATAGATAATAAGCCATTTATAACTACAAACACAGGGACAGCAATCTTTTCTCAATTATTAATAATCACCAGGCAAGTTCTGGTATTGTTTCAAATTATTATCACTACAATAATTTTGCAGCTTTTTTCTCCTTATGAATCAGTTGATGTATGAGTAGAGACCGCAATCTAAATTGAAGATATATTTGTTGTGTTTTAATTGATAAATGATTGCATGATAATGATAATATTTAATCTAAGCCGTAGACAGGCTATTTTTAAAAGCAGTAACTAAATTTCAAGTCTGATGGGATTGGTGCATATTTTTTTCAGCTCACTTGCTAATGTAGTCTGCACACCTGCTGCAACAAAGGGAACAGGAGACAGGCCAATTAAGCAGCAGATTAGTAAGAAGAGAACCAGATCTTGATTTGTCACATGCTCAGCCAAGGTTATTTGAAGGCGTGAGGCACGTGCTCTGTGTGTCTCAAAACCAGATCTGTAAAATCTGATTTATGAATCTCTTTGTACGTAATGTGAAGCTCAACAATCTGTGCAAAACACTTCTGTGTGTGGTTCTGGGAAAGCAGCAGTCACACTTCATATAATAATGCTTAACAAATGATTTTCTGTTGCCTGTTCTCTTCTCAGTGTAGCATTATCTCCTAAGACATTGTATTTTTTTTCTGAACCCCACCCACAGCCACCTTTTCTTTTTTCCCCCCTTTTTTATTTTATGAAACTTGTATTACAAGGATAGGCAGAAACAGCATGAACTCAATAACTTAACAGTAACTCATTCTCTCTGATGAACTTCTCACTGTTTTCTGAGATTAACCATTATGTTGCTTACATTTCATGCAACACGCCGGACACAAAATTACTGTTCTGCTTCACAACACTGAAGTACATTCAAAAGCCTTGTTCATATTGCTTAGATTGCTCCACATTGTTTTATTTCCTGTCTTTATTTCCATCCTACTTACAAAAAGCGAATTCACTTTGAAATACAACAGCCAGAGAAGGATGAAAGTCAAACATCTCTCTAAAGCGTTGAGCATATTGAGTATAAATACAGAGCAAATTAAACTCGATTTTAACGCTGAATCACAGCTTGCCTCTCTTATTTCCCTTCTCCTTTTTTGTTCTTCCATTTAGTTTGTGAAAACCACAGGAGATTCTTATAGACAAAGAGTAGCATACGCTTTCGCTGACCAACAATATTGTCTTATTTATCGTGTGCATTGTAAAAGCAAGGTAGTCTTCTAAGGGGAATAAATGCTGCAGCATATAAACTATCACATTTTATATAATGCAGCTTTCTTTGTTGGAGTCAGCAGCAGTGCAGTTTTCTGTATGGTTCCAAGTCTAAAGTCATGAAAAAAGTATAATTGCCAGTATATAGTTTTATGTATCAGGAACTCAAATGAACAATTAAACATATACTGTACAAAGGTAAAGCACCTCTAAGGTCTATGAACTATATATGCAATGAGCCACACTTTCTATTAAGCTTTAAAAGAAAAGTTGATTACCAGTTTTTTAGGCTTTTTTTTTAACTTGGCTGCATTACTTTTGTGAAAGTTAAAGTTTAATTATTTTCAGGTTTGAAGTATTCTATTGTGTGTTAACACAGTCACAAGGATGAACTAAGCTGTTAGTATCAGGATGCAGTCGTTGCTGCCATTCAATCTGTGATGTATATTTACCTTTTGACTGCGGATTAAGACATGTTTACCCTTCTATTCCTCCTGCCAGCATGAATGTGATATTAGATTTGACAACTAGAGGTTACTTCTCATCTATTGATCTGTTACCTTTCAATTGCACATTGGCAGGATGTGTAATATTTAGGAAAAATCACATTTAAAAGTGGGTCCTGCAGCTTCAGTCGGGTAAGAGGAATATGCACTGAGAGAGGCAAAAAAAATCAAACGAATAAACAACGAATCAAGCTCTATTCTTAGTGGTAACAATTTATTTTAACAAACTGCCCTTTGAGCATCAAAACCATTACCATAATTACCTTCCCTCTAGTATTTTTATTTCCAATATTTTTTTATAGTTGTAAATTCACATCTCTCTTGTTGTGACAAAGGAACAGACATCCTTTGGCATCCCAATGTTCCTCAGCCGCAAACAATAACTTTTAACTTTTCTCACAATATCTGCATTCTGAAGCGGTTTCAAAATGTTTCCAAATTCAAAGAAAATGTGTAAAATTAACAAATGTTTAATCAGTTAGGTTGCACCGAGTGCCTCCTTTCTTTGACAAATTTTCTTTCTTTGATTTTACAAGTAACTAAGGGCAGAAATCTATGAATTAAAATTTTTCACATATTTAACAGGAACACAAAATATTAAATATAGCAGAGATTAAATTGAGATGGGTAAAAAATAATCCTAAGAAATGTTCTCCAATCGGAAGAGTATATCACTTTTCCCCTTCAAAGCTTCACCCCAATTGTTTTGGCTTGATTGAAAACTCCCAAACAGAGCTGTTTTCTGGGATAAAATTATTTTTACTATTGCATATTGTGGAAACAGATGGGGTAGCTAAGAATAACACGAGAAAACAATCATGGTACCCTGCATATTTAGACCATTGGGTCTATATCTGCCTTTTTTTTTTAATTGAGAAAAATATAGCAGAGTGTAGTTTTCTTTTGTTCCATCTAAACCAACCACAAGACTTCTAGCAAAGTCCACTGGCCAAAATTTTCAACCATAAGGATGAGGCTTTAGTGTTTATGGAAAATGAAGTTCAGTATTTCAGCTTGCCTCAAACGGGCAGGTGTAGAGGAATGATGATCTCAAACTTTCTTCTAGTTCACACTGATACAGTGGTAAACCAAGGCCAAGTTAGGGGAAAAAATACTTTGGGACTTCTTCTGCTTTAACGACCTATCTGTCCTGCTTACCCGTAATCCACATGCTTTGGTGCACAGTTAGGATGGTGGAGGGCTGATGGATCACTAAGCTGGCACTGTCAAAGACAAACACTCTGCCTGGCTGCAGTAGAACAGAGCTGTATGCCAGCTGTCAACGTCTAGGAGAGGTTACACTGACATCCGACATTCTCGGTGAAACTCTGTTATTGCAAAAGGAAAATAAAAGTCAAAATGCTATATATTTTTAGTTTACTTGAAGTCAGAATGAAATGTTTTCTTTTCTTTGTTTGATGACTTCATTAGAATGCTCCACCACAACCAGTCAGACTCGCTCAGAGAGGATAAAGGATTAGTGCTGATACTCTGCTTTGTGTCGTCGATCAAGGACACCAACATATCATGAGCACTGAGATAGAATAGAATAGAATAGAATAGAAGTACTTTATTCATCCCAGCAGGGAAATTACTTCGCAGTTGCAGCATAGAGACAAAACAAGACAAGAGACAAGACACAATAACAACGTCCGGGTGTTGAGTCTGGAGTTTGGCTGTGGCAGAGCTGATGACGTCACAGGCCACCGCTGCATCAGCTGATGGGGGAATGTTAACAGCGATCAAAATGGCGGACGTAAACTCCCTCAGTAAACAACACGGCCGCATTCCCACAGCCAGAACTTCAATGTCCGGGCTACAAATCTGTTCCTTCACGTTAACATGACCGGGATTACACCACCTCTCACTCTCATAAAGTGCAATCCCGCTGCCCCTCTTTTTCCGACTCTTGGAAAAGTCCCTGTCCCCCGCACCAAGGAAAATCCAAGAACCTCCACGCTGTATTCCGGAATAAGCGAGTGCAGCCAGGTTTCCGTGAAGCAGAAGATACTGCACTCCCAGTACTCCTTCTGGGTCCTAACCAGCGCCGTGAGTTCGTCTGTCCTATTTCCCAAAGATCCCCACAATAATCGCCGGTACCACTGGCCTGCGCCGTCTCCTCTTCTACCTCCGTTTAACTCCAGACCCGCAGCCCCGTCGTCTCCTCCGTAACTCCTCCGGGACCACAGGCCCGTCTCCGGGCAGCAGCAGAGACCCACACAGCGCAATCAGCCGTTCACGCGAGCAAACAATGCCGCTACTCCGCTCGGCGAGGTTCTCCGCAACCAAGAGTATAAAAGTAGCAGAGAACGCGGAGAACATCGACAGAACCACATCCAGCCGTTGTGGAAAGCCCAACTGATGATCCATGGGTTCTTCAAGCATGGATCCTTAATCGGTTACAGCAAATATACACAGACAAACACACACGACGGGAGCTGCGTCTGCAGGCAGCCAGCTGCGCCGGCGCCATCTTGATCCTTGATCTTGATGAGATGAAGACTAGAGTGGAAGCTGCTGGCTGGCTTTTTAAATGGTCAAACAGTTTGGCAACATGATCAATTCAACCAATTCATTTAGCAAGAAGCAGAGAAAAAGTGATATTAAAAGAAAGAATAAATAGATTTCATTATAAGAGTAACGCAAGTATGGAGTACATATTGAATAAAACTGAAGGGAGCACAAGGAGAGATCAATAAATACGTTGACAGACATACCAGGGCAAACATTTCTGTCCCATAAGACCCACTGAAAGAGAAATAACTTTATTTAATCATTTTTCCTGGTGATGATTTGAACAACCAGTTTTTTCCCATTAGGAGGGAAGGGAGGAGGATTTTGAAGCTCAACACAGACACATGACTCATATGGAAGCAACAGTCACTTTTGTCTCCTCAATAATGCAACTTGTGACAAGACTGGAGGTGGAATCTGATGTTTTTGTCTCTGATTCTCTTCTCATGCTAACTTAATGCAAGGTGTGAGGAGGTCTGATATTTTTATATCTCAACTGTTCTGCCTGTCCAACCAAAAGACTACACGTCCAAGAAATGTAATGATTCATTTCCCTTTTCTTCTCCAGAAAATACAAGAATGTGCCTCATGTTTCCCAGTGAGAGGAATCTAGTGCAACCATCATCGCTTCCTTTATCCTACATCCTTGACAATACAGAATCAAAGTGGTCATGAGACAAATTGATAACGGTGGAATTTGTTTTCCTGTTCCTGTAAGAGTGTGAATAATCAGTCTATTTTATTCCAGAAAACATCTTAAACTTGTTTAAAAAAGGTTTCCTCTTGTCCGTGAACTTTTCATTTTATGTTCTTACAGAGTGTGAATGCTCTCTATTCAAATGCACAGTTTGGTGCAACCATTTTTATCAAGCCTAAATATTTGCTTTTTTTTTTTTTTCAAAGAAGCCTGGCTCTGTTAGAACATTTTGGTATTGTATAGCCTTGATTTTTTCCCTTGAATTTTGGATGCTTTCCTGCTCATTCTCAGTGTGATGCAGCCCTCTCTACCATGACAGCAAATGTGCAAAGCGGTAGAAAGCAGACAAGCTGATGGATTCAGCTTGTCTGCACATAGAAAGTCTTCTTTTTTGGAAAATAATAATTTTTCAGATGATTGCTAATTGTATCCCAATTACATCAGAAACATTTTATCTGCTGTTTGCAGGGAACATTAGTTTCTTTAGCTTCATTGCGTGGCATAATCTGGTTGACATTTGCATCTTTAACCCTCTATGGCATGACTTTTTATTTTTGTGGGGAAGAAATATTTTCCTGCATTCTTTGGGAGCTTGGTGGTCCCTAATTACATGTCAATCATAAAATCGGACTCTGACACCTCCTGGAACCAGATTTGGGTTTGTTGCCTCAGGGTAACATTGGTCTAGAACACCAAGATTGTCTACACTGATTATGAGAAATGAAATACAAATCAAACAAAAACTATATTCATAAAAGAACTATTTTTTGGACAAAAATATGTCAAAAATCATGCCCCCCAAAAAATAAAATAAAGGAGCAATGTGAGGTACAGCTATGTGGTTTGTTGCCTGAGGGCAACGCCATGCCATAGAGGGTTAACAGCTGGCAAGTTTTGATTCAGGAGTGATTTGCATGGTTTCAGTTAACTCAACATAAAATCAATAAGTAAACAAAAATTGCTCAATTGATGAACTGCAAATAAGTGAAAATTCAACCTTAACAGAACTTTGTGAAAACATTGTTCTCACCTCATTTACAAGATTACATGACATTTTGGTGAAGTATTTTGTCCTTTCAAGATTTTACACATTCCTTCATTTAAGAAATTAGATTTAGTTCATTTTTAATAATGAAAAGTTTACAAAAATGTAAACATTTTGAGTCAGCTGTACAAATTTTCTTTCTTTAAACAACTAAAGATGTGTCATACTCTGGTAGCTATTGCCTGGAATGTCATCTTTTATGTTTCCTTTCCTACTGGGAATAACAGTGTCAGCTCGTGTGATAGCTCATCTGTGGATGCACCGTGCCGCCATTTGTCTGTACCTCGGAGCCAGCAGGAGTGTAGCAGGCTGTGCCAGATTTTGAGAAAGAAAGACAGGCTCCTGGAGGAAAGAGAAGGAGAAAATAAGAAAAATAAATGTTCTGTTTGTGTGCTGGTTAACGGTGAGACCAGATGGAGAGAGAGAGAGCAGATACTGGAGAGCTGTGGAGACGATGTGCTGAGATGAGCTCACACAAATTTGGAAGTGAGAAGGAAGATCATAGACCCAAACAGTTTGTGAGGCTGACACACAAACTTTCCTTTTTTTTTAAACCCTGGGGTTTCTTTTGTCTCCTACTTGTCCAATATATTGATTTTTGTAATACTGTGTAGAGGTCACAAGACAAGAGATACAATTATTTCAGAAAGACAGTTTAGAAGTAGATTTCAAAAATCTACTTTGTGTCTTCCATATAGATTGGTCCCCTAACACTTTACCCACATTTTCAAATTCGTCAGACAAGCTGAAAGCTCAAGAGAATATAAACCAGAGCAACCTTGTTGTTCGTCACTTAAGTGGTCTGGTGAAAGTCTCGCTCTCTCTTACTCTCTCACAGCCTGACAGGAGCATGAATGAATCTGGACATTTTGCAGAAAATACATCTGTCTTTTTTATAGCTCCTTACATCTCCAGTCTTTCTCAGACTACAATTCTGCTTTTGGCTCTTCTTCTCTTGGTGATAGTATCCACAGGTCAGAGTGTTGGCAGCAGGGTGTTCTGGTAGTTTTATGGTATGTTCACTGATCAGAGTAAAGAATGTTGCATTGCTAACTGATCATGTAAAAATCTACCTACTGAGATCACCATAAAATTTCTTAATGAATGTCTCACTCTTAAAAGCTACTCAAAAAATTCAATCAAATGTAGACTCACTATTTGTTGCAAGAATATGCTTATGCCCCTGTCCAATAAAAGGAATTGGGAGAAGGACTTTATAAAAGCAGATGTGGAATACTGACAGCTGAGCAGAGGAAGACTTGAGACAGAAAAAACTGATTTTTTGCAAATTTGTAAGCATTTGGCAGCTTACAAATGGAAGGGATTAAAACAGAAAAATAGAAGCCAGGGGAAATACAAGACGGTACAAGACAAGACTGGGGATAGTGGGACTAAAGGCCTTAAGAGATACAACACAAAAACAATGACAGAAAAAAATATCAAATATTATTCTTATGGTGAAGCAAAGACAATTAAACAGTCAAAAAAGATTGTTAAGTTACTATAACAATGGTTGAGGAAAGAAATATTTCAGTATAACTCTCACTGATTTAGTTCACAAACAGACATCACTCTTACCCTGCTGTTCCTGTAAAAATGAGTCCATTATACACAAGTGCCCCCCAGCAGGAAGCTCAATTTACAGCCAGTAGCTCCAGGACTACACTGATGTATGTTTAAATGAGTCTTGGAGACTTTCAAGCTGCCCGCCTATTACTGTTTGGCAACAGGAGTAGCAAGAAGGGGCCAGAGCATAACAAGGTTTGATTTTAAAACCCACAGGAGGTCTATTAAAACATTTACATAAGCCATGCTTACAGTAGGATTGCAAGCCAAATCTTCACACATGCACATACACGTATATACTGTAAATGCAAGCAAATATATATGCAGCTCTGGAAAAAAATTAAGAGAACACTGCAAAATTCAGTTCTCTGATTTTACTTTTTGTAGGTTTATTTTTTAATAAAATGAACATTGTTCTTTTATTCTATGAATTCCAAGCAAAAATTTAGTATATATTTGCAGAAATGAGAAATGGTCAAAATGTTCTGCTTTCAGACCTCAAATAATGCAAAGAAAACAAGTTCATATTCATTTAGAAACAGTACTAATGTATTAACTCAGGAAGAGTTCAGAAATCAGTATACATTTATTCACACATTGGTCAAAGTTCAGTTCTTCAGTTCACAGGTCTGGGTTTTTTGGATTGCTTTTAGAGAAATTGCCTCTTCCTCTTTGAGTGATGAATTGTTTTAAAATGATTTATGACCCATTGCTACTTGTGTAGATGCATGGAGGATATACACAAGTTGTTTTTTTTTTTTGCATTTGTTTTGTAGTTGAGACTGCAAAACATTTAAATCTAGACATGTTTATTTTTGGGCACAGAATCCTCTCTGAACAATCAGGTGGCTGTTCAGTTCCATGTTGTTTGTAATGCCCTATAATAGTTTGAACAGATAAATGTGGTGCCTTTAAGCATTAAGGAGATAAACCATATTATGATGTCACACATGGAAGCCCAGTGTATGTATGTTTATTGTATTTTTTCTTTGTGCTGGGTTATGTTTTCCCTTCTCCAGACTGATTGATTCGACAGCCTCACACTTGTTGACACTCTTGCTATCGGCACACACGAAAAGACTACTTTCAGCAATTGAAATGGTGCCAAACTAGGGAAGCCAGCTTTAGCTTTGATCCGCCAGAGCACCTCTCTGTTCCGTTCTATTGTCGTTTTGGTGAGAGCCAGCTTTCTGTTCAAGCTCTGTGTGATGTTCTAAATGTCTGTGGCAGCATTATAGAGGCAGCCCACTGAGCCTGTTGTCCCACATTAACATGATGCCATATGTGCAGAAGTGTGTTTTGATCGTCAAGTAAAAAAATTAAATACAAAATGTCATTTGTTAAATCGTATCCGTCACGTCTTACAATGTTACATAAAACCACACATTGGTTGAACTAAGCATGTTGCTAAAGTGTAAAAAGGTGTAAAAAGTACATTATTTCCAAATCATTTTGTTTTGAGGATGACCAGACCTTTGTGTGCGCTGGAGGAAATTGTACCCCAAAGCAGACTGTTTTCACCATCTGTCCTTGCCGTGTCTTCTGATTTCCCTCCATAATTCAGACAAATGTCATACTGCAGGCTGGGGATGACCTTTGACAAACTGCTCCAGACTCTCTCGGATCACATTCCCTCCTGTTGCGCTTTATGAGCAATTTTTTTTATTCAGGACAGCACTTAACTTACACTGGAACTTAAACATTACATTTTTCTAAGATATATTAATTTCAAGTGTTTAAGTATTCATACTCCTTGAATTTTCTTGTCTTATTTTTTCTGGCATTATAGCCACAAACCGCAGTGTGTTTTATCTCATATTTTATTTGAGAGAGCAGCACAAAATAGCCCGTAATCATGAAATTGATGGAAGATTATGACCAGTGTTTTCTTTTACAATCAATTCTGAAAACTGTGGTGTACATTAGTACTTGACTCCAATCAGTCAATGCAGTGCAGAACCGCTTTCTACCGCAGTTACAGCTGTAAGTGCAATTTATTCCTATTTTTGGTCATTCTCAATACCTCAAACTGTCAGATTGGACAGTGTCTTTGAACAACAGCTAACAAATCCTGGCACAGATTCTTTACTGCATGAACAGGTTTATGATTGTTACTATGATGTTCTGGCTCTCAGTTTTTTAGTATTGTTGTCTTGCTGAAAGGGGAAACGTTGCCCCTTTTCAAGTCTCTTTCAGTACCGACCAGATTTTCTTCAAGGATTGCCCTACTTTAACTTTAGCCCTCTTCCTATCAACTCTGATCAACTTCCCTATCCCACCTAAAGAAAATTACCTCCCAGCATGATGCTGCCGTGATGTCATAATCAAGATAATGCACAGTTAATTTTCATCCACACATTGCATTTTGAGTCTACAGTAGGTTATGAAGTTCAGTTTTGGTAATGTATGATCGGAGCATTTTCTTCCACATGCAACCTGCAGGGTCTGTGGCACACTTCTCCTTGCTCAGTCTCTAATGATTTACCTGGTATTTATCTACAGTAGCTGAAAGATTTGACCACCTTAGTTGTAGCTCTTCCTGTATTGCTAGAAGCTTTTTGGCTCTTTTGTTGATCAATGCTTTCCTTGCCTGTCAGTTTAGGTATACGCTGATGTCTTTATTGGTTTGCAGCTCTGCCATACTGAGTCTTTTGATTATGGTGATGCTATTTGTTCACATTGAAATCCTCTGAGGCCTTTTGCAGATGAGCTGTTTATCCTGGGAATGAATTTCAAAAATGAACTCAGTTTACTAATTATGTCAATTCTGATGGCTATTTGTTACACATAATTTAATTTAGTCATTTTACAGTACTTAGAGCTGGTCTATGAACAAAATGTGAACTAGTTTGAGTGTTTTGGACAATTTTGCAAGGTGCTGAGCTATACTGGGCAAAACGCAACAACGTAAGCAAAGCTATCACAAAGCTGATATACCAAAACAAATCTCTTGTTTTATATGATGCGATGCTGTTGCTGCTGCATGTAGTAATCTGTTTGCTCTTTGTGTGTTTGCAGTATAAGGGCCAGGCCAACCTACATGTGTTTGAGGACTGGTGCGGCTCCTCTATAGCCCAGCTCAGAAAGAACCTGCACTTCCCTCTTTATCCTCATGTAAGTATTAATATTTGGACCTGTAAAATCAAAGGATGTGTCCGTTTCAAGAGGGACGGATATAGTTTACAGCATTACTGTACCCTGCTCGCTAGAACTGAAGTTTTCAGAATTTATTTGTATATGCATTACTTGAAAGATAAATTTTGGAATTTCTGAAAAGTAGAGGGATTTTTCTTGATTTATTGGATGACTTAAGTACCGTAATTTCTGAACTTTTGAGAATACCTGATTATAAGCCACACTCACTAACTTTGAAAAGAAAAAAAGTGTAGATATAAAGACCACACTTGTCGATAGGTTACAGGCATCCATATTGTAACATGACCTATTTACACGTAAATACTTTTTTTTATTATTATTTACAATAATAATACTGAAAACAGAAATATGTGTTATGAATGCTTTTTCGAACAGTGCCTTCGAACACGACTACTTATAAAAAAAAAGGAAAATACAGTAGCTTATCAGAAAAAGTCATTAATCACATCTTCCTTCTGTGCACTTATACCACCAAAGTCATCTTCTTCAGTGTCAGAATTGGACAGCCTGACTCTTCTTCAGTCCCTCTGAAGAAAAAGCTTTAGCAAAAGCCAAAACTGTGCATTCAAAAAAATAAATAAATAAAAAACAGCAATAGCTTATGGGCCTCATTGCTTTTTACTACTTTTAAACTGGATTTCTGGTTCTTAGATACTGAATAAGAGTATGGGGAAATACTTTTCTTTCCAGGCTTTAATTCCGATCCCATTGACTGAATATTGTGTCCTTCTGCTTGTCTTTCCTTTCTTCGTTTTATCTTTCCCTCCTCTCCTATCTCCATTATCCACCCTTCCTTTGTGTTCTTCCTCTGTTCCTCCCTTGTGTCCATTAAAGTTTTTTCTACAGTCCTATATCCCGTCTGTTCTTTCTTTATTTGTTGCATCATTAGTTTTGGTTTCCTTCTAACACAGGCTCTCATCTCCATAGACTCAAAAAGGGAGAAAAAAAAACAAAAAAAAACGATCAAAGTAAAGCATTGTGTGTATTCTGTGTGTGTTATTTTCTCTTAAGACAACAGCAACACTTAGAAGCAAGAGTTAAAGCTTTCAGATTATTGTTCAGTACAGAGTTCTGAATATCTGCATTAGTTTTATGAAATGTCTCTTTTTCTTGCAGACAAGAACCACAGTAAAGAAGCTAGCCGTGGCTCCAAAGTGGAAAAACTACGGCTTGAGAATATTTGGTTTCCTTCACCCATACAAAGATGGTAACTAGCTCTTTTTTCTCAATCCCTGATATGAGGCTGAGAGCCTTGGAGCTTGTGTCCTTTATCAGAGCAGGCAATTTCCTCAGCCCTCTTAATCCAAACGCCTCCAAGCCACTAATGTAGTGGATATTCACATTTTCATCTTGGCTCAATGCCGAAATCTCACTGCTAAATCTCGTTGCGGTTCCCTCATGGTTCTGCCCTGAAACCCAGTTGCTATGGGAACTGAAAACCCCAAATGTCCAAGTGCCCTTACACAAATTGCCAAACTGAAGCTATTAATTAGATTACCATTCATTTTAGACTCTCATACTGCTTTCACTAGTAGTATGGCTCTATTGAACTGATGCTGTGAAGGTCATGCTGTTTTCAGCAGCAAAGTTTGAGCTGTAACTAAGGCCCCTATTGTCGTCATTTACATCTTGCCTGAGACACGTGCAAACTAAGTAGATTTAAACAGGCAACATTTGCTGTGAACTTTAACCTAGATATATTTTTATAATTCTTAATGCTTAAATGATATGTATAATATTGCCGTAGAGAACTTTGTGTAAATTCAATTTGTAATATCGACACATTAAACACAAAAAATTAATAACTTTGTGTTTACAAAATATTGATGTCTTCTCTGCAAGAACACTACAGTACTGCTATTAAACTTCAAGTCCAGCTTCAGTAAAAACTTTATGCATAATTTTACTCGAATGTGACATCTCTGTCGAAGGCAACAGGCAGTGAAGCACCATGCTTTTGATGTATTCTTACACCTGAAGCTATTTAAAATTGCTGCATTTGTCTGATTCTGTTATGTACTAATCGAGGGCCATCCAGATCTTTTTCCACTGTGAACCTCTTTGATCATGTCTTTTGCCCTGCAGGTGATTTCCAGTTCTCCGTATCGTCTGATGATAACTCAGAGTTCTGGTTGAGCCCCGATGAGTGTCCTCTCAATGCCAGACTGCTAGTTTATGTAGGACAGGTAAGCATACAATTGTGCTGCAATGTTGTACAATATCTTCACACCCCTTACCCCACCCACACAGCCCTCCCCCTTCCTGTCCATCTGCTACACAACACACACATTAACCGACAATAAATGTATGCAGAGACTGGGAAAATACTGTTTTGTCTTACCTAAACATTTCAGATTCTCAAATAAAATTGGATTTGAGACAAAGATAGCATGACTTGATATATAAAAGAAAATCACAAATGATGACTTTGTTTATTTAAGGGAAGAAACCAAGCCAACCTGGTCCTATGTAAAAGCACATTTGCCTGTCAAACTTAATAACTGGAGTGAATCAGCTCCTAATAAGAGTTTGTGATCTTGATAAGAGTGATAAGATACGATAAGAGTCATTATTATCAGATCTATTATTCAGGTAGAGAGTGACTCATGCTTTTCAATTGTGTGTAATTGATTCTGCTTTATAGAAAATAGCAGCTCAGACTTAAACAAGTGTTCATCAGTTGTAGTTTCAGTGCTTAATCCTGACCAGTCATGATCCTATATCATTCAGGAACTGATGTATAACGAGAGGCGTGACCTTTTTAGTAATTTTACACCCACTTCATCAAAACTGTGGCTATTACTTACCACCAACATGCTGCTCAGAACACAAGAGGCCTAAATCATGTTTTCCTTTTTCATCTATCCTTAAATTGTGCTGTGAGTGCAACTGAATGAATGCCAAACTGTTCTGCCTCTGCCTTCTCTAATTATTTTTTTATTTTATTGAATGCCCCAGAAAGATTTAAGAAGGCAAGGATGCATGAGGTTGCACAAAGTTCAAACTGCATAACATGCGTGTGTGTTTTAAGAGCAGAGATCCTGCTATAGTGCCATCTGTATTCCAACAGGATGCAAGATGTCAGTGAGTTCCATGGGAGCTGAGATTAATTAGCTGGCAGTGAATATTGATGTGACATTTAGCAGCGGAGAAATCATCTATCTGGTGGCAGATGAGCAGTGGTGTGGCCAGGAATCATTCATTTTGCCCGCTGGCTGACTGACAGACGTCAGCACCGTCACTGTCTTTGGAGACATACTGCATTTCACGGGTGAAAATCTAAATGTCCACTCCTTCCCTCGATATGTGAGAGGAATGAATGTTTGAGCTCTTGGAGGAAAAAGGCTTTCTACCAAGGTTGGAGGATATTGTCACAGAATAGACTTTAAATCCTTCTGCTAGTTTACAAATCGCTCAACGGCTTAGCACCAAAATACATTAAAGACTTGTTGTTATTGTTGTATCAACCTTCCAGACCACTCGGGTCTTCTGGTTCTAGGCCATGCTGAATCCCGAGGACCTGAACCAAACCTGGAGAAGCATTTCCTTTAAGTTCAGTTTAATCAGGCCTAAACCTCACCTGTTTAGTGTGGCCTTTGATTAGTAGTTACTGATGATTTTGATGATGTCATTTGGCAAAACGTAATCCTTCACAATTGATGAGTGTGTCTTTTTATGATATAAAACACTTTGAACTGCCTTGTTCCAGTAATGTACTACACAAATAAACTTGACTTGATGAAATGTTTGGTTGAAGCAATAGCTTCATGCACATTATTAAGTTGTGTCTTTGAACCTTAACACACTTGGAAAGAAGAGATTCACTTATTTAAAAGACAAGTTTAATGCCAACCTAATTAAAAAAATAAAACATTCTGCTCAGGTATATAAACGTATACACATAACTCTGCGTTTGTGCATCTATCTTTAAACTGATCAATAGATACACACACACATGCTTATATACAGTATATATATATACAATATATATATTTACATATATACATGATTTATATGATTTATTGCAACCGTAGCGTCCTCTATTTCAGTTGCCACAGCAGTGCCATTCTCGATGCTGAACTTGCTATAAATGGAATGTGCTGCTATGAGATATTTATCTGTGACAGGGCAAAAAGATGGGGAGCTTGAAGCGTTTCCGTGACGTTTCCATGGAGATCTCTGTCAGCATTTTGTATTGAGCTTACGTATCGTCTGGCGAAGATGACTGATCTCCCAGTGGGGCCCCTAAACACAAGCAGGAAAAGCTGAATTTAACTCATGGTTACAATGGATTTGTTTTTAAACACAGAAATAAAAGAGACTGTGCATGGGCACTGAAAGGAATGTTATTCTTATTTTTTTTTTTTTTATTAAGACTATCTGTAAGTGTACCATGGCCTGATCTATTGAACTGAGTTCTGCATATAAGGACACTCTATGTTACCAATTTCAGATGTTATCTGTTCACACTCAAATTAACGGAGATGTAATAAAGCTTTACATTGGTCATAATGTGTAGCCAGATCAGACAGAGCTTTACACAGATTAAGATCTAGGCACAAGTGAAATAAAAAGATTTTTACTACATGTGAAAAGGCTATCACAGTGATTCAGTGGCTGAATAGGCTTTCCTGTGCATGTTCTGCCTGTGTTTGCATGCAGCGTATGCCTTAGAATTTATTTCCACCTGCATTGTAAGCAAAGGATGAAAGGATGTTTGTTCATCACCTTTCAGTGATGAAACAACTCCACTTCCAGTTGAAAGCAAGACATTTATCACTAAAACCTTCACAATGTTTTATTTGTGCTTAGCAGTTGACTGCACAAATTATTGAGGGGATAAGTGAAAGTACATTTCTGTTCTTGAAAGGAAATAGAAATCAATTGAGTCAGTCGAAAAGGACAGTCTGAGCTCGGGCCATTACACGGAAATTTGTGGCAGCTTTATTGTCCAGCTTTGTATTTGATAATCTCACATTGTGGTCTGTCCAGTCTGTCTGTGCTGTTGGAAGAGTTTGCTGAAATGGTAACACTATCTTGCTCTATCTTCTTTCGGTGCTTCAGGCAAGAGGTTCCAATCTTTAGATCTGTGTGAATGGTTCTGAAAACTGCCTTGTATGACACCGTGTTACTTGCTGGTGTTAAATCTGAAATCTATTGCACTGCAGCTATGCTGCCAGTATCAAAATCCGGTGTCAAATGTGTAACCAGTATAATACTGGTTGCACATTTGAGACAGGATTTTCTTCATGAGGCCAGTTATGTGATCTGGCTCCTGTCTCTTGGTTTATCAGTGACTAGGGTGTGATTGATTGATTTCCATTTGCCACTCACCACAGGGACTGCATTACAATGGTTGGATGGTGTTGAAAAAACATTTTTGTTTATGTGCTTATGCTTATGTGGACCAGTTTCTGTGCATTTAATACAGTGAAATATTATCTGTCTTGCTAAATTCTGTCAGAAAACGACACAGTAAACTGGGTCAGTAAGACGTGATCAAAATAGTATAGTTATAAAAGTTTCAGGCGCAACTTTGACTCCCAAGGTGCATTAAGTTGTTTATTTGTGAATGTGGAATTGGCTCCTTTTAATTTTTTCTGTATTATGCTTTTTAAAAAAAAAATTAACACACACTGATGATTTGCATTGACCCCGATGAAGTTGTTTCCCAGTACTTGAAGTGTTGTTGGAGTCTTCACTTAATCAAAACAGAATAAAAGAGCAAATATAAAAAGTCGCTCTCAGAATATTCACAGTGACATTTAAAGCATGTTTCAGTCTTAGTTTAGGGCTGCATATTAAGGCAAAATAAGAAGACACTCTCTCCAAACTGTGTTTGTTTACAATTACAGAGTTTCATAGCTGAATGATATGCTTTCATAGGGCAAATTGTTCTTGAAAACAATAGTTTCTCTGCTCTTTCAGATCCACTATTTTAGTTTTATGCTTATCGTCATTGCTCAGAGGTTTCTTTCGTGTCTTTAAGGAAATCTGCATTAGAAATGTCTAAGCTCCCACATTATCTTTTTATCCCTACAGGGAAAACATTGTTGGGGAAAACAGTAGATGCTCAAAAGATTAATAACTTTTAACATCCATAAAATGAACAATCCATCACAGTGAGTTTTTTTCTGTTTCTGCTTGTATTCTTCCTGAATTACTGTGGCCACCACATTCCATTTGAATTAGAAAAATATGACCACCCATTGGTAATGTAACTTTGACTACAATAAAAACAGACAAGAAGACGGTTGTGATGGATTACCGGCCTGCATTCTGTTTAAGGTGTCTGCTGGATGATTTCTTGAAAATCTTAAATAAATGAAAATGTTAGCTTAATGGAGGGGGTCGCAAAATAGTCCAAACTTCACACTTCATGGTCTTACATCAAAGCAATATAACAAGTAGAGCAAGTTTTGTGTCTTAAGCAGACTTGTAAGGATTTTTGACCATCCACAGCATGCATGACATTAAAAAAGGTACCAAAATCTCCAAAGCCCACTGCAGGGGGATTATAAACAAAAAATAGCACAACAAACTATGCTTTGGGAAGCCTACCTGTACAATGTCTCTTCTGTCCTGAAATCACAAAGATGAATGATGAACTTTAATCCTACAGGGAAATTAATGTAGCTTAATTTAGCTTGAGTTAGATGAAACTAACATTGAGCTTTTATGAATAAATAAGTAAGTAAGACAAAGAAGGAATATGGGGCTAAACATCTAATGTGCACTGTTAAGTTAGCAAGAAATGTGTAAGAATTCTATAGAGTTCCTATTAAGATTAATACTTTCCATAATCAGAGCATTTTGATCCCAAAAAATATGACATCTGCCACAAAACTGTATTGGGTCTCTCGGCAGGGGACCAAATCAGACCAAATCAGCAAAGACACAGTTAGCCAGAGATTAAATCGGCCATCAGTGTCAGTTTTGTTCTCTAGACCTAAATCTTCTGGAAAACTTGTATTGTGAGGCAAACAGAGTAGAGCATCACATAACATATGACCCAAAACTATGGATAATTAAAGAGAGATTGTTTTAAGAGGTTTTTTCAAAGATTCACTTGTGAAATATTTATAAGAAGTGTTGTCCTAATGGAAAGATTGCCTTTTGCAAAGTTGAGTATTGCAGATAAAAGCTATGCCGTTAATCTTTTATTTAATATGTGAAACTAGTTTATTAATCTGTCTCTAAAAGTAGTTCAAATTTGACACGCATTCCAAACTTTAGCTTAATATTATTATTTTCTTTTAACATTTCGTCAAAAAAACACCTTATCCAAAGAAGTGCATTAACATTTTTGGAAGTTTTGTCAGCTTCATGACTGTTTCTGAAAGTACTAAAATTAAACTGCGCTCTTTTGCTTTCATCCCTACAGATGTGAGTGCTGAAGCGATGCTTTCATTAGGCAGTCACCACCACAAACTGACTTGACCTTTATGTAGTATGTGTGCAAAAAGACAGTTTTGTTCAGAGCTTGCATAACGGGAATGTCATCATGGCTAAACCTTCGAAACCCCAGACTGAGGAAGAATCACAAAATAAAAAAAATAAAAAAACTTGGACTTAATATATTCTGCTCACTTACGCCAAACAATATTTTTAAAGTTTGAGTGAGACAAACTAAGTTAAATGTATTGACTGCAAAAATGGTCAACCTAGAATAACTGTAATGCACAAAATAAAGATATATTGTACATATACATGCTTTATTGTTACACACAAATGTTCATGTCTTGTCTCCCCAAAGTATATATCTCTAAATCTGCTTTTGATTTCAAGAGGTTTTTGGCACATGTGAGACCAGCCTTTGTGCTTTTTTTTATTTCATTTTTCTTTGGGCTTCCTTGCTCATAAGTGGCGTTTTTTGGGACTCCTCCATTGATACCAGTTTTGCTCAGTCTCTTTGCTGTTGAACGCAGACCTCACTCACTTTGGTTCTTGTAGTATCAAAACCTTGGGAATTACTTTGTAACTCTTTCCAGACTAACAGATATCAGTGACTTTTTTTCCCGTCTGTTCTTGAAATTGTTAGACTGTGGTATTATGAACTGTTTTTCGAGATATTTTAGCCAAACCATCACAATACCTCTCATTGTTTTCTTCTTCAACCTTCTATGCATAAATAAGTGGAAAAAAAATCAAGAAGATCTACTTCAAGATACTTTTGCAACTCTTACTGGCAATATAAATTTGAAAATGTGTTTGAAAAAAGATTTTTCCATCACTGACACAAACATTATAATTGAACATTTTCTAAATTTTATATTTCAAGTGGTCTCATAGTGGACTTTAATGTCCTGCCATTTTTTCTGCCTTTGTGTTCAGACTGGAATATTTTTTTACCACCGTTGGTACTGAAATGTGCCAAAGCAGTAGCAGCAGCAGCATGGTGCAGGGTTTTGACTGGTGTATTGTATCTGCCTTCTCTCCAGCCAGCTGCCTCAGAGACCGTCTCAGTGGCTTTAAAAACCGCTAGGGGCCTGGTTAGTTCTGGACAGGCGCTGATGTCTGTTTTTTTTTTTCTTTCCGTGGTGACTCTATTCTCATGCCAGCAAAACACATTAAAATATGCTGCTGTATTAATGCCAGCGAGTTGTAGGTGTAACTCACTGTGTGTGCTTCTCTGTTAATTCTCAGTGGAGCTCAGCTCGAGGATAAGCAGCTATTTACAGTCTAAGAGACTTCTGTGATCTGTCCCCACTGCCGGCCACACTGTCCTTTTGGCCAGTTTTAGACATAGAAGTGTGTCCAGCTCAAACAATTGAAAACATGCCCACTGTGATCTTAGCTGTATTCTTCCATTATGCATCAGCAGTAGCAAGGGCCCTAATTAGTTGTGTTGGCTTGCAGAGGAAACGAATGGGCACTGATTTGACTCCAGGGCCATGAAGGAATTCCCAGCTACTCTGATGAGCTCGCTTCTTAAGAGTCAGTATTGGCAGGGAATCCCTCTTCCTCATCTTCTCATTCTTTATAGCCATTAGTTTTTATACACAAGCTTGTTTCAGAACTTTCCTCCTAATTAACTCCCTTTGATATTTTGGGTCTTACCATGTTTTCACATGATAAGACATATGATATTCCTGAGTTGTGCACGATGTCAAAAGTAAAGGAGCAATCTGGCTCTTACAGTCTTGTTTTCAATTCTGTTGTGAACCTAAAAAGGCTTCAACATTGGCATTGCAACTACAGTATGTCATGTTATATCTTTTTTGGAGATTTGTTCCTTCAGGTTTAAGTTTAAGACAAAACATATTATTATACCTTTATTTAACCAGGCAAAAGGAAAAACCCTCCAGTTGACATAGAGAAAAGGGGGGTCTGCATGATGTTGGCAAAAGAGTCAACATTTCTATGTAGAATTTATGATGTTAAACAGAGTGTCAGAATGTAAAAATGAATGAAAAATCTGTTAATTTCCTTCTTGAATTAATTATGCAGCTGCTTAGAACTTTCTAAATGAATAAGAAAAACACAAACACTTCCAACTTTGAACTTCCCAGGTACAATGAATGGAAAACTTCAAGATCACTTTGGTTAAAAATGAAGACAGGAAGATTCGGAGTTTGGTCAGTGACTTACCACTCCAATGGAAATCTGGAAGTATTACTTGGTAAAATATTTTCAATCACTGAGGTTCCTAATAAAATGCCTCACTCTAACCCTGTCAGAGTTAGCAACTTTAAACATCAAAATATCTACTCAAAAGAGCACAGTGCTATATTTTTATCCTTAGAGGTTCTTTAACACCTTTGCAAACTGCTCTCTAACATTTTAATGCTGTTTTAAAACCCTGCTTTCTCCCTCCCTCCTTCTTTTTCCCTCACACTCTGACCTCTGTTCTCTCTCTTGTTTGTTGCAGCTGGGTACAGAGTGGACTGCTCCAGGCGAGTTCACCAAGTTCAGGTCCCAATCCTCCAAATCTGTGCAGTAAGTACCTGTGACAACTCCCACATATCCTAATAGCACATTTATTTCTCTCCAGTACAGAGACCAAAAGTGGATATGAATACAGTTCTGCACTGGTGCATCTCCTAGAAGAGCTTTGTAGAGTCTCTCTAGCACTCTGTACCAAAGATAATCTGTTTTCATTCAGTCTGCTTTTTCTTTTAGACAAGTCAAGTTTGTTGCCTGTGAAGGCTTTTACTGCCCACATACATGAGTAAATGGATGGCTCAAGTGTCCACTAAACGCTTGAAATCAGGCCTCTTCTGTGCACATGTAATCTGATGCACCAGATGGGGTGTTATTCAGAACCATCCAGAAAGTGATCCTTTAGAAATGTTTAGAACAGCATAAATTTTAAAATAATACTTAGAATATTATTGAAGGAGCTATTCTTCAGCACAGGGGGATTCTAGCTAGTTTTAACTCTAATTAAAACCTCTTCTAAGGCACAAACATGTACTTTAACCACTGGACAGATGAAAAAACCTGTTTTTCAAAAATTTGAATCCATCAAATACATTCCAGAATTTTATTGCCAATAAATCCAGCTATATCTGACAATCAAATTCACATACCCTGATGTTTCAGGCATGTTATTTCAGGCATGCAAATCCTGAAATAGAGCCAGCAGAGGTTGTCAAATTGTACCTTCACAGGTAATGCGTCTAATTAGGCTGACAAAGAAAACGGCCCATGTGAGCCAGCTTTGGTAAAAACACAGAAAGTTCAGGAACAAGCAGAACACCTCCAGTCAGGATAATTAATAGTCTACTGTGTTTATCCTTAAAGAAGACAATTGAAAGAAGGGGGTAAGGAGAGCTCTTTAAGTATAAATTTAACATTATAACTATTAATTAATTATTCATTTTATTTTTCTTTCCTGTTTATTTTTTCAATTTTTATAGTAATTTCATATATTTAATATTTTTTATTGTACCACCACATTTTATATATATGTTTTTTCCATATTCGGAAATTATAAAAAAAAATTCTGTCCCTTTTTATCTTTATGTTCCTTCTCCTAATATTTCATCTCTTTGATTTTTCAACCTTCTTGTTATTTTCCTTCATCCGTTTATTTGCAAATTTCTGTTTTATTTCCCTTGTGTTCTTGTTTCTTTTCCCTTCTGACTCTTTGTGACTGTAAATTGAAAAAGGGGAAAGAGAGAAAGGGAATGTGTGAAGATTCAGAATCAGCTTCATTCTTATCAGTCAACATCAAGATCCGAGCTCTGTGTGCTAACTCTGATATCAACTGCAGGACGTGAGATTTATACTTTCACAAAACTCACTTTTGTCTTACTCTTCCAAGATATCGGCGGTTTCTTTCAACAATTTTGACACAGACCACTGTGCCATGCTGATGCCTGCTTTGGAAACTTTGGGAACCGGTCTTCTGACCTTCTGTGACCACAAGCAGAAACCAAAGCCTGCCTTCCCTGAGCTCAACATACAGAATTGCCTCTGTTTTCAGTTTAACTGTTTACCGGCTTGAACTATTAGCATATTAGCCAAGCCTCTGCTAATAGCTGACAGGACAGGCAGATGCCTGTTTTAGATTGTCAAGTCAGCAATAAACTGACTATTGTCAGGCCCAGCCACAGAGGACCAAAGACTGGACTACAATAGAGAATAAAAGAGACTAGAGAATTTGATTTACAAACTACGTACGTTGTGCTGCGGATTAAATTAAACACAAAATTATATACTGAACAGATATTGTAATTTTCTATTTTACCTTAGCTTCAGTTACAAAGTTATTCCTTATTATGGGTTGAGTTATTATACCTTGCTATCACTTTGCTTTGTGGAACGTAACATGAAAGAATAATTGGAAAAGACTGATTTGATGTTACTGTGTGCGGGCATGTGGGAAAGGATGCATTTATAATTTTAAACACAACTAAGTGCATGTCTCTTCAGATTATTGTGAAGATGTTAAGTACAAAGCCATTAAATTATTTTTTTTCTAATGAGTTTCCAAGTCATTGCGCACATGTACTGTAAGTTGTGCTGAACTGTGCAGCATCCTTTAGCTTGCTTTGTTTTGTAAAGGAATGTACCTAAAATGACAAATGTTTGGGTTAATTGCTAAAGAAAAAGCTCTGCTTTAATCTAGATGGGATATGATTAAAATCAGCAACTTAGGACAGCAGAACAAAGGAAGATGTGATCAGATAATAATGCATGTCAGGTTGTTCGCAGCCAAAATAATAAGTGATTACTCACATTTTATTACCTGGTAATCTCAGAAATTTGTAAATCAAATATATAAAGAAGCAATTACCCAACCTGTAATGATATTGGTCTGCCTAGAATATGACAAGCTATTTTGTGGTAGGAAATCATTGTGAAAATTAGTAGTCACAAGTGTGCAGGTAGCCCTTATCAACATGAGGCTTTGGTGTAATTTGCTACTAGAAAATAGGTTTAGGGCTATTTGAGGCTATTTACAGACTCCCCAGTTCTGTTCTTCGCAAAGCCTTAATCAAATCTACAATTTAAAACAGTATTCACACTGTGCATAGTCATTACCATACTGAGCCTTATCTGGATAAAATGAAATAAAGGCATGGTCTTCGAAGATATAAATGAAAAAAAATATGGATGAACCCAAATGTAGGAAGGAATTATGTACAGCAAATTAATATGTTTAAAAAGGAGCTAAAACCCAAGAAAACCAAAGAAAAATGCAGGGTGCTGGTTGATGGCATAAATCCCAAACAACCACAGGCTCACAATAAACATGTGCTTGGTTGCAAAGAGTGGCAACAGTCTATCAAACAAATCAAAATATAATTTATATAGCACAAGTTCCACTGAATAAATGGTTACAACATTGACAAACAATAAGGATCTGGCAATAAACTGAAGAAGCTTAGAAGTATACTGTTTGTATATACCTGGGAGAGTGACTACTTACTGGAAAGCAGGTGTGTGTTGTAGATGAGCAACTGAATGAATTGAATCAATAATTTACCATGAATTTAAAATAAGTGCAGGGATGCACCATTCGCATCCCAGTTTTGGGGGGCATTGAGATAAAATACTTTACAAACTCCCATGGACAATTTATCCTGTCCAAAACCGAAGGTAACAATGAAACAAAGACAGCACAGAGACAAGTAAAATCAAAAACACTAAAAACAAGAAAAATAAAGCTATAAAGCTATGAATAATGACACAACATCTCACACAGACACCTTCTAAAGAACAAACAATGGCTGCTGAAAGACCTGCACATTGTTTCTTTGGTCTAAATTGTCCAAACACATACATAAAATCTAAATAAGCTGCTGTATCCGAATTCAGAGATTTTTCCACCTGCGTTCACAAATTTCTAAAGCATATATTTTCACCTACTGTATCCACCTCCTTCTTTTTCTACTAACTAGATCTAGGATTATTTTAAAAAATGGAACCTGAACTTTTGATTCCCACCCATAACCAAAAGACTTGGAAAGAATGAGAGGAAAGGTGGGGGTGGTAAATCTTCCTGTGTGATTGTGCTGCTTTACATCCTCTACACGTGATGTTCATTAATGAGCAGGAGCTGTAGTCTACTTTTATCATGTTAGTTGTGTCATCCTTGTGGAGCGTGAAGTTTTTTTTCTATGTGGCTGTTTTAATAGATGGAAAGGACAGTAGATTCAGTTCGATACACATGTTAGTGAGATCTGGTGGCCGTCCACACCACCTGGCTGTCACCACCTGGAGGTAATGACTCACACTATTAGAGTCTGTGTGTCTGTGAAGGGGGTAATGGTGCTGTCTCTGCACTGAATCTAAATTTTCATCATTGCACTTGATGGATAGAAGGTACTTGCACATAGTTCTCCAATCAGTCAATCTCCATTAGGTTATCTTGTTTCCATAAAAGTATATATCCATTACTTGACTTCTTTATGTTAAAGAAATTGAATGTATGTGAAGATTTATCAGACAACATTTCCTTGATTTTTGAGAATAATAATAATCTGATAAACATATTAAATTATAGGCAACAATAGGTAGGACAAGTCTTACTTCATTTTCATGTATTAATCACAATTCAAATCTGCAGTTAGATAAAAATTCACTAAATATTTGAAGCGGTTCCTTTATTTTTATGTCACTGTTCACACATTAGACTGGAGAAAGATATTTCTCTGTTTCCAGGCTCCTCCTGGGAGACCCTGCAGGCTTCCCATACCAGAGGGATTCCTGCAGGAAGTTCTTGGTTTTTCCTGGTGTCCCATTCCAGCTGGACTTAAAATTCCTCCACAAGCAGACAAGCTGTTATTCTAATCAGATGCTTCAATCACTGCAGCCGACTTCTTGTAACGGCAAAAATTTTAAATTATTCATATTTTTCAAATTATCATTGAAATTATTAATAGATTTTTTAATAGAAAAGTAATTTCATTGGATAATGAAATGTTAATGACATTCATTCTGAAGGTAATAACTCTCCATTCCTTGGCATACGAGTTTCGAGAGAATTATACTGACCTGAATCGAGAAAAAAAAAAAAAAAAAAACATTAAAAAGCTGTTTGTTTTTGAAGCCTCTAAATTCTCCGGTGATGACTTTTATAAATGCATCACTTTCAAACTGCACCGTTTTGTCACCACCTGTGCTCATATCTGTGACGTGATAGGTTGGCAGTGCCTGCTAGGTGCTGTCACAACAACCTGATGAGTGACAGTAATGTTGTCAGGTGAGGAACCCAGATAACCCCCATCAACCGTATCTCCTCTTTCCGAAACAGCTAACAGCGCCTCTGGCTGTGTAGACAACACTGGGAGATTGACATTTGCTTAGGTTCTACAAACTCAAACGCTCAGAGCTGCATACTGAGCTGGTCCGGAGCTGCGCTTGATGTGACATGTCATAGAAGTTCCAGAACAGCTTAAGCTGTGATTTGATTGACAAGAAGTGGAAGATTACTGTGAAAGTAAAATTGTTTGAACAATATGAAAAACTAATGAGCAGTACATCCTTCACGACATGCTTCATAACATGGTAACAGGAGTCATGGTTCAAAAATAGTTCAGAGTTAAAAGTTTATTTAGGAGAACAAGTGATTGTGCTCCTAAAAATGTAAATTTAAGGAGTACAAATGCCAACTGAGGAGAAATGTACACACTGTCACCTTGGACATGCATTGTTAGAATCGGTAGACCTTATTTATATGATATAGTAGACCTTTTAACTTAAAAGATAAACATCAAGGGTGAACATTAAGGTTTGGGAAAGAATCTATTTAGAGGGCAATTTACTGTATCAAAATACACAGCATAGGCTCATATAACATTGTACCAAATACTGCATCCAAACAGTCTCTTGTGATTGCAATATTGCTACATTGAAATCATGACGTTGACTTCTATTCAACATATTGTGCGGCTGTCACCCAAATCAAGCAACGAGTTTCCACTAAGAGAAGTGGACAACACCCATCCATAAGTGTGCCTTCTTTGCAGATTGCTGAAGGACATTTAAAATGTTTTAAGGCTCTGTGTTTATATCAGAGCTTGCATACTTTACAATAAATTTAGACTTGTGCACCCAATTCAGAAATCAGTTAAATGGTGTGTTGCTTGATCAGTCTGCCCTAAAAAAACAGCAGTTCAAATTGCCTTTAAAAGCCCTAAATGAATATATCTACACACAGACTGAATGTGAGTAAACTTCCCATTGGCTCTGTGTGTCCACACTCAAACATCACTTTATGTTATCCACCAATTAGCAAGAAGATTTATTATATAAGCTACTTAAAATGTCTTTTGGTATTTCATCTCATAGAGTGCAGAGGATGATGTTCACTTCCAATCCTTTACAGCTTTTTAAATGTGATGCAAGCTCTTCATTTTATGTACAGACTTATAGGGAATATGTGGGGTTATTTTTCCTTTTCCTAGTTATTACTGTTGCTCCTTTCCAGGCAACAGTGAGGGAAGCCTTGTGGAGAATGTCCAGTTATTTCACTATGGGATCTCCGTATCTATAATTGAATCACTTTAACACTCCTGGCCATTATAGGTGGTGAGGAGCAAAAGGAAAGGATAGTGTTTTTCCAGCTGACATCATAGGCATCCATATTTAGCATGGAGACGAGCCGAACGCTGCACCTGCTCTCAGCACCTGCACTATCTGATTGGATTCACTTTTGTGTGTATGTGTGTGTTTGTCTCTGTGTGCATACAGTTCCTTGATTGCATTTGAGTACGAGTACCACTCTGAGTGTTAACTTCTTTCCACACAAGATACTTAGAAGATCTTAGAATAAAGCTTTTTTTTTTTTTTGCCAGCAAGCTGCAATGACTCCTATGTCCTTTTTTTTCTTCCCTAAGGCTTTCAGTCCACCATCTGTTTGTTTGAGTGATGGGAGCCTGCAAGTATACATATCTTTGACTGTGTGTGTGCGTGTGCGCATCTGTGTTGGAGTGTGACTTATGTCTAATCGGAAAGCCTTTGGGGTTTAAATGCACATCTTTGGAGCTGTGGAAAACCGTGATTTCACAGCAGACATCTGATTGGCAGTAATGCCTGACTGTAACCAAACTGCAACACAGTGCCGGTTGCAGCCAAACGTGATTAGAGACAGTAATGATGACAGGGGGTCAGGTTAGTCTGACGCAGAGCAGAAATTATGTTGTGAGTGGCTTGGGAATGGATACATAAGCCTTTTTGAAGGGGATCAAGTAAATATCCAGGATATTCTTATTGGTCTGCAGTAAGACAAGATTAACAGCTAGAGACTCTTGCAGACAAATAATGGTTGCTTTAAAAGACCACACATACACAGCAGTGGATTTCCTTTTGCTAAGCATTTGAATCTCAACTTTTATGTAATATAATTTCTTTGGGAATCTTATCACAGCAACAAGGCAAATTGCACTTGTCAGATGCTCCGAGCTGAACCAGCACAGCTTTCCAGCATCAGCAGTGTGGGGGCAAAAATCATGCAAAAATCACAGTCATTGTCTCTGTAAATGTCAGATTGTCATTTTCTAAAAGTGACAGTCTGACATTTATAACTCTGTTACAATCGGACGGGCACGCACAGGTCAGACAGTAATCAGGTTGCTATCTTCTGCCACACTGTTTCTGTCTGAAACTATAAGTACAGCACTATAAATTATTTTCAGGAGCTTAAACCCATTTGAACCATTCCGTTCTGTGAACAGTCAGTATTATGATGGCAATGTGAGTGGGTTTAAAGAGATGAGAAGCTCTGACAGGGACTAAAAATTAGGATTATGTGTTTGGATTACAACATTTAGGAAAACAATGTTGTTGTTTTTTTCAGATTGTGACATATAAACAGCTTGTTTAAAAAGGAGGGGGAGAGGTAATCTGCATTTTCCAGGCACATAGTGCCATTTTGTAGCACAGTCAAGTAACTATGTTACCTTTAGTTGTTATTAAAATGCTGTATATGTTAAATGTATCATGGCAATTTGACGCTTTGAAAATGTCCTCTGTCTCTTTAAGAAGCTCCTATCTTTCCAACACTCCACTTTCAGCACATCATCACAACAATGCTCCTCCATGATGCCATTTATATCCATTCTTAGGAGCGCTCAACTGAAAAGTGGATTATATGATATGCTCAGCCAAACATCTAAGAAGTTAAGTATGAAAACAAAGCAGAGATGTGTAAGACCAACAGTATGGACAGTCTTCTTTTGCAAAACACATAAATAAATGCAAAAACAAACATACAAAAAAAATGTTTCTTGCTTATCCCGAAAATACAACTAAAGTGCCTTTCAAAACACATTAATCCTTCACATTTTGTCACTTTACAATTACAAATTATAATGTATTGTAGAACCACTTTTACATAACCAACACAAAGTATTGCTTAATTGTGCACCCATCCATCCATCCATCCATCCATCCATCCATCCATCCATCGTCCCATCAGCTTTAAAAAGAAAAATCATCTCCACAGCATGATTCTTCCACCACCATGCGGATGACGTGGTCAAAACTAAATGCAGTGTTAGTTTTCCACCTCACATGGCCTTTTGGAGAGAGACCAAAAAGTACAGTTTGGTCACATCTTAACAGAGCATTTTCTCACATGTTGTTTGTCCCTATCATGGCTTGTGTCAATCTGCAAACCAGACTTTTTATGGCTTCCAACAACGGCTTTCCACTTGCCTTGAACTGTGTAGACAATAGGTGGATCTCTACAGAGTTATGGTGGGCCATTTGGCTCTTTCTCCTATGTATTTTTGTTGTTTATTTCTGTTATGCTTGAAGTGTTTATTGGTCTTTATGACGCTGCTTGTTGACTAATCTTTTCTAATACCCCTTTGAGATCTTCTAAAGACAGCTATTCGAGGGAGGTTAAATTGAATACCAATGTACTCTTTGTAGTAATTAGGGGACTTCTGAAGACAACTGCTTGAACTGGATTTTATCCAGGGGTGTTAGGGCAGAGGGGGCTTAAAACAAACTGTCTGAAGCTTGACTCCCTGGTGTTGCATTGAGAAAAGCAAGAACTATTTAAAATCTAGTAATACCGGACAAGCACAGAAAAGTGAACACAAACTGTTCTCCCCAATTCACAATTTTTGGGCAGAAAATAAGAGTGATGCGGGGAAAAGGATAGAAATAAAAGCAAAGAAAAAAAACTGAGCTCAGTAATTCTTCAATATTTACATGAGATGCTTAAATGCAAAGGAATTGGATGCGGTCAATTCAAAAAAGGTAGACTGTGTGAGAAGTGCAGGAAAGAAATGGCCGACTTGACACAGAAGAAAAGTGGGAGAGAGCAGGGGATGACAGAGCCGGATGGAGAAAATGGAAGAAAGAGGATTTATTGAGGCTGCAGGGAAGAGCGTTGGGATCGCGCTCTGATGGATTAGAGAAATGCATGGGAAATGGAGGAAAAAAGGGAGGAGAGAGTGTGAAGGGAAAAAAGCTTTTTGTCCTCCTCCGGGCAGCTCCAGACTCTAGTATCATTAATGTAGTTGAGAGAAACGTTTTTGCTGAGAACAAGCTTTTACTTAAAGGACACCTGTGGGCATTGCAGATAAAGAAATCAGTCAAGAGAAAAAAAGAGACGGAGACGGGAACAGGGTGACACTCGGGATAAAGGACAGACTTCAAAATTGGACTGTGGACTCTTAAAGCCATCAGCGGGCTGAGAGAGTGAAATAGCATAAGAAGATAATAGCAAAGACAGGAAGTTTACACTCTTTACTTAACTTCCAGATTTTTAAGATAAAAGAGAGAGGGCCAAGAAATAGGCATTGTGGGTCAATAGGTTTTTGGACAAACGGCCTCGCTTTGCTTCAGTGGGTTTTTTTTCCTAGATGTTTGTCAAAGAGTGTGTATATCAACAAGCGGAAGGTTCCTTCCTCCATTTTTAATACAAAATAAAAATTTAATGCCTTAGCCAAAGCAGACTTCAGGCTGTGATGATATTCTCTGGTATATTGGTCGGTTCCCACAGAGCCTTCTTATGTTATCCATCCTATTCAGATTCCTTTGTCCATCTTTATCTGTTCAGCACACAGTGAGAGGAGACGGGAAACAAAGACTCTAATTAGTCAAGCAATTAGACTCTTGTTTTGTGTCCTTCCTTCATCCTTTGAATCACATACCAATAGCTGCCTTCTTCTCTTTCATGGCTCATTTGCCCTTCACTTGCCCTTTCATCTTTTCTGCCTCTTTTCATGAAGGAAAGTCTATAAAAAATAGCTTTTTAAGCTTATTTGCTGTAATCCCATCTTCATTTTCCTAAGAAAGCAGTTCATTTACTATTTACCACTCCATCGTTCTTTTGGCCATTCTTTATCTGTCTATTCTTTATCTGTCTATCTCTTTCATCTATCTAACCATCCAACACACACAAACAAACTCATTTAGTCTCACTGAATTATGAAGGATGAAACACCTATGTCCAATATCACAATATAACGTGTGGCGATTTTGCTTTAATTCTTACCATTTTTGGTGCCATTTGTAAAAAGAATAAAATAAAATGAATCCACCAAGCCTCCAACATCAAACAGATACTGACATTTCTCTACATTTCCTCCACGACGAGCTGTGGCAGCTGTAAATTGTTTCCTTCGTAGCATAAACTAGAAACAAGGATTTATGGAGACTAATAACAAACTGCAGTGATTGATTGCCATATTTAAAAGTTAGATTTTTTTTTTATTTGAGTCTAACAACTAAAACGTGACATAGCCTACAAATGTTTTTTCTAAGTGTCTGAAGTTGAATCAGACTAAACCTTTCTTGTTTTCGGTCAGTTAGAATGACCAAAATTATTTCTATTTGTTACATGACAGACAATTTAGCAAGAACATTTTTGGAGATTCTTTGTAACTTTTTTTAATTGTTAATGAGGCACAGCCAACAAGATTATATCATGGCTTTGGAAACCCATAATAGGTTTATTACATTTAACATTTAAGTCTTATTATATTTTTCACAAAGTATCTAATCTTGTGTATAGACTCCAGGTATTCTGCCCATTCTGGGAGTGACTTAAAGGGAATTATTACATGTTTTTAAATCTGAGGATGAATGTTGAGAGTTTTGTGTAGATGAAGCGTCAACTGCTTTATGTCTGTTTTTGGTGTAACTCTGAGACAGTGTGGCGGCAGACAGAAGCCTCTCAACTCTACCATTAGATTATCCCCCTGATCAAGTCAAATTATGGTCAGACATCCAAAGTGTAATGAAGGGTCAGGAAATGTAATGATGTTTCCTAAAAGCATTAATGTGGTCTGGTCAGGGGTGAAAGCTCCACAAAGTCAAACTATAAAACAAACATTACTCAATTTTAGATTATTAGAAAGAAAGACGTAATAAAATGACTTGCTTTAACACAGATTTGTTTGTGCTTTGCCTTTGGAGAATGTATAATGCCTTGTTCATCAGTTTTTTGTTATTTTGTTGTTTTTACTCCTTTAGTGATGGATCATCTAAAAGTCATGGTTGTAGGAATTGCTTTGTTTGTATCATTTTTGGGAAGGGCAAGTGGGGCAGCTAGGAACTTCAAGTGGCACTTAGGTTTGCTGGGTGCAATTTCAACAGCTACACAGACATCCTCTATTTATGATAGAGTGACCTTTATAACATACTGTCACTGCTCTGCTGCACCTGCAATGATTTATTGGCTATACAGGAAGCTTGTCAGTAGGATGATACAGCGGAGCTTATACCTGGCGCAGCACATGACTGCCCCCCCAACCCCTCAGGCCTGTGTCCTTCAGTTTCAACTCAGCCAACAACATCAAAAAGTAGAAAAGAAAACACACACATCAAAATTTGTTTATTATATTGTGCTTTTTTATCTTCAGCAAAGCTAGAAGAAGACGGGTGAATGTACTGCCTCAAATCCGAATGGAAAGACAGATTTTCATTGCTAAAAATTCTTAAGTTACTAGACTGAAGCAAGCGAAATGTTTGTAGGACATATTTTCTCCTTTCTCCAGTTAAAGTGCTGTTTTATTGTTCAGAAGATAGTCTGTGTATAAAAGCCAAACACTCTACCAAATGTTGTTTGCTGGAGCATTTGATGTGCTCATAGATTTACGCATAGAAGTCAAACAGTCGGTGATAACTGTGTTTACGTCTGTTTTGGGAGTTAATGTTGTGTGAAGAAATGCTCTGTCCTTCATTCCACAGCCAAAGTCTCGCCAATTGTATCAAAAATTGTTTTATATGAATAAACCATTGTTTGTTTTATGTGCATATTAAATTGATTTGGGAAAATGGCAGACATGGAGAACCTTCAAATTATTTTCACAGAAACAGCTGTGAACTGGATGAGTGGAAAATTATGATTTATTTGGAACATTGATTTTCTTCATCAGGCTCTAAAGGAGTGTTTTTTTATTATTCAGGATTCAATAAAGCTGCTGCTCACAGTCATCTTTTACCGTTTTGCCCCTGGCATAAAATTATTTCCTAAGCACATCTTCCTCCATTCCACAGAAGCATAATTTTTGTTGTGGTTTTACAGTTAAATTATTCGGTTAAAGGATTTTAAAACCTGGTAAAACTTCTTTGGGGGGCTTTCAGATGCCGAAAGTTACAGGTTGTATAATATCAAAATAAACACTCATTAACAACTCACTGGTGTGTCAATAAAATCATAGCTGAAGAAATCATAAAAGGCTTATAATTATCCTTAAACAGCAGGTTACATTAAAAACAAAATTCAATAAAAGCAGAATATGATGACCATGACATTTTAAATTATTAGAATATTCCTTATGCTTGAGAGAGAAAAAAAACAATCTAATGAGGTAATAGGAACAGGGGTCATCGGGATCCCTTAGGAAGTGTCTATTGATCATAAGTACAGATAAGTTTATGTGCTACTATTTAAAAATAATCAAAATCACAAGAAAACAAAGTTTTGTTGTGAAAGATTTTAGTAAATCTAAAGGAAATCTCTGTAATCGTTGAGGAAATTGCAGAGAACCAATCTTCACTAAACTTGTTCTTGTACTCATCACATTTTCTTGCGTTTAAAATCAGATTTTACTTTAGAGTGTATTTTAATATAATCTAACTGTATCTTTTTCTGTTTTCCCTGTAGCCTGATATCATCCAGGCGATACTATTTTGAGATTCTTCACAAGCAAGATGACAAGGGATCAGACCACGTGGAGGTTGGGGTAAGTTCATTTCTTCTATTTTTTTATTAGAACTATTATTCCTCCCAGCTGTTAATCAGAGTTCATGGCTCTCAGTGTAGATACACACTTATGTTAATCTAGAAGTTCATCTAAAAGTTTCCATTTAATTTCAACTTTGTACTCTATGGTTTAAATCCATGTAACTACTGTATGTATTTTCTTGTGCAAAATGTGTGCGAACTACTGTAGACGGAATATACTGATCTGTCTGTGGTGATGAAACTTGCATGCATTCAAAATAAGACCTGATAGATCTACAGGTAGATTTTTCCTTGATGTATTTAAGGAATAATCTACCTGTAGTTATGTTTTTAACTACAGGTAGGTAGTTCCTTAAAACAGTGCCACGTTTTTAGAGAACAGCGCTGATTCGAAACACATATTGATATTAACACATATTGAAGTTGGTCATTTTGATGCAATAGAAATAAACTGCTTATTTTGCACCAAAATAAGCAGTTTACTTATATGGAAAATAAGAAAACTGCTGAATTTTAACTTTGTAGAAAATCAGGCATTTGTGGCACAGATGCATGATTAAACTTTTCATTAATTACAAACATTAAAACTGTGGAATAGTTCTGGACTATTCCATTTGTGGAATAGTCCAACGGAGGCTTCAGATGATAGTTTAAAAATAGAAGTCAAATTCAGTAGTTTGGTAAATAAAACCTGTGCTGTATCGTTGGAGGAGACCCTACTGCACCAGCAGGGAGAGGCGAGCAAATAGAAATCAACCCGTTTATGCAAAAGTAAAGACTGAGCTGGTGAGAGCTGGCTCATTTTACTCATTAGATCTTTTGATCACAACTATTCAAATACTCACCTATTGCTTTGCCTACCAAAGAGTGGAAAGCACAGCATTTTTAACACACTTCTTTCTTTTTCCTTTATTTTTGTTGTCAGTCTTCCACAAGACCTTAACATTTTGTCCTGTTTTCTATTTGTGGCAACTCTCCAATGCACCATTTTCTCTGCAGAGTGGTGTCTCCACCTTAGGCAAGACTCCAACTGGAACTTAACTTCAAGATGAAGTGTCAAACAAAAGCCCACATCCCTTATATAACCTTTTGTTCTGAGCATGCAGGCAGGTGGCAAGGAGAGATCACTTAGGTATGGATGTAGGATATATCTTTTAACTAGCTTTGAGTTATAATAATCCTTGTCAGCAGTTGGCATGACACCAACTGTGTCAGTGTGATAGATCTTCTCCCACTGTAGTTCTTTCATGTTTTGTCATCCTGAAAATTAGTCATATTTTCCCTATTTGGATTTGTATGTATTTTACTACTTATACTCCTTTTGTGACATTTTTCAGCCATATACTTGTTTCCGTTATGTTTGTAAAGGCTAAGATTCAGAAAGTTCTTATTTTTTTCTGTGATGCTCTCTGTATTTCTTTTCTCATATTGATTGGGATGATGCAAAGCTCTGTGATGACAGACGGATCATACAGGAAACTGGTTTGTAATAAGATGATACAACAGCCAAAGGAGAATAGAAAGTTGCTTAGGTGTTTGTAAACTCTTTGGGATTTTTTTGGTGTATTCTGTGAAATATAGTTTAGATTGGGCTTAAAAATCCAACCTGACCCGGACAGATCCCGTCCACATTCTGTCTGATCTTGAGCCAGCACGACTAATTAACTCTAGTTAGAACTCAGAGCCTGAAGTAAACCCAACACAATATTTGAAACTGTTAACAATACTTCACCTTCATTGAATGAAATTTTTTGCAGCGGAGGGAGTATCCAGAAATTTTGCTCAGATTCAAATATAAATTCTTCATAATCATGTTACTTAACTAAAAGTAAAAAGTATGTTGTAATTAAACTACTCCCAATTTTTTTCCCCATAAAGTTACAACTCACCTCTGGTCATTCAAAGTAGCATCAAATTGTTAATTAAATTGAACAGCATTTGTCTGCTGCCTGCCTTCTGACTTGATCGCAGGTCAGGTTATAGAGACAGTTAAACGTTTGGGCAGTAAGAATATTTTTGAAAGTACTTCTTGTTACTCTGTATCTAAGCCTTCATGATAGGAAAATCACCACATTAGGATGCTTGTAACAAACTGATGATTTGAGGTCACATTTCAACTCTTAATATCATCTAAAAAGTACAAGCCTCCCTCCACCACTGGCAAGTACATTTACTGTCAAGAGGACAGAGAAGTATGTTGTTGTGCATGTCAGTATTGCAAAATAAAAAAGTTACAGCCTTTGGTAAATGTTCCTCCGTATTGCAGCAGGATATCAAATAACAACAGTCTTTCTGTCGTTTCCCCACAGCGACTAGTACATTCTTCTTTACAAAGGTGTTTCATCACTGTATCTTGCTCTGCTTCATCTACATTTCACAGCATTGTCCCAAGATAAGTTTGGCTCACATTGCATCTTTGTGGTGCTGTCAGCAAAACAGTCTGGCGGACCACATTGACAGCAGCACATGTTGTTTAATGTGATGAACAAGAGAACAGATGAATAGTGTATGTAACAAATCAGTTGCATTTTGTAGGTACAATTCAGCAGAGTTTAAGAAATGGGTTGGGAATCACTGATCTAGAGTATATGTCTGATCCATTTTGAGGCAGATTCTATTTTTTGGGGGAGGGTGCATCAGAATAATACTAATAATAAAAAAAATAAAAATAAGACAATTCATCTCAACTTGGTCAGCTTAACATTAATGGTCCAGGTCAACTAATACATGATAAGCAAAATATCTGGACTGAATATTGTATCGTATGAAATAAAATTCACAATTCAGTCCATACCATCATTTCAGGGTCATATTTTTCTGCAAAAGCTGATCTATCATTTACAGCTTTTTAAAATACCAGTTATTCTTGAGGTTATGTCTCAGCAACAGGCACTTTATTGTAGGAATCTTTAAAAGTTACAAATATCTCTGGTACAGGGCTTCTTTTAAAAAAATGTATAAAGAATAATTTTAACAAAATATGTGTGCTAGGTTACAGATTTGTAGCACCTGTAAACCAGTCTCAAATACTTAGATTTTTGGCTTTAAAAAACTAAAGGATTTGCTTTTTCCTAACATTTTAATGGCTTCATATAAAATTAAAGAGCAAATGGAGCCAAGAAAATGTAGCTAATAGCAAGAATAAATATTGAGAAGTAATAATTTTCAAGTAGAAATGCACAACATTCAGTTTTTTGCTTTTAATTTTTTAAGCAAAACGCTCATCGTGTTTTCAAAATAGATTGGTCCAAGTAAGTAAAGTGCAATGAATATAAAAGTCAGCAAGTTGAAATTATATGCTTGGTTGTGTGTATGTATAAATGTGCCGTCTGAGTAAGGCTTTCGTATGTGATTTAACAGTGGAATACATTTTATATCTCGACAAAAATAGCAGATTTACTGTGACCAGCCCACAGCAGCATAAGCCCAGGGCTCACATAAATCTGCAGATACCCAGGCCTTCATTTGTTAAAGAGCAGATAGTGAGAATTCATTGCTTCTTTTTTCCCTATATACAACATGTTCTCCATAAAGCTGTGATAATACAGTCAAAGGTGGGCTTATAATCAAGGAATGTATTTGTTAAACAGCTCTTCCTTTGAACACTTGAAACAGGCTGTACTAAAATATATTCTGAGAGTTTTGGCTTGAAAATAAGAAGGAAACATTCATGTTATGATGGGCTTCTTTCTGTTTTGTTGCATTTAGTATTTAAGAAGGCTAGCTGCTGAAAGGTGGAACATAAATAATGAATCAAAAAGGGACCATTTTAAAATGCCCAAATTACTTGGACTCAAATGTATATTTTGTAGGAGCAGCAGGGATTCTGCGCTTTGGCTGTATCTATCCAGTGCAGTCACCTGCCTCAACCCTTTCCCCAATTAACTTCAAATAAAGTAGTATTTTTTGTTAGAGTTATAGGTGGCTGCTTAACATGATAAATTATTCCATGAGCTGCGGTTTCATTAACTTTCTTAATTACCATCTGGATTTTTGTCAGTGAAACACAGGACCTTTTCCACCAGCCTAATGGAAAACATCTACTGATCGCAGCCTGACAGGACAACGGAAACTGTTGCCCATTAAACAGAATGATTGAGGGGATGACAGAGGAGAAGAAAGCAACACTTTAATTAGCAATGGCAACTTTATGGATGGGCAGTGGTGTGAGGTTTAGATGCAGGATTTTAATGGCCTTGTTTTAGGACTCCTACTGGGCCAAAACCCAGACTGATGGACCAAATATTACTCTCCTTCCACCGTTGCACTTACACAGGCTCAGCTGCACAAGTCATGGCCACAAAGACCTTTCAGTATCTACTATGAAATCTCCCTCAGTATAAATCAGCAGCACTAAAAGTGATCTGCAGCCAGGTGTTTAAATACAATGAGCTTCTTGTTCTTTTAACAGGAATTTACTTTACTATTTTATAATCTCTGTGATATATCCCAGGCTAATTATGTCATTACCATTTTCCTTCCTTGTAATTTAAGTAATTTTTTCCTTTGGTTGGATCAAAGTTTTCAGATCTGAAATTTGTTCAAAGGCAGTTTACATCACCTTTTTATGCAAATGTTTTCATTAATACATAACACATTTCAATACTCCACCAAAAGAAAACTTTTGCTTTTTGTTGCTAAATTACTGATCTTTCTATTTAAACCACCTCATGATAACGAGGTGACTTTACATTTATTTACCCTACATATGAATTTCCAGCTATTATTTGTTTTCAGCACAGTCTACATGTACAACATTGATCCTATGGTGACTACAGTTGCTGTAGGTTGTATGTACTCCAAAAGTGCATTAACAGATTCTTAAACTCTAAACATTTGTGGAATTTGATTTTCCAGGCATTTTTCCACCTCTAGATAATTGTGGGGAAATATTTTAGATATTATTTCCTGCCTTAATATATTTCTGGATTAAAAAATATGTATGCATATATTTATAAATAAAAGACATACTGTAGATGTCCATGAACAAAATTTTGCATTGCTTTGGTTCATTCTTTTTGTCTGTGTGCTATTCTTGCCATCCATCCGTTCTACTATCCATCCATCCATCCATCTGTGCATCCATCCACTTCAGTCATGTGTACATTCATCTCTTTCAATAATTCCCTACATTCTGGTGTAAGTGCAGATTTATAAAACCAAAACTTACTATTGACTATTTTTGAGATGTGAACCACATTAGACTTGCTATAAACGTTTGCATTTGCTAAATGTGCCAAAAAAAATTAAAAGCAGATGTGCTGTGACAAAAAGCATACACTTCCACACTCCACCAAAAGGAGGCAGGTGGTCTGCCACAACAATAGCCATGCACTGCGGGGCTCCATTCCTGGCTCATTTATTTCATAGCACCAAGGCGATGTTTCATCAAACAGGTGCAGTGAGCAAGTCCTAACAGTGGAGTCCTATATCCCACACATGCGTAAGTGTTCTTAGCCAAGGCACTTAACCCCAGGCTTTTTGCCAATTCACAGCATCTGTTTACTGATTTGGGTGTATTTGTGTGTTGAAATAGGTAAATATGGTGCTAAAGCATATTAAGGGGGCAGTAAGAGTAGAAATGAATTTGTAAGTGCCATCCTTTTAACGCTGAAAGGTGTTTATGAGCCTTAATTCCAGTCATACACCCATTTATATCTAGAAATCACTTTTCCTCACACCAGTATTGGCTCATATAAAGAAATCCTCCCTCAAAACATATCTTTAGCATTACTCAGGTTCCTGTCATGAGCAGCTCCTTTCTAAAATATAGAGCATTCATTTTGAAACCACAATTATTGTTAGGGCTTAGTTTTGTTATTGTCCAGGACATTGAACTTGTTTGCCTTATTTCATTCAGTAACCAATAATTTAATTTTACGTTTTCAGTGTATTTCAACAATGACCTCCACTGGGAGGGTCATACAGATTTTACCTCTATTTCTTGTTCCATTTTACTCTCAACTGCTTTTACAGCGTGCATGTCCTCGTCCTGCATACCAAACAGACCTTGTACAGTATGTTCACTCCTTGGACAGACTTGGATAGAGTTTCAATCTAGTGGTGTTTATGTGTTTCTCATGTTGGTGCCGAATGAACAAAAACCTTTTCCAGAGAAAGACATTTTTGCTCCAGAACTAACCAAAAGACTATTTTCCATCTGTTGTTCCTGGAAAACACTCAATTCGTCCTGCTAAAGACAAAGCTATGCAAACAAGGTTGAAATAATGTTAACTACACACAACAAAACAAAAGGTTTTTTGTTTTCAATAAATAAAAAAACTTCAATCAATACAAGCAACAAATACAAAACAAGGAAACTCTTACACAATTATCATAAAAAATATAAAAGGTAATTAAAGCTAAAAAAACAAGCTATTCTTTCCACACTAGTGAGAAGGAATACACATTTTTTTTGGTCTACATATAGATTTTATCTGTGTCACTTTCTTTAGCAAGATGAGGGAAGCTAGTCAGAGTTCAAGTGGTTATGAACACTTTTCTTGTCCTGGTTGTTTATTACAGTAGTTTTGTTGTTTAATAAAGAGGCAGTAAAATACAAGTATAAAAAAAATCTTCTGACTGGCATAAAAGTTGTTTCACAGTGCTGTATTCTCCTGATTACTTGACAGTAGTTAAAATGAAGCTTGACTCCAAACAACTGAAGTAAACAGGGAGTGAGATAAATGCTCTGCTATACTAATTGTTCTTTCATTAGCGTGTTAATTGTCACTTTGCTTTCTTTGCACCACAGCTGCAAGATGTAATTCTTGGCTTGTTAGCAGCATGTCATTCCCAGCCAAGAACTGTTATTCAGTTCTTTGTCTGAAACATGATGGACGCTCACATGTTGTCCTCTTTCTTTTCCCCAACCCCCCATAAGTTATATGAAAACAGATTACTTTGAAAGAAATTATGGTTATTGTTTAGCAGAACTCTATTCTTTTCTCAAAGATTATCAGTTAACTGCATCTCTACCTGCTTAAAAATGTATCAGATGGATTCCAAATGTTCTAAGACTGAGGTATGATGTATCTTTTTTACAACAGAAATTATTCAAAAGGAAATAAATAAATCTCTAAATACTTTACAGCTTTCTATCCATCAACCATTTTTTCATAGATTAGCCCCTAATGATTTTTATTGTAATGACATAGTAAGAATAAGACAGTTGTAAACACAGAAATGGAAACTACTGTGCTAGTTAAGTGACTTATCTGCTTTGCTTCTACTACTTTAAAATAAATCTTTGTCATAACATTTTAATAATAGGTTAACTAGATTTATTGTTAGATATATTGTCTTATGTTTATAGTCAAAATTTCTATTATAAATAAAGATTAAAGAAAATAGATGGATATCTTTCTGGTTCACTTTTATACTTTCTCTTGGGCCAGTGCCATCAGGTTTGCTAACGTCTTACTCTGCTCACTCCCAGTTATTTTATTTTATTTCAGTTTTGTGTTTATGCTCTATTGCTTCGGGCCTAATGCCAGCTGTCTGGCAGAGTTTAGGCGATAATTGGTATACCTCACGGTATACCTCTCTGCCCTTCATGGAGTATGCAGATATTACCAAGAATTAAACAGTTATTATTAAAGTTGTTCTAGACGTCAGATGTTCCTAGCAAACATTTGGCTTTTCAAATCTGTCAGATATCTTTACTTTCTGTTAATTTTGATCTCAAGTGAATCTTAACCAAACATGTAAGATCAAGATTTGCTTAAGCAATTATTTTCCATGTGCTATATTAGGAAATCAACTTCAGCTCCTGAGGCTTGTGAGGAGTTTAATCATAGGAAACATATACTTCAGTGAACTTCAGTCAGTTCTGCCAGAGATTAAAAGTTCTGATTATTAAAATGTAAATAACCCATCTGAGTGTGTCCATAAAAAAAGAAGAAAAGTCAATTCTATATATATTGTACTTATTTTCATTTTGGATATTTAAACTATTTTTTAATTTAATTGGATTTAAATAAGATGAGGAGAAGGAGGAATACCCTGGTTTCTTTCACCACTCTGTGATGAGGATCAGCATAAACTCTTTGGCCGACTTTTCTAGTAATAGCAAACCTTCATGTCAGCGCAGTGTCTTGGCTAAGTGAGACAACCCTGAGGCTAAATTGTGGCATTTCTTTCAACATTTGGTGCTCTTTAATATTTCCCCATTGATAATGGTTCTCTTTTCTCTCTGTTGAACTTTAAGAAGCACTTAGGTTTCTTCTTCTTGCTGCTTCCTCTCAAAAACGGTTTAACATGAAAATATGTACAAAACAAGTAACATACATACATTATATAAAAAAGCATATATTTGTTTCTCATTGTTTGACATTAAAGCAGATAAGATTTGAATTTGTTTTCACTAGCAAATTCTGGATTCTACATGTATTATCTTAGTATGAAGTACAAATACATTTGAGACTGTGCAACTTGGGTCAAACGTTCTGGGTGTTCTTCCACAAGCATTTCAAATTGTTTTCCATTCCCAGTACTAGTCCAATTCTTACTGACAGAATTGGTTTAAGTGAGTCAGTTTGTAGGTCATTTTGCTTGTCCACCCCTTTTCAGCTCTTCCTACAAATTTTCAATGTGAATAAACCCCAAGCTTTTTGATTCATTCCCAGTTATCCCAAATACTTGATGGGAGTTATTTCACCTTACAGTGTGACAAGATATTTCTGTTGAAGAAAAGAGAAAGATTTAAAACATGGATATATTGGTTAGAATCGTTTTTTTTTCCTCTGATAATCTAAATTCTGATTTGACTTTTGTATTTTCTTGGATTATCTTTATGTGATAGTTGTTTGACAATCTGAAAAATGGGTAGCAAAAACAAAGAAATCTGTAAGGAGGCAAATACGTTTTTACTGCACTGTACACACCTGAGATAACTTTGTAATTGACAAGGTATTTCCATTACACAGTGCTAGTCCTCCACTTATTCAAGCTGATCGCTCCGTATCTCCCTGCATTCATTGCTTTGGAGGCCATCATTGGCTGATATCACCCCCGCAGTAAAACTCTGCGCTGGAAAGATAAGATTTGTCTTTGGAGTGTAACCTCTGACGGAGGCACACATGCGTGAACTGTTCTTTATCATTCTCTTGGATGGAGGAAGGACTTTTGAAACCTTCGTAGTGTAACCTGAAGAACTATTAAGAATTGCTGTCCATGGGAAACCTTTGGGAAACCCTGCAGTGTCTAGCACACAGCAGAAGCTCATTGGGAGCATCCTCAGGACCGAGTCGACTTGCAGTTTCCTTCTTTGTGCGTCCAAATCAGCAAACAAACAAATGCCTTTCCCCAAAGATTCTTATAGCTGTTCTAGCTATTGAACTGTTCTTTTGGACTGGATTGTGGAGATTGTTTCAATCTACCTGAAGTTGATCACCTCAAAATAATAATAATATTAATACTACTACTACTACTACTACTACTACTACTACTACTACTACTACTAGTACTAATAATAATAATAATAATAATTAATAATACATTCACCTGTCTGGGCTTAGACAAATTAGTCAAATAAGATGATTTAGCCATCTTTTTTATGTTTGCTTAATTCTTTTTATTGAATACTTGCTGTTAAAAGGCTTTGTTAAAACTGCCACATGTTCAAACTATTGCACTCAAGATAGAGTTTGAATAACATGCATTGAGAGATTCATGTTTTGTCCAGTTTCTCCTTAATGAATGACGTCTGAAGGCGCAGTAGCTGTTTCTGCCTGTGTGCTACAGCCCTCGAGGTTGTATTAAAAACAGTACAGCGCTCTGCACTTTTGTTGTGTTGTCGTATCAGTTGGGCAAAAGCAAACCTTTCCAAAAATCATATATTGCTTTAACTTTTTTGTCCTCTTTTGACTTTACCGGCTCACTTTTCAAGACAGAAACAATGACAAAATGGTGAAGCCTTTTGTGGCCGGTTGAGCCGCGCCCTGCTGCGACTCAGCATGATGTTGCCGCTGTGCCCTTGTTTGATGTTCCTATGTTTGTGTCCTTCTGTGGGCACCGTATGGGTGCCTCAGTGTCACCCCATCAACATGGCTGTGAGCTGCTCATATGAGCTTTAGATGCTGTATGGGAGAACATAACTTGTTGCTTATGAAATGCCCCTTAATCTAAGTAGGAGGGTGTTGTGTGCAAACACTATTGTGGGAGTATTTGCATAGGGCGTTTATATTTATATTCTCTAAGGAAAGGTTGGAAAATGACCTGTCTCCCATGATTACATCCTTGGTAAGTAGAAGTGACGAGGTAATTGTGAAATCTATTTAGGAGAATTGTTGCCTGTCTCTCTTCCTTCCTCTCGATGCTTCTCTGGTTCAGGTCATTAGTTGATTCCCGCCTATTTTTTCCTCTCCTCTCCACTCTTTGTCATCTTTTTTCGTGTTCTTGTTTTGTTCACAGTCTGTTTTCATTTTTCTCCTGTTTGCTCCCTTCCCTAGCTCTTTACAGCGCCAGATTTCATATTCTTGCTGGAAAATGTTACACTCTGCTGTCTCTGCTCTCGCAGAATAAGTGAGTTTGTAGAAAAAAACTCGGCATCAGCCGAATCCTGTGATTTTTAGATACTCAGTAACAGAAAGAGTGTCACTCAGCTGACAATCCGCCATGAGTGATTCCTGTTCAGTTTCATGCTCTACATGTTCGGGTTGTGTTCTTACACAGTTGCCTTTCTTTTGTGTCTCATTCAGTGGCGGCCGTTCCTCCCAGGTCTTAAGTATGAAGTGATAGACTCAGCTTACATCTCTCTCTACACAGGTAAGAACCTTTTATTTCTACTAATACAAAAACCTTTCATCTCAGTTTATTTATGACCAATTTTTATAAAACTAAATTACAATTTGGTTCAGTTCTTTTTGTTTGACTTTTAAACAACAATGGGCTTGCTGCCATTATTATATTTCTTTCTTTGTTCTTTGTTACACTTTGTCTTTGTTTTGCTTGCACTTAATCTTATCACACACAGAAACAATTTGAAATATAGGCCTATGCATTGAAATTTCAACAGAACTAGGTTGGTTTATTGTCTGTCTTCCATTAAATGTTGATTTGATCATATATTTTGGATCATTATTCTGTTGAATACTTAAAGACTCAATTTCAGTTTTCTGGCAGCGTTCAGCAGATGGTAAAAAAATATATATTTTAAAAGCTGTAAATATAGGATTATACTGTGGCTATAAAAACATCTATAGCAGGGTTTTTCACATGCAATACATAATCCAGAGGTGTCATTTGATGTGGCCGACATTGCAGCAAAGTTAAGAACTCCGCACTCTGAGTTGGTACTTAACCTCTGCAGCACCAAGAATAGTAATGTGTCACAAGGCATCAGTTACACTGAAAGCGGAAAATGCCTGCTGCTCCAGAAATGATGCGCAGAGTTGTCAACTTGAGCAAAACCGCAGTGTTGCTTGGCTGTGAGCCAAACCCCGCAGCCTTGTTTATGACGAGCTGTGACAGGGAAGAATGAGGCCTCATACATCATAAGAGGTCACTCACTGGATTCAGGCATTACCTTCTCATCATCTTCCAGCAGCCATCCATCCTGTCCTCCTGTGTCACACCCTCTCTCCTCACTAGCTTACGTTATGTACACAGACCAGAAAGTGTTTGAGATTCATTCATGTTTGTGAAATTATGCCACCGTGTGTGGGTTCATATGTATGCTCAGCACAATTTAAGAACAAAAGTGGGAAGTTATATCAAACTAATTCTATTAGATTTTCATTTATAATAAAATTAAACCTTAAGAAATATTCTTTTTAGAAAGACAGCCTATTAAAGATTCACATTACGTCTCATGAATGTAAGTCAAATTGGTTTCCTTTCAATATAAAAAATGATTTTCTTGTTTTATCTTAAAAATTAAACCCAAAAGTGGAAAACACTAGATAGATTTCCGTGAACTTGAAGAGCAATCTAAATAAGAAAATTCTATAATTTCCTGTAATTATCTTTTCTGATCTTGCCAGAAATAGTAGCGCTGATTTAAACTGGATGCTTTCGCAGCATGCAGATATTATGCATATTCTCTAAATTGTCATTTAGATTGTCATTTCATAAACTTTGTGTTAGTTAATCCAAACTTTTGATCTGTGTTTGGGATTATTATCTTGTTGTAACTTGTAACATTCAAAAACATCCATGTTTTAACCATCCAGTTGTCAATTTGAGGTGAAACTGAAGGATGTCATTGTTTCACCCAGTTTGTGGAATCTAAGAGTACCACTGGAAGCCCACAGCATGATGCTACATCTACCATGCATGACAGTTTACAAAGTTCTTCCTCACATTGACTTCTCCATACCTTAAAAAGTGCCAAATTTGGAGCTGGTGTTTTTTTTGTTGTTGTTTTTGTTGTTGTTGTTGCTCCAATGAAAAAAAGAAATCCCCAACAAAATCTGAAGTTTCCTACTTCAAGACATAAGCAGTGAAGTGACTAAAAAGTCTTATTGTCAAACAAAAAGAAGCTTACAAAGGCTTACTTTGTGTACCATATGCACATATAGACTCAGGGTATTGCACAGTTGACCCTTTAGAGGATGAAAATGGTGCTGATTACCCTGTTAATTACAAATCATGTCTTCCATCGGCCCTTGCTCCCGACTTGCCATTAATCACACATTCTCTCTCCTCCTTCCCCGCTATCTATTGCTGTTATTATAACTGCTTTGTTCTGGATTTCTTTTGACCTCCAGGTTATTTTTTTTTTTTACTTTTGTTTTTGCTACTGTTCTTTATTCATCAGATTCCTTTTTTTCTTCTCATCTTCCTCCTGCTAGCTTTTTGACCTTATGCACCCAGTCAATAACTGGGACATGGACAGGATTTATTGATTAGAAGGAAACTTTGTAACAGACAAAATCACATTGGTAACAAAACCAACAGAGTAATGGTTTCTTTTTCCCAGATGAGTCCAGTCTGAAGATGAACAGTGTGGATCACATCCCTCAGACTTTGGCCAGTCACATCCATCTCCCAGCAGAGTTTCGCCCACAGGGTCTGGAAGGAGACATTATCACACCACATGGAGCTGATATGCTGAGGCCAGACCCCAGGGATACTTTCTACAGCAGTATGTCTGCCCTGTTTATCTTTTCCATATCTTTTCATCCTGAATTTTTGGCTTCTTGTTTCCTCTTCCTGTCTAATTAACTGCATGGTTCCCAGTGTACTCCTTACTGTATTCAGCATTGCTATAATTCAATCAAACTGCTGGCATTTCTTTTTATGTTTCCTGCTTTTCATATTTTCCACTTTTATGTAAATTCCAAGTCACATAATTGTTTTGCAAACTGTTGAGTCATTTCTGTCTCTCTCTTCAGCCCCAATGATTGACCACACTCGGCTCCAAAATGTTCTTCCAGCCTGTCTCTACTCTCCAACCTATGTAGTCAAAGATTTCCCCATCGCCCGATACCAAGGCCTTCAGTTTGTAAGTCAAAAAGAAGTGTTATGTGTTTTTGTTTTAATATAACTGGTGTTTATACATGAGATTGTGGACTTTATTGCAGATAAATGTGGCCAAAGTTAAAGTTTGATTTAATCAGATGCCAAAGCATTTTCTCGTGAGATCTGAGGAGATTTTGGACAGGTCTGAATGTTTTATTTAGAAAGAAATGCTTATGGTCATATTGTCATATGCAGTAACTAGGCAGGGAGACATTTCTGCAGCTCCTTCAGTTTTACTGTCAGGAATTTTAGTAGCCCTCAGTTTCAGTATTGTTTTTCATCTTGATACAGTTGGCTGGGCTTCATTTGATTGATACATTTTCACCAACTTCCTTTATGAACTGAATTTGATTGCACATTATATTAAATAAGACCAAATCAAAAATGTAATTGTGTTTTAATTTGTCTTTATGATTGGATTAGTTATATAAATTAGTTAATTTTAGTCAAATTAGTTATATATTTCCGTATATGAATTAAACCTGTTAGTCTTGTAAAGTGGTCTTAAATTAAATTTTATTAAAATGTAATCAATATTATTATTTTTTTTTAATAATGCTGATCTTATATAAAAGTCCAACTACGTCTGGGAAGGACCTCGGCACTGTTTCAGCATTCTAAGTACACCTTTATTTAGGAGTTCTGAAATTAAATTCAAACCAAGGGCACAAAACAGAAAGAAATAGGAGCACAAAAATTATGTAGGTGTGAAAACAAACACAGAACCAACAAACTCTTTGTGTCAATATGTAAAAGTGGCAATTGTTGGGCTCTACTCCCCTCTGTGGGAGTACAGATGTTACTGCAACAGATGTAAACATGGGAATGTTCAACCGAAATACAATTGCACCTAAAATTATTAATCTCGTCACTGTAAATTAAATTTACTGGTGAAATTAATAAATAATTGGGTATTTGCAAGAAAACAAATTGTTTTAATCTCTCTCTTTTTTGACAAAGTCACAATTAATTTGAAGTTTGAAGATTTAAAGTGAAAGGAACAGTGACTTCCCTGCTTGGGCATGTTAGAAAGAGGAAGATATCAACTCCCCCCATCAAATATCTGAGGAGACAAGTGGTTTAAAATCCTTAAAGGACTTCAGATCACCACTGTGTCCTGGCACAAAAAGTCATCTCCACTCTGTCCGCTGCTTATTAAACAAGTCAAGGGGCTTTTGGGATTCTGTTCTGGGTACGCATAAATTAAAACTGGAATGTTTCAATTCAGTGGATCAGTGGTAAGCCCGCAGGAGGAAGAATGAAGCGTCCCCCAGAAAGAACACCATGCCTACAGAGATGCTTTGCAGTGGCTTAGAGAAGCTCTGGGGCTGCTTTGTTTCCATTAGTGCTGAAAACCTACATAGTGAGGATTCAGTAAAGTATCAGGAAATCCTATGAGAAAATTCCATGCCATCTGTGAGGAAGGTGAAGCTTATACCATCAAGTAGGACAGTGATTTCAGTCATATTTCAAATTCCGCCAATGCTTGATTTCAGAAGAAATCCTGAAAGACACAAGAGTATTCATTACAGTTGAGTGACTTGAAACATATTCAAAATCTCTGGTGAGATTTAAAAAAAGATGGTTGAAGGATACAAAGTCAATAATATTAATGAATGTAAGGCCTTTGTCTTAAATTCACTAAAATTCTGAATGTTATGTGGCTGCAGCTTTGAATCAGTGGTTGGTTACTCGTAGATTAGATGCAATGCCAAAACGGTTAATAATTAATCAATTAGACTTCTTTTTGAATTAAATGTGAAACAGATAACATTTCAAAAGATCTTCTTTTTTTTATTCAATAATAAAGTTGTGTATGACAGTCTGGACTGAGATGCGACTCTTTTTCAGGTCTACCTATCTTTTGTCTACCCTAACGACTTCACACGTCTCACCCATATGGAACGGGAAAACAAATGTTTCTACAGAGAGTCTCCTATCTACTTGGAGAAGTAAGCACATTTAGCTTTATCTGTTTGAGAGACAAACAAACATTTGTCTATGTCTTGTATAAACAAACAGCTCCGCTGTGTCCTAGCGACCTTCATGGTACAAGCTTATACAAACTCTCTTACTTAAGGTGTCCACTTATAAATCTATGAGTAACCTTAAAAATTTGCACTTCAGTTAATGTATGTGGTCATATGTGGGTGCTTCTTCTTCCTTTGTCTGCCAGATTTGGTTTCTATAAATATATGAAGATGGATGAGGAGGAAGATGACAGACCGTTCTTTTTCCCCAACCCAGATGGTAAGTTATAATGAGCAAACACATACTCCTTACAATAATCCCTGCACACACAAAAAAAACACACACACAAATCTGCAGCTTGTATTTGAACAAATGTTCACATTGTAGCAACTTTGAATCTCCTTCATTTGACAACAGACTTTCTTGAAGAAGAGGAGGTCGTGGATGCAGAGGACGAGGCAGAGATTGTTGGCACGCATTCGCCCAGAAAACCCTCTCATCCAAGTCAGTCCAGTCATATGCATAATTCTTCCCATCAGCACTCAAAAACTGGGGCCACACCAGCAGGCAGAGAGGAAGAGGAAGGTAAAGAAGATCCAGAAGAAGAAGAAGAGGAGGAGGTGGGAGAGGTCAACAGTATAATACGTCACAGAAAAAGAAAACAGTCTTTTCACAGGGATAGACAGAATGAGAGGATTCTGGACAGAGACTGGGGAAGGGATCATACTCGTGGAAATATGAGACAACATACAAGGAAAGGACTTGAGGAAGACCAACCCATAGCTCTGTTACCGGATGTGGACAGTGTGGTCAGGGGTCGCACTTTGTCCTGGGTCTATACTGGTCCTTCAGACCAAGACCTAAATAAGAAAGCCAAAGCACAAGGTGGGAGAGGTGATCTTGAGGTACCTCCTAAAATTAGCAAGTCTTCACTCCTTTTTCCCCAAAAAACCTCCCTATCTGCACTCACCAGCAGAGCAAAGCAGATCCTCAGCAACTCTGCCCATAGCAACTACCCCCATACTAACAGTAACAAGCCTGTTGGGAGCAAGAAGGAGAAGAGAGAGGAGAGCAAGATCTACATTACCAGGCCTCGTCCTGCAAAGGAGAGAGAAAAAGAAAGGGAACAGCGACGGGAGAGGAGGGAAGAGAGGGCATCTCGACATCCTAGAGAAGTTTTCCCTGGAGTCTTTTTGTACCAAACTGGGAAGACCACAAGGCTGGTAAACCTGGGTCAAAGAAGACATGGTGGAAGGGGTGGGTCAGTGGTTAGGCACCTTATTGGTGCCCCTCAGCTTTGGCACAGCCCTCCTACTAAGGACAGTAAGACATCAGCACATAACAAAAGTGTTAACATTCAGAGTGAAACTGCAGAAAGTTCTTTTAACAAAGTAGCAATGACAAAACAGCTAGAGAAAATCAAGAGGAAAGGGGAATCCCGAGATTTAAGGACTACTGTCACAGCTGACCTGCCCAGTAAAAGAGATATCCAGATCCCTTTGTCCTACCACCAAGAGCCTCCTCCGACTCCAGCCTCTGAAACAAGGTTAAGCTATACAGAAAACACAATCCACAGTCAGTTACGGGTCACTTCTTACCTTAGGACCTCAGAGATTACCGAATCTCAGCATCAGCTTAACCCAGTCTCCCACCTCACAGACATCGATCAAGATACAAACCACTCTAATCCTGATCCCAACCCTGATCCAGAGCAAGAGCTGGAACCAGAGGAGGGAGAAATGTCAGATTACAGCTACGAGGAGGTCGAAGTCCGGCCAGGTTGGGCAGAGGAAAGCATCAATTGGCAGAGGACATTCTCTGTTAATCCGATGGACTTCGAGCTGCTGCGATCAGACTGGAATGACCTGCGCTGCAATGTGTCTGGCAACCTCCAGCTGGCGGAAAGCGAAGTGGTGGATGTGCTGGCACAGTACATGGAAAAACTCAATGAACACAATGGAGGGTAAGGATAAAGGTTCAGATCATGACTTCCCAACTTTTCTCAAATGCTACTACCATTCATGTCTTAGATGCATCCCTTTTTCAACACACTTGAATGACTGAATGAATGGTTGACCCAGGTGTCTGTAGTGTTGAATGGTATATTAATGAGATAATTCAACCATTATATTTTAGTGTGTTGGAGCAGGGCTGCTTTCAAATGTGAGAAGACAGAAGTCAAGGACTGGAGTTGGTCACTTCTGGCTTAGATAATAAGGCCATGCAATGAGACTGTGGTGTGATGTACAGTATGTGTGCTGTAATGAATGACTGCAAAAGCAAAATGTATTATTAATACTCAATTTTCAGATTATACTGATTATAAGATGCCTTTGCTTTTCTTTATCAGCCATGTTTTAAAACACAACAGAAAATTTGAATCCTCTTGGAGCTTTATCCTATTTCAGAAAATTTACAAGTATAAACAAACCACTTTTGTTCCAGATCCTATTTCAGACAGATTGTATTTGCAACAACCATCCTCAGTTTTTCTTAAGGGTTTCTTTGTGTGTTCTCCAGAATCTACACCCTGCTAAGAATCATCAATGTTGAGAAGCGCCGCGATTCGGCAAGAGGGAACCGATACCTGGTAGAGCTGGAGTTAATGGAGAGAGGACGCAGCGTGGTACGACTTTCAGAGTACATTTACCTGCTGCTGCACCATGGAAGGCAAGGAGAGGAAAGTGTGGAGAACACAGACTCAGCCCCAGCCTCTGCACCGACCCCGCTTCCCTCTGCGTCTGCAACCAGCTTCACCACCCAGCATCCGTCTCCTTCCACCAGGTCCTCGGTGCGGCCTGGCGCGACACCGTGGAGCACTGCTTACGCTAAGCCTCTTCTCTGCCAGCCTGTCATGCTGCAATGGAGGCGAGATGTCATGGTGCACTTTGTGGTGCCAGGTCAGTCAAAAGCTTTTCTTGCTCAAGAAATGTTAAGTACATCATGAAGGAGACTGCTTAAAATATGCTTTTTATATCTAAAGGACACATTTTTTGTATCCATTATTGCCCTGTAGTGAAAAACCAGGCTCGCTGGGTGCAGCAGTTTATTTCTGACATGGAAAATCTTCACCAGCAAACAAAAGACGACAACTTCAGCATCATTATTGTCGACTTTGAGAGTGAGGACATGGACGTGGAGCAGGCTCTCAGAGACAGCAGTGTGCCAAAGTGAGTGTTGGAGGAAGTTTTGTAGCATGACAAAAAAAAAAAAAAGAAAACTCTTAGACCAGCTGCTTAAAAGTTTTAAAAGTTCCATAATGGTTACAGAGATTTTGGAATGTTTGTATTTTTGTGATTTTTTTTTTTTTTTTACAATTTAATACTGTATTAACATGCTTTCTGAAGGTTATGGTATAGTAATGGGCTGGCTGTTGTAATTTTCATACTGTAGTTTTTCTATATAAGGCAGTCATTCTGGTTTTTCATATCACGGCTAGTAAAAATCATCTGAAGAAACCTTCTCTTTCAACTTCTAACTTGGAAATTTCAATTTTTAGCGAATTGGAATTATATCACAACCAACCAATGTCAATAGAAAACTTTTTTTTCCTTCTTTTTTTAGCTTTTTAAGATTAACACAAGAAACAGAAAAACTCCATATCTGTTTGTTCTGCTTTTTAAAAATATATCAAGGTGGGGGTGCTTAGAAAGAATGGTATTTTCTGAGGTGGTACTTGTTATAAATCTTAGAGGACCACTGCCTTAAGGCGCCCTTCAGGCGGGTTTATTTGATGTTTTATATGGATTTGTTTTGGCAGATATGAGTACCTCAGAAGAGAGGGAAACTTTGAGCGCTCGGCAGGGCTGCAGATCGGCGTGGACACCATTAAGGTTAGAGAAACAAACACACCGAGGGAAGACACGCTGTGTGAGCTGGCAGGATAAAACCTCTTGCCCAAGGTCAGACAGTGACCACTCGACCTTTTATGGCTGATAGGCAGATGAAAGGAACACTCATGCATAATGAATCTATCACTGCGGGGCCGGCCTGTCACGCTTTGGGGATCGCCCACGTCTCTGAGCCTCGTCCTGCTTCCTTTAACCATCTCCCACTGAGCCAAGCTTGGGATGGCAGGGAATTGCTTAGACAGGAAGTGTCATCCCCTCTGTTTTGTGTATGTCAAAGCTGTCACATCCATTTCTTTTTATGGCTTATTTGTGTGCATACGGCCCTGCTGCATTCTCCATTGGTTTCTCGATCACACATCCATGCACACCGATCCAGACAGGGCTGAGAGCTGCCCAAAATCTGGATAGACGTTGATCCGCCATTTGGGTGTCAGGTCTGTCAGCATGAGATGACAGAGTTGTCACTCATGTCTAAATGACCTCTGGGATATTTACGTTAAGACAAGCTACTGATGCCAAGTTCACACTTCTCCCCTGTTTCAATCTTAAAATGCCAAATTAGACACAAGTGACCAATCACTCCCATTTACATCCTTCCATTACTTCCTTAGAGCAGTGATATCCTATGGGGAAAAATGCAAATAATTAAACCTAATGATGTTTATGGTAATGGAATATTTTATTTTTCTACTGCAGGACAGTCACAGTATAGTGTTTCTATGTGATCTGCACATCCACTTCCCTCTGAACATATTGGAAAGCATCAGGAAGCACTGTGTGGAAGGGCGCCTCGCGTTTGCTCCCATCGTCATGAGGCTGAGCTGTGGTAGTTCACCGCTGGAGCCTGATGGTAAGACACAACTGCAAAAAATAAAAAAAATCTTTGCACATCTGAAAGATTTTTAAAGAATTCTTCATTTGACTAATCTTTTCTTCATATAGCAATCTTGATTCTTTTACCTATTTGGACTGCTATTCAGTGGGAGCCTTGCTGCTTTTGTTTCACAGGTTATTGGGAGGTTAATGGCTTTGGGCTGTTTGGAATATACAAGTCAGATTTTGACAAGATTGGAGGAATGAACACCGAGGAGTTCAAAGACCGCTGGGGTGGAGAGGACTGGGAACTTCTCGATAGGTATATTAATTAAATGAAATTATACATAACTCCCTAGACATCCCTTTGAACATTATGTCCCTTTCTTTCCATGTGTCCTTCCTTTTTTCTTCCTTGTTTTTGTCATTCCCTGCTCATATTACTTGTATCTCGCTTGCTTTCTTTCATTTTTTTTCCTCTTTATATTCCTAATGAAAAGACTTCAATCTTTACATGTCAATAAAATATTCTGTTTAGTTTCACTGTGTTAGATTCTCATACATATCATAAATGGTAGTTTCCGAGGTATTAAATGTCATGTAGAGAGGAAGCATTGTTATGAAAGATGAGAAAAGGAGTAGTGTATTTATTGCAGCCAATGTCATAATAATGTTGCCAATGCATGATTTTTTTTATTGTGCAATCCTATCTCTAACTTTTTTTCGGAGACCCTAAAAAGCACACCACAGCATCAAGCTCATGTGGATCCTCATAATCCCATGTGCATGAACATGAACATGATCATGTATAACTCCAAATATTTTTAGGTCTTAAAAAATATAATGCATCTACATTTTTTGCATATCTTTCACTGTGACTCTGAACTGGCCAACATGGACGTAATAGTAAATGAAAGAATAGTTTGAAAATTGATCAGCTTACACACAATAGCTTGTCCTTTAAACATTTTTTTGGCATTGTTCCTCCTAAAACAGTTTTTCTCTCTCTGAGTCAGTCTGAACAGGGTCAGATTATGCCACAAGGTGGCATGAAGTCTTTAGCAGAATTTTATTTGGGGGCCCACTTCCAGCTAAATGCAAAACACAGCTTTTGATTTGTCTGTAATGGGAGCTCAGATCCAGGATTCTCGGTGGATTCTGCTATTTGGTGTTAAGTACCACCAGTAATACAAGCTGATAACACATTTCAAGAGGAATATGTTTAAAAACATAAGATCCACAGAATTTTGTGTGTGACTGGTTTAATGTGGTACAAACAATCTGAAGTGCAGATAAATATGTTGCAGTCTTTGCTACCTTTTAAGCTCAAGGCTACTTGGTGACATCTGACTTTCCCTGTCATTCTAAATTTATTTTATGTTCTTATTGTTTTACAAACCGGCAGCTCAGAAAATCCAACATCTGTGTGTTCCACCATTGTGACAGATTCCATAGGGTTGGGAAGTAGGATTGTAGATTTAATATTTTGTTCACTAGTAATTGGAAAAAATGCTAACTTTAAATATAGAAACAGGGAAATATATCTATTTAAAATTAGTGTGCATGAGACCACAGCATACATTATTGAAACTCTGTAAACACACTTTCAATTTATAATGTTTTCCCTTTCTGTGTGCTACATTAGACTTTGTAAACCTTAAATATGACTGTTCTTGGACTAATCGACCAGCGAGGGCCTCAACTAGATGAACCTGTTGGACTCATCACCTTATTTAGAGTCATACAGTGATTTTATGTAGACTCCATAAAATGTGACTTAGTTTCCCCAAAAAATCACAAAGCAAATCTGTGCATAAAAATACAGTCACCAGTCATAGATAATAGTTTTTATTATTTTTTTATCCCGACTTGTTTGCTTCTTGATATTGCATTTTCCCCTTGTTCTTGTAAAGATTTTATAATGTCACAATATTTTCCCTACAACACATTCGGAAAAGATAAATAAATGAGCAAAAGCAGTTTTGAAAGCAAACTTGTCTTTACCTTTACATCATTATTTAGTTGTTTTCAAGTGTGACAGGGTTCTATTATGACTTGGTCAAACATAAATGACTGGCCAAGGCCGGAGATCACTTTATTGAACTTTATTAAGCTTTTCTTCAGGTGAACAAAGATGGCAGGTGCAGAATATATACAAAGGATGTCCAAGGCAGGCTAAAATCAGACAAACAGCAGTACCTTCATTGTAAGAGTCCATCACCTTCAGTGTGACTTCTCAAGAGTCTAGCCACAGAGTGCCTCCCTGTGGAGCAGAGCCCTGCTTTTAAAGCCACAGGCTCCGCCCACAGAAAGTCCAAACAAAAAAAAAACTAAGCAATTACTTCTAACTCAAATAACCTCTTAAAGTATGCAAAATAGTAGTAATAATAATAATAATAATAATAATAATAATAATAATAATAATAATAATAATAATAATAATTAGAGAACAATAAATAAATATATAAACTTGTAAACAAAAATACAATACTCAATTTAATAGAAAACACTCAGTGCGTTCTGATGACATCACTACGTCATCATGCGACTCCCTCCCGGCACTCCACAATCCAGAAACAACCCTGCTTGAAAATAGAACCGGGAAAATGTTTGAAGCTGAAAATAAGAGGTTAGGATGAATGTTAACTGAAGCAGGAACATCGCGTGTGCACCCACGATGAACCGCGTCAGTTTAAGCTGCAACAAAAAGTAAGTTGGCGATCGTGTATGTGTCTGCGGGCGTGCTCGCATGCTGACACAGACTCTATAATTAAATCCCAGCTCGTGACGGCTCCTCTGTCACATCAATATATGCAAATATATTTTTTTTAGTTCTTCCCTTCAGCCTTAGAATATTATCAGAATGTTTAATCAGTCTAATTAAATAAACCCCAGTGAAAAACTAAAATCTCAGCAAAAACAAGCATAATTTATTTTTAAGTGTTTCAGTATTTTGTAATAATTAAACACTAAGCCCAAATTGGATCCAATGAAAACTATTTTACATTTTAGTTTGTCAGATTTTTTATATAATTCTGACCTTAACTATGTAAGGCAACTTATTGAATGCAAGTTTATATAATGTTATATATGTAATGTTTCCTCATCTCTTCCTCCAGAGTGCTGCAGAACGGTTTGGAAGTTGAAAGACTACGTTTAAGGAACTTCTTTCACTACTACCATTCTAAAAGAGGCATGTGGAATTCTCAGAACAAGAAAACTTCAAAAGGATAGCTCTTTATTTTGGCCAGAGCATCCTAAACCCGACCTGCAGACCCACTGTGTGTTACAGAGAGACCAGTAAGAGCTCACTCACTGCCTGAACTCTGCCCGTTTTTTCTTAGAACTGGCTCCAATGAGAGACTCGTCTGTTTCGTCACCGGGTTCTGTTGCAAATTTGTCTGGGTGAGGAAACTGAGTCCAAATGGGAAATTTGGAGACAGGTCTGTCTTTCTCTGCAGACAGACCTGAGTCATCACTTCGCCTCACTGACTGAACTACTGTACAGAGAAAAGTTATTTTTGTCTTCTTTCTCTGTCCTAATTGGTGCAATTTTTTTTTTTCAAACAGAATGGAAAGCAGCTGTTTTGTGTGCACACGTGCGTGCAAGCATGTGTGTGTATGTGGAGCTTTGTATGCGTGTGTGTGAGTAAGTGACTGAGTGAGTGCTGGTTATGTGCTGTAATTACAGGAAGCACCTTTTTTTTCTAACAAGATGTAAAAAACAAAAACAACCTAAGACCTTTTTCTAACTCGCTCTTACATTAGAGCTAAATAGAATGTGCATCAAAATGTTATCTCAGTATGATTCACGTACGGTAGCTTGAGTAGAGGAGCTGTGCTTGGTTACGCAGTATTTCTAAATGCATTAACTACTATTTGCTGGGTGACGGAGGTGCTGAAATTCTTCTTACAATGGTAAACATAACAAAAAGGGGGAAAAATATTTTTTCCAAAAAATATTGAGATACATGATCTTTATATCTCTTTCTTACCTAATGAATCTCTTCATTCTCCGTTACTTTCATTCTCTGTCATTTTTTTGATGTCAAGGTATTTTTAAATGCTCCTAAACATTGCTTTCTAATGTCAGAATAAGATACAAATGGCTATCAGTGAGAACTCGGTTTAAGTTTACTTGCGTTTATGCTGCTGTTATTTAAATACAAGGTTAATTTATCCTGATTTAGTGACGATGCAGTAACATGCGTGGGTGCTCCTTTTTGGTTTGTTTGAATACACTTGAAGTTGTCATCTTTAACCTCTACAAACAGGAAACTTTATGCCCTCCCTATCCCTAACCTCTTTCTGATCTGGAGTAAGGAGCAGTAAATGCAGCGTAAAAAAAAATCTTTTGCAGTGTTTGAGCTAATGTACTGACAGCTGAGCATCTTTGGCATTACAGTGTTTGCTAAATATTTAGCAACCCTGATAAAGATGCTAATAAAGCCTTAAAATAAATTTGTCTTTTAATCTATTTAATCTAATTTTATTTTTTTTCCTAGAAAAAAATCTGCCTTGATTTGAGTACATTTACTCGATGGCAAAAAAAAAAAATATGTGTAAAAACAAATGTTTTCTTTAAAGTTTTAACAACTTTAAAATTAATGAACCTGAAATAGTCTTTAATTTATTTATTATGTGTTTAAGTTCAACAGAGAATTTAGGATCTTCGACACTACCTGTTGTTTGCCAGGGGTATGCTCATATATATTACCCCCCTGTTTATACTCAGTGTTTTAAAGAGGGCCATTGTGTGTTCAAAACTCTCAATATGAAATTAGCAGTTAAAGTTTTTTTTTGTTATATATTTTTCAAAGTGAGCTAATGCAACTGAATTATGAGATGAATTTATTTTAAAGATTTTAATGCATCTTTACACGGACTACCAAGAATTGTGATTTGGAGAGATTAAAACTACTTTTACGAGAATGTCACAGAAACGGCTACGAAATACATCAACTGTCTTTAAGTTGAAGAGACCAGCTTATGTGCTTATGTGTTGATGCTCGGCTGTTTCACAAATGTGTGCCTTTATCAGGGTTTGGCTGCAGGCAGTGTCATTTTTTACTATTACTCTAAACTCCGTAGAAGGCAGGGACAGACTCAAATACAAAGTTATTTATCAACAAACTGTATTGTCACTGTAAGCTCGGTTACACTGTAAAATGAGGATTTTCTATGTTTTATTTGATGGCTTATTGACATGTCGGTGTATTTTTCGTGTGTCATGCTAAATGAAAAAGGGTAGACGTCAACACAGAAAACAACTAAGTAGGAGCAGACGGGGTGATTGAAATTGGGGAGCAGCTGCAGTCTAACAGGATCCCATCGGCTCCCATTATTTTGTCTGGAGGCTGTCCTTTCAATGGTGTTATATTAAACGGCATCATCTGGGGAGTTTGAGATTGGACATATACAGTATAAGAGCTAACGATCTGATATTGACTTTTTGATTGTCAGAATTTCCTCTAAGAACCTTTTTATCTGCTACAGGGAAAAAGGCCTATGCTGTACATTATTTAACAGTGACATGTGACTATTTAAAAATAAAAGAAACAAAGTACAAGACAGTATATATAATAAAACTTTAAATAGGAAAATACATTCTGAGGTAATTTCTGTGAAATTGTTTTGTAGAGAAGAGGTTTTAAGAATGTATTGTATCTTTATTTTGATTTGTCATTTTTTGCAAATAAAATTTTATGCCTATGTCTGGAAAATATCTTACATTTGTTTGGTCTTTGGGGAGTGGATTGGTTATTTCAGGTAATGTTTGGCAATCTGAAATGAAGATAAAGTGACATACACGTTGTGCCTCATCTCGCCACATGGTGGTGCTCGAACTACGTACACTAACTCACAAGGGCGTTTGGAATGCATAAACAAGCAAAACGTCCGTGAAAGTTTTTTAAAGGGTGGGGTTATTTAGTTGTGAGGAAAAAGATGATCAAATTAATTACAATCCACTAACTAGAGATGTACGTAGGCTACTCCAGAGAAAAAAGAACAAAACCTTACACTCACCATACAGCAACTATGTTTTCAGAATACCAGTCAGATGAATATTAAATCAATTTATCATAAGACCAGTGCAGTGGAAAATAAACATTTTGTGTGTTTATTCAGAGTTGACATGATTTTGGACTTCATGTAATGTTTGTGGATTTGCTTGCACTCCCTGAGTTTGCAGATTTGTTTTGTGTGACGTGGAGAGACCATGAGGTAAGACTTATTAGTCATTGTGCATGCAATCTGCATGAGACAAGACTTAACCACTTCTGATCAACTCATGAGAGGCTTTCATCGACAGCACAGTACAGGCTGGTGTTATTATGACTGAATAGCTTACACCTCCCAGTTCCCCTGACTGAATGACTCACAGACCGCAGTACGTACTGTAGATATGTAATGCGTGTAAATCTTTCCATTTTAAATACGGTGTTCATACCTCTGGAAACTTTTCACACGTTATAACAAGCTTCCTCCTGGCAGAAGGTGAACCCGTGCCTCAGTCTCAAGTGTTTTGCAGCCTGTAATGCAGGGGTGTCAAACTTCAGTCCTCAAGGGCCACTGCCCTGCAACTTTTAGATGTGCCTCTGCTGCACCACACCTGAATATAATAATTAGGTCATTAGCCAGGCTCTGGAGAACTGATCTACACAAGGAGGAGGTAATTAAGCCATTTCATTCCAGTGTTTTGTACCTGTAGCACATCTAAAAACTGCAGGACAGTGGTCCTTGAGGACTGGAGTTTGACACCTGTGCTCTAATGGGTTTTCTTTCAGAATTTTTTTATATTAAGGTCTAACCAATTTTTTCATCAACTCTTGGCATTTTTTCTGTCTTTGCTGAAGAAAAGCATCCCAACAGTAAAATGCTACCAGCAACATGTTTCACTGTGGTGGGATGGTGTTTTCTGATTGATGCGGAGTGTTAGTTACTGCTGTAGTGACCAGTGTTCTGTGAGTTGCTTCAGTCATAGACCAATAAGAAATATTGTTTCATAACCTAGTTTCGCTTTAAACATCAGAGTAACTCAATCCAACGCTTGGTGTGTTCCTTAATCTCCATGATGCAGTTTGTGCACTAACGTTCTCTAATACATCTCCGAGGCCTTCATAGAAAATCTGTTTATATGGGGAGACTCCTGAAAGCAGTTAATTGCATTTTATTTGAGGGTGTCAGAGTAAAGGAAGCAGGATATAACGTGAGTTTAAACTGTTCCTTCCACTTCACATTTATGCACTATGTTGTGTTGATGTTTCTAATAAAATTCCCCAACATATATTAAAGTTTATAGTTCTAACATGACAAGATAACAGAAGAAGCAAGAGGTATACATATTTCCCTGTGGCACTGTACAGGGATGCTATTTCCTAGTATATTTAAGCTTGTATATTTATAAGAAATACAACCCCTGATTTAGACATCTCTGGCATAAACCCATTATGTAATACAGTTGGACCTTGTCCCGGTTGTGACACACCCTACTTTGCTGTGTGACTGGGTGCACTGTGATTAGAAACAGTTCATCAGCATGTTTTCTTCATTTCACTTTAAGCATTTCAAGCTGCTTAACCAATTCTAGATGAATTTAAATAAGAGATTCTCACAATTTTTGTTGCTAAAAAACAAAAATTGGGTATTACTTCTGACGAGCTGATAAAGAAGAAGTACTACGTCAAGAATCAATGCAGACTTTGTTAGGGGAAACAGAAAGAGAAGTATTTACCTATGTATGTTTAAGCTATTAAAACCCCTTCCCATTGAGTATAAGCTTTTAAATGCTCTTTCAGTGAAAAATCCTAAGCCTCTATAAATCAGCGTAAACAAATAACCAACTTTTTATATCCCCAGGCTTTACATAGACAGTTTCTACCACAGTGTGGACAGATGTTAGATGTATCAGTTTCAAGTGACTAAACAGCAGAATTCCCCCAGACACACAATATGGTACAAGTACAAACCACTGATTTATTGATACCAACATAAATGTTTAGAGCTCAAGCAAATTTATTTATTCATAAGACAAATATATGAGAAAAATAACGATTTTTTTATTTTTTACAAATGACTCCACAACTCTAAATCATTAGCCTGGCATCCCTAAGAAAAGTTAAATTTGTAGCAGACATGTTGATACATACAAGTTGTAAATGTTATGGAAAACATCAACACATTTATTAACATATGAAATTTATATTAATAGAGTCACAATGTTAAGCTCATTTAAATAGTTGGGTTGATCTCTGAGGTTGGAAGACATTTTAGACATCATAACTCTTTGTACATAAACCAGCGAGAGACAGCACTTTTTTTCTCCATGTCTTTCAAACTTGGTTTGGATTTCTGGTTAATATCTTGAGCACATGCTTGTCACTTTTGTTATCATTTCTAACAGACAGTGCAATATACTACAGATTGAAATGCAATAGAAAAATACGTTGTTGTTAATGAGATTCACAACCAAAAATTAAACTGTCATAAGTTATTTTTCCACCTCTGTGCACTTTTTTATACTTCTGCTTCACCATAGTTGTGTGGACAACTAGTTTCCCCAAATTCTTTGAATTTATGTATTATTTAAATGAGGAAACAGCAGGAAATGTAAATAATATTTGACAGATAATTTGAAATAAAACACATAATGCAAGGCTTATTTTAATTTGTCATTGTCTTATTAGGTCTATGTTAGTGACAACATGCAACATTGCAAAAAAAAAAAGTATGTACACAATAAGAAAGGGACGTGGTCCTCTATCTTTAAACTTTTTAAACTTCTACTGTAATTGCAGCATTATAGAGGTCACTAATTATAGGAATTATTGCATTTACAGTACAGGTACGTTCACTTACTATTACGGTCAAATTTGGGGTTGTTTGATTGGCTGATAGAAATCTTAGCCATGTCCTGATTCGTAGATAATCTCCTACTGTGTTGTCACTCCGCTGCAGCCCCGCCCTCTGACACATCTGTAGTTAGTTGTTGAGCCTCCTGCTGATGATTGTATGTGAAACGCCGCTGTGGAAGGAGAGAGGATCAGTTAACCGGCTTTTTAAATGGTCTTTTACAATAATTTTCAGACTTCCGAGCAGCTATACCGGACTTTTTTAAATCTATGAAACCGAGTCTGGCAATATTAACAGCGGTAGCACGATCTGTCGAGTTTCAAAAGACTGTTCTACTTTGGGGAAAGTTTAAAGCCCCCTCCAGACAGAGTTCGGCGGAAAGGTAAGAGGGGTTCTCTTCAAAATTTCCCAGCTGATTGTAATTGTGACTGTTTGATAGAGTTCGTAGTAACACATTTTCTCTTCTGCTCCTAACAGTCAGCATGTCAGGGATGCATTGCGTTGTGTAAACCAGTTTAACCAGCTTTGCGGGAAGTTTCGACGGCCGCTGTGATTAACTTCAGAGGTTTCTTCACTCCTACGAAGTGACATTCGATTCCCGACAATGGCAGGTCTGAGCAAGGTCCACATGAAAACCCTGGAGGACCTGACGCTAGACTCGGGATATGGGGCGGGGGACTCCTGCAAGTCCCTCAGCCTGTCCTCCTCCAAGTCAAATTCCCAGGCCTTTATGACGACCCCTCACCGGGGGAACTGGTGGTATTACTCTGGCTCTATGAACAGCAGGAACAACAGCTGGGACACTGTTAATACTGTCCTCCCCGAAGACCCGGAGGACATCTTCTCCAAGTGCCACCGCTTACCTGAGCTGGAGGAGTTCCCTTGGACCGAGGAGGAGGTGGCCAGGATACTGCGCAAAGTGGCCGAGAGTGGTGGGAGTGCTAAGTCGGGGTCTGCCTCTGTTTTCTCCCAGGAAGCGGTGCGACGTCTGTGCGCTCTCCTCCGTAGGGCTCTCATCCGCATCTCCAGAGAGGCCCAGCGGCTCAGCGTCATGCACTGTCGGTGTACGCGTTTCGAGGTGCAAAGCGCCATGAGGCTGATTCTCAGCTGGGCCCTGGCGGATCATTGCGTCTCCGCCACCGTCAAGGCCATCTCCATGTACTGCATGAGCGCAGGTGAACTGCTGAGGAAGGGCAAGTCTGCCCGCTGCGGCCTCTCCTTCTCCGTGGGGCGGTTCTTCCGCTGGATGGTGGACACTCGCATCTCCGTCCGCATCCACGAGTACGCGGCAATCAGCCTAACTGCGTGCATGGAGGCTCTGGTGGAGGAGATAGGGCTTCGGGTGCTGATGGCCGAAAGAGGTCATTGGGGCCCGGATTCGGGGTCAGGATGTGCCCCAGTGACTGCAGAGGCCTTGGAGGCGGTTGTGAACAATGATGCCGAGCTGTGGGGAGTCCTGCAACATTATGAGCACCTCATCTGCGGAAAGAACGCCAATGGTAAGTAAATTTTAAACTACATTGTTTGTGTTTTACACCCAGAGCAGGACCATTGACACTCTCTATGGGAAAGGTAAGGCTACAAAAGGTCATGGTAAAGAAACTGACTGGCCAAAGAGGTTGAATGCAAGCTTATGAATGGAATGTTGAGTGGAAGGAAAAAGTTTTGTTCAAAATGTGCACAAGCACCAAGAAGAAGGGTAGGCACAATAACATTGGAAGGAAAAGCACATTCTTGAATTTGGGGCAGACTCCTGAGGTCTGTGGACTGTGGAGGCAGATGTACAGTAGTTAAAGAGTCACCACACACATGTTTTCAGGGCATGGACGACAACTGTTAAACTTTTGTGTTAAGCTAGTATTGAACTGTAGAAAACTGCAGTTCAATACTAACTGAGGAGAAAATTGTTTGGACTTTAAAGCTTATTAGGTACCTCAGCTTAATGCAGCAGAGAGACCTTGGATTTATCTAGCACAGATGTACAGATGCACTTAATTATTTAAAACTTATCAATAGGGTTATACATTCAGGTCATTTTGATTCTGCTTCTGTCTGAAGTGGGGATACATTTTCACAGTTTTTAAGTAAACAAGCGTTAACTTTTACACCATGTGGTTACGAACAATACTATTTAACTTTAACACTTTCTTAACACCAAAACGTCTGTTATACTTTTTGGGCTTGTCTGGAATTGAGCCCAAAATGAACTCTGCTTAGTTTCTTGTACAACACTCACTATGTTTACATATTCCTCTGACTTGTTTTGCTATGTGTTCATGCATGAGAAAACTTCATCAGAAAGTTTTTGCTCTGCCATAAAGTCTCCCTCCTGTGTGCTGGTTGCAGCTTTCCACTCTGGCACAGCCCTTGTATGGAAAAGGTGAAGTGTAACCTCCTGCTGCATACAATAGCTGCTCTTTGTGAATGAACGCCTGATGGATTTGTTCCTAATTTGATTTGTCAGAATAGGAAAACAACAGTTCAGGCATATATGAAGAACAAAGAAAGTATTTTCCCTCTAAGCAGCTTCCCACAGAGAAAAGACAACTGTATTCTGCTTTAGGCAGCCAAATTTGCCCCTAATTAATTTCAGAAATTGAGAAGTCACAAGTCATCTAAAACCCAGGCAAGATACTGGTTTGTTGCCACAGCCTCGTGTTTTCTTCTCTGTCCTTAACTGACAGTGTTCACATCACTGTTTCAAAGTTTAAGTTTTATCCTGTGCACCTTTCCTTCACTTGCTTTAATTGATGTCCACCCTCAGATCTTATATCTTTCTTATACCTCTTTAATCCAGCTCCAGCTGTGCATCCTGCTTTCTGGTCATCAATTTCCTGCACCCTCCCATCGAAATCCTTTGCTTAAAAATCCAAATTTTCCAATTCAAGAATCCACATAGCACAATTTCCATGACTGTGTTGGTAGTCCAGCGATGAGTTGATTCATGAGCTGGCGCTGGGACAATGTAACAACCCTTTGTTTGTGGCCTACTACCAGCTCCCTGGAGCAGAGCTCTTTATTGTGGTACAATGGTTTTTTTGTTGTGTGATCATGCAGCTTAACCCAATACAGAGGGATTGAAAACAAATGCTGGGGAGGTGCATGCCCCAGTGTGCATTATAGACAAATGAGAGGGAGAAACTGAGGGGTACATATAGAAGACAAAAGTCCTGCATTGAGGAAATTTTTTTATTATGAAGTACCATCATTTAATGCAAATATAGTGCGCATATGAAGCAAAGACTTGCATTTACTTCCAGCTAAATCAAGCCAGTATTTAACCAAATATACTTGCTTGCACAGTTCTAAACTGGTTTCTTAAATTTCCGATTCTGTTCAGCTTCCAGAGACTTTAACTACCCCATTAGGTAGTCAGCTGCAATGTACTGGACTTGACGGCTGCCACATGCTCAAGTTGGCGCTACATCATTGAAAAATGGGTTCATTATTGAAACAGATGTCTTTTGCTTGAGTTTTCTAAGTGAACTATTTTGGTGAGTTCAAGTTTTTGAGGGGGAAAAAGAACATCTGTGTGCATGTGTGAGTAATAACAACACACTATTCTTCTGACCACCTGGCTATTTATAGAATCAATACTGACTGTGAAAGCCACATACCACTCTACCACCTTACCACCTGTAACTCCACACAACTGAAAGTATATACAGTTGGTGACCCTACTCACCTCCCCACAACTACCACCACCAAAAAGTAAAGACCCATTCAATGCAGATTAGAAGAAATAGAATACAGCTCCATCTATTAAATCTCCTCAATTTCACTTAATTTCTTTTTGTCTGTCTGTCTGTCTTTTTTTTTTTTTTAATTTAATGCTGGTTCTACATCTGGAACTGCTTAAGTCAGAAATGACTTCAACGGCTCCAAAAACAAAACTTTCTCCGTTCCTTCCTCCTCTCCCCTTGTCTTGCCCTCTCAGACTAAGTTCCACTTATTTCTCTCACCTCTGGCACCATCCCCCCACTCTTTTTTTTTTTTACCTTTACCATTGAATTTACATTTGCTTCATCTTTATCTGTTTACTTCTTCTGGTCTACTGAGAGTGCATTAGAAGAACTCTGTTGCGATGTGCCAGGATCTCATTCATTACTCGTGCACATACTCATCTGCCCATAAGCTTTCACATGCATGTACATGCTCCTGGAACCAATTTAGCCTTGTTTTGCATGTGTTCAAATAGCTCCAAAGCACTGGTTGGACCCTCTACGCAATACCACTATAAAGAAAATCTGTTCCATCACTCACTTATTCACACAAGAAAGAGAGTAAACTTTTCCCTGTACAGTTTGTTCAGTTTGTACCGTGGAATACATTCAAGTGCAGAGTACAAGCTTTGCTAATGGACAGTGGAAGTAGTTATTCAATCATTCATTCTTTATGAATGGCATGCAGATGTCTTTCAAGCTTTGGTTTGGATGTTACAACAATTTTCCAGTTGTAGTCTTGTTTGAGTACTTGTCAGCTTTTATTAAAATTCACTCAGACCGTTTTCCATCTTTCTTTTGAGACTAGTAAAGTAATTGGAAAGAATTTTGATATGCAAACTATCTCATATGAGCTCACTGGCCACCAACAGCTACTTTTAACTTGCATTTATCCAACTTTTGCTCTTTGCTCTCTTTTTTTTTTTTTTGTCACGGATGACCATGGTGATATTCTTGAGTTTAGCATTCCAGAAGAGTGCTCCCTAGCTGAATTTAGCTATGTTCTCAGCTTGTACTTCTCTTTTCCTATAAAGCTTTTTTTATGCATATCTGCGGTAGGTTGGAAAGTAATACAGTTGTAAGCTACTAGACTTGATACAATTGAAAATAGAATGTTATTAAAATAATTGTGTTCTTTAAATGTAATTATGCAACTACATAGTTCATTACAGATTCATTTAGATTGAGCTTAAAACATAAGTAAATTTTGTAAGAACTTGGGTTTTTAGTTCCAAAATGCAATTTTCAGCTGCTTTTTAAAGGTGGCTTAGAGTGCACTGACAAAGGGGAAAAACATGTGATTTGCTGCTCAGTATTTCCCTAAATATGTAGTTAGTCCAGAAAGGGGCGTGGGAACCGTGGGCAGAAGGATGCAGTGAAAACAGCCCAGAACTGTGGTCACACAGATGGGGAAAGCAGCACTCTGAAAATACACTCAATGTTTCACAAACCTGGAGGCTGATCAAATTCAGATTTGGTGGTAATGCATGTGGACATTACTTTTAATGGAGAAATCTTGAGAATATACACCCTGTAAATTTTCAGAGATTTTACCAACTCAGCATTTTGCCTGATTATAATGACACAGAGTAAACCCCCTGTACGGGACAGTGTTCAAAGCCAAAAACATGTCTGGCTTTAGTGAATAATAAAGGATAATCCTTCGCTAGACAGTACAATTTGTTTGTGGCTGAACATGTGTCAGCTTTATGCTAGGGTGCATGGTTCACCCCAGGCTATTCTCATTCATAGAGATAGTCCATGTCACTGTTTTCACTGGGTTCTTGTCTGGTGCCAGCTGTAAAAACACTGCCCCATTAGGTCAGTGGTGTGCACATGTGTCTAAATGCACTCATCTTTGTGAGCTTAGGTTTGTTTTTGTGGGCACCAGCCGTTCTTGTAAAACCATGAGTAATGGTTTCACAGATATGACACCACAAGGTATTTGTCTGGTTTTTACCCCCTAATACAGGTTGCAAAGTCTGTGATGTTTAAAAATACCAAACCCATATTCATTTTAACAGATTTTTAACTTTCCCATCTGTAGCTGTTTTAATATTTGATTCAGTTTTGATATATAAGACATAGTTTAACTTTCAGCAAAGCCGTTTGTATCATCACACCACCATGAGACATGCTGCTTAAGAATAATCCACTGATGTGGAGGAACAAAGCTGAGAGGAGCAGAAGTTCTAGAAGAAAACGTATTGAACAGAGATCAGGACATGAAGTAAACCATACACATGTACATTTAAAGTCACTGTCCGGTGGACACGAAGTCTGTGCCCACAGAGAACTGAAGAAGCTTGATTGACTTCAAACTTCCCTGCTTGTTTTCCCTGGAAAATGTTTCTTAGGTGTGGCACATTGATTACCACAGAGCCGCAATTGTTGTTTGTTTAAGGAAATCTGATTGACATGGTGGGTTGCGGTCCAATTAGCTAATGTGGGAAGCAAAATCCCTGACTGAAGGATGGCTGGAATCTTGCAATGGCTGAGTGCATTGCTTTAATGATTGCAGTAATTTAAAGGGGTCACAGTAAATCCTACCATCCCAGGATGTAATCTGATTTACAGACCAAACTGTCTATTATTATCAGATGTCATGTGCTATAGATCAATGATTGACACTCTAGCTATCTGACTAACTTGCTACTCTCTATAGAAAGGGTTATATTAATTTGTATTGTATAGTTATAGAATTAGCATTTTGTTGCATGTGATAAATATTATTTACTTACTTGTACACATAATTGAGATGACCATCATGCAAGTATTTTTGGATAGTTCCAATTTAAAATGGAAAAGGTGAAATCAGAATAGTTGTTGATGTTAGAGATGGAAAATGTTGTCTAAACTAGGTATATTTTCTTCAAAGCTATAGATCATAAGTTGTAAAAGAAGTACCATTAGAGGTAAACATTTTAGTATTCATTATATAAAGAAGCAAATTTGAATAAATTAACTGGAGAGTTGGTAAACATGAACAGCGCAAAAAATGAGTCATCTATGCACATGCATTTTTCTTTTAATTATTTATCAAAAGATTTTTTTAAAAAAAAGTCTGTTTCTCATATGACATACATACATAATTTTTCCAACTTGAAACTTGGACATCCAAACTTAATAACCACAAAAAAATTATTTGCTCAAACAAGTATGTACAAATGGATAAGTCAAATGGAAATCAGGTTTTAGGGTTTTTGCAGAAGTTGCTCTTGTTAAACAAAATTTGAAAACCAACACTGGATGAATAAAGGCAACCCTGAGTATCTATGAGTCAAAGCATAGTCATTATATTCTGAGAGTCTTAAATGTGTCATTCAGAAAATCTCTGCACCTAAACTAAAGAAGTATTGTTAACTTACATTCTCCAAGATCTTTTAGATATCCAAACAAAACCCTTCAAATGTAGCAATTCTTTTTTTTTCACCATGTAAGCCTTTATCTCATTAACAGTATTTTTGTCTGATTAGTTAATTGTTATTTTAATTTATTTCTACTTTCTGTCAACAGACTCCGTGTTCTTAGTTGCAGTTTTAAATCTGCAGTGTAATGGCTGTAACAGACTACAGCTAATTGCTGTCCTATTTCAATGCTTGAAACATCATGAGCTGTAAAACAATGATGTTATCCTGAGGAAGTTGTGAAAACATTTATGATGGCACAATAAACTGAAATAATGTTATTACTGATTTGCAGAGCCAAAACTGAGAAAACATTTTTACTTTAGAATGAGCCAAACACACCTTTATTAACATCTTGGTGCTTTTGACTATGTCTTTGGTTGCTACAATTTGCACACCTTAATTTGTATGTTAATATTTAAAATATAAAGGAAAAATAGGGGAGCATCATGGCTAGCTATGGCCTGGTTTTATATTTAACAAGCAAGACTTTGTCTTTTAGAACCTAGAAATGCTTAACAGGTGTTTATTAAAAGGTGATTGAGCCTTACTTTTCCCTTTCACTTAGTTTAACAAAGACCCTGGTTATACATTTGGACTGTGCATTCATCACTTTTAACATCTACCCCCCTAATTACCATATTGGGGGCAGCATGTGCTACAGAAAACAATAAATGTTCTCAACATGCCCTACAATGGCTGCAGTTTTTGTACGAAAACATCTGGCAACAGCCTCGACCCTCTCAAAGTTTGTTTAGAGATGGTTAGATAAAGTTACGTGATTTGACAAAAAGGAGAAACAAACAATGCTGCATTTAGTCTTTTTTTTTCTAAAGCGCTCACTGAGCTCATGAATGGTAAACTGAGGTCTTTGTAATGTGGTCTTCATAACCCACCAAAATAAATTTGTTTCATGGTGTGTTTTCCGAGGATAAAATATACCAATCATCACTGTTCAGGATATTTAAAGAATTATATATCTCCTTACACTGCTTTCACTGTGTTTTGTGCTAGCCTAACTCAAGAAACCTGTTTTTGTTAGTTTTGAAGCATTTTCTTGGTGATTTGGAGGTAAAATTGAATTACTGATAATTTCAGACAACGAGGTGCTGCTGGATGTTTGTGATAAGGAGAGAAAACTCATATGAGTGTTGGGGACTGTGTGGAACCAGATTTGCGTAACTAAGGATTGGACATAATAACCCCTTGCTGTGCTCATTGGAGAAATTTGGTTGAGTCTGACTCTGGTCAGTCTGAGCCAAATCTTTGCTGAAGAGGAGCCTCTCGATGGAGAATTGCTGGAGTAAATGCATATATGTACATGCATACTAAAGCTCCAAATGCTTTGGTATGCATCAGAAGAAAAACAAATGTACCTTCTGAATGTTTCAGTCAAATTAGAAAAGTATATTTACTCCCTCTTTTTTTAAAAGGCAGAAATGTTATAAGCTCACACATTTAATGTACTACTAATGTACAACTAACTGAGCTTTGCTGAAGTTGATGTAGAGTATGTGGTCGAGCTAAAAAGTTTGGGTTTTCTGTGACTTTCTGTTAGTCTCACTCACTGAAAGACAAACTGTTTTGACTGTTATATGCTTTTTATTTTACTATGCTCAGGAATTTAAGATTTGATGGCTTTTAGCTCGTTAAATAACATTATGTTGTAAATGCAAAGCACCAAATTTATTGAGTTTATTTTTGTTTTGTTTTCACATTCTAAATTACAACTTTAAAATGCCTTTGCGTGTCTAAATGCAAATCTGCTGGTACCTTATGGACACAAATGCATGTCTCTTCAGACTATATTTATCTTACCTGAATGACGGTGTTCTAATTGGAGATGGTTTTCACAGAAGCTTGACAAGATGCTATAATACTCTGGATTATGTATTATTAGAGGAAATAAATATAAAGAAAATAGTGTTTTCTTGTCAAATATCAGTTAAAAATTGTATTGTTTTGTTTGAAAGAAGTATCCACTCTGTGGAAATCTGCAGATCTCTTTTCACCGCATTTCTTAAAAACAAGCTTTTTTTGTTGTTTCTTCTTCTGCTTGTACAAATATCTCTTAGTTTATCTTTTGTTTTCTATATCTGCTGTGTGTTTACCAGTGAAAGGGTGGCAGCAATGTTTTGCTGAAGGCAAGCACAGTCTGAGTAGTCTCAATAATCAGGATTTTAATGTGCACACAGAGTCCCAGTGAACCCTAATGTGCAGGTACAAATGGCATTAACGTCACATGGCCTTGTGGTCAGGTAAACAGCTGAGCTAACTGGGACTTATGAATTAGGACTTGAAGTGATAATTGCGACTAACTGCTGTCTTTTAATATTGTTGGCAGGTATGATAAAATGGCCTAAAAACACAGTTCACTTCATGTATTGAGCAGTAATTTATATCTCATTTAATTTTCAAGGAAAGTTTTTAAAAAACTCAGCCATTTTATTCTTCAGATGGAGGGATGGTTGAGAGGTAAATTTGTTACAAAGTAAAATGTGCAAGAAAGCTCATGAAAAACTGTTGCTAGATTTAAACATGCGTGTCGTTGTCCATTGGCCACTGTGCCAAGTTCTGTCAGCGGCTAGCCCATAATGAATGGGTTTGGCTAAATTATGCTCCTGTCATAAGTAGGTCATTGCTGTGTTTGATATTTTTCCTCCAAGGTTTTTGCTTTGATTTCCATTCTGTAATCTTATTGTGATGGTGTCTGCACTTCATAAGGGGACTGCTTTGTGTTTGCATGAGTTGCTTTAGGGTTTTTGAATGCTGACTAACATAGGCATACTGTCTGTGTGACAATTAGCGACTGGTTATGTCTGAACCTGTTTGACTCAAGCCAAGAAAATGCAGATCATTGTGAAAGAAAAACCCAAATTGAAAGAGTTTGGCTTTTCTTTTCATTGAAAATTCCATTGATAATTGCATGAATGCAGTGTTAATTCCTCTCTCTCTATATATTTTTGTTCTTTGCACCACCCACTGCTCTTTCTGTAATCCTGTATCTGTTCACTGTGGAATGTGTTTGTTGGATCACCAAGCTTTGAGCTTCATCAGCAACAACACACATGTAAACATAAGTTGCTTGAACCACTTTCTGTCCACATCACAGTGCATTTCCCTCCCTCCCAAACTTATGATGATAACTACACCAGTGTGGTTTTGAACTAATTTAAACTGTGATCTCAAAACGGTTTTCTGTCTGTGTGCTGTCATACATTGTCTGATCTGCACTAAGACCTGACCCAACATCCAATTTTGGGATTTTTAAAATCATTGTTACACTCAATTCATATTGATTGCAATCATTTTTTCCCCAATCTTTTTATTCTGTTTATTACTTTTGCATTGCACTTCTCATTTGTTTGTAGTTCCCTCTTAGGAGTACACAGTATGCTAAACTCATTTTACACATGAACCCCTGTTCATAGTGTCATCTAAAATACATCACCTGCTGGGTCAAGGTCATCTTGGAGAGCATATGGTACGATTAACAGAGCCACAGTGGTGCACACACACTGCATATTTGGAGCAAACTTCAGAGTAAGGCTTCCTGGAATTCTCTTGTGGTTGGTGAAGGGAAGGAGCACATTTAGCGGGCCATTTGGAGAGCACATGTGGGCACATCAAGTAGGACACACTCTTCTACAGTGTTCAGTTGCCTTTCTTTCGACAGTATATCTGCATCTTGTGTCCACCATGTGTGGACCTCCTTTCAGGAAGTAAAATAAACAGTTCAGTTCCCAGAGGGAACTAAAAGAAAACGTCTGCTTTTCAGTGCAGTCAGTTACAAAACATGTCACAATTTGCTGAGGAGTGAAATACAAATCTTTTGGTGGAACTGTTCATTTATTTTTATTGTAGACCTAAAACCCATTTTTTTAATATACATAATCATCATAATCATAATAATCTGATTTGGGTTTTAAGTGACAGGTAGTCAATCCCTGACTGCCAGTTTATTCTTTTTGCAATAACACTCCAACCAGATACTTGCTTTTGCATTTTAGGGCGATGGTGGTCCTTATATGATAGGTCTCTTGGGATGTCATCCAACTAATTTGGGAACATCTGTAATGAGTGGCTCTTGTCAGAGTTAGTTTGTGTTTGGATGGGTTGCGTGAATTAGTGGTCTCTGTCTATTCAGTGACATCTGTTCCGTCGCTTTCTGTTGGCCAGGCTGTTACTGTGCAGTGTTTGCCATCTGTGTGTCACCGCAGGTCACAGACAGTGCTGGACAAAATACACCCCAGCAGTGGTGGCCAAGTTTTCCCCTTAGTGGCCGTATGATCGGCTTATAGAGGATGTAAATGGTTGGAGGTGGAAGATCGGTCATGTGATGTGAGCTGGAATTTCTCACCAAAAGGATACCTTCTTATGATTCCTATATGTGCTATTCTTCCTCAATGTCATACTTTGTGACACGTGGTTTGGGTTTTGTGACGAAGCAGGGTGACTGGATTCTTCAAATCTTGAATTTATCCATTTCCATCATTTGTTTACTTTTGCACCAGTTTCTCCAAAGCACATTCCACCCAAGCGACCATTTCCAGAGTACCGTTGCTGTGTCACGATTTGGCACAGGTTTTTCTTCTTTTTTTTTCCCCTTTCTTTTTTCAAACTTTGCACATGGAGGCTGCAGAGGAAGTCAGTCAGACAGAAACTTAACAGACCACAACTTTGGTCTGAGAGCATTTCTGCTTTTTAGCCGCTTTAGAATTGAGGTGTTGGGTAGGACATTCACATGGTTTAACAACCTCCAGTAAAAACTTGCTGATAGTAACTTATTTAAGTAACTTGTTTTAAAACTACTTTCAATATGTGATTTTTCTGTTTTGTTTGCAGTCAAACATATTTCTAAGCCAAATTTGTCTGTCTTATGAGCAAGAAATAATCAGCTTTCAGGGGTAAAGCTGTATTGTTCTTAACACCTGGAAAAACTCCTTTCACTCCAGCTTGTTCTCTGACCTCATTAAAGGGCTTTTAACTTCAGGTTTTAAACAAATGCTTTTCAAATGACTCCACTTCTAACCAAAATAATAGTTCAGAAAACATTGTGTATTTTATTAATTTTGACTAGATGCTACATTAAAAAATTGTATGCACCAACTCCATCTACCTGATCTGTAGTCACAAGCATACATTTCTGTACTGTTTATTTTTATCTTTTTTTTTGGTTAAGTTTTAAGTAACAATACATATGCTGTATGCATACGTCAACACTCCATGTTTCCTTATACAGCTGTTAAATGGTGTAATAAAAGTATCGTAAAGGCACACTGACAGCAATTATAATGTAGTGTGCCATAAATTCACTAACAGGGGTCAAGAGGAAGTTGTTAACGAGGATAAGTGGAGCAGTGTTCTATTAGGCAACTTCACCAATAATTAGATGATTTGTTCAATAATTGTCTCCTCTCTTTCGAAGCTTTCTGTCCCCTAAATAAGGACCCCTTTTGGAAAGTTCAGTCTTGCACGAATAAAGGGATTGTATAGCTTGACAATGGAGGTGTAGGAGGCAGATGTGTTAGTGGTTTAGAGTTTCAATGGGGAGGTATTAAGTCTTAGGAGCAGTGCGTCATCTCATCCCAGAGAGATACAGCTGACCAGTTGAGCAGCACGGACTAATCCAAGTTCTGTCATGCTAACATTTAAACAAAGTGGTTTTATTTTCCTATGTTTAAAGGTTTCTGTTTTCACATGAGAAGCACAGAGTAATTCCCAACTACAGGCAATGATCTGACTTTAAGGAAATGATGGATTTAAAACTCATGACATCTGACTGGAAGGCAAACACATATGTGTGTACTTAAAGTGGGAGGAGATGTGTTGGAGATTCTTTGTTACTCTGATAACATTGTGGCTCTGTCCTGCTGCCTGAATAGACATAGATAAAATGAATACAACTGCATACTCACTCAGCTAAACTTAAATAGTTTAGATGAAGACACAAACAGATGGGAAAAGTGTTTTTTGTTGTTTTTTATATGGAATTTGTAGACTTTATTTGATATCTGTGATATCTAGCTTATTTTTAGGAAAGAGGAGGTGGGATGAAGGTCTGATCTTTTTGGTGTCATCTTTGCTTTCTAACATTAATCCCAAATGTGAAGAACCCGACAGCACAACATACTACACTGTGTATTGTTTTTTAGAAATAAATCTGTAAAATACTCCCAAATTTCTTAGTTAAACACAAACTTAGAAAAAACATTTTAATATAAGTGGAATTACTTTTTCATTTGTTTTTTTTTCTTACTACTACTTACACGTTTGAATGGATTACTGTGGCCTTTAGCTCTATGCAGGGAAAGAAAAACCTTGGCTGGGTCCTGCCTTGACCCAGTGGAAGGCTGGAAGTTTCCCCAAAGCTCATCGTCTCTCAGTTTTTCTACTCCTTTGACCTTCCTCTGTTGGTTTTTGCGCCACATGCAGCTGCTGATCCCTGTGTTCTGCAGTGGAGTCTTGAAATGCAATTATTATATTTTGTGAAAGGGAAGTAATAGAAAACTAGTAACAGACAGTGCATTCAGTGTGGCTTTGGTTTTTATGTGCCTTTAAGTGAAAAGCATTATGAACTTTTACAAAGGTGCACAAGTAAAAAAGTGTCAAATGTGGGATTTTGAGGTGGTTCACAATGGCAATTCAAGTATGCATTAAATCCATTAAAGCAGTGAGACTCCATTGTTTTATTATTTTTCAAAGTACTACTATATGGATAGATTTTACAAATAGGACTTGTGCTTTGACAGTTTGTTGTGTAATGTCATAAAACCAGAAAAGAAAAACTACTGTATTTATTGGTACCATGTGATTGAAAAATGCCATTTAACAATGGATAAAATTTTTATTCAGATGCTAACATTTCCAGATTTCAAATAGAGAAAATTAGCCAGCACATCCCTCTGTTGTCTGGACTTCAAGTGGAAAAATTTAGTTTCCCAACAAGCCTGACCTCAAAATCTAGGTTAGCAGCTTATCTTGTATCCATCCATCCACCCATCCATTATCTTCCACTTATCCGGGGTCCGGTCGTAGCGGCAAAAGCCTAAGCAGAGAGCCTTAGACTTTTGGGCCAGTTCCACCGGGGAAATCGGCTGAGTAACTTTTTGCTTCCAGCTTATCCTGGATGCAAAATGTTGGTCATTTCTGCAGTCATTAGGTTTTCCATTCTCATCAAATCTCTCAAAAAGGTTTATCCACCATCCTGTGGTGAGCATGTTGGAACAAAGTTTGAAACACATTAGCTTTTGTTGGTAATACCAGTTGGTGTGGTCACTGAGTATATCTGTTAGATATCCCCACTGGTTTTTCACTCGTCTCTTCCCCATTTCCTCCACTGAACTTCTTTTTTTAGACGTTTGAGGAAGGAAAAATCAGGTTTGAACTCTCAGATCTTTTTTTTTTGCCATGAGTGCTTCATAGCTGTGTATCACAGTTAAAATGTATTTACTTTGTAGTTGCTTGTGCCAAATATTCAGAGTACCACCAAAGGTCACTCTAAGTTTGTAGTTAAGCACAGAGGAGCTGCAGTCAAGCTACAAGGGAGATTTTTTGCTTCTATTCACTTCTATATCAGTCTATGGACCTGAATTTTCTGCGTAACAAAATGTTTAGGTATTGGTAGCGAAATGAGATTTACTGCTAACTGAGAAGCACAGGATGGCCAAATATATGTTTTGCATTTTAATTTGATACTTTTGAACATTTTCTTTCTTTTCTTCATGGCCTTTGCTTGCCATTATCTGCTGTCTGAGAAATGAATCAGAGAAATATTCAAGCATCTTTGGCCACTTATTTTGTAACTATTTCACTCCTTATTCTGGTTCTCCTACTTCTACTTTTTGGCTCCCAGCTGCAGTCTGGTTTTGCCAGCTCCCTCCTGGCTGAAGGTGAGCCAGTGATTTCCTTCACAGACCTTCTGTTGCCTTTAGACTCATGGGAGCCTGCTGCTGAGAGAGGACTCTTTTAGAAAGCCATTCTACATATAGAGCACCTAGTCTTAAATGTTCTTACTCATTTTATTACAAAGTGTTTTTTATCACCTAGGCGTGACCTCACTTTAGGCAATGGATTTTTTTTCTGTATTTCTATTTCAAACACCATTAAGACTATCTTATCATATCCCCAGCTTGTTCTTATCATGTTGTGGTGTCTCTAGTGGCAAAAGGTAAAATGTAAGTAATTATCACCCTTCTGTTTCTGAAAGCCCATTTGAGACATCAGGGACTGAAATTGGAGAATGGGAGTTGTCAAGTGTGGGGAAACCAATGCATGCATTTTTCCTGCTTATTGCTTTGCGTCGTCCAAACCCCAACCCAGAACGGTTGGCGAGCAGCTGGACGAAATGTGCCAACAGCCTCCTCCCCTGTCTGTCTGCCTATTTGTGGTTATTGGCTTAGAACAGGGCAGGAAGTTCAAAGATGTAATGGTGGCTTTAAAAATGGATTAACACGTAATGCGAAAGTTAAAGATGCATCTTATATAGAATCTGACGGACAACATTCATATACAAAATTAAGACACGAGGGTCTTGTGGGAATTTTCAGCTGTTATCATGGCCTTCAAAAAGACTGTGGGGGGGAAAATGGAAGGAAAACAAGGTTGATGCTGTTTGTTTGTGTAAGAACTTTGTCAGTGTGTGCACAAGAATAGCTCTCATCTCCCAGTAGGTTGCACACAAACATTACCCCTAAAATGTTCACACACACGCCACCTCCTTTAAAATGTCTTTAGCTGCTAGGCAATGTTCTCTGTCTGGGAAGGATAGAGGGGTATGTGTGTTTTTAGTGTGTGTGGTCAGGATGTGGCTTGCACCTCTCACTCGTCATGATTTACTAACAATGCCATGGTGGTTAGACTCAGATACTCAGCACATATCACAACTCGGAGTTGGTTTACTGTGGTTTACTGTGAAAGGTGCTTGGAAACTATTCACTCTTTTTGTTCACATTATAAGCAAAATTTAATCAGTCTACATGTCATTCATACTGATTTATCTTTTTGTTTGAGGGATTTACCAAAACAAATCAAAACTTTTTTTGCCAACATCTTAAGTTTCAATGCTTGGGTTCATTAGAATTCAGTAAAAATCTGTCGGCCATTATTCAGTCTGTTTGATTTGCACCGCAGGAATTTAAGATGAATCTTCGTTTTCTACTTGGGAAGAATTGTATTGGCACACATATGCTCATATACACACAGACTCTTGTGAGAATTACCCAGCTTCCTAAACTCACAAAAGGCAAATTGACTCTGGCTTTTATATTGTTTGTTCTGTCTTAAAACATTATGTGTGCTCTGGTTTTGTGGTATAAATAAATGTGACAAGTTAAGAAATACACAAGGATTTGAAAATGGTTATCTTTCTTCAACAAAATCTGTATTTTCTCCTTTTTTCTTTACTTTCCTTCTCCTGTTTCCTTTTGTCTGAGCTTTAGTGGGTGGCCCATGGAGAACAATGGAACAAAATTTTCTTACATTTTTAGTACATCTATGTACACACAGCAATACATTTATGAAGACAGTTTCATTAAAACAGTTTACTGGGATTAGGCATTTTAAGTGGTGCTCAGATGTCTGTTTAAAAGATATAATTGGGACAAAGTCAAGCTTGTCTCTGAGACCTGAAATAGTAACAGCTGGGAATGCATCATAATACAACCTCATCTACATATGTGCACACATTCTCGCCTCCTGTAGCTTTGTTTGAGTTGCTGCCGAGCTAGTGGCTAAGAAATGTGTGCGCAAGTGACCACTGTAGCAACTAAACAGCAAATTCTCCTCAGACTGAGGGTCACACTTGATTGCAGAAAGAGTACTTTGAGCAACTCAGGTTTATTGTGTCTGAGTCTGAAATTGCTTTTGTTTAACAGATTTTGGGGCAGGGACCTGCATACTTTGGACTTAGTGTCATAGATAACTTTGAAGCATTTGAAGTTCTCAAACACTGAGACTTCGATTGTTATCTGAAATATTGGTTAATACATTCTTGGTCTGATAGATTAATATGACTGATAAGTGTTGAATTAGCACTCTAAATTTAGATTATATATTTTTCATGTATTTCTCTTTGACTCCAGGAGTTCGAATAATTTAATCGGGCTGGCTGTTCTGGTATCCAGCCTGCAGTCAGCATTGTAACAGACATGATTACTTGTAGCTATCCAACTTTAGTTTGAAGTGTTTTTAAGAAGAGTAACAGGTTACCTACTGCATTTACGGCTGTAATTGTAGTATTTTTATTTATTCATTTTTTCTATCTTAAGCAAGGGGAAAATGTAGGAGCCTTCTTTCAGTTAGCTAACTAAAATTTCCAAGCAATAGGTGGGCAGGACTATTGTCATTCTTGAACTTCTGAAAACCCATAAAGACCTAAAACTATAGGGACTGTGTGACGGGGCTATTGTAGCTAACGTGTTAAATATGTGATACAGATAACAGCATCTTCCTATTATCAAAAATGATAAAGTGCAGCATCTCATCATTTCCTACAAATAGATTAAAATAAACACATAACGTAAGGAGAAAAAGACTAATCAAATTATTAAATTTACACATGTTTCAATTATTTTATTTGCAATTCAATTTGTCAAACCACACTTTAAGAAAAAATTTAGCCATAAATATCAGTGATTTTGTATCGGCAAAATGACCACAATAAACTTTTGTCTAACATTTCAGGGTCTTCTATAGAGCGGACCACCACGTGGACACTTGTAGGCTCATTGACACGCTAAAGAGGATGCCCTGAATGTGTGTCTTTGTGTGTTGAAGTCTGACTTTGGGGTCAAGAGATGCCATAACTACATAACAGGAAGGTCATTTTTAGCAGGATCTATTGAGATAAAGGCACTCCCTCTCTGTTCAGTGTGAGTGTGGGGGTGGACCACAAGAGTCAGGGGTTAGCTGTAAACCTACTTGGGTGTCAGATGGGTCCTAAAGCCTCTTGAATAAGCTGACTGGTGTAGTGAAAGGCATTTTACGACCTCCTGCTAAAGAGGTGACCCTTGCGGTTCCTGACACACCCAGGTCATCATCGTCCTGATGTGCTCTCCTGCAGTCGTCTGTAAGCCTGACACATGGCCCAATGATTGTTGCTTTGGATGATATCTGAACACTTGACATGTCGTATTATTTAAGGTCATTCTAGTGTGGGTTTGTGTGTGTCCAAACTTAACACACATAACTTATCAGAAAACCTTTGTTGATCAGAAGTTGGGTGGTCCATTGATTTAGTTTTTATTATGCTGCTTTAAAACAAGTTCCATCCATGGCATTGATTTCCTGACTAATTACACAAGGTGATCTTCCCACTCCCAACATCTAGCATTATGACCATAATGCATCTCCTCCCAGTATTGAACTCTTTTAGTCTTCTGCTTAGAGGGTGATTCTTCTCAACAATGCCTCCTAGCTTTAGAGTCGGGCAGATGTGAGTCAAGCAACCCTTCTCATTACTGCTTTTAGAGTGCTGCAGGCCTTCAGAACCAAGCCCTGCTCACTTCACTTTACTGGAGCAAAATGATGTTGAGTTGCAATAATGTCCAATGATATTTATCTTACCCCCATCAAGTTTTAATGGGATGGAATGAATGTTCAGGGTATTCTCTCTTAATGCAAGTTTGATTGGAATTTTATAGTAGTAGAAAGGTTAATGCAGCACTCCTGTACAAGTAGGTTTCTATCTTTCAAAAGACAGAATGGGCTCCAGTGTGTAGGGAGCTGACTGTGCAGATTTGGATTACCTAAGGATGTAGGTGGGATGAAAAGTGAATTTATTCATGGTGTCTGCTTTACTTGAACAATAAATTTAGTTAATTTTCAGTCCTCTATGTCAATTAAGTTTGCATTATTTCACTAAAAACTTTTTAAACAGCCTTGCTTTTGGAAGTTTAAATGTGTACTAAAATATGTATACTAAATCACATGTTGCCTAATGGCACTTTATGTGAAACTAAATTGAAATATTTAGATTGGGTGACTTTAAAAAGGAGGGTAGATGCACATCAGGATAAAAGGAATTAAGTACAAATGCTTCACTAATCCTGATAATCATCCCTTTGCCACCACCCTTATATTTTTCCTTACAGTTTGACTCACTGTTTACTCGTTTCCTAGCCCAACCCAGAATGTTAGTCAGCAGAAAGCAGCTTTAGATTTACAAGGGGGAATTTTGGATCCAGTTCTTTGAAACGTCAGACTTCTAAGTCCCTCTGTCAAACTTGCCCATTGCTCTGTGAGAACCAAGCACCAGTTGAGAGTTTCTATCTTATATTAAGGTGTTAGGATTTTTTAGTGTGAGATTTATTCTGCATACCAGGCTGTCTCCTTTCTCCATAACAAGCTGTTAAAGAACCACTATTTATCATAAGTCATTCTTATCTCCATTAGGGGAAAAACATGAAAATAAGAAGCACATGGACTCAAAAATGCATTGTTTCTCAGGAGTGACTGAGGACATTGCAAACATGTTCACAACTGTTCTTTACCTTGGGGTTTGATATATTTAACAGCCCGCTCTTAGAGAAGTGTGCCATGTGAACATCTGCAGATAAAAAATATTGCAAGTTTTGAAATTTCTCCTCAGAAAACAGTAGGGTTTATAGTGGTGCTAATTACCATTAGCTCTGCAATCCAAAATTAATACAGAAACAAGACATGTGAAGAAAATATACTTTAAGTACTAGTTGTACTACTACTCTACTTACTTTACTTTACTTTACTGAGATGCAACCTGAGGGAAGTGTTGATAGTACCTTCATTATATTTTATATGTAGGGCAGCCATATTTGATAAATTCAGGTTTGCTCAACAAAGGTGCTCTTGTGTTTCTCCGTTTAGGAACCCATTAAAAACTTGAAAATATTAAGAGAAGTAGTGTAGCGCTACTACAAGGTTATTAGACTAACAATTGTTCTAAAATCAAACATTTTGGGACAACTAGTTCATTCAAAGAAAAAAAAAGGCATCTAGTTTTTATGTAAAGGTATTTTACTCGATTTATATGAATTGACCCTTGAACACTATTCAGTGAGTTACTTGTGTTTGTGTGTGTTACTACAAAGTGAGTCAGTCTTGGGTTCAACTTCAGACCTTTTGCTCAATGGGCATGTTGTCTGCCATCTAAACTGACTAGTTCCCTGTTTTCACTCCCAGGATCCTGCTGAGGGCAAACTGGCTGATCACACATATGCAGAAAGAGAGCAATTAATGTGAACACACACTCTTATAAATGCACATGCACACTTTTTTAGCTCTGGTCCAAATGCCGTAGTAGTAATAGCTCAGAGCTAAATAGAGGCTTGCTTGTTCTTTATAGGGGTCAACTGTTCCTTTATGAAATTGGCAAATAAAACATCCAGCCTTGATCTGTTATATTCATTTAAACATAATCATATGTAGCTTATAGATCTATGACAGAGTTTTTCATTTTGCTCTTGTCAAGCTCTTCTCCTCCTGAGACTGATGGTGACTTCATCGTTGTAAAAGTTGATTGCATTAGGAGTAAGCGGGTTTGAGGTTAGATGTTTATGTGAATCTGTTATTGCTGTGTATGTGTGTCTGTAATAACAGTCATTCTGTGTCATTAGAGGGACAGACCCAACCTCCATTTACTGTATAGCACCAACCTCCATTTACTGTATAGCATATTTTCAATCCCAGACAGTATGGGGAACCATGGACCAATAAAAACTGGTCATTCAGTAATATTGTCCCTTTGCTGAAAAGTATGTGATGTGGTGGCACATATGGAAATTGAGATTCTTGAATGTGACTGGATTGCCACAGGCTCCACTTTCACAGCCTGGAAAGTAAAACGTAAAACAAGACTGGAAGATCAGGGAGTAAAGGAGGGAGAGAATAAGGAGGAAAAAAGCTCAAGTCATGTTGAGGATTAGGGTTATTTTTTCTAGATTTTGTGGGGATATTTTTCTGTGGTCTGTGGGAATCTAAAACTCATCGTTCTGAATCCTACTTCTCCTAATTTGTACGATTTGTTTGAGGGTGGTTGCTAGGTATGTTGCTGCATACCACATTTACAACCTCAAAGTCATGTCTTTGCAAGGTTGGTACTTAAGTGGTTTATTTTCACTACATTGAGATTTTTTTTTACTTTACTCAACTTGTACATTTATTCAGCTTGATGTTTTTACTGTAAAATCGTGATCAGAAAATGGTTGTTCACGTCATTCACAATAAGGTTTATGATAAGCAGGGTGGGTGCTTTTACACTTAGCCTGTTATTGCAGATTTGTATCTAGACTTTATCTAGGGTTGTGGAAAAACTACTTCAGCCTGTTTGTAACTGTAGCCAGTTACAAACAGGCTACAGTTGCCTGTTTGTAACTGTAGTAGTAGTTATACTTGCTGTTTTCTGGTTGTAAGTTAATGTGCCAGTGCATCATCATTTACTGCAATAAAATGTAATTGACATTGTTGCATACAATAATCAAGTCTATAATCATAATACTGATGACAACACTGTCTAATTACAACACATTCATTTAATGGAAACCCAGTCCTTTGTTAGGACAGCCATATACTGTAGATTTTTACTTTTATTGCAGTATGTAAAAGTGGTGTTAGAAATGCTCAACTTACCTTTACTTACCACAGGTAACCCTCACAAGGTAAATATTAGCTAAGAAAAAGGGTCGATGAGGTACCTGAAGTCGGTTTAACTCCACGTGGAGAAGTTTCACTCAACAGTTTCAGTAGCTTTCTTCTTTGTATCCCAGCTGTGTTGTTTAAGTTGGACTTTGCTTAATGCTACTTCATGTAGCAGTCGGCTCATTTCATCACAAATCCTTCAACAAATCTAGGGAGAATTTTAAACTACCAAAATGGCAACCCCTGTGGCAGATTACATGAAAAATTGACATTACAGTAGACACACATCAGATTTGTTTTTGATTCCTAGTTCTTCTAAAGCTTTGACCAGCTGCTACATGTTTGAACAGATTTGGATTTTAAGAACTGTTATATGCCAGTATTATTTAATTTGGCATCCTGCCAGTTATTCAAATTTATAAATAATTATTTACATTAGGAGCAATGTCAAACTGCATGTCATTGCAGTCAGTGTTATAAGAAATGACTATAACAACGACTAATTACATAATTTAAGCTAATATCCTATATGAACAACTAGTTTATAGTAAGTTGACTTTAATTGCAAACACCAGTATCTTACTTTCTCTGGAGAATGCTGAACTTTTCTAAAACCGTGCATACATTTAAAAACTGACATCTCATTTGTTGAAAAAGCTAAAAGCTCACAAAGTAGAAACTTTATTGTAAGACATCCAGCCTTCCTATTACCTGTTGAAGTTTTGGTTTCTTTAAATATTAGCTTGAATAAACTTCCAAAATCTCTCCATAGGAAACACAAGGTTTAAGAATCTGATTTCATTTTAAAAGACCTTATTTATTCTAGAATAACAATGTTTTTCACACGGTAAAAACTTCCAAATCAAATAAATGCTGTTACTGCAGCATTAGATATGGTGCGCTAACTGATGAGGAGGAAAATATTGGACTTGAGTCTTAAAACTTACTACTTCAAGGTCAGTCCTAATTAAGTTAATCAGAAAGCGTTACTGTTTTTTTGTTTCTCTTTGCTACTTATTTGTCTAGCAGCCGGTTTTCTCTCAAATGTTTCCTCTTGGTTTAGTCAAAATGTTCCATTTCCGTGATTAATGACGTATGTGCTTATTTAGACACTGACTTGAAGTCCTTTTCCATACACCTGATAAGGCTACTTCCACTCTAGACCCCAGATGTGCTCCACCTCTGACTCCTTGAAGCCAGGGTCGACAGAGGTGTCAGGAGGATGCTGACCAGACCCCATTTTGCTTGTCTGTCACTACCTGTGATTTATCAAACTGACACAAATGTGTCACTCTGTATATAGTAGATCACTCCCACTTCTTATTTAAATCAGTACCATATCTATTTGAGGTCAAGTTTTCCAGTGAATGGGCACTTCAGTCAAATCTGAGATTAAACATAAGCCGTTCTGGGTTATGAATATGTCTGTCGCCTATTCATGTAGTTTCTATTTTTAAAGACACACTTGTAGGTCAACATGTCAGATGATGATTTTTTTTAACCCAAATAGTAATACACCACACTAAGTTTCTAAATGCTCCTCTGTCTTGCTAAGAGTTTGTTTAAATAAGTATCAGAAGGAGGGTTAGCAGAACAAGCAAGCACATTTTTTACCTCACGTGCTCAAACACTGAAGTTAGTGTAACTGAATAAAGACGGTCCTTCTTAGACTTTTGGAGACATACATGTGCCTTTATAGTATTAGTCTTCAGTCAGCATTTTTTGCTGGGAACCTCATGCTCATTGCTTCTGACAAAAGACCTATGTATTGCACATAATGTAAAAGCAGGGAGAAGGAATGTGGTGATGTGTGAAAAACAGGTGTTTTGGAGCATTTACATGTGGAAAACAAGAGGTTGGTCCTTTGAGTGAGGGATCACATCTGGCGTATGGATTCCACAGAGGAGAAATGAAGCACAACTGTTTCATTTCTTGTGTGGAAAAAGACACGCTCACTGAAAGACGAGGGATCAGAAGGTGGTGGGAGTGACACACACACACCCCATTGCACCCTTGTCAAACACTGTACTGTTGTGTGCAGTGGAAGAAGCTTACAACTCCCTGGACCAGAATCAGAACTACTTTTTTCGGCAGGGGAAGTGACTTTGAAGCCCTCTCTTCCTGAATGCTTTGATCTGTCCACTCTGTAATGAATGAGGTGGCTGTTAAAGAAGAAATGGCATGTGTTGATGCGTTTTTTGTTTTTATGTTGTCCTCTGTCTCACTTTGAATTGAGTGACAGTTTTTCTTGAGTTCACTGAGCAAGCTAGCATGACTGTATCATTCTGTCCTAGACACACTTACTCGTTGGTAGACAAAACAAAGTAAGTATGGCTTGTGGGTGGGAAAAGAATTTGGCAACAAAAATGACAAACATAACATAAAACTTGAGACATGTTGTTGAAAAGTAGCAACAGGGTACGTACACAGTCTAGAAAAATATACCACTTGCTCTTTACTTTCTTCTACTGTTTCACATTTTTCGCCTTAAGTATTCCCAGCATTCTCCCATAGCTTTTTAAATCTTAATTACCGTACTAGTACGATATATACTTAAGGTGTGAGTAAAAGGTACATTATTGACGAGCAGTGCTACTGAATGGCTCCTGGGATACAATAGCCTACTAAATACTTTATCCTAGCAGTATTCCCACACTGATGCTGAGATGAGGATCATGATTTAGTTTGTGCTATTCCAGCACACATTAAAGAAAACTTTGTGTATTGATTAATGTCCTTTTCAAAATGAGACAAGTGTGTGGTTCTCTGGAAAAAATAAATGGTGATAACAACCCAAATAACTGATACGAGAAGTGTAAACATTCCCGATAGTCTAGCTATCTAATCTAACAACACTCCCAAGCATGAGTTGGGTTAGACAAAAGGTGACTTGAGAGATAACAGAAGATAATTCACTAGCAACAAAGTGATACAGCATAGTGATGTGGTGGAAACGCAGTGGAACATCGCCTCTTGAAGAATTTACTTTTTTTAAATGTTTTTTCTGTCTTTTATAAAAAAGATAAAGAAAGTTGCATTTTTAGGACAAACTTGTAAGCTACAATTTATTGTAGTTTCAGTGAGTAAGAAACTTGATCTGTTTAACAATTTTACAAAAAAACGCTTTCCTGTGCTCATGTCCAGTAACTCAAATGAAGAAGTACTTATTTCCCATTTATGTTGTTGCTAGATATGTATTTGTTGCATGAAAAAATTGTGTGAAAACAAATACATTGGAAATGTATACTAACCTTGGTAATAACCCTGTTGGGCTAAGTTAAGATGAAATGGCTTGAGGGAGAGAAGTTTGGATGGGTGTGTAAAACTGCAACAGGCTTTGTGGTAAGTTTCAGCTGTGATTTGCAGCTGAGATTCCCACATGACATGTGCAGGGTCAACCTCAGAAATGGAATCATAATAGCCTCAGAAGAATGAATCCCTCGTGTCACTTGTCTCGAACTTCTGCCTTACACAACTCAGTCCAATACTTTTCTCCAAGTTCCCCCTTAGTTGGATGACTCATTCCATTTCCAAAAAGCTCGACATGGTCACCACCTCCCTTCGCTTCCTTGTATGCTCAGAAGTGCCAAAAAATGATGTGCAGATTGGAGGAGCTGCTAGTATTAGTGGTGGTGGGGACAGGCCCTGGTTGGCTTGCAGACCAAAATAAGGTCCAAATGACGCAGACTGGGGTTCAGTGGTGAAGAAACTAGAGGATTGGTACTGTGGGAAAAACTGACATTTACCCGTAGGTTTTAAAAGAATCAATTGGAGTTGTATTTACATTATCACAGGTTTTGCTTTGGTACCGCATATGTGATGATTTATATTAAGTATTTTCCTCAAATTTCTTAGTTCTTTTGTTCTGAATGCCAGTAGAGGATATGTGTGCGTTCACTGCTGACTGCATGTTGGCATTCTCAGCTGCTTCACTTGAAGTGACCTTAAACATGCAGCCAAAGCAACAATGGAATGCTGTAGAATCAAAACAAATTGAATATGGCCCTGAATATGGCCCAGTCAAAGACTAAATGCAATTGAGGATTGGTGGGAAAGCTTAAAAAATGCAGTTAAATGCTATAAATCCAATCTGAATGAACTTTAGCCAATTTGAGATTTCTACTTTATTTTTAAAAACTACGTATCTACTGTGTGTTTAAACAGGTACTAGCACATTGTATAAATCAGATACACATTGTATAAATTGCATACTTGCAAAAATGCAAGTACTGTAAAAATAGATGCAGTGTTACTTTGAGTGAGACTGAACAGTCTTTGACAGCAGATCAATGCTACTGAGAATATTGTAATTGAGTTACTTTGATTTTCATTTTTGAAGTTTCTCATCTAATCCACTACTGTTGTCTTTATAAAGGTATGCGGTACATCGTTTTCTTGTTTCCTTTCTCATCAGCGTTTTGAAACAATGTCTCCTTTATGGAGAGTAACATCATACCATGGACCAGAAACGCATGAGAATATAATTTTAGGGACAATATCCAGGGGTGGAAGTTAAAAATGAAGCAGCTGTTTTTTTGTGCATCATAAATACATCAGAAACCTTTTTTCTTCTTCTCTTTATTATCCCCAGCTCTACCCCACTCATTTTGTCCTGCATGGCATAAAGTATGTGCTTCTTTCTGGAGCCCAAAAAAAAAAGTTGTCCTTCAGGCAGCTCACCAAGCACACTAAACAGTTTGATCTACATCAGATTACAACACAGCCTGGTTTATACACGCACTGTGCAGAAAAGCAAACAAAAAGGAGGTAGAGGAATACAAAGAGGCAAAAAAAATAGAAGTCTGTCTTCTCGTCATTGGTTGCTACTTTTATCTTGTATCAGGAAGACAATTACAGCAGTGAAAGAACAAGATGCCATCTTCAAGTTATGTAAAGAGGATCGTATCTCTTTGCCTGAGTGTAGACTCATAGTAGGAGGTCACGTAGGGCAAATCTGATCTGACTGATTGCAACAGATTTCTTTTAAGAAAGAGTTCTTTTAAATATAGTTCTGGTGTTTACTGTAGAAATGTTTACTTAAAAAAATAAGTTGAAAGATGGGTTGGGCTCCTGAGCCCTCAGGGGTTCAATTCAAATAGGAAATGCCACAACTGACCAGGATAAAGCTTATTATGTTTTCTTGGTTTATTTAACCTGCTGGACATGCTTGTTTGGCGACACATCCATTTTGTCTTGAAAGTACAAGAGTAGGTTAAAAAAACATGCAGTGTAAAGTGTTATCTCTACAATGTGAAATATTGTAGAGATGGTAGCATTGGATTCTTTTCAGAGAACTATTTGTTTTATTCTGTGCTCAATGCTACTATGCATATTTTCTATTTGCCTCATGAACATGAAAGAAAGCATGTCCTCAGTTTCACTGAGTTTTTTTTTTATCTTGTCTTTGGAATGTGAATTACATTTTGGCAAGATTACAAATTCAGCATTTTGTCATGTTACTGACATTAAAGGCGGACACTATTTATCTATATATTTTACTTATTGTGACTTTTAAGGAACATTTAGTTGTATCAAAGTAAAATTGCTTAAATATAAATTTCAGAATTCAGTTTAAATTTTGAAAATGTTTGTTCTTCCTCTTGAACATAGTCTGCTTCTTTGTGAGGTCTATCACATGAAATTACATGAAAGTTTTTGTCTTTGCATCTGTAGGTGTTTTGTCACTCCCAGCCCATTTCAGTCCGTACACAGAGAACCAGCAGACTGTGGACAGTAGAGAGGATGCTTACGCCCAGCTGGAGCTGAGAACACTGGAACAATCTCTTCTGGCCACTTGTGTGGGAAGCATCTCAGAGCTCAGTGAGTAAAAATAATCACTTTTACACCTGTCAGACTTTCTACTTTTTTTTTTGTTTGCAGTTAGCATTTAAGTTTAAAAAAAATTCTGGAAGTTGTTTAGGTAATGACACACAAAACGACAAATTTCCTTGAATAAAAACATACATTTTAAAACCCTTTACAAATTCTCAATCTTAAATTATTGTACTACTGTGTTCATAATTGACTTTCAGAATGCACTGATCCAAGCAAATCAAAAGTAAAAAACCAGAACATTATAAATACTGTTGCTATGGTATAATGTATTACATAAATATTTTGAATCCAGCTCGTGTTCTCCTCTGAGACTAACTTGCCAAATAAACTGTCCCCATATTTGGTCCTTCTTGGGTCATGGTTTAGTTTGGACACCATTATAGAGATTTTATAAACCCGATTTAAGCACTTTTACTCAAAAAGAGCAATACAGTGAGATACCTTTGTCTCAGATACATTTTTTATTTATCTGACCTATCTTAAACAAAATCTTTGTAGCACAGTTCCATGTGAGTAAGGACTATGAAGGCCTAAGCAAATTAAGCATTCATAGTGATGGTGGAGGGGGGTAAGCTGTAGGTTGCAAAGGATTTGGTTGTGATAAAGAGCAAAAATATGACTTATTAATAATTGAGAGGAAATTATATTGTTTGGGGGTGTAACTTGAGACAGCAAAATAGATTTATAGGAGAGGGTTTAGTTATATGGAGGGTAAAAGTTCTACGGGAAAATGATTGAAAGGTAGAAAGGTGAAAACTGATGTTGTTAGGGGAGGGAGAGAGGAAAAGAGATGGAGGATAGTTTTGGTGAGGGATAAGTTTCCTACTCCAAATGAACTAACACTCTGTCATTTGTTCCTGCAGCACAAGGCCACGTTCATACGTTGCCGCCGTTATAGTGAGGCATTAAGAAAGTACAGACATGCTCTTTCTCTCACTTCTACTCAGTGGCCTCTTTGTGCCACTTCTCTCTGGTGGGGTGAAACGGGGTAAATCTGGATAGGGCTGGCATCTACACACATTCACTAAAAAACATACACACACGTGTATGTCCCTTCACATAAATGCAACAGAAATACGGCAGGTTTGGCACTTTGCCTGTCTGAAATCTTTGGCTCCAATCAGAGAAACGTCTGTAGAGATAGATTTCTGCACTAGATATTGTCATAGACACAAACATTCTGCATACATCAAAAATATTCTAGAGATGACATATATCAATGTGCATTAAAAAAAAAAAGACTTTGTGGCTCTTACAAGACTTTGGGTGAAATCTATAATTCTAGAATTGGCATTTCATGTCTGTCTGGAGCTAAGTTTAGGTTGAGGGGGAAAATGTAGACTGGAATCTAAGAGAGAAGCTCTCCATGTAGTGCAGGAATTCCAGTGAGCCCTCCTGGAGGGATATTTGGTCCTGGTTAGCACAAAGGAGGCCCTTCAGCTTTACATGAGGTCTGTTTTGGTCAGTATAACCCAGCCTTACCCCCATGGTGGAACCCAGAAGAACTTCTTAGCATAGACTAACACACACTCATACAACTGAACTCTACATCTTTGGACACAGAACTTCGTTGTGCCTTCGAACATGTGCCTAAACATTAACCTGAGGATAATAATTTTAAATGAATGTAACTCTGTCCCACGTTTAACCTGTGTAATGCTGATGTGTGATTAGTCTTTTTCTTACAGTGGCTGTGGTCTCCCAACAGTATGTAGAAGGTTTATCACATTTTCCTGTTCTTTTTTTCTGATTGTTTTCTTTTCTCCCTCCTGTTATCTAAGCACGCCTTTCCTAAATGCTGACCGTTCCCCACTAAGTTTATATAGTGGAGCTTTTTTTCTTAAATGTTTTTAGAAAGACTAGTTTAGATAAAATTGTAGATTTTATATAACAAATCTGTTTTTTTATGACCGATACTGAGATCTATATGCTGACTCCAGTGATCTAATTGTTCTGGCAATAAACAGTTGAACAGTTCATTAGAGCCAGTGATCAGCTGTCTATACTCCCATTAACCCCCTCAGTGATTAAAGATGAATGACTGTTTCAGACTGGCTGTCTGGCTTTGCTTACTGATAATGACGCTACTAATGGCAGAGTTCATTTAAGACATGGAGAAAAGTTGTTCAGGAAAGGAGGAAATCCGGTCTGACTGGAAGACCACAGAGTCTAAACACTTAACTCCAATTAAACTTTTTTATCTACTACTCAGCATTTTGCACATCTCCCAGGAATTGAGAAATTAGATCAAATGTTTTATCTGATGTTCAGTGTTGTATTTGCTCTGTTCCAGGTGACTTGGTATCCCGTGCCATGCACCACATGCAGCGTCTCAGCTCAATGCGTCCAGGACAGAGCCCTGCCCGTCACGCCCGAGCCCATCAGCCTGTGTCCTGGTCGCCTGACGCCCTCCACACCCTTTACTACTTCCTGCGTTGCCCACAAATGGAGTCCATGGAGAATCCCAACCTGGATCCCCCACGCATGGCTCTTAGCAAAGAGAGGTAGGAGTCATGGCTGACTGAACTCTGCCAGGATGTAACATGCTATTAAATATCAAAATTAAACTTGGGGTTTGATTGAAATTTAAGTTTTACACACATACATTTCCTTTCCAAAGCACTAAGAATCCTTGAGTATTGCAACATTTGATCATGCTATGTATTTTTTATTTTTATATTATGTGAAAGACTAAGAACAGTTTCAAAATAAATATTTAGAAAACTTGGGAAACATGTGAGATGAAGTCCTGATCAGATGTTTCTGAAGCTAAGCTTGTTGGCCTACATCAAAGCACTGTGTGTAGAGAAAACCAAATGCTGCGCTGAGTACACTGTCTGATATGTGAAACATGATGGTGGTAGCGTAATGCTATGGGATGCTTTTATTCAGCAAGGAAAGGAAAGCTGGGAAGAACTAGTGGGCAGATGGATAGAATTACAGACCAATTACGGAAGACAACCATAATCTTTGGTTTATGGTTTGCAAAAAACTTGAGATTATTTGACAGAAGCCATAAATAAGAGCATCAATGGAAAAAACAATGATGCTTGGTACCAGACCTTGGCTCTTAATTTCCATCTGCAGTCTCTCCATTCAATCTGACTACACTTGGGGTATTTTACAAAGAATAATCTACAAAAATACATTGAGGTTTGTACGTAAAGTGCCACATTGTGAAAAAAGGTTTAAGAGGTTTAAATGTTATTTCAAGATTTTTCTTTTCATACATTTACTTAGTGGAATTAGAGATTAGAGGTTTTGTAATGAGTTTAACAGAGATCTAACTAAAGCCACAGCTTTATCCACAGCAAATAGAAAAACCCTTAAACCTCTGAAATTACTGCTTTAGTTCTAAAATTAAATCAGTAGCTTTTCCACTGGAAACTCGTATTTTTTTAATGTATTTTTTTTAATCTATGTCTAATCATATTGCCCTCTGGTCATTTAAGTGTTATTTTTTAAGTTAATTACTAGGAGAAAATGGTCCCAGGTGTTAAGTTGGGTTGAAAGATGACTTAAAAGCACCCTGAGGTGTAAATTAGGCAGATCAGTGGTGATTTAAGGCATTTAAAGAAGCATGTGTGCTCTGTAATTCTGTCTCCTTAATTCCACTCTAAGTTAGGTTTAGTTAAACAGTTCTAAGTACAGAGTATCTAGAAAGGCAGTTGGAAAATATTTGCAGATGGGATTTTTTTCCTTTTAGTCTATTGTCTGTTTTAGGTCAATAGAAGATTCCTTAAAACGCCTTGAAATCAAATGAATCGCTTTACATTTCTTTTTCCCAAGGACCAAAATACTAATTGGAATGAACAGATTCATTTTGCCAAGGTGTAAATCTCTCAGAAGGTTAATAAATGTAAACGATAAGGACCTGCACCATGTCTGCATTTGTCCTCGAGTCTGGGAAAAGATGTACTGTTTTTCTTTCTGTGTTAAGGTTAATGAATTGACTTTAAATATAAGGCATGGGTACTTTTCCAAAGCACCCAAGTATTTAAATAGAATTTAAATTAGTGTACATTTAGCAAATAATTTCTATTTGTAAGTTTTGTCCACAATATTGAGGTATTTTAGTATTAGAAAGTTATGATGCATCATCTTCTCTTAGAAGTGTTTAGACTATATGCATGTGTTTAAGGGGAAAGAAATGAGACCATCTGGTTCTGATACATTTAATAGTGAACATACACAGTATAAGTGTGCTAAGGTGGACTTCTCATTAGCATCAAAGAAAACAGACCAGTAAAACATCCCCTCTCTTTTCCTATCCTGGCCGTTTCTTCAAAATCCTTAGATGTTTTTAATGTTGGATGTATATCACACTGGTTTATGTGAGCAGAATAAAACCATAGCCCTCTTTCTAAACATTTGAACATTCTGTTTTTCTTTAAAAGCATCTGCTAGAGGGAAACTTGCCCTTCTTCATCACTGCACACAGTCTGCAAATGTTACAAAGCCAACTCAGGTGGTAGGCTATGGAAGTGCAAACCTGGTAGTGATTACAATGGTAAAGTCTGTTCATGCTGCAGAGTTCTCTGCTACAGAGGGCCTCTTGATCTCTTGGACCCACCCTCTATTGGAAACTTTATAAAATCTTTGGCAGAAACTCAAAACTGCCAGAATCTGTGTGGGCCGCATCATCAAATGTTATAGGGAGCCTGGTGAGAGACTAACAGCAGATTCTCTTTTACTACAAGAGCTGACTCGTTTTGGTCCCATATAAAGCTGCTGCATGGCTGTATGTGATAATTATTAAACTGCATGAAACGTAGAAGGGCAAACACTTTGGTCTGAGCATATGCTTGATTTTGCACAATGTTTGAATAGAAATTATTAATCATCCTGTGTTCAAATGACTAAAGACACTCCTTTAATATTAAAGGGTAGATTAGAGCATTAATAAAATATAATTGATAAGATATATTTTATGATTCTTGTTTTCAAATATAGATTAAAAGAAGATCATATGTAGCTTTTAGATGAGTGATTAAACTTGTCTGTCATATTGCTACTGATTTGATTAAGAGAAGATAGCATGTAAATATTTAAATTAATAAGCTTTAAGTTTTAGTCCCTACTGGATATATCAACAAATGTTTGAACTTCAATCTGTCCTGCATGAAAAGTAAAAACACCCGCGCATTATTTCAGCTAATCATTCTTTTATGATTGAAGAAGTGCAATAATTCAAAGCCAATGTTTATATTTGCAGGTGTGGGAAAGTTTGTACATGTTGGTCTGTGTAAATCCATCATCTGCATCTATCAGAGCTTGGCTCTCAGCATGTCGGGTCACAAGGCTAGCTGTGGGTGCTATCTAGTTTCAGTGTTAACTGCCATCAAGGCTTTGATGTTAATCTAATCTCTGACAAAGCTGCAGTTTTTGTTTCAGGTTTAAGGGCACAACCTAGCGCAGCGGTCATGTGAAGAGTTTAATGAGAGGAAGAAGAAAGAAAGATGTGGGGTACTTATAAGAGAAGACGAGCTGCATCTACTGAACATGCATTTCTAAATAGATACATTAAGATCTTTTACTGGTAAAAGATCTTAATGTCAAATCTCTGGAGCAGTGGGTGCAAAGTGCAAATAGCTAAGTATGTTAAATTGGAGATGGTTCAGTTTTGTTTTAGTTGACTTGCTTAGAATTTGCCTGGAAAGAGCCACACAATAAAGAATTTGCACTCCAAGTGCTAAATGTAGAAATGAATAAATACATCCACCTGCAAAATCCAATTTGTGTTATGTGGAGCCCAATAAGAGAGCTATAAACATTGATTCCCAAACCTACAGGGCCTTCTCTCCTCAGAAACATGGCATTCTTATCACTCTATGCCTGCAGCACTATCCAAAAAGTGGCAGACTGCTTCCCAACCCCCTGCCTCACGTTGACATATCCCACCTGCTTCCTAGTGGTTTCCCAAACACTTAAACCTTAATTATATGCACCCAACAGCTACACTTAACACCCCCTCCCTCCTTCTTGAGCTCATCAGTTCCCAGTCTGCTTGTTCACAGTCAGGCCTGGCTGATGGTGAGACCCCTCCTGACTGATCTGCTACTGACAAAACAGCATTTGACAGAAAATCTAAAAAAAGACTTCAGTGCTCATGTCAGACTAACTGCAGGTATTTAAATGCATTTTGATCTGTTGGATATTTTAGGAAAAAATCTGCCAAAGGTCAGTTAAAACCAAAATATTACACTTTGCTTAGAGATTTTGATGTCATCTAAGCAGTCATATCAAAATTGATAATACTGCAAGACTTTCAGTCCTTGTTAACTGCAGCTGCACAGTGCAGGGTTCGATGCAGTTCATGAATACAAATGGAGGCGTATTCATGAATTGCATTGAACCCTGGATCACACCAGAACAGATGTAAGCTCACTTAGAATAAACATCACAGCAGGAGTAAGACAGTTGCCAGTAACTTAAGATAGCACAATGGCAGTGTTCATGCAACCATTAACAAAATGTCACTGAGGCTTCAAGGACCAAAAGCAAACAATCCCATTCACGGTAAAACGCTATTGTTCACAAGCATACTCTATGCACATATGGTCAGAGCAAGGTGGAGACAAAAAGGCTTAACACTAGATAACTGGCTGGATATTGCATTACTAAGGACCACATCATCTCTTGCTCAATCAGACGGAGGAGGATGAAGGCAAACAGACAAAGCAAAAGGGTGTGTTTAATCCAGATGCATTTTAGAACGTCACAGACATAGCTACAACAATACAATCATCCTTATTTCTGCAAAATCTGTGTAATCTTCTACAAAATCTTCAAACTCAAAATATTTTATCTTTTGGCTCAGCGGCCGTTCTTGTTTTTTATGGTTAATATTTTAGGAACGCCTGGTTTGTACACATCTAAGCTTTTGACTTTGAAATCAAACATGGCTTTAAAGACTACTAATTATTATTTCAAGATCAACAAAGATGAATGATCTTTTCTTTTAGGCCATTTATGCTGCTGCCGCCTTTGATGGAGTGGATGAGAGTGGCCATAGTTCATGCCGAGCATCGCAAGAGTCTGTTGGTGGACAGTGATGATGTCAGACAGACCGCCAGGCTCCTCCTTCCTGGACTTGACTGTGAACCAAGACAACTGAAGTAAATCAACACATAACTGCTGTCCTTTTATGAATTGAATTATTGTTGAGTCAATTAATATTTCACATATACATTCAATTTGTCTGACCTAAAAAAAAAAAAAGCAGACGATAAAAACCTTAAAGCTATGTCTCTGTTATGCCTCCGGATGTATTGTCTTTTACCTTTGCACTTGTAAACTGATTTAGCTTTATGTTTAAAAAGCAGAGGCTGTGAGAAGCAGACCAGTAACTACACACTGGCTGCATAGTGTTATCGTACAGTTTATTTCTGTAGAAAAACATTTCATGTTAACGTATGGTCAGCATGAGCCACTTGGTGGTTATAAAAGGTTTTTAATAGGGTGTATAAGAAGAAGAATTACTTTATTCATCCCAGCAGGAAAATTATTTTAATTAATTTTAATTAATTAGATTATAAATCTTGATTCCTTTTAAGGCCGGAGTGTTGCTTTAGCTCCTTCAAGCGTCTGGACTCCAAAGCTGCCATAGATAAATTCAACCTGGACTTGGGTTTTCGAATGCTCAATTGTGGACGCACTGATCTCATTGGTCAAGCTATTGACCTGCTCAGGCCAGATGGGGTCAACAGCATGGATGACCAGGTATGAGCACTTAATTACTTAGTAATTAGGATTTATATACAAGTGCATGTAAATGCACTGATTTAAATGTTATCTTTTTGTGGATAAGTTAAGAACAAATCAGCTGTGGATCAGGGATTCTTTATAAAAGTACACCAGTTTTCATCAAATTCAAAGTAATCTCACCTGAAGGCAGGAAAGCTTGCATGCATAAAAAAATGTCTTTCTTTTTTGCCTAATCTTGCAGTTTTCCTTTTTGTCATTCAGGGTATGACCCCTCTGATGTATGCCTGTGCAGCTGGAGATGAGGCCCTTGTCCAGATGCTGATTGATGCTGGAGCCAACCTTGATGTGGCGGTAAATAAAGAACAGATGTCCTCAACCTTTATGATGTATTTGCAAACAATTTGTCAACAGACATATTTGCAAAAACAGCATCCAAAGTCCACTCTGATTATGCATGTAAACATTTCCAGTCTTTGCCTTGAAAGAATTTATTCTTTTCTAATCTGTTCTGTATATGCAGGTTCCATTGTACTCCCCAAAGTATCCTTCTGTACATCCTGACAGTCGACACTGGACAGCTCTCACCTTCGCAGTGTTGCATGGACACATCCCTGTAGTGCAGGTACAACATATACACATATTAGCATCCTTAGTGTTATATTAAAATTCCACTGAATGGTGGAATTTTAATATAATGGTAAATTTCCACTTTTACCATTTGCTGTAGACCTGTCTATCTAACCATAGACCTGACAAAACAGTGTTAAAATACCTGCTAATATGTTCCCCTGTACTATAAAAAAACTAACTTTTATGAGCTGGAAATTCAACCACTATTTTTAAAAAAAACCAAACATTTTCAAAAGTTTTTATGCTTTTGGTGAACAAAAACATCTTCTCACATGTGCTGTTATCAGCACAATTAACCACTTTGCTATACCTCGTTTATAAATTAGTGTCCTTTTAATCTACTTTCAAGACATGCTTAACAAATGGATGTGATGTTTGTCTGCAGCTTCTGTTGGATGCGGGAGCCAATGTGGAGGGGGCAGCAGTCCGAAATGGTCAGGACACCACAGCAGACACTCCGTTGCAGCTGGCGTCTGCAGCAGGTGGGTAAACGCAGACACTTCAGCTCAAAGCATAGCTCATGTTGGAGTGCTGCCTATGTGCATGGACACATGTCCATGTTTGTGTTCTCATTTGATTCATTGCCAGTATTTTTTTCATACACTACATGCAAAACAGCTGTAAGAAGGTAAATTAATGAGAAAGGTTGTTGTCTTTCTGTGAAACATCTAATAACTCATTGGTATCCAATATCACACAGTACTACTTTTCCCATAGACCACTAAGTTGTGAATGTGTAGGGGTAGTGGGAGGGGAAAGGAGGGATTAGTGGAATTAGAGTGTAAAATGAAAGTGTGGTGAAAAAAGAAATGCTGCCTGCAGTAGTTTAGTCCCTTCTGGCCCACATTCCTCCACAGGATCATCTGAAAGCCATACAGTGTAGTAAAAGACACATGGTCCACACATAGCTGCAGTGAGCAAACGCCTTAATGTGAATGTGCTGCTGGTTTATGAATCTAATGTAAACTGCGATACACTGATCTCAGGAAAGTAAACATTGAGTACATAAAAAAATAACATAATTGGAGAAAAACTAAAATTTCAACACTAAGTTTTTAGTTGATTTTAATGAAATGTGTTTAGAAGTTGATAGGTGCTTATGTGTTTCTTAGGTAACTATGAGATGGTGACTTTGCTCCTGGGACGTGGCGCTGACCCCTTAACAAGGAGCCATGATGGAAATGCTCTTACTTCATCTCTTTATGAAGACATGAACTGCTTCAGTCATGCTGCTGCACATGGACACAGGTTTGTTGCATTTAATTTTGAGACATTACTTTTTTTCAGTACTTCAATTCAAAACAGAAACTAAAAATTGTATGTATTTTCATATTTTATCCTACCACACTTTTTTCGTCCACTCAACTTACAATGCTCTCTGATCAGCTAATGTCTTTAGTAATGAGTTATTGTGGCTTAGACTCCTTCTGAAGGCCATAAGTCATAACATTTCTGTAATAACTCTTTTTTTTTAATTTATATGCAATATTGTTTAACTGAAACTTTATTTTTAAGTTTACTATGAGTGGAGATGCATTGTATCTATTGTGCATAGTGAGCAGGGGGTTGTGTTGTCAATTTGTTTTTAAAAACCAACTGGTAGAGTGATCCTCTCCACCTGTTTGCTGTGTGTTCATGTGAACTCTGTGTAGACTCAACACTTCACATTCCACACTAAGAGTGATGGATTATCTAATCGCATAGATCACAGGGTCACAGAAATTTAAGTATGTTTTACCATTTAGCACAGATAACTGATTTAGTGCTTGTTGTTTCCTTCCTCCATCAGAAACGTGCTGAGAAAGCTACTGACTCAACCCCAGCAGATCAAAGAGGATGTCCTGTCTCTGGAGGAGATCTTAGCAGAAGGAGTGGAGAATGAAATTCCAGGGATGTGTCCTTATCTTCCAACACCTTCCAATGGCAGTCCAGCACTGCAGGAGGCAGACATACCCAAGCTCTGCAAGGCCAGGATGAAGGCTCTTCAAGAAGCTAGCTACTACAGTGCTGAGCACGGATATCTTGATGTCACCATGGAGCTTCATGCAATGGGTACCTTTCAGATAGCCATAAGACAACAGGACTTTTGTTTATTTATGCTTCTAAAACAAAACTTATCTTTAATTAGGTGTCCCATGGAAACTACATGTGTGGCTGGAATCTCTTCGTTGTGCCCATCAGCAGTCCAAGACGGGGGCCATCCTCTCTCTTCTCAGAGAGTTTACCACAGTCCGAGAAGAGGACTACTGTGATGAACTTGTCACCACGGGCCTGCCCCTTATGTTCACTATCCTGCGAACCACCAAGGTATTGTCAAACATGAAGCCTGTCATGTTTACTACTTTTCAGTCTTCAGAATAAGAAATAATCCTGATCTTCTGTTCTTTCTTTCAGAACGATGCCCTTATACAGCAGCTGGCAGCTATTTTTAGTCACTGTTTTGGCTCAGCACCACTTCCAGCCATCCCTGAGATGAAGGCGTCTCTTTCAGCTCAGTTGGGTGAGAAAGCTTTGATTAATGACTGTATGAATCAATGTAGTTCACCGTCCTAAAATATGAATTTTAAACAAAGCTGCCAAAAAATATAATAAACTATTATTACATTGAAACTAAGCTGTGATGGGCTGAAATCTGAGTCATTTACATATTGTTAATCTGATCTTTACAGATCCACTCTTTCTGAACAACCCAGACATGTCAGATGTGACATTTTTGGTGGAGGGAAAACCATTTTATGGACACAAAGTCCTTCTGATAACTGCTTCTGACAAGTAAGTGCAACCACTCTTCATTTTGCAGATATGCATTAATTTTAGACGTAGAATTTTGTTTGAGTTTTCATCTGCCAAAATGTATTCAAATTTTTTTTATTGTTGCCTTCTTGACTGACATGTAATACATTTGTGAAAGGAGTCACTGTAAAAGTTATTTTTAGGGAAGAACAAAATGATCGAAGAGCTCAGTTTGAAACTGCCCTTAGAATAACCTTTTAGTACTTTTCTAAAACTGTAGCCTCTGTTTGTCTTCCCTAGAGTAGAGATTCCCAACCGTAGCCCTTGGGACCTAATGTCCTGCATGTTTTAGTGAAATTATCAAAGGGTTAAGGTTAGCAAAGTCTTAAAAATCATCCACGGCCCTTTTCTGTTCTCCAGTGAGAGAGGTTTGACCAACAGACTGGCCCACCAGGTCGTGTCTGCACATTTACAGTTAACTATAGATACCCCACTGTTGCCATCTCAACAACTTTCTATTTAGCAACATTTCAGACAAGAAGAAATGGTATCGGCCAAAATCTGAATCAGCAGGTCAGGCTTTTTAAAAGATCAGAACTCAGTTTATCACCCCTTCATTTAAGCCATGTGTGTAGCAGCAGGGAAACAAATAAAATATGCAGGACAGTTCACTGAAAACCACAAATGGGAACCTACGCTTTGGTGGTTAAAGACTTCTCCTAACTGAGATTTCCAAATTGGACATATTCCGTAACGGAGAATTTCTGACTTTTCTCTACACTGTTCAGCTCTATTATACGTTGACAGTCTCTGTTGTAACTTGAAAGAACTGCAGACATATCCCAACATGTCAAAATTATTTTCTTTTGAATTTGTTTTTATAGCTGTGCTCCATTTATTGTTGCTTAACTCTGTTACAGCATCTACACCAAAGAGATGTCAACAATATTACCTGGTTGAGCTTATGTTTTAGGTTTCTGACCAGTTGGTACTTGTGAGGGCCAATCAAGCTAAAAGCAACCAATTTATCAGTGCATTTAATTGACTTGAGGGTTTTAGAGAAAAACCTAATTGGACATGGATAAAACTACTTTTTTTTCTTTTAGATTCAAATCTCTGCTGGCATCCTCTGGATCAGATGGAAGCCCCAGCAAAGAAATTGAGATCAGCGATGTCAAGTACCATATTTTCCAGGTATGAAAAATATCTAGGATACAATAACCTGAAATATAGATCAGGGTACCCTATTACTTTTAATTTCTAGGACTGAAAACAAAAAAATTATAAAAAATGTAAAAAATATACAGTCCCATGTTAATTCCCATATGTCCATAGCCACTGATGTGATTTTCATCATAGAGTAACCCTTTATTTTTATTACTTTTCATAATCATCTCTGAAAATCACATCAGTGGTACATAATATTAGCAGCATTTCCATTTAATTGTCAAAGTTGGCGAATTATTTGACAAAATAATGGAAACATGGCAATTTTGGAAAAAAAAAGTAAACACTTTATGCTTTACATGAATCACACAATCAACAAATGGATGTTTCTCACTGGTGCAAACCATGAAGGAGACAACAGGAAGTAATTGGAGGATCATTGTCCAGAATGTTTTTGATGATTTATTGGGTGAACAGACATTCACATTTGATTTTCTTGCTATCCTTTTTAATTGAATCAGAAATTGAAAATGATCACATACCAACTTTTAAGAAGAGCTGGACATGATGGGGCTTGGAGATTCATTGCTCTGGCCAGCTGATTATCATAGATTCATTAATTCTACCATAAACCAGAGGATGTGGAAGGAAAATAACGCTATTTGTAACCTGGAACATTATAATGAGCCTAAGAAAATCCCATGAGAAATAAATTCCTAGATCCAGTTAAAGACCAGACCTAGATGTAATTCAGATGCTTTGACGTGACTCTACAAGAGCTATACATGAAATAAACCCCAGACTGACGTCCAATGGCTTCAAGAAGTGTCTTATTGACATTCATTCAGCCTAAGGGTCACAGTGTGTCTTAATGTTTCCTTTAGCCAAAAGAAAACATTAATCTGACAATTTCATTTGCAAGAAATTATTTTCTACTGTGTAGTCTCTCTTTTCCCTGTGCATGCCAAAACAATTAGATATACTGATGCTGAAATGTTGCTAAACTAGACATTTGACCTCTCTACAGATGATGATGTCTTACCTGTACTGTGGAGGAACAGAATCACTGAAAACAAATGTGAAGGACTTACTGGAGGTGAGAACAGCACTGAAGGTTCAGATCATGTTAATTAGATTGACTTGAATTGCACAGAGAGAAAAATATGTTCATGTAAAACCACATTTTTACTACACAGTCATTGTGAGATCACAGAACAGTATGTTATGGTATATTAGGTGAACAGACACCTGGTCATTAGAACACGTGGATCATATGGATCTATTTTCTAAAGGCACATGATCAAACTTATGTTTTTGCTCCTCCAGTTTATGCCAGTTCACTCCATGAAATTGGGCTCATTTGCCAAAATAAATGTGAATTCATGGCCTGTGTTCTTTCACCATTCAACCTTAGTTTAGTTCAAATTAAGTTGGACATTTGTTTTACTTGAAAGTTGATTCATTTGTACACTCATTGACTAAATGTTTTCATTTAATATTACGTTGCTAAAAGAGGAGAACGAACACCTAATCAATCTGTATTCTAAATAGACTTGTTTATTCCATCAACAACTATCAAAATGCCACTTTGTTAGGAGGAACCAAACTTAGATCCAGAATTGATATCTCCTAAACCTGATCTAGTCATGGCAGATCATCAAAAAGCATTCAGTTATGTAGGTTATACTTGTAGAAACTGAAATTAGATATGTATTCTGAAGAACAGGAAAATTCAAAAATATTTGCAAGTTTTTAATGAGTGCGATTTAAATCTCTGGGTACTGCTGAGATATATTCATCAGCCGGAGGCAGTAACAGCTCTGTGTATTCCTGCTTCTGGGGACATGCAAACACATGCAGCTTTGTGAAACTGATCTAGCTCCTTATAATTTTTTGTTCTATAACTGGATGCCACTGATAAAAAATAAATAAATTTAAACCTAGATTACGACTACAGATACAACCAGGAGGTTTTATGAACTAAAAGATTATGAAAAGTGTATACAATTATGTTTGTTTATTTTTTCCTACAGCTTTTGTCGGCTGCTAATCAGTTCCAGCTGGGGGCATTACAAAGACATTGTGAGCTCATCTGCTCCAAGCACATAAACCTTGACAATGCAGTCAGCATCTACAAGACAGCCAAGGTAATGTCTGTTTTGAGAAGGCTATGCTACTCTTTTGTAATCTAGTCTACATTTTGTAAGCAGCTAAGACATGATTTATTTTATTTTTTTCTTGAACAGGCAAATAGTTCGGTGGACCTGAGTTCATGTTGCGAAAGTTTCTTCCTGCAGCAGATGCCGGCACTGCTGGAAAAAGACGGCTTCAGAACCCTGTTACTAGGAACCAACTGCACTCGACAGGGGAGTAACTGCACTTCTTCTCTGGCTCACAGCCGCAGTGACTCACCTCTGGAAGAGCTGGAGGCCATCCTGGCTCAGCGTCTACGCTCGCTTTACATTTCATCTCAAGTCTGAAGATGTGAGCGGCTGCAATGAGACAAGACAAAAAGCAACAAGTGTGTGAAAGTTGCAGAAGAAGGCTTTGTGTAAATACAGGTGGCTTGGTTCTGTAGGAACCACATTTCAGAGAAAATGCTGCAATACTGTGTACAGTGTGGCACAGTGACTGATTTAGCAGTTGTTGACTCTGAACAGTGTTATTTTGTGCCAAGCACTACATGATGGCGGTTACTGTGACGAACAGTACGTTTTTCAAAAAGGGTGGTTTGTGTTTTGTTTTTTCTCCAAGGCTCAGGAAGCCTAAATGGAGAGGCAACTTTCAAAAATAAAATACTGCTGCCATCTAGTGGAAATCATGAAAGGACTGGAATTTGCAGCAACTCCTGGGTTTTGACTGAAGCTATGTACAGTAACCATAGACTGAAGATGCAGAGTGGGAGGAAAGCTCAGTCCAGTCTGTAGTGAAGGAAATGTTTATATTAAAAAGCAAGTACTCTTTTATATTGTTTTTTTTGTTTGTTTTTTTTTAACTAAAGTATGACCAGAATGACATTTACTGCTAAGTGGGATGGACATTTTCTATTTAATGAGAACAAAAGATGTGAAAGTATTTAATGAGGCATGCCCTTTTATTTCAATTTTAATCCAAGCTAATTAATATTTTAAAAATGCTTCAGCTGTTTATGCAGGCATACTAATAGGTAATTATGCTTATCTTGATGTTTACCATATTTACACAACCACAACAGAAGGATTTGAAAAATATGTTTTGTCTGAAATAAACCTTGTGACTCTGACTGGAACTTTTTTTTGTATGGTAGTTGTATGGACTCACCTGAAAGCAGCAGCTGCAACAGCCTGTAAGAGGAATGCAAATTCAAACAAATGCTTTCTCACAAGAAAAGCAGCAAGGAAAAAAAATCCACAAAATCTTAATTTTGAATCAATGAGCTCTTATTTCTACAAGGCTGTGTTAAGGTAAACCAGCACATCTAAAAGTTAAACTTGATATTCATACATCAGGTACCCCCGGCCCCCATCCGTCATCAAGAAACACACACACATTCACCCCTACAGGGCAGTTTACAGACCAATTAACCTAAGTCATGTTTTTGTATTGTGGGAGAAAGCCATAGTAACGGAGAACCCACACATGAACGAGGGGAACATAAAAACTATGCAGAAAGGGCATAATTAAACCAAGCTGAGCAAATGCAACACCTCCTTAGCACCCAAAATTCTGGATTTTCCTTAACTGTAAACTATAAATATCAACATGAATAGAAACAAATGGTTGAAGTTTGTTGATTTACCAGTCTGTTTACATTCAGAATGTCACTTTTTATCAGATATGAATCATAAGATTGGGGGGAGTCCGGGGACATAAGTCTGGAAACAGAGTGTGACACTCCATTATCCAAGGGGGGCTTGCAGAAGAATCCACTTTTAAAGAAGTCTGATAAAGTCCGGATTTCTGATCAGGTTCCTCATGGGTATAATCTAAATAATACCTTGGGCATATCCTGAATATGCAGGAAGGTACAAAAACTATGTTACCCATAATGATCTGAAGAGGCATATCAAGGTTTAACTCCTGCTTCACTTTGTCAACTTATACGTGGCTTTGTGGGCTTACCTGAAAACAGTGGTCTCTTAAATGCACCAACCTTTAAGAATACAAATAAAAAATACCTTATAAAAAAGCCAGAAAGGAAAGGTTATGAAAAAGAGATACACAGCTCAAAATTAAATAAAGGGAACACTAAAATAACATTCTAGATCCCAATGAATCAAATATTTCAATTGAAAGCATCGAGAACAAAATAGCAAAAAAGATCAATGTACATCTACATTATCCCACAGTTTTACGCATTTAAAATTACACTCAAAAGAAAGTGGAAAATCCTATTGCAAGGTTATTCAACTTCCGTGGAAATTCCTCAAGAAAAGTCCAAATGAGGCTTAGTAGTGTGTGTTCTCCTGAGGGATCGCTTTCCAGATTTGGATTAAAGCATCAATCAACTGCTGCACAGTCCGCAGTGCAAAATGGCGCTTGTGGTTGGAACAAAACATGTTGTCCCAAATGTGCTTTATTGGATTCAGGTCTGAGGAACACACGGGAACCCAGATCCCACTGCACTGAGAGGTGGTCTCACAATGGGTCTGAAGGTCTCAACCTCAGATGTTATTGCGTCCTTCCAAAGACATACTGTACCTCTCCACACCATTACTGACCCACCGCCAAACCGGTCATGTTGCGGACAGCACAGCATTCTCCATGGCGTGTCCAGACTGTCACATCTGTACCTGCTCTCATCCGTGAAGAGAACACACCGCCAATCTTGGTGTTCTCTGACAAATGCAAACCACTCTGGAGAGAGTTGGGGTGTAAGAACAGGCCCCACTCATGGATGTCGGACCATCATACCACCCTCATGGAGTAAGTTCAGACAATTTGAGCAGAAACGTACACACAATGGCCTACTGGAGGTTATTTTGCAGGGATCTGGCAGCGAGTTGTACACTCCCGTCTCATGACACCGCTTGGCATGTGGACACTGACAACATACAAAAGTGACCAAGATGTCAGCCAGAAAGGATGAGAACAGACAAGTGGTCTGCAGTCACCAACTACAAAATTCGTCCTTTAAAAGGGTCATCTGGCTAATTGCCTCTCATGACCACCTGTTGCCTGTTGTATTCGCAAAGCGGCAGTTGAAATAGATTCACAGTGCTGTTTCCTAACAGGTGAGGTTGGTTTGACAGAAGTGCGATTGACTTGGAGTTATATTGAGTTGTTTAAGTGTACCCTTAATTCTTGATTCCAAATTTACAGTATATTTATCTATATGTTTCTTTTTTCTTAAAGGAATGGAGCTATCTTTACCAATATGAAAAAGGAGAACACACACACACACACACACACCCACCCCAACTGAATGAGTTTATTTGTTTCAGCACTGAAAATGCTCACAGTTATTTAGAATGGGGATTACATCAGTAAGTTTTGTTCCTGCTCTGTCCAAAAAAAAAAGGAAAAATAAAAATAAATAAATAAATAAATAAAAAGAAGAAAAGACCCATCCGGGCCAAAATGTGTCCTCAGTGCTGTCAGCTTCCCATTGTAGTAAACAAAGAGGAGGGTGAATAAAAGGTATTGCTTTGATTTTGTAGTACTGGTATTCCCTCCCTGTGCCTCTTCAACAGACAGGCACAGAACGCCCAAACCTCTGAGCTTTCCGCAGAGAGGTACATAGTAAAGGAAGCATCATTTAAAAACTTTGTGCACAAGCTGGAGGAAGGAAAAGAAAGTCAGCAGGACTGAAAGGAGAGTAAGAAAATAAAAGGCCAGAATTAAAAGCAGAGAGAAGGGAATTTCAACTTTAAAACACAGTACTGTTGAGGGAAAAATTAATGAAGGCTGATAGAAGGGGTGAGTTTGGCGTGGAACATTAAACACTAAAGCCATGCAAAGAAAAGCTCATGTTTGACATGCACACAGCAATACAAGCTAAAAGCATAGAGCAGGAATCCCCAGCATGGTTGAGAAGACAATCAACCCCCACAGCTTGTCTGTCTATTTACAAAGAGAAGAGGCAGATCACGATCTGACAAATTCTCCTCCTCAGGCCTGGCATACAATGCACAATATTATGAAACTGACAAATATCAATAGAAGAGCATGTTCCCTCTTCCAAAAGAGGCTAAGTCTACATTCTTAAATTACTGGTAAAACCATTCTTTTTCCAGAGCTCCAACAAGTTCTTGTTTCCTCTTCAATGAGGTCTGGAAATAAAGAAATTTGTCAAAGTTCACATATTTCTGTTTAAAGTGAAACAAAAACAAATAAAAATAAAATAAAGTTCAGCTTTTTTTTTCTTTAAATGTCCCATTTACCAACACACAAGAGGGTAGTAAATAACATTCAACTGACCTAACAGCTTTGTCCATATAAATAGCCAAGTTATAATAAATTAGGAATTAAACAGTGAGATGAACAAATATGAATAAATAAGGACAACAATACAAAAATATTCACAATTGCATTTATCACATTTTTTTTTGTTCCTCTACTCCTACTGCTGGTATTTGAGACTAAGAGAGAGGTACAAATGGAAAATCAAAGAAAGTGCTGCAGAGAACAGGGAATGTTTGGATAATTTCCAGGTCGATCAAACAAGGACAGCGATAATCATGTAACAAAAATACACAGAATTTAAAATGACAGAATGATGCAGGCGTAGCTTCAACAGCCTGTTTCTATGATATCTAACAGTGTCACAACTAGACATTTCATTTTTTTTTACATTAAAAATGCTTTCAGTCTGTACAAGAGAATAGATCATTCATTTTAAATACCCACATAACCCTCCCTGTACCCTCCCCCAATACTTTCATTTTATCTCCCCCATTTCCCCGTTGCCTGTTTTGCTGACACCCACGTCCTCTCTGAAATCACGATTTCAGTCCATTTTGCAGCAGTTGTATCAAGTCTAATAAAAATTAAAATTCAACCCCAGTTCATCACAAAGAAAGTACAATACAAAGCAAACGGATACAATCCGGCAAACGCCTGTGTTGGCTGTTTGGACTTCAGCAACAACGCTCTCTCTTTGCTCCTCACATTTCTGTAAGTCTTTTGTAGGTTTATTTTATGTTTTTCATCAACATAGGTACATCCCAGAGTGTTTTGTCCATATTTTTTTGTATACTGTACCTTGAGTGTTTTGACTGGTGCTTTATTTTCAATAGGATAAAAAGTAATCCCTTAAAAAAAAGAAGATGAGCCATTTGATGATTGGAGAGTATGATTGCAGGTGTGTGCTTGAAAGATTATGGAAGAAATACTAAAAGGACTTTCATCTACTTTCTACTGATGGATGCCAAAGGTGGAGTTGGGGTGAAGTCGAAGGAGAAAGTCTTTTTTCGGCACCCCTTGAAGAGGAGTCCTCCACTCTTGGCACATTTGAAGGGGGTGGATTGGGGTAGTTGTTGGAGGGCAAGTGGAACATGGAGCAGGAGGAGGGACTTTAATAGGTTTTCTGGATAATTCCTGGTGTCAAAAACAAGTCAGGACATTACAGAAGTTAGCAGCAGCAAGGGACACAAATAAGCATGGGACATAGGGGGGTTTGATGGGTGGGTCGGGGAGAGGAAGTGTTAATGATGATGGAAACTGTAGAGAAATGAAAAATCTGAGAGTCGCAGCATTTTATTTATGTGTTCTGGAGCTGTGGTGTATTTTTTTGCATGAAGAAAGTTTACTCTAATAATGTCTGCAAACTAGATGTTGTCTTTGCGCCTGGTTTGGATTTGCATCGGTTCATCTATAAAATGTCTCAGGCTAAGTCTCTTCCTGTGTCCCCACAGATGCCACTGACAGCTTGGCTCTGTCTCGGCCTGCAGCTGGAAATTTGGTGTCATTGTTTTCTGATTCGTATCTCCGGACGTGCATGGGAGAGGGGCAGTGCTTGGAGGGCATGCCGAAAGGGTGGGGCACCTGGCCATTCTTCTCATCTGAAAAAAGTTGGTTGATTATGTCAAATAAGTTATTCAGTGTCCAAACAACAGTAGGCACACAAATGTGGGAAAATATAGGAAGAACAGGGTTCACTGGAGGACAATGGGGACCAATGCAAGATGGAGAGAGCAAAGGAGTATTCCATGACCAAAGACAATCATTCCACGGAAAAGTTGTTAGACTACTTATGCCAATGATAAATGAGAGTACACTTCTGACAGGCACCGTATGTTAAAGTACAGTAAATTAAAATATATTGCATTTGTTGTATCCAAGATTAATGTTCGTATAGAAGTCTAAACGGTTTTTATGAACTGTGAACTGTATAAAACATAGGCCTAAATCCTATCAATAGTCTGGTCAGCTGTTTTATTCAAACAGAACCATTAGGATAAATTACCTAAAAGGTTCAATAAAAAGTCAACAACAAATGACAAAAACAGTTCAGAGTCTTCATCCCATTTGCTCACCCAAACTGTTGACAGTTTACTCAATCAAGAACCAATTTCCAGAGTCAATCTAAGTATACTGAGAAAGATGACACATGTTGTCTACAGGGGCTTCCAGGCTCAAGTGAACCACATGTAGTGCAATCATTTTAGTATTTTTTTCCCCAAAAGCTTTGATCACTTGATTTCAAAGTTAGACACGTATTTGCAATACTTGACCAACTAAATCAACATCACAACCAAAAGCTCTTCGAAGTAGCGCAACTTATAATTGTCAATATTCTGATAAGCTCTATTCAATGATGTATTAAAACTTTGATTTTTAATATGTAAATGAGTCAACACACATAGGCTATATACTAAGTAGGAAAAAAGTGCATGTAGGATTTTTTTCTATAGAAAGACTATTTTAGCAACTGCCATAGGAACCCCAAATATTAGAAATGAAGCAAGCATAGTCATGGTCTTTAATTACTGTGTCATATCTTTGGAATGTTTCAGTAAAAACACACATTTTGTGAGCAGCCATTGAGCTGCTATTTGTAAGAAACAAGAGATCATATGATGGCAACATATTTAATGTATTTGCACATGTATTTAACAAACTATTCTGCAAAAGGGGGATCTGTTGTTTGAAAACTGTCTGTAAGTCAAATAAATATAATTAACAAGGATTATCATTTGCTCTGTGTTTTTGCCAGAATGCCTCTGTATGTTGACTTGAGAATGTGCCAGATTTGGCTTAAATCTGTCATATTTCGACAGGCCCTGAGTAAAGCTTAGTTTGAAAACTGAGTGAACTCCCTGTACCTTAGCACTATCAGGACAGTCTGACCACAACATGCATGATTGTGGATGTTATTACTGTGGAACAAAAACTGCTTTCATTTCTATTCATTGTGTGGCAACCTGCAGCCATTATAACCTAGTCCAATGTAATGTAACCTAATGTGACCCTTCTAACAACTCAGTCTGGTAATGAGCTAAACAATTCTAAAGATCAACAACTGGTAAACTTAAGATTATATATATATATATATATATATATATATATATATATATATATATATATACAGCACTTACAGCACTTACAGCAAATTGTTAAATATCCTCCATTACTTATGAGAACTGGAATCACTAAAAATGAATAAAAGGCTCAATGCAAACAAAGAGTTCACTTCTGACAAATGTAGTGGGTTATAGAGCAAATATCTACTAAGTATCAAAGTGGAGTAGGATGTGTCCAACATTTTTATATTTTATGCATGAGATGAAACTGTTATTTGAGAGAAAAAAAGGCACTTTCTAGCTGATTAACGCCAGTTTATCTGTAGTTTCACTGCTGACCAGAAGATGGGGGTATTGCAAAAATAAATAACACAAACAGAGGTGACTCACAAGAGAAAACATACACAGAGTGGAAGAAAAATAAGATTCCTGTGGCTTTTTTTCTATTCTCTTCATCTTTCACTCCATGCATTAGAAGAACTTAATATAGACACTGTTGAGAAACAACAGACTGTAGCAGCCTTGAAACTAATAACACAAAGGAGGTAATAAACAGATTGTCACCAGGTTATTTAAAGCCTTAAGACACCAAAAGAGGCCAATATGAAAGAGACTGGCAGGGTGTCTTATTTGAATGCACTAAAACATCATAAAAGACAGAGGCACTTATCAGGCATGCTGCTCTGTGAATTCTGGAAGTGTGTTGAGGCACAGCAGTGTTGCCATGGCAGCAGGCATGGATGATGAGTCTATAAAATAGGAATAACCAGGAATAACCCAATGCCAATCAACTTAATCTACCTCTGTTTTAATCTTTAATCTTCCATACAACGTAAAAATACTTTGGCCTGCAGTTAGCGCTTGAGAGCAACCCCATCCCCCTTAAAGTCAGTGAGGCACAGGCATAGCCAAGGAAGCCGTTTGAAGAAGCAAACTACAAGAGCAAAAAGAAGGGCAAGATCTATCTTGGCTTCAGATGTAAGTGGTTTGTTAAGGGGTGGCATAGGAAGATGTGGTGGTAGGGGGGGAATTTGGGAAGGAGGTTTGGGGAAAAAGATATTTCTTCATCTGAAATGAACATTTTCACTCACCAGAGAGTTGTTGGACCCCAGGCTGATCATGTGTGCTTAACAACTGGCTCTGAATCGTCTCAACTACTCGCTTAAAACGTCGGCTTGGACCTGCACACAAAAACGGAAAATATTAGCTAAATCAACCTGAAAGTATTTGCAAAGGTGGAAGTACAGCTGGAGTTCATAAATAAACTCTGGTTCAGCTCCGTCACTCACTACAGTAGGAAATCATAGTGAACAGAAAAGCATAAAAGCAGCACCTTTCTGAGTGACATGTAGCTATCATGAATACACCTGTGGTTTCCAAGCAATGACGAGTCAAAATGTGTTTTCATTTGAGTCAGGATTCAATATTAACAGCATGTCAATTGTTTGAGCCATAAGATATAGATGTAGAATGACAAAACGAGGAATATATGGAGTTGCAAAATCCCATTGTATAGAGCAAGTTGGAATGAAATCGACTTGCTTTATTCCAGTACAAAGAAACTACTGCTACAGTCTGCTCCTCTCTCTTACAAATATCCATGCAGTTGGACTTGTATGTTGTGATGATCTGAAACCTATGATTTAATTATGTTTATCAGGACTGATAGTGCCATGAGTACTCCACTAGCTTAACTGGCATTATAAGGGACAGTTTTAGGCTAGAAGACAATAGCTAATTAAGAGTGACATTCAGTTGTACTTGATGGAAGTTAGCCCATATATTTAGCGAACAGGAGCAGAGATTAGATGCTTTATGGGGATTATTTGGGCTTTTCATTATTGTTTTGAAAGCTTATTTTAATAGGGTGGAATGATAACACAATTTCAGTGAGTTTTTATAGCAAGAATTGGGTGCATAAGCTATAAATGGAGTTGTGTCACAGTGTCAAACACACATCAAAACTCACATTGATTGGATAGATATAGGAGAAAACTTATTGTCCCACAGTGGGGGAAGTTAGAACAAAAACACGTAACTTGTTGAAAAATTAAATCTTAAAAGATAAAACCCAGGGATGAGTGGCAGCTGCTGCAACAGGCTACCTGCTCATATGGAGTAGGAAGTTTAAAAGAAAGAAACTGAAGACTAATAATAAACTACTGGGAGGAATAAACTACTACTAAGGTAAAGACCTTAAAACTATTGAAAATGTATGAATTATGGCTAAAAGTAGAGCCTGTAACCAGAAAATCAACCAATTTAAATAAGCTTCATCATGTTTGATACAAAACATGTTTAGGCTGATCTGCTAAAGAGGCATTTATTCTACCTTGAGAGGGAAATATTTGAGCCTATATATCGACTCTTTTTGATTAATAGAAATTCATTGTAATGCAAACCTATCCATCCAATTCTTCCTTTGCAATTCAAATGTATTCCCACCATTAAATTATTCAAATACATCTTTAGTTTTTCTAGTTTCTGTGTTTTTCATAAGATTGCAATCACACATGGTATGGCTGGTAAATGAACCCCTACTCATCAAGGTGAAAGATTCCATCTCCTTTGCTGAGCCACAGCTCTGAGAATCAAAGTACTGTAGTTGTACTTGATTGAGTGAAAGAGACTAAAGGGAGTGAAAGGAAGCGTACATCCGTTTCTGCACAACTAAGCATTCACACATGGCTGCTCCGTATGTAATCTTGCATTGCCAGACCTCGTTTCGTTACGCTTAGGGAGGTAAGAAGAAAATCTTATCGAGCACTCGGGGCGGCAGAAACTCCAAGAAACTCTCAGACAGTTGCTCATTTTGGCAGAAAGTTTGAAAACAGCCCCCTCCGAAAAAAGAATAAATTTTAGTTTTATGTATTTGGTACTTTAAAAAAGTCAATTTTATGCCATTAGTTTATAGCATGAAAGCATTCTACTTGAAGTGTAAGTGGCAGCGTTATAAGTCTCACAAATTTTGATTTGGAAACCTAGATTTTTAGAAGCCTAAATATGTGGGAGAAAATAGGTTATTTAAGAATACCCTACTAGTATGTATGACTCCACAGGCTCTAGTCGAGCCTTAATATGAATTTCATGTACCGGTGATTTTTTTCTCATTGCCACTCTCTCATAAAACTTTGTACTGATGAAGATCCTGGGGAAAAGTTGTGTGAAGAGTCTTTCCCATTTCAGCTCCTAAAGCTTTTAACTCCTTCAGTTCAGTCACAAGTGTGACAACACACAACAGGTAGCTTACACTGAAGGACCTGGTAGTCTCTCTCTGTAGTCACATGTTGGATGCTCACTCAGTTAGCCTGAGCTAAAAGATTTGCACATGTGCCAAATTCCTTCCATTTTTTTCCGGATGGATTTAACTGACCTATAGGGGATGCCTTAAAGACTTTTTCATATCCATCTCCCAACTTGAACTTTTGAATTACCTTTTTTGGCCTTCATGCTGCAGCGGCAGACAAGAATATCGATTAGCCAGTGAATGGAATTTCCAGAAACTGTTGTCAAATTTTGTTGACCATAATTAACTTGGAAAAGCAATAAAAGGGTTAAAAGTTTGCATCTGCTAGAATTGTGCAAACTTATGTTGGAAATGCAAACAGTGCCTACATAGCACTGTGTTTGGATATTAGATCAGTTTCTATTCATAGGAGATACATTTTATGGGTGCAGAAAAGTCCTCACCTGAGAGCAGGGTAAAAGTAACTGAATATATGCCGTTCTCTTTTGTGGCAGCTGTGCTCTCTGTGTAGGTGATGTCCACCTGAAACTTGACCGGCTTCTGGAAGACTGTGGGGCCGGCGGTGGACTTGTACTCTGCCCGGAAACTTGTTTGAGAGATGACGCTGTGGCTCAGGCTGGGAATCTGGGAGAAAAAGACAAAAAAAAGAAAAGACAAACATGTACAGTTGAGAATAAAATTGGTAGCTAACAATTGCAGGTAATATGATAATAAATAGAAAAGGAGAGATATCATCTTCTGCTGCCCAACCATACAAATGACAGGGTGAATGAGCCCTCATTAAAATACCCTCCACATACCATGAGCCCCAGTTGAAACTCTAAGAAGATTAATGCCTCAGGGAGTAGCCATGTGTGCCAGAGAGACTTAAGCTAATATAATCTGGAGTCATCCAAAACATGGCCCTCTCCCTACCAAAATGAATTTCTATGCCCAACGAACAGGTGAGCTCTGAAATTGTCACGTTTTGCCACAGTGCTGAGGAGGCTTTGACATTCCATTAATGTGAGTGTGCTCTGAGGTATAATTCCACTGATTCAGGTGCCAATCTCCTGTCTGGAACACCAGCTTGCGTAACCCAGAGGAGAAAATAACTGCCTTCAGGGAAGGGGAAACAGATCTGACATTGACCTGCAGCGGCAGAGCTGCATTTACTTAGACTTTGTTAAATTTAACTGGGGTGAGGATGGGTTCTGTTCAATTATGTTGACTGAATATCAACTACCGCAGTTGCGTGTTTGGTCAAACTGGTTCTGAACTTATTGATGTTGGCCCCAAAATGTACATCCACAGCATTATAAAACTAAAACCCAGATGCAATCTACAACTTATCTTTACAATTTGCTCGTAAGCCCACTGCTGACGATGTAGAGGCAAAGGCATCTATATGTTAATGATCAATGTGTGTTATTTCTATTGACCTCAACAGAGTCCATAGTAAAATACAAACAGTCCACTGAATGAACACATAAAAAGAAGCCATGTTAGAAAACAAACATCAAGACCTCACCATATGCACATATAAATGTAGGAAGCAGAGTCAAAGATGATCTTACCGAAAGGAAGGCTTGAACAATGTCTGCCTTAATGGAGCTGAGAGGCTTGTCTTTGATGACAATAAAGATCTGCTCTTCTTTTTCCAGGTTGATGAAGTTACCAAACCAGGATTTTTTGGCAAGCCTAAAAGGAAGAAAATTAAGTGATTACAGCTCATCATCTGACAAACAGCATTGTACAATTCTCGGATTCAAAATTAATGAATATTGTTCCCTTTCATATTTCATTTTTCCATTGCTACTTCTACTATCAAATGTGTTTCATATAAGCAGAAACTGCACACTATGCCATTTTCCTCCCTATCAACTCCTTTCAACTGAGCTGCGAAGGAGCCTGGCAGACATAAAAGTTATCTGTGGGCATCTGGTGTGCGTTGATTTAAGTACAATACCTACCTGTAGTATTCCTCAGGCCTTCTTTTCCAATTAATTAAAAAAAATGTGAATTCCCAATATTGAATACTTTTTTTTCTAAGACCAATTGCAGTTCAAAGATCTCTAAGTTGCCATGTCATGTGATGAGCCATGAGAAAATTTGGAATAAGTCACATAAGTCGATAAGTAACAGACAAAAAAAAAAAATGCAATTCCTGAATAAAACATTTTAGTCATTTTAGTTTTTCTTTTTTCAATATGTGGTAGTAGAAGTCATTAAGAAAACACTTCATGTTTTAAATAGCAGTTTCAAGTTATGAAATGGCAAACTGTGTTTGAATTCAGCTTGTCTTCAGAGAAAGCCTGAGCTGTTTCATCGTGTGGGAGAAACTCCAAGCTGGCAGATATGGGGCTTTATTGGCTATTCACACACTTTTGTTACTCGTTTTGGCTAACACAATTAAAGTCTAAAAGGAACACATGGCTATTAAACATCCCCATCACCGTAACCCAAACCTGTAATGATTCACTGAAAAAAAGAGACTCCATCCCAGATCCAATGCTCACCTAAAGCAAGTGCTGTGGGACAAACTTGTAACTATAAATAACTTGTAAATGCAATTATGTGCATTTACAAGTTATCTGCAAATGCTAAGAGAGCATTTGTCTTCTCTATGCCTTAATGTTAAGGACTGATCCAATTTTTAGCTGGATCAGCCTGACTGGTATTTGGCCATTTGGAAAATCAAAAAGTCCATATTTTAGTGAGTCATAAGGGACACTACAACTAAACACACACAGATCTAAAACACATTTTAAAATGGCATAATGACACATATCTGCAGTTCAATCAGGATGTAAATGAAGAGAAAAAAAAAGAATTCTCCACACTGGTAAAAACAAACTTTCTCCACAGTATGGATTCACATGTTGTACAAATCCATTGTACCGCCTTAAGTAAGCAGCAAGACATAAGAGTTCATCTTCACCTGTCCTTTGGAGATGACAACATCCTCTAGAAAGACACTGGTAAAAAGAAAACACCCCATAACTACCTATATGTTTTGAGGCATTCATGTCTGCAGGAATACTTTTCATTGTCTCATTAGGTGAGTTTCAGAACTTTGATGTTTTAGAACACCTTCATTACAACAGAGTAATTGTCTTACCCTGTCTGAAAACAACACTTGGTGTGTGTGTTTAGTCACCTTAGTAACCTCTTGGTTACCTTAAATGTGTTGTTCATCCAGAAAAAATGATACCCGCCTTGGTCTACAATGGAGTTTAAAAACAAAATAAGCAAAAAGGACAGCTACCATAAAATTATGCCAAGATATTTGGCATGAAAGACAGCTGAGTCTTTCCTACTCATATGTACAGTTAATATTTTCTTTCTAGGCAGGTGCACGTGAGGAAACTATACAGCAGCCATAACTAGTAATCATGGTCACAGGAGTTTGGAACTTCACATGAGCTTACACCCCAACCATTTTCACCACGCATCCCCTTAAACCCACTAACTCCTGCTACCGTGAAACATGTCTAACCTAACAAGGACCTGAGGTCATCACACCAATCTAAGCAAGCATAAAAAAATGCAGGCAGACATGAAATATTTGTAGATGCTACATTTTCAAATGACTATGCCATCAAACCTAAGCAGAGGTTTGATGCTTAGAATGATTGCAGAATGATTCTAAGCATCAGAATGATTACAGATCATGCATAGTTATGTCAGCAAGTTTCCACTTACTCTGGGGAAGACTCTGGTGTGAGGCTGGACATCTCCTCTTGCGTAGGAACTACGGAAGCAATGGAGACAGAGTAATCAGAGTTAATCAAATAAATGTGAGCTTTCAGACATTTAACTATGACATTGGTTGGAAGTACAATTTTCAGCCGAATCAGTCTCGACTAGTTATTGGCCAGTTGGAAAAATCCAAATTTTGATATTTTCATAAGCAACATTACATCCAACACACACAGATCTAAGATACATTTTAAAATGACACAACACAAGTCTGCAGTTTAATCAGGATGCAAGAGAGTGAAAAAAAGAAAGGCTTTTAAGAGATGATGGGAAAGCTAAACATACCAAGAAAGTTTCCCTGGTTTGTACTTTTAAATTCTCAATTTGTGTTATGCAATGCTTTTCATTAGGACATGTTGACAGCCTTTTTAAATCTCAGAGTTAGGTAAGAATGTATCTTCTCAAAAGAATCCACACTGCTGTGTAGGAATCACTGTTTCAGCTAGCCACACTTATAGCCAATTAAAGATACTGAGATGTCAACTTCACACCATTTTGTCTTCATTCTAAAATAATAAAACACAGCTTTACAGTGATCCTTTTATCTTCTTAAACTGTAAACCTTACACAGAAGCCACAATCAGTTGAAATAGGCAGATCAAAGTGTACACAAACCAGAGATCAGAAATCAGAAGCAAAATGCTGACTGATGCGGTTCTAGTTCAGTGTTTGCAGGAAATATTAATTCAACTGGAATGCAAGTACCTTGGAGTTTCCTGCGATGGAAGCGTGGTGAGCCGAGGAAGCTGTTTTTGATAGAGTTAAGGCGCGTCCTCCAAGGCATACCTCCAATGGATGGGCTTGGGGGCGGTGTGGGAGTTGGAGTTCCTGCAGGACTGTCCTTGGGAGTGTGCACTGGAGTGCCTTTTGGGGTTGGGAGGGGGCTGCCTCGAGGGGAAGGGTGAGGGGTAACCTGTATGAGGGGGATAGATTTGGGTGGGTGGTCAGTAAATGGAGAAGGAACAGGCACCACAGGGTGAAAGTGGTGTAGCCGGATGGCTGACATGGGTGTGACCGGACTGAAGGGCACAGAGAGTTGGGGGTTGGCAGCATAATGAGAGCGGCGTACCTGGGGGCTGCTTGGGATGGGAGTACTAGAGATGGAAGAGGCAAAAGGAGTAGGTGAGGATGGAGAAGTAGGAGTGGGAGGCACGGAGGCAGAGGGGGGCTGTGATGGCAACTGGCAGGGAGTTGAGGGTTCTGATTTGGCAGCAGGTGCTGGATCAGGGGAGGTTTCAGGAAGGGGATTTGATCGAGTGGCTTGCAGAGGCTTTGGGGCAACTTTGGGCTTAGCTGGGAGTGTCTGTGTCTTGTTGAGGGCTCCAGGCAGCGGTTCACTGTTTGGAGCCAGGGAGTTAGGTGTGGAGATGCGTGGGCCTGTGCGATTTGGACAGGGTTCAGGGGAAGGACACGGGCTGGTGTTAGGGGACTCAGACAAGTCAGGGGACTGAGGTGGTACGCAGAACTTTCTGATTGGCTGGAGTCAGAACAAGCAATGTGAGGACACAAAGCACAACGCAGCCAAGAGGAAGAACAGGTGGATGAAAAAAAAAACTCATGGGGATGCATGGAAACACACATAACCACCAACCACACAAAGGTGAGGAGGGAATAGTAGGAGGAAAAATAGAAAATTTACAAGACAAAACAAAAAATAATCATGACATGAAACAGTGACAGTGAAAAACAGAATTAAACTGACATGGGAAAAATACAACTAATGTGAAGTACAGTCCAAACAAGACATAAGACTGGCTTCTCTTGTGGAAAACAAAAGAGGATCTGACAGCAGAAAAAAAAAACAAGCAAACACAGATAGATGCAAAAGACATAAGACCAGCTGTGAACACAGTGTGGACTGACTCAACAATAAGTGGAAGGTAGAGTCTGTACTGCAGGATCTCTAGGTTCCTAATAGCTTTATTGATCCATTTGACTTTTAATGCAGAGACCAAAGAGACAAAACTCCAGTATTTGCCTTGGACACCAACCCCTTTTTCCAGAAATAACTCCAAATAGAGTCTCCTGTGGCGAGCACAATCCTGGTGTTCGGTACATCTGAGAAATCAATTTCCCTTTCAGATCAACCTCAAAGAACCCGTGTGGTGTGTGTGTCTGTGTAAAGGGGGTTGTCTTTGGATCCTGGATAATCTCGAGTCTTGTAAGGTTAGCCAACTGGAAAAGTTTACCACATGCTCCCCAGCTCTGAGCAAGGACAGTTGGATTTTCTAAAGCATTCTTATATGTGGATTTCTGAAGAGAATGGAATAGAGAAAACAGAAGCTGGGATAATGTAAGTATATAGGATTGAGAGGATGGATAAGAGGCTTCAGGGTTGGTGAAAGTTTGTTGTGCTATCCACTCTGGGAGTTATACTTTCACTTATATTGGGAATCCTTACTTTGTTGGACATCTAATAATTTAATTCAAAGCCTAAGGTAAATTAATTAAAATGCAATATTGGATTAATAACGATTTTTTTAAACAGTGTATCTTTACAATATTTAACATTAAAGTGTCAAGGTGGGTGCATTTTAACAATAATGCAGTGACCAGTTGTCCCCCAAAAAATATACATAGCATTGCAAAACGTATTTGTATACCACCTATTAAAAGGAATCTTTGTTGTTGTGATGTAAAAAAGTATTAAAAAGTTTGAAGGGTGTGAATATGGTATACAGTGTATACAATAGAAAAGGCTACTTTACTTTATTTGCAGACAAATTGAACAATAACACAACACCAGTAAGGTGGTTTCAGCAGTAGCTGGATGGTCGTTTACCAGTATGAGTGTGTTACAGAGTGTGTGAGTGATTGTGTCTGAGCTTTATGACTTACCCGTGGGCTGCTGAGGGGGCTGGTGGAGAGGCCAGAAGAGGCTCCACTAATAGACCTCGACCTGTGGCAAAAACAAGCGACAACACACAAAGGAGCAGAGGTAATTTAAAGGATCAGCCTGTGGCCTGCAACGTGTTTCAGTAAACATATAGGGAGGTGTGAGGCTGGTTTACATTCTACGTATTGTTTAGAAGGCACAACGGCACATTGAAGTTTGCAGATACAGCTGAAACCAGATGTCTGCACATGCTGTGTGCTAAGACTATCTCAAAGACATAGCCTTTCTTTCATACTGTTGGACATAAAATTCAATCCCAACAGAAATAAGAAACTTTTTTTTTTCAAATTTATTGTCCGACAGTAAAAGAAAAACAAAAATAGTATGTGCCTTTGTATACAGTGTATATAAATATCTGGATACAACCATATTTTGCTTTTAAGTGCTTCAAACAACAGCTGATCTCACTAGGAGGGAAACTGCTCTACAACAAAAAAACACCAGCACCAACTTGACAATCTGCATTACTAACATCGACTCCAAGCAATTAGTTGCACACCACTTATCCTTTGGATTCAACTATATTGATGCGATAAATCCATGGCCAATGTTCTACAGACTATCATTCAAACTAGTTTTCCTCCTTTCGGCACATTAATAATAAAACAAACAAATTGGGGTTTTTCTATGCCTTCGGGCATGCTAAGTATCTTGAGAAGCAGAATAAAGAGGAACATTTGGTTCAGTGCCATTTGTCATGTTTGTCATTTTCCTCACAGATGCCGTCAATAACCCCCAATGAGAAGAGTCTTGCTCAGAAATGAACAATCACAGCCCAATCTGTCTCCATCAAGCACACACATGTACGCACACAAACACACACAAACAGGCGCCTGTCAACACTTGGAAACACCAGCTGCTCACTGTCACAACACTGTCCCTTTTTGTCATTCGGTCTAATAATACCACCATCCTCCTCTTTCGCTCGGTCGCTTTCTTTCTCTCTGCATCTCGGTGCTGATGCAGTTGTAAACATGTGGATGTACATGAATTGTTGTTTCCTTTTGGTAAAAAGAAATGTTAACAGCAGTTTTAGTCTTCAGCAAGACAGACAAACATAACAAAAGGTCCCTTAAAAGCTACCATGTGAGATAGCCAAATTTAGAAACACCCACTGCCGAGTTATATTTGTCAATCTTCCACTCTCCATTTTCAGAGAGAATATTTTGCACGCATTCAGTCACACATGGGCATGAGTAGGCGATGGTGAGATCATATTGGCAGGGATTTCTTGTTTCACTGTGTGGAGCAGACCAGACAGTTGCTATCATTTACATTGAGGTCCAACAGTCCACTGAGACATAGCCACGGTTGCTTACCCCTACAATGCTTGTAAACTTAATCTGAACATGGCCAGAACTTCCAGCCATTTTGAGCATATTGTTCTGAGGCGCTTTGCATCTGTTAGTGTTGGACCAGCAGGTCTATAAAGCTTATGTTACAGATGGTTATGCTGTACAGTAATGGGCTGTCAGAGGCTCACCACTGCTTCACAGTAAAGATGAATTATTGTTGTTGAGGGATTAATTTACAATGAACAGCACACACAATTTGCGAACCATTCATCATATATTAGAAAACCCAGACGCTACATCATTGAGTCATACATGACGAGCTGTGTGATCAACAGTTGCATGTTGCATGTTTGTGTATATGGCTTCTTGCTTGCTTTAAAGCTGCGTCCATGCACATTGGTATATGCAGTATATACCGATACTGGTTTGGACAAGAAAAAGGAGTTTCAGAGTATGTTATGTGGTGCATTTAAATCTGAATAATACAGTATATCCTACTTTTTGAAAATGTGTATAAACTGAGATGGAGATGAATGACATTCAGAGCTTCAAACCTGTTTTATTTTACAGGTTATGGAAACAGATAAGTATATCTTAAACATTACTTGAAAAATACATTGTTTTAAATAACAGTCTGACATTTTATGTTCCAATACTGTGAACACAATTGAGGAATTGTTGCCAAGGATGTATTCCTCCTTAAACTGTTGTGCATCTGACTTGCCTTTGGCATATAGAGATGTCAAGACGCACCCAAAAAACATTTCATATAATTGTTTTCCATACATCTCTTAGTGTAGCATTTTATATGTTGATATGAATCGGTGCAAAGCAAAAGCAGCTACAATGTTAGTTTTTCTTAGCGTTTAAAGGTACTTAGCTTGTCAATGGTGAGTTTGCCCAATTTTCAGGTTAATTCAGCTAACAATTTGGAGGCATCACATCTCTTATATTGAATTTTTAATTTAAGCCAGTCAGCTCATCACTAAAAAAGGCAAATGAAAAAATGACCTGACACTGTGAGAAAAAGAAACATACGCTGCCATTTTGCAGATAGGAGCACACTGAATTATTAGGAATTTATTTCTAAAATATATCCAATATATGTAATATAGACGTAAAATGTCACCAAACTGAAATTACTGGTTACATTGGAACTGGAAAAATGGTTAAATTAATTTGACCCCAAGTTTACACTTAAGACTTTTCATTTATGAGAATAAGCAAAGAACACCAATTTTAAACTGAATTGTAAATCTGAGGCACGACCACTTATTAAACTATAAAAGACACATGTTAAAATATTAATTTCTTTTTGTTTCATCTGCTGTTGGACCCCTCTCAGGTTTATTTTTTGACCTAATTTTGCATATGGAGAATTTACTTAAAGTACCAAAATTAAATATGGTATGTCTCAACCCAAGGTAAAGAATTTGTCTTTGAGTATCGCAATACCACAAATTAAAACACAAAAAACTTACTGTAAGTCAAGATTAAAAAATTGACAATGGTTTAAAAATGGGGAATAATTAAGGTATGAGCTTATCAATACCTTACAAAGTTCTGTTTTCTAGATTGACACCTAAAATAATAAAAGAAGACTTTCAAAGTTTCCATGGCTAAAAGTAAATGGGAAAAGTTCAGTCTTTTACTTTCTCTCTTCCTTTGTCACAGATTGTCCCACCAATGGAGATTCTCAACATGAGTAAATATTCATGTAAATCAACATATGGTTTAAATTCATTTCCTCCTCTGAGCCCTGAAAACCCCCTGAGGACTTGTGCATTAATATTCACAGCTTTGCAACGCAGAACAACCCCTGCAGTTTCTACAGCAGATATCAGAGTAAAAGGTGTTTTATTTTTACTCATTTTAGCCTCTTAAGTAAATCTGAGTCTGTAATGACCAGGGGAGTCTAACTTATTACCACCATTTAAACTACTACGTTTGGACTGTACGAAACAACTAGAGCACATCTGTAGGAAAAAAAAAAATCATGGATATTCTCTTCTTCGCAGTACAGCACTTTTCCATTTTCATTTCCATCTCATTAACCTTCCTTCATTTCTTCTTGCATGTTATTAGGATTCAAAGTTAAAGCAATCGGATTTATCATGCTTTATATTTTAAGCCCAGCTTCAGCCTAAAATGAATAAAGTAGACATTCAGATGAGGATGTTGTCATTTCTATTAATATGCCACACTGCCACAACTACATTTATCGCAAATCTATTCAATTACACTTCACAGAAAATATCAGATTTTAAGTGTTGAGCAAAATACTAGATATATCTCAGTATGAGCTTCCAACATTTAGGTTGTGTAATTTAAAATAAAGCAGTTTCCTCTCTCTTTCACTCCTTTTTGCTGGCGGAAATGTATCATGTCAAAACACATGTTTCAAAGTCAGCCCTCTCTCTGACAGCCTCTGATCTCAAGTTCTACGAATCTTCTGAGCTGTCGACAAAAGTTTGCTGTTGGGGCAAGATAAGGTTAGGTTCAGAGAAAGTCAGTTAAATCTTTGGACATTTCGCTGCTCTGTATGTTCTTCCCAGCACCAGGACCTCGTACACACACACACACACACACACACACGCACACACACACGCACACACACACGCACACAAACATCAGCATGATCAAACAAAGCAAAGACGAACACAAGATAAAAGATGGAAAAGTTTGTTGTTAAGGAAGAAAAAAAAAGAAGAGATTTGATTTGATTTGGAGGCAGAGGGGCTACGATATCGCAACCTCCCTCCTCCTCCAATTTATATCAACTGATAGGAGGCCAGGCAGAGCAAAACTAGCAGCATTTCCACATTAGCATAGCAATTCCGCACTAGCAGCAGGAGCGTTTGGGAATGAAGGTCAGAAGTACACGAGGGACAACTGGAAAGAGAGAAAAAGGTGTTTTAAAAGAGGGGAGAGGAGGAGTTCCTGGAGGAAAACTAGATGGAAGAGTACAACTTACATCCAAATAAATAGAAGCATAGAAGAAAGATGCAGACAAGCTGTTTTTGTAAAATACGGGATTCTGATTCAGATCTATTTGATACGCTGCTCCGTGGGGTGAAGGCAGGATTTTTCCTCAGGATTTACATAAATATAAAGCACAACATTTCTCACGTTTCAGTTGATTTTGCTTTAATATATTTTTCAAACTTTACCGACAAGTTTCTTCTGACTAGAATTAATATTAATGTGTGCTTTCTCCACCTGAGTTACAATTAGACTGTGTTAGAGACATATGAAGAAGTTAATATGATGGCAAGAAGGCCTTTTAACCTTAGAGAATTGGATCTCATAATTAAATAAAAATGTTCACAAAACAAGTGAAAACATGCAAAAAAGCTGGTCAGGAGTTAGAAGGATTTGTTTGCTATAATCCTAGTAGTCTTTTTTTTCTCAGTAGTAGGTTCATGCACCGCAAGCCTCTGGAGGATCTTCCACCTTGAGGTTCTAGAGGCACTAGCAGCTTCAAATAACTCTTTGCTGTTTTTTAAGGGCATTTTAACAGCTGTTCTCTTAATTCTATGAATTTGTCTAACAGAAACCTTCCTCATTATGCCTTTATCTGGACAAACCCATCTTTGTTCTGAATCAGCCACAAATCTCTTCACAGTACGATAACGCTTCAGTTTTCATTAAATATCTAATGTTTTCATACCTTGTCATACGGCACTACACTACCTGATGATTTTCGTCAGCAGAGAGATCCTTTCTCTTCCCCATATTGCTTGAAACCTGTGGCCTGCTTAATAATAAGAAACATCCTTCCTAAGTAGATTTCCTTTAATTGAGTTTACCAGACAAACTAATCAACCCAGCTCTCTGAAATTAATTATAGTGATTCAAAGAGCCCTGACACACAATACCATCTATAAATTTAATAGCACAACAAAAAATGTAATCTTTAAGACACTTAAATCTAATTTGCATAATAATTTGGAACATGGTGTACATATCTCCAGGTTTTCTGGGAACTGAAAATGTTGCTTATTCTTTGTAAAATAAGTAAAGCATAGTCAGATTAGATAGAAAACCTCTAACAACATCTAGTTCTCAAGTTTTGACACATTCTGCACTTTGAATGTACATTTCAGATAATTCTGCTTTAGACTTCTCTATAACTTTAAACCTGACCTATCAGCAGTGTTCCATTGTTTTCATTATATTATTTGCTCACTACATTTTGCTGAGGTTAAAATCTAAGACATTAAATTAAAGTTTTTGTTTAAGATGTTCTTCCACTTCAAAGTTATGCTCTGGATTGTGTTTTTCTGCCCCACATAATCGAAATGAAATATAATTGTCACTGTGTTGTGACTCAGTGTGAACAATTTTAAGGAAAAAAAAATGCTTTTGCAAGGTTGTGGTACAGGAATCATTAACGCTTAAATAAATCAGGGCAAAATTCCAGCAATCTAGGTGCGCACTGAAACAGTCGAGTCAGGGCTAAAAGCTGAATAAAGCAGTTCCCTAACTAATTCAAATGAAAACCAGATATTTCTGGAAATGCCTGAAGGAAAGGAATGGGAAGGAGTTGATATAACAGAAGAAGAAGAATCTTAAATTCAAAGCCACCAAAGGAAAGACTTTTTTCCCCCATAAAAATGAAAGTTATTATAATGGATTTAAAACCTCCAAAATGAGTCCAACACATCTCACATTTGGTGAACGAACAACAGACTTATGAATTAAATGTGCCTGTTTTGCAATGATGTCACCACATCAGCCTTTCCCAGTGCTCTACTGGTCCCACTAACATTCACCAGTTTTATGTTATCTCTCACTCTGATGCAATCTTCCCTGCTGTTACAAATGTCACTGCCTGTGAGCACAAATGTGTGACGTGATGATACATTCGCTGTTGAAATAAGACGTGGAAACGAATTTTTAAATCAGAGCGCTCAGCCTCGTGGGAGTGCGCTCCTGGCATGACTTCAGCATTTCCAAAATAGCAAAATGGAGAAATGTTCTGCATCGAGAGAAAGTAGGACACATTATGGTAGAACTGATTATCAGGAGAAGAGATAATTGAGTTAATGCCGGAACAAGTGGGGCTGTTGATACTGTGCCTCTGAATTCTAAATGTGCACCGATCTTCAGTTTTTAAAACTAAATTAATTAGGAGCTGAACTTTATAAAAAAAATTACGTCCTCATTGTTTTCGATAAGCAGCCACAAATTAAAACAGAACTTTAAAGCCTGGCCCTTCAACACACAGGATCTCTGCATCTTTTTTCCTGCCCTTGCGTGGCGGGGGCATGGAGCGAGTGCGGGGGCGGGGGAGCATGTGGAAGTGAAGGCAAGTGAGTACCTTTCTTCTTTGCTGCATTTTGTTCTGGCGTCAGGAATATCCAAGCTTTTACTGTACACTGAGTTACTATGATGAGACAGAAGAAAAAGTGAGCAGAGAGTCAGTCTCTGTTTATGTTTAAGTTTGCAGTGCAGTTTGTTGACACGGCTGCAAACTCACTGTCAGAGCAGCTTAAACATAAACTGGGCAGCGGGAATCCCCAGACAAACAGAACAGTCAGAAAGAGAGGCGTGTGTATTTGGTGTAACTCACCAAATAAATCAAAAAGGTAATTTATTTCTATAAAGCCATTCAAAAAGTGAAATTTATATGATATATGGGTTCATTACAAATTACATTTTCAAACTTTTATTTTTATGAATGTTAATTAGGACTTACAAGTGAATGAAAACCCAAAATTCACCTAGAATGTTAAATAAAACCAACATAAAATTTTGTTTGTTGTTTTTTAAAAGAGATGTCAGCTTACGGAAAAGAAGCTGACATTCGAAAAAGATATCAACTTAATATTCTGTCAGTGCTTCTTTGGCATAACTTGCTGCATAAAAGCAGTGTAGCATGATGGCCTTGACTTCCAAATAAAAAGCTAAATTTACTTTCATCTGAAAGAGTGGACTACCACTGAGAAGTAGTCCAGTCCATTTTCTTCTTAGTTCTGAGCCAAAGACAATATTTCTGATGTTGTCTTTGGCTCAGGAGTGGTCTGAAAAGGAATGTGTTAGTTGTAACACATCCTGAATACAAGCTCAGACTCCATCTTTTCCAAATGTTTCTAATGGGGCTTGTTTAGTTTTTCTGTTGATGGTGCAGCTTTCTCTATCACACTGTCTCTATCCTTTCACTTAACTTTCCATTAATATAACTGGGTCAGGCACTTTGAACAATTACAGTTTGTGGTTAGCCCTTTTTGTGACTAGTAGTTTTATTAACAGCTGTCCTTTAAGGACCATGTTCCTCTGTGCTGAAATTGTTGTTGGACTCCTCATCTAATTAGATTTTTGTTTGTCTTCATGCACTTTGAAAGTAGTTGGGGTTTTGCCATAACGTTTTGAATTTCAAATAACCAGCCCTCACTATGATTTTGTTCACAATATATGACAATATTTTTAAAATAAAAAAAAAAAATCTTTTTTGCTAAGTTTTATGTAATATTTTAATTTTCTGAGAAACAAAAGATGGGATTTTCATCAGCTGTAAGCCATGATCATCAAAAAGATAAGAAATAATTTGTGATGAATGAGTTTCACTTTTTGAATTACTGAAATATAATGACTTTACTGAGAGGCACCTTCATTTCAAAACATAGAGATTACAGCATGCATACCTCTGTCCATGTTGTGTCATGTCGATGGCTCTTCTGGCTGGTACTGGTGAACCGCCGTCAGTGACACTCAGAACCTCCATGGACTTCCTCTCTGGCCTCCTCTTCCCATGACGGTTCAACATTGGAGAGTCAACCCGCTTCTTTGGAGGATCTGTGTCAAGCAGAATAAAAAAATGCTAAAAAAGCACAAAATCAGTGCAAGTAATGAGCAGTTTTGCATATGGCTTGTGTAAATGGAAGCGTTTGACTGATTTTTAGTGCTGTTCACACATTGACATTCTAACTAATAGAGAATAAGTAATGGTTTCCTTCCAGCCCTTGAACTAATGGCCACTGTATCGACTGTATCATATTCACTGAAGGAGGAGTCCATTTATCAAAATGTCAGCGTATCGCAGCAGATACGAACACACTGTTGTCAGAAACTAACCAAAGAGGGAATTTAAGGAGAGCATCACCATCCCTGCTCAGACTTCAATGCCTAAAAATCAACCCCTTGATGTGATGCACCAATTTTATTTCATCAGATAATGTTTGACCTAAATCAGACGACAGCTTTTTGAAAACCCTGTTGATCCGTTCTATTTAAAGCCAGTGTTTTTCATTGAGAGAGTAATTCATTTTCAATAAACAAAAAGCTCTTTTCATCTGTTTATCGAAGAGCCAATCTAACGCTGCGTGAGCCGGAGCTGAACCAATTTCTTCTGGTGGAGGAAAACACGGCAGGTTGGTTGAGCCACAAAAAGCATTCATGAGTAAGAATTTTTTTTTTTAAATTATGTAAATTAGTTTGATCTGTTTGAAAAAAACTCCTCTGTTTCAAAATTGGTATTGCATAAACACATAAAAATAACATGGACTTATTTATAGGTTCCAAATTCTGACAGTCGTCGTAAGCTAAAAATAATTGTGCTTCCAAAGAAACCTGCATGTAAAACAGTTTTTTCCTGATGGGCACAGCATTGTCTGAACATTTTCTCTGTAATTTAACTGGTCAGATTTTGGTCAGCGTTTCTAGAGCAGGCAGGCCCACCTTAAGTCATTCAGAGCACTTGGAAGTACTTGAGTTTTTGCTATGGGTTAGGGTTCACCCACTGTGAAACGTTGCATGGCAGTTCATTTGCCATACAACATTTTCATTAGAAAAATAAATCCAAACCTTTGTACTGTTTTCTTTAAAGTTTAGCTAATCCCTAAATTACCTTTCTTTTGCAGAAAAGCTTATTAAATACAGCAAATTACTTATGTTTTTCTATCTTTATGTTTCAGAGTGAATTTTAACATTTTTGTTTAAATTTATTTATGCATTAGTTGGCATAAAAACTGTCTCAATGCTGGCACCTTTAGATGAAAGCAGTTGAATTCTCCTATTGTTTACAACTTTACACCACATGGTGCAGCTTCATGTCATGCAACACTTTTTTGGGGTATAAAACCATCTCATTTTGACACATGGCGTCTGATGGTGAGCCAAGAGTTTAAGTAGCGAGTGGAATGGCTCCTTAACAACACAGAAAAAAACAGCCACTAGATTTGTCTCTTGTTTTTATTTATTTTTTCAGAATTTGTCACTAGATATGTCTAGAAAGATGATAAATATAATGACAAAGTTAGCAACAGTGCTTCTTTTGTCCTGACTACAACCCTAACCCTCCTCTTATTCCCACATCTGTATGCCCACTTTAGAGGATTTTTTCCAAAAGTTGTCTGGAGCAAAGTTATGTTTTCACATGGGGGTTAGTTTCACTTTCACAAGGCTAAAACAAAACAAATCTTTGCTCACCAATCTCGTTGCGAGGAGGAAGGTTCTGATCCTCTTGACTGGGGTACCTCTCCTTACGGTCAAGTAACAAGAAGTAAATCATCTTCTCTTGGTTTTCACTGCACAGGGGTAACAATTCAAGTAAAAAGAACGCCAACTACTAAACTTTGTTAACAGATGTAAAACAAAATTGCCTTGAAAGTGTCTTCAATCGTCCTCATTATCTGACTGAAATGTTAGCAGTTTAAATAAATAAATGTGAGATTAAAGTACAAATCCCATCACTATGATTAATGTCCTTTAATCTTTTTTTGTGTGCACAGTAAAATAGATGATAAATTGTTTTTGCCTTTAAAATAAAAGTTTAGTTTTACAGATGATTAAGCATTCATATCATAGTATACATATATTTTCTTTAGCATGCTCAGCCATATTTCAACATACAGTGTGTGCTGGTAGCCATCGAGTCCAATGAAAGTATGAAAAGATCACAAGTTCGACCTTTACTTTCTTTGCAAATCAGAAAACCTAATGTCTTTAGCCTCTGTGCTGCACTCTCTATGCAAAATACCCAGGGAATAGGCCTCTATAATAAAGACAGATTGGAAAGCGGTGGGAGGCAAAGAGACAAGGACCTGCAACTTCAGCTAAAATGAAGCAGGGGAAGGGAAATGGAGACCACAGATTTTCCTCCCATGCAGCACAATTACAAAATTTTCCCAGGAGAAAGGAAGCAAATGGAGGAGTTGGAGCAAAAGCATAGTGAGAGAGCAGTTACAGTTTAGCATTAAAAGAGGAGGGATGGCCCAAATAAAGAACTGAAAGAGTAGTGGGCTCATATTTACAGCAGACATGAATCTAAATGCATTTTCACAAAAGAAAAATATTCTTTTAAAAACAGGCTGGCAGTAGCAGGACATCTCAAAAACGAGTCTGTAGTGCAAACCATGACAAGTTTGGAAAAGAAGTATCCAGTAGCAAGTAACGTAAGCACCGTGTGATAACAGTTAAGTGATCCATGGTCTCTGACATATGAAGCGACAGCTTCACAAGATTTTGTAAGAGCCAGGGAAAAACCGAAGCTGAGTATACAAGCAGGACCCAAGACCACACTCATCAATTATAGATCCCTCCCTTATGAACCTCCATCCACTCACTCATCTGAGAGCAGGTCTTTCAGGAGCTTGTTTTTGTCTCTGAAGCAGCCCAGGGAGTGCATGCTGTCCAGTACGTCTGGGTCGATGTCGTCTGCAGAAGGCAGGCTGCGGATTGTTACCTTTCTGGGCACAGGCTGCTCTGGCTCGGGTTCATTTTTGCCACCACTAATAATGCAAAAAACAAAGAAACAAACAAAACAACAAATAAGCTTATGGTCAGTTTCTTGTGTGTGTGTGAGTCAATTTTCACTTATAAAAGCATTTATGATATTTCTTTACGATTGTACAAATAAAAATGCAATATGTTAAGATTTTCATATCCATTTCTTGCACAGCTGATCATTTTGCTAATTAAGATATTTCTCCAAAATTTGCAGTTTTTCCACATAAGTACGTGGGTAATCCTGCTCATTTGACAAGTATGCGACTCATTCTGTCGAGATATGGAGGCTGCCTTTCTCAGTGATGCTCACTTTACAAACTTAGCTTCCACATTATTATGCAATTCTCCTAAAACACCCAGATATGTCACTTTTCCCCATCTTTTCTCTGCCTGTCTCGAGGGAGAATGCAGGCAGGCCTTAACAAGAAAGGCAAAATTATGCCGACACCATTTTCCAGAAGATTTCTGCTTTAGTTCTCAATTCCGACAAAACACAATGAGAAATACTGTCTTCTTTTCTACAAACATGCCAATACACAGACATTTAGACAGATTTGACTCAATATGCTCCTCATTACTTCTTTCCTGAATCTATTATTTTTCATCTGGTGAGTTCACTGAAGCAGAAACCCCATCGGCAGCTATTAAAATAACACGTCCTCTGTTATCTCTGTGCAGTGAACTTGTGAAGTAGATCTAAATTAATGCCTTAACTAACTTCCCTTTCTACCATTTCACAGTGTTTATATAAAATGTACTTGCATAATGAGACAGTCACTCTTTTTTTCACCAAACCATGTTTACATGTAATGTTTCTCAAGTCAAAGTAAAGTCTTAAGTCATCGAGGGGACAAGTCCAAGCCAAATCACAAGTCTCAGTGGCTGAAATAAATATTCCCATTTAGTCTACCCTGTCGCTGTAGGTAAGAAAACACTGTTTTATCCTATTTGTCCTTAAGGCTAATTAAGAAATATACATTCTGAATCTTATTAACGTTTAATTTAAGATTAAGAAGGAAAAGGTGTTACAACTTGCTTAGTAGATTTTAATAAAAGTTGGCATTGGTGTCCTAATAAGGGCCAAAATGGAGAGATATTCACTCTTTCATGAGAGTCATGTGGTCTTCTGTCATGCAGCACATTATTCTTACTGCCTATTGTTTAATGTACAGGTTACAAGACTACATTATAGACTACACAGTAGTTTCATAAACTAAGTAAGTAGCTAGCATCAACAAGTGCTTAATCTCAAGTTACTTGTGTCATTATGGGAATCAAAAATCCTGAGTGGAACTTCAATTATTTCAGTCCAAATAAACTTAGGCAAATTAATGAATCATTTTTCAAATGGAAAATCTGCATAAAAAGCAACAGTCTTTACTCAAAGAGACATATGGATTGTTCACAGCAATTTAATCATATATTTCGACTGAAACTGTCGTGATTAATGATTCATATAATTGTACGATTTATTTTATTCAGACTAGTCACCTGAAATGTACTAGAATGAGCAGACAGAAAGAAAGTGAACTTCTGCACTGACAAAACTCTTACTAGGGCAATTTCCTGTCAACTCTTGGCTCTTCTTGTTTCTTTTTTTAACATTCTAGTTGTTTGCATAAAATCCAGCAATCAAAGATAAGAAGCTCAGAGGACTTTTACTTTTGTTCAGTGATTCTTCATTTCAACTAATAAAAGTTTGTCCTAAAACTAAATCATTCAGTTCAATTAGGTAGCTGCAGAAATTCTCATTATGCAAGTTTCTTTTTTTTATTAGTGTAAATCATATTTTCAGAAATGAAATATGCATTCATTTATGAACAAGAGTTTTCTAAATGTTATTTTATGATTTATACTATTACAGTGGATATATTGTACTTTTAATATCAAACAATAGGGCAAACTTAGGTTAGACTGGTTTAGTTTCCACATCCCAGCATGTTCCCTCAGGCTTTCTCCTTGTTCACTTGACCATATGCTTCAAATTTCCTTTCATGCGCTACCAATTTACCCCCATGTCCCCGAGAGTGAAGTCATGCCCTGCATAAATGTACTCTTGTGTACATAGCTGAAGCTCACTCATTTTTCATACGGAAGCTGCCTTCAGGTGCAGAATAGTCTAACGAAGGATGAAATTGGGGGCGTAAAAACCTGGTTAAAGGATGAGAACTTACATGTACCATGAGTGCTTCTGGATTTTTTCTAACTGTAAAAAAAAGAAAAGAAAAAAAGACATTAGTGTACAATTAAGTTCTTGTGACATTGTCTCATGATAAAAATAATCAGGTGTGGGGTCAGAATTGAGAAGAAGGAGAGGTTACACAGTGTTAGTTATGTCCCCTTAACCCTAATATTGCAGGGAAACAAAATTTCATAGTTAATGTACTTTTAAAAAGTAGGCACAAGGAAAAAAAATCATACTGATTTAAAGAGAAATGAAGAGAGTTTGAGTCATGAATGAGGAAGAGAGGACACAACTGAGCTTAAAACACACACGCTGCTGATCCTGACAATGTTCCGGTCTGGAGAAGAATCTTCCATCGTCATTCTTTTTCCATTTCTCTTAAGTTTTACAAGATTTGCTTCCCCTCTTAATCGCGCTACTGATGTAGATTGCTAAAGAGCCAAAAGCAAAGAGAGGCAGAAACAGCAAGCCAAAGGGCAACAAAGGAAGATGTCTGCCTCAATGACTCCTCCTTTCTTCAACAAGCCACAGACAGAAACAAGATCAATGTCACTGCTGGGACTTTTTAATTTCCTCATGCTGCTGTTGTAGAACCACAGGAGATGCACAGAGCAAGTCTAATTATTGTCACTCATTCAGAGTTCATGTGTATATGTCCCCATCAATGTCTTGATCGTCCCCACATCCCACAGTACCTACCTCTGTGTGGCAGTACTGATAAATGACTGTGTGAGATATTAGAGCAATTCAGAGAGGCTTTCAGGCTGGTTAGTGAGTTTCAGTGACTGGTGTCTGCCTCCGCAGAGGTCATGATATCGACAGAGATATTCTGGCTATCAGATACAGGCCAGTGGGTGACCTACTCTCGCTGCATTTTATTGGGGGCCTGGAGGCAGGACGGTGATATGATGCGCACTAATGTGGTCTGAAGTAAAAACTACCATTAACTGCACATGATCATTACATACTGAGGCAAAGCCTATATGGTTGTGTACAGTGCTGTGAAAAAGTATAAGAATTCTTTAGTTTTTGCCGTTTTAGAAATTTGATTATTATTATTTTTTTTTTTTGCTTGGTTGGCTTGGATAGGAAATTAGGCACGAGGTTCTAACAGAAAACTGGAGTAAAAGTGGTTACTCCAGCTAAAAAAAGAGACTTGTTGTGTCTCATTTTCAGAGCAGTTGTTCAGTGTTTCAGTGCTTTCAATCTTTTAGGATGATATTCGTCCCAAAAGGGTTTACAGTAGTTTTAGTTGACTCAAAACATAAAACTATTCAAAACTGACAAATATATCTTTAGAACAAAAAGATAAAGCTAAGTTTTAGGTGAGGTGTTGTCAAACCTTAGCAGTTTTCTCTCTGTGAAGAAATACTTGTCTGCCTTCAGGAAAAATAGGTAGACGAGACTAAAGTGGTCTAAACATCAGCGTTCAATGAGTTCAGCTGAATGCTCACGTTTCTGTCAAATTTCTATTGTGTCTTTCTCATGCTTTAAGAAGAACCTATCTATTGAACAAGACAATAGGATAATAACAAATATTCATACTGATATTTTAATGGCTACAGAAAGCAATATGGACACCAGCACCACTGTGACAAAAGTTCTCTAGTTGTTGCCCAAACAGAGAAAAGGGAATGTGTGTGATAAATTAGGCTTTTCCTTGTACACAAGCTGCATTTCAGCCCCCACCAAAAAGCTTCAAATCTAAATTAATTCCCCCCCCTCATGTTGCAAAGATCAATATTAGATCATTATTCAAACTTCTTTTTTTCCCCATAAGATAACTTTAATGACAGAACATGAAGAGCAGTATTACTCTATTTCAGGAAGAGATTCTGTAACAATTGGGCTCTTAGACATTTTTAAATGGTCCTATTAATGTCTGAACACCAAATCATGTGATTTGAGTTCAAGTTATCTGACCTGACACACAAAACGATGACTTCATTTACTCTAGTTCTTGCAACCTTTAAAGTGTGTCTTCCACATGGGGCCCTTTTCTGTCTGGGATGATTAGCTGTTTTAATGACATACTGTGTACTTCGACTAGAGAGCACAAGACAATCGTAATATCCACTGGTCTCCGGATGACTAACCACAGAGAGAAAGTTGAGAAAGTTTTTATTGTTGTGGAACCTTTGGTTTGTGAGATGTGATCTTTCATGCATCAACAAGCAAAGTCTAATTAACAAAAGCAAACAGACAGTTGTATAATTATCCTGTAAGTGGATCCATCAAACTTTCAGGAAGAAAATAAAGAATAAACAAGCCCTCGCCAAATAACCTCAGACCCCCTCTTGTTTCGCTGTCTGCCCTTGGGTGTTCTTGCCTCTTGTGGTGGTGCTCACCACTTATCTTTAAGGATTCTCACTCTGAAAAGCTATTTGACATTCTGTGAGGTTACAACACATCCTCTGAGCTCCGTTTGGAGCTAGGAGCGGGGAGCAGACAGATACCATATTCTCTCCCAGCAGTTTGGTCTTAGTGTAACCCTTTATCGAGGACACTGCTGTTTTCTGGTGGGCATATCCAGGGATCTCAGGGTGACCTGCCCTCATCTGAGAGAGGGGAGATGAGAATAAGCAAAACAGTGTGTATACAGCATAATAAAGAGCTGTGTTTTTTTTTTTACCTCATGTAGCTAAAATACTTGCAAATAGAATATACCTTTTTTAAAATACAGAATTTAATTTTTTATTTGCTGTAAAATGCTGTCATCGTTCTTGAAGTTATTCTGACAATGTGAAAGATAAGCTACGGCAAAAGGAAATGAAGCAGCAACATTTACCAACTGCGGTGTCACCACATTTCCTCACAGGCACAAGGATGAAAACTGTTGCACTGATTCATAAAGATACCAGAGCGCCTCGAGAGGGTGTGTGCATGCAGAATGTGTATAAAAAGCCGCTGCTTCATTTTACGGTGTGCAGCCAGAGTGGCAATGTGCAAAAAGGCGTTCTGGTCAGATGAAACACATACTTTACTTTATGGGACACAAAATCCTAGAGATGGCAAAAAAGCACCAAATACACATTTCTCACTTTGAAACATTGTAATCTTTAGAGATGCTTTGCTCAAACATGGACAGGAAAAGTGGAAGGAATTGTTAATCATCAAAAAAAAAAAATAGGGAAACTGTTCACCTACCAGGAAGACCACAGCCACCGCTGTGTTTTTAGATCATATTTAGATCATAACATATTGTTTTTAAGCAACATGTTACAGGCCGCTGCAGTAAAAGGTGGTTCCACACAGACTCAGTTTGATAAATACAAATGAACACCACAATTTTCTGAACTGAATATGTAGAGCCATTTGGTAAACAATGCAACCTTTTCTTTTAATTTCTAGATTATGCACTAATTTGTGTCAATATATCACAAAATCTTAAAACACATTGAAAATTGTAGTTATAATCTAGCAACTAATGTAATGTTAAAGGAATAGTCCTTCCACAAACTGGTAACTTCCATGGATTAACACAAATTTGCCAAATTGAAACTGGCTAATAAAAAAAATACAAAAACACAAAAATAACCACTGCTCTGCCTTTGAGCCTCTGAAATGAACTGACCGTTAGTCTTTTGGATGCGTCTACTTCAATCATGCCACGCAGAAGGTTCTGACAGTCTGGAGGAATAAAATGTGGCATGTGAAACACTCCCAACTTCACTTTCTCCAGAAGATTCCTTAGGTTGTCATCATCGAACGGCAGGGCGCCCTGAGGAAGCAAGGAAGCAGAGAATCAGTTGAGGCAGTCAGCAAAAAGGGGAAAAAAATCAGTTTGTAACATGTAATAATACATTTCATTTATAAATCGCTTCTCAAGACACTCATAGATGCTGAAATAGATAAATAACCTTCAACAAAGTGTAATTTGAAAGAGGAAAAAGATAACTGATCCACAATGCTACTAAGCAAACAAACAAACATAAATCCTATAAGTCTTCCAGGATAGTTTCCCCAACCCCAATTATTTAATTTTCACAGCAGAGCATTCTGTTAAGTGCAAAGCAACACAAACAAAAAAAAAAAAAAACAGCAGGGAGCCGAAAATGGGTCTTTTCTAATAATTACCCTGATTTTTCGTTTACCTCACTCATTTGGCATTCTTTCATCAGAGTCATTTATCAAAGAGTACTGACACCTCACAGATGTGGCTGTGTGATGAATGGCAGCCTCCATCAAAGGACAAGATGGAGGAGAGGAAACCGGCAGGAAAGACAGACAGATTGGCTGACAAATGAAGAGTAAGTGGGGGGAGAAAAGGAAAGGGTAGACTTGTGTAACAGATTATCTGAGTGCAGTGTAACTGCTGGGGAGTATCCCTGTCTCTCACAATCAGACAAATGGTTAGCTTCCAGCCAGACAGCAGGAGGAAACAGAAGAACAATTCTAGTGTTTCTACAGGCAAACAGTAGCCAAAAATATATATATATAACTTTTTTTGGTGTGAAAGAAGGGTCAAGATCAGAAAACAGTAAACATTCCCAGGTTTACATACCAAAAGTTTGTCTGAGACAGTAATACGGAGTGGAAGAAGCAAAAGAAGAGAGAAATACACAAAGCCTACAGCAAAAAGTTGCCATGTCAGTGTTGATATTTATTTTGGGCTCCCTTCTTTCAGCTTGGCTACATGAATTATTTATTAGGCAGAAGTGTGCAGGAACTCCACTACAGCAGTTAATGTAACAAAGCTTAAAGGGGTGTATGGTTGGGGGACCCACAGACATAATGTAGCTGGAGAATAGATCTTATTTTAGATACCACAGAGTGTTTAATGCAAGATAAGCACTGAAAAGACGCTTTGGATTGCAATTGAGTAAAAGTAATGTGTTTGACATTTTGGGAGAAGAGCTTGGAAGAAGTTGTAACCATAAACTTCAATGTATTTTATCTGGATTTTATGTGATTGACCAACACAACATATTGCACAATTGAGAGGCAAAAGAAAGAAAACACATTTTCTATTTATGTTTTATACAAAGAAAAAAATGTAAAAAATTGGAAACCATTTTTCTATTACCAATTTTTACTCCTAGGACCCCAAATGATATAAGTTCAACCAATTGCTTTCAAAAATCACCAAATCAGTAAAAGAAAGGTTGGCTGTAAACAGTTTTATTTTTGTGGGGCTGTGAAGGCAGGATATATTTGTTAAGAGGACGTTGCATCGTGAAGACCAAGGAACATGCCAGACAGGTTGGGAATAAAGTGACATTGAATGGCTTACATCATAAAACAATATGCCACTGCCAACATTATGCCAAAAATATAAAATATTCCACAACTTCAGAAAGGCTGAGACATGTAATTTCAGGCAAGTAGAGCAATAATCAAACTCGAAGCCAAAAGTCTCTTGGTAGTGGCCATTAGTTGTGAACTGAGCAAAGATATTATTCAAAAAATCTATAAAAAGTCCCAGAAGGCGCTCTGGTCCTGAGAGACCAGAATTTAACTTGTTAGACCACATGCAAAACACTGTGTGGTGGGAAACCAACACCATGAATCATTCTGAACACACCAAACTCACAGAGAAACTGGTGGGGATGATATAGTTAAACACAGGACACTTCCGAAAGAAAACCTGACAGAGGCTCTAAACAATGTGAAACAGGGATGAAAGTTTAATTTCCAGCAGGGTAACATCTAAAAGTCTATTCATTCAAGTTGCCAGCAGAAACCCGAAGGAAATCATGCTGGCCAGTAGCCCTGCAGACTTTAACCTGCTTTTCAGTCCATTTTCAACCTCTCAGCAAAGAAAGAGTTGGGACTCACCACTAAAAGAGCAAAAAGAATGACCCCACAGCTCCAGACATCTGCTTTCCTCCCATCGTACTTCTCTCCCTGAAGGAAAGAGGATTTGTTTATCAAGTTCAGACAGGGTTGTTGATATTACCAACATTTTTAATAAAAACTGAATACATTAATGCTGAAAAAATATTGTGAGGAGTGAAAAAAATCTCTTACCCTTATGACTTCTGGGCATGCATAGTGTGGCGATCTGGAAAACAGAAAAACAGCTTAAAAAACAAACTAAACAAGCAAGAGGAGAAAAGTCAACAGACTCTAAAGTAAGTCAGTAATGCAGTCACTGTAGTCTGATAAACAAACAGCTCTCTAAAACACATTAGATAGTAAACATATCCACTGTACATAGATCAAGGTGCTTCCATGGTTTAGACATCCTGAGGGTGTTCGGATGTCGTCCTCTTGGTTTTTCAGTCAAGGGCATCTTCCGACAGCAGACGGTAACCAGACCCACTAATCTTTACAGCCTCTGGATGGCCTGACAGTAAAGCCAATGACTAGATTGACACATCAATATCATATGAAGATTTATGGAGCGAGCCCACTAAAACTCCTCTGTAATCCTCCAGCTGCAGCTGAGGAGTAAACTTGTTATTCCTTCTATAAATTTCTGCAGAACTATGACATTCTCGTGTTTCAAAATTAATTAACTTGGAGTAAAAATAAGATCTCTGCATCGCCCTGTAATTAGCTTCATTAAACAGCCTGTTACAAACCATTCACTTGTCTACTTAAACCTCTGAACCCTTTGAGATGTGTCCTCCACGGCTCCGTCTCCTTCTGTCTAGTGCCAGGGTATCTGACGTTAATGAAGGCCCATCCAGGGCTGTTTTCTTGTAAACTCATAAATACTAGCCTTGATGACCCGACTCCTTGAGCTGTCACAATACTGGCCAATCACACCACCAGCACTTCAATGGGGTAAGTGAGCCTATGCAAATATGTCCTTCCTGATTTGAAGTGTCACAGTGCACAATGCATTTAAGTAGGAAGGGAAAAAAAGACATTTGTAGTATCAATGTGTCATGAGCATCACGGCATACAAACCACAACTGGAATCTGCCTAGACATATACTTGGTATTTAAAGGTCTTAAAGGTTGATCACAGTGCAGAGGAGAAAACAAATAAAATATGTCTGAGATTAATCCTTTATTAGTATTAGGAAAAAAAATGTCACAAAGATACAGTATATCCACAGCACATGTGCAGATTGTCTTCTCCCTGATACGTTCTGGCAAACACATTGTTTGCTTATATGATCTATTAAGGCAGAATCTGTGTATGGGAAAACACTGTTACAATGTGTGAAATTTAATCTCAAAAAGAGGCTTACAGACGCAACAGCAACAAAAACATGCTGACAATTTTACAGTTCCTGATTCAAAAAGTAATCTAGGAAGAAAAGGGAGCCTCTAAGGTTTTACAATAGTTTTAAGAGATTTAACAAAAAAAAAAGACCTTCAATAAATTTACATATCAAATAAATAACTACTAAAAATGAGGTTCAAAAATTTCAAAGTAATCTATGGCTTGCTCAATACAAATATTTAGTCAAGATTAAAATCCATGGTGTTTAGTTCGTCATAATAAGCGCTGCAGGATTTGCCACTTGTCTTCCAAATTGGGGATACATTTGTGGCTCATTATCTCGTCATTTGGCAATTTCACTTTACATTTACAAAAATGTAAAGTGGATAACTTCATTGATAACTTCAATAGAAGTAGATGCATCTAAGACTTGAAAAAGTATCATTACTTCTCTGAAACTAGAACATGCCAGTCATAAATGTTTTCCCTTCCCTTCCACTGAAATTTTGCATTCAATTAAAAAAGTATGGAATATCTTTCCTTCCATTTAAGTGGTCAAAAATATCAATGAGATGCTTCTTTCCCAGAATCAGCTCTACTGACTGAGACCTGCAACTTTTTTTAAGCAGCAAGGTGAAATGGAACAAATACTTTTTTTTCAATCTCAGAGTAAACAATGAGATAGTGTTGGTCGACTTATTTCACTGTCTATGTGTGCTTTGGATAAAAAAAACAAACTTAAGATTTAGAGAAATATTCAGTAGATAATCAGCTGAAAACAACAGATGTGCAAACATGTTTATAAGTCTAATATTTCACACTCTTGCAACTCTTCTCGATAAACACTGACCTGCTGATAACAGCTATGTGTTGTCTTGGAAAATAAAACTTTGGCTTATTTACTGGGAAGAATGAACTGATAATGAATGTTTCAGACCAGGTGTTATATACTTATGGAACTGATAACGGAGTTTTCAGTGAAGATGTTTTTTCTTCTTAATCCAACCGAAACTCCTTTGAACCAGATTTGATTTAGGGACAGAGGTACCAATTAACCACAGATGGGAGAAACTTAGAGAAACTCCCTACAGGAGAGAGATGGGTGGAAGGCACCGTGTACGTGACTGATAAGATATAAAAGGAGAATTTTATGTGTTAAGTTTCACTTCTTCTTCTTCTCTCTTGCTTTTCTTTTCTCACAGCTGAATTAGTTTTTACTATAATGCATACAATATACTTTGCCATATCAAACATGGGTGTGCTGGTATAATACACAATGTAAATCTTTGGAGCCATATTTATGGCTCCACCACTTTAAACATGTTACAAATATAATTATGAAACATGGATAAACCCACAGTTGAGTTTGTTTAGACATGTGATTCCCTTGCTCCATGTTTGTAAGCACTTGCTAGTTCCTCTGCTCCTTTAACGCATCTGCGGGTCTCCATGTATTTATATGTCGGATGTTCTCTGAGGTCCCTGCCACCCTTCGCCCTCCCCTACCCCCACTACCTGAGGCAAGTCTCATCTCCACTCGGCTCCATTACCCAAAGCAAATGGAATACATTTGTGTCAGACTGCCGCATGGTGAGAGGGGACCCAGATAAATCTGTTTAATTAAAAAGTGTCATATCTGCACTTAGGGATGGGGCAACCAGAAGAGCATGAATAATCAATAACCACAATTACAGTTTATGGCACAAGTATTGGACTCCAGCAGATAAACATGTAGACACACTGCCCACACATTTCTGAGACACGCTCACAGAGTGATGATGGATCTGAAGGCAAAAAGAAGAAGCAGAAAAAAAACTTCTAGACCTACTTTGGAATATGCATACCTCAAACATTAAACTCAGCAAATGCAATGCACCTGGATGACATTAGAAATTCAACCAAAAAAAATGCAAGGTAAAGTACATTAAAGAACAGATGGACTTAGTTAATAGATACTGCTGAGTAAGTAGTGCTAAAAATGTCTTACTTCACAGTAATCACTGTTAAAAGGTGACGTTTTCTGATTCACATATTCTATAGGCATGACAATATGTGCACATACAGTTGGGCTGTTCTCTACCAATGAGTCACAAGAGTTTAGGCATTAGTGCTACTGATGGAAAAAAAATTATGCAACAGTTTCAGCTGGATGAATGCATCTGCATAATCATGCTGAAGTGGCCATGCATATGATGGGAGGATGAGAAGGACAGAGAAAGAGGGAGGGATAAACTGAGATCCTCATCTCTTCCTCGTGAACATATGTACTTTCTAAATTGCACGGATGTGACATTTCAGTTTAATCTGGACGGAGACAATCTGTGCAGGGCGCAGATGTCACAGGGCCTTCAAATCACCCAAATCTGAAAGCAGTTATATGACAAAGCAAAAATACTCCTGACAACATTCACATTAAAACACGCAGAATTATCCTAATTCTGATCTGGCTCGTTTCATTCATTTTATTTATGGTCAAGGCAGCAAGAGTGTGAGAAACCTAACGTCAGTAACAAGAAGTCTGAATGGCTACAGAAATACTGCTGTTTTATCTTTTTGAAACTTTCAACCTCTGTCAAGGGATATGCTATATTTGCAAAAACAATGTAATGTTTGCTATTTAAGAGATTACAAAAGGAGCCGGTGATTGGTGTTTTTAAAGCAAACTGTGAAAAAGTTATTTAATTCAGACAGTTCAAGTTTAAAAAAGGAGCACTCATAACACGGGGACTTCAGGCTTCTACTTGGTAACAGCTCTCTGAAAGTGACTTCACCTACAGGCAAATTCATTGTAGTTGTAGGATTGATGAGGCTAGTGAAATGGTAAATGTTAGATCATAAACTCCTCTGTGAGAGGGAAGGAGATGGAGATCAGTAATGTTTGGCCAAGGTCCTGGCCGTGCTCCGAGACAGTAGATGGCAAAAGTCTCTACTCCGAAGATTTACACTGGGAGGTTTAGGAAAGCGGCTGACCTGTTCACTCCACTAATCATTCCCTGCTTTTTTTACTCCTCTACTAAAACTGTAAGGAATATTTACATTTATAGCAGTTTCTAGCTTGCTAGATTTCTACACTGTATGATATGACTTAATGTGTTATAGTGGTAAATGCTTTTGATTGCACTTACCCGCAGCTGGTTTCCAATAGGCTGTCTCCAACCTGAAGAGAGGCCATACCAAAGTCTGCTATCCTGATGTTGTTCTTTTCATCTAGCAAAAGGTTCTCAGGCTTTAGATCCCTGTGGCTGTAAAACAGGAACAGAAACCAGTTAATGAAACATGAAAAAGACAAGATTATCTGATCTAATAAAGGAAACTGAGGAGAAACAAAAGGTCTTATTGAAAGGTCTATCAAACACCATAAACATTTTTGTGCCTGGAAAGAACAAAGCATCTTAACCTGCCCCTTTTCTGTGTGCAACATCTCTCTTTGATCTGTCATGTTGAAGCCACACAGCTCCCGCCTCAGTGTTGGGATAGTACAAGGTGTGACAGACCTCCTGCTGTGTCCTTTCCCCCCATCTTCTTCCCTCTCATCTCCCAGACAGCCACCAGCAAATGGGTGGCGAAATTGGGGATTCAGGGGAAGCCTGCCTCAGCGGTGGTGTTCATTAACTGCCATTCATTACCACTAAACACAGCAGGGGGGATAATATCCAGTGGACATCAACTTCCGACTTAAAATGGACCACTGAGAGGAATAACCTTCTCATGTCGTGGATGCTGAGGCTGTGTCTGAGGTTAAAGTCTCAATTTCGATGAGTAACAGTCGTAAGAGGAGCTGGGATACCATTTTATTGTGCATTTAGCATCCCTTTCAGGGATTGGGGTTATGTTACATCAGACTCTTCCACTCTGGAAATGTTTGCAAAGACTGAGAACTACTTTAGAAGTGTGTGCAAAACACTGTGTGCAAGCACTGATATTAATCCATCTGTTTTGTCAGCACTATCCAAAAAGCTGTACATAAATGTTTAAACACTGTTTCAGTCAAGCATTTCATTTCTGTGGACAAGCAAAACATTTCCAAAAGGTCTTATAATGAAGGTAAAATATTTGCTTAGCACTTCAAGCATGATGAAAAAGTTATTTTCCAATTGTGCAAAATTACCAAAATAAGGCACAAGGGTTTGAAGCAAATGATCTGGAATCCTGCGTGCCTATTTATTTAGAGCAGTTCAATCCCTGAATACAGAGTGTAGCACAACTGCAATCTCCTAAGACATGGCTGTCCATCTATAATAAAAAAGCCAGGGAACACTATTGTGAATCAGAGAAGAAACAAAGAAGCTAAAGATAACTCTGGAGGAGTCATAGAAGCCAAAATAATCAAAGCACTGTAATGTGCAAGAATGGCTCAGTCAAAGTCCAAGACCTGAGAGGCTGTAGCTAAACTTAAAATGAGATTTTAACAAAGCCTCTCCTACAAATCTAAGTGGATTTCAGGTATTTTGCAAAGAACTTTAACAGCAAAGTTGATTGAGACTTTATAAGACTTGCAGCCATATTAAAACAAAAGTATCAACTTAATATTGTCCTGAGTAAATACTTTGAATTGACTCAAGATAACCGAAAACATATATGCTTATTGTATATCCAAATCACAGTAGAGCATTATTTCGAGTTTGTCTATCTTATAAAATCCTAGTTATGTCATTGTAATGTAAAATATTCCATAATATTTTACTTGCATATTGCAAAGCACAGTACAATATGCAACACAACTCTGAAAATGCTTTTTGACATTGTATAGAATTTAGATAAACCCATGTTGCGTATTTAAACAATTTATAAATTGGAGTGCTAACATTAAGATATGATTGATAATGAGACAAATACTGTGATTTGGTTTGTAAACTGTGCTCCTTCTATGTGAATCTAAAGAAATTCAGATTACAAAAGAGCAATGCAACGGAAGATGCATTTTACATGTTATTGTGACATGACTGTGTGTTGATGTGAAAAACCAAGCAAGCTTCTAAAAAACCAGTTAAGAACCAGCTATACCAGCTATGGTACAGTCATGGAAGAACTGAGTTTGTGAAAAAAAAACAACAACTTTTTACCCTCCAAAATGACTTCCCTTGTTCTTGTTAAAAAGCTCTCTTATTAGTCTACCAGATTTTATGAATATCTAATCACTATTTTTGATGTTCGTTGGCAAACCTTTGAAGTTTGTAAAGCATTGTAAAGCACTGACAAAATTCTGCCTTTGACAAAGGCAGAGGAAAAGATTTCTTCAGAGGTTTCATCAATGAATTTTACATTAGGACATGAGCTGGACAGCGGAGCTGTGCAGAACTTCTCTAGAGTCTGCCCCACCCTCAAAAATGTTTTACAGTCAAGCTGTTTTCTTTGATATTCCTTTTTATTAATTCTGCAGTGTCTTTTCTTTCTTTAATTCTCCAGTCCCTGTTTTTTAAAACTCTCAAATTGTACTAAGCATATATACTAAATAAGCTCAATGTTGTGTCATATTTAGCTGCGTGCTTTCAAACTTAATCAATGTTAGACTCTCTTAACTTCTCACAATACATTCCCAAATGGGGTTGAAAAGCCACAGAGCTGTCTAAACGTCATAAGCTTTACTTTCATCTTCTCTTAAAGCCAATGTTGGGAAAGGGGAGATGGCACCATAGTTGAATACGTCAGCCTTTGAACAATGCTTCATCAGAATGGACATTTAACCTCAGATGACATCAATTGTTGTACAACTCATTTCCTGCCCTCGGGGAGAAGCTGTCAGCAGGTTCGTTATCATGCTGGCAGTTTCTGTGATCCAAGCTATAATTGAAATAAGATACAGATAGCATTTAAAACAGTTGTCCCTAGGCTATAACCTCTTTTAGTTCGTACTGGAATCAGTTGAAGGTGGTGTCAGTCAGAGTTTTAGTTAATAATGTCAAAGCAAATGAGGCAGAAGTAAACATTTACTGTTATAGCTATTGGCATGTTAAGCAGTAACACTGATTGTCTTCAAGGTAAATAGGTCTGCAAGAATCCTATTTTCAAAACACCTGGAAAAAAGGCATGAGACACAACAGGCAAAACAAACAAAACAAAAACATAGAAAAACCACCAAGGACACTATTAAGGTCAAAATATTTTTTCACTAGTGATGGTGTTAACATAAAAGTAAATATATTAAAGTCAATTCAATTCAAAAAGTGAAATTAAGAATCATTGCATAGAATTTATGAACAGTAAGAAGAAAAATACAAAAAAATTAAAATTCAGTTACTTGTAAATAAATTCCTAGAGAGTTTGGCTGTCACAATGTTTTATGTAATGTGTCCATGGTACTCAGGCAACAAGAGCAGAACTGAGAATTGTGAAGCAGAGCCCATTCAAATTTCAATGAGATTCATAAGACATGGTGCTTAATTGAACCACCACGCACTTATGTATCCAAATCACACGCTGCAGCTGTTGGTTCTATATGTGAAACGACTCATGAACCAGAGACATCACCAGGAGGATCTTACCTGGCTAAGAAAATAAACCACAAAAGATACAAAAAGGAAGATGAGTCTTAGAACCGACAACACAGAAGAGTCATTGTGTATTATTTTTTTATTTTAAAGGAGTCTTGACCAGGTATTTTTGGCATAAACTGTGCAGCACATGGACATACTTTCTCGTAGGCTGACATTCCATAAATTAAAATGTAATATTTTACTTAACCTATCAACTGCATTGTGGATTCTTTGACTGTAAGTCACAATGATTAATAGAAATAACACTTGAAATGCACTGAATGTGTGTAATGGATCTGTCTCCTACATGAGTTTCACATCTAGAACTGAATCACTGAGTGCCTTGATGTTGTAATTTATTGAGATAAACTTATGCTCATGTTTTAAACAACATCCTCTCTGATCTAACCAGTGCTGGTCATTCCAACTCATTACACAGAATCAATTCTAGATATGATTTAAATTCAACATAAAGATCTAATGAATACATTTATCTTGTCACTGTGTATTTGTCTCCTACTGGACAGCATTTGAAGGAAAGGAACTGAACTGGATTGCATTCAACTTCTTTTCTTTGACAGCATAGAACCCTTGCATGTTTTATAATTCCTCAAATTTAATTTAGCAATTCTTACTGCATGGAATTGTCAGACATGACAACTTGTTTGCATTCAATGACTGCAAATAAGAGTAGTATGACAAAGTCCTTAAGTTTACATCCTTCATTATACAATCAACATGGTCATGAAATTGCTTAATAGAGAAAAGACAGCTGTGGAAAATACCACAAGTTCTCTGGACTTTGCCTTGTAGACTTGTCTGGACTGTGATTGGCTGGTCTGCCTGTCAATCATGATCAATGACAACCTATCAGAGCCTTAATGTGTTGGAACTTTCTAGAGTGTGGCAGAACAGGTGTTTTTTTGTAGTAGCTTGCAGTAGTTCAATAGTTTAGCAACTGTATTATCAAAAGGGAGTTATGTGTGATATTTGCTGATTATTTTTGTTTTGTTGCATCAAGAATTGTAAGTTGAGCGACAATAAAAGGACGCCACATCTTTGAACGGATGCCTGCAGTTTTTTCAGATACAAATCACCACGCCCTTTAGTTCACAGCTCTCCAATGTTGGTACATTGACACAAACCATTTTTTAACACTGATTCTCATACTGCCTGGAATAGCATATGTGTGGTGCAAATCTGCTCCTCCAGAAACATACTAAACATACACAGATTATTTCTTTATTTTCATAATGCATTAACTCTTAATTTATTAAAGATTTTCTGATATATGGAGTATTCTTTAAAAATATAAAAGGTTTAAGTCACATAGCCAATCAGAATGTCTTGTTCCCCTGCAGTGCATCAAATTAATCCTATCTGTCCCATCATAGAACTGTGCAGAACTGTGACAGCTTTGTTTTCTCTGTTGCACCTCAAATCCACACCGACAGTGTGTCTATGATCTGAGCATATCTGATGCACATAACCCCCCTTTGAAGGTTACAGAAATGAACAGGAAAAACTCATACATTAATTATTCTGCAGTATGAAGGTCTGATAAGTGCAGCACTATGTGTGTGTACGTTTTATTTTTGGTTGGCTAGCTATTACACTCCACAGTATAACATACATCATGAAACTTGTGTTAGATACGCTATAATTTAATATTATTGAAGATTTTTTTTCTTATTTTTAGATATTTAACTATTTGAAATATTTTGAAAAATGTCAAATGTAGTAAGCTGTTTTGCTTAAAATTATGTTCCTCTGGTTGCCTGTTAAGTTTATTAACTCATTTCCCAATGAAATGTCAAATATTGTGTTGCATTTTAACACATGACTTAATCATAAAACAACATCCTTTAAATATGTACCCCTTGGTTAATAGCAGGACTGACTTCAGAAATTCATAACTATAATAAAAATGTTCCTGAAGCAAACAGATACATTCAAAGACATATGACAATTGCCAATAGTATTGTTGTGTAGTTTTGTTAAATCAAAAATACCAGTATATGTATATTTTTGATGGGTGTCTGTTCAGTCTAGAAAAAACTGAAATAAATCTTTTAAATATTTTGGTTAAACTCATGAGAGGAAGTCTAAAGTTGATGCAAACTTAGAGTACATTTTATTCAGTCACATTTTTATTTCCTCCAATAAGACCGTTCCAGTTTTACTAGCTACCTCATAAAGAGTCAGCAATTACAGTGGATTTCTAACCAGAAAAAGGGAAACTTATATTTCCTTAAGCTTTTGATGTTTGTTTTGGTGGATTTCACTTTATTCTTTTCAAATTTTGAGTAACACTAAACCAGTCCTGTATTGTTGCATGTAATGCAGTGACCAAGAAGTGGGATTACAATAACAGCCAGATCTGTAAAACACATATAAAAAACATGTCCTATTTGTGCCAAATCTTTGTGTGCAACACTGCGTTTTCTCTTAATCCGGAGGAGTTTGACAGGGGATGATGGGATGAGCAACAGACCTTCAAGGCAGAACAAACAAACAAGCTGCCAGAAGAGCACAGAAGGATTGCCACAGATAATAAAAATCTGAAGCACCTTAAGATCTTTAATAACAGTAACCATTGGACCAAGTTGCTCCTTAAAGCAGTTATCCATATTTTGCACTAAATAAGTGTGATGAGAAAACTTGACAATCATAATACATTTTGAGATGTAATCTGTTATTTTCACACACACTTGGGAATATTTCCAACTTCTTATTTTACATTTTTAAAATTTTCCGTTACGTTTCTCCTTCTCAGTCTTTTACTGCTATATCTATCCCATACTATTGTCATTTTTTCCCTTAACTAGAAACTATGAACCACACTACACTACTACCCCAATTTGTTTTGTTCATTTTATTTCAGTCTAACAAACTTCTCTAATTTAAAGTTACACCCAAACGGTTTAACTGGCACCGTTAAAGAAATTATCATCAGTGGACTGAAATCTTACCAAACTTGATGTTTTCACATGAAAGAACACTTTTGTCAAACGGATTAAGTCAGCTCTGGTGCATGTGGCATAATGCAGGCTGGCTGAAGCTGTAAACTTTAGCTGACTATAGCTTTACTAATATGTTTTGCTCACAGGAAATGTAAAAAATATCACTAAATGCCTGATCTTAAATGACTTTTCTTCATCAGTTAAAATTGTTATTATTTGGACATTATTTGAATGATAAATGACAAATCAGTTAACATTAATTTGCTGAACTATTCATTTTCATTTAAAAGATGACAGATGATGGGAAGTTTAATCACAGTTTATTTTAAATTTGTCAGATATATTATTCAGATTCCAAAACATCTGCTATTATCAATAAATAAGTAAATAAATAAATACATCTGCATTGGATAATTCCAGCATTTTGTTTCTCTGGTGGAACGGCTGAAAAGCGACAACTCCACTAGAAATAAAGATGTGATTTTAAATCCAAGAAATGTTTCACTTTTCTAAGGTGACATTGAATGTTCTGACAGGCATCTTTCAAGAAAATGTATTATTAAATATTCAAGAGATGAATCTGTCAAGAGTGACCATGTATGTATCAAAGTCACTGTGACAACATGCCACAAACTGAATACTTTTCATCCATAATAATGGAGGTGTTTAGGTTTTAATTCAGGTTTAAACTGATGAGCCACTTTATTATTAGGTACAACTGAACAGCTTCCCAACAGCAATAGCAAATGAGCTAATGACAGGGATTCAACACATTTAAGTACCTAGACTTGGTAAATATGACTTGCTCAAGTTCTAATATCAGAAGTACAAAGTAGATTTAAGCGACTTGGATCAAGGCATGAAAGTTGCCACAGAGAGAATGAAATGTAGAACTAAATGGGAATAGGGAACAAGACTAACATATCTGTTGCTAGCTGTGAAATTCATGTTTTGGTGGTGCTTTGGGAAAAAGTTATCCTTTAGCAAATCCTTGAAGGAATACAAAAAATCCACGCAAATATAAATAGTTATAATAATTATGATAATTATTTAAGGTGGAGAACTGCCACTGGTGGTGTTGCAATGGCATGGGAGTATTTTTTGGCATACTTCATTTACACCAGTTGAACATTTAAATGTCACAGACTAATTTACTCTACTCCATCATCATCAAATTTAAAGCCAACAGAGATCATTGAATGTGCAGCCAGCAAATTTGTAGCAACTGCATTATGCAACCAAGGACATAAAGATATTTTGGCTGATGCAACTCAGCAAAATGTCTCTCAACAGCACTGCAAACAACTGCATTTTCTGTGACAACTAAAGTAAGGATGGAAACTAATTTGCTTGTGCAACCACCCTCAAAGTTGACCTTAGGCAGTTTCCTTTTTGACTTTTTCTTTCCCTCCAGTCCTGGAGTTACACAGTTATAGTAGCTCTCATTTTAATCTTTTCAGTAGAGCCTCTGTGACCCATCATTATGCCACTGTGTGGGTTCAATGGGATTGCTGGATGAGGTCCTTCTCATCATGCTCATATAGAGGCAGCAGCACCATGCAAATACAGCATTTCAAGAAGCGTGTACAAGTATGCATGACAGTGCATATTTTAGAAGCTGGGTCGTTGCATGTAATTTGAATCTGTGACCTAGTTAGTGGAACAGTGGAACAGTCAAAATTGTTTTATTGGTACCATTTGTTGACCAGTTGGCCCATAGTATACAATGTGACATTGGCTTAAATGATCATTACATGTAATGATTTTACAAACTTTTAAGATGCATAGACATAGAAGAATAAAATGACCGGTGTCTGAACAATGTATATTTTGATTTCACTTTCCATTGAGGTTTTGCGCAGTATTTTTTTAATTATTGGCACCATTTTGTATTAAAGTTAGATTAATCTTCAATATTTAAATATTTGAAATACTGCCAAATTTCACTCAGCACTATTTTTTTTCTTTCTTTAACAGTTATGAGGCACGGTGACGAAATCTGAAACTCCTACAGCACAACAGGTTGTTGCTAGGTAACCAAAGAGTGTGCGAGTGAGTTGACCCCACCCATGTTGCTAAGCTGGTTGTGAGAAGTTGAGAGGCTAAGGCCTTTCCTCTGCCTACATCCCCCAGAATGCTGAGTGGTTCCGGACTGGAAGATTCTATTGAATGTATATTCTATAAAATATTGACTACGGGTCTATTGCAATATGTATTGTTATTGATGTAGTCCCCAGACCTTGTTTAAAGACTTCACTTAAATATATATCCACTAGCGTGACTTCATTTAAATTAATTTTGAGTATTAACTTGTCAGATGCTAATTAGCGTAGAATATTACTGGGGTTTCACCAAACTGTTGAAAGTTACAGTAATCTTAATTTATGTAAACATTTAACTTTGTAAAAAATAAAACAAACACCGAGTTAAGCAAATATTAATAGGTTCTGTGATCCTAACAAACCTAACAAATAAACATTTGTTCTGATTTAATTTCAGAAACAAAGGGGGAAAAATGCATAAAAGAATTTATGTAAGATATCTAGTTTCAGCTGTATGGTCTTATACATTAGTTCTCTAAGATAATAATACAATGGAAATCCAAATAAGTGTAAATGCATTTTAAACTCAGCAATACGTTATACAAATAACGGATATTCCAAATTACTCAAAATTCTGATCTGTGCAACTTTACAAGAAACTTTTTAAAAAGAGGAACAGAGAACACAGTGATCATTTCCACAGCCCCAGGATTTATTATGCATTTGTTCTAGATATAGATTCTTTCTTACATGCTTTCCCTTTCTCTCCCTCCATATGAAAAAGATCATCTTTCTGAACAAAAGTGTAGTCTGAGTCAGGAAAGCAAAACTCTGAGTCATAACAGGGCTTTCTTTATGTATTCTTTTTCAGTTATATACAGATCTGAAACAATCTGGCCCAAGAGAGATATTTGGGGATCAAACGGGGGTGGAGAACAGCAACATGAAGTAAAAAAAAAAAAAAAAGTGGGAGGTGTGCACAGAAGGATTGCTGAGAGGCATGTGTGACAACCCTCTCCCCCAAATCCCCACCCACCCACTTTCCCTCACATGCCCTCACCCTGATACTGAGTCACAGAGAAAGCAGAGCAGTTCTAATGGCCTACCTAGGTCCCCTGCGCAAACGCTCAGAAACAGAAGAAATGATTACTGAAAGTCTTTTTTTAAGTTGCTGAGAGGGGTGCTGGGATCTCATTAGGAAGGGATGGAAGAAAGGAGAGGAGGGCTGATTCTGTCTGTCTGCTCTTAATTGAGGAAGGTAGAAGGTTGAGCAGATGATCCAACTCCCCTAAATAATCCTTCTCATGATAAATTCACAAGGCATCATTTTCTTAGAGTGTTAGTGAAGGGACTTGAAGAGCAAAGGCACCAAGGTAAAACAAGAAAGATAAATATGCTGGTGAGTCTGGCTATAAAAGGGCTGTGATCATTTATGTGCGTGCATGCACTCATTGTCAGTCCCAGATGTTTTCCTCTAATTGGCCTAATCTGTTCTTCTCAGTTATTATCAGGCATTATTTACACAGGCTGATAAAAGACCTAATTCCTTTAGGTAGGACAATTCTCCTCTATTCCCTGCTGTGAAAGAAAATTCATCTTATTTTTAGTCTCAGAATTCGATACAGAATCCATCAGTTATGCATTTTCAATTTTAAACAAACTAAAATGCATCACTCTAGAATTAAAGAATGATGTAACATTCTCAAAGAGGGATAGTTTGACATGTTTAACTGCTAAAACTGTGTCCATGTTATCTAAGCATTATGCAAACATTTATGAAACATGAATAAAATTAATTTCTGAGGATGAAATGTTGACAAATATATAATGCATGAATAATAAAAGCATGAAGATGACAAAATACCTGGTTCTCTCTGACAAAAGTTCAGGCAAAAAAATAGGAAAGAAGAGCTGATTACAAGACAAAGAGGGTCAGTAAAGGTCAGTTGCCATATTTGGCCATGTGTGTGCTGGCAGTTCTGCAATATTTAATCTGAGATCACATTTAGTGCATGCTTCGTGTTTTGTAAACAGTCTCAAATTTTAAATATGTTATTGTCAAATTATCCTCCTTTATTTTTTGAATATTTTTTTGCTAATTTAGCCTGATCTGGTCCGGTCTGTCGGAAAATAGTTTTTAAAGCAGAACTTCATCACCAGAACCTGCTTGCGTAGATCCATCATTGACTCCATGACGTACCTTCAGACTTCACCCCAACCTTTTATTTTCAACTTAGAAAAAAAATAAAAAGAGGCTCATCCCTGTAGCAGAGGTTCAACTTTAATGTGTAAAAACACTGCCACTCTCAGTTTAACCAAAACAAGTTAGAAGTTTGAGATAGAGTAAAAGATGCATTCCATTCCCCAGTCTTAACTCTCAATCTGTTATTGCTTGCATTATTAAATATCCTTGAGTTTGCAGTTTTTTATCTGCAGTGTGACATTTTTTTACATAACAGATATTGCACCAAGCTTTGCTTAATTAAAAAATAAATAGTTTTACCTTAATTCAATTGAAGAATTAATATACGTTCTTTGTCATTCTTCACTTTTTTTTCCCCTCATGTTCTTTACAAAGGTATAACAGTCATATGTTATAAAAAGTTATAAACTAAATCTCCAGAGAAGCACACAGTCTTTGCAAGCTTTGGGATCACAAAAGCTTCTGTGAATTATACACACATTTATTCAAACAGAAAAAAACACAAAACACAACCCTCTAATTTAGTCCCTGCTGACTTGTTTGACTTTTGAAGTATATGATTGCCTCTAGTCTATGAGCTGGTAAACATTTAAATTACCCCCTGAGGCTCCACACAGGGTATCAGATCAGAACGACAACAAAATGTATCAGATAATTTGTGTCAGCTGCATTGGATCAACAGAAAACAAATCTGAACAAATCTTTAATTAAGAGTTCATTTTTAGCCAATCCTGTTTACCTAAACTGCTTTATAATAAGTAATACATTTGTATTTACATTATATTGTATTTGTATTTTAGCACACCAGACATTCATGAGTTTAATGTATAAATCTTTTAAAGAGATGTTTATAAATACTAAACACATAAACATGCGACATCCAGCTTTCTCTATGCTTAATTTCTATATTAAATCATGTGATTTATAGCTGAACAGTATTCCCAAAGATCCTGAAGACTGGATCACAGACTCGCTTCAGGAGGAAATGGTTTCATTGCAGGATTCATCACTGTAGAGCTCATTATTTGTTCAATGGTGTATGATAACTAAATTGACTGTGCTACCCCCCTGAGTAAGAGTGTAAGTGATATTTTTATGGATTGGAGGTGAGAAATGTGACTTTTAAAGCCACAAATATCTCATTACTTGGGCTCATATTGGAGCCTAAACACATTAAGTACTTTTGGACATTTTTTAAAGAAGAAATCAATTAAAAGTGTGCTGGGATGTCTCATAAAATTCTAATTAAATTCATTGAAGTTTGTTGTTCTAGCGTTAGTAAAGGTAAAATTCAGTGACGTCAAAATTTCTCTTCTATATTACACAACTAACAGCATTTAGCGATCATAAACAGATGGAGTATGCTGTTTGATAGAAAGATTGAAAAACTTACCATATTGAATGACTGTGGCAGAAATCCAGGGCAGACATAATTTGTCTGAAGAATTTTCTGGCCTCTTTTGGTGTTAACCGGCCTTTTTTCACCAAGTAGTCAAACAGTTCACCTCCAGACACATGTTCTAGAACAAGGTACCTGAGAAAGACAGAAGGGCACAGAGAATTGAGGGAGACCTCTAAAGATAAAAAAGCTTCAGAAGAACTGAAAGGGAAACTCAGTTACGAGTATCTTATATCTCATAATAAAGTCCCCTGATAGAGCCAAGAAGAAAATAAACCCAAAGACCTCACGTTACTGTCAGAACTGATGTAACATGAGTTTTTTGCAGCCTAATATTCTAAATATGTAGGGAATTTTGATTCTTTGACATTCTGTGTTACACAAACATTGGTGAAATCATATGAATTTAGAAAAGAAAGCCAACATATCCGTGTCATATTTTTTCAAAGAGTTGTTGCTGAGGTAGCCTTCGAGTCTGTGTGGTCAGACTTTTACAGAGCCAGTCTGTCATCCTGAATATATAGCTTGGCCATGGTCTGCAGCTCTGAGGGGACAGGATGAAGATAAATCTCCACTGACCCAAGAACAAAGCTTCATCTCCGGGTTGAAATCCAGCTGGCCCCTAGTACCGCTCTGCTCATATGTCTCGCACAAAAAGTACTTTATTCATAACAAGCACAAGTTGAAATACAAAAAGGCTTCTTTTTTTTTTAACTATCTACTTGGAAAAAATATGAGGAGCACATCCATCATTTCAGTTTCACTGATTACCATATGGTGCTGCAAACTGTACTGGCCACCAAGCATGGTCTCCCTTTAGCCAAAAGTCTGGCTGCAGTAAATCCTCAGGAACTACAGCACATATGCCATTTACTTCTAAATAAGTGAAATAGGATACATGTAAACATGAAATATAGACTAACCTAAGAAGCGGGGAGAATTGACAAGGATGTTTATCTTTACGGGGTTTAAAATTTAATAAAGCACGACAGTATTTTTTCCGATCCAACAATTGTTTTAGAACCCTGTAGTCAAGGCATGCTAATTTACTTTTATACCAGTGAGATTGTTTTGGGTGTAAATGTTAAGTTTATTTCTTAGTCAAAAGAAACTCAAGAGGTGCATAACATGCACATTCAAGATTATGGTTAAAGAAAAGGCAGGTTTTCTGAAAAAAATAAAAATAAAAAGATCAAAACGTTTCTCTTTTACAACAGTGAAGCGATTGCTTTGTTTATACAGAAAACCAGTGGAACAGAGGTTTAAAAGATGTTCGCATTTAACAGGGGTTCAGCAGGCCTAAGTTACTTTGTATGATTGCAGTTCTTGGACTCTATATATGGGTCATCTGCACAAGTTTTGTTTTATTATTTTTGTTAGATTAAGTGGTTTTTAAATCAGTATTAAGAAAAGAAAACTAAAATAGAAACTGTTCCTATTTCATCAGAACTCAAAGACTATTAGCAGTCTTTGTGATTTAGATAAATAAATACTCGCATTACATATTGCACTATGCAGCTATAAATTTAACATGGGAATTTAACAAGGGTATTTCAAGTTTAATGGAAAAATAGAACAAAGTAAGACAAAACAAAGAAAAAGATTCCTCTAATGTTTTCCCTGGCTTCTGGTGCAAAGTAGATCTCTATATAACTGTTTTTGTTCATTTCTATAACCAGTACATATAGACAACATTTTTTTTTAAATCTCTATGAAATGTTCTTGAACAAGGCCAAATACACATTTTTCAAGGCACCACTTACTCTGAGACACATTTTGTTAGAAGAAAGCTTTCTGAAACCTTGGCCATATATAGCTACTAAAGTTGCATAAGCTAGGTAAGACACAGGAAACAATATAAGGAAAAAACAGCATTAATTTGGAACTTTGTTCAATTCAAATGGATTATTACCACCTCAGCATGTCAACAACTTCTGCAGAGGCCTTTTAACGAGCCAATGATGTAGAACAGGTGTGTCTGGAACAGTGACATCTAAATTATACAGGACACACAGCCCTGGTGGTCCATAATTTGCCACAACTTATTTAAGCTAAGTTTAATGAGTTGGTATTTAAATTATTGTTTCAGTTATGCAACATGTTCTAAATATTTTCTATTATATATATCTTGGGTCACTAAACATAAAAACTGCACTGCAGTCTCAGACGTGAGCATTTTTCATTCTTAAAGGCATAATTCATCTCAGTATCATAATATGTTTATTCATTCAACCTATAAATAAATTATTGTTGGGTTAGGTATCAAATTCTCGCCACCTCCCATATACATAAACACCACATTAGTTTTAACAGCTTGTTGCAGGATTTGTGCCAGCAAAAATAATAAATCTTTAAAGCCCTGGGAGGGCTAAAACCAAACACGCCGCATGCCTATCAATTGATGGCTTTCAAGTGGCGATATCCAAGCAGGAATCTGAACCTTGTGAAGAGCAAAATCACATTAGTGATACGATGTGTGTGTTATGTGTTGGGGTCTGACGCTTTACACAAATGTAAAGCAATTTGTCTTCTGTGATGCTACTGGTGACCGACTGTCAAAAGTGATGAAGCAATGAGCAAAAAATGAGATTTTCAAAATCCAATTACTGACTTGAATTCAAATTTTCTGCATGCCATAGCCTCTAAAAAGGATGGCATGCACTGTAAAAACCTTTGTACAGTTTTTATTCAGTATTCAGCATGCTCAATACTGTACATGACCCATAAGCTGAAGATAAGAGGTAACTGAATTTAGTTGACAAGCAATCCTCTGTAGATCAGGGGGTCTACTAACTGATGGGGTTGTCACTCAGTGCTGTTAAACTTAGTTAATAGATTTAGCATCTGTGTGTAAACACAGCTGCTGCAGCGGCCTCTCCATGGAAAATGTTTCTTAATACGGTGGTGTTGATGCTGATAAGCGCATCATGGCGTTTTTATTACAGAGACTTCCCCCTTGCTATTAGCAGTCCCCTGGTGTGCGTGACCAAATAAATGCTCAATGCTAGTACTAATGGAGCATCCAAGCCCTTGAAGGCAGTCACAGTTGCCCTGCAATCAGAAGATGATCTGCTGCATTAAAATCACTACTCCTAAGAGACCACCTGAGAGAAATTATATCATTAGCAGTGAATATAATGCATAAAGTTCCTTTGAAATTTTTTTTAATGTAAAAGTTCCATACTTTCCCAGACTAAATTTCAGGAACAGTCAGGCCTTTTTAGCCAATGTTCAAAGGACATGTACTTAACTTAAATACTGCGAACATTTCTACATTAGTTGCAACCTGCAACAGTTAGCAAGACCGTTGAAAAAGGCACAAACAGATGAATGGGCAGCTGAATGAATGGATAGACAAACTAATGAAAGGGCGGACAAATGAACATTTCTACAGATGTTACAATTTAAATACTTTATGTAACCTGAGACTGCAATAAAGGAAAATTTGAAATAAAGAAAAGACAAATGGAAGGATGGCTCCACTGACAGACAAACTGATTTATAAATGGACAATGTTGAATAAATGCAACATTTAGATAAAGTCTGAACGTACAATATCTTTACCAAACTTTTTTTTTCTATGTATCCAGACCTGAGAGACACTTTAAACTTCATATTTTGCCTAGTTTTCTCCAGACTTTGTAGGAACCAACTGAACAAAAATTTGTGACAACATAATTTTTGTAATTTATGAAAACAATACTACGTTTTGACTGGTGAAATAAATAGCTCATACTTACAAGTATTTTTTATTTTCATAGACATCATGAAGCTTTAAAACATGTGGGTGTTCTATGAGCTTCAAAATAGCTATTTCTCGCTCCACCTGTAAGAGAGAAAGAGAAAAATTCAGAGGGAAAAGAGCAAAAGAGGATTTGATTACTGAAAAATTCACAGTTAAATTCCAATACAAATATTAATAAACCCTCAATCCTTCTTCTTTATTTTTCTAAGATGAGATCTAGCCAGTGGGTTAATGTTGAGGCTAGCTGGGAGTCATTTGTGAAGTAGATTAGGAAAATCAGCAGATAGAACATGTAAGTCAAAAACTTATTTCTACCATTTATCTTCCAAGCACAAGTAGAAATGTGGGCTGCTTAAAAAAGGGTAGAAACTACAATGGCTTGCAAAAGTATTTATACCTCCTTTTCGAATTACACCACAAGATCAACATTTTATGTGTTTTATGCCAGGGAGTTGGTATCAACACAAAGTAGTGAATAATTGTGATGTGGAAAGGTAAAATTATACATATTACATGTTTTACAAACATTTTCTGATGCAATTACAGATGTAACTCTTTTAGGAGGATGTATCTATCAAGTTCCTACATATGATATTTTGCCCAGTTTTTGGTACAAAAACCAAAAACACACAAAACTGCATTTTTGTACATTTTTATCTAATAAAAACTGTACTGGTTACCTACTCAACCTGAGCTTCAGCTAGCTTTATTAAAACAGTAGACAGGGCTCGACATACATTCACATTTTATTTTCATGAGAAAACCCAAGCAAAACTGTAGTTGTAATACTAAAAAAATAAAAGACAGGTCTAATACTTTTCAATACACTGTACATACTGAATTTTATTTGATATTCCAGTGGTGTTCTTTTGTTGTATAAGGGCCAGCTTGTTTAGACAGCAGCGCAGAGAGCTACCTGTCATAATCGGGTATTTCTGTCCACCAAGCCTGCAGCCTCTGGGTACAAAGGAGTGTAAAATGTCCAGACAGCTGCTTCAGTAGCTCCTTTATTCCACAAGTGTCTGACATATTGATTGTTCATATAAAGACAGAACAAGTCAGAACAAGCGAGGAGTCGACTCTAGACTTTATAACTTCTGAGAGATATTTTCAGTTCACTATTGAGAGCAGTCAGAGTCGAAATTCACCATAATAGAGCTGATCAGTTTGGACTTGTGTCAGCATCTCTAGAGATAGTTGTCAGCATGTTCAGCTGACACTGAAAATCAGCATGGGAAACTACTCTGACAGAAGCCACAGCTAATCCTCTGCAACCCTGCTCTCTTCCATGTTATCTGCTCACCCTACTCTTTCACATTTCAAATGGATTCTAACTTTTCCTGACAAAGATGGAGATCAAAGAACCGTGTGAATTAAAGGCTCCTCTGTCTTAACTTGATTTCATCAAAGTCAGTTTTACCATGCCTGTGACAGCCTTCACGTTGCTTTTATGTCTTCCTCACAGTGTTTGAGTTTTGTGAGCATTTCTGTGGAACGAAGGCACACTTTGATTTGTCGGCTCACCATGTTTCTGTTAAATTCCTATAAAGTTGTTTGCTCAGCTGGGCGTAAAATAAAGCCCCTCAAAAATAATTATGTTTTAAACAATGTCATTTATAATTGTGCGAGACAATAATTGCTCCTGTCAGCTCTACCTGTAATCCATCTAGATACATAATTCATAATTATTGTCCCAAAGATAACAACACTCATCATCACACTTGAAAAGGTCACAAGTCATGAAACATGATAAAAAAGAAAATGCAGTCTAATTAAACTTACTCATTTTCCAATAAATAAATGCAAAGCTTTTAAAGTGGCCTACAGTAAAAAGGCTACTTTAAAAGCCTTTTAGAGTTGCCTTTTTACTAGTACTAATACAACTAAGATTAACAATTTACTCTAAATCATCATGGTCTGATGAGGTATTCAGCATGTAAATTATATTATTTTTATTCCTCAAATAGTTAACCAGTTGATGTCAGCATGTGATTTCATCTTGTTAAGTAAGTTTAAGCTATTACTGTGATCGACAAATAAATGGGTCCCTGCTCAAGTCTCTTATTTTTGGGCGTCTGTGGCTCTTTGGTAGAGTAGTCGTCTTGCGATCGGAAGGTTGTAGGTTCGTTTCCAGCTTCCTCCTGCCACATGTCGATGTGCCTCTGGGCAAGGCACTTAACCCCAAATTGCCTACCGATCTGCGTATCGGTGTATACATGTGTGTGAGTTTGTGAGTGCGACTGGGTGAATGTGACTCTAGTGTAAAGGAAAAGCGCTGTATAAGTTCAGTCCATTTACCATTTTACCATTTATTTTGAACCAAGAAAGGAAGTAGTCCTTGATTTGACCTGCTAGTTGATAAATACACCTCTTCTTGTGCTGACTGACAACATACAGCTTAGGCATTGAAAAAGGTTTCAAGAATGACTAAATGTTTGTCAGCATTTTATTTACTTCATAGATTAAAAAATGTATAAGTTAATAATGTATAAGCAAATTGAGAATACTGTGACTTGTTAAATGTTAGATAGAAACCACAAGTATGGCCTTTGTAGAAGAGTAGCAACAAGACAACCCATGTTGAAAGAAAGCCAGAGTTCCTGTTTGAGTCAGCCACAAGACATGGAATCAACATTTAAGGAAGAAGGTTGACGAATCTAAAGAGGCCAAAATTTTGTTCTCTGACCTCAAAAAAAAAAAAAATCTAAACATGAATAGAAAACGACACATCAACCCAACAGCATTTTCATTATAAAACATGTGTTTCTTTAGCATGAACAGGGAAGCCGTTTAAAGTTTTAGAGAATACTAATGGAGCTAAATAAAGTGCAGTCCTAGCAAAAAAAAAAAAAAGCTTGAAAAACATACTGTTTTAGAGGTTAACATTCTAATTTTATTTGGTCACATAAATAGCATAACATCCCAAAACAGTATATTGAAGGCATTGTTGTAATATGACAAACTAAAACAGTTAGGAGTTATGGATACTTTTCCAATGCACTGCACATACTCTAATCTGTTATCTTGTTTCCAACACTTTTTTTTTTACCTCCTACATAGTTCTGTGTGATTTCGCTTCACAAGATACAACCTTTTTAAGGTATTCTTCCTTTAAGTCAAGCTCCCATCTTACAGCTCGTTGACAGACACCTCTCCCCTGCTGAGCGATCATATTTAATCTCTCTTGAGGAAAAGCCTAGCACAGGGCAAGCGAAGTAAAGCCTAAAAAGTCACAGGTGGGAATGGTGTTAAATCTAAGAACAAAAGCTCATCTAAATGGGGTAAAGTGGCAAATGCATAATTAACAGTACCATGAAGTTCCATGTAATGAAAGCACTTAGACTAATCCAGAAACTAATGAGTTCTATCAGCAGCCCTAAACTATGCCACTTTCTCACCTTAGGCTGAGGTGTGTTATTAAGAACAAGTCCATGGTGCCTGGTTAGCAGTGGGGTTCCCTGCAAAGAGACTAATGCTAAGCAGGTCTCAGGCAGGGATGAGCTGCTGAAATGCCTCAAATCAGGCAGCTGGCTTCCTAAGATTCCCCTCTCCAGTCTTTTGTTAATTAAAATAAGAGAAATGAGGCTCAGTGTAAAGGCTTACCACTAAAACTGCCTTCTTATTAGATTAGCTGCTGATTAATGCACTAATGTAAATCTGTGAACCAGGTTTTGCTCTTTCATGTTATAAACAAAACTGTTGAATTAAACAACAGTGATTATCCCACAACGATTTGAAAATACAGTGACAACTCGCTGTCTATTAATTGCGAAAGGAGAGAAAAAATGTGTTGTGCTGCTGAATAAATTATTGCTCATCTACTTCATGCATAAGACAGTGAGTAATTGCTTTCTCACTTTTTATCAGACCGCCAAATGCACAAATTCACCTGCTCCAAAAGTTTTAAATTCCAGGTGGCCATATTCTGTCTTGGCCTGTATCCTGAATATAGCACACTCTTTCTCATTAAGTTTCACATCTGTGAGTGTAGGCACTTCTATTCAGCTGCCATTTCTCCAAAGCACTTCATTAGCAGACTCTTGAGCACCGATCACTCACATACACACACATGCACAGTTGGACAGGTGGTCGGCTGAACACACCTTAGCTTTTTATCACTCTTGCCTTCTGTCTTCCTCTTGTGATTTGCCACAATTTCAAAAACCGATTTAATCAATCCTCCAAGACGAAACTGAGGGGGAAAAACACAATCAAAATCCAGTGGATTTGGATTGCTATTATTTTAGTGATTATGAGTAGAAGAGGAGCTTGTTAGAGAATGTGAAGATTGGGACCGCCTACTCTAACTTGCACAGGGTTTCCAATTTGAGTCACATAACTCCACACAAAAGTAGATCAGTTGGCGAGTCTTGTTGTAGAGTAAACCAAAGTTTTAGTATAATGGTTGGGCGCAGATTTTATATGATGAACATGTCTCAAAATTAAACTTTATATCTATGTTATAGCTGCTCAGTTATAGAATCAGAGGTCTTTTTGGTAGCCAGTGAACATAATAATCCCAGAGAGAAATTTACAATGACACTGCATTAATTTGCTTCATCAGATCCTTTAGAAAAATGACTATTTTCTTCATCTTGGCCTTTAGCTTTTGCTATGACAAAAGCCTACCTAAAACTGAATTTTAGGTATGGATAATGTATTATTTTCATAAAGTCGTGTATGAAAGGCACAGGCGAGAAAACTGGAATGTGTGGCGGCTATCAGGACAAATGAGGCAATGAAAAAATGACACTCCATATTCAGAGTACGAGAACAACTTTAGCAAAGCTCCATCAGCTGGCAATTGATTCTCTAAATTACAGCCCTGCACCTGAATGACTGAATGGATGCACAAACAAATTACTGGTTAGATCATAGTGGTTAGCAAGAGACGACAGGGGATTAAAGAAAGACAGAGACAGGCAAAAAGATGCGAGGTGATTAGATTGATGCTGCATATGTCAAAGAACGACCACACAGAGGGACCAGCCCAAAATCTCAAAGGGAAAAATATTGGATCACAGGCTCTGTCATCTCTCACTCAGCCATTATTGCACCTCACACTGTCTCAGTCCTTTACCTCATTCGCTCTCTTGCACGCAGAAGGAAAACACAGATATTTCTGTCACCTCCCCCAGGCATGCCAGTGAAAGGTCCCTTGATACTGAGATCTGAGGATCAAAGTCAACAGGGCAGCCATGTGTGTCAGAAAAAAAAAAGAAAAAAGAAAACATGCGGGTGGCTTGCCAACATGGAGACCAAAGTAAATGCAGGAAAAACTGGGTAGACAGAAAAAAAAACAATAGGATAAACAAAGGGAGAAGCAGTGAATCTGGAAGGCTTCTAAAGAGAAAAATGTGTAATTCTCTGCATTGATGAGTAATAAATGTTAAGGATTGGGAGTAAAGAGAGGCAGTGCCATCTCTATCAACCTGCCTCAAAAACCCCTCAGGTCCTGCAGGCTCTTATGTAATTAATTAATACAACATGGTGAATGGACGCCTTTTCAGCAGCATCATAATGCAAAATAAACATGCGATAACAAGGTGATGAGCAAACAATCAAAAGTGCTAAGCTTGTGAACTTAAAGGAAACAAGGGATTAATTCAACAAGAGTGCCTTGAGAAAAAAATGTATACTCCATTTTATTTGGTTTAGGTTTGACATGTTATAATCTATAAATCTGAAAAGTGCGGTGCATTTTTAATTCAGCTTCTGAATACAAACGCTGAATACATACAGTATTTATAGAAATCAGGTCAACACATACAACATGTAGGTGTAACTAAAAATTTAAAAATTAAAAATATCCTATAGTAAGGTTTTTAAATATTGCTACATTCATGAATCTGCTTTTTTTGGACTAATTTAATTTGTAATTTTCTTAATTTTAACCTTGCAGTGAATATGTCTCGGAACTTTGAATTCAGGTGGGGTTGTAGGACTTGCTAATTGCTGTAGCAGACTTAGCCACTTAAGATAAAAATGCCTATTAACTTTTTTTTTTTTTTAATCAAACACAAAGGGACATATTTACAAATTGATGTTTCACACTTACAGTACTGTGTGTGACTGGTTTCACAAGACCCAAAGTCTTAGAAGAAAATAAATTATGTATTTCTGAAACTTTCTCTAGTTTAAGACCCAGCATCCATGTTGAATTTGAACTTCAACATGGCTGCTGATTAATGCACTCTGCCACAAATTTGGACGTCAGTAGGCAATCTATTTGTTGTCTCACTTGGATTTCACCAGACAAGTCATCTTCAGTCAAGCCCAAAATGAGTTTTTCTCCTGGCAGAATTAGAGGCAAATTAATCATTTCATTTTACCAATATGTTGGGTGAGTGGCTGTAATATAAATGGTCTGAAGTGGTGCAGCCAGAGTCCCAACTTGAATCTGAGAGAGCCAGGAGACGTTTCAACCTCAACAACAGATGAATGGTCAAAATTACCAGTTGAGACGCTCAAAAAGCTTACTTTCTGTCTAAAAATACCAGAAGCATTTAATTGCTAGAATTCCAATAACTGATTTCTTATTGCCCATTATGAAAGGGTATAATTACTTTTCAGCATGCTACATTTTTTTCTCCAAAATAATTGTACACTAAAGAGAATCTGTGAATCTGTGCTTAAGATTAGGTTAACGGCAAGAAGGCCTTTCAGCGTCAAAGTCTTTGAGCTTGTCCCAAAATAGAAATGATCAAATTACCAGTGGAAACATGCAAAAGATTGATCAGCAATTAGAAAGATGTCCCCATAGATTAAGAAAATGTAAGCAAGGGAAAAAATATGGTATTCAAAACTCACTCTTTTTAATTTGTTTTATTATTTCTTAAAAGATTCTTGTTACTTTAAATCTAGTCCAAGTGTAGGAATAAAGTTGGACTCAACTTTACCTTCTCCCAAAAGAAAAAGATGACCAGAAGACAAGATTTTGTCTAGTTTCCTTTCTTAAAATCTGAGACATTTTAATACGGTCTTTAAACAGATCAATTTTGTGTGCATATATCAAATAAATGTAAACTTGACAGGTGGATGAAGGAGCATTAATGATGTAGCGACAGAAGAAGACAGTTAGCCAACTGTAAATGAGCAGATGGGAAGACCATGGCACAGCTTGGCTACTGGCTCACAAACAACACCAGTCAGTAAGTCATCCATTCATACTCGTGACATGTGGACACATGATGATGAAACAGACAGTGTACTCACACATCACTGATCACTGCAAGCCATGAGCGACTTCCATCCATATGTTGGTCAGTGAGCCAGTGGGACACAAATTGTGTTTTCTCCCAGTTGCAGAGGGTGACCAAACTGGTGTGTACATGGATTTGTGTCTGTGAGCTTCCTCTTTATTGCAGATAGAGAAGAATTTGACACTCTGTGTCCACAATTCAAATATATACTTCACAGCTGTGTTTAAAGACCTTCGTAACAGGGAGTCAAGGCGTAACTCTTGTTGTTCATTACAACATTTTCAACTTTATGCTGACAAAATCTGTTTTTGGAAAAACCTGTTTCTTCCAAATTGGATAAGGAATCTACAAAGACAAGTTCAGGGTCACAGATTTAACTGCATTTGTTGAGGTAACAAGTCCATACAGGTAACTTTGTTATCTTCCGCAACTGAGTTGGGCCCACAGAGAGCAGGACAAATATGAAATAAAACCATATCTGTACAGTTCTATTCCTGTCAAAGCTGCTAAACTGAAGGGAAAAAAAGATTCTTCCCCTTACTTTCATCTCTCTTTCCTTATTGGTTTTCTCTCCACCTTGGGAACCTCCTGAAATACAACTGCACATCTTCACACATATAAACACAGATACACAGTCAGAAAACACAGCAGGGTTTTTTGATAATCACTTTATCAGTCATCCTTTGAACATAGCAGGTAAAGTCCCTACACTGGGGAGTCTGATCAATGTCAGAGACATGTAAATCAATCAGGACACAGTCTGTGCTGGCTTGCTAATCCGTATCCTTTATCCATCTACCATGCTTTGAAATGGCTCTCATTACTGCTACCCACCCAAACCCAATTTTAGTATTCCTCCCCCTCCTTCATCTTTCTGTCCTGCCCCTCATTTACTCTTGGTTTCGCTCATTCAGTCTCTGTAATCATGTTTCTGTTCTGTTGACGGATCCATCAGGAAGACATTTAAACTCATGGCAAGCCACATCATTTCATACTAACAGACATGTCCGTGGATAACCTTGGTCCTAATTGACTTTGATGGCAGAGGTCTTCCACAAATGGGTGTAATAATGAACTTCTATGTATGTGTAAAAGTAGAGACGGCCATGTTGTAAAGACCATGTTAGTGTTTGAGTACTTCTGTGGCACTACATGATGATGCAAAGGCGATTTACAAGAAAACTGATTTTTCAGGCAGTCAGTAGTAATAGTTTTGTATCCCTAGTCTGTGAACTCATTATATACATTCATTACATATAGGACTTTAATAATATATTAAAAATATTTAATAATATATTAAAAATATTTAATATTTCAAGTCTTTGTTTTATATAACTTTTCTTATATAATTTTCTAATTCTCTGCAATACTACATTTCAAGTTTCAAGATAAAATATTTTGCTATATATTTTGTTGTTTAATACAACAGTTCCACTTTCTGAAATGGGAAACAAAAAATATGGAACTTTTTCACAACATTTTCATATATTGCTTCAGCTTTCTGGTATGAATGTCTATTGTGCCAAATTTGTTGGAAACAAACAGAAGAGGAGATCACAATTGAGAATATTTCTCTGATTATAATTTTAGTTCATAAACCAATTAACATTTAACACATTATCGAGGATCATCTTCTGTACTCTTATGTTTATTAACCTAAAGTAGACCTCTTTTTATATTCAAGAATGCATCTTTCCCTGTGAATCTGATGCAACTCAGTGGCCATTTCTATTAGCAAATCTTAAAACGGTGAAAGAAAATATAATCATTCAAGTAAGACGCAGATGTATTGAGATACCTGGGTCAGAAAATTGCAAAACTTTAAAACAAGTATATTGTGCAACTACGCATAATGAAGAGAAAATGATGGGAATTAAATGGAAAATCTCCTCAGCTTACCATGGAATTGCAGCAATGAGCTCACCAAATTATGGGGGAAAAAGTTCATTTAAAGTGTACAATTGTTTTGAGAAATATGACAACATATCTGCCAAATTTATGAGTATGAGGGAGATAGTAGAATGAATGAGCAATTACAAGTACCACAAAGTTGAACACAGACTTACTTTACATGCTTTACTTTTTGCCACATAAGCTACAGCTCAGTCTATATCGGATGGACAAAGAGTTAACTAAAAACTTTAAAAATTGACATCCCCTTCAGCTTCCACATTCATTAATTAGGATTTACAGAGTTCATGTCAAATGAACTCAGTGCTCATTTGTTAGTGAGTGGAGAGATGTCAGCACACTGAGGTCATTAACAATCAATGCTCAGAGACGTAAAGAAAAAGCAGCAGGTAATGCTAAAAGTGCCGGGTGCCTTCATTTACTTGAGATGCCTATAACAAAAAAATGCTAGGCACTGTAAAAAAAAGAAAAAATTGCAATATGAAGACCAAATGTACAAGTCCAAATTGTGATAGATAAGAGATTACAGCGTATTCACACAGAAACACACATGAAAACACACTAGATCAAATGTTATATTAAAAGATTAACAAATCTCAAGATAAAACCAAGAAATAAACAAGCGCTTGAAAACTGAGCAAAAAGTTATCATTACACAACATTATTCTTTATGAAAGAAGTAGATATAAATACGACATAAATAAGCATAGCAAAAAGAGAGCAAATAAATATCTCATCTATCTGGCAACATAGAGGCTGATGCCTTTGAAAGGAGAAACAAACACCATCGATTTGGACGTCTGTCTGTGGCCTGTCGCGCTCGATGGGGGATCCCGGTACATCTTCTGTTCTGCTCACCTCCATTTCATTATTCTGTCTACACTCATCTCTGTTTTATCTTGATAAGATATATGAAAGGTAAAAATCAAACAACACTGTGTGGTTGATAAGCTTTGCCATCGCATGAAGCAACAGCAAAAGGAGCTGTTTAAAGCGGCACAAAATAAGACTCCCTCAAGAGATCAGTTTATAGTGTTTTAATGTTTTGCATTTTCAATTAACGACAACCAAAATAAAAAAAGGGAACATTGGTGAGGCTAACGTTATATTATTCCCTACAAACTACAAATATCTGACATCCTGTGGACTAAATTGATTGCACATTTCAAATTTCAACAGAGCTCCCTCAACAAAGCTGGTGAAGAACACAAACAATAATAATAAATAAACATAATAAACATTGATTTATGAACAGTGACTTGAGACCAGATTAGGAAGTAGAATGCTGAGTGGCCTTCATATTGGCTCATATGTAGAAAAGAGCTTGTTTAAAGGATTTACCTGTTAGGAAATATTAATGACATCAGATTCATTCCTTCACATTGCTGTGAGGGAAGAATGAGCTCACAAAAAGATGTAAAATAGACTTTCTAAAAAAAAAAACAAGAAGAAGCTGATTTTGGATTATTATTTTGTGTTTTATCTCTATAAATTGTAGGGTAAAAAATAAAAAATAACCTTTGAATGCACTAAACAAACAAAGAGTGAAGGGAGCAGCTAAACCACCTCAGAAGGCTTGGTGTGCAGTGAAGCTATCAAGATCTAACTGTGAGTTAAGCCCCAACTTCTGCTTGAGAACCATACAAAGCTGATAGATCAGCTCGCAGGGGCAGAACATATGAAAGTCATTTATTTCAAGCAGTGTTTGTGCACGCTCCGAGGCATGGATGTGCACAATCCACACACAGGCATCTCTTTACCCAACCCACTGGCAGCAATACAAAATGGCCAATCTAATCATTAGGAGGGAAAGAGAAAAGATGGCAGAGAGAAAAGCTGTGTCGCAGTCACTGAGGTGTCAGGATAACATGATTAAAACTGATTCATGTGGTCAAAGCATTATGCTCCTCACTCACTCAACAGTTTATGTTGGCTGGTATACAAAGCCTTGTAAAAAGTATTCATACCCCTTCCTCTCTACAGTGTTTCACATAACAATCTTGTTTTATTTTATTGGGATTTTTAAGTGAATCGACACAAATTAGCCCATAATTTGATTTTTTTTAAACAAATAAAAGGTTGCACATATGTTTCACATTGTTTTACTTTGATAGGCCTAAAAAACACGTTGCAACCTTTTGCTTTCAGAAGTTACCTAATTATTAAACAGAGTCCACTTGTTTATAATGTAATCTCAGTATAAATGCAAATGATCTAAGAAAGTCTTCAAAGTTTATTATAGAACATTAGTGACCAAACAGCATCATGAACATGCATTGTTCAAATGCATCATTGGCATATTAAAAGAGTATGAAGTGAGTAGAGTAAGTCGGAAATGCACAAGATACTTGTGGCAAGGTCAGAGAAGCAGCAGAGCCTCATAGCTCATAGGTGGAAACATTTGTTATCAGGAAAACCGTTATTTGTACACTCCATCAACTTGGTCAAAATGGAAAAATGACAAAAAATGGCAATTGTTGAAAGAAAGACACAAAAACAACCTGTTTGCAGTTTACCATAATACCATATTACCATACATATTTACCATATGTAGAGTACAGCACATATATGTGAAAGAATGCGCTCTGGCTGGATGAGGACAAAAGGATTTTTCTTTTTCTTACATAAAAAGAGATTTGTGCAGCAAGAAGAAAAAAAGAAAAAAAAACTTCATACAGTCACCCTAAATAAAACATCCTCATTTGGAAATCATGTGTAGATACTTTTTCCTAATAGTAATTTTTGTTGGGAAGATGGGTGAAGCCAACTACCGAAATATGTCTTTTTTAAAAACTACATGTATGTTAGAGGAGGCAATAAAACGTGACACTAAGGCTATTTTTATACCAGCAGAACCATGACCCGAAACATGCAGCTGAAGCTACAATGGAGGAGTTCAGATCAGTGTGTATTTGTTAGTAGAATAGAAAAGTCACAGCCCTGCCAACAAAAAACATAGCAACCAAAGTCTGATAGAAATTCATCTTCCATTCAGCCTGATTGTTGTAGCAAAACACATCCTTAGTAGCTCTATGTTCTCGTTGTTTGGCATGTATAGATTCAACACAACATCAACTTTTGAGTTAGAGATTACATTTATATTGTTGCCTTATAGTTCACTATATTTATTAACTATAATCTGGTAGTGTAAAATCTAAATGATGACATTCAAACTTCAACTAATATGAAGCAAAATACAATTAAGGAAGTGTGGTTAAAGAATTTTGTAAATCAAGGGCAAGACAGACACAAAGCAAACCTCTGTTTAATTAAAAAAATATACATAATTAAAAAATAAGTAAAGTATTGATATTCCAAATCATCTTCAGAAAATATTGAAACTTTAAGTTCATCCACTATCCCAACCCTCCCCCCACATGCACCTTTCTCTTTCTTCATCCCTCCTCTCCCTCTCTTTCGTTCTCTCTCTGGGCTTGGGGACAGCAGAGTGACTTTGATGTCATGCAGCTTTAGGAGGAGAGAAAGTCACTCCGGCTAATTAGTTGTCCTTATCCCGACAGCAGCAGCCGCCACCAGCTCGCTGGCTCAGAGGGAGAAACAGAGCAGGCAACAACAGCAACTACCAACTGCTGCATGCCAAAGATACCCCCACTCCCTGTGCCAGTTGTTAGTGCTGCAAGCTTGTAATGATTTAACTCAGCCCTAGACTATGCTGAGCCTTAATAAAGTTTTCCCTTTATCTAGAAAGATAGGTTGTGTTGTATAAGACATGGTAAAGCTAATATTATGCTCCAGTAAATGTTTCGTTTTCATCCACGTTCTCCCCTATATCAGTGTCTTCAGCAGGTACAGTATGTCTAACACCCATTATCAACAGAATTAGGCTTTCTCAAAGTTTAACAAAAATGCACAATATTCTCATGTGGTAAAATATTTCCATCTTACAGTTTTAATTGAATCACCTGAAGCACAACTTAACCTAGAGAGCCCTCAAACATTTTCTAAGAAGGTATCATTGCATTTTGTGAGTTGAAATGATGGCTATTATTTTCCAAATGTCATGACTTCACACCCTGCCATTAATTTACACTGGTGTAGATTTTCAGTCATCTAGGACATAATCCTAAGTACCTAACTAGAAGGTCACTGGATTTGTTTCTTGAATTAATTTAATTAGTAGGTTGGACCAACTTTTACTAGGTTAAAGACCAACACCTTATACAGATAATGGTGGCCAAAATGCTAAAGGTTTTAGGAATTGCAATGATATATGAGGAAGAGATGAGAAAGTTCAATGTAGATTTATTATGACTGACAGAGTAAAAAGTTGCATTTTTTTGTATTATAAGTATATTTTTAAGTTGATCAGAGGGAAGCATACATTCAGATAGTAATTCATGTCTTCCTGTTTCTAAAGGCCCAATTCTTCGAGTCACTTTTCAAAATAGGAAATAAAATATTGCTAACTAGAACATAATAACTAAATTAGACAGAAATTGATCTAAATGCTGTGACAGTCTGCATGCTCTTTAATTATTTTGACACCATAATTTATTTTTCGGGGTTTCTGTCATTTTCACTTCCTGCTGCTATGCATCTCTATGCATTGAGTGTTAAAAGAGAAGAAGGTGCCCCTTGTATTTGCATCCCATTATCTTGAGTTGTTAAGGTTCTGCTCAACTTAAGCAAAATTCAAATACCGCTTCCTTTTCTGTCTGACCAAAAGGTCTCTTTGATGTCAATGTTATCATTTCTACCAGTCTGTGAGGGACCTTGGACCCCTTTATAGTTTTTTTATATGCAACCCATCTCAGACAGAAATACCATTGTGTCATGACAAACATTCAATTGGAAAGATAGTATTTCAATATTGCCAAGCCAAAATGAAATTAAGAAAATGATATGTCAACTTAATGAAAGTATCAATCTGCCAAAAACACAAGTGCGCAGTACCTACTTCACTGATGTTTAATTTCTCACACTAACAAAGTCAAAGCTGTTAAAACACAAATACATATGTCTGCCAACATCATAAAGTGTAATCAATTTGGAACCACAAAAAAATTTCTTCAAGTCAAAACAATAACGATATGTATAAACAACGTACTTTAAATTAAAGGGACACCACAAAGATTCACTTTCAATGCAATATACACCATAATTCAACATAATATTTTGCTTTATGTTATTTGTGCAAACCCCTGCTGCAATTGGACAAAAAAAAAACTTCCTTATATTTCTAATTATATAAAAACCTTGGACACTTAAAGAGTTAAGGACATTTCAAGATATAAAGACATTAAATGCATACGATTTTAAAACACTGTTAATGTTTTCCATCACACCACTTCGAAATTGTTTGCGCAGCTTAAATTCAAAACACATTTGAGTTTTTGGAAATATATCCAGCTGCAAAAAACCATGGATAGTGATGATGCTGAAACTAAAGATGCTACATCCGTCACTCTCAATAAGGTAATAAAGCTTTACAGCTATTGTTGGCAAGCTATGAATGGCATGTCTATTCAGCAGCTGACTGTAGGCTTGCTACCGCAACTGATAGCTTGACAGATGAGCCGGCTAATACTGGCTTGTTAGGGTCCTATTGTTGCTCAATACAATGTCAAAAAATAAAAAAATGTGTAACATTTTGTACAATAAGCAGTTGATACATACGTTTAATCCACATTTTTTGGTGACTAGGCTTTAAAAGTTACTTGAGCAATTTGTTTTCCCATCAAAATCAATAAATGTTATTTTATTATACAATCAATATTATATATTTTACAAGCAGTGACAACAGTTCTTACATTTTATTTTAAATAAATAAAATGTTGGTGGTAATATTGTACTCCACAAAGTTTTGCACAATATAGTCAAAACATTACATTTTAATGTAAGGTTATGCTGTGATAATCTCAAACTGGTTAATATCTATACAGTTAAAGCTGTAAAGCTGAATCTCTGTTGGCTTATCTATACTTGTATACTTTACTTGATCTTAAAATCACACATCTCTTATATGTGTTCACTAGCTTTGTCTGACATGCATGCTCAGCTTAGCAAAATGTCAGACTTTATTGTCACTTTATAGTGATATTATTTTATTTGCATGAAACCCCAGTAATAACCATGACAACTTGCCTGCTCTGTTTGTGTGAATGTCATGTTAACAGATCAATAGAAAACACTCCCACTTTAGGGAGGAAATGTAAGTAGAGATGCGATGTCCCTACACAGGCATCTGTGTTATCATGTCTCAGTGGGGGGTCCACACAGCATCTCCATCTCTCTCTCTATTCTGCCTGGTTCTCTTTCACCCCACCTCCTGCTCCCACTGAGTCTCATCCTTCAAGGCCCACGGCACAGTTGTGGCAGATATAGACAGAGAAGCTGGCTGACTTTCAGAAACATGGACCCGGGTCTTGAGATATGGACTCAAAACACACACAAACACACCCCCGCAGAATAATGGTTGATTTTCAACAGTCCTTAGATCAGGCTGCCGTCCCCTGTTCTGTTTACCCTCAGTGCCGAATACTGCTGACATACTGTCATATGTGCATACAATTTATTCTTTATGTGTCTGTTTCTATCTCATCCTTCAAAATATGACAGGCGGCTTTTCCCACAGACAGAGACACTTATTATTCAAGTAGCTGCATTGCTACATTTTATATTTAAAATAAAAACACTGGCTTCTGTTTGTTCTTTAAAACAGTCAAGGCTTATTCCCTTGTTAGAAAACTGACAGGAAGTTCACCGATGAATATGTTATCCAAGAAAGTTCAGTGCTCTCTCTGCTCTATTAGGTCACAGCCTGTAGGGCCATGGATTAAAATGTTCGAGATTAGTTATATGAAGTTCAACACAGTGAATCGAGCTGAGAGGTCTCCGCCAAAAATCTCTAAGACAATTAATTCAACCTGTCTACTCATCTCCGTAGACCTTTGACTCTTAAGGCCAGTCAGCAGAAGGACAGACGGAGAGGGATGACACAGGTCATAAAGGACACATACATGCACAGACATAGTAATGTGTCTCTCCCTGTGTGGTATATGTATCGGAGAAATGTTCTTATTGAGCAGTTCTGTCTATTATCTGTAGCTGTTCGCGAGTGTATCTTCAGCAGAGTTGCACACACAGACCTGTCCAGGGGAGTCAGATTTTCTCCCTAATGGCACCACGGGGACCAAAGACATTATCATATTAAAAGGTGACATTTCACAGCCGGAGCCTAGCAGGAGAGTGCTGCCCGGTGACTTTGACAGTTTGACAGGCAAACAAGCAGACAGGACAAAAAGAAGCACCAGAGATTGCAGTGCAAAACAATTGGAATATTGTGAAAAAGAGGCTGGAGGATGCAGTCAACATCTGTCCAGGAGCAGCAGAAACCTAAGAACTGGATATTTGATTGTGGATCTTATTTGCAAAATAAGATCCACAATCTTATCCACTTCTGCATGCTGTGACCATGCAGAAGTGCGAAGTGTAATCTTTCAATTTTCAGTGACTGGTTTACATAGAGCCGTCTAAGATTCTCAAAGATTGAAATACTTCTTAATAACCAAATCCTGTTTTAAACTTTTCCAAAACTCTATTGAGCTTCTGTCTTTATGATACTGTTTGTCCCCTAAGGTTCTCTAACAATTCTCTGAAGAAGTTTGATGAAAAATTACATTAATATCTTTAAAATAATCTCTCTAATAGTTCTGTCTTTCAATGCAGATATTTCACATGAGTACACATCTGCTTGCTACACACGCACCAACGGAGGACCAGCAGTTAGGCGAAGAATGACAATGTCAGAGCTCGGTAATTGGCTCTGAACTGCAGCTTCAGCAAGTGTGTGTCCTGTCGGAGACCTGTCAGTTTTTGCCGCACCTTACTGCTGTCACATATTGCAGCTGTTCCACCAACCACTTCTGCTACACCTAATAATACTTCTGTCAGAGCAAAGGCGACAGAAATGGCCAGTCTTTTCCTTCATGGAAATAGTTGACTGCATGTTGAGTGGAGTAAGAGACAGACAAAGAGTTATTTCTAGAGTCAAGCAGTGGAGTGAGTGCAAAAAAAAAACAAGACTGTGGGAGATTTCCACACAGCAAGGAGTTGATTTACATAGAATGTTTATCAAACAGCAATATCCAAGCACAAAGAGCATTTCATCTGAAGTCTAATGGTGTTACTGCATGAAATGATGAAAACTGAGGGAATTTCACATTTCTGACCGCAAACCCATTCACTTCCTGCTTTAAAATTACAGTAAGTACTTCTCTCTGCTTGGATCCAGTGAAAGAAAATTTCCAAGTTGGAGCATCTTGTGAAATAGTCCTTTGTTTCCTGGTTACCTCCAATTTTTTGTTTTTTTTTAATAACCATCCCATCAACTCAAGAAACAAGTTCATATAATGACTATTTTGAGCTGAGATAGAATGAAGCTGCCCAGCAGGAGTCCTGGGATGTTTTGAGAAAGAGCAAAAAGCAACTTGATTAAAAAAAAAGAGAGAGAGAGAAACTCTCTCTTTTTCGTGGCTCTCTCTTTGTAAGTGGCCAATCAAAGTTTCTGACACTTACTAAATTATCATGACATCTAATGAGGAACGTACAGATACTTATTTAGTAAAGTAAGGTTGAGAGTTTTGCTTAATCTCTTTAAGATTAAGCAAAAATATGTTTAAAGTTGTAGCTTCAAAGCTTTCAATAGCCATTTTTCAGTTAAGCCTCATGTAGTTCTTTTCCTTACGTGCTTTATTTTCAAACAGTATAAATAAGAAATGTTATACAAAAAAAGGATATTTTTCAAGGGTTTATGTTTACCCGAGCTTTCAAAAGTTAGCAGTGATCAAGGTTAAGTCTTTTTGGGAAACTCTAGAAATATTTGCAAGGGTTGGCCAGATGGAGTGAGTGACAATTTTAGGGTGGCACACATTGATGCAAAGCCAGAACAGAGATTGGAGTGTTTTATGACGCCGTGTCATTTATAGAGTAGGGTGTGGCATCCTGTAACAGACTCAAAAGACCACATAAATACATGGTGTAAATTACTGAAATATGTACACCATCTTAAAATCATATCATATCATATATTTGACTATCTAAAAAAGTTACCTTATTTAAATAAAGACAAAAAAATATTATTCACATTTTAGCACCAATATTTACCTGTATTTCACTATATGTGAGCTAAAATAATCAAAATGACAAGAAAATAAACACTTGAAATATTTGATTTAATGTGTAAGAAATCAATATACCATATAACCTTTATAATATTCTAACTTTTTACATCTGCCTGTATATGTCTATGGAGAGGCATTGCAAAGAGCCCAACTTTATTTTGTTTTTAAGTGTTGTATAGCAGTGAATCTCTTTCACAATGAACAAGACAAAAAATTGCCTGATATGCTATTCAGGTGAAGGCTGGAGATGCCGCAGACTTTTTTTTCAATCTGTGTGCACACTATATGTGTGCACAACACACATAGGTGTCATGCAGTGTATCTGCTGCAAGAAGTGCTACAGTCATTTTTAGAAACAGCAATTCAGTGACCAGCTTGCAACTAAATCTGGCTGTTCACTCATAAAGTAAGGTTGAGTATCTAGCAAAGATTGGCAAGAAAAAAAAAAGTATTTTTACAGTGAAATGAAATCTGAGCTACCAAGGCACTGTGCAGGTGATGTGCACTGAGACTTTAATAGCAGTTACATTTCAAGTAGCTCACTATAAATCCTTTAATAAAATGGGATTTTTATGAGTGGGAGTGGAGGTTTAGTTTGCTTGACCCTTTTCCAACAAAATTGAACACACGAGTGACTGTCGAATTTGAAAACAACTTTATCAAGACTGCTTCGCATATGACGAGCTGCTGAGGATGAATCAATCTTAAACTCTTGTTTTTTTTATGAACAGAGGTAAACTGAACTTGTAAAGCGGTGAGTAAATCTAAAAGTGACAGAAAGCACAGTTCAGAAAACTACATTGTCACTCAGGAATCGATACAAGATCTCATTTAAAATACTTTTGTTCAGTGCTGCATGTCATTTCAACACACCCCACTCATTTTCTAGAAATACATATCAAAGTGTGTATCAGCTTGACTTTCCTGTACACTAGACTTAAAACATATGTCATTATTATGCAGCAGTTTAAGATTTGTGACAACAGAAGAAAAAAAAATATTTATAAAAAGAACAAGACATACCATGGGAGAAAGGATTAAAAGTTGATCTGTGATACAAAATAATTTGTTTAAAAACAACAAAAAAACAATGAGACCTTTTGAAAACTGTTTCTTTAATGTAACACAAAACCTAATGCAGAATAAAAATGCAAAAATATTCGACTGGGTTAAGATTTTAAAACCATAAATCTTAAGTCTGGAACTTTACCTTCATTAGTACCGACTCGCTGAGCTTCTCGCGGTTGACGATCTTTATGGCAACCTTCTGGCATGTCACACAGTGAATTCCAAGCTTTACCAACCCTGTGAAAAGAGTAAAGACAATAAGGCCATTAATGTGAAATTCCGAATAATACGATGTCTATTCTCTAATTTGAGGCAAAAACATGGCAACAATGAACAAGCTGGTTGTGTAAAATGCATGTAGAAAGTTACTCGGTAAACAAAAGGGTGATTGGATCTACAAACATGCAGATTAAATAGCATTGTGATGAAAATTATTGTTATATTTTTGCTAAGACTAATAAGTGTATTGATCAGAAACATGTAAAATGGCTTGTAAACTCTTGTTCAAAATGACCATAATGACTTCTGGAGTGAACACAGTTACTTGAACTGCCCTTCTAAGTTTTATTTGACTCATAAAAGCAGTGAGTGAGTGTTTATTGTCTGCTATTGATTTCTGTAATGTACCAAACCAATGGAAAACAATTGTAATTTAAATTGAGTACAAACAGCTTTAAAAAGCAATGGCCATGTACTCATTATTAACTATTACACTAAAACAAAATTGCATAAAGTCGAGGGAAGTGGATTACGATGGCATATTTCTACAATGTAGCTGAAATAATAATACTTTACTTAAAAAAAACAACACAAGAAAATACATTTGCGTGTTTGATGTTCTACTAGGAATACATTTACAAATAATCCCCATATCTCAAACAAATCTTGTGGTTTTCTACTGAACACAAAAGCACTTTTGCTACTCTATTTTACTTAATGTCCCTAGGTACTGTTGCTTCAGGTAAATGATCAGTCACAAACAGTGAAGACAACAGACAGGGAGACTGCAATGAGCACATTTTCACTGGAATAAAGCAGCGTGTGCATTTGATACGGGAGGAGCCATGAGAAAAGCTCCAATTGATTTTCTGCAGGGACCATGCAGACACATACACATTTCAAAAAATTCAATCAGATAACTTTTAACAAACTGAAACAAATGCACCCATATAAACACATGTCAGTTCATGCTTTTAATAGATTATCCTATGGTGCCACTGTGCTTCAGAGAACAGAAGACTATAAAGGTAATAATTTGATATATCTCACAAAGAATTTAAAGTAAAAATACAGAATTGAATTAATTCTGAAAAATAATTATTTCTAAAGGCCTTAATATTTTTAAACTGCCATACTATACTATATTTATTTAATTGTATATCTAGCTCTGTTAATTTGAGATTTTTTTTCTTTAATAGATTTGTCTATTCATTTTTAAGTTGAAAGGTAAGCTACAGTTTATTAAACAGGCACATATATATTCGGAGAGAGAGAGAGAAATGGCTGCAATGAGCTTGTGCAGTGGTTATTGTTAATTTTATGTCTTTGGCTTTAGTCAAAAATGACACTTTGCTACATCTTACCAACCAAAGCTGCAACTACCAAACTCTCAAAGTGAAACTCGCCCCCAAATCAACGTTTTTACAGATAAACTATCTAAATAGTTTATCTTTATGTTTTGTGTGAATTTTGGCACTTTTGTGCAATTCTTTTGAGTCGCCATTATTTGGTCTAAAAACTGTCCTGGTCTTTCCTGTCAAACGGTTCTTACACAGTTCAATTGTCCTCAAGTTGCAGCGTTGCGGTTTGTTATAACTTCATCAATTTGGGTATAAAAGCACAGCGCTCCCTCCCCACTTCTTTGTCCCCGCCAGGTGGTGAGTCAAGGGGTTGTTCTGAGCATTGGCATAGTAACTGGCGAGCATTGATCGATAGCGTTACTTAGCTTTACAAATGTGTGGTTTATTTTCAACGCAGATATGTAGTAGAATAGGTCTCCTCTGCTCTGACTATTAGCGAAGGTATAGTGTTGAACAGATCTACAATGTAGCTGAAATACACTTTACTTAAAAAAAACAAAATAGGAAGCAAAATATGCTGATAGCGGCTAATGGCTGCTCACTCAGGACTGACATGCTGCCTGCAGCTGAGCTGCAGAAAGTTTTTGCCATAAAAGTCTCCAACAGCACAGAAAAAGAGATGCTAGATTTATCACCAGTTGTTTTGAAAAATGTCACTAGAAGTGTCTTAAAATTTTTAAATATAGCGATAAAGTGGATAAGTTGACAACAGTGTTTCTTTCGTCCTGATCACACCCTGACTCACCCCTTCGCTCATCCCCACACTCAGCTGGGTCTCTCGACTCCGCTGACTTTGCTGGAATTTTTCAAAATTTGCCAGGGGTGGAGTTATGCTTTCTGAGGGGGGTTATTTACACTTTAAGTTGTGTCTTTTTTACAGTCTTATGAACTAACTAGTGAGTCAATTGGCTCTAAGGAGGAAGTGAAACATGGAGTGGTGTAAAGAAGTTTTCTGATGATTCTTAGACATCACAAAACAAGAGAAAGTTAGAAGGAAATAAAAATAACAGCAAGCAAAAGCAAATGTTAAAGAGATTAAGAGATTGCACATTATTCAAATGGCAGGCCACAGATAATTAAGCAATAATGGAGAGCATTGTGTGGGAGTAAGGCTTCAATCTGGGAGGTTGAAGAGCTGCAGGGCAGAATGTGGAGTCACACAGAAGAGAGAAAGCACGAGAGAAAACGACAGAAAAAAGGAAGGAAACAGTAAAGAAAGGAACATTAAAGATGGGGAAAAAGACAAGATTTAGGAAGAAGAGAACAACAGACAAAGCTATTAGCTTTGAGACGATAATCATATGTTAATGGCTGCTATAGAGAAGCTCATGAGTCATAATAAACACATTAAAAGAGAAAATATATCTGCAAATGCCTGAAAAGTTAACAGAATTGTTTGCCTCACTATCCATCTTTTGACAGAGCCAGGCTTTTCTTGAGCTGAGGGCACATTAAGGAAGACAAAAACGTGCACAGGGAACACAGCACATTATGATTTTACAATCACTTTGTGAGCTACAAGGAAGTTTGGAGCACAATAATGGAAGATCTAAGGTTGCTTTGAGACAGAAAATACATAAACAGTATGCCTTAAAAATTAAATGGATACAATAAAATAGCTTAACAATGTTCAAACTAGGAATTTGCATGACAAATCTGGCACTTTATAAAAAGAATAATTGATGGAAGTGTTTTCCCTTTTGAGATGGGGAGGTGGGATTGAGAGCTAATCTCACTGGAATACTGCAGCTCTGGATGACAAATTGGTAAGCAGACATGGGAGTGGTTGCTACAAAGACTATATACGTATATGGAAAGCTCTCGGTAACACTCGGGTTTCATCTGGATCTTTTTGGAGTCAACAGGTAAAATGTCTGACCTTGTAGGTTTAAATGCAAAACTTTGGCTGATACATAAGGGAACATAATCTTATCAAAGTTGTCTGTAATCTCAATGTCTATATGCAAGTGAGTAGCATGTTTTAAAGCTTAAAGATGTCATTTTTGTCTTTCAGTTTCCATTTTAGAAATTATTAGGTGCAGGTAATTGCCATTTTAGCTCACTATCAAATCAAAATAGCAACTACAGAATATTTTACTCCTAAATTACTTCACAGTATTTTTTAGGGCCATTGTACTTCTATGAAACATTATAACATCAATCTCTTATTACTGTTTAAAATTATTTTGAGAAATATCCAATCTCTACTGTATGGTTTGGAGCTCTACTGGTTGTCCATCAAGCTAAAACTATTTTTTTTTTTTTTTGCTGACCTGTATTATGTGTACAATCAGTTGTATAATGTATCAAACCTGCTCACTGAGAAAAAACGTCAGTGAGGCAGCTTCGATGTAATGCTCCAATTTTATTTCAACCACTGAAACACAGGGTTCCTCATATTCCAGCTACGGTAATAACATCTGATTAAGATCCAAGAGTTATAAAACATGAATAAATTTAGCCAAAATGGGAAATGTCCAAATTAAAACAAGTCCAGGACTAACGATAGGTAAATTATGAACTAGTATGGTTACATAATGGAGAAGCAGCAAGTGTATGGAAAACAGCAGGCTGCTGTGCTATGAAGTTTATGGCGTGTGCCAGTGTATATTGATGTCTTTCACTCTTTGGCCCTCTCCAAAATCAATAACACCAAAAGGTTACCACTGACTTACCACCAGCTGTTGTCCCAGCTCTGCAATTTTTTATCTCCCTGTGATTAATGATGTAATGTGAAGGAATGCTGGTGGAAGAGACAGGGAGAACATTGCTCTATGGCTCATAGCATCAAAGTTGTAAAAGTGGTGCTTCATTGCTGCAAAGTCCTGGTTTCAATCACCCCTCTGCAGCTTTTGACATGTTAGGGGTGACTGAAAATGCTTTATCAAACGCTGAGCTCAGCACATTCAAAGACTAAAGAACTTTAAAATTTATTACAATAATAAAGATTTATTTTTTTACTTTTCTCATAAGTTGCAGAGCGAAATTGGTACTAAAACATGCATAAAGTTCAAACATTGTACTGAAGAAGTCATAAAGTAAAACATATTATTCCAGTGGATCTCTTCCTCTACACCACAGTGCCATGTGCCACCACTGATTTTTTAATGGGCTTCTCGGCCCACTTTGCTGTGTCTTCATAAGTTATTTTGATTCATGGAAGAGCATCACTGCTGAACATGCTGTCCTGAAAAGTATCCCAAGAGGGTCCTACAGTTTATTTGTGGCAACAGCATCTACTCGTAACTTCTTGAACAATGATACTATCTAATTGACTTAACTGAGCATAACTTCCCTGTTTTTTGGTTGTGTATGGACTCTAACCCTTCCTTTTGTAGGAAGGGTTAGGGTGCAATAGGTCAACAGTATAAATAATCTCCATAAAACAACCCCATCCTATTATTTTACATAAGAGTATTTTTGAGAAATACTTAACATGTGGTCAAATGCTAAGATTTCTTTTTCCTAACTGATTGCCTACTCGTACGTGCTACTAATATGCCTTCATTGTTGTGTTTTCATTTGCCTACTTCTTAAAGCTGCAGTAGCGAGTTCTGAGAAAACCATGGACTGACTGGAAAGTTTAACAAGCACAACTTATAGGTCCTTCCCTCTTTGTTCTGTGCTACACTAAAGTCCTCCCTCCATATCTCCTCCACCGCAGCAGAGTTTGTACTGAACTCAAATTGTTAGTTTTCCTGTAACATTATGTTATCTCTCCACCATTAGCACAGCTGCAGCACAATGGCAACCTTGTGCCTGAATGACAGTGTGTTCTGTGCAGAAGCAGGATATGAGCAGCATGATTGACAGTGCTAAGACATTCTTCCTGACTGATTAGTTGTTTCTGCCCGGAAGTAGCACATTTCTGCATATGGCAATAGGACCACTGAGATAATCCAATGGTGCTTGATTTTTTCTTTTTATTTTTTTTTAGCCACATATTGCCCGTTTCATATTCTTTTGTCATGTGATGAACACAGTTTTAACAAATGTAAAAAATATATTTTTGGGAAACAAAAAGTTACCTACTGCAGCTGTAATTCGTCAGACCACAAAAAGGAAGAATGTAGATCACCTCAGAAGATAGATTAAGCCATCTCATGATTTTCATTTTCCGAGCAGGAGCAAGTTGCAAAACTTCTGTAGTCTCCAACTGCTGACCACAAAAACACACATGGTCCAGCATGATTGCGTTTTAAAGGATCCTTACTAGATTAATTTCTATATGGAAACCAAACCAACATCAGGAGAACAAAGGATCAGAAAGAAATGCTCTCATTTTCACACCTCTCCAACTTTCAAAGGTGCTAAACCACTGCTGGCAGATGGTAGTAGCTTATGCTGGCTTAGCTTTCTCTCCCTGAGGCGGTGGCTCTGAGAAGCTCATTGCCCTTAGGCGCAGATCTGTGATCTGCTTTCCATTTCTGCTCTCTAACCCTGAATGCTCTACGTCAGGACTACCGCTCTGCACTGGATTCAGCATTCGACAGGAAATCCAGTATGGTGCCAGGGCTTATTCCTGCTGCTCTCTCCAACCATACGAAAAGCCCATGGAGCAGGATGTGGGAATCCCCTGCAGCACGGCAAGAAAAGGGATTCTATCCCATCAGGAATCCCAACAGTGTAACATATCTCATTTATGTACAGATGTAACCAAAAAGGAAAATATAACTGAAGATATTTTCTTTCAATAGTATAACCAAAACATTTAAACTTTTTATTTAACTATTTATTTTGTTAAATTTTGTTTTGATAATTATGAAAACCCAGAATTCAGTTTCCCCAAAGATTGTGTCCCATAACATTTTGCTATGAAATGTTCTTTTTCATGGCACATTCAAAGGTAAGACAAAGTATAAAAATTTAAATATGATTAATGATACAAAGTGCAAAAACTAAACGAGACAGATAATTAAAGACAAAATACTTAACAAGACTTGAGCAAAAGTACATGTGAAAATGAGCTACTTTATAAATGAGTCAAGACTCTCAAGACCTCATGAAAATAAAAGAACCGATTTGACCGTGGAGCTGCAAGAAAGGAAAGGGTGATCCCCTCTTATACAATCACAGGTAAGACTGCTGACTTCACAGCTGTCCAGCAAACATCCACTGATGCTAGCTGTTCACAGAGTTGCATTTAAGCATATACAGTAGAGTTGAATAAAAGAAAGGATACCCACAGCCTGGAAAGGATTGTAAAGCAAAGTCCATTCAAGAGTTTGGGTTAAATTTACAGTGTTGACTACAGCTTGACTCAGTGCTTCAAGGGTCCCCCCCCCCCCCACACACACACAACCAGAATATGGGCTACAACTGATGCATTAAATACTCTTGAAGGAAAGTTTTCCCAGTCATTCATAGTTTGGGAAGTCATGTGATTGTTACAGGTCCTGAGTGTCAGGACTGCTATAACAGTGATGAGCACAATCTGAAGGATAATAAAATAGAAATCAGCAATGACGATCGAAGCGCTGCCTTTAGCATCCAGATTGCGTTTTTTTCTTTATTTGTTAACAAACCTTTTACAGTGTACAGTATTAATGTTTAACATTACCATTGTCTTGTTTACTTTTCCCACAAGTAATAATTAACTTCACACATTACCTTTTTCACATTTCCATCCTTCACTTAGATGAAGACAACCAAGGCATAGTGTGTCAAACTGGACAAATCAACTGTTTTAGAGCTCTACTGCTTTTAGCTGTATACTAACTGGCCTAAGCATCAAAAATTAGAATTACAAGACTTATAAATCAAATACAGAATTTAACTTAGCATTGTTTCAACTTTAACTTCAATGGGCTCTTTGCACATACACCGCTGACGTCACATCCGCATGAGCGAAATGCGGCTTTCTTGCTTCTGCTTTGAGTTACCATGACAGCTAGAAAAGACAAAGTCGTATTTCAGAAGCAAATAAAGCAAAACCATGAACATTGTTGTTTTCCCAAATATAATGGGCTTTTAGGTTTTCATGGATTTCCAAACGATCCTGAATTAAGAAGATGGTGGCTTGTAAAAATTTGTCGTGACAAATTAAAGCTAACGCTGCACAACAAAGTTTGCAGCCTTCACTTCACTCCGGATCAACTTCTTCAGCCTAAAACTACTGGGGGAGATGGATGGTAAATAAAGGAGCAGTCCCTGTGTTATTTCCATGGAATCACTTCTGTATTCAGCCTGAAAGAGTAAGTGTATGGGAACGAGTGAGCAGACCAGAGCCAGATCGCCGAGCAACTGATCTGCCTGTACACACTGCTGTAAACACCATTTCATTTGAGCTCTTCACAAGACGCATGCAAAAGTAATAAAACAAAATAACACAGAAACCTTAAAGAACACGGCCATATTTTTCTAAAAGCAACAACTTTGAACCTTAACAGTCAGCTGAACTCAAACTCTGACACCAGTGCTGCCCTACTTTTAAGCTATGGGGCTTGCTGTGCTTCCTCATGCTTCGGAAGGAAAAAGCCTGAACCATATATTTATTTGTCCACAATGTCAACAGTACCAACACCTGCTATAATGACCATGGCATCCCTGGATCTCAACCACTCTTTGCTTCACAATACCATATACATAATCTATGGAGTATTCTGAAAACAAGGGTAAGTCGACAATTATTGTACAGATATTCTGAATGCTGCTATTAAAGCAACCAGGGTTTCCTTGACATCTCAGCAGAGGCTCCATGACATGCTGCATTAATGCAGTTTGGGCAAAAGCAATCCAAGGGCACATGTGTGTAAAAGTACATGGATAAACTTTTTGGTATAGCCTAAGATCTCAGTATTTTTATTCCTTAAAGTTTGTTTATTTTCCCTTTAACTGACTGAAAGCCACAATCACCAAAAAGTATGCTTGAATTATATGACTGTTTGTGTAATATAACATGAGCTTCATTTTTTAAAATGAAATTACCAAAATAAGTTAGTTGTGGTGAAATTCTAACCTACTGAGATGCTGCTACTGCTACTGGTTTTATTGCACAGATTTAATAAAATTGTTCTCAAGGTATGTTTAACAACACAAACCTGTCTTCTTTAATGTAAAATGCATTTTGGGGACTTTCATTGTTATTTGTGTCATCATTTTAATAAGTACAAGAAATTAGCGCAGTCATGTAGGATAGAACACTATGAACTCACTACTCAGCAGATTCAACCCCTCAAACTGCTTTTTTCATCTCATTTCCCAGAATACAGTTTCCTCTGCTCCTCCACACTTAACATTTTCAGTCAGTCATGACGTTAGTCTTCCCAGATTGAATTCCCCAGTAACTGCTGTGAGCCAAAGCAACAACAACAACGTCAGTAAAGCAAGCATCTTCAAAAGCAGGAAGAACAGTTTAGCCCTGGAGTGCTGAAGCGAGAAGGGATGCGCACTGACGCATGCATAAAGAAACAGTTTATTTAGCTTGTGTAAAATAATATATTTCCCCCACAGCTCCTTCATAAGAGATTTCCCTGATCAAAACGCAGGAACGTAAACCTTCAGCAGTTTAGATATTTCAAATATATATAACAAGTTGCATAGTGTCATTAAAATTGTTATTGGCTTCTGCTGAAGTCACCACCATGTGAATCTCACCCAAACTCTTGGTAAATAGGATAAAAACTTACAGATTTCTTCCGATTTTGCATTTTTGTCACACTTCAAATCAACAAATTTTGATATCATTGAAAGATAGTTATAATTTATAGAAAAAAGCAGTTTTCAGATAATGATTCCATTGAGGTTAAAAAAAAGACAGAAAAAGTCAACTTGCTCCCATGGAACAAAATAAGTTTTCTCCCTTCTATGAATAATGAATCAAATATTAACTGAGCCAAAGTCTAAGCAGTACTAATTCCTGTCAGAAACAAGAGGCTACTCTTATAAAAGTAGCCTTGTACTCTTGTCTTTCTGCAGCACAAGAAAGAAGAAGAAAAGACAAAACACAGGGCAAAAACTGGGCAGAGCTAAATATCCGGCCAGCGTAGCATTAGTCACCTTTGGAACCTAATTGGGCACCCCAGGTGATTAAAAGGTCAAGCCACCTAGTGTTTAAAAATGTGAGATTAAACCAAAAGACAAAGGCAGACATGATTTATAGTTGCCCTTTCTCTCAGTGCACATAACGACCTGTACATTCATGCGGGCTGTATTGTGAAACATGGCCTGGTTTAGGCTTTTAGCCTAGTCACACGCATCCCCATTTCCTTTAACAGTCCCAGAGTAGCGATCACCAAACAGGAAGTGCAGTGACGTAGAGTCCGGAAGCATAGCAGCACATGCACATATGAATAAAAACACAAAGTTAATAATTATCATTAAATCTTTGATAGACTTGTAAAAATGACTAAAATGTTACCCTTTCGAGGCGGACCTTTGTGGTTAGAGATTTATAAGGAATGCACTTCCTCTATTGACTCTTCTTCTACCAGCAGTTGAATGTAGGTACATTGTACCTGCAGCATCATCCGCTGTTTAACATAACTGCAGTGATCCAGCTGAACACATGTAAAGCCAAACAATGGAGAATTTAAATGAGAACACATGAATGCTATATTAGTAGGGGGTTGAAGCAGTACTCAAGAGTAGCACTATTTCAATACATTTTTACTAAAGTAGACAAAAATTTATCCAAAAAATTATTCAAGAGTAAAAAGGGATTCTGGAAAAAAGGGCTACTTAAGTACTGAGTACTTGGTTAGTGCAATTTGGGGAAATGATGTAATCATGCAGACAAAATATTACATCATGTCCATGTTCTGGTGCTTTGAGTAGAACTGAATCATGTAATTTAACCAGGTTTGGTGAAAAGCTGGTTAAATGCTTTTTAACCAAGTTCTCACATGGATGATGAACAGCTTAAGTCATTATTTTGTCATCCAGTAAAGTGAGCTGAGGTGGGTAGAGTAACCAGAAATTGTATTTAAGTATGAAATCCATTAATTCAAAATAGTCTTACTAAAATAGAAATAAAAAGCCTGATGTGGTAAAATCACTCATATTACCCAATTAACTGCGTGCTCCATTACACATCTGTCCTTAAGTAAACAAATACATTGAAGTCATAGTTATTGTTTCTTGTAATAATCAAATCAAACCACAAATAAATCACCCAATATATCAAAATAGAGATAAAACAAGATTTCTGCATCTAAGCATATTCATGCTTCTGCTTCCACATTGGTACCAATTCTCATCCAGCTGCTTCTTCTTTGTATACAGAAACATAAGGAATTAGTAATGTTCGAGTCTGCAAGCATCTCAGCTTTCAAATATCTCATCTATGTCATGAGTCAATGTACATACAAGGATGTGGAATTTATTCACAGTGCACATGACAGTGATACACAGATTGTAGCATTAACTAACAAAAGTGAAAAGTGATTTGAAGTAATGAAGTTCTGGTTTCAAGGCAGTTATTCATTTGTCATACTCTGGAACACATATTGAAACAACTGTGAGCGTCACCCTTAGGTGACAAGTTCTAAATGATGCACTTAGTTGTAAAAAAGAAAATCCTACTTTCTTCATGATCCTCATCAAAATGTAAATATGTGAAAGGATATATTCACAAAATCTCTGCATGCTGGAAGTCAGGAGCCTCAAAGATTCACTTCCATCAACAAGGCCGGTAAGTAAACATTGAACTAAGCATTGAAAATGGCACTGAATGTTTTGAATGATTTACTTTTCTCTGCAAGAAAGATATTGAGGTGCAACATGCCTTCATCCCTCCTTCCAATTTGGACTTGAGGTTTTTTATGTAGAGAATTTATTGTTCAGGAGAAATTGTTGTCGCTACATTGATCAGAGATGGCAAAAGGTCTTCTCAGCTAAATCTCTCCGTGGACATGTCATCGCCAATTTTTAATACTCATATTTGCAATCTGGCCTGATGTGACTTGAGGTCAGCCCACAGATCCGAGAGGGACAGACGCTGTCAGGCGAATGTTCTGCCTGAATCCCAAACAGGAACATCAGAACGAGGACTCTGCGGAGGAGATGAGAGGGGCGAAGGAAAGAACAAAAAGAGGGCTTCAACAGTGAGGCTGGTGACAGGGAGATGGAAACACACTCATAAGGACAGATACACAGAGAGATGCTGAGAGAGCCTAGTCAAAACACACAGAGAGAAAATGGGGCCTAGAAGGGTGGGGCACAGAGACTCAGATCTATATTTAATGTCTCTGGCTGTGGATCAGCAAAAGGAATGTATAATTACAGACACATGAATAATGCAAGTAGGATTCTTTTAATTAGCCACACCAAGCCCCAATGCAGAAGCTGAAGATGGGACAAACATGTGCGCAAACACATGAACTGAATGTGCAGCACAAAACTGTAAACACATACTTGAACTTGCCAGAATGTGACGAGTTAACCACAACTATTATTATTATTATTATAAAACAAGTTTCTATGGCAATGGCACTTTCTGATGGTATGTGTTTGCTAAACACGAAGCGACACATTCCTCCTGGGAGAAAGAAGCCAAATGAAATGCCTTGGCGGGAACTTTGACAGTCTTTGCTTTAAAAGGAGCCCTAGACACTCCTCAAAGAGCTGCACGCTGCCTGCCTATCATGTGTTAGGTAACCCACAGCATCAGCATATAAATTATTAAACACCTGACTGGGTAATATTGTAAACTCACGCTCTAACCACAGAAAGCAATGCATAAATAGCACATAATGTGCAGATAAATGTGCACTTTCGGTTCTTTTTATTTTACACACTGACACAAGTGAACAGAACACAGGAATGCTCTGCAAGCGGACCAACTGTGTGGGCCAAAAAAAAAAAAAAAAAAAAAAAGAAGAGATGCAATTAATCAAGCCTTCCTCATCTATGATTTGACTGGAGTTATTTCATTAATTAACAGCTTTTGGTTGTCTGTGCAACATCTTCATTATAAGCCCCAGATCAAGCCGGAAAAGACTTCAGTGAGATGAGTTTTAATCAGCCTGCCTTGGTAACTCATCAGAAAGCAGATTGAAATGGATGGTCAAAGTCCAGCCAGGAAATACACAAGTAAATTTATTTGCCCACTTCAAGTGAAATCAGGAAGCTGGATCCAAGTTGCAACAGCGGATCAAGACAATAGCAGGATGTTATTTGGCTCTTATCAAGCAACTCAAATTTTCTCTTCTTCAGCGCCTTAATTTGCAAGCTAATCCATGGCTGGCAGAGATAGGCTTGTGTATGGAAGAGGATGTTGGCTGTAATTCAACGTGTCACCGCATCTTCATTTGTTGATTGAAGTTTAATTGCCGAGAGAGGGAGCCGTCTACCCGCTTTGGGGGCAGAGAAGGAGGTTTGGGCACACACACATAGAAATTTTCCACAGTGGAAAGTGACCAGATCAAACAAAAACTCAATTCCTTCCGGTATAAAATGATGTTAAATTTACCTTTGTTCGATGTATAGGGAAAACATTGGGTGTAACAGTAGAAAAAAAAGGGGGGGGGGGACAAAAACCACACCAACCAGTTAGCAAATGATTTCTTGTACCAATGTAGACAAAGCAATATTACTGTAGTGGGTTTGTTGGGGCAGCGTCCTGCTGTGCAGCAATATTACACACATTTTAGCCATCCAACAGTCAACAGGTTAAAGAATACTTGCAGTACTTCTTTAACTTCTATCTGTGCTCTTCATTCTCTTTTGAAAGCTTTTTGTTGTGTAGTTGAAGTCCTCCACAAGCATAGAACAAAAACCATTCAGAATAAAAGTTCAAGCTACTCTTATTGTGCAGTTTACCTTAAAGCTACTTACTCAAATTGCAGAGTGGGTTAAAGACTCATTGCTGCAAATGTTAAGTTAGTAGATCGTAATGAGATCTGACAATAATCTTTGATAAAGGATTGGCAAAGACATTTCTCTAATTCAACATATAAAAAAGCAGCTAATGATCCTGAATCACTTAGTATTCATACCTACTGACCACTTTAATATGTGCACCTGTTTAATTGCCTATTAATGTAAATAGCAAATCAAGCAGTTACATAATAGCTGCACAATACATTTGGGTATCTAGATGTGGTAAAGATGAGTAAGGAGTCACAATCCTGCCAAAAACCAGAAGAGCTTATTAAGCATTCACAGCAGCACATATATGAATCAAAAAAGCACCTGGCTTTGATCGCAGCCGCATTCACATTTATTTGTGGGCACCCAGAGCGGTAAAACATGCTCTGCCCACAGCATTTAAATTACACCCACCCTGTTTATTGAGCGTTTGTCAGCTGGGGCTGGTAACTCTTCTGATTGGCTGTATTTTTAGCTAAAAACAAGTGATAGCCAGTAAGGCAGAATAGGAGAAGAATATAGTGGGAATTCAAAGCATAAAAGAAGAATAAGATTAAGAAAAAGAGTTTTTTTTTTATTGTTTCCCCTATATTTCCATGCCTTGTCATTTGTGTTTATCCTTTTCCACCTTCTCCTCCTCTTCTTCTATTAAACCAAATTTCATTGTGGCTGTCACTAGTTTTGAGCTGAAAATCTAGCCAATAAGATCAATCACAGGAGTTGCCACCCTTAACAGAGAAATACATCCACCACATACAGAGAGGAGTGCATTTTTCTGGTGAGAGCGTAAAAACTGCTGCTACTACTGCAGCAGGCACTAGGTTGCTATTATGGGCCCACGACAAAAGAGAAATGCAATCAGAGCCATGCTCTCTCAGTTAATATATGCTCTGTTGTGATTACTTAATAAGCTCCTTGAGTTTTTGGCAGAAATGTGATGCCATAGGCTACTTGCTGAAGTTCAAACCGAGCATCAAAGTGGAGAAGGGATTTCAGTGATTTTGAATGTAGTTTTGTTGTTGATGCCAGCGGGGTCGGTCCAAATATTTCAGAAAGAGCTGATCTACAGAGATTATCATGTACAACTAGCCCTTGGGTTTACAAAAAATTGTCTGAAGGGTAGGAAAATAAATCTAGTTAGCAGCAATTGTGTGGGTGAAAATGCCTCGTTGATGTCAGAGGCCAGAAGACAATATGCAAATCGGTTTCAAATAAAAAAGAAACAGTCGTTCAGATTACCACTCAACAAAACCAATATATTCAGAATACTATCTCTAACCAGATGAGCTACAGATGTAGAAGACTGCACAGGATGCCACTTGTGTCTAACCAAAACCGGTAATTGAGGTTGCAGCTTTCACGTGCTCACCAGATTCTGATTATAAAAGATCAGGAAAGTGTGGTTTAGTTTGACATAAAATCAATCCAGACTTAGATGCTATTTATACTGCTTGTTGATAATTGGCACCATTGTTTGTTTGTTTTTTGTTGTTGTTTAATTCTAGCAAGGATAGACAAAAAACTAACTGGAACCACCGTAGAGGATTTCCAGCAGCAGTCCTTGTTGTGCATAAGAGTCTGGTATATCAGACCAATGCAGGTCCCAGGAGGAGGGATATATGACAATGAAAAGGCTGGAGAGAGTGCACTGTGTAGAAGAGCTGAATATACAACAAAGTGTGGATGGTGGGAGTAAAGCACTGGTAATCACCCCGGCAGCCACCGGTGATGTTGTTGACACCACTGTCAGGGTGGAGGATAAATTGAGCCACTCTTCTGGCTAAATCAATGCCTCAGCAGCAACTAGCTCATTGTTCAGAGCCACGTCTGCATCTCAGCTGTATGTCAGGGGAATATATATTCTCTTCCAAAGGCAGAATCCCTCTGTCCATTTTAACCTTTCCAACTTTAAGGTGATGTTTAACTTGGTCCACTTAGCACCCACTGCCTCAAACTGGTTCCTGAACCGCACAGAGCTCTCCTGACCTCTCCTCTGACCCAGTGCATCAAACAGCAGATTTTGATTATAAAAATTGGCACACGTTTTATCTAATATTAAAACAAACACGAACAGTTTCAATACCAAAACATCTGTTGCACTCAACATTATAATATTATAATGTACTAAAACATTTTCGGATTAATATATGACTTACACACTTGTTAAGACTGTGATTTTAATATAGAAAACTACTGATTACACTAATTTTAATCAAATCGTGCTCATTATGTCTAAGAAAAATGTTCTACTGATCAGATTATATTTATATTGATTAAATCATAAATCTAAATCTAACCTAAATTGAGGCCTACTCAAAACAATCATGATCATTCTAATATTTCCACATCTGCTAAAGTTAAAAGTTAAAGTTATACATCACTAAAACTAGGATAATCAAACTAATATCTCCAACACACTCCTTTTTATAATTTTTTTATTCTTTGAGACCTTTTTTTTTTTTTTTTTACCAAGACCTCTTAATACATAACGAACCATAATAAAGAATGACTCTTTTATTGCAAAAAATATCAACCACTAAAATAATTCTTGGTAAAGTAGCCAAAGCAGGAAATTGACTTGGTTGGAAAAAACCACAGCATATGTAATTGTCAATGATTCTGCATAGTTTTATGCATACGTGAGCGCGCATGGAGAATGTGCACACATGTGTAGTGGAGTGTAACAACTCACTGCTGACTAAAAATGAAAGCAATTCTGGCCACAATCCAATGTCAAAATTGCCTACTTTCTCAGAGACTGGGTTTACGTCACAGGAGCTTGGAACATTGCCTTGTACAAAACGTGTAGCTGCATAGAGAAAGGACACACACACACACACACGCCGAGAATGGCCAAATGAAAGCAAACGCAGCAGAATATCAGAGCCATTCAGTGAGGGTCCATTTCACCTGGCCTTTCACTGAATAAAAAAAGTGATCTGAGAGCGAGATGTCTTCACAAAGCCGAAGGGAAAACTCTGCCAAGATGGCAAGTGAAACAAGATAAAACTGGAAGTGGAAAAAAGGAGGAAGCTGGACAAGTATGTTGGCGGAGCAGAAAAGTAAATTGAAAACACAGAATTGAAGACAGAAAAGGGAAGAAAGGCACAGTAGACATCACAGTATCAGGTCTATGCATTTCCAACGCAAATGCAGACACATTAGTCCGACACCTTCAGGGAGCTTTTACTCTGAAGGCTACGGTGGCCGACAGGTGCAAATGCGCAGCAAAAGAGAAAACATGCAAACAAAAAAGAAGACACCCCCGAATGAAATGCAGCAAATAAAAAGAGAGACGCAAACACCCCCGAATGAAATGCAGCAAATAAAAAGAGAGACGCAAACACCCCCGAATGAAATGCAGCAAACAAAAAGAGAGACGCAAACACCCCCGAATGAAATGCAGCAAACAAAAAGAGAGACGCAAACACCCCCGAATGAAATGCAGCAAACAAAAAGTGTTGAAAACGGAAGTGCTCCAGACCACTAGGGGGAGTCAAAGAAAATAGTATTCATTTCTATGGGACCAGATGCAAGATTCTTCTTCTTCTTCTTCTTGGTATTTATTGGCGGTTGGCAACAAACTTACAGTAGCATTACCGCCACTTACCAGTATGGAGTGTGGTTCGAGATGGTCTATAAACTTTCACTTTCTACCTTTTCCCTCCATTAACTCCTGATTAAACATACCCCCACACATACACACCTGCTTATATTATCCAACTTGCTTATAACTTTATATACCCCTCTTTGATATTCTTTACACATTCACACCCAACTTGCTCTACTCATATCCTATGAAATAGCTTTGTTTTTTTAAGATACCGAATAATTATTTGAATATGTCTACTCCCGAAATCTCTCCTCAAAAATTCTATTAAATTAAACCTTTCTTTAATACCTACACACTCTCTCAGCATGCATCTTCTCTCTTCTTCATACTTACAACACTCTAAAATAACATGCTCTATTGTTTCAGACTTCTCACAATAATCACACTTTCCAGATGCAAGATTCAGAGAGATACCTTTACTTTCTTTCAAATTTCTTTCTCTGAATCTTGCATCTGGTCCCATAGAAATGAATACTATTTTCTTTGACTCCCCCTAGTGGTCTGGAGCACTTCCGTTTTCAACACTTTTTGTTTGCTGCATTTCATTCGGGGGTGTTTGCGTCTCTCTTTTTATTTGCTGCATTTCATTCGGGGGTGTTTGCGTCTCTCTTTTTATTTGCTGCATTTCATTCGGGGGTGTCTTCTTTTTTGTTTGCATGTTTTCTCTTTTGCTGCGCATTTGCACCTGTCGGCCACCGTAGAAGGCAGCCTGAGCCATATAAGGGGCCTTGTGAGATGAAACATGTGGAGACCCTGAGGTACGTGCAAACACACAAATGCAACACAAGACATTAACATCCCTTTTATAGATGATCACATTATCTTCTCCCCTTAAAAAAAGTTTTCAAAGACACTAATAGAAAAATTATTTAATCTCTAAACCTTTCTGATTTTTTTAAATTTGAGTTAAATGAAGGGGTTTGTATAAACTTATTTTTATTCTGTTAACCACAAAGGCAGGTGAGTTTCAGTAGTTTGGATGAATTAATCTCCAAAACCAGTGATAAAATTCAATAGATGATAATCATCATTACTTTGCATTTGGATGAATGCTGCCTTGATACTTGTAGGTTTATGGAATTAGACTGATAAAATAAATTAATACAACTACTGTACACTGTAACATTAAAAAAAGAAAGAAATCCATTTACATGGAGACCAGAAAGGTCCGGTATTCTAAGTTAAATATTGCATAAAAAGTAAAATAGATATACCCATACACACACCATTTGAATGATATTTTTGGACAGTTGATTCTAAAACTTTATGATTTGGATATTAACAGGTGAAATATTTGGAATAAACCAAAATTAATTTTCCAAGAAAATAAACCCATACCAATGGTTATGAACACAAATTGGTATTCAATGGTTTGAGAAGGTTTTGCCTCTGCAGTAACTGGGCAGCTCACCATAAGAGAATGCTCCATACATTTTGCAGTCTATTAGAGGCTGAGTTGAGGGAAATGTGAAAACCTCTGCAAAAAATATTAGAGCTGAATGTGACCCTGCAAGATGACAACAGAACACAAATAAACCATCAAGAACCTGTAAAGCTTTACATTGAAAATCCTGGGCAGAGACAATGCAGAGATCTTGATCTCTTTGGGATGGTGTGAGGGGAATAGAAATGGGCTGGACATACAAGTAACCCATCAGACACCCCACAGACGAAAGTGAGAAGTGTGCAAAACTTTCCTCATACAAGTTACAGAGACCAGTCAATGGTCACAAGACAGTATTTCAGCAAAAGAGGGTCATCTTAGCTATTAGAGTGTAGAATATACTAACGTGTCAGCCAGAAAATAATTTCTTTCATTTAATGTGCAAAACCAAAAGTTGTTTTGAACAAATTCATTTCAGAATAAACGTTTGATGACAGAATACACAAAATAAAACTGGCAATTTTGAAGCAACTACAACATTAAACATTGTTTTCATCATTAGCTGGTTGCTGCTTTCAAAATGTCAGCAGCCATCACTTAACACCTGAATGCAGCCCCTGTTAAACAATAGCAGCTGTGAACTTTTGGAGACCTCTGGTGCTGCTCATCTCAAAGACTATCAGTGGGTAAAATACTGCGGTCATTAAAATGATAATGATACAGTCAGTGAGACTGAAGACATATTGATCAGGCCCAACACCTCTCACATCCCTGCTGCCTCACACCGATATACGGCCATCTAATGAGGAGGACTCTATAGCTGCATTTGCCTGCCTCTGCTTTCTACATACAGCATGATCTGTGTCTGTGTCTGAAGTCGATACAAGAGTTCTTTACTGCTGCACAAAGGGATGCAATTATCACTTACTTCAAGCGCGGGCAATTTGTGATCAAATTTCAGACAAAGCCAACATTGTACTTTCAGTTGAGAGGAGCAGAAAATAACACATTTGTACTGAAGATGTTGATGCTTATATATAACACGAATGCTCATGAAGCTGTCACAGTAGCAATGAACACATAGGATGCATCCATGAGATATATAAGTACATGCTGTACAACACTGGAAAGAAATGACAATCCTCCCATAGCTTCTATGACATATTGTTGTGACACATTAAACTTCAATGTAGACATCTATGAGAGACCATTGACATTAAATGTCCAAACACAGTCACACAGAGAGAAATGGATACGACTCAATACACTTACAATATATTCATCCATCAAGGACAAAATGTTTTCTGCTTGTAGCTTTCTCCTTGTTGGATAAATTAAGGTACCACTAAACTAACCAAAAACATTTATACCCCTTGAACTGTCTGACTTTAAAATGTTTTCTCTTTTTTTTCCGGCTTTTTATGTGACAACCAATACAAACTCTTCAAATCTTTTAAGGCCTGTCCCTACAACGTTTACTCACCAAAAACCCAACAAATTTCAGTTATAATCACATTTGATCAATTTTCTTCTAGATTTTTACTATGATTCCCTGCATGACTTGTGGCAAATTCTAAATTGGACTTTTGTCTGCTGTGATTTGCCACTTTCACAGAAAGACTAGATACAAAATAAGACTAACAGCTGTCCTGTCAACAGATCTGAGCTTTTCTAATGAGCTTTTCTTCCACCTGAGCTTTGAATCCTTTCATCTCCTCCAGAGTTACCATAGACCTCTTGGTTGTTTTTCTAATTAATTCTATACTTTCTCAGCTCACTTTAGGCAACAGCGTGTGAATAATGATAATAAACAAACAATAATGATAGACATCTGAGGTCTCCACAGAATAGCAATACAGAGATTGAATCACCAACAAAGAGTTCTCTGGGATGTTTGAGTTCAAGTGAAGGGTTGATACATCTTGATGGATCCGAGAGATGGTTGCTATGGCAAGGAGGAGTAGTAGTAGAGACACTGAAGTGCAGTGCACCTCTGAGAAGAAGTATTTGGGGAGAAAGCATTTATGTGTAAGAAGGTCACTAGTGTTTACTTGAGAGCATGCCCTGAAGTTTACATAAATGCTACGATGACATCAGTTCTGCTGCTTCCTATTCTGTGTTAATCCCTGGCCTTTGCAGGAATACAGTAAGGGATAGAGATGCTGGAACCTAAAATGTTAACCCTGATGTGTGGAGCTCAGGTCAAACCCACACATGCAGACACAGTAAAAAAAAAAACTCTGCCCAGAGCTGATGACGCAAATAGACTGATAACAATGAGTCGGTGCGGTATTCCAGTGCAGACAGGGATAATAGGAGATTGAGGAACAAAGACGGAACACAAACAGATTAAGAAGAAAAGAGTGTAAATTATCATAAGAAACAGCAACATCTACAGGTGCAATAAAAATTGTCATTCAAATATCTACAAACCAGCATGGGCCATATGGAAATGTGAGATTATAGCTGACCTACAGGGCATAGCATCTGCGCGTTCAGTCTTAATCAACCAGACAAAGACCAGACAGGAAAAAGCAGTAGATGGGGTGAGATAGGGTGATGGTATTAATACCTACTCCAGCCAGATGGGGGATCCTTATCACATGCATAGTGCCTCTTGAGATTCTTCAAAAATGTTCCCCTCTTATTTTATTCTGATTCTTTTCAAATCTGCAAGGAGCACTCTATATTTGAGTCTTGTACATTTTTCTATTTGTTGCTTCTCAATTTTACTTTCTCTTTTCTCTTATTTGGATCCCTTTCTGTAAAGTTCACAACCAGTTTGTCTTCCTTTCTCTGAGATTCTCTTTTTGCAGGCACTGCAATCTTGTCCAGACAGTTTTACTGCAGATGTGCACAGAAATATCACCAATAAAAACAATAAGAAAGAGCAGAAATCTCACTCTAGTGGCACGGATGAGCAAAAATCTGAAGCAGGACTTAGAAAACAGATTTTTTTACATAGTTAGGAAGTAGGCAATATTTAGATAACAGATTATTCAGAAAATATCCAATTCAAAGAGTCAGGAATCTTCAAGAGAAGATGGCATCCTTGCTGCTGGATGATGCAGAAGGTTGCAGAAGTAGACGAGAAAAAGGAGGACACAGACGAAAGAAGTCAAATGAAGCTTGGATGAAGAAAATTGTTGAACAGGGAGGACACATGAGACAGAGGTGATAGTTACATGCGATGGTGCTCCTGTTGCTTAAAGGACAACACTGTTGCGGGAAAGTCAACACCTCTCTGCTCTTGTAATGTCAGGGATTTCACATAACATCACCTCAGTGCAGAACTGTGCTCCACTTCAGAGCACAAACACCTGTACACACATTGACACATACAAATGGCCACTACCGCTCTCAACAACACGGAGGGAGGAACAAGAAAGAAAAAAACTAATGGAGATGCACATTTATTTAGAACAAATGACACAACTGATTTTACAGTTTAACTGTGTTTTTCCCTTTTGACTATAAAAAAATCTGAATATCATAGCAGGCTCATTGGAAGCCTTGTTGGGAGCTGATGACAGTTTGCTGAACAGCACCTTGTCATTACAGAAACTTGTTAAAGCATCATGCACATGTTTAACACATTTACAAACGTAATTATTTAAAAACATACTGAAAGTTCTCCTTTTTATTACTGACGCAGCGTGTTACTGTTCCAATTATACCATGCTATTTCTGTGAGACAGAAGATGGAAGCCTTTTACTCTACTTTGCGTAAATCAGTCTTTTTTGTGCCTGCTGTTTGCTGTTTTGTGAGTAATGACTGAATAAATAAGAGTGGGGCATTGCTGTTGAATCTCTGAGCTTGCAGTGGATGCAGACAAAGAGCAACCAGCTTGCCATCTGAAAGCACACAGTTTGATGTTGCTAGGGGACTTTATTGGGTCAGTAAATAAGCAAATGTTTTCAGTCCAGGAAGACCAATCAATGGTAAAAAAAACAATTGATTGGGGGTTTATTGTTCTGAAATTTATGTGTGCATATGTTTATGTAATGTAAAGATTTAATCATAAAGGAAAACAATAATTACTTAAATTGGTCTGAAAACAAGAATCTCCATTAATTCTATTATTTTTTTCTTTTATCAGAATAGGGGTTTTCTGCCTGGTGGGAAGTTGGAATCTAAACAACAACTTTCAGATTACAACATGACTAATCTCCCCATCAAGCCAAAGCTGCCTCTAAGGCATGTATATTAAAATAATAGTAATAAAAAACATAACATTTATGGTCTTTTTCTAAGCAAGCTGTCCAAAGAATGCAAGAGGTGCAGTTTATTCTATTTATTTACAATATTGAAACATAATTTAAGGATGAGTAGTTACTTTAGTTAAATAATCATTTACCATCTGGCTGTGGATCACCTGGTTGGTGAATAAAAGCAGTAAATAAATGATATGAAGTGCTGTGGTTTCATTCTTAAAGGGCAAGCAGGAAAGTGTCAGAGAAAAGAAAACCAGCATGTGGAAATACTGAGGAATATACAGAATAAATGATGTTCAAGTGACATTTTTTTCCTCTAATGTATGACCAAGCAGATTCCACTGAATCACTGCAGACAACACTGTGATTAAAAAAGTATATGGGCGATGGCTAGAGTGGATTTACTCTTTATTACATCCATGCCAATCATTAGACGGTGCTGTAAGCAGCTGGAGCCCCCATCTCCTCTCAATATGTTCTTGTCATCCAGCTGGATCTTAGCTCTGACAGTCCTTCATTCTCTACAAAGCATCCGCCTTCCCAACAAACACAAACATGCGCACGCACACGCACACACACACACACACACACACACTAACTGAGAGGAAAAAAATTGTTTACCAACCTAGAGAATCCCGAACGGAATCACATTTTCCCTTTCAAAGGTTGTTTGAAGTTCCCACACAGATGTTGATGCCGTCCTCTTATTTATGTTTTTTTTTTTTAATGTAAGAATTTCCCTTCGCGTTTTTTGCCACCTTGCCTAGGCACAGTGTGACACACTTACTTCAACCCCCCTCATCCTTCCGCCAGCCCTTCGTCTCTATCCTGGTGATCGTAGGGATAAAGTTTTATCTGGATGAACAGAAAACTTTTTAAAAGTGTTGTTGTGGCAGTCTCAGACTCGTGGAACAGAGGGAATCAGCTGTTGATCTTGAGAGACAGATGTTTCATTAGCAGCAGAATATCTGACTGTGTGTGTACATACACACAGAGACTACGTTTTACAGTTAAACTTTTTAACATGCTGTGACAGGTGACAAAGAAATACACACTGATCCAAAAAAGCATAGTTTCAAACAAATCAAAACTTTGTTGTTTTTTTGTTGAGTTTTTTTTTTTTTTTGTAGAAAGTGGAGTAGAGGTCTCATCATCCAGGAGACAGAGCAACTTTGTGTTAAGTTTTCAATGAAGTAATCATCCACTGAATGTTCTCTTGTGGATCATGGATCCTTTTTCACATAGTGAAACATCAAAATTTCACTACAGGTGCTTGCCTGTTTCAGCAAAGTAAGGCTTGTGAGTAATTCATAGCTTCTGAGTACATAGTATAGCCTTACTGACTTCACACTTATCCAGTAGATGGCTAATGCCATTCTCTACAAAAAGGGTAAGACAGAAAAGAGCACTGAATGCAGGAATATTACTGGAAAGTAAAGTGAAAAACAAAGGTGCACAAGAAACAGAAAAAACACAGCTTTGAGAGAATTAGTCTTATATCATAGAGTGTTAGATTTGTTTAGCATTATATATAGTATAACATCTAAATCACCTAATTATCAAAATCAACAGAAATTATGTCACTATGTGTAAGGGCCAATCTTCAGGCAAAATTCTCTACATGGTCACGTTAAGCAGCAATTTAATTAAATGCATTTGCCAATCCCATTAAACATTTTTTCACACAAGCAACGTTGGTTTTACAAGTCAGACTTAAATGTAGTGACAGCAATGGTGTCAGAAGGTTTACAACCAGCACAACCATCAGCCTCTCGAGCTGTCATGCTTTGGAACGCAGTGCGGCGTCGGGGCACTCTGAGGTTAACGGTGTGGTGTCACACCGTTAAATTCAATCGGCCTTTTATTGCCTTTTTTCTTATCTGTCCCCAAGGGCAGTCCAGACCAAGGCTATGAGAGATCTCTGAAGAAGAGAGACTGCATCATGTCCCAGACTGCACTTGTACGTAAAATGTGGCTGGCAGATTAGTGTTGATATTTATTTTTATTGATAAACATAAGCCTTGCATACCGACACTTTTCTTTTTTTACTGGCTGTACAACCTGAATAAGAATATATGATTGATTTATTTATTTATTTATTTATTTATTTATTTATTTATGTTTGATTTAAAAAGCCCAGGTCTAAGTAGTGGGGAAGAACATCTCTTTCCCCAAACACAGAATTAGTTTGGGTGTAGACGACTTCTGACTGAGTTTATTAGCCTGCTGTACAAAATGCTCTGTGCAGTACAGGCAGAGAGAAGAAAATAGCCTGGCCCCCTCAAGATATGAAGAAACTGTACTCTGACTATCACCTGTGGAATACACAGGTATTTAAAGCACAGGTATAACCTGCTTTCTGTTCGTTCTCCAGCCCACTTTCACCTAATGTTACTACCAGATGCCTCCTCACAGTTGTAGACATGATCTGGGCTGGAGGTGCATGGCTGTGAATGCAATGAAACTATTGCTGCTAAAGTTCAGCTCAGAGCACTTAAAAGATCAAATCTAAAAATGTCACTTAAACTGTAAACTAAAGCACTATGCCAACCATTTGGAGTGCAGCAGGTTTAAAAAGCCAACCGTGCCACATTTCAACAAATCAACGGGTCCCAAAACTGATGTTTATACATGTAAGAATTTTAATAAAACATTTGATAAATAAATTAATCTAGTTATCTTGTTAAGAGGAAAGTGGCTTTAAAAAAAAACTACTTATAGAAGTCAACTGCAATGCTACAGGCAATAAGAAGAGGGCAGGAATATAAAAAAGCCATTTAAACTGAAAGAAAATAAAGAAATGTGAAAACAAGGGATGGAAGCTGTGGAATTAAAAAGACATGCACACTTGGTGCAGAAGTGGGTTAACTGTGTCCATGTTTAAAAGGTATATTTCTCTGTGCGTGTAATCTGAAACAGGTCTGGTATCTTTAGAGATTAATCCAACTCCAGCTTTAGACGTCACTCTCTAATCCATCAGAGTTAAAACAAGCTGCTCTCTGTAACCGGCTCTTGACCACAGCCAACTGCAAACTCTATTTGTAAAAACACCATATGAACAGCGAGAATAGACTTGGTAATATTACAAATCGTAGACAAACCAGTCATTATTCATATCCTACTTGGATAACCATATCCTATTTGGTTTGTTAAAAACTCTGACTTGTTAACATAAAATAATCCTTTTTAACCACACAGATTTTAGTCTTATGTTTAGATTTACACTCAAAAAGACTGCTGCGTGATGAAGTGGACAGCACAAGCTCAAGAGCGAGGTGAAAAAGACATGGAGAGCAACAACGAAAGAGGGGATGAAGAAGTTTGTGTGAGGCCAGGGATGCCCTGCAGGATATTATCAGAGGGCACGCACAAAAAACATCATCGCACCTGACCCACATGAACACAACCATATCCCCAATGTGAATAGTGTGCGTGGAACACAAAACCAGTCCAATGCACCTGATCCACACAAATACAAGCCACATGTGCACACTGTACACACCACACAGGAACATAAATGTTGCATTGCACACCTGACGTTAAGTTCCTGACCCACACAAATATGGTATGTATGGCATACCAAAACACTCCGTCTGACCTGCACAAGGCCCAATACATACACACTTTCATGCCTACACAGACTATTTGTTACAAATTTCCCTGAATAATAATAGAGGAAAACAAAGCCTACCTATAAACATTTCTGCTGGGTCAGGTCCTATGTCTATGACATCCAGAGATGCAGGTGAAGTTAAGATATTTTCTCCATTTCTACTTTTTTTGACAAATATTTCAATAAGATTTAACTGCTTTAAAAAGTCAGTTTACTCATTTTTAATTGGCTTCACTACACAGTCACATTTAGCTTATAGAAAAAGCACCAGGTACCAAATGAACCAAAGTAAACAAACCATTTAATTTTTTGTTTAGGATGTATGATTGCTGCAAATCCACAGATGCAGATGTTTTGACTCAAAAGCCAATATTTTAGGGCTTATAGACAAGAGCAGCCTGTACGAGTAATTTTTTGGGGGCCAAAGTTGGCTTATATTCAGGTGCGTTCAATAGTCTGGAAAAAAGATCCCAAATAAGATTTGAATATTTAAAATCATAAATCTGTTTATAAATCAATTCTCTATATACATTTCTGATAATCATCCTTTTTTTCTGAACAATCTTTTTCAACCACAGTTAAATATTCCTTCTTAAGTCTTTTAAAATTTGACCCTTTTTCTGCCCATCCTTTTGTTTTCGGTAGCCATCTCCCCCTGACCAGCGTCTTCGGTTGTTCTTTGTCCTCTCTCCTCCAATTACCTTCAACCACCTCACCTCGCTCCGACCATCCCATCGCCCTGCTGCCCCCGAGCTGTGTTGCGTGCTGCGCCGTGTTGTCATGAGGTGAGGTCAGCGGCTGGCATTTGTCGAGCCCATACAATCAGACATGCTGTTCTCTCTGACCTGACCAGACCTTCTCACATGTACATAGCTCCTCGTAGAAGAACTGGCAAAGTACCCTTGCAAAAAGAAGCAAAAAAAAAATCATGACCTAGAAAAAAAAAAACACCGCAAAATTATTTTATTTCGTCCCCAATAAAGCTTATGGACATTTAAGGAGATTGTGTAATGAAACTTTTCAACCTAACTTGTGGGATTTCTCTCTCATAGGGATGGGCAATATAGAATTATCACAGTAGCTTGTATTATTTATTCCAAAAATGACAATGAATAAAGAATGAATTATTTTTGTGGCTAAAAATCGATACCATCAGAGCCACACAAACAAATGTTGCTCTGAAAATAAAATGTAAATAATCTTCTATAAACCAGTCTCGTTAAGTAAAGTAATTGTACTGCTACATAGCATCCAATTTGAAATGATTTGATATTGATGGGATGCTTTTATGAAACCAACAATGGAATAAAATAGTTTGAATAGCAAAAGTAACTATCCCAGCATTACAGTCAGTTTTTGAGGTTGAAAACAACATTAACATCACTATCAAGACTAATCACAATATCAATGATATAATTGCCCATCCCTAATCCTGCCACAGTAACACGCTGAACAAAGAAGACGGCAGCAAAAGATCAATAAATACAATTTTCAAATTTGCTTTTACTCCCAGCAAACAGTAGAATAAAGTAACTGTGCAAAGAATGGTCTCAACAGATGTGTACTGATAGTCAAGTACCAAAAGGAGTTGTGTGTTTGGGTATGTGCAAGCATGTGTGTGTCCAGCACTGCTGCTGGGACACCTGAGGTGAAGCACCTGATCTGAATCATGAGTGTCTGATTGGCTTGAGAGCGGGGCTCAGGTGCATCTCACTGAACTGAGAAGAACACCACTGGGATCTGGGATTCCCTGCTCAGCTAAACACACACACACACGCCCACGCGCGCACACCCCCTCAGACTAGAGACTGAAAGGGAAAAGCAGGAGCAGACGATGGCTATGTATAAATCAATTCCAGACAATATATACACACTAGAACACAAAGCTACACACTGCAACCTTTCTTTGGCTGTATCACCAGGTAGCACAGACGAACACACACATATACAACATAAACTAGATGTACTGCTAAACTATTCTACATTAGTTCAGTTAACATATTTATTATTATTATTATTATTATTATTATTATTATTATTATTATTATTATTATTATTATTATTATTATTATTATTATTTTAAAAGCCAAATGCTGTATTTGTCAATACAGTATTTTGTCAAACAATGATGTATTGTCAAATTTTATTACGTACATAAACTGTAGACATTCCTTAGCTTCTGCCTCAAGATTCAGAAAATTAAGCAAGTTTACCAAGCTAATGTATGAACTGCATAATCTTGTCACAGAGACAATTAGAACAAACAAATATGCTTCAAGAAGGAACTATAAATGAATTACTAAATGTCTCCATGTAAAGGCTTGAGAAGGAAATTACTGCTGAAAAGAAAAAAAAAAGCACAGTGATGTAACAAGTCTCAGTCATGCCTTAACTCCCAAAGAAGAAAGTGAAATGTATTTCCCAGAAGAGATATAGCCCACTGCTGGCAATTCCCTTATTTATTCTTTTTTTCTTTACATCAGTTTCCACATCTCACCTCTAAGGTACATCAAAACAGCCCAAATAACCTAGAGCAAAAAGTAGGAAAGGTGAAGACTGAAACCTTCATTTCCAAACAGCATGCAGAAAAGCAGAGTCAACAGTTTTGTACCTGCAAACCTTTAAAAATGTTAGAATATTCAGCAGACTAATTATTTTTCTAAATATGTAAAATTGCTGACTGCTGTTGATATACATGTACTTATTGGGTGGGGAGTTGAGGGTGGTTTCTAACATTTATTTTCTCAATAATACTTTCAGACTGTCCATCTTCAGACCAATGTGTGTTTTACACAACATGGTAAATGGCCTGTACTTCCATACCGCTTTATCAAGTCCAGAGGACCCCAAAGCACTTCACAAAGCAGTCATTCACAACCTGATGGTGGCAGGGTGCAGGATTGTAGCCACACATTATGGATGTGCTAATGGTGGCGCGTCAGAGAGTAGGAGCTTTTTCAAGTCACATTTGATGTATAGAGCATTTTTCTAACAACCAAAGGTAACTTGATTGTACTATGAAATGACCCTGTGTCTTCAAAGTACATAATACTGCTCCTTTAAGCTCACTAAGTGTTTTGATTACTGTTTTTTTTTTTTTTTTCAAAGTCAACATAGTTTAGAAAAAGACAGCATTCTGCAACATTTATCTTATGAATATTTATGGATTGGGTACAAGTATCATTCTATAGCAAGATTAATACATTGCTGAATTTCAAAACTGCTGAAAATTTTCCATCTTACCATATCAACAGTTAAAATGGCTGGCTGAGAAAGGCTCCCACTCTTTTCCACTTCTTGCAAGTAAAAAAGACCAAACATTTGGCAACATTTATGTAAACTAAGGAAGTGGCACTTTTCCCTCTTATGAATGTAACAGTTTTAAAACAGCAACTGCTGAGTTAATAATATGGCAGGTCTATTAAACAATTGACTACAGGCTCTACCAGTGCAGATAGCCTTACTAACCGATTAATACAAGCCTGGTAAATACTTTTCTCTCTAATGTGTCCACATCTTTTAGATGCATCACTGGCCCAACCCTTGAATAATTTCTTCCATATGGGGTCAAGTCTTTTGAAGTGATACTAATGACCCAGTTATTTGATTTATATATTTAAGTAGAGACGGATTTAAAGTTGCAGGACACCAGCCCTGAAGGATTGGAGTTTGACATCTATTAACGAGAGGAAAGTTTAAAAGGTAAAATATTCTACATAATATGAACCTGAAAGCTACTAATACATTTAGTAACATTTTATTCTGTGTTTTGGCTGTGTATCAAAATAAAAATAACAATATATAAAAATGAGAATCAATAGTATTTTATGTTATTAGCAACAGTAACTCGCTTTTCCGACTAAAATTAAAGCAATATGGCATTGCTATACATCTTATATTTAGTTTTTTTAATTAAAATATTGTGATGAAGCTATACTTCTGAGTTTCCCCCCTTGTATAACTACTGATGTGGCTACATGCCCAATTTCATATGAACCAACATCTCATGCAGAAAAAACATCTATGATGACTATTGGTACGTGTGAGTGACTGATGCTAGTCAGAGTCATTAAGTCAGTCACTGCACTTTAGAAATCTTTCATTGGCTTTGAGTTTTTAAGATTACCGACACAAAGTCAAACATTTTTGACTAAAGTAAAAAAAAAAAACAACAAAGCTCAATACATTTACATTTGATCTTCATTTATTTTATGAACTAATTCTTGCATAGGAAAGAATCAACAGCATAGGAAGACAAAATTCAGATTTGTGTCTAAACTACAAACAATACAATGTACAACTCTCTTTTACCCAAGACTATTTCCTTTCACCATGGGAACTACTTCTGAAAATAGACTCTGTGCTTTGAGACCACAGAGTCTTAGTACCTCTGGTGCCTAGTTTTTGTTTTGTTTTATTTTGTTCATCCTATTTTTATATGGATTAAACTCTTTATTTTAACTATCTTTTATTCCCATTTCCTACCTCCCTTTATTCTAAATCAGATTCAAACCAACCACCTCCCATCCTGCCTCTCATTTATGTTTTATTTCATGCCTTGCCAAATTTTAAAAACTGTGCAAGATTGTATTTCATGGATAACTTGGAAACCAAATTTGTTAACCCACTAGATTTGTCAAATTCAGGCACTGTGTAATGCTCCCCCTGCTAAGAACCAGGGTTAATGCTTGATGGCCCGAACGCTGAACTGATTGGTACAGGCAGCATTATCTTCACTGTGACTTCACGCTCTGCACTTTTCTTCTCATAGATGAGTTTTGCTTGTTTCTTTTGTTTTGTTTTGTTTAGAGTAGAGATAAGTTTTTCCTCAAACATGATTATGGGACATGACATCCAGATACCCTCCCAGAAACAAATCTTTTGTAAATGGATTGTGCTTTTGACAAGATCAGAGAATATTAACTGAGGCCACACCAGTTCAGTCACTCAGAAGAGGGTTTATCAGATTCACTCGCAATTCAGGACTAGAAAAAATACGTTTAAAATAATCAGAATCTTTAAACAGAAGTTTACCTTAAAAAGAAACAAAAAAATTGCCAGCAGAAATGCTGCTCTGAGCTTCTGCAAGTCTGTTTGTTTGCATTTCAATAGAGAAAATGGTACTGCATTGAAGTCAGAACATAAAGAAAGATGTAGATTATTTACATTAAAAAAGACTAAAACACAAAATGCAAATGAAGAAAATATGAACGATTGTGACCAGATTTGAATTATGTTATAGCACCTTTTTCTGTTACACTTTTTAGAAAGAAACTGACTCAGACAGAGGAATCAACTTGGAAATCAGTCATGAAATTCAAATCAAATTTCTAGCCAGAACTAAAAGGTTTGACTTTAACCTACATTTTTTTAAAGTAAAAATACTACTACTAATAATAATAATGTTTGATACGTTTGATATTTCCAGAACAGCATAATACTTGTGATTGAGTCTCACCTTCGCAGCTGCTCAGCTATTTTTAGACTCTTACATTTCTGGCTGTAAAACAGATGTGTGAAACTGAGTGTGCACAAGTGTAACAGGGATCATTACATGTCTGAGAGCTGGGCTAATTGACAGTAATGGGTTGTTGCAGTGGGAGAGGTGACTACTGAAGGGGGCAGCAGGACCCATTTTGTTTGGCAGCTTTTGCAAAGACCACTCTGTTAAAAGGCTTCATTAACACCACTTTTCAGTGCCCCATAAAAAAGATTTGTGTCTCTGTGTGAATGAAGAAACAATATTGAACAGTTTTACAGTTACCATCATCAGCTGAAAAGTCTTTCCCTGCCTTATGGTTTTATATACAATGTCCTGATCCTGAATAAAATGGTCAGATAATAACTTGACATGATAGAAAGAACATGAATGGACTTTTTCTCCATCTATAAGTTTGATGGAGATGAATAAGAACTTTTACATATTTAGTTTGGAGTATGCACTTTATTCATTTATGTTCAACTTTAGCTTTCCATGTCTAAGAAATTTTATTTTGAAACTCGTGATTAGTGTTTCTGTGGGGCAATAATATTAGAAAAAGAAGCAATCATGCTAATGAAGGGAATTGTAAGGCTGGGTTCACTAATAAAGAACTTTAGCAATGGGTAGCATCTTTGGCACACCAAATTATTCCTGAATCTTTAAAACGTTTGTACACATCTAAAATTATGCCAATAATGCTTTATATGTACACATTTATAGTTTCTAATCAAGTACTACAATCAATTTTTTTGCAACATTTTACCAGGTTTTAGCAAAATGAGAAACAAAGTCCCAAAGTATTTTCAGCTTTTATTTGTCAATGAATATTGGAAAATTATAATCTTTTCAGTTCTGAACCAAAAAGCCAATTTTCATTAAGCATTACCTGGGAGGAAAAAAATACTTCACCTATACATATAGCATCCAAATTAATTAGGTTTGTGTTGAATATAGTTCATATCCAGGAGGCTCTGGGGGCACGTCACTGGCTCATGTGCAGGGTAGGGCCACAGCGGCAGTGACTCGTGCTAATATAAATTACACCTACCAGCCCCGCACCACAGCTCCATTCCATCTACATGCATACCGAATAACTCATGCTTTGTCAAGCTGGAAATTTACGATTAATTCCACACAAACGCACAATCCTTGAAGGCTCCCCCATATCCCCCCCAGTAAACATTATATTCATTACATTTAGTTTGGGAGTGGTTCCCCAGGTAATCGATTGAACTGTGAATTCAATGAACATTGCTTTCTAATTTGACTTGAGTAAGTGGGTGACAAATAGTCCGGCTAGAAATCAATGAGGAAAATTATGTAAACAAAAAGGAAGGAAGAAGGGCAGAAAAGCAGTGAAATGCAAATATGCTGGAATCATTTACATACTGCAAACTAAATACATAAAAGTGTATATAGTTTAACACAATCCAAACTAGATGACGCATCCTAGAAAATGTATGTTTGTACAATAAGTAATATAAACATCTAGATGGGAATTACAGATAAATTGTATAACCTTGCAATCTGTCATTTGCTTCACAATCTGAGGTACAACTAGATCAAACTGAAACAAAAAACAAATTAAAGCTGCATAGATCGCAATATCAAGCATTCAATAACTGCAGGAGACCAAATATTCCATTACTTCTCTCTCAGGAGGCTTTTGTATAAAGAAAGAAAGTGTGAGTGTGTGCTAGTGGCCAGCTGTGATCTCACCCTGTAAAATCAAAGTCATTCATATCAAATACTGTCAGTGTCTTATTTCCACACATGTTTTTAATCTATTCTTCCAATCTTTCTTAAGGTACTGTAACACAATTAGCACATTAGTGTGAAGTCAATCAATTACAGGTGAAAGTAATCTGGTTTCCAGATTTTATTGTCATTTTAATCTGCAGAAAATATGGTATAAAAAAAACACCAGAAAAATTATGACTTTCTAATGACTTAGTTAAGTTGGTTGAAAATACACACATATTTAAAGCCGTGTAACTTCTTACTGTCAGAGGTTTGAGAAAGATTATCGAAATAACATAAATTCTTGGAAGTAAAACTCATGATAATTAACATACTGCAACATATTGTTGTGCATAAAGGTAATTGTAATTCTTCTTTATTTTCCTTTTGGGATGCCTAACAGTGGCGGCTAGCCAATTGAAGGCCCAAGAGAACTCCATCGCTCACTACTCACCACATTACCTTGGATAAGATATTAAAAAAAATTTTGTAAAAATGAAATAATAAAATGAAAACATCTTGAAAGATATGTATATATTCTTTTAGTTGTGTAAGATAAATATTTTATAATTAATGACGAGTAAAATTGTTTTGTGCATCAGCAATGTCTGATTGGTGATGTATTTCTGCCTCCGGCGTAAAAATATTTGCCTATAGATTCTCATTAAAAGTTGTACATGTGCAGCAGCTTCTCTTCAACACAACACATAGGAGCATTCTGGGGTGCACCACTCCTGCATACATAGCTGATTTGCATAGCACCACCCCCACCAGGGGTCCGATGTTGGGGCTGACGTCACAGCCGTCTGTCACAACGTTACCGCTTGACAGTCAAGCCACGGGAGTTGAGACGATCGGACAAAGATGCGAAATGAAGCAAGAGAAATTGAATAATTCAGTGATTTCACTTAAAACAATACATTCAGAGAGAAGAACATATCAGGAGAAGCTAGAGGTGACCTTGGACGTGATCAGCCAAACATCTCAACAAGGCTTGGCTAATTGCATGTACTGATCACCATGGATAAAGACAGGTATGACTCCTGAGGTGAGATAGAAGCTAAATGTGCTGTGTAGGTCTTCCAATGTTTTAAGTCATAGCAGTTCTGCATTGTGAAAAAGTGGGGAACATGCCTTAGAAGAGGCCCTGTATGTAATACAATAGTCTACTTTTTATAAGTGCTGTGTGAATTTGCATTGTGTTCCCATTAAATGGATCATCTCAATGCATTAGTCACACTCTCTATGGAGAAGAATCTTGTCAAAACCATCCTTAACCACAAAGATGGAGAAATTTACTTCCCATAAGGACAGAAGGGCAAAATGTACATACAAAAAGTAGAACATAACATGCCATTATGATGTTGCTTTTGTTGCCTTTATTCGGGCTGGTGTGATACCTTTGTATGTTTCGATATATTGTCTATTTTGGAGTAATAGCCTTTCACTGAAATACAGTTTAGACAAACTGTAAGAGCCTTCAATGAGGGCAAAAACCAACCTCACTTGTCAGATTAAGAGATTTAGTAATTATTTTTCTATACCAAGTTAAATAGTATACATACAAGAGTTACATTTCTATGAGCATCATTAATTCTTTTAACATATTAATAACAGTTACTTTTTCAGTCTCATGTAAAAAGTTTAGTTTATGGTTTTCCATTGACAATGAAAACTATCATTTGATTGAGAATAAATTTAAAATATGTAGAATATGTAAAATATAAAAATATGTACTCATTTACATTTTTAACGGAGTAAAAATATTTTGCTGAAATAGAAAAGTCTTGATATTTCTCTCCATATCTGTAAACATCTAATGTATTAGTTTGGCATTTGGCAGCTTCCAGTCTGATGGGCTTCTGGTGATGCTGTGGCTGCTTTCCACAGAAGAAAGTTAATCAGGAATCAGAGGGATACAGTCCAACACTGCTTTGCCCAGAAAAAAAAGTAATGAACTTTCAGGCAGAAAATTAAATGATTACCAGTTAAAAATACACCTGAGCGAAGAAAGACAACATTTTCTCTTGGTGGATGAAGAAAGTATGTGGCTGTGTGTGTGTGTCATTCCCACTGCTCACTAAGCAGCATGAACCCTACTACATCTCTATAGGGGGGACTAATCAGCTAATCATTCTTAGATTATGACCTAATACTGCTACACATACCAGTGTCAAACATCTTTGTAAGTACACGGGCTCACATAGAGAGACCTATCGTCTCCAAAAGGAGTTTCTCCCTCCTCTTTCAGGGATTTACACTTCTCTTTGCTTGTACCGACACACATCTTGATGTATGGTTTCAAGAAAAATCCTTAAAAATAAACCTTACAAGGACATGAAAAGGGAATGCTAAGGATTTTATTTAATATTTAAACCATCAGGGCTCCAGTTGCCAAGCACCTCTCTCAGGGCTTGAGAACTCTTACTTGTAATTGGATATTGGAATACTTCCTCCCAAACAGACCATAGATAGTTCAGATTATTCTCAGTATCAGAGTCCCTCAGGGTTGTTGGGTGATTAGACATCCCTGTTGACTCTTTGCACACATGATCACCCACAGAGATAAAAGGAGACATTTTGTAAGCGTTCTCAATGACGCCACCATCGTCAATCAGACTGAAAACAATGGTCGGAGTTCATTTCAGGAGGAAATTAATAATCTCAGAAGTGACAAGTTCCAGGTTTCTGGGAATCAATATCAGTTCACCTACTATGGGGAAAGAAGTTGCAACACTGGAGGACAGCTAATAAGGCTAAATTATGGTGATAAGCTCTTAAGTGTGATTTGTAAGCATGTGCCAAACATTAATAGCATCAGAAAGATGAGAATCAAGAGAATACTAAAAACAAATCCCACTCCCAGCTACAGCCAGACAAGTTTATAATTTTTTGACTGGATGATTTGCTTTTACTTTTCACTGTGAGGCATCAAAAGCCCCGCATGATGGAAAGTGGTGTAAATCTTTCATCTTTAAGAAAATACTCTCTGTAGAGAAAACAATAGCGCCTTGCAAATACTGTACATTTGCACTGTTAACGGTTTTACATCTTGTGTCATCAAAATCCCCAAATTCTACATATTTTCTTGCAGTTTCATGTGAAAGCTTAATTAATAGTGGTACTTGGATAAAAATCTGACAACTATTGTATACATTTATTTGAAAAATTTGAGTTAAATCAAATTCAGAACATTTCCTTAAGAATTCACCTAATTAGTAACCATAGTCCATCTGTCTATAATTCAATATGAGCATTTTGTGAAGATCCAAGGGGTTCTAAAACACTAATGAACAGTATCATGTAGACCAACAAACAAATCAGAAAGATCTAAACTATAGTTGTGCAGAATCAGGGTTAGTTAATGAAATATATTAAAGCTTTCATCTTCTCATGAGGCACTGTTAATCTATCATCCAAAAATGGAAAGAGCATGTCACAACACCAAGCCTACAAAGCTATGACCATTCACTTAAACTGAGAGACCAAGCAAGGAGGTTATTAATCAGAGAAGCAGCAAAGAGTGTTATGGTAATTCTGGAAGAGCTGTAAAGACCCACAGCTCATGTGAGAAGGAAAAAAATGTTGTTTGCTTTCTTCCTCAAGTAATATAGAAGGAACAGAAAATACATGCAAGAACGCGCACGTCAGACAAGGACAAGGTTTTGGCCGACATGCAAAATGCTGTGTGGGGAAAACTAACAATATATAACCTCTGACATAACATCTAAGTTTTGAAACATGGTGGTGGTGCCATTATGCTATGGGGAAAGGGAAGTTCATTAGAGTTGGTGGGAGGATAGACAGAGCTCAATAACTGGATCCTTTCAGAAGCTGCATTGGATTTGAATGAGGCAGAGGTTCAACCTGTGGGAGAAAAATATTTCTAAACCTACAGTCAGAGTTACAAGGTAATGATTTACCTTTACAAGAAATGAATTATAATGAGCACAAGTGAAAAACACTTGAGATTCCACTCAATCTGACTGAATCCGAATCATTTCACAAGAGATTGGACACAGCTCAGTCTTTATATCTTCAAATGTGTCCAAATCAAACCTGCAACTCAGATTGAAGTGAAAAGTGCTTCCATAAAGTGATGACTCAGCGAAATTGAAGGCATAAAACATTTTTTGAATTAAAATTTCTTTAAAAAGTCTAAAACCATTAATTTATAATAAAATGTACTGTTATGACTGTCACAAAGTCCCAATAAAATGAGGTGTTGCTTAAATATCTGGTCAAGTTAAATGGGAATTAATACTTTCACAAGGCAATATCCCTCGGTAGTAAATTGAATCTATTTTTACCTAATGTTGCAATGTCACTTACATTTTTAACATAAACATTCTGTTGTTGTACACCAGAACCTGCGTGGGTATATCCTTGAGGCAAAACACTGCAGAATCTCACTCAAGAACATACATTTCCAGTCATTTTGTCTGTCATTCCAATCTTTCGTACAGTGCAGCTGTATCATTCATACACTCTGAAGCAACTGCCTGGGAGCTTTAGCCTCCAAGGATAGCAGAAGAGTGTTCACTGCTTCCAAGAAAGAAACATAAAGACAGTCAGAGCAACACAGCTATCTGCTTCACAGCTTGCAGAGTGCCACACTGCCACCAACACTGGTCTAAAGGCTTCAGTAATGAGCATCATTCAGCCCCCAAAGTCAAGAGAAGTGAGCAGAGAGACTGGAAGGGTTGGGATGTTATAGAGATAAAAAAAACAAAAAAAACACTAAGTGGAAAGAGTGGACATAATGAGAATAAGAGGGTATGAAAGAGGCTCTGTTGGATGCACAGTCCATTTCACTTTGGAAACTTGTGGTTTATTTCCCTGTTCAGCTGTTGCACACTTTTGAAAGAAGCCTTTTGGGAGCACTGTTCAAAGAGTCCAGACCTCTGCTGAGTCCTGCTGTCCTGGCTGGGAACACTCTGGCCAGCTGTGACCGCTATCCCATGGTGGAAAAAGCTTCACCAGTTTAAGTCAAATGGAAAGGCAACAGGGCAGAGAAACACCCTCTCCCTCCTACACATAAATACACAAAGAAGAATACATGCATGGCTACACATACTGTACACACAAAAATCTAAGGAAGCAATAACCTAAAGCTCAGTCAAGCAACAGATGAGAGCTCTGCAGTAAACTTTCAGGTCTGTAAATGCATCAGCGATCTAAGAGCTGAAGCCAGGTCATCCAGTAAGAGGACTGGCTGTCAAAAAAAGATGTAGACAGTAGAAGCTTTTGACTCGGTTGGTTTAGGTGGAGGGAGGTTACAGAGTCAAAGTGAGGATCTAAAGAGAGCTGAAAATGATGACAAGAGACGAAGAATCATTCAGTAGACTCCCCCCACCCCACCTGCTTATTTTATTTGAGAGGAAATGTGTGCCTACAGGATGAAGATAATATTTGCATATACTGCATAAAAATACACCTGATCCTGACATTACATCAAACTAACCATTTATTGTTTAGCACACTGAATTCCTGTTTATTACAACAGATATGAAAGGGCAAAGGACCAGGCTCACACAGCCAGAGCCTTGATGGACCTTCACAATGTGCATGGACCAGAAATTACTGTTTTATAATTAACCCTGTCCTTTCTGGATGAAACTGAATTACACAGAGGCAAACTTTTTACAACCAAGGTGACTTTTGAAAGAGTCATCAATCTATACTCCATGTGTTTCTGCTGTGAACCCCAGAAGGGCTTTAAAAACACTTGCCTGGGAAATTTGAGCTTGAATAATAAGGGCAGTGATTATAAGAATGAGTGGTGTCATATAAAATACTGTAGCATTAGATCAACCCTCCTACTGTAACTTGAGTGAGAGGACTTGAAACTTGATTTCAGAATTAAATCCACATTTTTGTGCATGCATTGCCATAAATAATAAATGTTGACTGCATATATATACAAATATATCCGTACATTGATTAACATAGTTAGTATTTTGAACAAATGTTATCTGTGTTGGTGAAATATTTTCAAAATATGGATGTGCTTGTGCATTTTCCTGCTATAGGTAAAAGATCTTGCTTTGCCTTACCTGGAGTTGAGTGAAGCAGTACATTGAGAACAGGAAGTGTTCACGTTCAAGCAGTTTTAGTCCACCAAGGCAAGGTTGGAAAGAGAAAAAAAGGAGAAAATAATATTAGCAATGGGATTATGAAACATTTACAGAATGAACTAGTTTCAAGTGTTTTTCATCAAAGTTATGATCGAGTAAATTCCACAAAATCACAATTACCAAGTGCTGACAGCATGTTTAGGCATGATTTGGTAAGTTATCAGGCTTAAAATACAGAAATGGGTGTGAATACATTTACAAGGCAATGCAACTCATTATGAACACACCTAAAGACAATTAGCAACCATTAAACTGCGCTAAAACCCAGATTCAAATTCCAATGTGTGTGGGAGAAGGCACAAAGCAGCACTTTACATATTACAGATGACAATATGACTCGTCAGAGCTTCAGTTTTATGTACAAGGGCTGCCTAATGCAGTCATTGGCACCCGCTGTGGAACTCTACTCCATCCCGCCTCTTTCCTCTTCCTACCCACTCCATCCCTCCTCCTTGCCATCATTATCACTGCCACCAGATACCAATGATGCAAGAAAAAATGTGATGTGGTCTCAACATCCCACATCAGCTACCAGAGAGAAATAGCACGACAGACAGACTGGGAGGGAGCTGTAAAGAAGAGGTAAAAAAAAAAACAACAACAAAACAATAGGCAGACCGACTGTTAACGCTGAGCGAGTGGGAGCAGAACAGACCAGGGAGGAGAAGCAAGTGGAAGGATGGGTCACAAATGAAAAGGAAAAGAGATGGAGAGATCCAAGTCGTTATGAGACTGATGTATAATAAACTGCATGAAGATGCCTTCGGGGGGGGCGTTATTTTTTGGCTCAACACATAGTATCTAAATGAAGACCAGGCAGACAAGTTAGACAGATACCACTCTGAACTGGGTGTGACTCATAGCCCTATTCATATTTATGAGGATCCATACAGCAGCAGTGTGCACTAAAAAAATGTAATCTGTCTGCCGTCTTCCTTTGTGTCAGTCTGATCGATTAATAATTACTTAAATTGCACTACGGGGCAAAATTGCAGGTGACATACAGCAGATCTTTCTGGGCTTTCTTTGGCAAAATCAAAGCAAGTCATCAAGGTTGTGTAATGCATTTAAATTATATATGAGATCATGAGGAGTATTACAGTTGGGATTTAGTGATGTGAAATACTGTACCACCACAATATGTCATGTTATTCTGATTTAGCAGCTTTCCCACTTCAAACAGAGAAAATGTAGGGTAGTTTGACAATATAGTTGATGTTTAAAGTTCATCTGAGACCATAATAGATTGTCATTGCAAGTAGCTGGAAACATGTTTTAAATAAAAGTTAAAAAGGGTCATTTTTTTAATTAATAATTCAAGTTTTGTGGCATCTTCAGAAACTGTTTCACTTGAGATAGACCTTTTATTTTAAATCCAAGCCTTACTGCAAAACTTTATCTAACCATAAAGTAATACCTTCATTGCAAACTCAAGTGCACAATATCAGTTTTGTACATTATAATTAATATAAAAAACTATGTAGATAATTTAGAAAACTAAAACCACACTGGAGTTACAGAAGACTAGATCTTTAAACTGTTAGTCTAGTACTGTTAGTCAACAATTCTGCGAAATAGTTTTTCATTAAGTGTGGCTGTACTCCTTTTAGTTTATAAAAGAGTTTATAAAATGTCTGTGCTCACTTCTGTGTTAAAGTCAACTTACACAACAGTTGTTTGCATGGAGTCCTTGAGTCTGTAGAAATGTATCCTGAGAACGCAAGAATTAACAGTGGAAAGTGACAACTTCCTTTACTATAGGTAAACTGCCTCATTATTTCAGTTTTTACATGACTGTACAACGCATTTAAAATAACTAAAATGTAAAATAAATTTTTTAATTATTGCACTTCTGGACCACTGAAACAAAAATTTAATCACTGAAAATTTGATTTTAAATTGTTCAAGCCCTGTGTATTATTGCGCCTTATCCCTAAATGGTGTAGGTTTTTATAAGTTTAAAATTAAACATAGGCACATATCGTTTTTATATATATAATTTATGGTTTTATCACACCTGCTTGTATTTACATCCACTTAATTTGGCTTTTATTTGAAGGTTAAACTAGATGTCTGTTTCTGTCTCAATAATTTATTTCCATCTCCAAATCCCCCAAAAAATTGTTTCATCTCTGCTGCCATGCATCTGACTCTTTCTCCTCTCCTTGATCTTTATCTCACCACGTCTCCCTCCATCATTCCCTCTCCCCAAGGATCATCCATTAACTATCAGCAGGGTTGCCAAACAGTAAGAAAAATCAATGGCTCAGACGTTCCCCTTTAAACACCAGTGATTTTCAGATCCAATTTAGGCGTACGAGTTTTAAGAGGATTTTATTGATGACATGGGCACAGTGTGAATTAATTCATGAATACGAGTGGGGAAGGGACAGAGGTTGGTGGGTAAGTGGGACTCTACATGCAAGCCCTTAACAGCTCACAGAGGAGAAAGGGTGGATTGATAGATAAATAGAAACAGAACTGCTTTAAAGCCACTGCTTCTTAAAAATAAAATCACAAAAAAACAGGTTTAAATTTATGAGTCTCTCTCTTCCACATTCGTTTCCCCCTAACCTATTTTTTGGGGGAGATTACAGCACAATGTATCTGCCAGTGGAGACAGCAGCAACACGTTGCCATGACCCAAATACAGCAGAGTGCTATGATGATTGGCTAAGAGAAGGAGCTGGGTGGGGGTGTAGTGTGCAGCACATCAGCAGCAGCACCTTTGAAATTCAAACATTTACATAAGCATTTTTTTTAATGGACCAGCGCAGTTTTATAATTTCCTATCCCCTCCATACCTCCTCTCTCACCTGTTACTCTATCAACCCCACTTTATTGTTTCACATTTTCTCCTACATTTTGTTTATTTTACATTTATGTTCTGAGAGAATAGGATGGGTAGGTCTGAAAATGGGGAAAGAAAAGAGAAATGCTTTAATTGATTAATCAGCATCAATTAAAGCAGTGACATTAAGTTGTTTGGCATTGTATAAAGAGTCAGTAACACACTTTAAACATCTACATTTCACTGCAGCAGCAATTTCTTGATCACTGCAGACATTCACTATCCCCGCTTCCATTATCAGCTCGTTAGAAACTGAGTTAACTATCGAATTCCATTTTGTCCTAATGGTGTTTAATCTGTATATGCGAGTCCTCAGAGGACTGATGTCCACAAATATTAGGCATTTCAAGAAAGGAAAGGTATCCTTATCCTTTATGGTTGCTTTTGTTTTTTTTTTTTAAAAGGATGTTTACCATTCATGGCACGCGTTAACATACCACATTAATTTCCTCTATTATTTGCTTCTCTCACATGTTTTGCCCTTCCTTTCGTTGAAGGTGAATTTCAAGCAGTTTGCATCTACTTCATCAAAATCACACATCTGTAAGAAATGAAAGTCAATCTGTACTCCAAGACCAATGCCAGCGACTATATGTACAACTAAAGCAGGCTTAAAGATGAGGTCTCAAAATTCAAGCTGAAATATCCTCAATGAGTTATCAGGTTTCTTTTGATCCCAGGTATCAGTTGGATTTCTAAATAAAATTTTTGACTTTTTTTTTCCACGCCAGGAAGGAAACTCAATTTCTGCCTGTCTATTGTTTGTGTCAGCCAAACCCTCAGGTAGACGTGTGATTATTTTCTTCATCAAATCAAAAGGAAAGGCTACTGAGGCTTCCCATCTGTCTGTATCACGTGACCTGCTCTTCCAGCAGCGCTCAGATGTCCACATACATCCACCCGCTAAAAACAGAAAACAAATATCACTAAAGGGGACATATCATGTATTTTTCAGGACCATAGTTCCATATTCTAGCACAATTGAGTAACTATGATAGCTTCAGTTATAAAAATGCTGCATATATCAAACATGACTTTAAAAAATTTGACTTTGCAAATTTAGCACCATAAAAATGGGCCTCTGTCCCACTCCAACACGCCATTGCAACAACATTTCACCATTAATTCTTTTAACAAGGATTTTACCAGTGTTTCAAGCTTTTTTTAAGCTCAACAGATGTGTTCCACCAGGTGTGTGCTAATTGCTGCTGCTGCTAGTTTGAAGGAGCTGAGTAGGGCAGTGTAAGGCTCTGCTACACAGAAGCTCGGCTTGGAGTCTGCAGCTTCAAGGAGGAGCTGTGTGGAAAAGGCGAACCTTGGGGAAAGAAAATATTTAGACAGCCCTAAACGGCTATAACAGGAGATGATACAAAAGTTCTGACTGCATGAACCATTTTGCGCTAATCCTCTGTGCTGCAATAACTTTCAAATCTCATCTGGGGCCGTTCAGTGGAGTTTGGGAGTTTTCCCATTGCATTTATGGTTTGATAAGAAACAGAAGAATGAACATGTTAACCACCTATTACAAATCTGTTAAAAGTGAACAGATTAAATCTCAAAAACCTGTTTCTTGGTACTTTTTCAAGCCTCAGTATAAACGACTGAGTCATCGTGAAAGAAAGCAGCCCCAGAGATGGCAAACATGCGGGTTCCTTCAAGAACACAGAACAAGACCCATACATCTCCAGGTGAAGCCGCATAGCGGGGAGTAAAAAGCACCAGGAGGAGTCACGCAGGTCCCACTATATGCACTTCATGAAAGTTAAACTTGTGCATAGTTTTATACTTTGGATGGTGTTAAAACTGAATAGATGCAAAGCTGAGCTGATGACTTTCTAGAGCAGCTGTCCATGAACGCAGATATCCTTCAATTATCACCATGTTTATCGTGCAAAAACAGACCAACCTCAGCTTACAGCTTGGGAAAACCCTGCAAGTTAACTGTGCACAAACTTAAGTCTGCAGTCAACCCTGCCACAATGAGGCTGCAGGGAACAGTGTATTTATAGAGCACAGTTTCTCTAGCACCCTCTATTCCTCTGCCCTTCACTTCCTTTTACACAGACTAAGCTTTTTTATGTCTTGAAGAAAAGTAAAATCAAAAGTAAAACACCTTCAAAGTACTGCAATGTGATCACAAGGACACCTTGTTGTGTGTTCTCCCCCCCTTCTCTCCCACCAGCCCGCTCAGTGTTTTTTTTCTTTCCCAGGGGATGCAAATGAGGCCAAATTTTTCCTCTTATGCAATTTAATCAGAGTGATGACGCAGGCGGTTGCTTACAGAAGAAGGGGGCTACCTCTCTCAGACAGCAAGAGGTTTTCCTTATTCCTAGTAGATTTTGCAAAACAGCCCAAGCAAACATTAATTCAAAATCATGATGTATGGTGAAAATACATGACGCTCATGTTTTTCCCCCCATTGGGAGAAAAGTTAAGTAGGAGAAATATATAACCACATATTCATGACAACACCAAAAACTACATGTGAAAATCTGTGGTTCACATGTTGGAAAATTTCCACATGAGAAAAAAAAAAATCATCAGGGAAGCCTTTTAGTATGGTTTCCCCACGTTTTACAGTACACACTAAAATGTTTATGTAAAAAGAAAGTTTGCTCACATTTTACAAAACATTGTCATTTCATTAAGAGAGAAAACAATTTACATGTTAAAGGTTTCTTATCCATTTCAAAAGTTACCATTTAATATAATTTCCACATCTAAAAACATTTATTTAAGCTACTGAATATACAATTTTTTGCAAGTATGTCGTTTCACATTACTACACAATATAATTTCAATTATTGAAGCAAATTTGGGAAACATTCCAAATGTGGAAGATAAAAAAAATTTAAGTTACTGTAAAATACATTTTTCATATGCTAGTAGAGATTTCAATGATGTTTATTGTTTTTATAATAAACCCCATTATATTGTAATATTATCTGTTAATGGTTCTATTGAAATTAATTTTACTTTCTGACTCTTCCAGGGATCAGTGTTACATAATATATATCGATACATAATATTGAAATTCTTCCAAAACCAAATTTCCCATGTGAAAATCTTGAGTTTTAGAGAGCTTCAATATGTCTCACTTGTAATAATGTGAAGTGTTAATCACATGTGATTTTACACATGCATGTGTTTTTCCCGCTTGGACATTTTTAAACAAACTTTCAGCTCTACAACAACATCTCCAGTAACCAAACATGACAGAACTTGTCCTGGTCCGACATGCCTTTTACTCTTTAAGGACTAACTGCACAAACACTGTCAGTTTGGTTAATTTCACTGTTGCACTCAAAAATAAACTCATTTTTTGCAACTGTTTTTTTATTTTATTTACATGCCTGAAGGTGAGTTAATAAGTTTATCATTTCACTTTCCACCTGGATGCCTGCAAACATTTGACATGGATGGTCACACTCTGAGCAACATGAAAGGCCTACCACTTGGCTCAAACTTACATCAGTAGCCAGGAGGAGTGCCCAAGGCAACCCACTGCTTCAGAGTCACAAGCACCACCCTGTAGGTGTGTGAACATATATGCACCCCCACCCACATTTCTGTCTGTGCCTATCTTTTTTTCACATCAACACCCAGACTCTCTGAAACCTGGGTCATAAGGGCAGCCAGAGCAGTATGTAAGTGTGTTTGTGAAAACTGGGAAGTACTCGGTGTCTGACTTACAACCCAGACTCATCGTAAACAGCTGCAGAACTGAGTGAGCGATATGATAAGACAGAGCAGAGAGAAATTGTTTGGTGTGACCACAAGGACCTTGTACTGGAATAGAAACGGCATTAATAAGAAAATCCCAGAACTAAGTGAACTACAAGGAGCACAAAGGGGCAGAAAAAGTAAAGCATCCATAAACTGCTTGTGAAAGGACCTTTAAAACATGGCCAATCTTTCTCTCTTTGGTCTGTATTTTGGAGAAGATGAAGCTTACTTTTTTTTTTTCCTGAGCCTGGTACAACCAGATCAATAGCACTCCCTGAGCAAACCTATTATTTTTCAAAAGGCTCCAACAAGGAGGGGGAAAAAGGAGAGAATAAGAAAAAGAAAACAGTGGATTGAACAAGTATGTCTTTATCTTCCGCAGTTCTGACCAAAACAACAAAAAAAAAAACTGTACAATTATTTTTGCATGTAAGAATATTTGAAGCACTCAAACTTAAGTAAGACAAACCCTGAATGGCGGATACTATTCACCATTTTCTTTTTAACTCAAACATTGACAATAAAACAAAGTTTGGTAATTAAGTATGGATTTATACAACAGGGATTCGCAAAACACATTTTTAAAACTACAGTAAAGAAACAAAATTCACATTGGGCATTGTGATTATTGAGGTTGAAGACTTCACAGTATTAATCGAGAGCAAGCATAGATCTGATCATGGCCACATTTCCTTTTATTTGTAGGTCCATGAATGCAGCATGGCAAGGAGAGAGTAAAACATGCTCTCTGCACCGATCCGTACGCCATAAAATTGCTCTCACTCTCCTTTAGTGTTTGGCCGGATTTTCAGCTCAAATCCGATGACAGGCAGCACAGGAATTTACCTAATAGGAGAAGAACATGATGTAGACTCAAAGAGTGGAAGATGATGAGAAGGTGGGGAGGACAAATAATAACAAGAAGGCAGGGAAAAGATAAGTTTGTTGATTTTGCCTTTACTTTTCCTTAAATACTTATTCTGTTTTTATCTTTACTTGCCTCCTTTTCTCTGATTAGGCCAAGTCCCATGCTGCCTGTCACCAAATTTCAATTAAAAATCTGGCCAGTCAGAAGCATTTCCAACTGACAAACACGCCCACTAAACTCAGAGAGGGAGCGTGATGTTTTGTTATGCAAAAAACGATGTTAAGCTAGTTTGATTGGTTTTATAGAAGACTCCACCCAGTAGCCTTTAGGGTAAAGAAAGTCATTGCAACTTGATATGTGCATGTCAAGGTACCAAATTACATAATACCCAATAGCATTCAGATTGTCTGTGTGCACTACTTAGTTTTTTTTGGTTTCTTTTGTTCCTGTAGTAGAGATGTTGCAAAGGACAGAGTAAGAAAAAACAAGAAAGCAATAAAAGTAAAAATCAGGCATCACATCTGGTACAGAGAAAAATACACCAAACTTACAGCTAGATTGTGGGTAACACAAGGGGTAACATGAAAACATGAAGGAATTTATTTGTGGGGTATTGTTCTGAAAACGAGTGTGCTTTTCAACCAATTTCCTGGAAAATGTTTATGAAACGTACATTCAAGCCCAACACACAAAACACATATTTAACGACAAATATTTCTTTACAGATGAAACTGCTTTGGTTTCTTGGTTGGTGTATGTTTGAAGTCATTCGCCCCCGAGTTATACCAGGCATAACCTACTATACGGGGTTGCTTTGATGCAGCAGTCTATTTGATGCGGTTTACACCTCCAGCTTTTTATGTTCAGTGCTGGCAGCTTCAAACATTATTACCTTCCTCCTTTTATATCTAACACCTGATGCACATATTCACAATGACAAAACATTTACTGTAATGCTGAGAAAACCTCTGTAAAACCTGTAAAAATAAATTATCTTTCCATGATTGAAAAATCAAATGGACCAATTGTTCAAATTAAATGTACAACCGCATTTATTGCCATCAATCAAAAGATGTTTAAACGTTACTCAAATATTGTAGCATTATTTTATCTTCAAAAGTTCACAAAAACAAACTTAGCTACAGTACATTAAAGGGGAAAAATCCCCATTGTTAAGAAAAATACCACTTGCTACAATAATTTGGTAACCCTGCTCTCAGCGATCTAGATAAGTCTTCTAACTGAATGCTCTCTACCATCTCAATCCACACCATCCCAAAATCTGCTAAACACTGATTTATATTTTGAAATCTGTACTTACCCCCAGTGTTGTATAAAGTACTGAAATCTCATAGTCAAGTAAAAGTATCAGTACCTCTCCAAAATATGACTTTGGTAAAAGTCCAAGTCACTGACTGAAATGTTACTTGAGTTAAAGTCTTAAAGTATCTGAAACTTCTTGTACTTAAGTATGGAAATTACTGTAAAAATGGATGTACTCAAGTAATGTAATGAAAAGTACAAGTAAAAAGTAAAACAAAGCAAATGCAGTTTGAATGACATTTTTTATATTTTGGTAAACTTGTCAAATACACTTAAAATAATGTACCCAACCAAGTGCAGGCAAAATTAAACCTGCTAATAGATATACCTGCAGGCATCATTTAGTTAAGAAAATTAGGTGCTTTACCTATAGCACAAGGTTAACTTAACCTGCTTTACAACTGAACCAGCTTCTTAGTAAACCCTCCAGGACAGAAAATACAAAGTTTTTGTAAGCCTTAAGTTTTCCCTTCAAGTAAGGTCAGTGCTGAAAATGAGAAAAATAAATAGTACAGAAAATGCGGCCAACATGAAGAAAAAGAGCTGTTACGATTACTCTACTTCACAAATCAGTGAATCAGTCAATGCTACAGTCAGTAGGTGGTGCACACAACTGGTCATTATGCAAAAGAAAAAAAGAATTGGGAGGGAAATGCAGCTTATTGGCATCTGTAAACCTGGTTTTGAACTTGCATGCCTTTCCTTTATTCGTTAAATTTAGTCTAAATTGCTATCGCTATGGCTTCTGTCCCCCTTGAACAGAGGAGTCTAGGTAGCCTGCTACAGTCAACATTAGGCCTAAGCGAAATACACCACGTGTGGAACTGAAACAATGCCAAACAAAGTTCATTTATGGTCAACGTTTCACAATACAGTAGTGCCTAGTGACCAAGCTATAGTTACTGAAGCAGGAGGATTATAACCATTTCATAAGACGTTACCTCGATGTGTTTCTTCAAGTTGGACGGGGAGTTTTTGTAAGATAGAATTTCCACATCTTCGGGCAGGAATAACATAAACTGCATGCGGTACGACGAATCTTTAACACCCACGAAAGAGTGTATTGTGTTTAAATAAGGCCAGGGGCTCTCATCACCAGCTGGTGGTTCCCCTGGAGCCATGTCTGACGTAGTTGCAGTCGTTGTGGTCTCCGTCTCCTCCTCCATGTGACTGCTGCTGATTGCGAGACTTGCTTTGTGTTTAATGGGAGAAGCGAAACAGGTGTATCCTATTGGTGGTGATGAACAAGCCCAGGCAAGCAGGATACGGACTTTGTTCGGTAGCCTGCTTGCTACTTGCTAATCAGTAGGTGGGATCAAAACACTTCGTTTCTCTCTCTCGCTTTTTTGTAACGAGTAACTAAACCACACATTGAAAATGTATCGGAGTAAAAGTACGCAATTAAGTTCGGAAATATAGTGAAGTAAAAGTGAAAGTCATCAAAAATTTTCCATACTCGAGGAAAGTATGAAGTACTCCAAAATATACTTAAGTAAAGGAGTGAAGTATTTTTACTTCGTTACTATACAACACTGCTTACCCCTTTAGAAATCTCAATAGGAATATATGCTCTCCAATCATTAGAGATTGAAGTTATTAAAGATCGATTTAGAAGTGAAATATTTATTTATTTTCTTTTACCTCACTGGGTGTGGTGTCAAGGAAAATGTATCCAGCAAGTGCATCAGTAATTTCGGTAAAACCATCCCCTGACATGGGGTTTTCTACCTCACAATGCTTAAGCGTGGAAAACTAAAACCGTTTCTAGACTGTGGGAATAATTCACAATTTTATTTTAAGCAGCTTTATAAGTGGTCTCAACAAATTCACACATCCTAGTGTCTTACTGCTTCCACCTGGTGAGGCTCCAGAAGTCCCATAATAAAAAAGGAGACATTCTTTCTCTAGGGGCTGCACAGTGGAGCAGTTGGTAGCACTGTTGCCTTGCAGCAAGAAGGTCCTGGGTTCGATTCCCGGCCCGGGTCTTTCTGCATGGAGTTTGCATGTTCTCCCTGTGCATGCGTGGGTTCTCTCCGGGTACTCCGGCTTCCTCCCACAGTCCAAAAACATGACTGTTAGGTTAATTGGTCTATCTAAATTCTCCCTAGAGATGAGTGTGTGTGTGTGTGAATGGTTGTTTGTCCTGTATGTCTTTGTGTTGCCCTGCGACAGACTGGCGACCTGTCCAGGGTGTACCCCGCCTCCCGCCCGGAACGTAGCTGGAGATAGGCACCAGCAACCCTCCCGACCCCATTAGGGACAAAGGGTGACCAGAAAATGGATGGATGGATGGACATTCTTTCTTTACATTTTTAGAACTTTGGAGTGTAAGTTCACTCTCACACACCACCGCAGCATACACAAGTTTATCCAACATTTAAAAAAAGATGTTGATTCAAGCAAAGACGATGCTCAAGTGTTCATTCGTCACTCAGTAAATTCTTCTGACTCCACACTCAATGTTTTGAAGCTTGTAAGCGTATCTGCATATCTTATTTTCTGCTTCTATCTGCTCCCCATTTCAAGCAACGTGCCGACATTCTAGCAGAAGACGCCAGGAAAATAAGTGTGAGTGGTGAACTCTGGGAAAAGTTTTCTGCTTTAACTTAACTTGTGTTTATCTCGTGATCAAACCAAGTCAGTGCTGAGATTAGAGGGGGAAGTGGTTATGCAATACCCTCTCGAAGATGAGCTCGACCAATGAACATTCTGATAGGAGACTTCTGCTTAGTAACATAATCATGCTCAACACACAGGGGAGAGACGGAGAGGAAGGCACCGACAGTAGAGGGGTGACTGACTAACAGGAACCGAGAGAGAGACACAATGCTACAGTCATATTCTGTATGACAAATCTGTGTGACAAAATTGTGGATGGATCTTTTGTTAGGAGTCAGCATGTGATCTTGAGACTTTGGGCTTTGATGGGAAGCAGGAAGGCATCAACACCTACCTCCACACCCACCTGTAGCTACATGCCACCGGTCTCCTGGGCAACAGGATGGGAATAACAGTAACGAGATGTGAAGGGTGATACCCAACAGAGCTGATTCTTTGTGAGAGCATCTGTGCAAATAAAAGCAATATTTACATAGTTCCTGTATTGAAATGTTGGTTCAAAATTAAATCCATTATTAAGCGCATTCTACAGTAAATATTTGTGACAAAACCTATAAAGAGAATTCAATCGTTATCCACATACTGTAATGCATCTGTGGCAATTCAACACTATTAAACCTAGTACAAATACACACAAGATTTTTTTAATAATTTTTTTTCAATTACATAAAGTGCACATAAGAGTCATTGGTATAATCATTTGCAAAGCACTGCATAAAATATAAACTACACATTATGAGTAAATGATGCCTTGTAATTTTGATCAACATCCTCATAGAGAACTAAATACTGAACAAGAAGCTATGACGTCTAATTAATTATCAAAAAAGAATGGAAAAAGATTGTGAGCTGAGCAAATGTATATGTATCTCGTGTGGTTAAATAAGTACTAAAACGTAAAGGATAATTTCACAGCTCCTTTTTACATTTAGTGTATCATTTCCAGTAATTTGGAATGTTTCCATAAGAACCTTATAGTGACTTAGACAGAATTTGTCAGGGTTGAATGATTTTACATTAATCACATTTAAATTCATTTTTAAGCACAAATTCTCTTTACTCATACAAGACGCAGACCGGCTTTCTTAACTGTAAATGATTTTGTGTAGAAAACGTACAATTATGGAAGGCTGATAACTACAGCCTCATTGGTTTTCATGATGTAAAGGAAGATTGGAAAAACTAAATGTGTTTTTGCTAATCTGGCGTTGCCTCCATAATAAACTAACTGTGGTGACTATGACATTTCTCTCAGACTGATACTTTCACCCAGCGTTCCATTTGTACAAGTAGTAAAATGCCTCATGTTGCCCTTTCTTCACCTCTCCATTTCCATGGCCTCCTCACTCTGTCCTTTGCTCGTTCTCCTTATCACCTCGCCTCTCATCTATGACAGGACTCAGGAGTGCTGCTTCCAGGTCCTGATTTGTATCTCTCCAACACTCTCTCTTGGCTTGTTCCATCCCCTCTTCTGTCCCCACACACGTCCCCTCCCTATCTGTGCTCTGCGGCTTTTCGTCCATGTCAGAACAGAAGCACACCCCGATTCGTATCTCCCCAATCTCAGAAGAATACACAATGTGAGACGCCCAACAAATGATATTCACCCTCTCTTCTTCAGCCTCCTTTCTATCTCTCCATGTTTCTGTGATGCAAGTTAAAGTATGTATGAATTCATATGATTTAAGTTTCCGGTCCGAATACAGAAAAAGCAATGCATAAACCTCTCTTTATCAGTGCAAAACACACATTTATGGGCATTTTTGTAGCACGTGTGCTCTGCATAAATGACACAGCTCCATCCTTGTTTTCTAAAACATTACAGCAAATAAGATGTGGCCTGCTATTTGCAAGAAAGTGTTCACGCACAAACCCAGGTTTCTTTAAATGTGTCACATAAAAGTCATTACTTCTTTGCCCCTTGCTGCTATTTCAGAGTGTGCAAGAATTTTTAATGAATGTGCTTCAGGCTGTCTTCATGGGTTTGTTTGTTTCCCCTTTCTAACTTTACGATTTTTGTCTTCGTGCTAGTGCTTATGTTTCCATGTAAACACAAATATTAACACACTTAAAAACTGGAGTTCTACACACTAATTATTACCACAAATGTCAAATAATATTTGGCCCAATTGTCATATTTGAACCATGTTGATTTCAGGTGACTTATGAATTGATTGAGTTAGTTCTTCAACAGTAGAGTATCCATCATTTACAGATTTATGCTACCACTACCATACTCAGAGGTTTGTATAGTGAATTGCTTTTGAAAGCTACCGTAGTTTTGCAAACTAGCTTCCTGTCATTGCAGTAAAACATCTAAATCTTTTTCTCATCTGGCCATAAAGCTTTTCTCCAGAAAATATTTGCCTTGTTCTTGAGACCAGCTGTCAATTTCAGTTGAGCTTGAAGTTTTGAGGAAGGGGTTAGTTTCTTGGTCAGCACCTTTTCAGTTTATGTAAAACTCACTTCAGTAACATTGGACTGTATGATCGGCTTGTGGCCCGGTAGGATCCAGGGTTTTCTGAAGATCCCAATCAATTTATTTTCATGACATGGTGCTAACATGGTGAGTACATCTTGCAAAGAAAAAAAAGACCCTCTTTAGCTGTTAAGGAGAACACAAATCGTGGTTTGGGAGTGCTCCCCCAACAAGCCAGACAGGAAAAAAATTAAATGCTGAAAGATACTAAGTACGAAGTGCACTAATGTTAATACACTTAATGTTTGAGTGCAACTTAAAAAGGTCAGTCAAGCTCCTGCATGTGCATCAGAGGATTAGCAAGCTTCCTGGATGATGTGCATTTATGCTATCTGTTTCAATATTAGCCGCATGGACAAGAACAGCCCAATGATTGCGTGCTGTCAATCTGAGCTCCCCAGCCCAGATACACTTCCCAGGTGCGCAGTTTTGCACCATGTAACACAATATGAATTAACGCAGGAAAAGGTTAGTAATCCAACAGCTCGGTGAACAGTGAAGCAATGAAACAACCTGGTGAACCCCCTCTCCATTAATCTTCTGTTTAGTTGTACAGGCATTGGAGTTTAATGTGGCTAATAATAACAGGTAACTGATGGAGCCAGTCTGAAGCTTAATTAGAGCAGAAAATTGTAGGAACCTGTAGCAGCCTACTCTGCTGCTGTAGTTCATCACTCAAAACAGCAAATGCTGGAGTTACAGTGAACTTAATCACAACGAGAATTGACTTAGAGCTGAAACATGAATTTGAGGAAAAAATATGTAGGCCATATATATATATATATATATATATATATATATATATATATATATATATAAAGAGAGAGAGAGAGAAATTTCACCTGGGGATTATTTTCCTCGAACACAAGTATGACAAGCGCTCTGAGGAACCATTTGTGTGTTATGCTCATGTCATATGTTTTATGTGAAACTTCTAGGCGCTCCAGCTACAGCTAAATCACACTCAGCAAGGACTTAATCCCCAGCTCTAATAAGGATCAATGTAAATGCAGAGTGATACTGTTCTTTCCAATGACAGGACCTGCCACAGAGCGGAGGGGATCACTCCACACTCCTCCCACTCAAAGCAACACGCAATCTTCGCCAAGCTGCACAATCTAGCCACTACACTCCTTTGCATGTGTGTTTGTGTACTAGTGCATGTCTAAAATCATTCAATAGAGATGAAGTGTGAGATTACTTAGGCATATCAACATCTCTCATTTCGGATTCTCTTTATCAGTGTCATGTTTTTATATACACCTACACAATACGAAGGAGGAAAGCCAACACTGCATGCTAATGCAGAACAGAAAACAAAGCTAATAATATCAGATTAGATCTCTGTGTTGAGAAAAAGGCAGATAGCTGCTGCAATATTAGGAACAACTTACAATATACAAAAGATAAACTATGTGAGACTCTGAATTTGACACTTATTACAGTTTCATGAGAAGGTTAAGAGTTTCTCACAGTGGACAATGAATACTGACATTTGAAATCTGAAATGTTTATGTGTGCTCAAAAAGCAAAAATCTGATTTATACAGAACTACCAAGAACTACCAATAGTCTATCAGAGCTTCATCAGGGGCTGTAAACAAGAAAAAAAAAACATTTTAAACTTAAAGCTAACATTTCAATCAAATACTTAAAATTTGGATTCTGTTTATTTGGGTAAAATTCAAGTTGTGACAAATCTGACATTTTTAAAATGTTACTTGTATTTTTAAATTTTTTGTAATTCAAAAATTTGCACATTAACCACTTGTCACAGGCAGAAAAAAAACCTAAACTTTTTACTTGGATTTTCTACCAGGTTTTTACCCTTTTCAGGTTACTCCTGAAATACTTCGAAATTAACATTTTTCTGCCATAACACGTTGTCATTAAATGCAATATAGAGAAACTATTTCAGTTATTGTCACCTTTTATCATTTACTATGTGTTGATTGTAAGGTTTACATGTATAAAGAAGTTTATAAGATATGCAAAAACAGCAAAGAGTAGTTTGCTTTGTTTTGTTTTTTTACAAAGGGAAAGCTGTCAATTCAAAATTTGTCAGACATTTTCAAATGTGTCAGATGTGGTCCTGCACAACAAGGGTGAATGAGACTCAGTCTTATATTCATAGAGGCATGATAATTATGCTGAGCGGCATAGTAAAACATAATGTCTATTTGGGAGAATTTTTTTTTTTTAATTTATTGCCACACCTGAATGTTTTACATTAAGCAAAGTCTGTGATACAAAATGCAGTTTTAAATTTATTTAAGCTACCCAAACCAACCTTGGGATATATTACAACAAATCCAGATCCATTCAATAAAAGATTAGTGCATTAATTTCTTTAACTCAGTTCTCAAAGTGAAACATATAGAACTTCTACTTCTGTTAATTATACAGAATATAACATTTAAGATTAGAATATTACTTCCGATCAATACAAAACCTTAATTCAGAAAACTTTAATTATAGCACACATTCGCTGTGGTACTGTATGAAGCTTCTGCAATGTCACAAGATTTATTTCCATACAGATGATAATGGGAGAGTCTAACCACTGAACAAAGCCTTCTCTAGCACAGCCCACTGATTCTCAGTGGGGTTAAGATCTGGACTCTGTAGGCTGGAATGAATCAATCCATGTGTGAAAATGATGTCTCATGCTCCTTTAACCATTTTCACAATTTGAACCCAATGAATTCTGGCACTGTCATCTTGGAATATGCCAATGCCATCAGGGAAGAAAAAAAAATTCATTCATGAAGAAACCTGGTCATTCAGTACATTCAGGTAGTCAGCTGACCTCATGCTTTGGTCATCTAATGAAGCTGAACCTCGACCTGACCAACTGTATCAACCCCAGATCATGGCACTGCCCCCACCGGCTCACACAGCAGACACTAGGCATAACTGGTGCGTCACTTCATCTGCTTCTCTTCTTATCCTGATGGGCCCATCGCTCTGGAACAAGGTAAATCTGGACTCAGACCACACAACTTTCCACTTCTCCAGTTTATGCTCTTTTACCACATAAAACCTTTTTTTTTTGCTTAGTGGTTTTCTTATGGTTACACACCTGTTCCGTCCTATATTTGTGTTCCCTTGTATGTGTGGAAGTGCTCTTATTTTTACTTTTAAACATAGCTGCAAGTTCCTCTTTTGTTGTTCTTCAATCTAATTTCTAACATAAGTGATGGCAGCTCACGATCATGAAGGATCTTTCTTCCTCCACCACATTTCATCCTCAAAGACGATGATTCATCACTTTCTTTCCCGTTTTTAATGCAGCATTGGACGTTTCTTAACCCAATTTTAGTACTTTCTGCAATGGTCTTCAATGTTTTCTCTACTTGATGAATGCCAATGATTGGACTCTTCTTTAACAGACTCTAGCATCTTTTCCATGAGCAAATGGTGTTTTTCAACATGGTTATTTAAGAAATGAGAAGCTACTCATTGCATTATTTGGGGTTAAATAACTTGTTGCAGTTGAAAGATAATCCAGTAAGCGAGTACCTATTTGCTTTCTTAAATCCAAATCTGTGACTTTTTTAGTGTGTTTGATCCTAGTAAATTTCACCTCTTAAATGATTTCCTTTCTATTTCACAAATGTTCTAATTTCAGGTACAATATTTTGGCTGTTATTGTGAGAACAGGTAGGGACAATGAACAAAGTCTGAAGGTTGATATTTTGTGACAGACTGCTCATTTGTCCAATTGTGACACAGCTCGATCCTGGAAGAATGGCAGTATTATACTAGGTTTTCCATCACCACAGAGGCATGCAGAGAACATTTTTTGGTCATTGTATTCTGGAACTATTGTGCAGAGATGAAATCAAAGTAACATATGGTGGGGCCAATACCCACTCCCTTACAATACTAAACCGTTCTAGCTTCTTTCATCACAGATTTGTGAACGTCGAGTGATTTTAAAAGTATCAGAGTTACTTTCATCACCTCAAGCCATAAACAGGTGAAAACTTTACTCTCACTTTACCCGTTTCCCAATCAATTAAGCCAACTGCCACTTTAGCTTAAACACCCCTTAGAGATATCTTAATCAATAATATATGCAGCTATACAGGTCTCTATTTCTGTAAATTAATAATGCAAGAACTACCTTCTCGGTGATCCCCTTCACTATCCTTTCGTTCTTCAAATCCCGACTCTGCCAGTTAACAGTCTGTACCTCCTGAACTAAGGAAAAGCTGCAATGTTGGGTTTGCAGCAGAGTTTATAGCGCTCCTTGTTAGACATTAAACTAAGATGCAAAACCTTTTTTTCCTCATGAGGTGCAAACATCTGAAAACTATTTTAAGACAAAATGCTTCTATGACCTTTCAAAAATGTCAGTGGAAGCAAATGTTCACTTTCTCATAACAAATGAGCATCTGATAAAAAAAAATCCATTTGGGCATGTAGCTATTTGGAGCTTGTGTGGGTCCATTAATAGCATATTAGATAAATGTGTAACTGAACTGCAATGAGAAGGTCAGACATCACATTTTATCAACTATTCTTGTGCCGCTGCCCACTAGAATGAGACCTTAAGACTTATGATCATGCCATATTTCCTCCTTTGCAAAATGCCAAAAAAGCTTCTACATTCTCTGAATATTGTTCACTATGCTGCTTTTTGTCACATTGTTAAATTATAGATAAATGGCTGTTCCCAAATGTTGAATTAACTTCTAGGATTTTAGGATGAGTAACACGGTTTTGTTCACTTTAGTTTTTATTCATTGATACTAACCTGCCGACTGAATTTTTTGTCAGCAAGAATAACAAATGTGCATTTTCAGCTTGACCGACCCTGATGGCTGAGCAGAAAACAGTTCTTCCATAAAAAAATTTTATGGAAGCTTTTTATTTTTCCACAAAAAACACCACATCCAGTTTCAGGTGGGTCGTGGTAACCATAAAACTTTTTGTTGTGGAAATTGCGACTGTGTAAATTAGACTCAAAGTTGGTTATTTTTAGTATCAGAAAAGTATTTAAAAGATGCTTAAAGAGGTACCAAAAGCTAAAAAAACTAAAAGTTTATGTTATGGAAACTAATATAAACTAACATAAATGCTTAACATATTAAAACAAAGATGCTCAGCTTTATTTGTTCAATTACCGTCTTTCATGTACTGCAAAATATTCATTTATTGGAAATCTTGCATTTTTGGAGAAAAATTTTTTTTTTATTATGATAGTAACATTAACATACAATATTTGTCAATATAATATCCTAAAGATAGTTTGTAATATCAGCTCTAATCATTTTGTCCAATGTATGAACTCTCTTTTACAGAGGCTCCTGTCAACGACATGGTGGGGCTACAAAAATACTTTGGAAGTTGTTCTTTGTTGTACTTTGGAAGAGAAATAATTGTCTAAAACCATATAAGCAAGTCAAAGCTGTACAAATAAAAACACAGATCAGAAGATGGCCACACAATTCTGGTGCGTTTCTTTAGAAAGAAATATAACTCTCACTTTCATTTTTCTGGTCCATCTACAGTACATTCCAACCCTCGCCTTTGGTTACGAGACAGATTTTTTCATGACGGAAAAAAACAACGTTCCAGATACAAGTGGACAAAATGAACGTCCTTCAGAGGTCAGCTGGACTCTGCCTCAGAAATAAGGTAAAGAGCTCCATCATATGAAGAAAGCTCAAAGTATCAATCAGGTGGAGACGGCTGAGGTGGCCCGGGCTTCTGATCAGGATGCCTCCTGGGAGTCTCCCTTTGGAGGTTATCTGGGCATGTCCCACTGAACCGGGTATCCGGGGACGACCCAGAACCTTTCATCCTTTCATCTATCCACTCTGAGTTTCAATGAATGCTGCTATTATGTTTCAAAATATTTAAGGCAATTATTGTCTTCTATTCATCAGTTCAATTCAACTTCTCAATAAAATGATTGTAGGGCGTGCTGTGGTGGCGTAGGGCCCACGTTTAGAGGCCTTGGGTCCTCGATGCAGCCGTCAAAGGTTCGATTCCCGGACCCGGCGATATTTGCCGCATGTCTTCCATCCTCTCCTTCCCCCTTTCCTGTCGGCCTACTTTCATATAAGGGACACTAGAGCCCACAAAAGACCCCCTGGAGGGGAGAAAAAAATAAATAAATAAAATAAAATGGTTATGAAGTAACACTTTTGACCATTGGTAAATTTTATGCAGCAATATTTCAGTTTATTGCACTGCAGAGATACATTTATAGCTTAAATGGCATATTGTTTTTTTTATCATCATGGTGATTCATACTATATCCCAGTGTTCTGTATATCATTCTATGTGAAGGAGATGAGCAGTAAGATTCAGATAGCAATTTTGGTTCAACAGCTAATATAATTTTATGTCCATACATTTTGGGTTTTGGAAACCACGGTTACAAAATTAAGCAGTTAAAGAAAAAACTGACTAACTCTTGAAGAAAATAAAGTCGCTGTAGAAGCTAAAAGTGCAGCAAAGGGCCTGACGTTCAGTCTCTGAGACTGTGTGATTAACAACAGCAGAAAAGAGGCTTTCCTCTTAGGGCCCTGACATCCGTTACTCTACTTCTAACATAAACACACTGATATACACAGCCACTGAAGCAGTCACTCAAGCAGCACTCTAGGAAATGAAGCAGCCAATTCTCAGAGCAGGATGACCTTATCCCACCATGCACTGCTCTCTGGAGTGAGAATCCATTTGGGTGGCTGCTTTAAAGACAACTATGTCACTGCTCTTACTGATTTTATTTTCACTCTGGAAAAGGAAAATAGAAATAATTTTAGTTCAGTGATCTATTTGATGTTTGCAAATGTCAGACTCAGGTCCAGATTCAGACTCAAATTAAGTATTATCTAGATCTAGACATATGAGGGGGAAAAATAAAAAATAAAGGAGATGATTGGAGAAAGGAAGGATTTTTTTTATTCAGACCGGACAGAATCCTGGATTTTGTTCCATGGATCCAGACACTTCAGAGTTTTAAGCTTAATATAAACAGCTAAAGCCAAGACAAACTCATCATTTAAGCACTCATATACCTTTAAATCTAAACTTAGTCCATGGAAAATTAAAGGTTAAAAAACCCAATTTGAAGTAGTTCAGTATACAGAACTACAGTACTTCTGTATACTGAAGTAGTTCAGTATACAGAACTACTTTTGCTAGATTTTCATTTTAGTCATTCTTGCTAAAAATCACTGAAATGTAGAGATTCTTGGTTTCTTAATGCCATACAGATCACTCTGTGTGAGCACACATGCAGATATAAGGCTGCAGTATCATAGAACAAGAAAGTGCAGTAAGACTGAGTTTAACAGGATATTCAGAAATGCCACCATGTAACCTTCACAACCATAAAGAAGATAGAAAGGGACTTCTAATAATGCTAATGTCAAGGGTTCATTGGCCTCTGCAGCACAGAGGCAGGATGTCTGTTACTAGCCGTGTCTTACGCAGAAGTTGAACAAAGAAAAAAAATCTTTTTAGATCCTCACAAATTCCTTGCCCTTGTTTGCCATTTCCTTTTTCTCCCATTTGCCACATTCAGCAATAATGGTTAAATAATGGTTAAAACCCCTATGGCCAGTATGTGTGCACATGGATTTGTGTGTGATTTTTTTATGGTGTTGCACACTAGCTCATGTTTGTGACAGGATTAAGAGGATGTTTGACATGCAAAAAATTGTGAGAATGCTAGTGGCTTTACCAGCTGGAATATGAATTGTTAAGTCGAGGTGACGATTTGAAAAAATTCCTTCTGGGTTTCATATGCGTGCGTGGGTGTGTGTGTGTGTGTGTGTATAGGGAGAGGGCTGTGTTTGTGTAGATGTGCACAGCATGAAATCCCACTCAGCTGAGGAACACCTGAGATTAGGTGGGGAAGGTACACCGTTACTTCTTTCTTTCCCCACTTTATTTTCCAATTTATTTCTGTGATGATTTTAGGCAAACGTGCACTTAAATACCTTAATTTTGATTTTGACTCCAAAGACTCACAACAACATCATCATAAGAAAAACCATTATAATTCAACAAAATGAATAGAGGAGCACTGAATAATATATGTATGTCAAGACTCTGGGTGTTTGGGTTTGGTTGTGTGTACTTCTGTGGTTTTGGCATTCATCTTTTTAATTTATCAGTTATGTATTAGTATGTAACACTTTTTGTTTTACTCTTCTTGATTGTTTGTTACTGGTTTTTTTGTTTGATCTTTCTCGTTGTTGCGTTTCTTTGTATCAGCCCCCTTCATAGTGTGTTTGCATATCTTATTTTGTTACTGTAGGTTTAGTTGTTTTATATCGAAGTCTATGTCTAGCCTTCCTTTGTGATTCTAGTTAGGTTATTTCTTTGTTTAGTCCTTCTGGTTATTCTAGTTTCTGTGTTTCTTAGTTGTTCTTATTTTTTAGATCAGCCTTGTTTCTGTTTAGTTCCGTTTAATTCCCCCTCTTGTCTTTGTCTCTTTCAACTTTATCATGTTTTCTTTAGTCTCCGTGTTTCTTTAGTGTTAGAATTATTTCCAGCTCCCTTGTGCTCTCCCTCCCTCATTCTCTTGTGTTCCTCTGTGCATCTTACCCGCTTCCCTGTGCCACCTTCTCCTCGACCCTCAGCTGACTCCTGCTCAACTACTCACACCTGTTTATCAATTATCTCATCAGCCCTGCTCCATTGTTCTCACCACCACCTCCTAGTATTTAAGCTCCTCATTCTCAGTCACTAATCGCTGGTCCGTCTCATCACTTTCCTCATTTCTCCCTGGTCTCATTGTCATCTCCCTTTGTCTCTGGTTTGGCTTTGTTTTGGGATTTTGTTTCCATGGACTCTCATATTTTTGTAAGTTTGATTCTTTGTTCTTTTCATTAAATTTTCTACCATGTCTCTCGCTTGCTGCATTTGGGTCAATTATTCTAAACATCATGACAATGTAGTTGTGAGTTGTGATCAATATGAAGCCATTTTCCAATGTCATTGCAACAGTGACAATACATATTGTTTTCCTTAAGCTGATATTTTAAAACCTTTTAAAAGGAGGAAAAAAATGATTAACAAAAATATAGAAGGGATTACTCTTACACAATCAAGCAGCCCTGTTGAGACTTACAGAAGTCTTTTTATATAAAAAGCTTGGGTTACATTTATGATTAAGATATTAAAGAATTTATCAACTATTTTTAATCTGATCATTTCCACAATGTAACAACAATGGAGAGAAAAAAGGTTAGTCTAAAAAAAGCAAAGATAGTCAATGCAAGTAAATGATTAATTTGTTTGAAAGGGCGCCTTTACTAAATCGGGGGGGAACCCTTCTAATACATTTAAGAACCTGTGTGTAATTTATAAAAATTTCCTGTACTACAAACATCAGCTCACTATACTCTCCAGCAGAAAACAGAGAGGCAAGATGCGTTTGTCTCTTGTCTATGCGAGGAGGGTGGTGATGGTGGTTGGGCTGTCCTGTGGAGAACTCCAGACAACAGGCTTTTTCCCTGCAGGTCTTCTGTCTTCTCGTGACAGGCTGATTAACATCACACTCACACCACTTCACACAAACACATGCACCGATCCACAAGTCGTCATACATCAGAAGTCACATCTCAGGGGACCATCATCACAGGTGTTAACACATTTATGCACACAAGAAATCATTCAAGCTTGACGCACACCTGTTAGGATGCCTCAGGTTTGTGCCTATGTGCATGAGAAATCGGATCAGCGCGAGGCAAAACAAAGGAACATTATTTTGCTTTGAAAAGAGACAAAGAACAGCAATATGCAAACTCTTGTAACTGTTGGTCCACCAATCATCAGCTGCGTTTTTGCTTTACCATAATGATGCCAGAAGAGTGAAAATGTAAATATCATTCCCAATCAAAGCACTGCTGGCATTTAGGCAAATCTTCATCTTAAGCCCCAGAGAAAGGGTTCATGACAAGTCACTTCCTCCTCCCTTGCACAACCTCTTTCTATCCACCTCTGCAGAAAACTCACTCCCAAATGGAGAGAGAGTTTGACATTTTCTGCTAAATAATAATTTTAAAAAACAGAAGAAACCCAGAGAGGATTAAACTGCAATGGGTAGACAGTGTTAGAGATGTGAGATAAAAACAAATATTAAAAAAAAACCAAACATGAATCAATACAGGAGGTCTAATAAAAGGAGGATTTATTGGCACCTTGCAATAAACTTAAGCCATGTCAATAAAGCTTAGGAATTGTCTAAGAGTGGAGGAAACCCAAGTCTAGTCAAAGGAAAAGGGAAAAGTTTATTCAGCACCGAGGATAGCTCCAAGCTTCAGATCTGCACCACCGGCATTCTGACAGTTCTGCCAAAGCTCCATCTGTGAGCCTCCAAACATTTTTCTCTGCTGTACAAGTTTAAATGCTTGCCTCAAGTGTATGCCATGACTTGTAACAAACACTGCATCCAATGACTGTAATCCAGACTGTTTCTATCCAGAAAGAGGCAGAGGAGGAAATATTAATACGCCAGGCCAAATGGATCAGTTAACTGAATTAAAACACAAAGTAAAAATAAAGGCGGCAAAAAAAATATTAGCTTCTGAGAAATACAATGTGAAAAAAAATCATGAAGTATACTGGTATTAATATAGGTGGTTTTCTCAAATTGTCTATTGATGGATTAATAATAAACCACTCTTGAAAAATGTACTCTCCATCCCTTCTTTGAATTTCGGCTCGTCCCTGTTGGTAACATTCTGTACGTTCCTGTTGACAGTGTAGATAGTGGCTTTTAAATCTTTTATGATGGTCTTGGTCTCACATTTAGTGCCAGCTTTATTTATTGCGCAAAAATCTTTAGAGAGAAATTTGCTTGTATAAGGATTTGGAGAAGTTTGTCAAGGGACAAATTGTAATGGTTAGACTACTGGCTAAGAATATCTCCAAAACTTCATCTCTTGTAGGATGTTCCTGATCTGGAGTGATTAGTATCTTAAAAAATAAATAAATAATTTTTTTTACACATAGTAGCATACCAGTGTCGGGGTCAATGGTGGCCAAGGCTCACTGATGTACATGGGGAGAGAGAGCTGGCCTGTTGGGTCTGACCCAGCCGACAAGCAGTTTCTTGAGAATGAGGCTGCACAGAGACAGATAGTGCCCCCACTGGTTATAATGCTACATCTGTTTGGTGTAGAACCCACATTGCAACATTTTATGGCATGCTTTAACATGTTTAATATGTTTACAAAAAAGACTCAACAATTCTCAGTTTAAACTCATAAAGTCGCAGACAAACCACCCAAATGACGGAATCTTTTTATTTTTATTTTCACGGAGTCTAAATCTCCTCCTTTGTAAAAGCATGACTTTGGGTAGCAGGGAACTGCTTTTTGCCTTTGAGAACATTCACTCTCTGAACAACATGACTTCCAAAGCAGATTTATGTTTCCACTATAAAAATATGTTCACACACAGAAGCACTTACCAGCCACCACAGCTGACTTTTACCCCTCACGGTGTCAGCACCTCTCCCTCTCATCTTGTATGCCATACCCTGACAGGATCAGTGGGATACCCCCCTCTCTCTGCAACAATTCATCCTTCCTTCTCTCCAACCTTTCTTCTCTTCCTTCCCTTTACTCCCATGAACTGCCTTGCCCCAGCTCTCATAACGTCTCTGCTCCCTCCATCTTTCTCTGTCAGCTCATTAAGCTCGACTTATCTCACAGTGCAAAGCGGAAATTAAATCCCGAGCCCTGAACCCCCTCCGCTGCCTCTGCCCCTCGTGTTCTTGCTCAGCACCCCACCTCTTTCTCACCCCTCTTCCTCAAGTGATTAGGAGGATGTGAGCAGGGGAGACGGTTGAGCATGTAGCATTATTGCTTTGTTTGTTCTTAATTTGATAATTCTTTAAGGGATTTTTCATTGCTTTGTGAGCAACAACTGTTGCAATATTGAGTTTAAATCAGAGATGTTACTGTTTAATTCATATGCTAATAAAATTAGTTTGTGTGCTCCAATGCATTAAAATCACACCTGAGACCATTTGGTGTTTAATACACATTAATATACGCGATAGAAGAGTAATCAGGAAATTCTTATAGAGTAACAGCATGCTGTGCAGGGAATCACAGCGGATTAAGAAACTGAATTTGGCAGCATTAATGTGAAATTGTTTTTTAAAGCCATGCTAATTCAACTTCACTGGAGGATAAGGCATGTTCACCTATCAAATATCAGCTGCTCCTCTTCCCAACTTACTGCAGCTGCATAAACTTTTTCCTGCAGAGCATCGTTCAGGCTTCTGCACACCCCCCAAAAAAGGAAAAAAAAGTCACTAATCCCAGCTCTGCTCGATTCTCCGACCTCCAGCTTGTTCATATCTGACGAGCTTAAAATGCAGTTAAGCATTTAGCTTTGCCTTGTTCTGGCTCTCTGCTCGACAGTGACGCACACGGCAGGACGCCGGTGATTCGTCAGGAGCCAATAGGATTAGCAATGCAGAGCGCTGCATTGTGGGTACTTTCATGCCTGGGAGGTATGAGTTTAGGTTTTATTCAGCAACTCTAAATTGAAAAACCAACATGAACTGAACAAAGGATGACAGGAATGGAAAATGAGGCTTGGAACTAATCCATTCATTGGTAACTACAGCTCATGCAGAGATGCACAAAAATATCTGCAACAAGACAAACATCAGCCCAGTTTTTGCACAATATGTAATATTTTGGTCTTACATTGCATTTGATAAAAATGAGCCAGAAACTGACTGAAAACGTTTAAAGATTTTTATTTACAGTGTGAAGCATTAGTTCAGTACCGGTAGGAAAGATCCATCCTGACATATTAAAATATGTAAAGCTCAAACTTTTTCCTCCAAAGAATCAATGATAACCCTGAAAATTACCCATCGTTTATGAAAAGAATTAATCCATTCATTATTAAATCAGAACTTAAGAAACACCACAATATCTGTAAATTCTCAGTCTTATGCTTTGTAGTTCTGTTTTTCAGCATCGACAATCATTTTGTTTTAACAAACCACGGAAAAATAATTTGAGACATAATCAGGTGCACTTCAGTTGACATTTAATCCCGGGTACAATGTGCATGTTCAAGAAAGGGTTTGATTTTTATTTCAATTTGGCACAAATACCAAATTAATTTTACTGCACCAAAATCTATCATACTAAAACTTTTTAACTCAGAAATATAGCTATGTCAACATTTTCAAGTTTGAGGATAGCTTAAAAAAAACATGCAAGCCACCACAAAGATTTTAGAATACAGTAAATGGTAATAGTGAACAGAAATGTTCACTGTTGTGTGTGGAAAGTCACAATGTAATTTATATGCGTCTTGATTGGAGTCCTATGTTATTCAAGTATCAATTATGGTACCAGTTAAGGTATTTTTAAATTACATGCGTGGCCAAACAACTCCCAATATGCATTATTCTGCCATCTGATTTTATGCTAAACATATCTGTAGATGGTGCAGGAGTTGAATGGTCAGAACTATTTTTTTAAAATCCACATAGATTATGTGTTCAATATAATCTAATGAACATGGTGTTTCTCACCTTAAAGCTAATTAGCTGTATGGTATTTTAGTAGTGTTAAGTAGAATTTAAGAAAATATTTAATCTGCATATGAAACATTCTTAGACTGGTTATCATACAAGTGTGGCAGGCAGTAGCATTATTATGACAATTTAATATGTTGCACAAAGGAAGAAGCAAACAAAAGACAAACAGCAGATTCACATAATGGCTGCCACAAAAAACAAAACACCAGACATAAGTGCTGGTAATTCTCTGGAGAAAAAAAAAAAACAGATTGACTAGTTGCTCTACAGCAACAATATTTTATGTATGAATATGTATATGGATGTGTGTGTGTGTGTGTGTGTTTGTGTCTGTGTGCATAGATGTATGCATTTGGTCGTCACACCTCTCCCTCTTTCTCTCTCATCCCTTTGAATCAATACCAGTATGTGAAAACATGCAGTATACAAACACAAAAATAAAACTGAAGGTACACACACAGCTGCAGCAGCAATACTAATCTGGCTGTCTAGCTCCAGACCTTCTACCCCAGCCCACCTCCTCATTTCACCCAGTGGCCCCCATTTTGAGGATCTGCCTCTACAGAGGGAGCCTTCAAAGGCCAGTAAAGCTGTCTGGGGAAAGCTGCAATGAGTGAGAATAACTTCGGATTAGATTTTCTTCTCTTTTCTTCCAAAAAGAAACCTTGTTATCATTTTCTCTTTTTCTTCAGTTCTGGGTTTACACTTACTCAGGAAGTGGGTTTGCATTTAGCCTTATTCACAAGTGAGGGGGAAGAAAACGATTCCACAAGAAACATATATACATATTTAAAATTTTACCTCAATTAACAGTTTCACACTGAACCGCCACAAACCTCCAATTCAATTGCATAGGCAACAAATTTCTTGAGATTTTTTCAAGATGAATGATTTTGTCTATGAAGCCTGAAAATTGTAAAGTGAACCCTGGTTAAAGAAACACATTTGACTGCATTTTTTGGAAACATTAGGAAATTCAAGTTCTTCCAGACATTGTCACACAGAATTGCAGAGGATCTCCTCCTGTTCTCCCATTAAAATAAAAAACAATCCTATTAGTTTCCAGTGTTGTCAATATACATGAGGGAATAACAGTTAGGTATAATCAGTTGCTTGAATATTTTCTAATTTGTGAAATTTTAAATCTTTTGTGTATAATGAATAATTGGAAAATTAAATCAGGATGAATAAACTGATCAGTCTTGTTTCTGTGTTCATTTAGTGAGAGAAATTGTAAGCATAATTTGCAGAATATTTTTATTAAGTCTGTGTTTTACAAGCATAAGCACCACAAATCTGGCACAGTGCACAAATTTCTGTCCAAAATCCCTCTACTTGTCCATGAATAAAATAATTTATCACTTTAGGACACAGACTTGTCAAATGCAAATGCATGTCAAACATATTGTATGGAACTTGCTGAATGATATGCATTGATTGTTTAATGACAAAGATTAAAGCTGCAAAAGGAACTTCCCTGACTCCTGTAAATTAAAGAAGCCCACAGGCAAAACAAGATCCTCAAGTCATTATGAAAGGCCTTAAGTTGTAGAAACAAACGTCTTATATACCCTCTCAATGGCAGTCACAAGAGAGGTATTATGGTGTGGAGGTGTAGCTTAAAAGATTACTCCTGGAAGCCCTTTAAATTAGTTTCATTATTGTGATCATGGGACTAAGGCCAGTGCACAAACAGAGTAAGAGCTCGACAAAAGTCAACTCCTGAGGGAATTGCAAAAGTACTGAAAATGCTCAGGCCACTTAGTGCCAACTCGGAAGCTGCTAAGAAAATATGGAAGCAGCATAAATGAGATTAAGGAACGATGTGTGGTCAGGGGAGATATCTTTCTTCAGAAGTCAACGGGCAGAAAAGAGGATCAGATGAAGTGGGGAGAGGATTGGGGGATGGGGCAGCAGGAGGCGAAAGAAGGATTAAGGGGAACTGAAGCTTCACTTAAGATTCCTGTACAGGGAGATTTTGGAACACACAGTTTATTCAGTACCATACATGCATATTGATGGCATAGCTTGGGGGGGGGAAACTTGACATTTAATGTTCAAAAATATTTTTTATAAGAAGTCTTCTACTAGGCTAGATGTGTCAAATAAAAAGGAAATTAGTGCATAGCTGTAAAGTTGTGGTTGCCACCATACAGAAACACTGTTTCCTCCCCTCAATGTTTCAATGGAAACATTTCTCACTGAAAATAATTCTAGGACATTTCATGCAAAGGAGTAGAACTGTATTACCTCAAACGGCATGTATTAAGAATCGATGAGTACCCCATTTTCACTCTGCATGAAACCAGTTCCACTCTATAATTCTTTCTGAATCTAAGCTTTCCTTCACCTCTTTACCCCCTCATGCATGCTGCTTTTCCCTCCACCTCTATTCTTGCCCTCTCTGTTCCTTCTTCCCCTCCACTCAATAACCCACAGTGGATTAAGGTGCTGAAACATGCTGCACAGAAGGTATTGTTATATACAGATACTTCGACAAAGCCTTTTCTGCTACGGAGGAGCCATTTGGGGAGGCCTGGGTGTAGCTTAAATCTGTACGAGATCAGTCTCTGTCTCCAAATTTGAGTGTACAAAAAGAATCCATTCCTACAAGGCCAGGGAGAGAAGCTAGCTAAGAGAGATCAAGACATTAATGGCCTATAGAGAGATACAGTAAATGACGAGTTTACCAGAAAGTGCTACTGAACATTTACAACCACTACAAAACTCCTTGTTTAGACTCCTAAGAATATAATGCAGCTTGATGACTTTCATCATATCTGTGCAAATCAGAGAGCTTGGCTGAGGGAGTCATCAGGGTCTCACTGTCCTCTTTCAACATAATTTTAAAGGAACAATGCCAGTAGAAAGCTCTCGGTATTGTTAGTGATCTCATGAGCCGTTTAATCTTCTCCCATCTGGTAGGGGAATTTGATGCCTTGTGTCAAGATCAGCTAGAATATGATCCTACTTCATTGTAAAGACAATGAAGCAGCAAAATAGTGAAATGCCCAAGTAACATGCACAATAGTATTTAGGACTTATCTGGCCAACAGGTCATGATATTAAATCTTCCAATATTAAAAAAGACCACCGTAGTTGAAACACATATTACAAAAGGCTATTTAATTGCTGTTTTATGATGTCTTCTCTACACACTCGGAAGTTGAACCCAGTAAGGCGATACAAGATTGCTCAATGAATCAGAATTCTGACTAGGAAAGTCGGAACACGCCAATCAGCCTGGAATATTGTTGTCAAAGTAGCTGTTTATTCGTGAACCTTTATTATATTTACAAGGACACAATCAGGATTTTTTTTTTTTAATAATTCGATCCACCTTATAATACATTTTGTAATCTGTAAAACCTTTCCTCCACTTGTGAAAAACAGAGTGGGAAAAAAATCCCAGTTTTCCCAAAAACATTGGTGAAATATCGCGTAATTTTTATGAACTCAATACCATACATCATCTCGTCTCATAAGCTGCATACATCAGTGAGTTTGCAATAGGTAATATTTTAAGTTTATATATATACATGTATATTATTACTATGTTAAGTTAATAATTATTGCATGATCGCAGATGCACTGGCAACTTGTCCCCGTTTAATTTTGTGAAAGGCATTTCCAAAGCTTCCAACTTTGGAAATGCTGCAAATTCAGAGGTCAACACACACATACCCACAAGACAAACAGCAGTACACTGTCACTTAAGGTTAGAGAATAAATAAACTAAAATGCATATTTTGTTCTGTGTGAAGCAACTGTGTACCTGAAGAAAACCCAAGTAAACCTCCAATAGAATCTATCTGGGATTTGAAACCAGGAGGTTCTGCTTTTTAAGGCAACAGTCGTTTGCAAATTTATTAACTTATTTTGAAATATTTGTGATAACTTCATGCATTATAAACAAAACCTATTCAAGCTGCACAAAACAACTGAAAATACATAGTATAAACTTGAAGGACACCGGAAAACCATTATATCTAACTATTCCTTAGTTTTCACTTCCAATTAGATTATTCAGTTTGAGAGAGAAAAAAGTACAAAGAGAAAAGGAAAATAGTGCAGATTTTACTGTACCAACAAACTAAGAGTTGATCTTAGGGGAAGTCTGTATTCAGGTGAAGCATTAAACGGAGGCCTCTTGCTGCGTGCTCTGAATATATGAGCAACTGGTCCATGCCACACATCAATATGCCCCGTCTGACTGAATTTAATAGAATAAGAAATGCTGCTGCTCATCATCTGAAATCTCTGTAAACCTTCTTGAATAAAACACGGTGGTTTTTGTGCACACACTATAAGCATGTGAAACGTGAAAAAGCACAAGACTGCACACATCTCTGAAGACTTCCCCTACTCAAACCCACACACATGCGCGTACACAACCTGCCCTCTGGATCTGTCATTCAAAGGTAATTACCTGGTCTGGCTAACTGACAAGGTTACAGAAGCTATAGATGGAGAAACTAGGAGAGGTTAACCCTACGTTTACTAAACATACACATCCAAATGTAAAAGTAAGACTATTTCTCTCCAGAAATGTGTGATTATTTAAGGTATCATGTTCTTTACATTCTTTTATGTATGTGATAAAGTGGCCAAGTGCAAGTCCAGTCATAAATTTGGTTGAGAATCTCTGGCAAGATAAAGCCACACTCCTACTAATCTGGAGCTAATTTGCAAAGACCTATAGGTAAAAATATAATTTCTTTCACACGCAAACTGGTATAGATGTGCATCAAAAGATGTCAAGCTGCAGCTGCAGCAAAAGGTGGTTCTACAAAATATTGATTCAGGAAGCTGAATATTATGACGTGACGTCAGATTTTTACTTGTAAATAAATTTTGTAACCTATCTGTGCTTTTCCCTCCGACTTCAAAAGTCAGTCTGTTACAAAGAAATGTAATTTAAAAAAAAAAACCATTGAAGTTTTTGGTTGTAGCATGGCAATACTCCTTAAAAGCTTTAAGGGGTATGAATACATTTGAGACACTGCAGTTCACACGAAAGCTGTTAATGACAGTTTTACACATTTCCAAATCCCTCTGCTGGCAGGGTGACAGAATTGGGGCTGCAGGGGTAAAATGCTTATCCTAAACCAGTCAGCACTTTCCATTATACAGGCATGAATGGCGGCAGGCAGAAAGGACCGGAGGACCATGACCTTGAGGATGACTCTACTGCCAGTGTGTGTAATACAATGTGATAACTGCTTGTGTGTTTTAGGGTCACAGTGAAAGTGGCAGTGTTAATGAATGAAAGAAAATCCAGAGGATGCTGTATCTGACCAGCCCAGCATTACGCTATTATTTCCGAAACTATTATTTCGGAACTTAAACTGCTGAAGATTAAACTGTGCTTCAGATTAAAAGATGAAGCACAGTCAGGGTTTGTGCTAGACTCTCAACGACTGGGACTTCACATAGAGGAGAAAGGCCACAACATGCAAAAGTTGGTGTGATATTTACTGATCTTTATAGTCTTAAAGTGGTGTCCTGATACCAGTATGAGGACAGTTTTATGTTTACATTTCTGATTTAAAACTACTAATGCTGTCAGCAGCTAGCAAAAGGTGCACATACCACTTTTTATTTCCAACAAAGTAGTTTCAAAACATTTTCAGATGGATTTTCTGATTTTCTCAGATTGTAGGATTTTAAGAGATGTTTAGGTTAAAATCTGTATATTTGTGCTTTCAGGCAGTTTTGAATGATGCACCTCATATTGAGATGAGATCCATGTCTTTCAGTCTAGTTTAGAATCAAAGCTAGTCTGGAAAAATGCAAAAATTCTCATTTTCAAGGCTGTTCCTAGCGTCCTAGTCTTCCAAACAAAAACCAAAAAAGCACAATATTCTGTTGAACTTTATGTACAAAATATGTTAAGCCTACTTGGCCTTCGTTTCGTATGAAATATTCAGTACTCACAAAAGTCGACCCTTTTGAAATGATAACCTATATTAAGGTGGAAATAGGTTTTGCCTTGAAGCCTGAGACATGGTAATTCTAACACCCTGTATGCTGCCCACAGAAGAAAGTCTATCACCCCACTGAAGAATAAGGCCCCCCTATGTACCACCTGTGCACCGCTTTCTTACACCTGTCACCTATGTATGCATTCATCTTAGTACCAATCTATATTCACAACAGAAATGCCACTCTGGGAGGAGAATGAACCCTGTTATTTTGACTACAAAAAAATAAATATTGTTCAGTAGTAGATGAAAGGTCAGTCATGGTCTCGTCATAAGTCTTCTTATTTTTATGTTTTTCATACAATCTCACCTTTCCAACATCGACCCAGATACCATTTTATGCTACAAAAATTACCATTTTGCAACATATCCTGAGACATATGAATGCCAACAATGTCAGAGGCTCTCCTTAGCTTTCAATTGTTTGAGTCCACTTTCTTTGTGTTGTCAAAAGTCAGTCCTCAAAGGTCGGTATCCTGGATGTTTTACTTCTCTATCTGGTTCAACACAGCTGAATCAAATGACGGTTCATTAACAGGCCTCTGAAGAACATTGCTATGCTGAGGAGGTAGTTACTCTCAGGGTGTTGAAACAGGGAGAGAACAACATGAAGGATATCTGCCCTTGAGGACTGACTTTCAAAACCCCTGATCCATTTCAAGTTTCTCCTGGATGAAGAAGCTCCTCACCTCATCTTTGAGCCATCCTATGGAAGAAGCTCAATCACAAATGAGATCTTATTCTTTTGATAATGATCCTTGAGAAATCCATCCTTGGTAACTGAGATGCCATTTGTGAAGTGAAAAAAAAGCACCAGTTTTATAAATTCTTTAATTTTAATTAAAAAGTATACAATAAAATATTGGTGCCCACAACTTTGAAGTCCTTTTTGATGCCATTTCTTTTTTCATCTCACTTCTTCTTTAAAGAAATTTACAGGCCCAGTAAATAGGCACATAAATTAAAAGCAAGTGAAGGTCATTGTACCTCTTAAGTAGTAGTCAAAGGAGTTCTTCATCCTCACATGAACCAGCAGAGCCGTTTCTCGAAACTCCAGTGTAACCAGAGCCATTTACCACTTGAAGACCTACTTAGTCAAACCCTGAGCAAAACTCCTTGCCTCTTCTTTTTTTCATAATTGTCCCTGTGATGTATATCCTGCTGGGGGTTTAACATTTCCCTGTGGAATTTTCTATTTTAGTCAATTTTCTTGGAGCGCCATTTGAAACCCCACTTTGCTGGCAGGAAACAAAGCCATTTCATTTGGGAGGTAGCTAGAAGGAAAGCCAGAGGTTAGAGAAAAAGAAGGAGACACTCCACAACATCCGCTATGCTCTGGCAAAAATACTATATTTTTCTGTGACAAATTGCACTTTTCCATCCCTCTTCCTGAGCTGTCAAAGACTATGTAGTTCAAACTTGATGCATGATGGTCCAGAAACAGGTCGTGTGTGAATTTGACAGCTGCCTCACAAGTAGCTGGGGTAAATTATCACACCTCCAATATCTAAAACCAAGGGACATGTTTATGACCTCACATAAAGTGAAGTAGCACACATAGATAAACATGCTCCATAAAAACAGAAATGTCTGCACATACACCTCTACTGAGTAAACACACCCAAAAGCATTGCAGCACTCTACACTTGCAGGTTCATCTGGAAGAGGCAGATAAGAATAGCTTTGGGTGTAGTGTACAAAGTTCGGAGAGCTACTCACTGGGGAACTTTTTCAGGAATATTTTCCACAGATTTTCTTTTTAGGCGGTGTAGAGTGTTGGGAGGGGGAGCCAAGTCAGAGATAGACATGTCCAACTCTATCAAGATTTCAGTTGATAGTCTGCACCAGTTTTTTTAAAGAGACAGTAAAACCCATCGAGCTAAGAGACCATGAGTAAGCTAATGTACTACACTGCAGAGAAAACATATGAAAACCTAAAATCAAAAACTGCTTTCCCAAAGTCCCAGCTATTAGTAAGCAATACAAGAGTCTCATTAAGATTGTGAAAGATAAACCCCTATTCATCCATTCATTGTGTTCTGCTCATTCATGACCAAGTCACAAAGATAGAGCATCCAGGTGGGAATCCAGATACACGTTTCATTAGTAACACTTTTAAGCTCATTGTTCCTAAGACAAGATCTGTGTTTGCCCCTCTGATCAGAGGGACATCCGAAGGAAAGGGGGGAGGAACCCTAGTCAGATACCAAAACCATGTTAGTGAACTCCTTTCAGTTAGGAAAAGCAGTTCTAAGCTCTCCTTGTATAATGTTGCTCTTAAATACGGGAGCTTGTATCTGGAAAGTTATTCTTTTGGTCATAATTGATTCCTGATAACCAGATGTGGAAGATGAAACGTAAATGGACCGCAGAATAGAGACCTTTGCTTTCTAGTCCTGATGCTTCTTTACTACAGCAGTCAAGAACAGTGCAAACATAAGATTCCAATCCATGTTTTCCATCTTCCTCTCCATGCTACAAAAACTTGTGAATAAGGCAGAGAATCTTACTCCTCCTCTTGAAGGAAAGATTGACCCCAACCTGGAGGGAGCAGCCAACCTTTTTTGAGTTGAAAGTCATGGCCTCATACCTAAATTAACTGTTTTCACATTCGCCATTTGGCTGCACATCACTCCAGCGCATACTGGAGGTCTTGGCTTGAAGTCACCAACAGAAATACATGAACAACATAAAGCAGAGATAAGATTCAGATTAATCTTCTCTACGAATAAGTCAAGAGATTCTGTTCATAAACACCAAAAACCAGATCAGTGGAAAAGAACGAAAGTCAAACGTACATGGAGAAAAAGCACCTCTTGGTGTAAAGCATTCAGAAGCAGCCCTTTCTTTGAACATAGAAAACAGAGCACCCTTAGAAGAAATTCAAACCATAAAAAAGAGTAGTTTATTTTTTGGTTGAGACTTAAAGAAAATGGGACATCCCTGCTGCTCAACACTTGACTTCAAATCCCTCCAGTGCATCCTGAAGGCCATGGTTAAATGATAACAGCACCACATCATCCACAAGCTGCACAGATGAGACCAAAGTCTCCCAAACCAGACACCGTTCCCATTGCAACAATACCTTCATAGCTTTTCCATCAACATGAGAACTCACACTGGGAAAAATACCAACTTCTGGACAGGAATGCAGAGTACTCTTGCTTTGTTTATATAAGGACCTGGCAGTCCTTAAAAAGTAACTGCTGCAATCTAAACAAAGACTCATTAAATTATTTTCTCAGAGAAGGAAGTGAACCCTTTGCCTATCCTTTGATTGCTTGGGTTTATGCTTCCTTTGCAGTACAAATAAAAAGGGATGTTCAATGCCATGTAAAAGAATAATGAGTAACGAAGTCTGAGTATACAGAGATGAGAAGACAATAGCACAAGTGAAGAAAAGGTGTCATGAGAGTATGGCAGAATCTGGGGAGAAAACTGAAGTGAAGGTGACTGGAACACAGACTGACATCATACAGATTAGACAATAACTCACAAATGAATGTAGTGAAAGAGTTTTGAATATCATGCTCAAGCAGAAAGTCGAACTTATAGTGACAGCAATTACATGATTTGCTTGCGAAATAGAATCGTGGAGACACCTTATGCTCGCGAGAAAGAAAAGGAACAAAAGATCCATTGAGGCATGCAAAAACTGTTAGAACACAGTAACATTAAATGATTGGACATAGTGTTCTGAAGTGCCAGGTGCTATTTGGAGCAGCATTTGTTGAAAATATGTCTTAGAGTCTCATTGCATTCATAATAGCTTTCATGTCAGCTAGAAATATCAAAAACAAAGATAAAAAGGCAGAGAAGTGTATGATTGCAAAATATATGCAGGTTTAGAAAGTTCCTCCATTTTCTAAAACTTTGGAAAGTTTTCAGGTTACACTGCACATCATTAATCTACAAACTGACGGTGAAAGACGATAAGGTTAAGAAATGATTTCACATCATTACATAAGGATTGACCTGCAGCTAAAAAGTAAGGGGGCCTGAAGGAAGCGTGAGAGAATGTGTCCCTCTGTGCTAATATGTATGCGAGTAAGCGATTGCGAAAGGAAAAGCAAGAGACACTGAATGAAAACTGGATTTCTCAAGCCTCAGGCTTCCTTCTTTCCTTCAATATATAAGAATCTAAGTCAAGAAAAGTAAGAAAACTGAAAGAAGCCAAAATGATGAAACAACCATTAAAGAACAAATGACTTCTTACTTTTCAGTGATGCACCAACTGTGGTTTTGTATCAGTTTCTTTAAATCTACCAATTTCTCTGTAAAATCAAAAGGTTATATTTATCCAAAATATGCTCCTAATCCATTAGCTTAAAAAAACAAACAAAAGAGTTTTTAAATCACAAGGAAGAGATTTTGTTTTTGTAAACAGTTGAATAATGTGTTGAAAAGGTAACACCTGATTTCTAAATGCCAATTAGCCAATTACCTAATAATGTTTCATTGACCAGATAAAAAATATAACAAAAAAACTTGCTACTTCCAGTCAGCAGATGAATAACTGGCACATCCCCATAACCATTTGTATCAATAGTGAAGATTGAAATGGCCACTTTGTGAACTATGCATACAAGTCATTTGAAAGTTTAATGTGAAAAAAAGATAAAATCATGTTTGAAAACACTACTCATACCTGACTTATATTCATGCAATAAATGACATAATACCACTTATTGCCCTTGCCTAAAAAAAAACAAAATCTGCTCTTTGGAAACTGTAAAAACTGAACAAGCACCACCCATATTAAAGTAATGCTATATTGAGTGTACAGTTAGGGGCATTCATATAAAGCAGCCAAATTGAGTTTAGCTACCTGAGAAATTAAGTCAACCAATTAGCCATCTAATATTGCCTTGCCATACTCGTGTTACTTTAAAGAGAAGCATGATAGAAAAGGATAACTTTCTGCAATAAGCATGCTTACTTGACTCTTACATCTAACCGACCAACATTACATTTAATTTCATCATTTGCCACTGATTTATTAAAAATCTTCTAAATGTCTCTGCCTAAAAGAAAGTAGCTGTCACACTCTCCCACACTTCATATACATAAAAGCAACTAGAGCAATTTATAAATATTAGTGTCAGCATTATAACCTTAAGGAATGATGCATTCCTTAAGGTTATAATGCTGTGATCTCAAACCAGCCTGTGCCTACTCGCAACTAAAGACAACACTGATGTTTCCAGACTGACTTGACAGAATAAAATATTCCTAAAACCTGCAATACATGTCTTTTCCTAAAGAGTGTTATTGCAGCTTCAACTATAAACATATCTGCCTCTCAGTGCTTTAAAAAAGGGTTTTTAACCTTTCACAAGAGTGAAAGGTTGAAAATAACCTCACACCTAATGTGTTCTTGATTATTTGTCAAGTTGATAAAACTAGTAAGATCAATAATGGAAAAATTGTGATGGGTTGGGGATGGTGACTTAGTTAATGAGTGTGTATGTCAGTGCAGTGCTATGTGCAGACATGTGCATATGAATCGCTAGCTGCAGAATACACAGAGTTCAAGGACAGTTTACCAGCACCACTGCTGCTGATCTTCCTCTTAGGGAACTTAATCACCATTACAAATAATTCAGGTTAAATACATTCCTAAATACCCTTGGGACTTTATAATGAAATTAGAGGAGCTGGCATTTATGATTGATCAAACAGGAAAGCCTAGATCCAGCTAACCTTTATCGAGGTTTATCAAACAAGGCATTTGCAGCCTAACTCAAACAATATGATGAAAAACTAGCAATAATTTCCATAGAAAGTGATCACGTGATGCAACCAGCGTAAACACAATCGGCCTGGAGACACAGAATATTTCAGCATGATAACACTCAGATGTACGCACAGAGCATAAAACAGGTTGCAGGTCAACTGCATAAATGTCCAGAGTGATAAATCCCATAAATCCAATGTGTGAATTTATCAAAGGAACGCAGTTAAGCTGTGAACTGAAGCGATGGCTTCAGTTATCAACAGGGACACTTAGTGTTTGGGGATCTGTGATTGAGTTCGACTGTCACCAGAAACACCATGCTATTGTTTGCCATGTGTTGAATGTAACTGGTGTGACAATAGAGAGGCAAAATTTTAAGGTGCAACATGCGAGTGGTTTACAGTATTATCAGCTGGGAGAACCTGGATAAATGCATAATTTGAAGGGCAAAGCCAGAGAACAGATTAACAATAACAATAGACTGGGATAATAAGGGCTCAAAATGGAGATGGCTGTAATAAAAAGAATTCAAAAACAAAAAACAGCTTAAGATTTTTTTTCTAAAAATAAAAAGCAACGTTGAGCTCCTACTTTTGTAAATCTAGATTCTAAAACTGTTAAACCCTGACAACAACAAGAAACGGTCAAAAACCCCATTTTCCCGAAGCCTGCTAATGTGTTTGGATGGAGGTTTTATTAATGTTATTGTTGCTGTTCCACTGCCAGCTGCTTTACTGTGCGCTTTGTCTGTTCTAATAAAAGCCAAGCGATTGTGTTTGAGTGCCTTTTGCAGTTCCAAAGCCTGCACACAATTTAAAGAGGAAAACACATTCTAACAACATAAACACAAATCTGAACCTAATAGAACCCTCCCTCCCTCCCACAAAACAGCAACAACAACAAAAAAAAGATACCATGACTACCTTCATCCTATTCAGTCCATTTCAGCTGGTAGATTGGGACAAAGCAGGTCAGCACAGAAAGGTCTGTACACAAAACAGACTGCCGTCCATCCCACCACAATCACAACTGAACTCTTGCAAATACAGCATTTTTCTCAGGGTCAATGAGTCCATTATCATTCAAATCTGGCTGAAGAGTTCTAATTTTAAAATTGACAGTTTTTACAAACAAAAACTCACAAAGAAAGTCACACATGTTTGTTGAAGACTTTTATAAATCTCTCTTTCACACACACAAGTGTTCTTTTGTTGCAGCCACCAACTAATGTTCTCAACATTTGGATACCCTTAAAGCTAATTCAAATCATCAGCTCCCCGAAATGCCCCTCACCCCACTCTGCAAAACAGCTGCCCCTATGAAGCAGCAAGTCAGACCACCCCCATCCTTCTTCTGCTTTACTGGGACTTCAAGGGCACAGCCATACAAAAGACTCAGACACTCACACTCATGTTTTCTGGAAATCTCAGTACCCAGCATTGACAGATTGACTAGCCATGGAGCTGAAACTGACCTCTCATCGCCCACACACTCAAACTCATCCCTCCTCTACTGTCACAACTCTTCAGGCCTGTCCATCATCCTTTGCAATGCTACACCTCCGGGTCAGCCCAGTCTCTACACTGAGTGAATTACAGAAAGTTGCTGTAAGTTGTTGTCAAAATGGTGAAACATCCATCTGAATGGAATAAATAGACGCTTGGTCAGTAGGAATGTCTTGTGGTGTACCCAAAAAGAATGGGTGTAAAATGTCAAATGTGACAAAAAGGTGACAGGGCAAAATGTCTACCAATCATGAGTTAATTTTCTACTGTCGTATTTAAATTATCTGCATCAATAGTTTGAAGTTGTGATATTTCACCCTGAAGTAAACATGAGAATCACGTCAGCCCACGCCTACTCGTGATTGATATCAGACTTCTGATGATTGTAGACTATTTTCTTGATAGAGTAAAATATCTTCAAGATACTACTGAATGCATTTTCTAAAAAAAAAAAAACAAGAGTGTTTTTTAGTTGTCCACTTATAGCCATATATGCGTTGCGGCTGTAAGAGAACGAAAAAGTGTGACAAAGTTGTATTTCTACTTCTGTCTCAAAATGCACTGCATAAAAGATCAGTCATTCATGGAAAGGCCCAAAAGACTCATTCATCCTCACGTTTCCCAACATGGACAGATTGACAGACCATGGAGCTCAAACTGACCCTCCCATCACACACACAGTCACACTCATCCCTCCACAACTGTCACTACTCTTCAGACCTATCCATCACCACCAGTGTTACTGGACAGCATTTTCTGGGGGTGTTGTTGTAGGGAAATGGCAACATGAAGCATTGAGGAAAGTAAAATTGGAGTGAATTCAACTAAAATTCAATATGCCAGCAAAAATGTTCAACTAGATTAGATAAGAGGCTTACTGTGAAGGGATAGAAATTAATCTAATTAACATATTCTTGAGGATTCAACTTTAAACATTTATGGGCTTACATTTAGCTCATATTAAAACTGTAGTGCAACCTCTTGACACTAGGTATGAACCACTTAAGAGCTTAAAGGCTTACCAAGATTTTTAAAAGTTACGATTTCCAAACCACTAAAATTTGCAGTAATATTGTTCCAAAAGAATAAACTATTTTAATAAAGTGCAAGAAAACGTGCCCCAGTGAGAGGAGGTTTTTTTTTTTATTTCAGCTGAGTGCAGCAAAGAGTAATGCAGCAGAATAATGAAAATGTATGTCTATGAAATAAGCATGTGAACAAGAAATATTCTCAAGTATTCTATATTTGTTAATGTCCATGTATCAAAATAAAAAATGCATGTTAAATAAAATTAACAAACCTATAATATTTTTTTTTATCTGTAGTAAGAATCAAATTTTCTGAGTTAAATCAAAGCAAATATGACATTGTTGTTATACTGCAAGAAACCCCATTTTACCGAGTCCTTCTCAATACTAAAATCTACATTAACTGGGTGTATATATTGTGCTATACAATGACCAATAAATAAACAGTTTACTCCTAAAACAATTTGAAGATGTGAAAGTGTGAAAGAAAGATTTCCACTTATTACTTTAATGCATTTCCAAGACCCCTCATGCTCCACTCTGTAAAAATCAACCACTTCTTTTCAAACAAACCCTTGTCTTTAATGTCAGTAATCCTAGACTTCCAAAGACTTTTAACCTCTGCACTGGCAACCTCTCTCTCAATTTTCCAGTTCTGCATCGACTCACTCACTCCATCACAAACACACAAACACATCTCACCGAGTGACACTTCCACTCAGCCCGTACCAGCGGGAAATCCTGGAGCAGCGTTTAAACGCTTGGTCAAACCCTGTCTTGAGTATGGTGCTATAGGCCTGACAGGAATCAACTTCACTGGAGCTCCATACTTTGGCAGCACACACAAACACCACTAACACCACCTTTAACTCCTACCATCCCCCCTCCCTTACACAGGGCATCGAGTAAGCACAAATTAAGGCTAAATTATAACACAAAAACTGCATAGAAAAACAAAAGAACATCTACTGTATGCCATTTAACAGATGTAGTAATAAAACAACTCGCATGTCCGAAAAATATTATTCATATGATAAGAATCGGAACTTGTCACGCTTCAAAAAACTGCTTTGATTACTGTGATTATTGCAACTCTCAGATCACTGATCAGTACGTGTCATCAGTAATCCACTGTGGCAAGTTCAGAGCTTTTGCAGCCATGACCTAAACTGATATTCTGCAGCTCTGAGTTGTATTCACCGAGCCTTCACCCTTATCTCAGCCTTCCTAAGCACCACACTGATCCTTACCGCCTGGGGCCAAACTGTGCAAGTCTGTCTGTTGTGTCCATGGGCGTGTACATGCATGTGTATTTTTGTCCATGTTACAGCCTCACAGATACACACATATACATGTGTGTGTGTACCGCATGTGTATGCATATGTCAATCCCTAGGTGGGCTTGTACAACTGCTTAAGTGTGTGTGTGTGCATGAGCATTATGTCAGTTTGAGCAGCACTGAGGGACCACTCAGGACGAAGTGCCCAAGGCGCGCTTGCCGGCCAACCTTAAGAGGCAAGCAGCACAGTCTGCATGACTGAAATCTTCTGCAGCACCAACCAATTCAGAAGCCCTGGTTTACGCACACACTGAGGTCATGCCTACGGTGCAATCAGCATGCTGATCAAAGCATTTAACTCTAGCTGAACCTTGCTCTGTCAGTGATGTATTAAACATAAATCCTTCTCGAAGTGGGGGGAGGCGATGAATCTGGGTGCTCTGTCTTTTTGTACTTTAATCTTTTTGTTTAACCCACTTATTCAAGATGAAACGTTACACTGACAAACCAAAGTTTTTTTTCTGCTTTGTTTTTTTTTCTTAAAAACTTATTAAAACATAAAGTTACTCATGTATTACAATAGTCAATAAATAGATCAGATACCTATGATCCAAATAAAAATAATCATTAAATAGTATGCATTAAAATTCTACCATTTAATAGAACTAAATATTTTCAATTAGAGTTAACTGAACTGCATTCAAAGGTAGTTATACATTAAACAAGTATAAAAGGAAAATAAAAAGGTTAATTTTAAGACAAAATTCATTTTTAAATATGTACAAAAAATGTGTGGCATACAAAACTGTCTCCGAGACATGACTTGTTTATTGTATATTTTGGTAACTCAATGTTTGTGTTTTCTCTCGTCATTTTTGATATGTTACGAAGGAGCAATTTTTGTAGGTGTAATAAGATTATTCGTCTGCCTTAATTTTTTAGTCAATTGGTGGAATTATTATGGAATGTAAAATCTGTTTACAGTACTGTTGATCAATACAGTCAGCTTTTAAACCGAACTTCCATACCTCAACAGCTTTCTACTGTAACACACCCAAAAAGACACCCCCACATGTAGGTGAAGGGGAAGAAGTGAAAGGATGCCTTCTTAGAAAGGCAAATGTATCCAGGTCCTTGTCGCCTCCAGACTGACAGAGCACCATGGGGGACCAAATGAGGAAAGTGGGGGATGTGTCAGGGACTCGCTAACATCAGGAGAAGTGCACAGGAAAAAAAGAAATATAGGAGCACAGGTTGTGATGGTAGAGAACATAAAAAATGTGTATAAGAGAGTGTATGCTCTGACAGTATGTGATTCAGAGGAACAGTGATGACAGTAATGACTGCTCTCAGAGAAAACGAGGGGATGCTACCATTATCTCTATGTCACAGAGGAAGCTCTGATGTGCTTGTGTCTGTAGTATGCAAGTATTTGTGGAAGACAGGTGTATAAAGGACAATGACTGGTCTCACTCAAACTCACAGCTGAGGTTTGACGACACCCCCACTTCTTTCCATCTTTCCACAACAACCAACACAAGCACCGATTAAAGCCTCAATTTGAAATGAATATTGTCCTGTTGGCTCATCCAATTGCCACCAAAGTTTCAATCAGCTGGCTTATGAAAGCCACTTTATTTACCAAAGTCAGTGCTGCACTATCCAAATAAACTTTAGCGTGTCACTTCCACCGCCATACTTGATTTGGAAAAATGTTTTTGATTTGAAAATAAAAAGAAAATACTAATAACCCTCCGAATATATTTCACGTAATGGTAGCTGAATACAGATGACTCGTCTATTGATGGTTCAGTATTTGTGCGTTCCACCATATATTAATGTATATTAGGGTATATTTTTGTTGTGTGAATTATTAAAATAAGGAGTACTAAGTGTTTTTTGTGTCCCAATGACACATTTTTAAAGGACTTAACTGGAGAGTGACTTTAGTTCCAAATGTTATGTTTGTGAAAATATTTAAATGAGTATGAAGTCATCCAGACCAAGTGGGTGTAGCTAAATAATTCCCAACCATTTGCATCCATAATGTATTTAATGTATAATGAAATCCACTGAATTATTGCGGCTAATTAGATTCCTATGCTGTCTGCAGTTTTATTGAGGCAACAGACGGACTGAAAAATACAAGGAGGCAGTGTTTATTAGACACTTAACTTACTTGCTGCTTATAATGACACACACACACACACAAAAGAAAAAGTGACAGCAAGACAAAGGGAAAGCAAGGGGATTCAACTAAGAATTTTACAATGGAATAAGTCCTTATAAAGATATATTTAAGTAGTACATTCAAAACAGGAAAGGACTATTTTGGATGTAGTACAGAATATATGTCATAAAATATTTCAGGACAGCTGGAGATTCAGTCAAGGATGCTTCAAACTTGCAAATATGGAAAAAGAGATTGTGGTGCCAACAGTAAGACTATTAGGGCTGATGATGATGTAAAATAGACTTCTAGACTTCTCTTCGCCCTTGAAAAATCTTTCAGTTATCAAACTGGAATATTTACATCTCAGGTAGGCATTACAATCTTCTACTCGCATATCTTGCTTGACTCATTCATGAAAAAAAAAATTAAACAGTTGTACCTCATTTTACTATATAGGTAAAAAGATGCTGAAGGGTAGGTTCTCACCTAATGGCCAATGAAATGTCAAATTAAACCACCACACTGTTTGAAAGCCTGTTTAAAGATGCATTAAGTTGAGCTAAGGTAAAAAAAATAATTTCTACAAATTACTAGGACAAACCTAATCTTTTTTTATGGTCAGTGTCACAGAAAAATAGAGTGCCTATTTTTAAATAAAAGAGACTTGTTTTACAACCTGATTTGCACATTTCGGTCAGTCAAAGGGCAACAGGTGGGACACTTTCTGGACAGGCTGCCAGTCAGTTCATAGGGCCAAAATATAAATACATGAGTTAAACAATGTGTGCTCACATTTACTCCAGGAAGCAATAATGCTCAGGAAAAAATAAACAAATAAAACATGCCAATGAACAGAATATGGAAAGAGCACACAGATAGGGCTGCTCAGTCACAGTCCAGACCTTCTTGTGCTGAGCTGATAGATTTAACATCCACCCCACAATGTAGACCAATTATACACTGGTAGAAGCATGTTTTATAAAGTCATCTGAAAAGTTTCCATGGTGACAATGCTTAACCATGGATGACATCAACTCACTCACTCACTTGGTTGCCTAGCAACAACCTGTTGAGTGACTTGCCCAGCGGCAGTTTCAGGTTTTGCCACTCAGCCTCATAATTGCTTAAAAACAAAAACGGCTTGGAGGGAAAACTGTGGATAAAACAGGAAAGGGCACGTACCCAATATTTCAAACACCTACAAACAAATAAAATCATCAATATTTTTCAATACTGGCCGATAGGAAATCCTTATAGTTTGATAATTTCAGATATATTGTCCAGCCCTGATTTAAAGTATTCTTAAAGCCTGTAATTAACACCTATGATTACAAATTTACATGTAAATCTACTAAATAAAATTTCAAGTTGTAAAAAAAAATAGTATTGTAGTTGCTAAATTTTTGGACATAATCCTTTCAGACTCTATAAATTGACAAAACACTCCCTGCAGTGACTGTATTAATGATGCAAACATGAATTCTAGAAGATTCACTCCAACTAGTAAAATGAATTAAGATTTTACTGTGTATTCACCTGAATGAAATGTGCATTATTATATAAATAATGTATTTTTATACTTATTTAATAAGTTTATTGGACACATACACAATGACAGACAAACTGTGTGAAACAGTAGCCTGCATCATTAGTAAAATCTAATATAATGAACTAGTTAAAATACTACAGAGATGAAATCAGATTAGCCTATGATGTAGAACCTTCAAGAATTGTATTTTCATGATCAGCTATGTTTTTGGCATCTCAAGTAAATACCTGCTAAATTGTCAGTTACATTTTTTTTTTATTTAGAAGCAACCAGAGGAACCAAGACTGCATTTTTAAGATTACAACTTGCACTGCATTAATTCAAGATTCACTGATCTCCCAAAACCTTTGTGTATTCTCTGTAAGAGCCATCAGATGTCCTTGTCCGTCTGTTTCAGAGAAGGCGCAGTTAATGGGTTTCTTGCCCTACAACCACCCCATATTGTACCATACAGACTTTCTCAATGTCAGCTTGTCAGCGAATACTCTGAGGGACAGACTCCATCTGACTTTCCAACACACTCAAGTTGTGCCATAACCAGCAGCACAAACACACACAAAAGCCTCAGGCCTTTCAGACTTGTCCCGCTAGTCCAGCGCCCTTTGACACTGATTGCTACGGTCACATCAGTCAGGCCCCCGGTGGCACTTTGACCCTCCTATTGACCCTCCTATCACACATAGGCAGGTTACACCAAGCATCCTGTGTTTTGTGTGCATCAAATTTGCATGTGTATGTGAGCCTATGTAACTGGCACTACACCAAACCTCTTGGTCCTCTGCCAGTAACCCGTTTCTACCTGATGCTCCATCTGTCTTGCTCCTTCTATATTCTTCTTTTGGTCTAAATCTGAATTTTTTTAAGAATTCCTTGCAGTTTTGATGGTGATACTTTGCAGAAAATATTGCATTTAACAGGATGTCATAGAAGGTTGTGTCAGCACTATGTATGGGATCGTAACATACACTCTGTTTGTGTGCACAGTGTTCCTCAATCAACTTACATAATAGCACAAAGACAAGCCATCTGCTCCACCTCGGTCCGTGGGCTAGCAACAAGACCTAATCCATTACACAGCATATTTATGAGCATGCACGAGGTGTAGGTGGTGTGCATGAGCAAATGTGTGTATCTCTGTGTGCCTAATCTCCTTGTGTTTTCATAGCAATCAAGAGGGGAAGTTGATAATCTCACTTGGCCAGAGAGCGATTTAATCCTTGCAGCATGACTCCATCTCCTTTAGAAATGCACCAATCTGGATTTCTCTGGCTTATATCAATTTCCAGTTTCATTTTAAAGGTCTGACCAACAAACTCAGAAATTGACCAATTGAGATTCATTTTCCTTAACTGCAAAAAAATAAACAAAAAAGGGGAAAACTTGAAATGCAGTGTATGTTGTGAGACACACTTTCAAATCCTACAGGAAATTAAGGAATTACAAGATTATCCTTATATATGCAACTAAGCACATGTCCCTCATCTTTAATGTATTTTTACTCAACTGAAAAAGTGTATCAAAGCACATTTTGCTGAATAATGTGCTCATAGACCAAAAATAGTGAATGATATTTGTTTTTATCCATTTAATGGAAGAAAAATTCTGCTTGGTACGGATCAAACCAGATCAATAGGCAGTTTCTGATACCTGGCTGGATGATAGATATCTAATATCTTTCCTATAGGAAATCTATCCTTCTACAGGCTGCAGAGCCTTTTTCAGAGCTTCAATTTTCCTCGTCAATCTAGAAATCATTAGTCATCAAAGTTTTAGCAAGTTTTAGTTATGGAGTTTCCTTTTTGTGTTGAGACTTCTTGTCAGGCAGGCAGGAAACAATTGAAACTGCAGAAATATTAAAGAGGCTTGAACCACTTGGAATGGCACAGCTCTGATGAGAAGACAAAACAAAAAAGAGGGAGAATTCTGACTGGTTTTCTCCAGTCAAAAGCATTTGAGCAATACTGGGACTTGCTAAATCTCAAACATTCTGGCTACAGCTTTTTGAAAAACACTCAGTTGTGAAATCTTTACCCCCTGGAGAGTTCTTCTGTTTTACTTTTTTGTTATACTAAAACATTTTAATGGTTTAGCTTAAAACAACTGGAGATAAGCACCAGCAACCGTCGCAACCTCACAGAGAGTGTGTTGGATAATGGATGGATGGATAGCTTAAAACATTTTTAATCAGCAAAAAATAACTCGAGTAAACATAAAACAGGAGTTTTAAAATTACTTCATTTCTTTGGGTGAAAAGTCCTATCCAAACAAACTTGTCAGTATGAGGAAAATGCATCATTTCCTCATTAAAAACATGATTTAACTACAATTAAGTGCTTCTGGAAAGCCAACTACAATTTCACTAAGCACATCCAGGTCCTACTATCACCAAACTAGCAAAATAAAAAATGAGCACAATGGTCCATATCAAGCATTCTCTAAAACCATATCTTGATGAGTTTAAGGAAAGTATTCTGTGTCCTTTCACCACCAAAAAGTGAATTTTGGTGGTGTGCACTCCTTTACATCTGGGGTAAAACTAATGATTTGTCAGAAAAAGACGACCATACCTGTAAAACATGTTTGTGTTGATTTCTGGGGACAGTCAAGCACACAAAGGTTACACAGGCAGCACAGTAAATTTCCGGTAAGTTTCATCGCGTTGAACTGGTGTATTACATAGGTCACGGCCAAGCGTTATCAATTGGGTAAAATTTAAAACCTCAACAGACCCACTCCTCCAGGAAGTAATGTTTTCTCAATAGATGAGAGTCCAGACATTCTGTATGGACCAAATAGCATAGGACAAGGGGCTGGTCTTTACCAGGCTACGAATGGACGGGTCAAAGTCTGGACTTTCACTCGATTGCTGTGGCATCTCTTTAAGCATCTTGTTCATAGTAAAAATAACTTTCCATGTAACCAAATTAAAAGCAAATTTTGTCAGGAAGGCTGGGGCACATTTTAGTCACACAAATGTAAGAGGCTCACTGCTAGTTATCACCAACACTTGATGGCAGTTGTTACCCCAAGGGTGACACAACCTATTAGATGTAGGGCCTAGATTTAGGTTTTATCCTCGTTTAAAAACTGTATTTTCCATTTATTTATGGTTTTTTGATGATGCTAAAAAATGAAGTTTGACAAAACCAGAAAAAAAGTTAAGAAAAACAAATACTTTTAAAAAAGCATCATAGTGATAGGTGAAATAAATGTGAGCGGAAAAAAAGCATTGTAATTACATCTCATTTACATTAATCACTACATCAGAAATACATATATATTTTTTAAAACAAGCTTTTTTGCTAAAAAGGAAACGGGGGCATGGAAGTAAAGTGTTTGGAGTAAAACAATGTGTGCCACTTTTTTCATCTGTGTGGTCATATACATATAAATATTCTCATCAGTTACCATGGTGAAAATCAGAACAACTGTGTCCACCAATGAGGGTAGCCAGGTACCAAAGAAAAAAATATGTGCATTTAATACATAAGAGATATGAGAAGTAGATGCATAAAGAGACTCAACTTCCAATCTCAGTAGCATGAAGTGTTTTAATTATCAAAAATGATCATTGCTCTATAGAAATTCAGATAATCTGAAGATGGGTTCGGTCACAGTAGAGTGACTGCACACAAGCAGCTGGGGGTCTGACTTTATATCTACAGACTCGATCATAACCAGTTGCATTGACATGCTGTCTGAACTCACCAGGTGCACCATTCCAGGTTCCCTGCTTTGGAGTTGGGGTGTGTGTGTGTGTGGGGGGGGGGGGGGGGGGGGTTGTGTGTCTATTCAGCATTAAAGTGTCTTCATGACATCATGTTTTATGCACGAATGAGTTTTACTTTTTGACACATAAGCAAAGCTGCAAGCAACATTTGCATATTATAATGAGAAACCAGCAGCCACACAGTAAATGCTCCGACTCACCCCCACACACGCACACACACACCCCACGCCCACCCACACCCACACACACAATGCAAAACCCACCAACAAAGCTTCCTGTGTTGGTAACGTATGCAGGGGCTTTTCTGACAGGTCTCAGACGACAGCCATATTCACGCACAGAAATATAGACCTCTGCACTCTGTTCCTTACAACCTATGTATAAAGAATAGGCACCAGTAAAAAGCTTAATATTGCCTGAGAGAGGAAACAAAAAGAGCAAATAAAGCATCAAGACAGTCAGAAGACTGGGCAGGCTGGCGGTGTGCAATCTTACAGAGCACACATTGCGTGCATGTAGTTGAAAACATACCTAGGAAGTATTTAAGTAGATAAAGGTAGCAAAAGAGAGGAAACGCATTTAGAATCTTGTTCACTGTATGTAAAAAATAGTTTTAGATGTCCGAGAGAGGTTACAGCCATATACAGATAATATTTGGAGGGATCTATGGCACATACTAAAGACACAAGGTCAGAAAAAAAAGTTTTCAAGAACCATATTTTAGAAATGGAGGAGACTGGCTAGAGAGGATAAAGAGGAAACTGCTCAGGAAAAGATGAAGAGGGTCATTCTTCCTCCCTATTTCATTAACTTCAGTGCAATAAGCGAGGATATACTAGAGGCCAAAGCTAGAAAAGGAAACATGCTCACCGATGATCCCATTAGGCTGAAAAAGGGTAATACAGAGAGACGGAGGAGGAAAGAAATGGCAGGGTGATGCTGAATGCCACGGGGAAAATGGTGAGGGGGTTTGAGGACAGGAAGGGAAAATTTGAAAGGCAGTAAAGATTGAAAGCTGAGGGAAAACGAAAGGAGGGGGAGGGGTGTTAGAAAGAAGTTGACAGAAAAAGTAAAGCCAAGGGGAGCAGATAAAAGCTCCCTGATTAAAAAAAAAAATTTAAAAAGAGTTTTCACTCAGTTACTTGTTATTGAGGCTCAGAATGATATAGCTTTAACTAATACTGCAAAGCTTATGGAAATTTGAAGGAGATCAAATGAACGCAAAGCTGCAAGTGGTTTTTATATGTTGGGTGTCATTTGTAGCAAGTTTGATTGGAAATCTGTGTGCAGTCAGGCATTTTTCAGGCTATTACATGTCCAAATAACATAATCATAGAGTAATGTGGCTTGACTTAATTAACTTGTTTCACTAAGTGCCTGTACCAATATAAATGTGAACCATTATTTGTGCTATTAAAATTGGATTAATCACTCATCCATAAGACTAATGTTCAAAATTCTTTAAAAGTATTTCTTTTGTCAAACAAAACAAAGACAAGCCTTTCCCATTACTGAACACTGTCTTCTGTTAGGTTTTCAGGGATTCTGACATTTAAAACCCTATATACATAAAAAATGAAAAAAGACTTTCAATTTACCCATGATTTATTTAAATAAGGATGAAAAAGACTAAGGCCAATCCAGCGCTTCCCACAAAGTACAGTTGAGCTAAATGAGACAATCAGTCACATAATACTTCTGCTAATAGCAAAGGATTCAACTCTTTGAATAACTGATGTCCAAGTTTAAAAATAATGAGCGCTATCCTTCAATAGTGCTGCAGGATTCCATTACAGAGTCCTACCAAACCTTCAAAACCCTAATGTGTGCACACACACACACACACACGTATACACGCACACACCTTTCATTTTGGGTTTAACGTGGTTACATGAGCAACTAAGCAATAGTTTACGTAGCAGTGCAGTCATAACAAACCATTCTTGATCTTAGTTATTCTGACACCTTTCCCAAATGAAAGACTTAAATTGGTTCTTCTCAGTATTGTTCTGCACTCATCATCTCTGCTAAGGTTACTGATTCTGGTTAGATGACAGCGTGTTGAGGAGAAGAACCTGATGAAGGTTAAGCCCCCACCAACCCCAATCTTAATCACTGTCATTAGCTCCACAGGCACCTCCACTTTGACCCCAGCACCTCAGGCCCAAAGAGATTAATCACACTCACAATCCATTGCTGCTGTACACGTGCAAAGGCACCCACTCACAAGAAACCATCTGGTATGAGTGTATTTTTATGCAACGTACAGTCTTAAGTGACACTGAGTTATCCATTATTTGCTTGGCTGATCTGGGAGCGATTAAACACCTTCTCAGCCAATTTCTCAGGTCCTGTGTTAAACTGCATTCATGTATTTCTTAAGCTGTCACTTTCCACAGCTTTCTCTAATAATTTGTAGATTTTAACAAAGTCCAAATATCATTTAATATGAACTCTATTAAAACTTTGTTAATGATGGGCATTAAACCGCAGCTGAAACTCCACAATACCTGTTGGTCTGCCTGATTTTGTCGAACAAGGCCCTAAGCTGTGTGGTTGCGTGTTGAACAGCCAAATTTTAAATCAATCATCCTGTTTTCATTTTGCAAGGCTTCCAAAACTGTATTAGGTCGAATTGGCAGCAGATATCTGCACAGAGAACAAAAGCAGGCTTAAAAGGTCTGATTTTATTTGCCTGCATTCAAAAGGAAATGTTGGTGTTGTATAGGTTTCTAAAAATAACACAATGTCAACTTAATAAAATGTTTGCCCTCTTTTTGGTAATTACCTGTTCCACTAATTGAAGCTGTAAACATTGAGGCAATGTATGTTTTAAACCACTGCCAAATGTCAGATTCAAGTAAAACTGTCCTGAAAAGAATTTCATTAAGGTCCTGGATGGCTCAGTTGGTATGAGTGCACACACCATATGCAGAGGCAATAGTCCTCGACACAGTTGTCCTGGGTTCGATTCCTAGTCTATGGCCATTTCCTGCATGTCTTTCCCCTCTCCACATCTTCTCCCCATCTATTGTTTAAAAATAAATTTTAACCCATTAACTGCTCAGTTAATTTAACCAAGTATATTACTTTAACTTGGGGAGGAAAAAAATTATTGTTTGTAAAACACCTGCCTAAAGATGTTTGAACTTTAATGTCTGATATATGTCGTTGCCGAGTCATGCTTTCATGCAGGGTTTAGCCTGAGTACAAAGCTTTAGTTTGCACAACACAAAAGAGGCTTTAATCTATCAAAGCCTCGGATTAAAACTCAAGACAAAAATGACACGTGACCAAGCACTCACTAAAGCTCTCCATCATCAGTTTGTAGTTGTTTTCAGCAAACATTTACAGTTTTTAGATACAATACTAGGACATGTAATGTGATTTAATATATGTCCTTAATTGGCATTGTTTCCATTCCATTTCCATTGTCCCAATTTTATCTTTGTTATATTGCTCTTCTGGCCAAGTTCATATTGTGCCACATGTTGTCTTGTATGTATGCAAGTCTGTACATATTGCACTTTTCCTCAAAGAGCTGCAAAAAAAAAAAAAAACCTCCAGAAGTCAATTGTGTTTAATTTGACTTCTTAATGTGAAACTACACACAACAATGACTGAAAAACTGCGAATACAAGCCTCCTTTTCAATTGATAAAATGCATTTAAAACCCATTTAAGAAACATTAAAAATGTAACATGCCAGAAGCTATTTTGGAAGGAGCACCATTCATTTGCATTGGCCAATAAACATTAAGAAGCCCCCCACAGAGAGAACACCAACAACAAGCGTGTTCAGACTTGCCTATGTTTGAACAAATAAAGAGGGCTCTCTAAACTCTCTTCTACCAATCAATCTTAAATTCTTGAGGGATCAGCATGTGCGTAAGGGGTCATATCAAGCGAAGAGACTCTGTGTGAACTGGAATAAGCTCGAAGTGAGTCCTGGGACTTACTTAATGAAGCTCTCTGTAGTCTGGACACATTTCTAAGCCTCTAGAGAGGGTTCCAGTGAGCTCTTTGTGCTTGTCTTTCACCTCCGTGGCCTTATAGAAAGCACTCCTCATACAAGGCTCACAAACTGCAACAATATAATTCAACAAGAGAACCTCGTTAAAGTGATCTTCAAAGAGGAAGAGGTAGAGAGGGTCTTCTCCAAAAGTCCAGAGACTAGAGTGGGATGCCATCTATGTCCTTAAGTCAAAAGAAAAAATATGTGGGGTGAGGTTTTGTTTGGTAAAACCTTTTTACAGTACTGATTTGAGATACCACTAGCAATCTATTATATGTGCTTTAAAGAGAAGGCAGAGGAGAGCTTTGTGAATGTGTTGGTCTCGTAATGCATCCATCTATTTTCTTCCACTTATCTGAGGTTGTGTTGCAGGGTCAGCAGCCCAAGAAGAAAGGCTGAGACATCCCTTTCCACAGCCACTTGGGCCAGCTCCTCCAGGAGAATCTCAAGACTTTCAAATGAGAAAACTCTTTTTGCCCGCTTGTATCTGGAATCTCATTCTTTGGGTCACTACTCAAAGCTCGTGACCATAGAAGAGGGTAGGAACATAGATCAATTGGCATAGATCAAGAGCCTCTGCTTTTGGCTTAGCTCTCTCTTCACTATAAAAGATCGGTACAGTGCTCCATTTTCCCCTCACTTGTGAACAAAACCCTGAGATACTAAAACATAATTTGGGACAGAACCCCTTCCCGACGCAGAAAAGGTACTCTACCTTTTTCCGGCTCAATACTATGGTCTCAAATTTGGAGACATTGATTCTGATCATGTTCGCTTCACACTAAGCTGCAAGTTGGTGCAGCCAAGGCTGGAGATGACGAGCTGATGAAGCCAGTGGGACCACATCAAATGCAACAAGCTTAGACATGATTCCAACACCACCACATATCCTCAACATCTTGACAGCACCTAGAAATTCTGTTCAGAAAGAATTGGTCATAAATTCTTTCTTGGCGGAGTCCAACTCTAACTGGAAATGAGCCTGACTTCCTGCCAGCGATGCAGACCAAGTTCTTTCAGTGGTCATACAGGAATCGGTATCAATGGGCCTAGTACCCATACTCCCAAAGTAACCCCCCGCCCCCACAGGACTTCTTGAGGAATGCGGTCAATCACCTTCCTGAAGTCCATAAAACATATGCAGACTGGTTGGTTGAACTCCCATGCATACTCCAGGATCCTGCTGAGAGTGTAGAGCCACAACCTGGAAGAAAACCACACTGATCTTCCTGAATCTGACATTTGACTGTCCGGCAGACCTTCCTCTATAGAAACCCTGAATAGATCTAACCAAGGAGGCCGAGATGCATGATCCCGCTGCAGTAGGAACACACTCCGTGGTGCCCCTTTTTAAATATCGGGATCACCACCCTGGTCTGCCAATTCATGGGAACTGCTCCCAATGTCCACATAATATTGCAGAGTCAATTCAACTAACACATTCCCACAAAATCCAGAGCCTTTAGAACCCTGGGAAAATCGCATCCAAGCCCAGGGTCTTGCCACCCAGAAGCATTTTTTAAGCACCTTGGCAACATCAGCACCAGATATTGGAGAGGTTCCTAGGCTTTGCTTCCTCACTGGAAGACATGCTGATGAAAATGAGGAGGTCACTGTAGTATTCTGCCCATTGACCCACTACACCCAAACTGAGGTCAGCAACACACATTCTCAGCATAAACAGTGTTGGTATTCCCGACAACCTTGTGGACAGAGCTCCGGCAAGCCACCTCTACAATGGAGCCAGGGAACATGGCCCACTCACACTCAATGTCCCCTGCCTTTTACAGGATTTGTTAAAAGCTATGCCAGAGGTGGAAGTTGAAGTTCAGTCTGACAGGAGATTCTACCAGATGTTTCCAGCAGGCCCTCACAATACATTTGGGCCTCCCTACCATTCTCCTCCACCATCAGAGCCACTCACCACCAGGTAATGGTCAGTTGATACCTCCGACCGGCTCTTCACCAGATGAGATATCCACATGCAGCTCCCTTTTTATAGTATGTTTAAAGTCAAGTGATGTGCCTTTCAATTAAGAGGTCTGCCAGACTGCCAGGATTGTGCAAGGAAAGACAGTCAAAGACAGAGACAGCGAAAGCAGGAACCTAAAAGAGAAAAACCCAGAGTAAAGCCAACATGCTCCTAGGTAACAATCACGTGTCTTGAGGGTCTTAATAGGCGTGATCAAGACTGGACCCCTTCAGCTAAAGCAGTAAATTTTGGAAAACCAAATCATGTATACAGACATGAATTTCACCTCTCTGCAGACGCTCGGTAATGTCTGGCAGCATCTGTCTTTTGTTTTGTTGCATCTGTCTATGCTAAAAGAGCGATCAAAAAAATGCAAATACCTGCTCAGGGGTGTGAATACAGAATAAAGAGCAGGGCACATGTAGGAAGACAAATTCACAGGTACAATGAGCTCCCCCAGGTAAAGATCTGAATATTTCATAAAGCCTCATTAAGGCATGAAAATAAGAGGTTGAGATTTTTCACTGGAAGTGTCTTAGTAATAAATTCAGGTCACATGCCAGATTTACAGAAACAGTTGTAAGCTTATGGGCATCAAACACTCTTCATAATAACACCTAATGTGTTCCTACTTATAGCACACAAGACATTCATTAAATCTGTGTAAACCTTTAATTTTACTGTTCATATTTCCTGCCTTATACCTAAAATAGAAACAAAATATCTACTTAGTCATGCCATACAATATGACACTATATGAGAACTTTGTCACACTCTGTTAGTCCTGTCACTATCAATACCAAAATCTACATACTTTAAAAATAGCTAAATGTTTTTCCTCTCTTTCATTTGTGTTATGGCAGATTTTTACTTCCATGCTGTCCACAAGTCCTAAATTAAACTATCAACAAAAATCACAAAAAACTATTCAATAAATTATTTTAGTAATGTCTATATTTCTCATTTAACTTATTTATGCACATAAATAAGGCATGACATTTCCTATCCATTGCCTCACTCCTCCATTAATATGACAAACTGCTTATGGCACCATAAACTCTTAGCATATGTTCTGAGTCTTAAAAAACCCCAGAGAACCTTAATTACTGATAACAAAATGTTAGACAGTGAAATTATGCACACATTTAAATCATTGTCCAATTACAATTACTGTACTCCCTTGTAGTTTGTTAAAATATGATGATATGTTCTGCTCAAAGCAATCTTTCCAACCAATTACCAGTGTTAGCTCATGAAGCAACACAAAGTATAGCTCTTTCATTAGATGTGCTATGTTTGTCGTATTAAAATATAAAAATGAGATATTAAGATAACAAAAGAGGAGGAGGCAATAATGAAAATTGTTCACTATTCAGTGATTTTACATGAAAACATGATTGGCTATAGATAAAGAGGTCAAATTAATATCTATTTTAGTGCATACATTTTTCCACACTTAGTCATACTCACTACTTATTAGCAGTGAGTGTGATGACATTTATGTGCATTTTGTGTGTATGTGCAGAATGACAGGAATATACTGCAGCAGGAGTATATGTAAAGATTTAATTGAATTCCTTCAGCTAGGACGGCAGCCCACAGCACTGTGGCTTATCCAGCCCTGAATTGCTTCCAGTGAGATCTAATCATGCTGCATGAAATGAGCCTTACCTGAGCAGAATAGCAGTACGAGGTCTGGGGGCTGCAGGGGAATACCTCTATTAGGGACAAAGAGAGGAAACGATGGAGGAGAGGGAGAAAAGGGTCAAGAATGAAGGCAGAGGCAAGGCGTGAGAGAGAAGAGCTTAATGGAAATTTGAAAGAAATAGTTCGACTTCAATCTAAGTTAATTTGGCACGAGATGTAAGCTATAATTTTCCATTAAGACCTACAGTAATCAGTTTAAATTGTTTATAGAAAGGAAGTTATTTAATCAATTTCATTCATTCACTGAAAAAAATATTAATTAAATGCTGTCGCATTCATGTTTCAATATGGGTGTTTTGCAAAGTGGCACAACTTAAATATATTAGAGGATAGGACAAGTAAAAAAACCAAACATAATTAAAAAGGGCACAAAGAAGCTTTTATAACATGCGATATGAGATCTAAAGACATTGAAATGACAATATTTTCCTCCATCAGGTAGCGCTAACTGCAACATCTGGTCAAGCAATTCTAAGTTATGAGCCATGGAAAGGAACTTGAAACATGCTTGATTTCAAGTTCAATATCTAAAATACAGTCCCATCACACTACTATTACATGATTTGCATTTCAATTATGGTGGAATATATGGTATCATACAAGCTTAGCCCTTTCGCGTCTTTAACACTAAACTACACAATGGATTTTTGGACATGTAAAAAAATGCGAGCAGCATGAGCACCCCAACTCTAACTCACTATACACACTGAATGTAATAAAGCAATGACCAAATATTACTAGAACTCATGCAACAATATGCAAAAACTGTTGAACTGTTGCTTGCCCTGATGAAGATCCTGGGCAAGCATCTATCATCTTCTCTCATGAGTTGAAAGTACTGGTAAACCTGTTTCGTTAGACCCGTTGATAAAGCAGCGAACCTGCTATTGTAACTCCAGCAAAGCAGACAGTCAAACATGTCACACAGACTGAAAGCCATAATGATCACTGTAATGCATGACTCAGGCAGTGCTCAACAGATCTACGTAGATGCATAGCCAAATGGACGAGTGCTAATTTAAGCTCACGAGAATTATAATGCGTCAAAACAGCAGTGGGAGCAGACAGCTGACCAACCAAAATAACATGTTCAGAAACGGGCCACAGTACAATCCATTACTCATAAAAGCAGGTCACTGTGCTGATATTGCCACTCATATGGAAGCACTGACAAGACAAGTTTACCAATGCATGTAACTTATACAGAATTAAAGGTAATTAAAACAAAAAAAAACAGGTAATCGAAGAAAGGTTTGCCAATCTTTCCAAATGTCCTGCAAAGCAGGAGGAATTATGTGTCAGTGTGTGTATGAGTGTGTGTCAAGCTTGCAGAGCTGCCCAGAGCAATTCTTCCTGCCATGGCTGAATCTCCTCCAGTAGCGATGTATGAGCTCCACAGCAGTCAGACACAGACAGCACATTCAGGGGTGTGTGTGTGTGTGTGTGTGTGCATAATGTGCTTCTGTGAATCAACATAGCTGGGTATGCTGGCTTTGATTAATAGTAATAGGAGGCAATGACCCTGAGAGATGCCTTACTTCTGTAACTTATTTGTCTTCCCTCAGAAACACTTCTTAAGTGCGGGTGTCCCCTCTCACTCCGTTTCTTTTTTCTCTGTTTGCCTGTGTCTCAAGAGGTGCTGCTCTCACATACAACCTCTTGTTTCTACAGAGAGCCTGTTTAACAACATGCAGCACAGGCCTAAACACTGACACTCAGCCACACGCACAGAGCAAAGCACCCAAAAATGCATTTTGAAAAGAAATTATTCTCTGAGGGAAAAACAATTTTGAGCATCCTTTACTTCAGCAAGTTCTGATGCTTTACAAAATTAAACAAAAAAAATCATGTTGCTGTATTGGTAAAGGCCACAGTTATTGAACTAATAAATTACTCCCACTTCTCTAAAGCCTTCATTACAGACTCTGATATCCAATAGTCAAATACTATATTTAGTAAGCCCAAATTTCTTGGGCTTTTTAGCAGAAAACTGTTAATTTTCCATTGCAAAGGATTTATAGTTTAGCTTGTCTCCCGGTAGCTGATGTGACATCAGAGCGCAGCGAGAAAGTTAAGCGCTGGTTGGTGGACTCAGCCAAAGTCGAATAAAAATCCAAATAGGAGATTGTGCTTGATGCATTTAAAAAATAAATAAATAAAAAAAAGCACTGTGTACTCGCAGAATCAAAATGTCATTTCCAGTTATTACAATACATGGACATGACAGCAGATGGAACTTGGCAGCATGCACACAGCACTTACCCTTTTTCTGATCAAGTGGCAGAAGACATTTATTTTTATTTGCCACTCTGCTGCTTCATCAACTATTATCTAGGTTGTCTGTGGTGGTCTTTCAATATAAGCTCCCAACTACTTATAAAAACTGAAAAATAAACCTTTCACTGTTACTCTACAAAAACCAAAATACTCCCCATTTTTCAAATGTGCAGTATAATAAGACCAGCTGAACATGTTGAACATTGGCTTTATTATAGACAAGTTTATCAGTCAGAGAGAATCATCCAGTTCATGTATCTGGTTTGCGAAGAAGTGATAGCAAATTCTCTGAAAGGTACACATGCCCAATTTCCGAGGTGTTTCAAGCAAAGGGCAATGTTTATTTTTTAATCCACAAGAAGAGCCAAGACAAGTCGTTGCCATTGAAAACTTTGAAAGCATCACAATTACCTAGTCCCAGCCATCTGTCATGCGCGGTACTCATTAAATGAACTCACAATTTCATGAATGTATGTTTTCCGGGAAAACAACCCAAAGGGAGTTGCTGGTTCACTGGTTCATGCAATTTAAAAGTTATTCCATATGCGTATTCACCCATATACATACAGGCGTCATAACTCACCTGACTTAACATTCAGAAGTATGGTCTGACATAACAACATGACCTAAAAAGTATTTAATTGAATTAATAACCTGTAAAGCACAAAAGCATCCAGTTTAGCCTGCAGAATGTTAAAAATAATGAATAAATTATGCATGAAGGCGTCAAGTGTAACCCAGTTCAAAAAGATGTAATAATAGTAGCGCCTTAGCTAATTACAGCTTATACACACAGCACGTCGAGCTTACAAACACCGCCACTTTGAAGGATCTCTCACTCTTGAACCTTGTTTATAGAGAGCTGAACTCCCCATAGATATATAGTGGGGAAATAATGTATTGTGCCACCAGAAGGTAATAGGCTAAGCTAATAAGCTTGTATTAATAGCTATGCATCCAAACATCTTAACGTCAATGAGCTGGAAAGTGATTAGCAACAACACAACCAACTCAGGGTGATATGAAAATTTCACATTATTTCTTGCCACACCAGCATGATTTCATGCTGAGGATTTATAATGGGATTTCAAAAAATACAAAATAAAATCAGCTGTGTATTTATTTTTTACCAGATATAAATGGAATACTTTAGATTTGACACCATTCAGTATCAGTGTTTGAAATGCTTATTTTGAAGTTAGAAATGAAGTAGCTCTCAAGTTGCAACTGATTTAAACCTTTCTACCATTAGTAAGTTAAAAAACGGTCACTGTTGTTTCAAAAATCTGGGCCACATTTGGTCATCTGGTCAAAAGTTACTTTAACAGGGTCAAAGTGAAACTGGACAACTGTAGTAAATAAAGATTTAACAACATTTTGAGGTTTACTATTGTGAAAAAAAATCTTGTCACATGGTGGCATTAAGACCACCATATTTAGAAAAACACAGATCAAATCTTGACTGAATTATGATACACTGCTGATAAAGTCTTATCAGTTTAAATTTAAAGAGGTTCTTAGTTTTTTGGAAAAAACTCATCCTCAAACCCAATATTGTGTATGGTCATGGGGCCAATTTTTGGCATCAAGGGAGACTAATGTTTTTAACAACCGGGGTTTTAAAATTAAGAAGCAGAGAAACCCTGCTTCTTATAGTTGGTTCTAAGAAGAAAAAATATTTAATGTTTCAGAAACCTAAAAAAAGGAAAAATAATCAAATGTGAAAATATAACATCCATAGTTATTAACTTGAATTTTAGCAGTGGCAGGAATAATTGCTGTCTTTTTGTTTTAAATAAAAGCAGCTAGATCATTTTTGTTTTACAGTTGTATGTGCATATTGAATACCTTGTGGCCATGTTATTTTTACTTAGGTGTGTAGCAATACACTGACAATATAAAGACAATATACAAATAGACTCTGTCCATGAGATACTCTTTACATAGTCTTACCACCCACAGTTAGAAAGAAGTTAACTTAGTAATTTAAGAAAAAAGATTATAATTATAAAAAATATTTCAAATTAGAGGTTGAGCCTTACAATATTGGACCTTTTTTTTAAAAAATTAATCCCCAGCAAATGACAAAGACACCCATGTGACTTACATGAATAAGAAATGGCAGAAAACTGCACCAAAGTCAAGGTCACCGGCCCACTCACATATCTGATGAAGGATAAGGTACAGTTCAGAGGCACAGGCAGCGCTGGAGTGGTGGGGAGACTCATAAAGAACCCCCACCCCTCATGCCTCCCCATTTCCGAGGAAAGCCTGCCAAGGCTAGCTGAGCTGATGGCAACTAACTCTGAGGCTCTCCACATGTGCTAATCTCCCAGATTTAAATGGGAACACAACACAGAGCACAGAGCAGGGCAAGCCGGTCTGATCCACCACCGTATGTCTGAGTACACACAGCCTCCATAGGCATGTGTACACATGCAGCGTGCATGTGAAAACAATTACGCTCATTTGGCCATATGATCATCTATTATTATAATACATCAAGTACATAAGTCCTGCAATTTGAATAAATGCAAAGCTTTAGGCACCCAAAATTGCTATGATTCAACCTTGAATGTCCACCCTTCAGACAAAAATCTGAAGGGTGGACAAAAATTGAGCCACAGATAGAGACGCAGTGATTTGACAGTAGTGAGAGCAGGAGGGAGTACCTCCTTTCTTCCTTCAGGAGGGAAGACTGGGAACCATCAAGAAGCAGGGAAACCATGACAACCAGGCAACCAACCTTGGCAACCAACCCAGCATTCTCACAGTCTGAGCCAGACAAGTGGCTAAGCAAGGGTTAATCTCAACTGGGTGAAAGAGGAGAGACAGTCTGATTAAGCCTACTGCTGTGTACATGCAACAGACATTTAATACGCTATGCTATAGGTCTTAAATGCCAAACACATCTAGCTTGACTGGCTGAATAGCTGTCAGCAATAAACAAGAAAAAAAAAACTGTGAAGCAACAGCTAAAATACATTCACTTAACCATGATGAGAATTTGCAGCAGCATGAAAAACAAAATTATGTTTTTCTGCTTGCATTCCCTTCTTTACACTCTAGAAAACAAGTTGTGTGAAATTCTAAGCAACGCAAGAAAAATAAATCAAATTACAGAAATCAGGAGTCAAACAGAAGTGGGAACCTTGACAGATGGCAAAATGGACGAAGTGGAGTGCCGAGTGTGGCGTGTTTCACTATGACATGGGGGAAATAGACCACAGCACTCTGATGTCCTAACCTCGTTCTCCATGCTACATAACATTGCAGAAAAGACACTGGGTGTGCTGGGCTAGGCTAAGAGTCAAATAGGAAGTGATGGAGTCTGTCCAAAAAAATAAAAATACACACAAAAACCCCTAAACACACATCCACGATCACCCACTGAGATGTTTCTATTCACTGACCTCCCATCTAAAGATTGTGCTCTTTACCCCCCACCCAATATAAAGAAAAAAAAAATCAAGAAGAAGCAGAGTCATGAAGATGCTGATCAATACGTTTCCTTAATTAATAACTTCCAGAGTCAAAATGCTCAGGACCACTTCATCCTCTCGGACTTTAAGGCTTTTCTCGCCTCTATTCCCACTCCATTTTCCTCCCTTTGCCCCGCCTTGCTCCTCCCCCATTTTCCACCTCTTTCCTCATCATTAATCTCTGAAAATCATTGGCTACATACATTCCTCCAATCGATGCAATTCCACCGAGGTCTTGTCTGATTTACCACATGACTGAATTCCTGTATGAATCTGGACTGGCCAGAGGAAACGGGACTGAGAAAGAGAGATGGAGCATGGAGGACGAAGGAGACGAGCCTACTTACATAACCTTCAGCAGAAGTCCCAAACAACAAAATTTGACATGAGAATCCAGATTATAAGTATAGTTCGGCCATGACCAGCCACCCCTGAAAATGACAATAATTGTGTGCACAGCATCTATGCTTCATACACAGCAGTTGTTAATAAAAGTTCAAAAAATTCAGTTCAAAAATACCTAATTAGTCCCAAAAGGGGAGTTTAATGTTGTAAATCCTGTTATACAGAGCTCAAAACACAGAAGAAATAGACAGCATATGTAGCTAACACACAGGCACACCAGCATCCCACCATTTAGGATGCATTTCAGGGCTGAGGGAGTCAAGCTCTGGCTCTAACCAGACAGTGTAACAGCTGAGACCATGCTGGCTTGGCTTCCTGCTCTGCAGCTCTGATCCAGACTGCTAACACAGTGAGCAACCCAGCTGGGAGTAACATGGAACAGCCTTTGGGTCAGGGCTTCTCTGACCTGAATGTTTGAACAAGCCCGCGAGCAACACAGGCCCATCATTGCAGATCTTTAGTTCTCCACTCCTCCTCCCCCAAGTTAGAGTAGCAACTTTTCACCTGTTTCACAATTATCTTAAACAGCACAAAAGCTCCGGGTCAACGAGAACATGAGCACAGCCACAACTCATTGGCAACACACAAGCATGTAGACTGAAATGCAATACCTCACTGTAGATTTGCCAAGTAACTTTTTATTGACAACATAAACTAAACATTTCCTTCTCCCTTGTCATTATGAGGAATACCCTGTGCTGAGTGTGAATTTCTTGCAACAGAGATAAAATCGTTGAGAACAGCAATTGACCTAAACCTACTATACTGCTGTAACAGTTTTACAAATGCTGCACAATTTACCAGATATCAAGACTCAAATGAATGTATCCACCTGTTTGCATTAATGAAACAGGCCAAGTAAGGTTACGTCACAGGTTTTTCTACACCAATATACAAGAAAATGCATGAGCAGACCCCAAAGCTGCAAAGAGTTAAGTCCAGTGAAGTCCACAGAAAGAGTTACAACTTGGCAAGTCTTTCTTCTGACATGAAGACAGCAAGAACAGCAGGATACTGGTTTAAGTGCCTTGTACCAGAGAACCCCAAACAAAAAGTCCTCAAACCCCAACAGGGAGTGCTTGAGAGACAAAAAGATCAAAACAATGTCACAAACAGCTTTTTGTCAAACGGTAAATTTGAAAGTCCCTGAAGCAGAAATGACTTTACTATCAAAATCTTCATGAAAAGTATAAAAAGATCCCCCTAATCCAACCCCACTTCTCAGCCAGTCAACATTTGTGTTTAGAACAATTTTTAATAAAGGGATTCACGAAGGATTAACATTTAATGGTTTTTTTTTTTAAATAACAGGCCTCCTGTTCCACTGTAAAACAACCCTCAGGAACAAAGTAATGGCAACTCAGGGTAGTGTTTAACACTGAACAAAGCAGTTATTCAGCCAGTCTTAACGCTATTAAGTATTTTCCAGGCACAAGGTGCCCTTTCAAAGCACAATCAAGTAACAATGTTACCTTCAGTCATAAAAAAATACTGTACTTTTCAAAAATAACTTAAGAAATTTCACTTCACAAGTTGATGCCTTGAAATTGACCTCCATCTTTTTAGGAAGTTCCTGCTCTGACACTCCACCATCAGCATGTTGCAAATTTTGAGATTTCTTTTTATTTTCGCAAATAAAAATTTCTCTATTTTTTATAGATTAATAAGAAAAAAATTAGCAATATAAAAACGGGTCAAAGTTACATAATAAATAGACGGCCCTGTAGTAGTGGTAGTGTGATGGCACGGCCCTGCATAGGGTTGGCCCTCTGCTTTACAACTTAGTTGTTTTTGATTGGGTCACCAGGTCCAACTTTAATATTTTGGGGTTTTGTTTATTCCTCTCTTTTTTTTGGAACACGGGGAACTAAGGGTATTTAAGTCTCTCTTTTTTTTCCTCCACAGAAAATCAAAGCAGCAGAACCAAAAGAAAAGGTCAAGAGAGTTTTAAAATAAAATAATTGTTGTACCCTTATTTTTGCCTACCTGTCCTCAAATATGTTGTGCCCTTTTTGGACGCAACACTAAGCAATCATTAAATCCTGGGTTTTAGATGTATTTATCAAAACAATTACACTGATTATTTTATGGACTACCAAATGTCTTCTAAATTTGAGGCGAGCACCACAGAGTACAATTAAAGCTTAAATGAACTGGGTCAGATAGGTCAATAAAATGTTTAGGTTGGCAGCACATGTCAAGATAACATCCCTGTTCACTTTGAATGTCAGTAGGCAATATGTTTTGATGTTTGCCATATACAATAGAAAACCTGCATAATGTCCATCAAATGGAAACACAGTATTGATCAGGTTCTACCAATCAACCACAGAAACACAGGCCTTATTCTTCTATAGCTTAAGCGCCAATCAGCAGGCAGCCATGCAGACACTCCATATCTGCAGACCTTTTCAGGGCTGACTGCACACCTGACAAAGGAGGAGCCATACAAACACTCTGCAGAAACTAAAGGGTAATGGTGGTCTCCCCTTTAAAAATACTTGCTCAAACTAGCAGGACAAGCATTTGGGAATTCATACCATCCATTTATTAGCAATGAAACAATGGTAAATATCTGCTGTTGTATGCCGTGACAAAGAACTGCTAATGTGCTAAGCTATGAGAGGACAGTCTATGCAACCTTTGTGCCACGTGAACGTTGTGAGAGAGAGCTGTGCGGATTTTAGCTGTGTAGGGGGATTAGATGAGGATCCAAATCAGAACCGCCATGGTGGCAGTGTGTGTGACTCAGGACATGCTCTAATCACTTAATGAAAAAAGGACCTACACAACTCCTGAGTTGAAGATCCAGATCAAGACGACCGCTTTCCGCTTCCCTTCCTGTGTCAACGCAAGCCAACCCTGGCCTGGGAACCCTCACAAGGGATTTAGCTCACTGGACAGTCCCTGCTGCCAGTCACAACCGAGCCAGGCCCATTGGGCACTCATAGTTGCCAGGCCAACCCTTTTCACGGAGGCCTGGGAAAAAGATCTGACAGATTAACAAATGGTTAACAGGCAAATGGATGTTACACACCGGCATTAATCTGAATACATTTGGCATCGGTAAAACCACAGCAGCATGAAAAAATAAAAACTCAGATGCCATTGGCCAAATCATTTTTTCCAACATAGCACAAGCAGACTTAAGATAATGCTGTGTTTTCAGTTGGTTTAAAAGAGAAAAGTAAAATGATACTGAAAACTCGGTCAAATGTGTTCCACGTGAAAGTGAATTTTACCGTGTGTCCTGAAACTCTGATATGTTGAAGTCAATCATGTCTGGCTGACCTGTAGCTTGCATTCTTACACCCACATGGAACTGACGTCTGAAGTGAGCATGAAAAATCCATCAGAGTTGGCCCCGGCTCTCCCGTGAACAGAAACGATGATCTCAGTGACACCACATAATTAAACGTCTGTACCAAGCAGACGATACCAGCTCGATACTAGCACAAACACCCATTAGGGAGGCTGCAGTGGGCAATGAGAAAGCGAGACGAGTCTGAGTAAAAGCTCCTCCTGCAAGCAAAATAAAATTGAGGGGGATGCATTTATGGAAACAAAAAACAAAAAGCAACTTCAATACAGTCTGAAACGTATCATAAGCAGTGTTTTTTGCTTTATTAACTTTTTTATTTGAGACAGTATAACCAGATCTAAAATAATTTAATTATAAAACAAACAGAAACTATTATTTCTACTGCCTATAAAGCTATTTTACTATTACTTGATATTAATACAAACAAGTAAAACAAAACATAGAAATAAAACTAAATGTCATATTAGCTCAGTCTTCCTTTGCATTTAAAAGTAGCTCGTTTTTTTGATGGCATTGGTTCAAAAAAAGGCACAAAGAATATTCCCTAGAGAATTTGATTAATGTTACATATCTCTGATTCCACTGCATATCAGTAGAGCAGGCTTGCATATCAAACTTGCTCTACTGAACTGAGATATGGTGACTGTGAAGGCTATTAGAATACAGTGATTTCATTGTCATGTTGGAAAGAAAGCATGTCTATGGCATTATTTATAATGGCAAACATACACAAGACCACAGGGCCACAGTGTAGATAAGACCCATTGCTAAACAGCAAGTTGGTGACCAGGTGAATTAAGAGACCAGGAGAATATCTGGAAGAAAGCATACTGCTTAGGAGTGCACAAAAAAAAACATTTACACACATGGCAACTCAGCGTGACCAGCTGGACTGAGCTGGGGAAAGTAACGCCTATTGTAGCCATTTTAGACAACAGATGGGAGGAAAATGTACCCATAGATAGACGCAGAAGAGAGGAAAAGTCCAACTCTCTCCCCTCATTTTAAAGGCTGGAGAGCTTTGAGAGAGGGAGCTGCAATCAGTCCTGCTATTTTCTGCCTACACACACACAGGCAGGACTGTACCTGCCTCTCCTTTCACATGGCTCTGCTGCATCTATTTGAGCTCAAGGCATCCTGGCTGTCCAGTCACAAGCGCCGGGGCTGCACTGGAACACACAAGCATCTCCTCAGGAGAGCATGGAACATCACTGGCTCCTGTTCCCAGGGCATCCTCTGACTGCACAGCACATGTGCTATATGCAACTTCAGAAAAATGCACCGTCACTGCTGTCCAGGTTTGACAGAAAGCATGCGCTTCTCATTCGGGAAGCCCACACTTACATCCCCATGAGGGATGTATGAATATAGATTAGTGTGGCTCTGCAAGCAGCTCATGTTGTGTCAAGGTGGGATGTTCTGCTCCGAATTGCAGTCGCTGCCTGTAGGAGAAACGCCTGCCTCTCTTTCTCGCTCTCCTTGTGTGCCTGCGGACTAAGAATAGATCAATGTATCAGGCAAATCGGGATTAACGGCGTTGTGCTCCAATCACAGAAGACTCAAAGGGTGCGCAAACAAGCAGGAGGAGCCGTCCCAGATAACAAACACACACACATTAAAAAAAAGTTGATTTTCACTGCTCATCGCACTGTCATCATGTCTGTTGTTTGACGCTGTTCCACACGCAGATTGGATCCAACGCCAACGCACAAACAAGGAAAACCCATGTAAAGCAACATCAGACACAAGTCCTTCCTCATCCTACTATGTGAACAATGATTATGTCAGATCACTGCTGAAAATGACAAAACGCACCAGTGTCACACGAGGACTGGGCAGGTGTTTCGTAACTAAATCATTTAGTTACCTTTCACCTGTGCACACCAAATTTCAACTCGGCTGCAGAGCGCGATGAAAACAAATTGTGCAATTAAAGAGGGGGACCGGAGGGGGAGGAGGATGCGGACAGCAAGCTGTCCCAACTAACCTGTCTGTCCTTTCCCGAGCGTCTTCTCCAAACGATAAGGTCCCACGTAATTGGCGTGCTGGGCAACGCTGTTGTCTTTCCCGGACGATGACATGTCGAATCTCTTCAAATTAGACACTTTCTAATAAAGCGCACGCAATTAGACACTCCTCGCTGGAGCTCTTGAGCCGCCGCCGCCGCTGCTGCCTCTCTTTTAACTCCACAGCCTCTTCTCTTCTCTTCCTCTCGCTTCTTCTGCCTCCTGCTCCCTACCTACCTCATTCGTTGTTTGAGGAGGTGAGGTTCTCTCTTTTTCTGGGTGCTTTCCCCCTCTCTACAGTCGCAGGCGAGTCGCAAGTGCCTTGAATATCATTGTGGGGGTTTAAAAAAAAAAAAAAAAAAGTAGAAAAAAGAAAAGCAGCGCTGCCGCTGTGCGTCTGTGGGAGGTGCTGCCGAGCGGCCGTGAATGGATCAGCGGTGGATTCAGCCAATCGAAGAGCAGAAACCGTCTCCGCTGACCAGTTCCTTTGCCTCAGAACAGTTGTTTCTTTTCACATAACAGCTGCAACTTGTGATTGTGAAAGTTTAATATAATTAATGTCAATATACATCCGATAATACTTCTATATAAACATTGTCCAAAGACCGTTCGTTCTTTTCGGTCCAATGCACCTGAATCAAATCATACTTGCATTATCATTAGAACTTGATGGCACGCTGAAGAGGAGCAGCACAAGACATGAATGCTACAAAAACAGGTTTTAACTTTATCGAAATTATTATAGAAAATATTTCATAATATTTTTAAGCTTCAAACAATTATCTCCTTTTTAATATTATCTTTTAGGCACGACTCAGTAATCTGACACTAACATGCTGTTTATCTTAGGAGAAGCGAATCCCTAATAAGTGAAAGGGATTCTTGTTACTACTTGTGTTAATATTTAATAAGAATAATTTCAGTTCTGTGTTGTGTCAGAACAGAGTCGTTGATACAGCTTTGGCCACCACTGACTGTCTGTACTTCTTTTGTTTTTCTATAAAAGGTACACCTGCCCCAGCTGCATTGTTTAAATGTATCTCATTCCAGAATTGAGCCACTCATTAATGCATTTTCGCCATTATCTTTTGTATTCTCTTTTTACTTTTATTTGACATTGAAACTGCTACTTCTATCTTTAAAAGTATTTCCTTGACAAACCCTTTAATGAAGCTCTTGCTGCCATTTACTCTGTTTTCTCTTTGTAGTTCTGCCCCAAAGTCCTCTTGACTCTGTGCTTATGTGTTTAGCCAATTTTGTTTACTGGATAGATCAAGTTTATCATTAGTCTTTTCATATTAAATTTCTACAGTTCACATCACATCTGCATTTTAAGGTACATAATCCAGGGCTTTAAAAAGGCTACAAAATGAGGCGTTTTTAATGCTCAAATTAAAATCAGGTTTAAGGAGAGAACTGATTATCACATTCCTTAGCTTTTGTTTTAAGCATATTAGCGCAATGTGAATATGGGTTGGAGCAAATCATGGAATATGTTAGGAATTAATGTTAGGGATCATTTAAAGTTGATGATGAATATGCATAATTGGATACTTTAGCGTGGGAGGTGATTTAGACAAATGTTTGGAGGTGAAAATTTCTGGATGAATAAATAGTGCCAACAGTAACTGCAGCACAGCAAGCCTGGAACTCTTAGGGCTATGTTTGCTGTGGGCAGTGTTCTACAGCTATGTAGCTTTAAGGTCTTGAACCAAAGTGCATCACTGAAACAAAACGACAATTACTCCAAACAGCACTGTGCACAAGAAAGTGTTCCAGCCTTCATGAATATTTACACAAGCTCCATTTACTGAGGGTGGTTTTAATGCTGCTGAAAAACCACAGTGCATGACAGTTTCTCATCCCTCCTCTTTCCTGTGTCCTTCCTCTGCGCTATCCTTTATTCCCCTCACTCTCACAGGGCCCACAAACACGGCCTTGCGGTTATTTCAAGTGTGTGCAGCAGGGGCAGAGTATGTTGGCTCTGCGATTCATTTCACACCCCACTGGTCTGAGACCTGTGACTGCAGCTCTGGCCTCTGTCTGTTCCTCACACCCTGCGAGAGTACAGGTGTCAGGGGACACGGGCAGGAGAAACACGCACACACACAAAAGCACACTAAGTGACCTCTAAAATATTTGTATTGAAGGGAGCTGCTGAAATATTAAACAGAGAAATATGTAGAAACAAAAGAGTTTATATTATATATATATATATATATATATATATATATATATATATATATATAGTATATATACTGTATATATATATATACAGTATATACACACTCTGTGGGGGTGTGTGTGTATTCTTTCATTTCGGAGTCAGTCTTTAAGCTTTGATCTTGATCAATGGTTTTGTGTTTACATTTCTCTTTAGAATTTTTCTGCTTCTAAACTTTCTCTCTGTTCTTGTACTTAAAGCTGCAGTATGCAACTTTTATGAAAAATATACTTTTACATACTTGCTATGTTGTGGCTGTATGGTATGAGACAGATAATCTGTGAAAAAAATGTTCAGACTAGCTAGCATGACCGCCAATGACGGCGGATAAACAGTTTTTCTGTAACAGTACATTGTTTCTCCACCATTAGCACATTGAGCAACATTGATTGACAGCGCTAAGACCTTCCTCCTGGTTCTGGTCTGTTGTTTTTGGTCAGGAGCGGCACGTTTCTTCAGACAGCAGTAGTAGCTCATGGAGGAGGTGGGGGAGATCACTCTTTTTCACAGATTACCTGTCTCATAACATTCTGTCAGTTTTAACAAATGTGTAAAAATATATATATTCTTTATAAAAGTTACAAACTGCACCTTTAACAAAAAAGTGCATATTTTGCTACATGTGTTTAAAAGGAGACAGAATGTCAATAATTTAAGAGTCAGATATGTGCCAGATTAAATAAACTTCCTACGTGTGTAAAAATAAGATCTTTAAGAAAAACTTAATAAAATATCCTAGGAGTTTGGGAATTGTTTTCATTCAGCTGATTTAAAAGTTTAATAATGTGAAATGACCTTCAGAAAAATAAAATGACAGAAAAAATAAAATTCAGAGAATTAACTTTTCAGACCAAATTAGAAATCTGCGTTGTATTTATTGTGTTATGGTTTATTCTGACTTTCTGATCTCACATTAAAATTATTACTAAGAGTATATTTTATCAACTGAAACAATCCTAAAGTTTGACTGTTTCTTTCTCAGTCCGATGGAGAGACTTTAATATGCACTTTTAACACATGCAGAACATTTTAACACCAACACTTTCTTTTCCTAAAAAGAAAGAACCTCCACAAAAGTCAAATACTGACAAAGAGCATATGAGAGTTCGCTGTACTTTTGAAGTCTGTTCATTTTAGAACTGAATTGATTTTTAAAAGTCATTTGAAGAGTGCCTCAAATGACTTTCAAAATCTTCCATGATCCGCGTTCCACATACTTATCAGATTTACTTTTGTTGTACAAGGAATCCAGGTCAGATCTGAATCAGTCTTTCGTAAAGTCTTTGTATAATGCTCAAATAAAGAAAGAATCACAAAAAGACTAACTTTTCCTATCTCAGCTCTTGCATGTGGAACAACTTCCCAAAGACCTTGAGGACTATTGAAATTTTAAAAAGCAAACATAGGACTTATCTCTTGTGTTTGCCTTTAATTCATTTTTAGTAAATAACAATATCAATTCTTAATTTAACTTTAACAGAATTTTATTTGTAGTTTTATTGCATTTTCAGTTAGAATTAATACACATTTTGGATTATTTTACCATTTACATGTACTGGTAAATATATATATATATATATATATATATATATATATATATATATATATATATATATATATATATATATATATATATATATATATATTTGCTGTGGTTAATTAGCATTTAGCTTTTCCTTTGTTCTTATGCTTCTCTTTGTTTCCCAGGTTTAGCCCATATTTAGTTTTCTTTTCTGTTTTTCTTTGTCATATTTTACATTGCATCCTGTTTGTATGTCATGTAAATAACTATTTGCTGACCTCTTCATGCATAAAATATGACGCATAAAGATTTTTAAAAGTCCTAATTTCTTTTTGATGCTAGGCTAAAAAGACAAAACAACAGAATACATAATCTAAATAAATATTTTTTGCATAATTTTGAAGATTTCAGAATTTAAATAAAGAAATGAGATATGACTCCAAACTTTCCCGGTTTGCTTTGCTCATTACACTTAATCTTCCTGATTCTTCCCCTACATATAATCTCTCTATATTTAACTGAAACAAGCAGACACAACTCAAATAAAAAATTAAAACTCCATTTGTTTTATAAATAATGCATTCAAGCAAGAACATGTTCCCAACTAGAAAAGCTTTTCCCCACACTCTTCACTTTCTTGCGTGACACTAAGTTTACATGCCCCAGTTTAGTGCCTTTGAGGTCTGCCCTAGGAATGTGCGCTGTATCCCCCAGATGCCCTTCATCGCACCGAGAGCCAGCGTTCTGTAAGTCTGACCCAAAATGCCACTCCTGTGCATGCCGCCGAGCCAGGTGGACAGGGCGTGTGATGTCAGAGCCAGGTGCCAGGTGGGCACCATCTCAATAATGCATCACGCTCAGCACTGGCGCTGGCAGGTGTTACACTTTGAAGTGTTCCAGAAACATCTGCAGCCTGAGCTTTTAATCACCTTCTCTGTTACCCCAACGCTTCTTATCAATCCGTCTCCTCTGCTTCATGGCCTCCTACATCCTAAAACTGCTAAATTTAAACAAGAGTAAAATACAAAAATGCCTTTTGTCTTCTGGACGTTTATTAAATATTAAGCAGGGTAGAAATTACCAAGCAGTTGTTTGTAGTAAGCAGTACAGTGTCAGCTACAGTGGAAGGTAAATTAATACATGTCATATTTTTCTACCAACGATCAGATTCAACAATTTTACAATAAAAACATTGTGTAAATATTGAAAAGGGATTTAATCTGTGAGCGGTCTATACAATGAATAATTGTTTGCATTTCAGATCATTTCACCTTTCTGTGTTTGCTTGAAACAAAGAAATGAAAAAGAGACTCACCAGAAGGAAAAAAACAGAGGAAGATGTTGACACAGTGAGGTTTACATCAGCAACCACTGCTGTGAAAAAAAAGTGTTTTCACATTTCATGCGTCCTTTTTCCTGTCGTAAATATTTCAGATCATTAGTCAACGTTAAATATCAGGCAATAACAAAGTAAACATAAAGTCCAGTTTGTAAATGATGGTTTTATTTATTAAGAAGACAAACTGTATAAACTCACCTGGCCCCATCCATCCATCCATCCATCTTCTTCCGCCTATCCGAGGTCAGGTCGCGGGGGTAGCAGCTTCAGAAGGGAGGCCCAGACTTCCCTCTCCCCGGCCACTTCTTCCAGCTCTTCCGGGGGAATCCCGAGGCGTTCCCAGGCCAGCCGAGAGACATAGTCCCTCCAGCGTGTCCTGGGTCTTCCCCGGGGCCTCCTCCCGGTGGGACGTGCCCGGAACACCTCACCAGGGAGGCGTCCAGGAGGCATCCTGACCAGATGCCCAAGCCACCTCAACTGGCTCCTCTCGATGTGAAGGAGCAGCGGCTCTACTCTGAGTCCCTCCCGGATGACTGAGCTTCTCACCCTATCTCTAAGGGAGAGCCCAGCCACCCTACGGAGAAAACCCATTTCGGCCGCTTGTATCCGCGATCTCGTTCTTTCGGTCATGACCCAAAGCTCATGACCATAGATGAGGGTGGGAACGTAGATCGGCCGGTAAATCGAGAGCTTCGCTTTTTGGCTCAGCTCTCTCTTCACCACGACGGACCGGTACAACGCCCGCTTGACAGCAGACGCTGCGCCAATCCGCCTGTCGATCTCCCGCTCCCTTCTTCCCCCATTCGTGAACAAGATCCCGAGATACTTGAACTCCTCCACTTGGGGCAGGACACCCCCCTTGACCCGGAGGAGGCACTCTACCCTTTTCCGGCTCAAGACCATGGCCTCGGATTTGGAGGCACTGATCCCCATCCCGGCCGCTTCACACTTGGCTGCGAACCGCTCCAGCGAGAGCTGCAGATCACGATCTGATGAAGCCAAAAGGACCACATCGTCTGCAAAAAGCAGAGATGAGATCCTAAGGCCACCAAATCGGATCCCCTCAACACCTTGGCTGCGCCTAGAAATTCTGTCCATGAAAGTGATGAACAGAATCGGTGACAAAGGGCAGCCCTGGCGGAGTCCAACTCTCACCGGAAACGAGCCCGACTTACTGCCGGCAATGCGGACCAGACTCTGACACCGGTCATACAGGGACCTGACAGCCCGTATCAAAGGGCCCGGTACCCCATACTCCCGGAGAACCCCCCACAGGGCTCCCCGAGGGACACGGTCGAACGCCTTCTCCAAGTCCACAAAACACATGTAGACTGGTTGGGCGAACTCCCATGCACCCTCCAGGACCCTGCCAAGGGTGTAGAGCTGGTCCAGTGTTCCACGACCAGGACGAAAACCACACTGCTCTTCCTGAATCCGAGGTTCGACTATCCGACGGACCCTCCTCTCCAGGACCCCCGAATAGACCTTGCCAGGGAGGCTTAAGAGTGTGACCCCTCTGTAATTGGAGCACACCCTCCGGTCCCCCTTTTTGAACAGGGGGACCGCCACCCCAGTCTGCCAATCCAGGGGAACTGCCCCCGATGTCCATGCAATATTGCAGAGTCGTGTCAACCAACACAACCCTACAACATCCAGAGCCTTAAGGAACTCCGGGCGGATCTCATCCACCCCCGGGGCCTTGCCACCGAGGAGCTTTTTAACCACCTCGGCGACCTCGTCCCCAGAGATTGGAGAGCCCAACCCAGAGTCCCCAGGCTCCGCTTCCTCAATGGAAGGCATGTTGGTGGGATTGAGGAGGTCTTCGAAGTACTCCGCCCACCGGCCCACAATGTCCCAAGTAGAGGTCAGCAGCACACCATCCCCACTATAAACAGTGTTGGTGTTGCACCGCTTCCCCCCCCTGAGACGCCGGATGGTGGACCAGAATCGCCTCGAAGCCGTGCGGAAATCTTTCTCCATGGTCTCTCCAAACTCCTCCCACGCCCGAGTTTTTGCCTCAGCAACCACCCGAGCCGCATGGCGCTTCGCCTGCCGGTACCCATCAGCTGCTTCTGGAGTCCCACAGGCCAAAAAGGCCCGATAGGACTCCTTCTTCAGCCTGACGGCATCCCTCACCGAAGGTGTCCACCAACGGGTTCGAGGGTTGCCGCCGCGACAGGCACCGACAACCTTGCGGCCACAGCTCCGATCGGCCGCCTCGACAATTGAGGCACGGAACATGGTCCACTCAGACTCCATATCCCCCACCTCCCCCGGGACGTGTTCGAAGTTTTGCCGGAGATGGGAGTTAAAGCTCCGTCTCACAGGGGATTCTGCCAGACGTTCCCAGCAGACCCTCACAACACGTTTGGGCCTGCCAGGTCTGACTGGCTTTCTCCCCCACCACCGGAGCCAACTCACCACCAGGTAGTGGTCAGTGGACAGCTCTGCACCTCTCTTCACCCGAGTGTCCAAGACATACGGCCGCAGATCTGATGAAACGATGACAAAGTCGATCATCGAACTGCGGCCTAGGGTGTCCTGGTGCCAAGTGCACATATGGACACCCTTATGCTTGAACATGGTGTTCGTTATGGACAATCCATGGTGAGCACAGAAGTCCAACAACAGAACACCGCTCGAGTTCAGGTCAGGCAGGCCGTTCCTCCCAACCACGCCCCTCCAGGTCTCACTGTCGTTGCCCACATGAGCGTTGAAGTCCCCCAGCAGAACAAGGGAGTCCCCAGGAGGAGCACTCTCCAGTACCCCCTCTAAGGACTCCAAAAAGGGTGGGTAATCTGAACTGTCGTTCGGCCCGTAAGCACAAACAACAGTCAGAACCCGTCCCCCCACCCGTAGGCGGAGGGATGCTACCCTCTCGTTCACCGGGGTAAACCCCAACGTACAGGCGCCGAGATGGGGAGCAACAAGTATGCCCACTCCTGCCCGACGTCTCTCACCCTGGGCAACTCCAGAGTGGAAGTATGTCCAGCCCCTCTCAAGGAGACTGGTTCCAGAACCAGAGCCATGCGTCGAGGTGAGACCGACTATTTCTAGCCGGAACCTCTCGACCTCACGCACTAGCTCCGGCTCCTTCCCCACCAGAGAGGTGACATTCCACGTCCCAAGAGCCAGTTTCTGCAACCGAGGATCGGACCGCCAGGGTCCCCTCCCTTGGCCGCCACCCATCACACAGTGCACCCGACCCCTTTGGCCCCTCCCACGGGTGGTGGGCCCATGGAAGGGGGGGCCCATGTTTCCTCTTCGGGCTGAGCCCGGCCGGGCTCCATGGGTAGAAGCACGGCCACCAGACGCTCGCCATCGTGCCCCCCCTCCAGGCCTGGCTCCAGAGTGGGGCCCCGGTGACCCGCGTCCGGGCGAGGGAACACCAAGTCCAAAGTTTTCCTTCGTCATTGGGGTCTGCGCTTTGTCTGGTCTCTCACCTAGGACCTGTCTGCCTTGGGTGACCCTACCAGGGGCATGAAGCCCCAGACATCATAGCTCCTAGGATCATTGGGACACTCAAACCCCTCCACCATGATAAGGTGGCAGCCCAAGGAGGAGCTCACCTGGCCCCATGAGAGAAAATATTTTCACCAAAATATAAGTAAAGTTTTACCACCATTGGTAAAGGAATTTTACCAGTCATTTTTCCAAAATTGTTTCAATTCAACCGCACTGGAAGAACTTCAACATAAAGGGCCCAGTTAAGGTTTTATCCTGACTTTGATAAGGCCACAGCTAAGCCTTAATTTTGTTTTTATGAGCCACTCTGAGGACCTGTGACTATAATGTCGGCCTAAGCGCTCAAAAAGAGAGATTTTTCATCAAGATTTTCAGCTGTAGAGCAAAATTTATGAGAATTCATCCAGATCCAGTAGCAGCATAGTCGGCGCAGCCCATCACACCAGCAGCATTGTTTTTCACTGTCTGTACGGTGTTCCTTTGCTGAAATGCTGTGCTAGCTGTACATGATAATATGACAGGATCGACACTTTCCAAAACGTTCCACTTTTGTCTAGTCAGCCTACAGAGAATTTCTGGATCATCGAGATGCTTTTGACATATGTAAGATGTGGCTTTGTGTTCTGTTTGGTCAGCAATGATTTTTACCAAGAAACTCTCTCATCGATTACGTTTGTCCAGTTGAATCATGAATATTGACCTCCACAGAGGCAAACGAGGCCAGCAGTGCTTTAGATATTGTTCTACGTTCTTCTGTGAGCTCCTGGACGAGTTATTGATATGGAATAATGCTTTGAAAGGCTATTCCAAGTTTCCCCCATTTTTCAATTATACCTCTGATTGCAATGGACCCAAAGTCCCAAACCCTTAGAATTTTTTTTTAAAATAATTTCCAAACTGACAGATGTCACTGACTTTGTTTCTCCTGTTCTTACATTTCTTTAGATTGGGGCATGATGTTCAGGTTTTTTGAGAATTTTTATCCTACATGCTGTTGTCAGACAGGCTCTCTACAAGGAATTTTCTTTTTACTCTTAATAATAAAATCACAATTTGAAAACTGTATTTACTCTGAGTTTTTTTTTTATGTGTGTGTGTTTAGTTGTTTTTTTTTATCTTATATTGAAAATGCATTTTCAATATAAGACATTCTGATCTGGACAAAAAGGCTAAAACACAGACAACCCATAAGAGAGCAAATACTGTTTCACTGCCTTGTATCTGGTGAGTGGCACAAAATTATGAGCTTAACCACTGCCATGGGATGTAGAGGCTTATTTCAGAGTCTAACCAGTTCAACAAAGAGTCACAAACACATTCTTACATTAAATTTCTGCACATAAACCATTCATCTTGTAGTGCTGCATTTTTTTTTCCTGAGCTGCAGCAATTGTTACACATACTGCAACATTCACCACAGGTGAACTCAAAGCCCTTCAGAGTTGTACAAATGGGTTATTGCTGGCAAGCGGTTTGCTGGAAGCTACTGGCTGAACTGGGCAGCCCTAGTGTTTGACAAATTAGCTTGTCATCAATATACAGAGGAGACTACCAGTGTTCTTCTGCAAATATTTACAAATACAAGAGAGCAGCATAAGGGAGAAGGAATGAAATGGGAAAGAGCGTTTGTTTCAGGGGGATTTGCAGTTTAAAATATGCAAAAACATTCTGCCATACCTGTGACTTAATCATCTCCCTTTATTTAGATGCTAGAGAAAAAAAATGGTAGAGTGAAATTATTTTTCTACTCTTTTTTTGCAGCTCCACCCTTTGCACTACATTAGATGACTTGTCAGCTGACTGGACGCAGGCTGCTATACTTTTATCCTATTACAAAGAAGAGAGCTGCAAATGGTTGGAAATATTTTCAGTTGAACAAATAAGCACCACTGCTTCTGAAGAAGGCTTGTACAGGTATTGTAGATTAATTTATATGAACAGTCATTCAAAAACTGTATCCTTTTACACTTACTTATTTTTAAGAAATCATCCCCAGGTAACACAAATGTAACTATTACCTACAAACTTTGTGTCATAAAGTAACTTAACCAGTTTCTTGAAGGCAGTGTTGACAACTTGGATGATATCCTGCAATATTGGCATATCCAAGGAGTATGTGTATTCTGCTGCGCACCTCCCCTTGCGCCTGTTCTCCATCTCACTCAGTGGAATTGTGAAGGAAGAGCTAGTATGCACATTTCTGTAAAACTGCAAAGAAAAGAAACAGCTTGTAACTGTAATTCGGTTCCAATTATGTGTGCTAAAGAGCAGGACAATAGATTCAGTTTGTTCGTGAACATCACAACGCTATAGTTTACTATGAAGCTAAGGTGGAAATTCTGTGAGAGGTAAGAAATCCAACAACAGACTGGCTATAGCAGCAGATAGCCTGAGTAACTACTCAACTTTTTCAGATACCAGTGTCACTCTATGTCCAAACAATTTTTTTGCTGGCATATTTTATAATTTCTGCAAAAGTAGGTAAAACTGCTGCCATGCCATTTCCTTTCTAACTTAAATCAGTTAGTTCATATGTTATATGTCATATGCTATATTATGGTTTGTTGTATTCATATAACAAAAAACTGCAAATCAGTATATTATTACTTGTTGGCTTTTCCGATTTACAATATCAGAAAGCAAAGATGTTGAGAAACTAAAACAAAACAAAAGATGTGCTTTCACTCTAAAATGTAACAGAAAATATAGCAGAGCAATATGACCTACCCAATCACAGTATGCCGTTGTGACACAGATAAGAGGCCCTTTCATTATAAACCAAAACATCTTAAGGGGGCCACAAGGTAAGAATGCAGGGTAGATAATATTTCAGGATTTTTGTTTTCTCACAAAATCCTTTCCCTCAGGCCATAACACATATGTATATGCTATCATGTTCATCCGTGATGTGCAGGATAATGCAGGAGTAAATACAGGTTTTCCTGCTGAGGTTCAGGCAGGATAAAAGGTGAAGGGTAACCAAACCTACATAGTGTCAACCGCTCCAAAGGTAAAACTAAAAGGAATAACACATGAAAACTTTAATTGAACCATTTACCAAGATGCTTATGAACTCATATATGTTTTAGAGGATTTTGAAAAATGGGACACTTACCCTCTCATGCCACATGCATGTTAATGTGTAAGTGCTGGAACAAACTATCATCAAGACACAGAAGTGGACTTCATCCCCCATGTTAATGTAGCATGATCAATGGCCAGCTGGTGTTCATTTTAAATGTCACTACTGAATGGTAGCTGTATACTGACATGCCCATAAGTGAGGCTGTGGAGGAAAAATTCACTGCAGGGAGTAAGCCTCTCTTTCCCCCTCCCATGCACAGGGAGTGCACACTTGCACACGCAGCTGCAGGGACACTCCTCTGCAGCTGCACTGCCCCCTGCTGACTGGTGAAAACCACATTCTCATACTCCTAAAAACTGCCAGCAGGGACTTCTTTCACCGCTTCACAACATTCATAAAAACAATAAATTCTCTCTCATATTTAAGACGGCGTGAACTATCATTCAGTCTTGTCAGACAGAACATCGGGCAATGCCAGGGAAAAAAATCTAGCTTCAGAATTTCTTGCATCACACAACTCCTCATTGTGAAATCCCAACCACAGTCATTTGACCCAGTTTGCTTCTGTTTCTCCTCTGCGCGCTGCAGCTTTTAAGTGCTGAAAAACCCTGGCACTTCATCCCCCATGCAGCAAAACATGCTCAAGAAAACCGGTGGAAATCCAATAACTTGGATTTTATTACGGTTAATGCTAGAAGAGGATTCACAAAGGTGCTATGAATTAGTGCTGATAAAAACACAAAACATGTTTATTACTTAATATCCACAGACGCATCCACCAAGATTCTTCTACATCCACAATACCCACATACACACTCATTCAAATCAAGCAGTTCCTCTTTAATCATAGCCTTTTTGCAATTACGAAGAACCTTAATTGCAGTATAAGGAGCACACTGTTGGTAATCATGTAAAGGGTTTGGCTGTGGCACTGGATAATTAGGTTTGCTGTGTGCGCCTCACTAATCACATGGACATTTAATGGGAGCGTAGAGCGAAGGACTAAAACAACTGCATTTAGCTGTGATAAATTCACTGATCACTCAGTCAGCATGCACGGTCCCTATTGGCCTGTTCACTCATTATCAAGTTTGAGCTTAGAGAAACACAACACATATGGACATCGGGAATATAACAATCCCCTCGCTGTGAGCGCGCCAGGGTTTATTAGGAGAAATCAGCGATAAAGGCTGCTGTGATTAGCAATAATCACTAGGTGTTCATTACATGTTTCTGCTTAGGCTTCCACAAATGTGCCATTTCTTCATTTGAAAGAATAAGAGTATTTACAGATTGTTCAGACCCCTTGACATTTACGGCATATAGTTTTCAACCATAGTCTTCAATGTATTAAATCAAGATTTGATGTAATGAACATACAGTATGGAAAAAAAAATATGTTGTGCATTTGTGTCCTTCTCCCGTTAATTTGATGTTCCTGATCAGCCTGTTTGGTTCTGCAAAACCTTTTAGACTAGGGACTCCAGTTCCAGTCCTCGAAACCTTCTGACCTGGGGCATTTAGACTCTCCCTGCTCCAACATACCTGGCTCGTTACCAGGCATCTGCCAAACTCGATGGCATGCTGGGGATTCAGTCAACTGAATCAGCTGTGTTGGAGTCAGGATGTTCTTAAAAGTTGAAGGGCAGTGGCTCTCTAGAACTGGAGTTGGAGACCCCTGCTTTAGATAAAGGTTCCTGTTAGACATCAACCCTAAATACACAACCAGGGATTCAATGGGGGTTTCAAGCAGATTAATGTGCTAGGATGGCCCAGTCAATGTTCAGAAACTAAATCTGATTAAGAATCAGTGGTAAGATTTGAAATGGATGCCTTACATTTAATGAGCCTAGCATCTTTTGGAAAGAAGACTGGACAAAATGTCAGTTTATTGATGTGTAGCAGGTATACACACAACTCAAAAGTGTTGCAGATGCAATCGCACCAAAAACTAACACTTTCAGGAAGTGTTAAGAACATAACTTTTGGGATTTTTAATTCTAATAATTCTAAAAAAAACTATGCCTGGTTGTTCTTAAAATTCACAGCTATCAACCATTTTGTGTTGGTTTATCACATAAAATCCCAACAAAATACACTGAGGTGTGTGGTTGTAATGAAACAAAAAGTAAAAAGTGAAATGGGTATGAATACTTTTCACTTGTTATGCAGAATTAACTTCATTTTGTGCTATTAAGAGCATTTATTTTAGAATTGGTTGCACAGGTCACCTTTTCCCTGTTGTACATTGCCATTGTACCCTTGAAAAGGACTCAGTTACACACTGGAACAAGCTTTCGTCTCCTGCCAATTTGGAATCTGCTCCTGGCAATGTCACCACTGCTTTTAAAACCTGATTACAGCATATGTGCCAGCTACATGATCTAATGGGCTTATTTAAAGCGAACATATAAACTACATCATGTATCATGTACATTGTGGTGGCGTGACACCTGATTATTCATCACTCCCCAAGCGCAACCACTAACCTTTCCACAGTCAACTCCCTTCATGGTCCCCCATGAGTTTTCTGTCCTATTTTTGAGGAATAATTACCAGCACGCACATATCAAAGAAGTGGGGTGATGCATGAGACAGTGAACTGCTTTTATTTTTGGTTACATTTAAATTCAATAATTTAAGATAAGTTTTAAGTTGATGATTGGAGAAGAATTAGTTCAAAGATATTAAAAGAAAAATGGTAGAATTTGCAAGTATCATGAAAATGTTAACCAAAAATGAACAGGAAAGTAGAGAAGAAGAATTTTGAGAGCTGATCCAAAATGTTTCCCAGGACCCATCTAGGAAAACAGCTTCAGGAAAAGGCAGCTGGTACTGGTTTCTGATGAGCAGCCTGCTGACTACAGTGGTGCTACAACTTATTCCCCAGCAGCGTCACAATGTAATGATGTTGGCAGCGATTTCCATTCTGCTCTGCCAGGTTTAGCACCAATCTATTTGTTTTAAACCTCAAACTTTTACACAGAAAGTTGCATTATGTTAGCTGAAGATAGAATATAACGATTATAAGGTGATCAGCATTAAATTTTCCATGACATCTGAATGTTACGGTCAAACATTGTAAAAAACAAAAAAATTTACAACATGAAATATATTTCAAGAAACAGTAAACTTCCTTACCTTTTGTGCAGGTTGTTTAATAAGTATTACAAAACAAAAATGACTGAAAAATGTATTTTCTCTTTGCATAAACAAGCACATTTTTGAACATTTGCAAGTTAGTTGTTAGTAAGGGCTGAATAAACATCCTGTTCATGGCCAAAGTCGCATTGCTTTTTTTATGGCAGCACCAGCAAAAACAATGTATTATTAATATTGATTTTAATTGCCTGCCGAGTTGAAGATGTCCCATTCTACACCGACTTAAGAAATTCATCCATCTGCTGTCTGTGTGTACATGCAGCAGAGAAGGAGAATTTCCTATATGTCACGAGAGGCGAGCTGCACCCTTGACAAGGTTCCAGCTCATCTTCAAGGTTATGACACACAAACATTTACTGTACATTCATACCTAGGGTTATTTTGGGGTCTCCAATTAATCAAACGTACAAGTTTGTTGACAATGGGATAGAATCAGAGCACCTAGATAAATGCATCTAATGAGCTAGGAAACCCATCCATAAACTTAGCTAAGATTCTTTCCAGAAAACTTCCCGTTGTGAAAAACTGTGCTCATCACCACACCAACTCCATCAGCAGAGCATCAAGGAATAAGAAGTAGAATTTATCAAACAACTCACAGTTTCTTGGAGGATTTACATGAGACTTGGCAAATAAAACTGATAGAATCACAGCATCAAAACAATATTTTTTTTATTCGTCACTAGATCCGTTTTTCACAAAATGCCTACATTTCTAGTCACATTTATTGGCATTCTTTAGTAACGATCTGCTAAAAAAAACCTTTCAATAGATTTCTTTGATGTTGCAGCAGCAGCAAAATCTCACACTGTAAAATGGCTTTAAAATCCTGTCTTTAATTTATATACATGTTGATTACAAGTTACGAAAAAAATTGTTAACAAGTGGCACAGTTATTAATATAGCAGCTATTAATAGTTTGCACACCTCCCTATTACCAACAGGGCAGCACACTGTTTAGTCATCTTCCATAGCTAGCCTAAGGCAAAGGCAAAGTAAGCCACTGCTAAGGCCCAGCAGGCCAGTGGTGAGCCCCAAACAGCAATGAACTTCACATGGAAAGTAAATATCTAAAAACAATCATAGTTGCAGTCGTTTTTTGTAAAGGATGATTTTTTTGCTTTTCCTCAGTAGCAGGTTGAATCCATTAATTTTTTAAATAAAAGTTTTGAATGTAAAATTTAAAATGTTACTATTATGCGTCCTTGAACAAGCTGTAGGATAGCTCTGTGGGCTACACAAAATATGGTCATTACATTTAATACACAAAATTATTCTCAGATATTGAGATTTCACCCGATCAGTTCTGCCAGTTTTGATCTTATTAAGGAATGCACAGTTTAAGGGCTACGTCACGATTATGCAAATGAGCTTAATATACATTGTGGATGCTTGCTTTTTTTTTTCTCTGAACAAGCAAAAAAAAATCTGACAATGTCGGTGCTGTGCGAGTGTCGGTCGTGTTTTCACAAACAGCCCATCTTCTCAATGCAGACTACTTTCAGTTCCGACAGTAAATGTTGTGAGTAATGTGACGTCAGACACAGGACTAGCAGAGGCTATCATTCAGCTTTAGCTTATGCTAACTGACAAACAAATCATGGGCATGCAGAAAAACACACAAGATATAATTATGTACTTACATCGCCATCATCTGCAGATTTGTGATGAACAGTGACAGAACGTTCCTTCAGTCCAAGTCTTTTGGTAAATCCTGCCGAATGTGTTGCTAGTTTTCCTAAAATGACTTGTGCAAAAACTTCCTTTGGCGTCAAGGACATCACAAACAAAAATAAAATGAAGCCACGCAGCTCTGTTCTATGTGACTGGGAGAGAATGAATGGACACATGCTCTGTATTGCAGCCGACAGCAAAATATTTTCAATTTCCAGCAGTCATTACACTGCATATCCAGCAGAATAAACTTGGCGTCTCCTGTAATGAGGTGGGTGGAGCTCAACTTGGGTGGCCAGGTGAGGGGCTGGGCTTGGCCTGGGATTACTAGGTAAAATAAATAAATAACCAAATAAATAAATTGTGACTCAACAATTTGGAAACAGGTCATTTTGTAGACACCAGCGGAGCATTTACTTATTCCCTCAATTTTTTTTCACTGTTTCTAGAAGCAGGAGATATCTATATGCTAATACTGAAACATGCAAAATGTGAATTTTGCGGAGTAGTGGATTTTTTTTTAAAGAGGATTAGCATTTTACAAAAAGGTTGAAGAGTAGCTAATCACAAGAAATGCAACAGTTGTTGGCTTTGCCCAGAGAATGTCTCTGTGTGGAGGTCCTGGAAAAACTAAATCTCTCCCAGAGTCTTTAATGAGCTTTGTTACAATACTCTCAAGGCTGACAATGTTCTTGTGTGCCCTTTTTTCTTCGACTCAACTTTCAATTACTATGCTTGCGTACAGCATTCGGTGAACATCCAGCATGTTTGGCAGTTACCTTTGTGGTTTACACTTCTTTTGAACAGTTTCAAAGATAGTCAGCAGAACATCTGTCAAGTCAGCAATCTTTCCCATCATTGCTTGGCTCATTAAAAAACGAATGATTTTCAGTTGACATATAGTTGAAATTCGTTGCTATCAAAATTAATGTAAATAAAACTTTAAAAATACCACTTGATGTGAATATAAATGTGTTTCACTTTTTGATTTGATTGACTGAAATAAACTAACTTTATAAAAGCGAAACCTACCTTCACAGTTTAACTTTTAGGAAAAAACTCCAACATAAAAAGGCCTAAACATAACAAAAGACTGGAGACCATTTGGAGAAAGTTTACAGTAATGACAACAGCTTCAAAATTGCGCTTGTGTGTGGTCACTCTTAGTGCTCTTTGTCTCTGTCTCAGTGGGAGGGATGGCGTGAGGTTGAGGGTCGTGGATGGATGTGGGGAGCAGCGAGTGAGATGGATGGAGAAGAGGAGGGAGGCGACAGACGTGGACCGTGCAGGGGTGGCTCAAGCTGTTGGGAGCGGGCAGCACTGGCAGATGAATTACCGGCGACATCTCCATCCCTGCTGACAACGGACTCTCTCTGCCTCACAGACACAGACACACACACAAAAACATGTGTCTCAGTTGATTGAAGCCAGCGGCTCGGCTCCACACCAGGCACAGCAAGAATTGACTGTCACCCTTTTTCTCCATCACCCCCCTACCTTAAACCACACACACACACACATTCATAGAGCTACATATATGTATGTATACACTCTAGGTTCTTTTCTCCTTCTGTAGCCTCCGCTTCTCTCTGAAATGTCAGGCTGGCAGGGGGTTGTATGAGGTTCCTCTGGAGAGCAATAAAAGCTGATTGGAGTTAAAACAGTTGGTCAGGCCTCCCCGCCCCGGCATCTGTTGGATTACAGTCAGCCAACCTGTCATCTGTGAAATGAAGGCCAGCACGGGAGCAGAGAAGAGAGACCACAGCAGGCTATGGGATAGACAGAACGAGAGATAGGAAGGTGATGAGGTAGACAGTAAGAGGAGGGAATGTGTGGATTTAGTTTAGTTTTGCTGTGTAAACTTTTTAAGAAAAACCCAGTTTGTTCATATTTAACAGGAAGAAAAAGAGACAAGGAGATTAAAGGCAAAAGATGGAAGATCTTAGGGTTCACATAGAGGGTCAGACAGACACATGTGACCTTTACATGAACCATTTCATCTTTTTGCCCTCGTGTATCACTACCTCTAAGCACAGGACGGCAGAAACAATCCCGTAGATCAATCTTCCACCCTTCGCTGTACGCTTCGCTGTCCTCGGTCTTCCCTGATCTCACTCTCTCTTTTCCTACACCCATTGCTGCACCCCACACACTGTCTCCACCTGCTACGTCCCCGGAGGGAATAATTTTCACTCTAACAACTTCAATTAACCTTACCCTTTCATACACACACATCCGTGGGCACAGGTCGGCACACCGACACGCACATGTGCAATGTGCAGACGATGCGTTCACGGGCACAACACTCCTCCCATATCAATCACTGGCGTTAAGGTCACTGGGCTGGGAGACAGAAGCCTCTGGTTGCTCCTCTACTGACATGGAAAAAAATGGCGAGGCTACATACAGCAATGCAATATACATGAGCATGCATTGCCCTTAAACAAATAACCATGTTAGGGACATAAATCCTCTAAAGTAATTAGAGCTGGGAACGAAAAAGAAAAGGTATTTAATTTTGTGGCCAATTGAAATGCTGAATTTGGGTTTTATTTTCTACTGCAGGATTAATGTTTGGACGACATGGGATGATATACTGTATCTCCAGGCAGGGATAGATGGTCAGAAATTCACATCTGGTCATTATGGCTATTAATACCGTTCTCATTTTTTATGATTTATTGAAAAGTTTTGATTCCGAAAAATATAATATATTTTGTCCTCCACTCAACAACACTCTTTAAAGAGCCAAATGATTTAATCAAAATGAAGTTATACTAGTTCACTGGGAAAATGACAAAAATAAAAGCAACCCAATCAGTTCGTGAACCCTCTTGCTGCTCCAGCATGTATCTCAGAAGAAGCTGTTGGTCCGGTGTTTTGTTTTTTTGTATTATCTACGCTCATTTGTGTATTCATCCATGTACACAAGGATTTGTGGATGCAAAAGCAATACGGGAGGGGAGAGGGTAAATTCATACAGCTGTTCTTGAAATCACACTTGGCTGGTGTATGAATGCCTGCAGGCGGGAAAACTATGATTCCCCTCATTTTCATTATCATGTAGCTGCTCAGTAGGAATGCCAGTTGGCTGTTTTAGATTTGATGTGCAAAAATGTAGCAAATGCCAACACTTCATGCAAGTTTTTTAATGTGCTGTAATGACGGGAAATTGGTTTTATACCAGATTTTGTTAATCTGGCTCACAGCCGTCGCAATCATGTTTACACTCAACTCGAAGTTTTCCTTTTGAATATCTCAACTCATCTCACTTCAGAGCATGATAGTCCGTATTATGAGAAGATTAAGACTTTGGCACAAACCTAAGTAGTCCTAATTGAATGTACTTGTGTGACACATGTAAACTCATACATAGACACACATCATTTTTTTGCTGTACTAAAATGCTTCCAATCATCATACAAATACAGGATCCTGTAGAGATCTCCCTGGGCTTAACAGTGTGTAATTGCTGTTGATTGGTGTATTATTGCTCTGGTTAATCTGCTTGTGGGTGGCTAATAAAGGAACTCCATCAGGGATGTTATCAGTCTTCAACAGAAGGTGTCCACGGAACGACGTTCCAAGAAAAGAGAGGAGAAAAGGGGGAAAACATGAGCTTCAAGTGATTTTTTTAAGATAGGAAAAGAAGGAAAATGTTTGTGAAGCGCTAAAATAAAAACACAGATCAGAGCATAAGACACGACAGAAATCTGGCATGATGCCAGTTAAGTTACTCATGTTCAGGTTGTTTCTGTTTGAGCAGGAAAATGAGGACAGTTCAGCGAGCTGGATGGTGTTCTGTCAGAGTTGCGAGCATGATTTTCATCCCAGGAGAATCCCTTGGTGATTGATGAGGCCTTGTTCCTCTGCCACAGTTCTATTTCTAAACACGGGCTGCGGGAGGAAGAGGTGGCTGCAACAAGGTGATTAGATTGCTCTCTATTACCATGGCAGCTTGAAACAGGTATCACTCAAAGCAGGAAACCCCTCGGTCCCATTGCCCTGTGCAATAACAACATGTTGGAAACTGACCCCTGTGGTGTAAGAAGGTGAGCTAACATGCCAAACTGATGTTTCTTTATTCCACTGGGCTGTTCGCAGTGATTGTGTTGGCACACACTCCAGAGACTACACTGGAAGCAAACTGGAGACAAAGACAAGCCAAACAACAGTAAGGGCAGCGAGAAGCTGTTTGGGTGAATCTCAGTGGGCTAAATGAGAACATTAAACAGCAGGACACAGAGTTTGATCCCAAACAGGTCTAATGAAACTTCATCTATCTTCTGCTGCACCTTATACTGACACCACAGCACCTAAGTCTTTCTTTATTTCTGAGGAGACTTTTAGATCTTGCCGAAAGAAACCAGATGAGGTTTAATCTAAGAGCATGCCTTAGAGATATTCTTTCAACTGCAGAATCAGAACATTTCTCCTTAGGACTTTAAGTACTAAAGTACTACCTAATCTGTAAAATACATCTTGAAAGGGGTAATTAGCCATTTTATTGAAACCGTAAACACATTTTAAAAAATAAAGTATAGTCCATGTGTTTGCCACATGATTTTGGCAATTACAAAATCTACTTTTGTAATTTTATCTTGAATTGTAAAAAAGGATGCCGTTATCCTACACTGTCTGTTTCCACAATACTGGAGACCTCATGTTTCACTGGAAGCCATACAGTTTCCTGTATAACAGCACCCCCTGCTGGAGAACTTGTACTGAGACAGCGGCTAATGATAACTAAAAACAAGGACTTCTAAAGGGCGGCTTTTTTGTTATGGGAATAGCAAATGTGGCAAAACCTGTAAGAAATTGGTTTGAAATTGAAACAGATAAAGAACTTAACATCATGAATGCACGAGTCATTAACTTTTCATTTGGACTGAGCATTTCTTATTATCTTTCAGAAATACAGTATATCTTCACATGTGAAGACATATTTGTCTTCACGTGTACCTTTACATATGTGAAGACGTATTTCTTCTATGTGAAGATGGAAGCAAGCTATTATTAATTGGTTCCATCATTTAATAGATTAATTGACGGAACCAGGTTCCGTCAATTATTCTAAAGGCAAGTGTTTTTATATGGAAAAATAACTAATAGATAAATCCTATATTCACATTTCAGGGCAAACTGAAAAAGACTGATCATATATTTAAATGTCATAGGATATGTTGCATTTTCAAGAAAGAACATTTACTACTGAACATGCTTTTTTCACATTAAATTTCAAATAATGAACACCAATTTTATTTTTTTTTCAACTTTGCTTTCATATAACCAGACTTTCATGTAATCATTTGAAGTGGCCTTTATCTGCAGCTCTTTGGCTTGTCCAGTTTGTTTACTTTATATATAAAGACTGAATTTTTTCTAAAATATTAAAAAACACTTTGAAAAGACTCCAGACAACAATTTGGTAATATCTAAAATCCACAAATACATCAAAGACCTGCCAATTAATCAGTTTGTTATGTTATCTTTAGAACATAACAGAATGAAAAATAATCTCAAGTCACATTCAAATCAGAATCAAAATACTAAAAAAACATTTTGTTAAAAAGAATAAATTTTAAAAAATCCAACTTTTGGGAATCCTATTAGAAAAAAATTAACGATAACTCAAGACCACAGAACACTGTAGTAAATTATAATGTTGCTAGAATATTTTTTGTTACATCAAAATTACACCAAATACACATGGGGATACTATAATCTTCAGTATAATACAAATCAATACAGTACAAACCTACCTGGCATGACTAATCAATTAATAAATTAAATATTCAGAAAATTTAAGCAGTATCAACATAATTTATAACTAACATACATAAAACTATTCCCAACACACATAAAAGGGAACAATATTACACAACCCTAACCTTTTATGGCACGGTATATATCGTGCCATAAAACAATAAAACAGCAGGGAGGAGCTAAACAGGTGAAAAATAAAACAGTTTACTGTAAAATAATAACAAAAAAATGTACAAAAACTAAATTCTAGTGGCAAATCCAAACTAATACAGTATGACAGAACCACAAAGACACAGGCTTGTGGCATTAAAGGAGAAAACTAACAGAATGGGAAAACCAAGTAGTACTTAGACTGGGCAGCTTGATTACTGGAATGCCAGACAGATGGGAGACAGATGGGAGACAGCTTGGGAGTGCAGGCAGCTGAGACACTGAGTGAGGGCAGCTATGAAATAGATCTGGAACACAGACGCTGACACAAGCAAACAATACACAGACTTGAATGTTATAGAATGTGAACCAAGAGCTAACAAAGAACAAACAGAAGAAAACACATATTTATGTATTCTAGAAAAAAACTGCAAGGAATCTTAAACCTGAACTGAATATGAAAAGACTGACAAATCACAAAGTAATGCAAAACCCAAGACCAAAGTCCCAGAGTTCATGACATGTAAGGCACCCCAGTCAGCCTTTGGAGACTGTTCATTTGTTTTATTGAAGGAGGAAAATCATTGAATCCAGAACGTGGATGTTTTATAATTTGCTGTTAAAAATGGTAGCTACATGTATTATCATCCCAACTTTAAAAATATGTGAAATTTGGAGCAGCCTATTTTGTTCAGGCAGCATTTTTTTCTATTTTTTTTATTTTTTATTTTATTGAATTTTCTCTTTTTTGACATAACAAATTTACACACAACAAACTTAACATTATAACATGTACTTATACACTCTTGCATTCACTCCCACACTCACCCTTCAAACCTGCATTTGTTTGGTTCCAAAAATATCAAAAATCTTTTAGATTAACTTAGAGAAAAAAGAAAGAAAAATAACAGAACAATATATGAATAGAAACTGTAGACAAGACAGCCATTAATAAGTTCCACCTTCAGTCCCTATGATCTTCATATATGGCTCCCAGAGAGTCTCAAAATCCCGTTGTTTACCCTTGGCGATGTATGTTAGCTTTTCCAGTCCGAGCGAATTTGCAATTTCCTTCTTCCAGAGTCCCAGGGAGGGTGCATCCATGCCTCTCCAGCATAATGCTATAGATCTTCTGGCTTGAAGAAGTCCATAGTCTATCAATTTAGTTTTCCTCTGTGATTGTTTAAATTCCACTGGGTATATTCCTAGTACACAGACAGCATTTTTTTCTATTTTTTGTTTGTTTTTTGGAGCAGTGTCGAGCTGAATTATGTGAAATCACTATCCTCTGCTCCAAATTTCACGTATTTTTAAAGTTATATATATATATATATATATATATATATATATATATATATATATATATATATATATATATATATATATATATATATATATATATATATATATAATTACAACATCAAATATGGTATTACTCTGGCTGACTTTCTTTTGAGATGGAAAGTTGTATGTACACTGAAGAGGCTACAGAAAAATGCAACATTGTCTTGCATTAATTCTGAGTGGACACAAGATGGCGCAAGAATGCTGTTCTTACCAAAAAGGCAATCAAAACATGCTTGAATTGGTTTCATATCAACTCTGAATAAATGTTACTTCACATGCAATTTAAAGACATTATAACAGTATTTTTTTTTTCTGTATAGCTAAAATACACCCATTTATTATTAAGAAATTTTACCCATACCCAAGCGGCTGAGCAGAATGAGTCATAAACTCGTGGCAGGAAATTCGCGTCGTGTTCATCAGCTCAGTGTTTCCACCACATACATAGGCTACGTGAGAACGGTGTATTTAGCTTTTTTCTTTTCAATTTTACCCTTTTCATGAATCAAATTATGATAAAATTGTAAATGATTTTTTTTTCTTTCTTTTCAAAACGACCATCTTTCCATAATTGCCCCGATCTGTGGCTCATCCTGCAGCAAACGTGACTCTCCACACGCCAGACGGCCGCAGCATCATCATCCCACCCGACGTCCTCTTAATCATCATCATCATCATCATCATCAGCGCGCATGCCACCGCCCCCAAACGGTGGCTGCCTTTAAATACTCACAGCCTTTCCATAAGAGAAGCTGCACTTGTGCGGAAAGAGAGAAGGAGCCGTGACATTCCACCTCGTGTTCTCACCTGATTAACTTAAACCGTAAAGGTAAGGCATCTGTGTTTTAACATTTACCAACGATGCAGAGAAACATATTATTTATTATTCACTGCCTCTTTGGGTACCATTTGTTGCATTTTTAAAACAACCTGAGGATCAGAAGGTTTGGGCGTCACTTTGCTGATGCGGTAGCTCCACTATTTCCCGGTGCTTCGCCTTCAAATTAAACCACTATAAGACGATATGGTGGTTTTGCAGTGTCTCAATGGCTGCAGCCATTTGTTGTGGTTTACGCAGTGGGTACGACCTCTATGTTCACATAGAGGTGACCAGCGTCCTGACATGATTCTTGGTCATACTAGACCGATTCTTCTAAAAAGAAAAGCTGTACTAAAATTGCTCCTGGATATGAATTTTCTCCATTACAATGAAGACGGAGCGTCACAGTTGCTTCGATTTGTATGAAAACCTGAAGAGCTCAACATGTGCTAATCATCAAGCAGCATGAGGAGAGAGACATGTCTGTAGCTGTGATGCTTAAAAGGACTTGATAAAAACATGTATTCGCGATAAAAACATTTTTTGTTATTTTCTCCTAATTTTTTACATTCTAACTAATTTTCATTTAAATGCTGCCCGCTGCAGGGGAAATTTGAGCCATTCTGACCTCCACTCAGTATAGCACATGCAGAGTAATCCTGTAACCCCAAAGAGTCTCCTCATGAGGGGCAAGACCTCTCATTTGAGGATACAGTGATAGAATAATAATTAAAATACATCCATGATGCTTATTGCAGTGTTCAATAATGTGCAGAATCACAACACCTAGAACTAAAAATCCTTAGCAGGGGGTGAGCCTGCCAGGACCCCCCACTACGTGCTTGCCTCCACACTACAGCGGAAAACCAGCCTTGTCATGGCAGTGACGTAAACATCTGCTAGTCGGAACACTCAGCCATGCCTGCCCAACCAGGAAGCAAGAAGCCGTGTGTGACGTGGGGAGGGGATGGTCCCTGCTGCAGTTAATTCCCTGGGCATTGGCTATCACTGAGGAGAACAGAGGTTCTGAAGAGCCCCGCCTGTATCATAGTATGTGCTTACAGAAATGGCACACTTTTGGTAGTGATGACCTAATAGTGAAATCCTGGTTTCACTCAGCCTGCTGGGGAGGGGATGTGAAATAAGTCACGTATTCTGTGGTGTAACTCCACTGGTGAAAGCCTCAGACTCAAACACTAGTGCTTCAGCTGCTTTTCATCTGCCAACTTCCTTCCCTATGTGTAATTTATTTCCACAGATGTCCACTCAGGAAAAGCTCATCAGCCATGTGATGAAGGAGGAGCCTATTGGCTGCAGGAACAAGGTGACAGTGGTCGGAGTCGGCATGGTGGGCATGGCATCCGCCATCAGCATACTGCTCAAGGTGTGTATGAGCAGCTCCAGATGAAGTTTTATAGGGGTTTTGCAAACACAGAGAGTGAGAAACGCACAAAGAAAGTAGCAGCTTGCACTGTAAAGAAAATACTACTGTCATAAATTGGTGCAGGCTGAAAACTAGAACCAGTGTGGTACATTTTGTGACATTGCAGCTGCAGAGGTATTTCATTTCATCGGTATTTTTTGCAACAGAGCATACAATAAGGAGAATAATTAAGTGGACGACAGAAAAAGCCTGTCATTAGTCATCCATTGTCTATTCAATGTAATTTGAAAATCTGAAAAGTGTGGTGTGCATTTTTATTTAGTCCCCTTTGTTTTGATAATAGTAAATACAGGTGTATTTTAAGTACGTAAAGCTGCAGACATCCACGGCTTAGGTAGAGGAAACAGTCGACAGGAGAACTATTGATTGCATGGTCTTTGAAGCTGGTAAAGTGACAAGAAGAAAGCTAAAATTGGACAAATTAGATTACAGTGAGGATTGCGACTGTAACGTATCTAGAGGTGGAAAAATGTCTGAAGTTTATGAACAACACACAAACAATGATACTATCACAAATTGGTCAATTTGAGCAAGCTTTTTGTAGCTGTGACAGAACAAACGTTTGACCTGCATGTGTAAACTCAGGATCTGTGTGATGAGCTGGCCCTGGTTGACGTAATGGAGGACAAGTTGAAGGGTGAAGCCATGGACCTCCAGCACGGAGCCCTCTTCCTCAAGACACACAAGATTGTGGCCGACAAAGGTGAGAAATATTAATATTAAGTCTGCCAGGAGAGCGCTAAACAACAAAACACATAATGCTCTTTCTGTCATTTTGTCAGACTACAGTGTGACCGCCAACTCCAAGGTGGTGGTGGTGACTGCCGGGGCCCGCCAGCAGGAGGGCGAGAGCCGCCTTAATCTGGTGCAGCGTAACGTTAACATTTTTAAATTCATCATCCCCAACATTGTGAAATACAGCCCCAACTGCATCCTGCTGGTGGTCTCAAACCCAGGTTAGTCAGATGATCATGAGATTAGGTGTATCCTCTCTGGTAAAATACTGGTTTATGTGCTCATCGTGTATTTTGTACTTTTGCAGTCGACATCCTGACCTACGTGGCATGGAAACTGAGTGGTTTCCCACGTCACCGTGTCATTGGCTCTGGCACTAACCTGGACAGCGCCCGATTCCGCCACCTCATGGGAGAGAAGTTCCACCTCCACCCTGCAAGCTGCCACGGCTGGATTATCGGAGAGCATGGAGATTCCAGTGGTATGCAAGTCTTTCTAAAAATAAATAATCTTCTAAGTTTCCTCTGTAGTTTTTTATATCTATCTTGAGTTCAGACATTGACATACACACTAACAACAGCACCTATTTAACTATTTTACATTTTAACAGCTTATGACATCAACAATCAGTGTGATGGGATCTTGTGTTGTAGAAACAAAACTGTGCACATAATTGTAAAGTGGAAGGAAAGGGACACATGGTTTTCACAGTTTAGAAGAAATGCAAATTTGAAAACTGTGCATTACAGCTTCATGTATTTTGGAGTATCTCTACCAGATTTCCAGGTTAAGACTGAGATTTTTCAAGAAAACAACTCAAGATCAGTCATATTGAATGAAGAGTGTATGTGCAATTTTTCAAGTCTTATTACTCAATTGCATTTAGGTTTGTACTTTGACTGGGCCTTTCTTCCAGAATTCCTCTATATTTATCTTCATCCATTTTCCCATCAACTCTGTCCATGAGAATCACGAGGCCTTTGAAGAACAGCTGTAGTTAGACCGATCTTAAGGAGCACTGACCCTTTTGTCTATATATATTTTACTGTGTTTTAGGACATATCTGCCAGAATATAACAGTCTAAATGTTGCTTCCACAGTGGCTGTGTGGAGTGGTGTGAATATTGCTGGAGTTTCTCTGCAAAGTCTCAACCCAAAGATGGGTGCAGATGGTGACAGCGAGAACTGGAAGGACGTGCATAAGAAGGTGGTTGATGGGTAAGTGTGATGCAGTCCTACTCACAGACTGTTATTGATTGGATTTAAATTGTTTTTAGAGCTTTTAAATAACATAATGGTAAAGATTGGTGCCAGCTTAAACTTTTAAATTAAAAGTAGTTAATAAATCAATTTAACCAAACTTTGAAGGCCAACAATCTATATTGTGTTTCATGACTTTGCAGTGCCACTTTTCTGGCTGGTCCATGATGCAGAAGTTTACTCTATTGCTCCATTTGACATTGTGCCATTATTTTGTCAAACACCGAATGTGACTTATCTTGGTAAGCCACAATAGGTTACCTTATCATAAATGTCAAGGTATCAGATGTATTGAAAGACTCCAGTCTTGGAACAAAGAAGGGTAAATTTTCCCAATGTTTCTCAACAAGAGGTACCAGTTGGGAAAGACCAGCCAGCATGTGGTACTATAATCCTGAATTTTCAAAACTGGGTTTCTGCAGGGATTTATTTTCCATGAGAAAAAGCTGGAAGATGACAGAGTGCCTGAATCTTGATCAGTTCAGGATGTTTGAAGTTGTTGTCATAATGATCTTCGTATCTGAACATTGCAGAGCCTATGAGGTCATCAAGCTGAAGGGCTACACCTCCTGGGCTATTGGCATGTCTGTGGCTGATTTAGTGGAGAGCATTATGAAGAACCTGCACAAAGTTCACCCTGTGTCCACACTTGTCCAGGTATGAACGAAACCAAGAAGTTCCTTTCAATTGTCAGTAAAATGGAATTGTTCTCCTAACAGCTGACTCCTTCTACTTTCCCTTGGATAGGGAATGCATGGTGTGAAGGATGAGGTTTTCCTGAGCATCCCGTGTGTTCTGGGTAACAGTGGCCTGACCGATGTCATTCACATGACGCTGAAACCTGAGGAGGAGACGCAGCTGGTGAAGAGCGCCGAGACCCTTTGGGGTGTGCAGAAGGAGCTCACTCTGTGAAGAGCTCTCCTTTAAAACCTTAAACACTCCTGAAAAATCCCAGCAAATACGCTGCGGTTGATCCCCTCCTATCTTACCTCTCATATCTTTCCCAGAGCAACAAGACTTCTGAGTATAATAAAAGTCAAAGTGTCTAAAGCTATGCCATTCAAAGATAGGTGTAACACTTATATGCTCGCACACTGATATCATTTTGCTTTTCCAACCCCCCCACCTGTCCTCGTCCATCTGTGGCCAAGAAACGTTTACCCCCTGTATTTAAGGTCAATCTGTTTTGAGTAGAGTGGATATCTGTTTACTACTCTCTACTAAAAGAACTTCAGACCGTTGCATTTTAGTTGGATGTAATTTGTGTACTGTTGGTTGCTGTTTTTTGCTGCGTTCTCTGTGCACTGTATTTGTTAATTCTGTGGTTGTAACTAGTCAATTTTTCCACTTGGTAATCTCTGTTTTTTAAGCATAACAGAGACATTCCATTCTCTATAAGGAGTGACCATTACCAACTTACAGTCATGACAACACTGCCCCATATTATCACTGGGCCAAAATCCTGTGATACCAAAGTACCTTTATTATTTCAAAAACCGCAGTCCACTGAAGCAAACCTAACCACAAGTGCACTGAGATGTAGGTGAGATTACTGGTGGAACAGAGCTAATTTACCCAGAGAGCCAGTGGAGACTAGTCAACCAGCATATTTACTTTTAGATTAGGTTAAAAAAAAAAAGAGCTACAGTTCTGAGACCGTTTGCCCACAGAAATGCCCAGAGGTTTTATATTCAACTCCAAATATAGATTATATTATTACCTAAGGCTATAATACAGAAAATAATTAAATGCTGCTGCGTTCAGATATACTGTATCACTTGAAGAGGAACTGTTTCTGTCATGGCAGCTGGATATTTTTATTTGCTGTAACATCAAGTAAACCTGCCAGAATAGTAACAGATGTCTGTCTTTTATTTATTTCCAGCTGGTAGAGCATCACTACATGGCATATTTAGTAAATGTTAAAGGATGCTGATAAATGGGATTAGGTTCCCTTTGTCCATTCATGTCATTTAAAGTCACAAAATCAGTGGTGCCAAACCAGACCCAACTAGCACAAACTCAAAGCACTGGACCTTCCTATTTGGGTAAAAAGGTTTTGTGGCTGTTTAAAGGAAGACCACAAGCATGTCTTATGCTTGTTTTCCATAACTACCGCTTTCCAGTACTTTTCATGTTCTTTTATTTATGAATAAGTACCGACTTCCAAAAGTTTTGTGGGTTTATAAATATTACTGCATAATAAATTCAGACAATTCATTAAATCAACTTTAATTTTTAATGCTTTACATAAATCTACAGATATAAAAGAACAGGTGGTCTATGGTTGAATTGAAAACAAGAAAAATAAGATTCTATGATACAATTCAAAGTGCATTTAGTAAAAGGCTAATTTAAAAGACAAAACTTTACATAACATAATATATTGATTAGTTTAATAGTTCTTTTTGTACCCTTTAGCCCTCAATGTTATTCACAACCTTTTAGTGAAAACCAAATGCTCTCAGCAGGTCTGAGCGTAAGTGGATAGCAACCAAAAAGTAAACATGAAGAGAGAAGTAATACCTTAATATTACAAATGCCAAGGCTGTACAAAGTTAAACAACTACTTAACTTAAAAGACTTTTCAGTGCACTCAAACTGATGTGCAAGCCTGGGTTTGTGAGACATAATCTAAAACCTTTGTACTATCAGAAGGGGAAAATGTAGAGGATCAGACAGTGTGCAGCTAAAACTGAAGCTCAGTAACTGACCCATATGTGACAGAAAGTCCGTGTAGGTTATGATCTTCACTGTGTAAAAATTATCCCTATGATTCCAAGATTACAAAACATGACCCACAACTTGAGGCCTAACCCCATGTCATTTAGGGGACCCTCTGTGGGTGTTTCTGGTTTAAAAACATATATATTCATGTGAGGAAAGGAACAGAACTCCAAAACCTGTTCAAGCAATCTGTCCCTAATGTTATCGATGCTAACCAGACAAAATATCTAGTTCACCAAAATGACAAAATTTATTAATGGATGGAGTGCAGGATGCTGTATACAAATCACCAGCCTTAGTGGAAAAAAATGTCAACTGCAGCAACAACATTACTGTCGTAGAAGCTGCATATTACACCAATCGCTCATGTGTGTCAAACAGCTTCCTAAATCAACCACACAATGAAATTCACAAAGGTACCAGTTTTTTATGAAATCAAAGTAATTGCTGATCATCTGGGTTGAGTTTGTGATCTAACATGGTGCCAAATATAAAAGAGGCCACATTCAGACATTACAGAATTCTTCATAAATGCTTTTTCTAGTTTTTTGTTAAAAAGAGGCAGCTGGTTGGTATACAAGAAGACTGTAGAAAGGAAATAAACAGCAGGAAGAAGAGTAGGAGTGTGAATATACGCATGTTTCTGAGCGGTCATTGTGGGTCAGTACAGGTCACTTAGTCCAGCAGTCTTACGAGCTTTCTGCATTAGAGCTCGAAGCTGGAACTGTTTCCTGGACAGAAGGCGTACATGCTGCAACAGAAGAAAACAAGAGTGAATGTGGAAACCACTGCAGAGAACTCAAGTCAGCAGATAGCAGGGATGTTCTTCACTGAGCTACCTTGAGGAAAACCTCCAGATCTATGACACCTCTGCGCAGGGCCTCTCCCAGGTAGAAGATTGTATCTTCAATTGCATTTTCTTCTGCATACAGATTCAGAATCTGCTTGTACAGAGGAGCTGTGGGTACAATGACATCATCTATATCATTGTTCTCTGATTGGTTCTCCATTTTCTCCAAGGCTTCGGTTAATTCCTCATCCTTTTTCTTCAGCAGCTCAATGTTCCTGTCAACATCAGTCTGTTGGAAAATTGGAGGACAATAAAACATTAGAGGAGGAATCAAATAGAAGAACTACAACAGATAAAGGATATTACCACTTCCTGGTCAAGTCTGGAGATCATCTCCTCCAGCTTCTGATGCCCTTTCTTCAGATCTTCCTCTGTTCGCTTCAGGGCATCCAGCTCTGCCTGAGCTCTGTCCATCTCTTCCTTCATCCTCCAGCGAAGTTTGTCACTTACGGCTGAAATCAGAGATGCGCGAATGGTGTCTTCGCCAATAGTGCCGTCCCTGGTTGGCCCTTAGGAAACACAGATTGAAAATACTCTGTGATACAGTGTGGTAAAACATAACTGCACCATACCAGAATGTTAAGCTTGGACCTCTCCACTTTGAAATTGGTTAGTTATTGTAGTGTTTTAATAAGACTAAAAGAATGTATATTTAACACTATTATTAATATAATATTTATATATTTTGTATCTTATTTATTATTATATTAACAATACTTGGACAGACTAGTTTAGAAGTAAACAATGTCAGGCTATACATTGTAAATGTAACAGATTTCTCTAAAACTAAGAGACACTTATGTCTGAAGTCAGTACCATTAATGTCAGCTGACTTTTATGGCAGGCAAAACCAGCTTCTTCCATCACTAACGGAGCCGCCTAAAGTTCTTCCTGCATGCTGCTGATGGAGCACCATTCACCACTGTAGAACAGTCTTTGTTTAAGATATTCTCAGTGTGTGGTGAGACGATTTGTGGGGGGCAGGGAGAGACCATCCAGCACTTTGGCCTTTAATACACTCCACTCCAGTTACAGCTGTGGCCTTTCAGAAGCAACTAAGCATACCACTGAAGTCACCAGGAGGGTGAAAGAGTGTAAGTAAAAAGGTCAAGGGTCTTCATTTAGGGTTGGATGAGGAACATGGAGATTTAAGGAACTTTATGGATAAAATTAAGATATTCCAGGACTTGAGATGCTGCGTTTAAAGTAAATTAAGAAGAACCAGATGAGGCGCAAATGATTACGGTTTGTGAATCTGCATATTTTTCCCAATATTAGCACAAACTTCGGAAAAACTCTGCTCAAGCTATCTAGATGCACGTATAAGAAGACATCTAACAGAAGCATAAAAAGGCTACATCAAAAACATACCCACTGTGGAGACTGGAGTCTGAGTTGGATAGTGTCCAGGTCCAGCTGTGGCTGGATAAGAGTTCCCAGGAGGGTATTGGTAAGCCGGGTAACCTCTGAAAAGAGTTGCATTATTAAAATGACAGTTCTTTATATATTTCCATTTAAAAACAAAATTTTAAACATAAAAACACTAGAAGCAAACTCTACCTTGCTTTATTTTAATTTTATCTCACATGTTTTATTCTTAACTATTTTGCCAGAATAATGCTCTACTGTGTCCTTCTAAGATAAAAATAAGGTAATTTCTGTTTAACATAATGACTAATCAGTTATCAGTGCTCCAAACTCCCTTATTGAGGAACCAGAGATCCAGAGTAACTTTTGATCTAGGTTACCAAGAATAAAGTCAACAGAAAAAGATCAACTCGGATCAAAATCTCCCTGAACCAGAAATGAGTAATTAGGGTGAGCATAAGCTAAGTTAACAAAATAATTAATCCATTAGCCCTAAGTACACTTGGACTGAACTCTCTTGATCCAGAACTTGGTAACCATAAGAACCCTTGACCAAGTTAAACCAGATCACTGGGTCACTTGGACCATAGTCCTGCTCCTTCAGAACTGGGTAACCAGGGAGATGTTGGACCAAGTTTACCCAAGATGAGCTCCACTGTCCCTGTGTAAACTTGAACCCTCGTCTTATTAGGTCTTCATGTGAGTATTTATCTAGAAGTATGTATTGGTTACAAGTTAAAATTCAAGCCAGTATTTCGAGATACTTGATAGAAATCCTATGCAAATATATGATGAGCCTTAAAGCTGCAGTATGTAACTTTCATTTTAAAAAATCCTACATTTTTTCCAGGTTTTTACCTAATTTTTAAAACTGTGTCTATGTCATTACAGTATGAGGCAAATAATAAACAAACAAAAAAAGAGCAAATTCTAATTTCTATTGACTTCACATCTTACATTTCCTGAAGTGCAGGCCTTTGTTGTGGATATTTATATATAAAGGCACAAAAGTAATCAATAATAAAAACACCTGTCTAACAATCATATGAATAAAAACAACACAAAGTGGCATGGCACTTGCTTGTTAGAAAACACATTATGCAGGCTTTGACAATGTAGAAATATCTTACCCTGCATTGGGATTTGGCCCATAGGGTGAGACTGTAGGCATCCCAGGCATATAGGAAGCTGAGGAAGACAAAAGGTATTTCAGAGTAATTAAAAAAATATATTTTTGAGGATTAAATAGTTAAAACCCTGTAACTTCAGGGAAGATTTAGCTTGAGTCCTGATGAGCTACCATGGTATGTGAGCACCCCCTGGTGCTCAAGGTAATACATGCATTGTGTGAAATATGATGGTAGAAAAGAGAAAGAAAAAAGATGACTAGAAATTTTGATACAAAGCTAACTTAATTAGAGCCACTGCTAAAAATAACCTATTACCAGCTGTAAATTATAAAACTATGTACAACATTTTGGACTTTGAATAGTACTTGAACAATATTCTTACAACTTTCTTAAAACAGACTTAATTAAATAAGTGATGTATTTAATAGCATGTATCCTCTAAATAGGGCATATTATTTCATCTTTGTTACCATAAGGAATATTTACTATGTGGTCCCAAAAAGTATTCCTTCTTATAACAAAATGCATCAAAAATAAATTATACTGTCATTGACATAATTGATATGTCAAAAATATTAGAAAAACTTTTAGTTATACTGATAGTTACTAAGATGAAACGTTAGTTCACTTACAGTTCGGGGGTCCAGCTGCTTGAAAGCTTGGGAAGGGGGGTTGTGTGGTGGGACGGGAAAACACAGGCGGCTCCTCTCCAAACACAACAATCATCACCTGAATCAGGCCATACAGGTCTGACTGAGGCTGTAAAGCACACAGATTTGTTTTACGAACTAGGACAAAAACAAGTTTGAATTTTGTTTTAGTTTTCTTTCTAACCTCGCTGTGGTGGTAAAAAAATAAAAATACTACAATAAAGTCGTTCAGAACGGGGCTTTTTGCAGTGCAGGGCCTGGCTGGCAAGTTTGAAATTCCTGATTTCAAACTGTGGCTGAAGTGGTGGTTGTAATTTCAGTCTCCAGTGTGGCAGGAGAGCATGTGCAGTGATATCGGCCCATCCAGGGCCTACCATATTGTTTTGTAAACATGTTTTACATTTTGTAATGTTTATAATACATACAATTTATGATTTTGACTTCGAATTCAGGCCAACTCCCAGAGGAGACTATTGACATAAAATATTGAAAATATTTTCAATAATGTCTTATTCCTTTTTAAAATAAAATCGATTGACCCTGGATTCACATTTGGCATAAAAATGTAGTAGATTTTACTTTTAAGTCATATCACACAGCCCTACTAGCTACTAATTTGTTATGTGGTTTGAGCATTCAGCCCTAAATATTCTCAAAGCTTTCACACACGCCTCTTCTGGTCAGGTACAAACAGAGCCAGAACTACAGATATCTAAAAAATGTAATTCTAATTGTTTTATTATATTGACCGTTAACACCATACTTACATGTTTCCACTCATGTAGATAAGGGAGGTAAATTTTGCCATTGGCATCAATGTGTTTGCCCGTCTTAATCATCATGGTACTGGTTGGTTTAACAAAACATATAGGTGGGTTATATGGATATGTGTCCAGCAGCCACAAACACACTGGGATGTTGTAGACATTGCCTAAAGAAAAGTAAAACAAAGTGTACCATTAAATTAATGGGATTAGTTCGTGGATATTGTCCTCTTCCCTATAACCAGTGATTTTGTGCTGTCTATCAATTGCAGGTGGAATGTTATGTAAACTTAAAGTACAATTATGCTAGATATTCTTTTGCAGTGTTTTTTATTATTATCAGGAGAGAAAAATTATTTTACCTCTATAACTCACAGGGACAGTCCCAGTCAAGCTCATTAGGTCTCTCGATGAACCGTCATTAAACACTAGAACAGAAGAAGATGTAAATCCTAATATGAGCATGCAGGGGAAGAAAATAGTCCAAGATGACAAAAATAGAGAAGTAGGTATAAATTAGTTTACCATAAGCATCCATAACCGGCTTCAGGTCCTTGTATTGGGAGATGACATTGGTAATCTCCCGAACAGTCAGATCTCTGTATTTATATTGCTGAACAACAAAAAGAAAGGCGGCGAAATGAATGTGAGGAATACGAGTTTAGCTTAGTTCAGTTAAAATTTTTGACCATTGACAAAATTGAGCCTAAGAATTATCACGTTGCTTTGCTGATGGCTGATAAAAGACAATATCTGCATATCTTTACTTTTGTTCAATAGCATATAAAATACAACTCATTGTGAAAACTACAGAAAAACTGTAGATTAACATTTATACATACCAATTTAAAATTGTGATTAATATTTTTGTTTTACCTCTACATAAAACTAGAAGACACTCATGACGAAGCTGATACATTTATGCAATGATCAAAACGAGAGATTATTTGTACATCTTGTGATGGTAAAACAATACACTGCATTAAAGTTATTAACACCTTTAACAAAGCTATGAAACATCAAGCGAACTATGGTGGATTAGTTCAACATTGCAGATTTTCCTCAAGCATTACTTAGTGACTTTTTTTCCATTATTAAAGGTACCAAAGTTCATTCTGTAAGGTGGGACATTAACAAATAAAGAATATGATCATGTCACAATATGAAAATTGCAGTTGACGTATAACGTGCGGCTAAATATATTTTTAAAAGTACAACTCGCATTAGCGTGAGGTATCTCGACAAAATGGATCACATCATTGTACACGTAAAGCAAAACCTTACATTGTAATAAAAATGCTGTTTCCTGGACCGTAAGTCTGCGGAATATTAGCCTATTTACATGAAGTCATGATCATATCTAGCTAACGTAACCCATAGCCGTTGAGAGCAAAGCCTACCTTCAGCATTTTCTTCAGAGCGCTTTCGTTGACAACCGCCATATTTCTTGAACGTGTATTTAAATCGCCCTTAATAATAATTTGAGTCTGAACAGTTGATATTTTAACCCAGCTGCTCTGACAAGCAACATAAACTGAAGTTATTAGCTAGCAAGAGTTAAATGCTAGGCTAATAGTAGCCTAGCCCAGAGACGACTACAGACAGCCCTCGCGTTTCCTTAAAAATATTCCAGGTAAGTTTAAGCAATATCTCTGAGTTACAGCTTAATAATAGACCACCTAATAAAAGCTAAAACAGCAAATTGGGAGTTCTAGAAAATTATACAAAACTAGATTCCGACGGTGTACAAAAGAAATGTCCGGGTGTCTTCTCAACTATTTCCGGTCTATGACGTAAGGTGTTGTCGTTGACGGTGACGTCTTTTTTTCCGTAATTAGCTTGCTGTAGGTCAACTTCAATACAAACTTTTCACTCTAAATTATGACTATGTAAAAATACCTATTAAGTTGCTAGAATTAAAAGAAAATGAAATAAAATAAAAATGATTTTCATTCATAAAATGAAATGAAATTTAGTTGACTGTAAATAAATGATCAGCAAAAACAAAAACAAATCTGAATTTCAAAATCCAAGTAACATGCTGGCCAAAATATAGGGTTATAAGTGGTAAAATTTCTCACGAAGAAAATATTTGCAGTAATAAAAATAACAAAAATAAAAATGTGCGTTTTATATTAAAAAAAGCACAAATAATAAGAAATGCCATACCTTGTTTTTGTCCATGCTACCTAAAATAAATAGTTTTCAGAATTATTAAATGAGCATAGTCTAAATTCCTGTTAAAAAGGTGATAATTTCAGGATATCTTGCACTGTTAATATGATGTATCCTAATCCACTAGCTTGCCATCATCAGCGTGTGAATGTGTGAGTGAATGGAAATAACATATTTCATTGTAAAGTGGGTTTGAGGGTCCTGAAAAGCGCTTTACAAGTCTGATTACATTTCATGAATTCAGTGAAAAATATTGAGTTCATTCTTGGAAACTAAAAGAAAACTGTGATAACTGAGTTGAGGGTACACACCCTTAAACCAAAGCACCTCCAATGCACCTTATGATCATTTATTCATTCCACCCTCCTTGGTAGAACCCATATTTTAACTTGGCAATATTTATCCACTTTTCCATTTAAAGTGTTTTTCAAGTTTAAACATCAAAATTAATCAAGTTTGAGGTTACCTAGGCAAGAAAGCTAACACAACCTTTCTTTGGATATTTCTCCTCTAGATGTGTTTTGTTGTTGTTGATATACCAACCTGATCAAAAATTAAAAGACCAGAAAATGAAGTATTTGTATTTCATGTTGTTAAAGCAGAACCAGAGTTTTATCAGGCATTTTCACAATAAATGTTGTTATTGTTTTCCATTATTTCATCTCTGAAATAATGGAAAATGAAACTGTTCCATAAATTCTCTGACTGTTTTTTTTTTTAACAAATCTCCCTTTTTCTTCTGTTTTTAATATTTTGTCTCAAGTAACAATTCTTCGTTGAACCACGTCCCTTCTTATCTGACACACATATATCCAAAACAACAGTGATTTCTTTATTAAAGCATTTTATTTACACCAAGAAAAGAAATATTCCTTATTATGTCTTTGAAAAGTTGTGGTTAAAAGTTCCAAACAGTTCAAGCAAAGTAACTTGCATATTAAGGATGAAAAAAACAACTTAAAGCAACCGTTTCATCAAAGACTTTGTGCCTGCTCAGCTTGAGCAGTTCTATTTTTTTTTATTCTCTCAAAACATTTTTGAAATTAAAATACGAATATTTACATACATGAGCTGTATGTAAATTTGGTTGTATGTGACTTCTCTGTTCAAAGGTCCATGTAAAATCCCCAGTCAGTGCAAACAAGGTTTTTTATGGGCTAGTTGTAAAGTAATTCAAGGCAGTGTGAAAATGGTGGATAGAAGAAACTAGAACACCGACAGACAAGTCATTTCCACAAGACCTAGTTAAAGACTGTCTTAATGTTTATACATAAACTTTTAGCAGACAACATTGTACATTGTGCTGTTTTGGTTTGGATTTTCAGTTAGTGGGTGATACGTGCATTTTAAGCCTATCTTTTCATAAAGTAAAACCTTTTTTTTTGTTTGTTTGTTTTACACAAATTGTACAAATATATACAAAAAGACTAACAACTGGTTTCATTTTCATGCTGGAAAGGTTGGCCATCTCCTCTGGGTATAGATATGCAATATCTCCCATCTGCTTCTTTGTGGAACTGCAGCCAACCTAAATAAAACAACAGTTCACAATAAATAACAAGTCAAACACTCAGTTATAATTTCAAAGTGAAAAGATCAATGTTGGCCAGTGCCAGAATCGGAGAGATAGCTGGTATTTGACTCAAAGCTATTGTTTTGAACCCTGTTGGAGTCTTACTTACATGAGGCTTGCTCAGGTTCTGGATAGGAACGCATTGCTAATGGAGGAACCTCTCCAAACATGATAGCCATCACCTGCAGTAGGCTAGGTAAATCACATTTACCCTGGTAGAGGAAAGAAAAACATATTGGTGAAGTGTGAATGTCACTAACCACAAACAATAACCTAAAAATATAGATTTGTTTAATAAAAGTCATGTTTCAGTCAATTAAAAATAGCTTCTTTTTTTTTTTTTACCTTCTTCCAATCTTTCAAGTAAGGTATTGTGACCTCACCATCACTGGATATGTACTTTCCTTTGACAATAATCATTTCACGTGTAGGCTTCACATAACATATCGGTGGGGAATTGGGGTAGTTTGGCTCAATCCAAACACATATGGGGATGTTGTAGGTCGTGCCTTTAATAAAAACAGAGAAAAGGTTATACATATATCTCAGGCAAAAGAAAAGAGCACTGCTTTATGGTCTTTCACTGTTAGTCAAGCAATAATAATGAGGTTATCTGTTATACATGGTTCAAAGTACAAACTCAGTTACCTGAAAACATCACAGGAATGGTTCCTGTTAGGTTCATCAAGCTTTTTGTGGCTCCGTCTTTGTAAACTGTACATAGTAAACCAAATATCAGATATCTGAAATTATAATTTCTTCTGTTGTATGGATTCACAGTGTTAAGACTGACAAAACATTTGAGTCGTTATTTTGTCGCATACCGTACTTATCCATCACAGGCACGAGGTTTTTGAAGTAAGACATGGAGACGTAAATTTGATGGGCCACATATTTTCGCAGATATGCCTTTAAAATAAACACAACAGAGCCAAGATATGGTTTTAAAACTGAAAAAAAAAATTCTCATGGCTATTAGTTAAATTGAAAAAGAACTTACCCTAGGGAGCATTTTCCTTATCATTTCCTCATCGAATAACATGATAAAATTAGATTTCTCTTCGAAAACACTTAAAAAAAGAACAAAGGAATGAGAAAGCCCCTTTCTTTGCAATCAACTTTCAACCCGACTACCTTGAGGACAATCTCCTGTCTTTTATAACCCTGGACAACCAGGAAGTGAACAGACCCACAAACATGCAAATGACTTGATGTACGTACAAAGAATGGTACGTATCACATGGCTTTGAAAAACAAGAAAATGTGTTTTTCCTTTTAGATCAATTTTGCAACGGAGCAATCATGAATGATTTTGCCTGTTTTCCAACACTTTTTAAAGAAAATAATCTCAGGTAAGTAATTCAGCGCTACTGTTAAGTTTGCAACATAACAGTCAGCTATAACTAGAGATAGCAATAAAATGCTGCTACCTGAACAACCTTTCCAATTATAAGCCTACAACAAATTTTACTTGCAACTAAGATGATCTTTTCCAAAAAAAACTTACAACAGTAATATTGTTGTATAAACATTGTCTCCAGTTGAGGTTGAGCAATAAAATAAAACACAATAACAAAGATGACCTATTTTCAGGTCAACATTATAGCTTCCTTTAAGATTTGCTGATAAGGGAATATGCACTCAAAATGAACTCTTTCTTTAGGTTTTAAGTTTATATTAAAAACAACATCTATGATGCGTGAGTTTAAGAACATTTATGCAGATTGTACATGTGACTAAAACTCTTTATTTTAACTGTAGCTATTTATATGCTCTTGACCCACTGTGCTTCACTATATTATCACATTTTGCAGTCATAATCAGGCATAATAGTATGATGACCTGCCTAATACTGTGCTGATTCTCTTCTTGTTCCAAAAACAGCCTTAACCAGTTAATAGACTGATAGAACTCTGAGGGTGTGCCTTAGTATCTGTTACCCATGATGTTAGCAGCAAACCTTTTTAAGTCATGTTTTAAGTCACATTTAGCTGTGGCAGTACAGCTATTCTTACAGTGGTCCACTCCTCACATGATTTATATATTTTCAAATAAATTCACAGGTTTTCTAGTTTAAACAATATATCTGAAAAACAAGTAGTGAATAGCTTAATGATAGCAGAAAGCTGCCCTAATGTCATGCATTTTTGTGAGTTGCAAGTTGGCACCTCATTGATTGGATGTGTTTGTTTAGCATCCAACATATGACATTGTTGTTTTGTTTCTCAAACCGGTCCTGAATCTTTTTTTGCCTTTTGTCAGGACTCTATATTGCTGAAAGAGCCCACAGCCATGCCTGTCATTGGATCACCGTCCTTGGATACGTTTGATGAAAACAAAACCAGCAATTATAGAGATGCACAGACCTAGATTTCTGGGTATCCCAATGTTGACCCTTGTCAAACTTTCTGTCTGAGTTCTACATAGAACCTATGTGATCACAGAAAAGCTATTTATGCTTTCTCTGAACCCAGTTGGGTTTAGTCACTAGGTTCCATTAGTTTTGGCTCCTATCGGTATTCTGTCTTCCCTAAGAATACCACTCTGAGCCTGAGACACTGCTGGATCTTTAGCATCCTGTAGTCCAGACATTGTTGTGGATCCTCTCTTTAGAATACAGAACCGAATTGTGAAACGATAGTATTGCTAAATAACATGTCTCGTCTCAACCACAGGCAGCCCAAAGCAAATAAAATAATCATGCGGGAACTTTAGAGATCAGGTTGTGAATAACAAGTAATGCAACTTAACCTAAGTTGCCCAACAATCTGTGTATCTATAAATGAATGTGTGCATGTTTGTAAGTGTAACTAGATGAATGTGGATTTAGAGAAAAGCGCTTGAGTCAGAATTAGAAAAGCTCTTTATGAGTTTGGTCTGTCTGACATTCTTTTAATAGTATCTTTTAAGAATTTACATTTAAGCAGATATTACATGTACTTGTTATTAAGGGCACACTTTTTATAACAAATCTTTCTTTTTAAAATTGGTCTGATGTAATATTCTAATTTTAAATGTCATGCTTTCATTAACTGTCTGCAGGAAATCCTCACAATTGCCAGAAATAAAGGCCATCTACAGTATGTGAGTATGTTTCACATAGTGATAAAATTCTTAAAATAATGGACCTTTCAATAATATTCTAATCTATTGAATGGATTTGTAGTGTTCTTTACATAATTTCTTCACAATGCTATGACCAGTAAACAAATCTATATCTATATAGGCCATTTATAGTTTGGTGGGATGAGTATAGGCCACAGCCTTTAATTTATTCATTTCACGCAATACACGCATCGGCCTGTAGATGGCAGCAGAAAAAAGAAAATGAAAAGTGGGAAAGATTCATCATGACATCTTTATTCTTGTCCTGCAATACATTTGCCACATTTTTTAAAAGAGTAAATACATTTTAAATAGCTACACAGCTGACATTTTCACAAAATTCTTTCACGCCTCTATTCCACGGTTTGCAAGGGGAGAAATGAGCCCTTGAGCTCATTACATTTGTGCAAACCATCACCTGCTCCATCTCAATGGTCCATACAGTCTTTGTCATGCTTGCCAAGATTTTAAACAAGTCAGTATGATGTAGGTGATTTGGTGGCCGGGTTTTGCAACAACATGCTGCTGTTTTTTCTAATGCGATGGGGGGGTGGGAGGGGTTGTGTGCATAGATTTGTGAGACTATGATTATACTATAGGTGAACTGTTGTAAAAATCAAAAATAAAAATAAAGGGGGGTGAGGGGCGTTCACCACAACTGTAACTCCATGTTACAAACTCCAGTTTTTTCACCCCCTAATTAAACAACACGGCCCAAGGTGGGGTCAATGATAAGCCCCTACATCATTTCCATAATCTTAACACAAAGTGTCTTTCAAACCAAATCTAAAAGACCCAAGCACATTCACAGTTTGTGTCTTTTCTCTGGAGGAGAAATAAACAAGTAATTAAAAACAAACTGGCCACCAGAATCCATGTGATAACCAGACTGGTCAATATTTCTGGTTTTGACTGTACAACAATCAGCTAAGACCAGACATAGTATAAATTGCAGCCAAGTAAAATTTGAAATCATTCACTGAAAGCTGAAAATATGCCCAAGATCCACAAGTGAAGCAAATTTCAAAACCTGCTAGTGGTCAAGATATTTCCACATTTGATAAATCAATCTGGTACATTTTCTTTGAATGTATTTTTTTTATAAACTAGTTCCATTTTGGCAACAGGTTTAATACCAGCTCACTTCTCATTTGACATATATGTCATGGTTTTAACAAGTAAATATCCAATCCAGAAAGATGCTATTACAGAAGAGCAAAACATAATAATAACCTGTAGTGTTTTTTTCTCATGATTTTGTTTAACACAATCATATATTTTCAGATCAATCAACAAAGAAAATTGCAAACATCACCTCTGGTAGAGCTTGCTGCTAAGCATGAGGTAAAGACTAGATAAAAGATAAGGCAAAATAAACACATAAGTCTCATTTAGGCAGAAAACGAATTAGTTACAGAGAGCACAAGCCTAAAAGCATTTAAAAAAAAGTCCAAGCAGCACACTCCTGTAACCCACCATCCATCATTTGTTTCACACATTAGTCCCACATGTACAGTAAATATGGTTTCATAAAATAAGCACCTGACTTGCTGTCGCTCTCTTAAAAGAGCTGTAGGTGGCAGAGAAAGAAGAACTTGAGGATAAAACGGTGTGTGTGTTTGTGGCAAAAAAACCTCCCAAAAAACTGACGGACTCTGAGGCAGGACTTGTGCGCTACAACAGTCTGCAACACCAACTTCTGACACACCTTACTTTGGCTGCCATGACAAGTTAGATGAGCCCTTCCTGGACCTTGGTTCCTGAGCCTTTATGATTTAAAGAAGCAAATCTTGCAGTCTGAGAATAGGAATCATTCATGAGTAAGAGCTGTAAACACTAGTTACTGAAATGAAATGTGAAAAAAAAACAAAACAACATCAACTTGCACGTTTTGCACGCACCGCAACTTTCCTTGTGAAATCAAACTGAAATAGAGAAGAAGTCTATGGAGGTGTATTTCCAACACTTGCAGTTGGGAGGGTGGAGTTCTATTGCACCAGAACGTACGTACGCTAGCCGTCACAATTATTATTTTGCAAAGACATTTCACAATGAGACATTTGTAATTAGTGAATGCAGCTGCATCCTTGAAATCAACCCATTTCAGTAATCTCCCTTCAACACATCTATCCCAAAAGAACCTTCTACCATTTCAAAGAGAGGTCAATAAAAATAACAAAGCAGGTGGCGTGTGAAATAAGTACTGTTCCAGTGGCTTTCAAATCTACCAATCACAACAAAAATCCACACTTTTCCTTTACAGTTTACACTAATTAGTACAAAAAAAAGTTTTTTTCTTCTCTCCAGTAGAACAGTCCAATAACAGGAGCCGCCCAAGGAAACCCAGCACAGGTAGAGTGAGTGCGTGGAGGCTGATTATTTATGCAGTGTGACAATAAAAAGTAAAAGTTCTTTCCAGTTGTTTTCCCAAATGAAAGTCAGTCAGTACTTCCAGAGGCTCTGTAGGGAGACGGGGATTAGGTTTCAAGGCAAGAGGGAGGGAGTAGGAAACACCCCCTCTTCACAACCAGTGTCGAGACTGAAAATAATAAGTTAGCAAGAGAAACGTGGAGCAACACAGCTTGTTCCAAGTCGTTAGTGGTGTTGCTCACAGGTCGATGCAGATCAAAACAAAAAAAAAAGGATAAGAAATTAGGAGATGGGACCGATCCAGTTCAGCTAGCCACTGAGGCAACAGTCCAAAAAAATCCTCTTTTTCATAAGAGTCTATGGTTCAGTCAGCCGTGTTGGTTTCCTTTATGAGCTTTCATTTCAGTCATCATCCTTTAGTTAAAGTTCATGTGTCATCTTTAGGTTGTTTTAGCCATCACTTTTAAACTTTATGCTGCAGCATTTCTCCTCAACATGTAATGGAGAGCTGAAACATAAAACAACAGAAGACAGCACTGAAATGTTAGTATTTCTGGAAAAACTAACAGAATTCTGTATTAAAATGACTTCCAGCAGTCACATGCAGGGCCGCTGAACGGTTTATATAGACACACAACCTGGGTATGAATGTTATGGTCATTTTGGAATTTAAATGATGCAATTGAAAATTTCTTTTTTGCTTTTCACTCTTGAACAGCAATTTACCTTCCCAGCATATTGTGCTGGATTTCATATTTAGCATAGATCCTCTGAAACTTGTGGAGGGACACTGAACCAAATTGGGTGTGTGTAATTCTGACCACATGTGGATTAGAGGGAAAATCACAGATAAACTAGAGAAGTTAAGCTCTGCTCTAAAAACAATGTTTGTTGTATTATTAGAGAACTAATGTAACAACACAATTATGTGCTGAATCCTGAATGAGGCCTTGATTATATGGAGTTTGAGTATTGGGTTAATTACCCAGGGAGCACTCTGGCTCTTGCTCGCTGACTGCAGGAGATAGACACTAACCCCCACAACGCTGCGCAAGATTAATGGATGAATATTTTAATATGAATCATTAAAAAAAAAGAAAGAAAAAACACAGTTTCCATGACATTCATGCCCATGGTGTATGAAAACCTTTTACCGGACCAATGGAGGGATTGTTACTGAGTTCATAATGTTTTACCTGCATCACGATACCACACATCTGCAACTCATACAGTCCTGGCCGCTCTCATCAGGTGGGTTCAGCTTCCTCAGCTTGTGCTGTCTTATTTCCCTCACCAGTGTGTAGAACGCATCCTCCACTCCCTGCAAGCACACACAAACAGGATTACAGAAAAATGGAGGCTCCTACCATGAGAAAACCAAGGGGCCACTTATGTATCTTTTATAACTAGCAGCAGGTGTGCACATCACCTGATAAAACTACCATGGCAACCCCTTCACCACTTTATAGCAAAACTTTGATCTATGCTAAATCTTTGGGTAGAAAATGTGAGTGACAAAGAATCAGCAGGTTCTAGTCGGAATGTAGAAGTGTATAAGTACCTAGAAAATAATGTGTGACAGTGAGTCACAGACAGCTGCAACTGAACCTAAAAAGGCTTTATAAATGATGTAGCTCTACTTTAGGCCAAGGTAAGCTAGCCATGACTCACTGCCGGCAGCATAATAAAAATGTTCTCGGCTACAAAACTTACATCACACCACAGACCGTGCACCGCTTTGTGTGCTTGAATATGTGAAAAGTAAAATGCTGAGACCAAATTAGAGAGCTGCAGGCTGTAATGAACTTGATTTTAATGCATAATGCAAATGGATATTTGCCCAATTAATACATAATACTAATTATGACTTTAAGCTTTGCGGAGATGGAAAAAAATACATATCATTGAAAGCTTGAATTACTTTAGCAAAACAGAAAAATAGAAAACAAATTTTGAACACCTACTTGTCGTGTCTTCGCTGAGGTCTCAATGTACGGGATGCCGTAGGAGCGAGCAAGCTCCTGGGCTTGCCTTGTGTCCACTGTGCGTGCTGGGAGGTCACATTTGTTTCCCACAAGCACCATGGGTACATCATCAGAGTCTTTCACACGCTTGATCTGTTCTCTGGGAATTGAAAAATTGCAGAATTCGAGATTACATTTTACAAAAAAACTGTCTCTCCCTATCCCTTTGTACTGGTAATCTAAGGATTAATTAGGGACAGACAATGGTGGGAAATCACGTGATTCCAATATCAGCTGTGAAAAAAAAAAATCCATATTTTCTGTACCCTGCATAGTGTTGCATCTGTTATGGTGAAAACGAAAGCATTGTTGATATGCAAAGCATGAATTCCTAAAACTTTGAATACAAAATGCCACCAATTATTACATTCCAAACAGTCTGTGGTGATGTTAATATTGCACACAATAAATGCTAATGATACACTTGCGACATATTGTGCAGTCCTTGTAGTAGTAATCCACAATAGCATGTCTACGTCTATGGGATCCTCCTGATTCCATAAACAAGCACAGCCCGGCACCTCCACAGGAGAAGCAACCTATCACCCAGGGAACTTTAGGACCCAGAGGTAGAGCCATGGCAGGTCTATGCTGGGCTGTGCTGCACTGCCGAAGGAGGACGGTGGGGAGAAACAGAGGAGGGGGGAGGTGGAGGGATAGACAACAGGCAGGCGGCAAACAGCATTACCTCATCACTACAGCAGCAAGTGCCAAACGTTGTGCAGCCTGGGGGTTGGGGGGCGACTGAGTGAGAGCAGTGGGTCACATCAGATCAACTCATGTACAGCAGGAAGCTTCTGCCACTGTCAGCTCAGTCCATTTTCATCCTAACACTATAACCTCACATATATGATCCTCTCCAGCAAACAGTCAGCACTGCTATTTTAATGCACCGTCATGTGCTACCAGTAGGACTCGAGTAAAAACTCGACTGTTGCCTATAAAAACAGACAAGGGCTACTTTAATAGCTCGAAAGCTCAAACTCTTCCTAAATCTATTCTAGCACCGATTCTATGCGTTCTCTAACACACTCTACTTTCAACAGAGCTCTGAAATTACAGTCTAATGTGATGAGAAAGACTAAATTTGAAGAAGATAAAGAGCCCTGTCATCTCCAGCAGAAATTCCCCACTTCCCGCTGGCTTTCTCCTTCCCCGTCCTTGGGAGCGTTACCTCTGCCTGCTCCTCTAATTGAGTCAAGATCAATTTCATTGGCATCACACTGTAAGCCTCCTGTTGGGGGCTAAGCTTTCTTTAGCTTGTGTTAAACGCTACAGCATGACATCACCCTACTACTGCAGAGAGCTGGCACACTCACACATTGACACAGAGCCCTCTGAATCCAGACCCCATAGGAGCCCTTGTAACATATTCATATATACATTTAGACACATGTAGGTGTATCAGATATACTAACAATGATATATACCCGGATGTCTTCAACACACCTGTACTGGTGAATGTCCTCAAAAGACTTGGTGTTGTTGATTGCAAAAACGCAGAGGAAGCCCTCTCCTGTTCTCATGTACTGATCCCTCATGGCGCTGTACTCCTCCTGACCTGCAGTGTCCAAGATATCCAGCAAGCATGTCTCCCCGTCGATCACCACTTGCTTCCGGTAGGAGTCCTTCAGAAAAGGAGACACTCAAATGTTTTAATTTATGCAAAAAAAAAAAAAAAAGCCCAACAAAACACAGCATAGTACTCCAACAGAAATTTGGCAGACAAGAGGGCCCTGAAGAGGACAGTGAGGGGAGTCATCTCTGACTGAAACTGTTCAGTTTCTGCAACAGCTCAAACATTAGAGAGTCTTTGGAGTTTAGGAACTGCAACATCAAAAGCAGAACCATCACACTGCTACCTTTAGCTTTCTGCAACACATACACATTAAAATGCTTAACTGCTGTTATGATTAAGAAGACACACATCGAATGTGTGCATTTAAACAGAAAAGTCTTTTTTCAGATCACCATTACAGATTTAGTCAAATTTAATAACTCAGGTGGCAGACTGGTATGTTCAGAATATGAGGATGATCGAGTATTGTCATCAGAGTGCCTAACAGAATGTGAAGGTTAATCTTCGAAGACATTGAACAAAGAGATTCATAAAGGTTAATTTTATTTTGTCAATAAAAAAAAGCACCACAAAAATCAGGAAATTAGCTCATCACCTGTTCCTTTAGTATGGCTGTGTCAAATGTTGTTTGTCCATGTTGTACATAGACTTAGTATTTAACCTGTGTGAAGTTAGACTGAAAATGTTGTAAGATTACAGGTTTCTGTTTATTCCTTCTATTAGCAAACCAGTTCTGTCGTAACACAACATTGTGACTATCCAAACATCCAGTGTCTATGCTGGAAGGAACAGAACCACCAGCCAGCCTTGGGAGTTTCCACAGAGAGATTAATCACCTGTTGTGTTGACATTAGACTCATCCAACCAGAGAGATGGATGCTGGAACTGGATCACCAGAGACTCAGTCCAAGTTTAAAAAGTAATCAGTCGGACCTCGAGGAAGGCGTTCCATGTTTTACTAAAGCTTCTATCTAGTGTTGGTGAAGTTTATTCATCATCTTAGACCATGAAATCCTTTTCCTTTTGACTTCTGAGAAATTACTAAACTCATAATTTTGTGAGATTTTTAAAAAATAGATATGTGTGGCAGTGAATGGCTAGTAAGCTATTCAGACATTTGATGACTTTAGCAACTTAAGTCAACTCAAAATGTAAGTGTTTGTGTCAAAGGGCTACAATTTCACAACAGACACTTGGTACCTCTTTTTCCAGCCAAACAACGGCCATAAACAGTTACATAAACTGTGCCTGGCAGTGTTATCAATCCACTACATAGGCTGTAATATTCCAGTGTGCTTTAGTGTTTTCAAAAAAAAAGATTAAACCTTTAGATTCTGTCTGCTGTGCTACAACATCAAAGATCATGTTTTCTGATCCTCTCTGCCTTCAAGGGCTTCTAGTTGTTGCTGAAAATGAACCCTAAGGAATCATGTTTAGCTGATTCACCAAATCAGCTGACGAGGGAGATTTATACAGCATACACCTGACTAACCTGTTAGCTTCCAAGACCTTCATGAATGTACACTATTTTTCCCACAAGCTCATAGAAAAAATGCCAAAGCCAGTTAGCATTTTTTCAAGAAGTCCATATTAAAGTCATTTAAAAAAAAAAACTTATCTATGATAATAGGGCGACTGTGGCTCTACGGTCTTGCGATCGGAAGGTTGTAGGTTCGATTCCAGCCACATGTCGATGTGCCTCTGGGCAAGGCACTTAACCCTAAATTGCCTACCGATCTGCGTATCGGTGTATAAATGTGTGTGTGTTTGTGAGTGCGACTGGGTGAATGTGACTCTAGCGTAAAGCGCTATATAAGTTCAGCCAACTAATAATACACTGTATCGCAAGTGGAAAAAAATTAAATGATAATAAATAGAAACATTGTCTAAATATGTGAATTACAAACAAATAGTTAAAGGGGAATCTGATGTAGGCTGCTGCATATTCCAGCTGACATGTCTTGCTGTTGGGTCACTGAGGGTGAGGAAGGATGTCCAGTAGAACGATGAACGTGGTTAGATTTCGGTCATCGGGAATCAATCTCTACTTCCCATTAAATCTTGGCCCATTTTCAGATCACATGAAAAATGAGGGGATCAGAGGAGCAGAGTATCAGAGCCAATGTTTAGCCTTCCAACATGCAGTCACACAAAAAACATGGAGTGCTCTCCCTTTGTTTGTTCGAGCATAGGGGCCAGGAATGCAAATACACAAAAAGGACATTGTCTGGCCAGAGGCAGGCGTGGTGAGAAAGTGAGGGAGAGAGGGGAGACTGATAGAAAAAGAGAAAAGAGAGGAGGAAAATATTCTCCCTGGCTGCCTTCTTGATACAAGCATTGCAACCTTTTTCTCTATATGAGATCCATGATGATGTAAAATATAAGGGTCAAGCAAACTTCTTCAAAGTCTGAACATTTTGGAGAATCGACAGAAGATCCAATGCATTTAGTGAAAGAAACATGGCTCAGATCAAGCCTTCATGTCAGCGAGGTTCACAGTATACTCTATGCTTCTGCCATCTAAGCCGCTAAAATGTCATGTCAAAGCATTTCCACAGCTTAGACTGCATTTAATAACATACCAGATGAAGATCCTGAGTGACCTGAGGGTTTTCAGGCAGTAAGTACCAAAGAACCAAAGAAAATCTGATTCGAGCCTCTATGCCTAATATCCAAAGTATAAAGGTAGATTCTAAAACTAGAGATAAATCATCCAATGTTGAATAAAACCAGGACTTATACAAAAGCACAACAGTTCAAGAGGGAATAATTAATATTTTTTTAGCCTTATGATCTACTCAGTGCCATTTCAAGCTCTGGGTGACATTCACAGGAATAATAGAACATGCAGTCATACCTCTATAGTAGGGTCATATTCATCCACAAAGTGGTTCTGGATGAGCTGGATGGTGAGCGCACTCTTGCCCACACCTCCAGCTCCCACCACCACCAGCTTATACTCCGTCATGTTTGCCGCTGCCGTCCACAACACGACGCTGACGGAGAGAAGAAAGAGGGCGTTAAAAATGAACATGCTAGGAAAAGACTAAAAAAAGAATGTTTAAATTAAGAACCAAGCTGTGAAACGTTTTCTAGTCATTAGGTCATTCATGACATGAGGTACAGATAAAACATCCGATGACGGCCTTACTGCCCATTAGCGAGAAAAAGTGGCATTTTGCATGTGTTTGAGTAGGTTTTCAGTGGGGGCTTGAAGTCGAACCCCTCAAAAGGGGAATGTGAAAAATGTGCTGACGGTACTCAGTGTTCCCATCCTTGACCACAGTAAAGAGAGAGCATGAGAGTGGGAGCAGCGAAGGAAAGAGAAAAGAAGGAAGAACACAATGACACTGGCAGACGGATCCTCATCACTCGGGCTTCAGATTACTAAAATCTGCCTTTTAACCTTGATAGACAGAGGCCACAGACAAATACCAAGGATCCAGCAAGACACAAATTCCATGAAACAGAATCTTTACTTGTTTTTACCTCAAATTTTCTCCATAGTCAACATCAGCAGAAATACAAATTATGGGATGTTAAGGGGGAGTGTGGTTTAAATTTTTTTCCCCTTAAATCCATGAATGGTTGAAATAATGCATACTCTTAAATAAGCACACACCTGTCACTATTTGGCTAAATGTTCCATACATAGTTGAATAGTTTTGCGAAAAACAATGTTCTTTGGACAGAATCCATTCTCGATCTTTGAACACTTTTTCTTTTTTCCCCCCCCCTCATTGGAAAAGGTGACGTTTATTTGATTAATTGGTTTTCTGGCACAGAACTGGCATTTATGCATAGTTCAGACATTTTTAAAGACTTGAGGTCAGTGGACATTCCAGAGGCTAAGAGTTAGCCCACTTGATCAATTCCAAAGTCGGCTTTGACATGAAGAACCAGAAACAGCCTCAACACCATCGTTCCTTTAGCAGTGGTATAAGTTTAACATACCCATGGACTCAGAGGTAACAGACAAGACAGGCTCTAAAAATGGATGTCATCCATCTTGACTGAAATTTGCTCCTCTCCACAAAGAGAAGCCAAATGCCCTCTGGAGAAAACTTTAGAAGTCAAGGGTCAAGGTATTTGACCGCAATTACAAGAAGAATGTTTGGAGGAGTAAATGTGTGACTTTCAGATACAAGATCATTGTAACAATTGTCAGGAATGGTGGTGGCAGATCAAGCTGAGGGTCTGTTCCTCTGCTAAATGGTGCATTTAAGATTGGCCAACGTATACAAAAAATATAAAAGGACCACATCTAAATTCTTCAGTTTAATCAAATTAAATAAAGTTGTAAGTCTACCCAGTGCAATAAAAAAGGAAAAAAGAAAAAAAAATCTTGACAAACTGTCACTTTGCGCCAAAATAGCTGGATGGACTTCAAAACCAAATCAAATTGAAACACTTCTCCAATAACTGGGAGAATTTAAAACTCAAATACTGACATGCATGAAAAATCCTGGTTTTATCTAAAAAGACAAGAGCTTTAAAAAACCCTTAACTGTCATAAGGACAACGGTGTTCTCATGGATTCATTGACTTATAGTAAAGGGGTTTAAGAATTTCCTTGCTTCTGGTTGAATGGCATAAAGTAGGAAAGATGTTTATTAGCAAACCTAGAGTTTGTTTATTTATAGTTTAAATCATACCATTGGTGTATTTCTCTTTATAGAAAACAAAAGCTAATAGAAAGAAGAGATAGTCACACAGATTCAATGACGTCAACAAACTGCTGCACTGCTCACCTGTAAAATTCCAGGTGTCAGCAAGTGGAAAGAGTAGACATATGGATGTTTTACACAATGTTCTGAAGCAGAGTGTGACTCAGTTTATGGAAAAATCACAAAAAGGTTTCTAAACCTATAACCTGAGAATGACCCAATCTCAACCTCACCTTTACCCCCCTCCACAAAAGAGAAAAAAACCCTAACTGATTCATGGGCCCATTAAAAAAAAAAGAAAAAGAGATTTAAATCCTCAAATGAGGATTTTGTCAGAAACAGGTTCATGACTCATGCCTGTGGCACTCGATTAACATCAGGTGATGCCATCATGATGTCACCTCTCATTACGTCAATTAGGAAAATAACGGGGATTTCTATTGACGTCAAGACGTTATGGTTCTGAAGAACTTCATATTTTCATTTTCGATGTGGCAGGACATATTTGTGCACTTTCAAACTTCAATTTTGTAATAAAACACAAATCTTATGTTAATCATGTTATATTTATATTAATTGTGTGTTTGTGTCAGATTTCCTGTTTGGTAAATTTGACTGATTGATATTTAATCATAGTTTTAAATGTGTGACATTTGTAAATGTCTTTTCAATGCATATTTTAAAAAAATATCAATATCTACGTCACACCTTAATCCTTCATCCTAAGTGATATGTTTCTCTCATTTGTTGCTGTTTTGATGAAACACTCAAAGAAATAAAAAAGCTAGCTGGGACTAATATCCCTATAAGGTTTCCTTGCCTAATGTTTTGTGAAAGGTTTGAAAAAGAAAATCATTAACCCACACCACCTGTTACAGTGTGTATCCAGTGCATTAAGGTACTATTACAGGCAAGGGTCACATATGCCATTGAACCTTGTGTGGGCAAAGAAAAGTCTTCTGCCATTTGAAATTCACTGTTCTGTCCATTAGACAAACTCTTTGCTCACCAATGACTAGCTAAAATTCAGTTCCTTAGTAAGAGCAGAAATACACCAACGTCGTCCCTGGAGTGTAGTTTCAGAAAGAAGCGCAGCAAATTCTCTGAAACAGAGCAACATGTCAGAGAAACAAAAAGAAAGCGAATAATTACAAAAACTGCCTTCATGTGGCAAATCAAGTGGAAAACGAAAAACAACTGACAACTTGTCACATTTGGTGTTATCTTTGGGTGTGGTGTTGTATTATTAGAACCTCAGAGCAAAAAGGCTGTGTTATTTGCATATAAACTGTGCCACTGTGCTGTGTGGGCAGACTAATATTAGCCAACAGAACGACCAGAGTGATGTTAATGATTGACAGGAAAGCAGGGCTCCATACTGAAAATGGGCATTAACTGCTCTCATTTAATCACAATGATACACTTTATGTTCCAGCATAACATCCCCAATATACAAACCTGGGTGGAACATGTAGCACGTAATGCTCCTTCTGTAAAGACACCTAGAAACCTTTTAACTTCATTGTGGACTGTAAAATCAACTACAGTAGCAAGTATCAAAAGTACAATCTTGTCATCAAGGTATATCAAAGTTTAAAAAAAAAAAAAAAACAATAAAAAAAGCTACAATTGTCTATTATGTTATTTGTTGAGTAATGTTCCTTCACCACATCTGCTATGCACTGCTGTTCGTAGGAATACTAAACCTTTCCTGTGTTTAGAGTATTTTGTACTTCTACTTTATGTATATAAAAAAAATACCTGTATCAAACTTCTTTAATTAATGTGTTTTATTTGAGCAACATAAGGTATAACTGATGCGTTTCTGTTTTGAATAAAAGCAATTACGGTATGATACCATGAGCATATCACGCTGGTCCATGTCTGCAAAGGACTTTAATAATATACAATAAAGTCTTTTAACATAGTTTTCAATTTATTGAGTTTTAAAAATAATTTTCTTTATATTAAAAATACCAGCTGAAACAATCACATTTTTAAAGTGAAAAAAAATAAATAATATATATATATTTATACTTATTAGCAAAAGAAAAGGTAATTGATAAATACGTTTACATACATAGCCACTACATAGGCTATGTAGTGTGTATTACACATTCAACTTCAATTGTCCCTAGTCTTTTCGACTTAATCTGTTTATAACAAACCACACTTGACTTAATCTGATCAAATAACCTGACCACTTCAGTAATTTTCACCTAACCAGCATGATCAATGATTCAGCTCCTGTTAGTAGATTATTTACAAGCACTATATATGTCAACTATTAATCAGGTTTTTTTGTGTGTGTGGAGAACTGATTTACTCAGTATGTATGATGAGCAAACCAAGCTCACCAGAATTTGGGATGGCTGCTTGATACAATCACATTTTTATGACAACTTTAACATCTGGAAACCTAAACAAGTTGAATAGTAACAGAAAACTCCACTGTGGATTTTTATACTCCGTCACTTTTAGGTTAGTGTAACTTGATTTGTTTTGCAATACTGAGTGGCAGACAGAATCTGTTGAATTGGACCACACACCATTTTGAAACATATGGCTTTCAGTGTAAGTAAAATAAATAAATAAATAAATAAGGCAGAGCAAATATCCACAACCCCACTTCCTTGTGAGGTCCAAAAGTCATAATACTACCATATAATGCCATCTTTAATGTTTTCCCCTACTAGGCAAAAAGAATTATTCAATAAACATTAATTTATTGTTATAAGCAAGTGCAAGAAGCTGCATGAAAATTACAGATATTAAAGAATTTAGTAGAAAGGGAAAACGTAGCTCGAAATCCTGCATTGTCAATAATAATTGAAAAACAATCTACATAAAAAACCAACAAGAAGTATAAAATTCTAAAAACGATGAATGTGACAGCTGCCCAATATTAGCAAATGTGATAAATTTGATGAATGATATGATTTGTGGTAAATAAACAAATAAATAAACAGCACTAATGTGTTCCTGCTTTGGGTTCATAAACATATGACACTGTGTATCTATGCAGCTACTGAGAAAAAAATTACATTAAATGTTTCCATCTCAACACATTTTATTCAAAAAGTTTTTTCTGGCTAACATTGCTGTTTTGGCAATAAAACAGCTGAGTTGCAGCATCTTAATGACTCGTCCACTTACATTTTTATGCTGCATTAAATAACAAGTGTCACCAAATATATTGCAGACACAGAGAGCCTGAATGCATGGCACTTAAAAAATTAGCCAACACTTACTGCAGCTCAGGCACTTCTTCACAATACACATGCTGTTTAGAGTGATACTACTATAACAATAAATTAGTGATATATTGTGATGGCCAAGTTGTCACTCCTATCCTACATACATCTGTGTATAAGAGCTGTTGAAGCACAGACTAAAGCCGTAGCCTAAGTTATGTGAATCTCACCCAAACTTTTGAATGAGTTTGGCTTCACAATGCTCTCAACACTGTGGTTATTTTATTTTATTAAATTAATAAACAGCTGAAATATATCAACGTGTACTTACACTATTTGAGTTTTACTTTTTGAATAGGATTCTTGCAAGCAATGTCATTTTCAATAATATTCCAATATTCAAAGATGGACCGGCATTCGGTATTTTTTTCTGATCATCACCACACAACTTTCCCTGAGTTTTGGCATCTTAGTCACAAAGATCAAGATTGGGCATAAAGGACGATGAAAGTCCAGCCAATTGACCAAGTGCCTTTAAGCAAAAACTACATTACTAAACGGTATGATTTCAATTTTCATACATTTAAAATGTGACAATGATGTAATTAATTGCACTAAAAATAAATCAGACGCAAGTTGTATGTTATGATTTTTCACTAACTGGTTTGAGGGCAACACCACTGACAAATCTTCAGCTTGCATCATCAACTGATTTAAGTGAAAATTGAGATGCGTACAAGAATAGAAGACATTGGATATATTTTTTACCTTTTTCATTTAAGCAGAGTTTCACTTGTTTCCTTAGGTTTGGTTGTATTTTATTAAATACACTCTTCCCTCTTCAAGCCCATTGCAAGGCAGATGCACTCCTGTTATATAAGCCGGAATTTTTTAACAAAATATTCCACTCCTTTCCTTGAGACATATTTGTTCATTGTGCGCAGATATTTGTAATTTCAGCATTAGCCCATCAGAGCCCATCAATTTTCCATAAAGGTCATATTTGTGCAAGTCCATTTTTACATACCCGCAGAAATACAACAGTTTGAGTTTAGATGTAGGTTTTCTGGTTTATCAAGACCCAAAACATCTCTACAATTAAATAAATTAAATTAATTAAATCTGTATCTTAAACTAATAAGCTACTAATAAGCTATGTGTACTCTCTGAATTGAGAGAATCAAATATATTTGTATTTTGTTGCTATGCTGCTGCTCATATGTGCTAAATGTCGAACTAAACGTTTAAGTGTTGGAATATTTCCGAAGCTCTAAAATGTGCAATCCTGTGGCCTTGTCCAGTTATGACCAAACCCAATCCACCAAAAATCTGACCAATAGGGAGGGGCATCTGGTTTAACAAACACAAACCATTATTGTGACCAAAATGTTTTTTGTTTTTTTTTTTCCCCATCTCATGGATTAAAACGTACATTTTTCCCCTCTATTGTTCATGCTTATAATAGAATATAAAATTAAAAATATTTTTATTTTCTATTTTAAAAAGAGAACAGAGTACAGAGTAAGCTAAAATTTCACACAACAATACTAGTTTATACTAGATAATGCTATACTATAGCATTAGCTAGAACTCAACAAATGATCAAAATCTAGAGCCTTAAGATGCTAATTCAACCTGCCTGCGTCTGCTTCTCAGAGACTAGAGGAAGCAAAGCAGACACTCATGCCATCTTCCCACAAACTAGGCCATGGGAGCATCTGATTAATAATCCACACATACATATGGAGATGAAGAGCAAAATGAATCATTGATGGATGCTGTCTGGTTCCTGAAGCCACTTGTTGTCACTGGGGGCTTAAACCGAGCTGGTCTTCATGCAGATGGAAAGGAGGCATGAAAGCACAGTCGTCTGTGTTTGCAGAAACCTCGTCCACTTTTCTACCACACAGAAGGAGAAAGCAGCTGAGCTCTTTGTTAGAGATGCTGGAAATTTTAAAGTTTACAAACCTTTAATTTCATCATTGTCTTTGCTAATTTCAGCATCATTAGCACAGTAGTTGCAGTCTTTGATGTGAACACAGATTGATAAAGTTGCAGTCCAACATCTCTATGTTTTTCTTTCCTTCATAAAGCAATCAATGTGATATGCATAGTGTGAAGTATTAACCTTTTTAGTGATATTTGGCCTCTTCTGTATCTATAGGTAGAGTAGTTGTTTTTTGTTGCAGATGCTACAAATGATAAAGTGTACACTAAAGGAATGCTGTTATTGCATTTTAAACAAAATATGTGTTGTCTTATTTAAAAAAACAAACTGAATTATGTGGTATGTGCACCTATTAATGCATTTATAATATTATACTAAAAAAAGCGTTTTAAGTGGTTAAATAAAAAAAAATCTGACAGAATGTGCCAATTTTCTATCCAACTAATCAAATATCAGACTAATCATTAACTAAAATATTCATTAGTTACACCCTACAAGACTACGAAAAGATAAAGTGATGTAGTTGACACAACCGTGCAGCTCAGGTGCAACACGGAAGAAGCAATAGTACACTGAGAAAGAGTAACTTCGTCGCTGCAGCTACCAAACATGCCAAGTGGCGTCCATTTCTGTTCCAAAGTCCCAAAAAACCTTTGCAGAGACGCTCCCCATCTGATGAGGGAACACTACCCAAGCATCTATGAGTTTAAAGGTATTTATAGCACACCACCTCCAGCATGGGAAATTAACATTTCGTTTTGAAACCTTAGAGCATCGCCTGGACTAAGAGGATAACCTTACATGACAGCTTACGGAGGGTGCAAGCACAGAGAAGCAACGGGTCGGTGGGAGGGGACTCACTGCGTGCCAAGAACACAACTACCACACACATGAAGGGTCAACATGGAAAAGAGAAAATGTGTAGATACCACTGGCAGAATGAAAAAGTGTAAATATCAACTAATAGGTCAGACAGAAAAAAAAATAAACAAATTTTAGTTTGCACAAACCTCAACATCACCACGATCTATTCAATGCACAAGAAGCAAGACAACTGAATCCGTTATATCCTCTATAAACATACATTCCCTCCATTAAAGTGCTTAATTGGTTATAGAATCCATACAAGCAGAACCACTGCAGAGATAATAGATTTTTAATGGCGTAATGATGGTAAGGCGACCCTCTCCTGGGAAGCATCAGTCAGATAGTGAGACTCCGAGAGCCGGACTAAAACCTCGACAGTACGCCACACCCTCCCGCTGTTCTCCAATGACATCATAATCATCATCATCATCATCATCATCCTAAACAGGACTGAAACAAGTGCTGACCAGCAAATAAGAAATGACAAGTCGCCTTTTTGAGCAAAACATAACAAAAGCACACGAAGATATGAGTTTAAGGAGCATGTTAAAACGAGAAAGCAGAACTCTTATCTGCTCGTTTAAGGAGATGAGCAGAGAAGCTGAATTTTCATTTTCTTATTCGAGATCACACCTACATGTGTGAGTGTGTACAGGCCAAAACACTCTGCTCTTGAAAGGCCCTCGAGTCCAAGTGACCTTTTCCCTACTGGGTCATCCTTTCAGCTTGTCGGGCAGGGTGGGACAACACAGGCGGCAGGCTAGAGATGAAAAGGCTAGCTGACCCCCTCCTCATATCACACACAGACACAAAACCCAGCCAGTTCGAGGCTTATCATACCCCAAACATCCCAAAACTTTGAGGTTTTGGGATGTTTTGCTGTTTTCTTTTTTTTCTTCTTCTTCTTGCAGCTGGAGGATTTGGTGAATCCTGAACCCAGATGTTTTAGAGAAACAGAAACCTACACAGGGTTTCACTAATTATCAGTCATATTTCAGAAGAATTGCACTTTTTCAGAATTACTAATCTACAGTAGAAGGCAGACAATATATATAAAATCTGTGGTATGACTGGGCTTAAAATCACTCCAGAGCTTCAAATCTGCACATTTGAAAAAGGAAGTAAGCTTACAATGTTTGACAAGGTTTTTTTTTTTTTTGTTAAAAAATTATAACTCGGGAAAACTCTCACTTCTTTTGGAACGCATTTTGGTAATATCAAGGCCACATCTGTGCCCAGAACAGGACAGCAAATTATATTCACACCTTTATCTCTGGACTTTTTCCAGCTGGCTTCTTCCTTGGCTTTCAAGGACAGCTGTAGAAATTTAGAAGCATCCCAATATAAACGACTTTATGACTACCTTATGTTCACATTAAGGCAGCACAATATACAATATAAAAAAAACTATATATAATATATAAAAAACCCTCATAATTGTGTTATTGTTGCTGAATATGGCAATGAGGGCAATGGTTTGGAGTAAACCACATCTTCTCTTCATCACTCTTTTGGGATTTTGTCAACCAAAAGCTTTAGCGTCTCGATGCAAAAATCTATATTAGTCAGGTGCATCAAGGGCAGAGAAAGTCACTCCAGCTATCCAAATATATTACTTGGTTACAGAGCTTGGATGCATAACACTTGAAATATAATACCATAACAAACAATGCACCCAAACAGTCCATTGCAACGGCTGTAGCGTTCATGCTGATACTGCCATAATTACTGTGATTGGATACATTTTGTATTTCAGCTTTGTTTTTATTGTTGCAGCTAAAAGTAGTTTTAATAGTACTGTATTGGATATTTTACTTCTGGAAAGTCTGTGGATTTTGCTCCAGTCACTTGAGTAGAGATTAAACTACTGGCTGAGACCCTGAAAAAAACCTTTGTGTTTTGAGTTGCAGTTTTGAGAAATTTCTATGATAACCGATTTATGAGTGAGAACATTCGCAAATCACTCGCAAATTTTTGAACCAATCAATATCGTAATTTCAAATATCCATGTTGTTTTATCTGAAGAAGTATGTCAACTGAATTGGTTTTTGTTTCCAGGCAGAATAGATAAGAGAAAAGAAAAATGATCAGGATGCTGCCGTCACCATGTTTCCTTGTGGTGATGCTATTTTTCTGATGTACAATTCTGTCCCTAATTTGTATTTTCTACATTTTCTGCAGTGACTTGTTGCTGAATATCAAAGTTTGATTTGTCTTGAGACAAGTCAAATGAAAAAAAAAAAAGTAAGAAAAAACCCCCACCCATATTGTTAATTTATATATTCAAGTACCTTTATACTAAAAGTCAACCAATTTGATACATGATTACACAAGCTGGGCAACATAATATTGAAAGCAAGCAAATTGTAAGAGATCAGCAGTTAAGTACACATCAGCTTCAAGGTTTTAAAATCTTGTTCACATAAAAATAGCTTTTCTCCCCTCTTCAAAAAAAAAAAAAAATATTTGCATGTTTGCTTTCAACAGTAAATCACTCCAAATGTAGCAAAGGTCAGTCTATATTTCCCCCCTAAATAGTTGTACATTGATTATCCACACAATTGTACTTCGTCTACATGGACTAATAAGCTTTCCTAGGGCAACAGACTGTCCCCATAAGTCTGGTCCAGAAACTGAATGTGTTTGTCTGCCATACTCAGAATACTCTATCACTGTTTTTAAATGGTGAAATTGTATTCTATATTATGCAATATGACCTTCAGACTGAATAAAGACACTGTTTCAAGTCAGTTAGATGACATTTATTCAAATTATTATGTAGATCATTCATAAGGAGTTGAATGTTTCAGAATGACATCTGAAAACCTTTTTTTTTTTAATTAATTAAGCAATTTTTGACTCATACCTTTCGACAGGATAGAATAGATATTAAAAATATATAGATTAATCCCAAATTCAATCTTTTAAAAACACTAAGTTTACATTTTTATTTTTACCCACCTATCTTCGTGTGATTTGAAAAAAAAAAATAAAAAAAAGAGTTCAACTGCATTTCAAAACCATACTTATTACGACTGCTGAAAAGACATTACTGATCGATCCATTTGCATTTTTTCCCCCAACTTTGGTTCTAACACATTTTCAGAAAGTAGATTGTTGCATGCCGTTTCTATAAATTCCTTGTAGAAACATTTGACTTCCGCAGTGATACGTTCAATTCTTACGGAGTGAGATGGGGCGTCACCCTATTTGTCCGTGTTGCCAATATCAGCAAACACTAAAGATTCTCTCAACATTACTGAACATTTACAAAAAAGAACGTTCACTTTTTTTTTTCTAGATGTAAATAGCCTCCACTTTCTCCTTGAGCGTCGGATAAAAGGGGAGACCCAGTGACCATCATATCACTTCATTTCCAAGTTCTAACACCACAACTGTTTAGCAAAACTCGACACAACCCGGCGTCTAATCATTCAGGCACAAATAAAAGAAAAAAATCAGTTATGACCCGTGTAGAAAAGGTTTAGGCTCGTAAAAAAATATATAAAAATGTTATGATAGCTAGCTAACACGTTTTAACTGTGGACCGCAATCTTATGCGTGTGCAAAACACCGAAAGCGTGTAAAAAAAGACGACACATACAAGGGGGGGAAAAATCCCCTCTGAGCATATTTCTAACCCAGGAATGTGAAGTATATACTCACAACGAGCAGAGGTCTAATTACCGACAAAAGCGATGTTTCGTCAGTCGCAGAGGAAGAAAGAAATCTTTCAATTCCGTTGCCACAGTTAGATGAAAAAAAAAAAACAAAATGTTCCTGAGATCTGTCCAAACGTCTCTTCGCCTTATCAATATCCTCTATTTGCCAAAGTGGCGGTTGATTTATCTTTCGGTAGGTTGATACGCAGGAAAAAAGAATCACTGGTTTTCAGTATGATGAGCCCGCGTAGAACAATGTGCTTCCACAGTGAGAGCGGAGCAAAGGAGATGAGGAGTACAGAGCCCACGCCCAGCTCTATCAAACATAGAACCGCCCCGGTTACTGGTCTGTTACAGATGCGTTCAGGGGCTGTAAGAAACATGGCCACTCCATGAAAACGCCCAAGTACTACAAAAATAAATTCAAGTTTACAAATAGGTATTTGAGTTTTAAAGGCAACGAATGCCTATTTTGATCCAAAATGAGCGATGAAGGTTCCATTTTTGTCCTCTAAAAGCAACCATAGAATGGCCTGTAACCAAACTCGCAAACATATACAGTTGTAACTAGAAAGCATACAGTCAAATATTTATGGTAATCGAAAACTGTCACATTTTCAGGATGCATAACGTTTGCTATGCTCACATTTTAAAATACAATACATTTTTAATAAATATTTAACTTAATAGTGAGCACTTTTCTGTTTCCCCGACTGGTAGCCTGAACGTTTCATATGGCGAACGGGAACTACATATCCCAATGAGCCACGGGTTCGTATCCAGGAAGTTGACCCCGGTTGCCAAGTAAACTTTTGTCTGTTTAGATGATCTGTAAACTGTATTGACAAGACTACTCCTTGCGTCAGGTAAAAATATCTAACTTTATATAATTTACGTACAGCGCACTGTTACTTTGTTTACAGTTAACTGTTAGAAAAATCTTTCATAAACGTTCGCTTCATAATTATTGTTCATGGCTTCTTTCTTCAGATTGTCGTGAGAAATGAGTGTGTGTCATGACTCTGTGGTCCTGGAGGTCCGGCCTGGTACAGCACGGGTTCAAGTGACTGAGCTGAGCGGTTCAGGGAGCATCAACCCAACTCCTGCCTGTAAACCGAATCAAGACCCAGACAAAGCAGTGGAACCATACCTTTCTCCAAAAAGATTGGTACGCTGTCTGTCAAAAACACCTTAAAATCAACCATTTTATATCTTAATGGACAAACATTCATGTTACTTGTGTGCAGTCTATAAAACACATCTTCTTTTAAGGATTTGCTGCGTAGAATTACAGTGCCTTGCAAAGATATTGATACCCTTTGAACTTGTCCCTATTTTGTCACATACATTACAAGGATTTCATGTCATAGACCAATACAAAGTACAATTCTGAAACTGAATCTCTGACAAGATGCTGAAATGCACATTTCTTTTTTGTATTTTTTGTTAAAAATGTTTTTAAAAACCATGTATCATTTTCTGGAACTTCACTTTTATACAATATTTTGTGCTGGTTTATCACATAAAATCTTCCCACGATACAGTTCAGTTTGTGGCTTTAATCTGACAAATGTGAGAAAGTTCAAGGGGTGTGAATACTTATTGCAAGGCACTATTATGAGAGAACTGTTGGTGGTGTTTAAAGTTGATGTGGCCAGACAAAAAAACCTTCACACCACATTTATGGTACCATTTAGAGAATTAAGATTTTGGAGACATATAATTTAGCTGCATTGTTATGGTATGGCATGTCTACTATTTTTGTCCCTCTACAGAAACTGTTGTGTGGTACTCATGACCTCTCTCTTGTGAACCATCTGGAGATCTGCGTAGACACCCAAGAAAATACACTGGGTGACTTTGGTGAGAAATAACTTACGTTCAAGCCGTATTATAGGCCTTTCAATCAAGCCTTTTTGGAAACAACAACGCCTCTACTTGTTCTAGCTGTTTGCTTTAGAAAAAGACAGTTCCATCAGGCAGATTTAGATGTCTACAGTGATAACTGAAAAGGAAAATGTTTACTGCATTCATCTTTGTTCTCTCAAAAATCCTAGATTTCATCATGAGTTCATGATTGATGGAAACTGTATGTACAGTTCACAAGGTTCATATTTTAGTCATGTTTCCTTTAACATAGGGATTGGGGAGGACTAAACTTTTGAAGATATGAACTGAAAATGAGGGAAATTTCTGTATTGAAATACAACATACATCTGTCATTAAAAGTGACAGAAATATGGCTTTGCTTATCAGTTTTTCTTGCAGGTGCTTACTTGCCCAGATTAGAGCAGCTGAAAATGAACAACAGCTTCATCATGTCATTGAGGTAGGTACTAAAACACTGATGTTATCTTCTTTCTTTGCTTAGTATGTGAGGGAAATTAATTACAGTAAATCATCATTACAGCTTCCATACTATTCAAGAAGGATTTCACCCTTTAGCCAAAAGTAAAACCCGCTGCTTGACTTTTTAACATTTATATATTTCTCTTAAAACATCTATGACTTAATCAAGAGAAGGGGGAAATGATTGGGGATTCACTGCTAAGCTTCACTTATTGAGCTATGAAAAATGGTCCTCTGAGTTAGACAATGCATCTAGAAGGTTGGTGTTCACTGGAATGCTGCGCTGTTGTGCAGCTGTTATAATCTGTTGTACTTTACTCCGACATTTCCACCATTTCTCCCACAATACAGGATGTGCAGTTTGCAGCTTGTAAACCAGACTACCAGAGGTGTGCTGTTTCCTGCAATCTTGGAGATACTACCGATACACGTGTTTAAGCTTCACCACCTGTTTCACAATGACACAATAGACGGGGTTTTGTTTCGTATCACATTTCAAATGTATTCATTTCACACTCAAAGAAAAGGACGGAAAATATCGTCCACTTTTTTTTTTTATTTTAGATTGTCCTGCCACATCAGAAGGCTGCATCTGGGCCATTGAAATCTCTGGTTATAATTTGAGAAATGTCTGGAAGATTAAAAAAGAGCAAACAAAAAGTTAAAGATTTGTCTGCTCCACCCTGAGACCAGTGGAGCAGAGCCAGTTGGACACGTGCTGCCTCTGATAGCGCTTCCTGCTCACGGTTAAGGGAGCTGTAGCAGAGAGCATAATCCAGGGTTAGATATATTTTAAAGCTGACTTCTTTTAAAATGTACAATAGGGGTAGATTCGTAGAAGAAAAGCAAAATAGAATTTCCAATGGAAAAAATTTCTAAAATGAAACTTAGCTGGTCTTTCTCATTATTGACAGCAGTATCATCTCCTTACGCTGCCTGTCCCTCTACTTTGTGCTGCTCTGTCTCTCTAGAGACCTGGGAACCACCCTGTCCCACCTGCAGGTGCTGTGGATGTCTCACTGTTGCCTTCAAGACTTAAGCGGCATTTCTACTTTTGATTCTCTTAAGGTAGATTATAACAGTCATAGAAGATTGCTTAAAAACTAATACTGTGATCAGCATTTATTGTTGTTAGTAAAGATCCTTGCAAAAGTATCTGTAATGCAGGAACTTCTCTTCAGTTACAACAACAAAAAAAACCTTGAATGTGATAGAACAACTCAAAGTAAAATTTGCAGAAAACAGCAGAGGTTTGTGAGCGATAACAAACTGTATGTGACTCAGGTATGATGAGGCAGAGACACATCTAAATCCTGCAGGACACCGGCCTTCGAGGCCTGGATTTGAGGATTCCTGGTCTCAATCCAGTTGAGGATCTCTGAGAAGACTTGCAGACAGAAGTTCCCAGATGCTCTCCATCAACTCTGACTGAGCTTCAGCTGTTTTGAAGAGAAGAATGAGGAAAATCTCTAGATATGCAGAACTGGTGGAGAGAGACCGCCCAAAAGACCTTCACTTGTAGTTGCATTGAATTGCCGTGAATGGTGGTTTTACAAAGTGTTAATTCCGGAGGGCTGAATAAATGGCACAGTTTTCAAATTAAAATTTGCAGAAAATATTAACTACTATTCAACCTTTTTTGCTTAACTACAGGATTTTGCTCTACTTTGTGTTGGTCTATCACATAAAATTCTAATAAAATACATTGAAATTGTTGTAATGTGACACAAATGTAAAAACTTTTACGAGATGTGAATATATATATTTTTTTTTTACATATTTCCAAGGTTCTATATTTAAACTTGCTCAATGTGTTCACTTTCTGTGATCCTTGTTCCTGCTTCAGGAGCTCTACCTACCCTATAACAATGTGTCCGACCTAAGTCAGGTTCCCATGCTGGAGAACCTGCAGCTTTTAGATTTGGAAGGGAACTGTGTGGACGACCTTATCCAGATTCAGTATTTGGGTTTGTGTCCCAATCTCCAAACTCTCACCCTGGAGGGGAACCCTGTGAGCAAACGCCCTAACCCTGCTTCCCCTCAGGTAGGGAATTTCTTTTGGTATTTTTTAGCATGCAACTAAATCAGTCTGTATATATTTAACTTTGCATTTTTCCACATGATAAGAATTGTCCTGGCTTATCATGTACATTGTAATATTGTTTGTTGCTTTTCGCTAGAATCAGTAACATGTAAAGGACCAAAAGTCCAAATGCTTTGTTTTGTGCATCAACCACTTGACAATATACATTTGAAAATGTACTCTGCGTATGTTTACTGTATTTTAGGATTTCTCAAGTTAAATTTCCCCCAAGAGGGTGAAGTTATCAAAGTGGCAGTAGTCTGGCAAAATCTAAAAGAAGCCTGTGAACGGTTGGAGTTGAATAAGTCTTGTGCAAGGAGCTGGGCAGAGCTCCTAAACAGGAAGTGTTGTATTCAGTTGGTGTTGTAAAAGCCTGCTTGCAAATGCAGCTCGTGCCTGTGATCATCCACCAGTGTCTCCTGTGCTCGCAGGCTGTCGGTGTGCTGGCACATGAAAGTATTTGTGGCGATCTGCTCTGGCCACACAAAAGATATCAAAACCCAAAACTTAACAGTTGAATAGCTGACAGCGTTTTACAGAGATGCATCATAGCGAACAACAGGTTTGTTGTGATGTTGCAGAACAAAATCTCACTGTGAACAGGGCAATACACTCTAAATGTCAAGCAGATAAATCAACTCTCTATGCCGCTGTTATTTTCCTGGATGCACAATACCAAGCCGCATTTAGCTGTGAGTTTTTTGGACCTTTGTGAATGTGTTTATTTACACCCACCAGTGGAGCATTAATTAGGAAACTAGGGCAATGAGTGGAGATGCTGAGCTGAATATGCATTAGGCATGTGCTTTGTAGTAATTGTGGGATTCTTGGGTTTGCTCTCTCTCCCCCCAAATCAACACTTCTCTCTCTGTCTCTCTTTCCAACACACACAAATGCACACATCCGCTCACTTCCTCTCTGTTAGATGATCTTTCTCTTCCCTCTTTCTTTTTGGTTTTATCCTTGCCGGTCTCTCTTTCTTTTTTTATTCACAGCATCTGTGCGATTTAGTGAAAGCCAGGAGTGATGAGCCCCAGTTTGATTTCTCGGTAGCTAAGAAATTCACTGTGCAATGAATTTGCAAGGGTGTGCCTTTGCAAATCAACATTGAGTGCAGTACATCATTTCCATCTAGTAATAACCTGTTCCAGACATTAGATTCAGATACTTTTAGACTAAACGCAGGAAATGTTCAAAAATATTCATCAGACCAAAAAACAGAAACGGTTTTAATCGAGAAAAGTGGGCCTAGTTAAAACTATATTTGATACCTGCTTAAAGTTTCTTATTTGCAACAGGTACTTTTAGTCTGACAAAAGAGCCTCATTGGAACTTGCATATTTATTAATTAATTAATTATTAATTAATCAGACAATTGTGTTGGTCTGATTTTATGTGTCAGACCAACACAATGTCATTGAAAAATTGTGAGCCAGAAAGGAAATGATACTGGACATAGATTTAAACTTTGACTGGACCCTTTGGAAACATAATTATGTGTCGATCTTTAAATATTTTCTTCTTAATAAATTTTGAGGTGAAACACAGATGTGTCCCCTACATTTACATCGTCTCTCCTCGTCATTGTTTTCTCTCCTTTGCTTAGGCTGAAGAGTATAATTACAGAGCAGCAGTGAGGGAGTTGGTCCCTCAGTTGCGTTACCTAGATGATGTGAAGGTGGAGGAGGACAAGTTGACCTGCTGCAGCACCACGCAGGAAGACTGGGACATTCTAGGAATGTCTTTTCAAGAGTCCAACTCTTTCAAGACTGCTGGTAAAAATAAAATAAAATAAATGTTTGAATGCACATCTTTATGCAATATATTTGATTGCAAATGTCTCTGTTTAATTGACATCTAACTTCTCAATTTGTAGAAAAGATAGCAAGCCATCTACGTTATTGTGCACACATTACTGGTCCTTCGGGTGTCAGACCTACGTCGTCTGCAAACATGAGGCCCATAGTGGCGACCGGGCACAAAGTTCTTTCCTCTCCGGGATCAAGACCAACGTCTTCAGACTCTGATGTAGCATCAGTAGAAGCAGAAACCAGCGCCCTTACGCACGGTGTGGCTCAGCATTGGTTAATCCTGACATTCATTTAGTTTTAGTGATATCTGCTGTTCTGTTTTGAAACGCATGAACAGTAAACAATCCAAACAGCAGCCACCCTGGCCTAACAGTGCCACCAAGAGGCTCTCGTTGTATCACTTTGCAAGATGCATTTGTAATTTCCTGCTGTCTCTCTCTCATCTGCTGGTTGGTGGAGGAGCTGGCAAGATCCTGTTTTGTGGGAATCCTGTGCAGGCTGTTCGAGCAAGGAGAGAAAAGTTGAACGTGAGAAACAATGCATCTATCTGACTCCCCAAATCAATACACTCAATCACTGATCAAAACAATACAGATGAAAATTGCTACTGGTCTGATACAGTACAAAAAGTAAGCTCACAGTAAAACAAAAATACCTGCTATCTCTCTCTGCTGTCTCTTAGACGGCACCAACCAGATCCTCTTTGATCCCTTGCGACCTTCCCATCTATGTGCCAGAACACACGTATGACCTAAAGGAGCCTGATCCTGAAGAGCGTGTCAATGTGTTTGCAGAGCTGCGGGCCTGGAGGGAACAACACAGCAAGTAAAAATTGATTGCAAACCTCACTTTTATTTATGCTCTTAGCTTAATATTGTAAAAGCCTTTTTGTGTTAGCCTCTGGCTCACGTCTCATTTCAGATGTGGTTGAATCACATTTTTAGCCTTTAACCATATCTTTACAAGGGGAGGGTGTTTTATCCATGAGGTAGAGAAAGCGCTAAAGAAGAAGAAAACAGAGATCTTTCAGGGCACACTTGGAAACCCAGGGGTAGGAACTACCTGTGCTCATAAATACACTGAGATGTAAATATTTTCTCACTTGGCTCAAAATATATTAGTTATCTTATCTTATGGAGTGATTGTGGTAGGATTTCATCCTGCAATTTCACCTGCCTTGCCTGCTGGTGGCGGTCAGAAGGTCCGGTGATACCAGTGCATGGCAGCTTTACTTCTGTCAGACTCCCTCAGAACAACTGTGACTACAGTGTAGTCACTGTGTGAATGGCTGAATGTAATGTGAAGCACTTTGGGCTCCTCTGGACTTGATAAAGTGCTGTACAAGTAAAACCCATTTACCATTTATTAGTATGAAATCTGGCAATAAATGTCTGAACGGTAAATTATTTTTCTTAATCTGGGAGCCCGTTTATTGCAAGATACTTTTAAAAAAAGGAATGAGATTTGTATTATTATGAGATCTGGAGACACAAAATCTTTTTCAAGACATTCCTCATAAAATGGATCTTTTTCTGTAAATATCATAGAACAAAACAATGGAGCTCATCAATGTGAATCTGTTGAGGTTATACACGTTAAAATAACCACTAGCTGTGTCTGTAAATGGTTTCTGAAAAAGGCAAGTTGACATGAAAAAGAAAGGGGTGTTAAATGTGTATTTATTTGTCATTGAAATATTATATCATATTACAATTACATTATTTCTTATTATATTATGCATCCCCATTGCATACCTCAACTAATTGTAGCTGTGCTCACTGATCATGTTATTTTGTGGAAGAGATCATGAAACATTTGGGAACTACTGCTGTATTTTTTCTAACTTGTTTTCCAGACATCTAGCAATTATAGAGAAAGAGCGATTGCCACGGGTCCTGGTTATTCACCATTCTGATGAAAAAGAGCACGAAAGTGAGGAGGAGGAGGAAGAAGAAGACTTTGGTGGTATGAAGAGCGACAGTAGTGACGAAGATCAAGAAGAAGACAAACTCTGTGACGGCTTAGCTACTGGCTCACCAGACTCATCATTTCAGTCTCTTTCCCCAGGTGAAATATTGAATCCATAAAACAACTAAAGTAACTACTTTTTACATTTATATACGTGATTACTCAAACTGTAACAGTTAAAAAGGATTTTTCTTTCTTATTGTTGTCAGACCTGAATCAGCAAGAAGCATCTTTCCCCAACATGGTCCCACTATCCCTGTCTACAGTCACCACACCTTGTCCTTCTCCTCCTGTTCATGTCACTGCAGCTCCCATGAACACGAAGCTGCCAGGCATTCGTGCCCGTAAGCTTCGTCTCTCCCTGCCCCATCCAGAGCAGCTCGGCAGAAAAGACTTGGCCCCTCAAACAACGTCAGTTGCAACAGAAACAGAACTGACGTCCAAGAGACATTTGGCAAGGGCCACTTACTCACCCCATCCACCTCTGAAAAGTTATCCATGTGAAGGACCAGTGATTTCAAGGTATGACAATAATAACAGTTATTTTTTAGGCTGATTTTTATATTGTTTTGTTTAAATTGTTAAACTCCAATTTAAACAAGGATACCATTTATTTAATTTGCATCTGTTGAAAACTTTATTAACTGTGAACATCCAGACACTATTGCAAATGGAGAATTGTTTTTCAATTGGCATCAACTTTATTAGGTGTTCAAAATCATTACATGAATCCCTACCATTGGTCATCAGCTCAGATTTCTTTGAAATTACTATTCAGATTCCAAAAAATCTGTCTATTTCTTTTATTTTTTCCTTAGTTTTGTATGATTCATAGTTTTGTGCTTTAAATGTTTCTTCCGTTTTAGGTATTCCATTTATTTAAAATTAATCTTAACCATATTAGATTTTAGTGTGTTTTACTTATATATTAAAAAAATGTCAAAGTTGACTTTTGTTCCAAAATAAAAGACAAGCTGTCTTTCAAATAAATAATGCGCAGATATGTGTTTTTGTACTGATGCTGTGCTTATTTAACACCAGTGAATATTTGATAATTTTTCATTTCTTTGTCCAGAAATGAGATTTTGCAACTTCTCAAATACAAAATCACATCTTTTAGGTCTTCAGTTGAGGAGGTGTAATTACAACAAGTGCCAGTTAAAAAGCATATTTTTAAAATATGTGTCTTTAGCAAATAAATTGTCAATATAGTTAACAAGACAAAAAGATTTGTGAACCATAAATGTTTCAATTTTACATATAAATATTTTTTTTAGAGCAGAATTTTTTTTTCTTATGATTAGAACTTTTACTTGTATTATCTTTCAGTGCGGTTATGGACAGGTCCAGTCTACCTTTGACCTCCAAGCAAAAGATGTCAAAAATCCTCCAGAGACCAGTGATATCCCGCCCTCACACTGCTAGAGCAGTTCTGCAGAAACATCCCCAGCACCATCTACTCCAACCGTCCAGAGGGAGCTCAGACCTGGACTGACACCAGGCTGGCCTGCCTTCTAGGCATTAGCCCTTGTCATTTCTGTTCAGTTTGTACATTCTTTATTCAGCTCTGGTTAATTTCTAGTTGCTCGCAGTGCAGATGGGAGCAAAGCAGAAAACAAAACCACAGGTTAGAGGCGTTGAGAAAACAGACCAAAAAATATGACACAATCTTGCATCTAAGTGTAAACCAATGTCGGAGAATCACTTATACAGATGCCCAATGTTTTACAGTTGCTTCCATATTGTATTTGGTATCTCCATAAAACCACATTCAGGGCCGTTATGGATATTTAATTGTAGTTTCACACTAAATACAGGCATAAATCTCATCAATAGACCTTCATACTTATCCAGCAGTTCTCTCTTTTTTTCCACTCTTCCTTTGGGAAGTATTGTAGGAATTCAGACATAAGTTTGGAGGTGGTGTTGACCCTGGTTTTTGGGTCACAGCCAGAGGAACTGGGGAAAGAGGACCTAAAGAAACACACACAGACCCCCCCCCAAAAAAGGTAACCCTTATGTGAAATATCCCAGAATGGGACACATCCCTCTATTTGATCCATTGATTATAATTTTTTAGATCATGTTTTGAGAAAGCAGGGAATCTTTATATTTTAAGATTTGTACCCTTGATGTGTTCGAAATAATTTATTTATCAAACGATTTTGAGTGCTTTCAGGATACCCATGTTGAGGGAAGCTATTGTTGGAAAATAAGCACAATTAAAGGTTTGTTATAAACTTCCACTTTAAGAACTGTTTTTTTTCCTCAAAACAGTCATATTTTACTCAGTTAAAGTAGTAAATGAATCTATTCAGTTACACATGAAAGTGTAACTATAAAGCAAAACTTGAAGACATTTTTTTCCCAAATGTCATTTCGAATTATAGGAGCGATTGTGGCTAATCTAACTGGTGTAAGAATCTGATACAGCCTGTAGAGGGCACAAGCTGTACACTTTTTTAAAAACAACATTGCTTTCACAACCTTTTGAAAATCCATGGAATAAACTGTAAAACTCAAGTCCTTTTTTTCTATCTTTTCACCCCATCAGATTAGTCAAAATGAGTGTAATGTATCATAAACGTTTGCAAGAACTTATTTTAAACACACACTAATGAAATTTAAAGGGAAAAAGAAATGTACTGAATCATGATAAGCAATGGAGTGGAACAAATGAAATTCAATTGAAGTTCAGATCTTGTTATTGTGACTTATTACACACTGTTTTCCTACAGTAATTGGAAATCACCTCTCTGCTCAACTGTGAAGGACAATCTGAGACTAATGTTTCGCAAGAACTCACTGAAAACCACTGTCTAGATGAGGACAAGACACATTCAATATCTTTGCTTTACCCGAGGGTATATAATGTTGAGACAAGTTTGTTTCGAAGATGTCACAAACATCATTATGTCTACTTTCATTTCAGGGGAACTGCTTTAACCAGAAAGTTGATATTACTAAGCTTGCCCAGAGTATCTGAAATGAGCATTTGCAAACCAAGACACAGACATCATAAGCACTCAGCATATTATGGTCTTTCATGCATAAGTTTTCATGTCGGATTAAGAGATAATGGCATGCTTATAGGAATGCATTAACTGTGCAAACATGCCCATGGGTACAGAACTGGTACGCGGTGGTTATGTAATCTGTTTTTCTATCTTCGAAGAATTTCAATAACTGTACCATCTCCTATGATTGGGTCATCCAGTTTCTTCATAATGAGGATTACTGAACTCCCTTAGATCCTTTCAGGTGTTTTAAGTCTTGGGATCACATTTCAACACATAGATAGAGAAGAATGGAATGAAACTAGCAGTGCTTTTCACCTTACCCAGTTCAAATAATCTTCTAATTTCTCTGACAGGTATTATTCACACGTCTGATCCTAGAGAAGCTTTGCAAAACTCCAGTTATTAGAGATAATGAGACAAACCAGAAATGGCTGTTTTCTGGCTGAATAAAAGGTGATTGAAAAAATTGATTTCCTCATTCATCTGATACAAAGAAAAACAAAGGTGGCACTGAAGTGAGTGGCTAATTTTATTTGGTAACTGTGACAGATAAAACTTAACAGCATGCACTTTTCCCCACTTTCAGAGGGCCTGGGAGGTTACACTAGTGGGAGCTTGTACACCCAAGCTCAATGTTTCTGCAGGTGGTGGGTCCACATTGATTGAGTCTCCCTAAGCTTCTTTGGGCAGATCCCCAGCAGCCAAGGCTCAGCCAGTTGGAATCTCAGTTTGCTCCCCTAAGGCAAAACTCCAATCCAAGGAGTTAGGTCTTTGGGGAAAGGTCTACCATCAGTGAGACTGTAGAATTGCTCTCAGTCTGACCCACCTGCAGTTATGGTCATACATTTCAGATCATGATTAAAAGAACAAGATCCTGGGTACAAGTGGCTGAAATTGGATTCCACAGAAGAGTGACAGGACTCAGCTTTAAGAAACAGAGCAAGGAGCTCCATCATCTTAAGGGAACTTAAAGACAACTGCATCAAAAGTAAGTTTAGATGGTCTGGTCATATTATAAGAGATGAAGGGGAAGACCCAGAACCCGTTGGAAGGGCTTTATATGTGTTTTGGACTGGAATCTCTGAGGATGAATTACAGAGTGTCACTGTGGAGAGGAATCTTTGGGATTCTTTCCTTGACCTTTTTGCCCCACAACCTAATCTCGGACAAGTGGAAAAAGATGGAGGAATGGATAGATAATGTTTTGTACAACAGGAACAAAGCTCCCTTTATGGCAACTATTACTTTCAAAGAAAGACAATATGTCAGCATGTACTGATTACCAAATGTAATTACCAAATGACATTAAGTGGAATCAATAATCTTCATGTTTAGTGAAGGTCTAGTTGTATTCCTCAAAACAATAATAATGCTACACATTCTTGTAACTGCAGCCAAGGGGATGGGTGTGAACAATTAGGAGAGACGAACTCATCCTAGTCCAATTATATTATCATTATTTTGTTTTGACTTGCAATGATTCCTTCTTTTTTCACTCGAGTGTTACAACTGAAAATACTTTTAGTGTGAGTTCAGACAGGCCCAGGAAAAGGTGTTTGTGCATTACTGCAAGATTCTGCCGGAAGAAAAATTCCATTCTCCGTGAGGAATTTAAGCCTTGTAACTCATTTTCTGTTGACATCTTTACAATCAAGTGGAGACATGGAGCACTTAGTAGCAAATGAAAGGTATAAATACAGTGTAATTTACTGCTGTACACTCACTTGAATTCTTCTTCCTGTCTGATCACATCATCCATCTCCATGCTAAACCAACATTTGTACTGCTTTTGCTGCACAAGTTTTAAGGAACAACTCTTGTGGTGATGTTAATTATCTACCACCAACTCAGAGTACAGTTATATTTAAGGTCAAATGCCAACGTTTTCATGCAATCATGCAACGTTTCAATGCAGTAAAATATGAGTTGAAGATGTAAATCTCATGCTGGATACCAACAGATCAGAAACAATGTGTGAAACAAATTTGAATGATTCTTTGACTATACCTAATTAAGATACTGGAAAAAATGAAGTATGATTCTCTTTCAGGGTTATTTGTCTCAGTTGAAGAGAGTGGCAAGGAGAACAAGGAGTTATCTTCTTTTCAAGCGAGTGAGGCAAAGTCCTTTGGAGTGGGGCAGAAATTGGATATCTGAACCCAAATAACGTTATTTACATTGCACATGTTTATAAACCCACATCAGCCTGTACACATTTTAATAACCCAGACAGAATGAAAGTAAGCACAAGAAAATAGAGTAACGTTGTACTCAAGCAAGCATGATACTTCATAAAAATATAACACAAGTTAAAGTAAAGTTCAACGCAATAAAACCCCTAAAAGTATTTTTTGAGTTAATCAGGTAAATGTAACTTTACTACTCATGTGCTTTAAACACGTGCAATATTTGCCACCTCATGGCCTGTGGGAGAAATGTCAGCTGGCACAACCTCAGATAAAATCGAATTTAGGGGAATTTCAAAAGCGATCCAAGTGGAACGCAAACTGCAGTGCAATCTATTGTCATCTCACACAAACTTCCAGTCAGGTTGATTGTTTTCATATTTTAGAATGAGATTATGTCAGAACGCCATAACATCTGTCAGCTACTTACATCACGTACTGGTAATGCGCTGGACAAGCATTTTATCATTAAGTAGATCAAAACATTGTCAATACAAAGGCAGTAGAGTATTTGCTGTTTGCCATGGAAACAGGGTGCTCCCAGGGCAAGTCCTGTAAAAGAAATTTTGAGATAAACACACAAGTTGGCATGTTTTATCATCACTGATTCCACCGCGTCACTATTTATTGAACAAAAAGCAAGGTTTTGTAAATAAATAAATAGGTGGATTCCCCTAAGAATGTGTTCAAAACATAAAATAGTTACTTTTACTGTGAAAATAATGCTAGAATATACACTTTACCCTTTGTATCTCTTTTTAATTGTTACTGTAAACACTAACAAAAGAGCTTTATAGCATGTCTTATCTGTTTGGGGAACTTATTTGTTTCCTCCTATTCATATTTTACTGAACTTCTTCTGTCGGTTTTTACCTTTTCTGTCCAACTTCCTTAATTTTACCCTATGGGTTCCTTTTTTATTTTTCTTGACATCATAACAAATTATTGTTGTTCTCCTCCATAACTTTAGCTATTTATGTATTTATTTATTTTGCATTTACACCTCTTAACAAAGTTAAAAATGTTAACATTTTTTAAAAGGTCATAGCAGGATTGTTCTTAGGCAATGAGGTCTAACATGACTGGAAAAAAATAATTTGACTGGATAAGTGACACTGAAGTTTGAAATAGATGTAGTACTTGCACAGCATGAAAACTACAATGTGTCCTCTCAGAAAGCAGCAGAGCTTTCGTCATAAGACTGGAATCAAAAGAGAAAAGCCATAAAGAGTTTTATTGCATCATTGTACCATCCACAGAACAAATACCTTTTGCTTTGACCTATTTATTCAGTACGGAAGAGGATAAGGGCCACCGAAAAGTCAGAATTCTGAGTTTAAAGTCAGAACTATGAGATTAAACTCAGAATTCTGAGATTAAAGTCAGAAAGTAAGAATTCTGAGTTTAAAGTCAGAATTCTGAGATTAAAGTCAGAATTCTGAGATTAAAGTCAGAAAGTTAGAATTCTGAGTTTAAAGTCAGAATTCTGAGATTAAAGTCAGAAAGTAAGAATTCTGAGTTTAAAGTCAGAATTCTGAGATTAAAGTCAGAATTCTGAGATTAAAGTCAGAAAGTCAGAATTCTGAGATTAAAGTCAGAATTCTGAGATTAAAGTCAGAAAGTAAGAATTCTGAGTTTAAAGTCAGAATCCTGACTTTAATCTCAGAATTCTTTTTCTTTTTTTTTCGGTGGCCCTAATCTTCTTCCGTAATTCAGCCACTTGAAAATAAAGAAGATTTTTATTATATCAGTTAGAAAACAAATTCTTTATTTGGTATATGTTAAATATCTCTTACTTTCCTAGCCCATCACTGCCCCTGACGTATTGACTTTCATGAGTACACATAAAGTTGAAACCAGATATTACATATACTGTATAAAAAGACACATTTATTGATATTAGATTACGGTAAATCTGACTAAATTTATGTTTCTTCTGTCAGGATTACCAAACATATTTGCTAAATATAACAATGATTTTTTTTTCTTTTCAAATTCAGATGCTTACATGCATTTCATTGGTATTTGGTAGAAATGCCAAACCTTGTGACTTGAGTCAAACATCTATGAATCCTTATAATAGTTTACAGGAATGTTGGCCCATTCATCCAGACAGAACTAAGTCAATGTCAGGTTGACTCCAAACTGTTAGAAAACATCCTTGCTTGCACATGGTCTTTCAAATATCAACTTTGTGACTTGAAAACATTGATTTGGTTGTTCCCTTTTTTGCTACCTTCATACATCAGGGACATGTGATTAAAATCTGAATTATTTTACCTATAACCCATCACTGTCTTTTTTTGTGGCTGTCTGAATGGACCAGTTCCAATTTTTTTTCACTCAAATAAAAATCCAATTTTGTGTCATTTCCACATGTGGCACTAAATCAGATACGTAGCTGATGTTTCTCAGAGTCTCCTCACATTTCATCTGACTTTTACACCGTTGCCGTGAGACATGCATCATAATTCGGCACAAGAAGAAGCCAGATGCAGTAAATAGTGGTTGAAATTATACGCATGAAATATTGAAAAAAGTCTGTGGAAGTGAATGGAGTGTGATGCATCATCATAATACATCACATCACAAACTTTTCAAAGGTGCATATGCTATAAACTTCTTAATTTCAATAAAATAAATTTTAAATTTTGGCACTTAGGAAAAAGAAATGATTTCAGTATTCTTTGTCACCCTAAACCAACAACAAAATTAGAAAGTGAAGAAGAAAACTGATTATATGTTTCTTACACAGTGTTAGTAAATACCTGGTTTCTTTGCGTCTCGCAAATGTGCTAGACTGTCATAAAAGGGAACTATACTTATGCAGCATCTAGCCTTGTGATTAAATTTAAATGCTGTGTTTTGACTTGGCTTCACTGAAGTGCAAGTATACCACACAATCACCCTTGAGTTTCCTTTTTCGTTTATTAGTGCTTTGCTGTTTTAAGAGAAATAAATTGGCAGCCCATGTTTTGTGAACAGGCATATAGTTAGTTATGAAACTTTGTTTGGTCTCGTCTTGGAAGCAGACCCAATCTCCAGGTTGAAGGGTATCCCAAGAATTATCTGGAAGCCTGGAGCCAAAACATTCCTATTATCCAGGCGTATGTAGGATTGTTAATCCTTAGGTGTTTTTTTCTGAATCACCTTTAAAAAAGAAAAAGGAAAGTGGCAGAGATTGGAGCTTCATCTACTGGTAACACGTTATGTACTGTTCTTGTCACATTTACTGAAATACGGACCCCCTCTTTCTTCTAATTGCTTTTTCTGAAAAGCAGACCTGGCCACCACTGGTGAGGAAGGGTAATTTACTAGCTCTGAGGCAATGTATTACAAGAAAAATCATTGTGTTCAAGTGCTGAGTGTATTGCCAAGAAAGTGAGACGTGTGATTTCAGCCTGAGCAATGAAACCAGCCCCTAAAGCTTGAAGACTGCACTGTCTCTTAGTTATGACGGGAATTTACATGAGAAAGTTTTACTATATACTGTAAGTACCCCAGGCACATGTCAGACTCAGCTGTAAAGCTCAAGGAACTGTACTTTGTAAGGATTTCATCGTCCAGTATATGTTTATATATCTGTCTATTCAACAAACTTCAAAAGAAATTAAAATAGTAGCAGCAGAGAACTCCTTCTCCAGTATGGTGGAAACGTCTTGTGCAACTTATTCCATTTTTCCCTCTGCATTCATTTTTGTTGGAATGCAAGTAAAACCAAATATGTTAACTTGGAAGATAAGACTTAATACAAAGCTAAAAACAAACATCTTAGAAGGTGAAGCTTAAAGAGAAAAGAAGATCAGAAATGAATGTATTCTCTGTCTTTAGTTTTCTGCTGAGATTGTATTTCTGCATCACTGGGTGATTTGTGTCCATTGGCCTTTTTTGACCCTGCCTTGCTTTAGGTTTATCAAATATGAAGGTTTTTGCTCTAAGGTCAGCTTCAGCATCAGCTTTCCAGAATGCACCTTTTTCTACCCCTCATTTGTTCACACTGGACCTCAGGGTGCTGTTCCAAGTGATTAAATATAATTGACCGTCACAGAAAACACAACCTGACTCACTCTGAAAGCATTGTTTTTTCTAACAATGGTAACAGTTCAAAGCCCAAAGCCACCTGAGCTTTATTCAAAAAGGCAGTTTGCTTATTTCACAAATAAATGTTTTTTAAGTAGAGAGCTGCTTTCATGAGCAGATTGCCCATCTGCTCAGTGAGTTGACATCAGCTCATTTTGGCTATTTTAACCTACAGAGAATAACAAAAGGTTTAATTTTGTGTAGTTATCCATTCATTTTATGCTGAAGAAAAACAGTTTTACCTTTGCTTAAAGTACAGAAAGTAGATCAAGTAGATAAAATTATTATTGAATAATGACATTTTAGTATTTTCTCACAAGATTGTCATATAATAAGATTCTTATCACATGTCTACCGGCCAGATGAAGATTGCATTTTATTAGGAAACACACACACTCGTGTTTATTCAGTATCATTGTTGAAATAGTAATGTAGCCCCACATTCTGTTTATTCTTTGACACATGAAAGCTAACAATGAATTTCAAATGTTATTGTCTTTGAAATATATATTGGAACGGTATTATTTTTGAAAAATTAAAGAATTGCTATATTTAAATCTGGCAATCTCTAGAAATACCAAGCCTTCTGATTCAAATAAGGGCGGGGATTTACCACAAAATAGTAAAAACACTAAAGTTTTACATTAATATGCGAAAACGGGATGACAAAATAAAAATTGTTTTCCTTCCATTTTTATCTTTCCCTTTTGAAGCGCACCAAGCCCTCACTTATTTTCTATTTTTCATTTTTATCTTTCTTTCTCTCAAAAGCACGAAGAGAATGGTATTCGGGCAGTCATGTGACTTTTTGTCCGAAAACACAATTGCCGGTGTTCGCCATTGGCCGGTTTTCTTTGAAAGAGCGTTGGTTTCCAGGGTGACGGGAGGGAATGGCGGCACCGCTTTGCTTTTCTCTGCAGCCGCCCCCCTCCCCGCTGCATTGCTCTGAGCCAGTCGCCCTGACACTGCAGCCTGTGGTGGTGGATCAGGTAGCATGTGAGAACAACACAGACAGCCTGGCTCGCTCTTCCTCCTCTTACTCTTCCCGTATTCTCATCGGACAGGCGCTTGTAAAGACTATTAGACTGCAGGAGGTGAGTTAAACAAATGCGTTTTGCTGCAGTTATTTTTGAACTTTTTCTTTCTTTTTTTTATTTTTATTTTTTACTTCTCTTACTGAACATGTGGCTGAAGTTGTTTTCAGTGTCAAAACTACAACAAATTAGAGTTAGTGCTTTTAAACAGAGCAGCAATTTCAACCTTTTATAGTTAAACCGTCTTTCCTTCTGTAGTCATTGTTACCACATCTTTTAATTGTCATGACGCGGACGTTTGTTTTGTGGAAACGTAGATTGTTTTCTCGTGGCAGAGCATATGGAGATATTCTATAGTTTGACACATGAGAAGATAATTTAGAAAGTATTGATACATTATAATTGTTGTGGAGTCAGTTTTGTGTGTTATTGTTGTTTTGTTGTTCTGAAACATTCCTGCTTTGTTATTTCCCGTAAGCCTCTCTAGATAAAAAAGCCGTCAATTTACCATCAAAAGGTTTAATTAGAACAAGCATATACCGATAAAGTAATATAGTTATTTATTTTTAATAGAGCTACAATTTAATTTAGAAAATAGTCAAATTGTCTTTTAATGTGTTTTCTGAGTTTTGTTTGTCTCATTGTTCTTCCACGGTGGTGTCATTAGTAGACACTAGATACCTAGTGGCATGGATTCAAAGTGACAGAGAGTAGACAAAATGTCAAAGACACCATTTCAAGAAGCTTAAACATCCTCGCTGATGTTGTTATTTGTTTTTATTTAAAGCGATTCCACCAAATGTAATAGATTAAAATACACATTACAAAGTGTTGTTGCAAACAAAACATTTTTATAGAGCACACCTTTCAATGTATTTTGTAAATGGGAAGTTGACAAACACCAAAAAAAAAAAAAAAATTGCACATTACATAAAACTTTCCATTTACGCACCTGTTGCACCTGTTGGCATACTGCAATACAATGCTGATTTTACTATTCAAGTGCTGGTTAAGGGTAACCAGTAGTGATTTCAAATTTGAAACATCAAATTATGTCAAAGGAGTTATTACAGGCAAAGTCAAAGCCCTTCTTTTGTAGAAAATACCCTCATCTTAAGCCTTTCTTTTAATATATGTAGACAAAAAAAAAATCAGGATTGTTCACTATTCCCTTTGAATATAGAAAGACTGAGAAATGTAAATTTCCTTGCATGAGTGCTAAATACAGATAGAACTATCATACTGGAGAAATTGTGAAATGGGATTTAATATGTGCACAATACAATGAGCATATCCAACCTAATATATATTTTTATAATGAGCCTTAGGGCTGGACCATTTATAGCAGAGTTGGTGTTATCTCAATATCAATATTGCATGGAACTGCTTGGATTAATGTAAATATTTATATTAACCCTAACCCTGTTGCACTCACTGGTGGGATTTGCTATTATGATCAGGATAGCAATGAAAGCCAAAAACAACATACAGTTTTCATTTAAAGAGTTAGGAATAATTTTTACGGATTAGGACTGTAAGAATATGTGGGCAGAGGTGCAAATAAATAGCGAACCTTTGCAACGTTCAGTGTTTGTTATGTGCAGCATCCATATTGAATTTGACCTGGGGTTGAGCTACAAATTTCCAATTTGGAATTCCGTCCTCAAACTGGCTTACAAGTAATCTTTCCAACTTGAAACTCTGAAAGAGGATGCATGGTGTTAGGACTGTTGCCTTGCAGCAAGAAGTTCGTGGGTTCAAGTTCTGACCAAGACTTTTTTCTCTCAATGCACTCATAGGTTTTCTATGTGTGCTCTGGCTTTCTCCCACAGTCTGAAAACATGCGTGCTAACTGAAATGGTTTCTAAATTGCTCTTGGGAGTGAACAGGTTCGTGCATGGTTGTTTTTCCTTTGAGTTTCTGAGATGTCCTCTGTTGTACCGGTGGCTGGTCCAGGGTGTATACTTGCCTCTCGCCCAGTAATTTCTGGAGATAGGAAACAGCTCCTCAGCGAAACTAACAAGGAAAAAGTGGTTACAGACAATAAATAGATGTTTTGTTACATTTGTCCTCTTTGTACAAATGGAACAAAATAAATCTTAGTCAACATCTTGTCAAGGTTTTATCCTTTTATGTCATTAACCAAGTTTCTTGTCTAGAAGAAATCAATGTTATTTTTAAACAAGTTATCTGTGACAAGTTGAATTCAAATGCTGGAAAGAGCAGCAGCCAATCCCTCAAATTTATTGACACATATTTCCATAATTTCCTGACTAAATGTAATAAATTTGACTCTACAATTGATTTACTTGAATTTTTTTTACAGATATATTGATGCTTTTCACAAAATTTTCAGTCTGTTGCAAACATAAAGTTTCCAGCAAATGAGTTTGGTTAGTTTTGGTTAGCTTTCAGCACTTGTTAAAAAAATGTTCAACCAATCACTAAATCTACACTAAGAAATCCAGAAATGAAATTGGCTGAAGTAATTTTGTCTTAAATGAGATCTGAACAGTGTATTTATTTATTTATGAAAGATTCAACAGCTGGCCATGATCCCTGCTCCACTCATCATGACATGGACACAATGAGGCTTCTGTTTTGGAACTGTGTTGCTTTAAGAGGATTTTCTGGCACAGTTACCCTCCTGAAGTGGTATCTTTGAGCTCCCAGTCTTGTTCCAAAAAACCAGGTGGCTGTTACTATGTTTGGTTACCTTGGCAACTATAGAAACTGACTCCCTACACCCCCTTCAGGTGCACTTTATCAGATGACCTGCAGACCTCTTTGAACTTAGAAGCTGGACACAAGCTATCATCAGTCTCTTGGCGCTTTACTCCACTGACAAGACTGACAAGTAAATAGCCAGGCAATTCTCCACTTATAAAAGTCAGGAACGGTTAGTTGATTTTTATCAAATATAACAACCTGCAATAACGTTGAGAGATCAATGGAAGACCATAAGTAATTAGTTTTTTACCTTTTACTTTACAACACTAATTTCATATTTGGACAGAAAGTCTATGCTACTTTTCTGTATCTATGTAACCACACAGGGGACTTGGGAGACAAAGTAATACTGCTTTGTACGACTATTGTGCTCCACCAGGGATTTGTATGTCAGCTGTATGACTGTTGTGCTCCTGTGTCACAATAACTGAGGAGACACCAGAAGAATACGACATGTACATTGGTGAACATGCATGGAAAACAATCAAATGAAAAGCCTCAAACTGAAAACCTTAAATAGTTTCATGTTGTGGAGATAATCATTAGCCTTATCACCAATTGATTCAGCTGCAGCTTTACTCTACCATCCCTATTGGCTTATGACTCTGATGATTCAGACTCATACTGGACTGCTCTTAGCAAGAACTCTTCCTCTGTTGGCATTGTATTCTTCAAGCTAAAAGCCTGTCTGAATTGATTAATATTTTTCAGAATCCATACCAGAATCTTGCTAATCCAGGGTAGTATTGACTATGTCAGTAAATGACTCTAAAACTCAGATATTGTCAGCTCTCGTTATTTGTCGAAATACTGGCCAAACTGTCTACCCTTACAACCTACTTTACCATTGGGTGGCTTGGATATTTACCATACAGAAAGGTTGGGGTATATTTTGTGCACATTTTAAGGCTTTGCATTTTAGTGAAGTTCTGCTTTAAAATGTAATTTTTGAGCCTTCCCTACTTTATATAATAATTGTACAAGAAATTATTGAAAATGAAGTGCAGCTTTGGTTTTATATTTTAAGATAGTTTCAGTTAAGATGTAGATGTTTGGAGAGAACAAAGCTTACGATTTAATTATATGAATTTTCAGTTTGCGTTAAGTTTATATTAAATGCTTAAAGAGTCAGGGTGAGCAGGAAGTTGGGTTGGAGCTTGTGTCATTGATCTACAGCTTAGTATTGTATTACTGACGCAACCAGGTGGAACTGGTGCTGGGGCCTTGCCTCTGACTGACTGCCATGATGTCAGTGCTGCTGACCCGACAATCCTAACATTCTTGCTGGTTGTGTTTTATACCAGCGTGGAGCAGAATATGCAAGAGACATGTGGGAGAGATTCTCTGACTTGCACACATATGGCCTTTGTCTAAGCGCTGATTAATAATCTGGCATATCCGTCGACAAACACACACGTCATTAATTCAGTCTCATGCGCATACCCCCTCAAGCGCACACTCAAGCACACTTGAACCTGAATAGAGACGGTAATGGCAGTCTCACCGGCCTAGTTAAAATTCAACCCATCTTCTAGTGCCTTTACTTGAAACTTTGGCAAATCGGTTATGCATTCATCCAGCACTTTCAACTAAAATGCCTGTTATTAGAATGCCATGATTAAAGAGATCCATCTCTATTATGTGCCAGCATCACCATGCGTTTGTGTGTGCAAGCCCTCATTTCTCCTGTTTTTGTGTGTGTGCTTAGAGTGCATGATTGTAAGTACAAAAGACAGCTTTGCTTTGATCCAGTAAAGCCACTGAAGGAAAGAGATGACAGGCCTGCTACAGTGAAAGCTTTTAAAGGTTGTAGTTCCTGCAGGTGTTTACATTGGATGGATTGTTCTGTCCCATAGACATTCAGCACAGACAAGGAACAGATTAGTACGGTAAACTGCATTAGAAAGCGGAAGGACAACAGTAAACATTGAGGATACTTGGAAGTCTCTACGGAAATATGTCGAGCAACAAAGCAGAACTGGTTAATTTTGGATCGGCAGGGTGTCAGTGACTGTGTGTCCAGGGTGGGCTTGTATGGATCTTTTTTTCACTTCTCACCTTTGACCCCCACCCACATGATTGCTCTTCTCTTAATAAAGCAAGGTTTTCTTTCCATACAGAGCCCCACTTCTCTAGTTTTTGTTCTTGAGATCGTCATTTATTTATTGGTTCTTGCCCATCTGGCAGGTCCTAAGTCATTTTTTTCTCTTTGTTTCATTTGTCTCTCAGTGGACATACACTAGTTTGTTCAGACAAAGATTGTATATTTATCCTCCTCCTTGTTCTAAGAAAGCCTGTGCTTGGACACGGGACATGTCCCAAGATGCTCAGGACAGGCTTAATGACTCTACTTCCTTTTGTTCTTGGAGAAAGGGCACCTCTTTCACAAAAAAGAGGAGATGAAGAAGTGAACGAGTCTCTTTGACCTGCCATCAGCATCCCATCATTGACCGAAAAGTTTAGGTCTCTCTTCACAGTCCCAGCTTTCTGCTTAAGCTCTTTTTATCCTATTTCCATTTACAGATAGCAACAGCACAGTGTGACACTAATGGTGCCACGTTATCTCAAGAGACTGTGAATTCTCACAGAAAGTGACTTTAACATCCACAAGGTGGATGGAAAAAGCATGGGTTTAGATAAAGAAATGGAAAGAGTGATGCAAGACATGTTTTCTATTGTTCAAAATGTAAAAAAGTTCAAGAAATATCCAGAATTTCTTAGAACTATGCATATTCACTCCACCATTTCCACTAAAATAATGGTGGTTTGCTGTCAAACCATGAATTTTCTCTTGAGCTAGGTTTCTGAGAGGAAAACAGAACTCAGTCAGGTCTTAATTTATGTTTTGCTATAATTACATCCTAACACGGCAATTACCTTAGCTGGCAAACACCATCCTATCATCATCATGATATACAACACAGCCAAACTTCTGCAGCAACAACCCTGGTCTGACCATAATGAGACATCAGTGCTTTATTTAGGCTTGTTTGGCACGACCTTTTGCCGCTTGAAAACCAGTGTCAACAAAAGTTTACGATTTTGAAATGCTTTTCTGAATAGTGCTGCTGTTTCAAATGTATATTTTGTTCACTGTTCTAGCTTTATAGTCCCTTGTTCTAGCCTTTTAGTCCCTGTTACCCACCTGCTGAAGATTGTTCTCAGTAAAAGCCTTGAACAATTAGAAATTGAGTCATCTTTGTTCCACTCAGCACTCCCATTCTCAAGGAGACTATTTCTCTGCCTCAGAGCCATCTATTTCATCAATTTGGACTCAGTTAACCTTGACTCACGACATTTAGGCACTTCTGACATATTTACTTCATATTTGAATTCAAACAGAACTTTAAGCTGTTTTGGTAAAAACAGATTGTAGATTTCGTTTTTGTGAAATTGAATATATTATAAAGAAGTTTAGGCTTAAATTATTTTCATTGTTCTCTTTAGCTTCTATCCTGAATGCAGAGGGAGAGTTGGAGGAGGGGAAGAAAAGGGTTTGTGTTTCAGTCCCACGGAAAAGAGAGAAGATATGTGGAGTTTTACAAGGGAGGGTTTGGTGAGTGGGGGGCACAGCAGTGGGAGGTACCCTGAGGAATGCCTGGAAGGTGTCAGCAAAATCTGGGAGGCTTTGGACTGATAATCCACTGGATCATAATACCCCTCCCTCAACTTTAAATGAACTGAATGTGATGTAGGACAATCATATAAGCCTGTCAGGGCCTGTGAAGTGTAGTTACTTCCCCAATACCTGCTGTTAAAATGTCACTTCTGCTTGGCACCTTAGAGTTTTCTCACAATGGCCTTTGGTACTTAAACCCTGTCTCAGGAGGTTCTTCCTTCCCATATGATTTGAGAGAGTTGTTTAAGAGATTTGTCTGACAACACAGCTCTTATACGTGCCAAAAGCTTTGCTTTATAGACAGAACAGTGAAGCAGTTCACGTAACTGTGAACTGGCTCTCAATGGGCCTCTGACTCAGCCTTGCTAAAAGCTGCCGCAGTCTTTGGTGTGGACTTTTGTTTGGATGATTTAGCTCGTCTAATTAATGCAATTAATGCCAGCCATCTATTTTTGGAAAAGTTCTGCTTTGTGCAATGAGCACACTGGTTATCAGGTGCTGTGACTGCTTGGGCTCATTAGTTTGCTGAAAATAAAATCTGACATCTGATAGAGGTGAAGAAAAGGGAGAATGACTAATTAGTCTTAATGGCCCTCTGGTGCTTAATTATTGTATTTTGAATCCAGAAACACAGTGTATAGTTTTACAGCATCGTTCGAAAATAACAATAATAAATAATAATTTCTTTGGTATACATTTTCCAAGTACTTGTTACTCATATGTTAATATGTGACAGGCTGTTAATTTTGTCTTCTCTTATTTGTTTGACTTCACCATAGAAACAGAGTAAAAAATTAAAGAACCAGTTGGATGTTAACCTAAAAGGATCTCTCAGAGCAAATTCATTTGTCTTAATCCAACTGATGTTACAGATTTAGGAGAAGATTCCCCATTTATTTCTTTTTGGTCATAAGTCACATCTTTATTGTTGCAAAATAAACTCAGTCCAATAGTTATGTGTAATTTTACAAAGAAATACATTTCTGGAGAAGAAAATAAAGTTCCCTTTGACGGAACAGAAATGAAGACCTCATAATATTTAAGACACTAAATAAAGCAGACACGAAGCTCTTGCCTTAAAGGGTAAATGGCATCACTCTTTTCTGCATAAAGAAGCTAACTTTTTGTTTATCATGTACAAAACCACATCCCTAAGAGTTGTCCAAAACATTAATGCCACCATGATTTAAATATATTCATGCATCAAGTTAGATGATAAGTAGATTATAGACTTGTCCTTTAAATTATGGGTTTCAAAGCTTGTCCAAAACATCACAAGGCAGTCAACTGATGCATGATTGTTAAAAAACATCTTATAGATTGACAGCTCTTTACCTATATATAAAATCTGAATTCGAAAAGACCAAAGCTCCAAAAGTGCAAAGTTGTGAAGGAACAAAATGACTAGCTTGAACAAAGTGTTATTCCTTTATCACAAGCTTTTGTTAAGGTAGAATACATACATCGCTTTACTTGTTATCTAACTGCTTATTATTTATTAACTATACTGAAATAATTTATTCATCAGGGTTGCTTTTGAAAAATCTCTATTTGTTGAGCTGGAACTGTTTAATAAAGCATGCAATAGCTATTAAACCTGTCTCTTACAGTTTGTTTCAACAACAATAGCTGGTGTTGGCTAAAATCAGCTCAATTTGTAGCAATAATAAATAAGAGTTTTTGAAGGTTTTATTTGAAGGTTCTCACTCCTTTGCCAGTTCCCATGTAAAATAGTTTTAGTAACAAGTTTTGGAGTAATTTAACTAAAGTGACTAAGAGTGCACCTTTGGTTGTAAGATTATAAGAAACTTTGTGGGTTTTAAAAAAAAATCTCTTATAAAGTAAATTGAATTACATTAACTGTGAATAAAGCTGCACAGTTAATGCAGTTAAACTTGCCCTGGAAAATGAAAGTTGTTAATAAATAGCAGGGTCTGTCTCTCCATGCGGTGCTTCCTGCACAGTCTACCTGGAACATTGGCCACGCATTTCTCAGCTCTGCATGTGTGTTTGTGTATGTGATGGGGCAGCCATCACAGGGTCACAGTTCAGGAATTTCTTTGAATTTATTGTTGAACACTTTGTACTTGTTTTTTTTTTTTGCATCAGCAATATTTTAATGGTCTGCTCCCTGCACTCGAGTGGTCAGGTTTAAGTGCAGCAGCTAAACTGTCCTTTTTGTTCTCAGGGCGTTGTCCAGTTCAAATGCTAATAGTTGCACACTCTCTCTCCTGTTCCACCTGGTCTGTCGTACTATGACCTCATTCCAGGAAAAGGAAGAGAGAATCACCTGACAGACTCATTTGTATTATCAGCTGATTGTGTAACTGGAGGGCAGAACTTCGATGTCAGATGCCTCAGGTTATTGACCGTACAAACATTAGAGGCAGATATGTAAATATATGCAAGGAGTTTCTAGTTTCTGTGGGGATTTTTCTATGAGCAGATCTCCATCTGAATGGAAAATGTTGAATAATTAAAAAAAAAGGATAGGTATGGTAATTGGTTTTGGTGAGGAAGAAACTGTTCTTTCAGATACCTGGAAGAAGTGGAAGTATCTGATCTGTCAGAGCACATAGAAAGAGGGTGGAGAGAAAGAGAAGAGTGACGGGGAGGGTGTGTTTCTGTGTGGGTGAGAGAGACAGAGGGAGGAGGAGCAGTGCAGACAGAGAGAGAACTGGAGCACACACTCAGATCTCGCCTGTGGTGAGGACATCCAGCAGAAGTGCATTCCTGAGGCAGACAGCAATAAAAAGGCAAGGAGGACAGAGCAGAAAAGTGGTGACACTCTTTAAATTCACATCTAACTGACCTCTGCTGGACTCGCATGCTTCCTCGCAGACTGACTCGCACTCTTCCTCGCACACCAGCTGAACAGCCGGCACCACTGGCTGGTGAGAAGGTTAGGATTTCCCCGACAGAGCTGGAAGGAAGGAGAAAATAAAAGAAGACTGGAAGTTTAAAACACCAAGAAACAAGAACAAGAAGGTGAGTGTAAGGGTTTCTCGAGAGATTATTTGACCGTTTCTTGGCTTGAGCTGTTTGAATCTTTATGTCAAGAACTTTCTCTGAACTCAGCATATAAAATGCAGAGGCAGAGGTGTTACTAAGATTCATAAATCTAACTTAGTATTTTTGTGATGAGCAGAGAGACAAAATTGGGTTTGTGTCGTATGTTCGCTGAGTCGAACCGTGTCTTTGCATGTACGCACCTGTTGAAGCTAGACCCGCCACCCAAGTACTCCTCTGTGCAACAAAAGAACTCAAACCTGTTTGGGTTGAATATTCACTCTTTGTAAATCTTATTTTATTATTATTTTTGCTCATTTTTGAATTTACTCTGTGTACAAGGACTGTTCGTAGGTCTATTTTCTACTAACAAAAACTAAGCTAGAACTACAGTACACGAAAAGAGATAAGGGCTTAAAGATTAATTTATTGAAGAGATGGAGAGAGTGCACTGGCAGGTTTGTGCTGTTTTAGGCAACACATCCTAAATGCCAACAACATGCTAATCCAATGCACCAAATCACTTCAATACAGCCTGTTTAAACATTGGCTTGTCTTTATGCATGGCTTAAGATCTTGTTTATAAATTCCTAGCATGCTATGTGTCAGTCAGTGGAGCTCATTAGCAGGCTGCACTTGTTATCCAATCAAGGTCATCGATTGAAACCCCACTGAGTGCTACCCCCCACCCCCCACACACAAGGGGGTAATTATTTTTTCCCTGACCAACAGTAGGAACTTAATAAATGTACCTCATGCTATCACAGTGCAGTCATGCAATTAACTTGTTTTCAAAGAGATTATTAATGATAGTAAGAAGTGAAATAACTAAAACATAAAATAACTAAAGTGTTACTTCAGTTCAGTTTTATTTTACTCATTTAATTTTAATAAGTATATTTCAATTTTCAATTTACAAAATAGAATAAATTGTTCCAATTTTTTTAAATGCAAAACAAGTCTAAGTTTGAGCCTTTTTTCTTCTACAGCAGAGACTCACCAATAAGAACCTCAAAGAACCACATTTCCAAAATCTTTTTAAAATAATTATTTAAAAAAAACATTTATGTCTGGGCATTTTGATTTTTCCTGTAGAACTTCCTGGGCTTTTAAAAAACACATATGATTATGTTTAAACACATTATTATTATTATTATTATAAATTTTATGCTACATTTTGAACAATTTATTATTATTAATTTTTTGCTTTCCTGCTGTGAGATGTAATTCGTTAGTAAGTTATATTGAATAAACTGTAATATTGAAATGTTTCTTTCATTTTAGTAACTCAGGTCACTATGTTAATCACTATATAGACTAATTACAAACAGAGATTTAAGATTATAATACTATATTAGAGCAACAAAAACAATTTTGCACAGAAATTTGGGCTTAATGACAAGTTTAAAACCTTCTTAAAGCTTTTTAAAAAATAATGGTTAATCTAACAAATGAGTCTCATCAAAACATATATTCTAATTTATTGAATATTAATGTATATTAGGAGTCAAAGTGATGTTACTCCCCTTGGGTAAGTCGCTGTAAGACAAGTTTTACAATTACTTTAAAAGCAAAAGCCACATTATAATAGAGTGGACATGTTAACCTTTCTTTAACAGCTTTTATCAGTTATTAGTGTAATTACATCAGTTAGCATTAGCGATTTCAAAAAGTCTTCCAACATTTCCACATCCAACATGTTCCAAGAGAGGCTGAAAGCTCAAAAAGATTAAACAGCAACTTTTTTGTCATGTGTTCAGCCTTCCTGTTATCTACTGTAAGTCTTGCTGTCGTAGCCTGAATAGCCTGTAGAAATAATCTCCTTTGACTTTAGTTTTGGAGTTAGTTTAGTTTTTCTTCTTTTTTTATTCAGGACTGATCAAGGTAAAACCAACCGGATTCCATTACCAGGTAGCTTTTTCGGGGCATTGTTTTTTTTTTTTAGTCACTTGTCCAAATGTACTATTCCTGGCCATTGATCACTAAAAGTATCTAGACTGCCACAGAGTACCACACAAATTCATTTTATTAGGCAGCAATATCCTCATTATGTGTTCCTGCTTCTTTAAAAAAGCAGAAACATTATTATGTATCACCCTCTCCTTTTTTAGCATCACCACGAACACTTCACCTAAAGCGGTAAACCAGCAGGGTGATAACTGTGAAGTTGTCAGTGGCTGGAATACATCATAAAACTTTAAAACTCTTTTTTTACCCCCCAAGTCTTGTTTAGTTTGCATGTCTCTTCTCTCTGCTTCCCTCCCTTTATGTCCCCCTCACTGGTTTGATACTTATTTCCCATCGCATGAATGAGGCTGTTTAGCATGGAGAGAGCAGAATGTCCTCTGAGAGAGCTCGTACCTTGTTCTTTGCTGTGTTATTTTTAATGCTCCTTTAATGCTTGAATACACAGATGGACTCCCTCCTTGTCCAAAGCAGTCTCTATCTCTGTCAGCGGCTCTGTCTGTCACTCAGCTCGGATGGCAGAGAAAGCAGGTCTGCCTGAGCTGAGCAAGTTATCTTTTGGGATTCTTGATGGAAACTTCCTGAATTACTCTTGAAGCTGAGAAGTGGCTTAATTTTTGCCGTTCTTATCAGCCGTGTTTCCCTCCTCCTGCAGACGATCTCTGGTGCGAGTATAATCGAGGACAGTATAGCCAGACTGCAGAAGAAGAAGTTTGCGATAATTTTTTGGAAGGTGCCTTGCACCGCTTTTCTCCTGTACCTTCTTGCTTTCCTACTTTCCCCGTGTCCTTCCCCTGCCTGTGCAATGTGATGGAAAGCAGCGCTGTGCTCTGCTCATGCCGGATCCATTAGGGATGAAAGCACACTGCAGTGATAAAAGATTGATCCAGTCCTCCTTGCATCACATTCTCATCTCTCACACCCTGCCTCCTCTTTCAACCCAAAGTCAACCCAATTTCCAATACATCAAATCTTTGGCACTTCTCTAAATAAATCATCCTAACCAAGTGTACAGTTGCAAACTTTGACCCTCTAGATTTGAAAGCAGAAGAACACGTATTCTTGTGTAGGATGTTGTACTTTGCAGGGTTACAAATACTCAGGGATACAAAGATTATGAAATTATATCCGGTCTGCAATTCTTTTAAAATTGGGACAATTCTTTTGGGGCATTTCCCTCAGAGTTTTTGTTGCATCAAGATAAAAATTGTGTAGCTAGCAGAATCAGTAAAAGACTGGCATTCAGCCCAGCACAAACAGGCCTTTCTTCACCTGTTTTATCCAAGAAGGCGAAAACAAACATAACAGACCTGTAGTTTGTCACCAGGGAGTCTGTAATTACTGCGAGGAAGGAGGGGATTTAGTGTAGGCATTTCACCGCAGTTAGGTTTTCAGATCTTCAGACATTCACACCTGAAAACGTCTCTTGTGTATGCACTGAAATTTGTAAAAGTAAGCAAACTAGTGCATTGGACTTATCCCAGCTGTCCTTTTTTTTCATTTGTGGTGTAGTGTTTGGCATTGTTCTTGTGTTTCTGTTTTCTTTCATGCTTTTTTGAGGAGTGATATTAAGATAATTAAAGGTCATAGAGTGCCACACTTCTGGTGCATTGCAAAAGTATTCATACATCGCAATCTTTTTCCCATTTTTTCAGTTTGCAACCGCAAACAGATTTTGGTGAGAATTTATTTGATAGATCAGGACAAAGTGCTGAATAAGTAAGGAAAGTGATAGCTTGTTTTCAACCATTTTTAAGAAGCTAAACACATGGCATGGATTTTTATTCATATCTGCCTTTCAGAAACATATGTATGCTGCACTTTTACAGATCTGTTTTTTAAGTGTAGCATGCATATGTTGCTGATAGGCAGAAAAATCCACTGAAGTTTGCGTTTATAACATTGTTAAGGGATATGAATACATTTGCAAGGCACTGTATCCATAGCTTGAATCTTTCCTCATTCTTTCTGCATATTCATGTCAAAGGTCAGAGGAAAAAGCAGCTACCGTTGGAATTGTCATGTTGAGTGTTTCCACCTGGAGCCATGTTCCCAGTCAAACCCAGCTAACCGTAAAGTTCACCTGAGTGAATACTGTCATGTTCTGTCAGTGTGAACTTCTCCTGGCCTTCAATTGTACTCTCCGTGACATCATCAGAGTCTTTTCCTTCACTTATTCTGGTGTTTTCTAACTTTTTGTGACCACTGACTTGCTCCTAGCTCAGGCTTTTGAACACCTTTCTCTGTTTGTTCCTCTTTCCTTGACTCCTAATTGCTCACGTATAGTTTTTGTTGTGAAGGTAAACATCTCAGCCTCCCAGGATGCTCATGTGACTCTGAGTTGGTATCTCAGAGGAAATGTATGTCTGTGTGTGAGCAGCAGGTTGCTCTGGGCAGCCATATTGTGTTGGTTCTCAGCACACAGAGCTCTCTGGGTTGTAAATAACATGACACCTCAGCCAAAAAGACGCGGACAGGACCGCAAAGGGGCGGGAGTTGGTCAAGACAGCAGAAGGAAAGACGCACAAAAAAAAGGTCTGACTCAGAGGGCAGAGACACTCAATCAGCTGGTAGTAAAGAAACGGGCAGATGGATTTGACAGACCCATCACTCATGCTGAAAGGCATGACAGCGAAGCTGTCAGTGAAAGTAGATGTGTTTGATCAAGTAGCTTACAGACAAAGTGAGTGCGTTCTGATCTTATCATAGTTACAAAAATGTACATTAATAAGCAGAAAGAAGTTCTATTTTTCCTCTCTGAAATTTACATATTCATAACATCAGTAACATAATAAAATAGATTTTATGATAACAGTTTTGCTTTGGCAGCTTTGGGAGCTCTGACAGTCATTAAAAGAAGGAAACTCAGCCGTACAGAGCTCTACATAAATGTAATCTGAAAGTAGTGTTCTTAAAAAGTCATGGAAAAAAATGAACTAATACCTGAGACAGGATCTGAGGGGTTCATCATATTTTAGTTGATCATACAAGAGGTAAACAGTATGATATCAGATTGATAAAACTGTGATAGCATGAGTTAAAACTGAGAGAACTTGATATTATCTGTCTGGCTCAGTTTATCCATTGATGTTCTATGTTCATCAGCTTTAATTTTTTTTTCTTCAGTTTAGTTTAATAAACTAGATTTAAAGTAGTGAGAGGGACCTGACTTCAGTGGTGCTGCTGCTTTTCTATATAGTCAAATCCCAAATTTGAGTTAGACTAGGCAGTCTTAAGCTAAGTGAACCAGTTGGTATAAATTTCTCATGACTTAATAAACTTACATAAATTATCACAATCTTGGAGTAATTTTGGGGAAATGTATAATATATTCTATTTTGTCTGAAACAGAACAACAACCTTTGGTAATTGATTATTGCAGTTCAGTTGTCTGAAGATTAACACTGAGAGTCTAACAGGCTTATATTAGGTAGATTATTTACTCAGATGCTCCTTTATTTTTCATGCAATATTAAGGTAGCGATATTTTTGCTACCTGGAATATTTCCAAAATGGCAGATTGGTTGTTCCTGAAATTCAAAATCCAAAGAAAATATATGAATTAACTTCTATAAATCTGGAGAAAAAGACAAGAGACCAGATTAAAAAATTACATAAAAGTTGGACTAAATATTCCAGTGACATTAAAGATGTTATACAAAGGATAGAAACATGAACCTCTCAAAAATATGTTACAAGTCCTCTATAAGTTTGCATGCACATACACACTTATCTTTTTCATGTGTACAGTTTAGACTACTTAGTCTGAGACGCAGAAAGCACATCGGACACTGTTTTTCATCCATAAAGATGAAAAACAGATAAGACTTCTTCTCAGTGTCAGATTACCCTCATCTTTGTGGTTTTAAATGGGGCGTAATTCAGACTTGGGCTCTTTCCCAGTATTCAGGTTTTCTGAGTTCTCTGGGGAAAGTGTGGATGAAACGTGGTCAGTTTCTTTTTGATATGTCTCATTTAGAGTCAGTCTGGTGGCTGGCTAAATAGTCTCTCTTCAGCAAACACTTGTCTTTATGCTGCCTCGTCCAGCCTCTCCCGTCTCCCCTCATTCTCATTCCCAGGGGGCAGCCAACTTATCTCTCTCATGTTAACTCAGCAACAGCATTCTCATCAGCACGTACGCGCTTGGTATCCATGCCCAAGTTGCCTCGGTGATTATGTGTGAGCGTTATGGAAGACAGCTTTACAGAGCTGAGGGCACATCTCACACAGATATACTATCTTAGTTTCTAAGATGCTCAGAGGGTGCCATAAATCTGCACCGTGCCCTCCCACCTTCTCCTTACTCAACTCTCCGGACATCCTCCAACCTGCAGCTCTGATAGCTATGATCGTTACTCTTTGGAGTAATGACAGGGAGACAGAGACGTGCATGACACCCACCCATCAAGCTATAAATCAGACCCTATTGAGAGGCCCACCCAAGCCTCATGAACCACATGAGACACAAACACCCCACCCTTTACTTTGTGTTTTAAGAGAGAGCTGGTTGAAAAGGTTTCATCAGATGTTTGTTTTGGTTCCTAATTTTCTTTTAGTTACAACTGTATATATGATCTTTTTCATCTTTTTCCTAAAGTATCCATATACATACTGCTCTTTTTTTTATTTTATTTTATTCCCGCTAAAGGATGTTTAAGACAGTTTTGTATTAGTTTTAAAATAATAAAACTAATAGTAGTGAAGTAAAGTAATTAAATAGAATATGTACAACGAACAAAGGAAGTTAAAAATTATGTGACCATTGTCAACCTAAGGCTGGAGAACAAATCAATAACCATACATATATCGCAATAGACACGTGATCAATAGCAATAGATAATACATCTTATAGAATACTCAATAGAACCACACAGCATTCTGGGAGATGTAGGCAGAGGAAAGGCTTTAGCCACTCAACCTCTCACTGCCAGCTAATAACGATTAGTGGCATCAACTAACTAACTCACTTGTTGGTTACCTAGCAACAATCTGCAGGGCAACAAACAGTTTCAAGTTTCCCCAAACTTTGGCTACTTAGCAACAACTTGCGGAGTAACTTACACATCAGCAGTCTAAGATTTTTCCACCTTACACTGGCAAAACCAGTTTTGCAAGTTTTATCCACAGTTTTATCCACAGTTAACACACAGTTATAATAAATAGTTTGGTTCTTTTTCAGATATTTAAAACAAAAAAACCCCCGAATCAACAATTATCAATATCGACTGATATGAGATGCTTATATTGTGATATGTTTTTCCGCCATATCGACTAGTCAACCATGTACTTAGTGTTCTTTGTGATTTCTCTGTGTATTGTATGTTACACTTGACATTGTTACCTTAACATCCATCTACCTTCCAAAATATTTATGTAGACTTCAGAAAAATATTTTATCTCCTGATTGCCTGTCATCTCATAATAGTGTTTAGTTCCTGGTCCTCTTAAGCTTTTTATACTTAGTTTAAATAAAGCAACAGGCCATATTTCTAAAGCACAGTGAGTTTTTTATTTGGAATGTGACTGTATGGTCTTATTTCACCTAGTTTCATGATGTGTTATAAATACCATTGAGGTTATCTGTTCAAACCTCCCCCAGTTCTTATCTAAGCATTCACAAGTAACATTTTTATGGGATGAGGCTCATTTTGGTAACAAAATTGAAGATCTTATCAATTCTCGACAAGATTTGTTTTTACAAGGCTCAGCTGTGACAGGTTACTGAAAGGTATACATTCCAACTCTTCAACTACATGGCTGTGTTTGCCTGTATCCTACTCTCTAAGGGCCAGGTGTGTTGGAACTCCCTAGGTAAATACTAGGAAGGTGCCAGAAGGGATGTTTTACATACCAGAGGCACCGAACTGTGCAGCTGATGGCTGCCTCTCAAACTTTTGGACACTTGCTCAAAGATTGTTGTGTTCATGGAACCCTATTTTCCATTTCAAAGATTGACTGGCATCAAAAACTAGCAGTGCATGGATTAGATTAGTCATAGTGGTGGTTTGTGAAGTACTCGTGAAATGATTTTGATGGCAGATTGATGTCTTGGGAGGAAACTGAGTGGGATTCCACACTTTCAGGCATGAAAACATAAATTCTGTCAAGAGCCCTGTGTTTCCTTTTTTATGGTTGTTTTTGTTGTAATATTACCTTTATAAGCTCACAGAAGAATGTGCACCTGTTTTTCCCCCCTGGATTTATAACTAACTAACCTTAAGTTAAAAAAGGTCTTCCGTCTGCCTTTATCTATCATCTAGAGACATTTAATTTCGTATCACATCATAGGTTGAATGGAGTTTCATACTGATACTAAACAAGTGACTACCGAAATAGATTTAATTGTCAGGAATAAGTTCTAGAAATGTAAATATCTACCAACCACTTGTATGGATATTTATTATAAACAAGAATAAAAATGACACAGGATTAAGTAAGGTTTACAAGCTTTGGACAGGTCATGGAATTAATTTTGTTGTCTGTACCTATGCCATGTTATACTTTCAAAATAATCCTCTACACTAGGATTTCTTGGCTTGTAGATTTTTGGGAGGATTTATTTGAAAGATTTGTTCTTCTTATATGTTAGTTATTTGCTGGAATGTGACTTTATATTGTTTGAGTCAAATGGATTAGATGTGATGTTCATGTCAGGAATTACTGAGGAATCTATCACAGAGCTCAATATTTTTAGTGCACAAGGTGCACAACATTTTTGTGGCAAACAGTTTAAAAGGGAAGTCGTGTTGGTGGAACGAATAACTGAAATGAATCCCTACCTGTTTGAGCAGCATAACATGAAGGGAACTAGTTGTTAGTTAAACTTTAATTCTACATTAGCAAGTCAATCTTGATTTTTCTAGACAAGTCTAGTTTTTGCCTTGTTTATAATTTATGGATGTGTTTCCTTCCTGACGGAAAAAAAATGAAAAAAGAGGAAAACAGAAAACTAAATTGAATAATTGAAATAAGCAGATGTGGAAACAGCTTCTAAATTGCTAATGAGTTCCGCTTCAGAGATGTGACACTGGAGCCCGTGGTAGTCGTGACTGCTCAGTAACACATGGGTGAGGAGGTCGAGGTGAATCGTTATCACTTTACAACCAGACCTATGTATAATATACGCTGTTGAATTTCAGACTCCTATGTTGAACTGATGTGCTGTGTAAATTGCTCCCCTTTGAAAACATGAGGAATTTCTTTTTCAGTTACAAGCAGATCTAGTCCAGAACTATCCATCATCATTTAGTTTGAGTCAGACCATTGGCGGTCTGTGCTTAAACCCTTGTAACATATGATTTTGGCTATGACTAATAGAATATCTTCCTCTCTTTGTTTGCACAGTGCATATGTGTATATGTAGTCTCTGTGCAGCATGTTTGAATGTGCTCTTTATTAAGTGTGAGATTGGCTGGGAAACTAGCGGTGCCCTCCTTCCCTTGCAAGCAGTGCTGAGTCAGATCCAGGAGTATATAATTACACATGTGCGCCTATCAGCAGTCTGAAAGTCATCGTCCTCAGCGCACCCATCAATGTAAACTCCTGCACAAGCACGGCTCACCCTGCAGGGCAAGCAAACCTCTTTTCCTGAGCCTGGCTCTCTCTGGGCTACATGCAGTCCTTTATTATCATGTTCACCATTAGCCGCTGGCTCTGGGGGCGGATCCATGCGTCAGCGCAAACAAATTCCTCATCTGTAATGTGCTGGCCTTTTCTTAGTTTCCGGGGTGAAATGAATGCTGACTGCCAAACCAGATAGAAGTCTTTTACCTGACAGGATGAATAATAAAGTAGTACTTCATTGTTCACAGCACTGTGTAAACTTTTGTGGCTATACGCTCACAGTAGTTTATCTATAATTAACTTTTAATAAATTACAAATGTTTCTTCAGATACATTTTATTATCAGAGCTTAATAATAGCAACACGCTCCACTTAAAGCAATCACAAATAAGCAAAACTGTATTATATTTTCATTAGTGATGTAATAATCACAGCGCTGTGGGTAATTTTTTAACTTTGTTGGTTTTTTTTTTAAAAAGTTTGAATGACTGATTCTGATTTCTCTTGAGTAACTGTAATAAACAAGAGTTAAATGTTTTTTTTCTGCCTTCCTGATGTAAAAAGTAACTAATAATTTGAATTAGAAGCATAAGCAATGTCACACTTATTTTTACAGTTTAGCACAGACTAGCACATAAGTATGGTTAGCACATGAGTAACCCTCATTACTAATAAACAACGCAATGTAGACCCATTCTTCAACTCTTGGGATTTTCAAAATGCACTCAACATTTCTAAGTGAGGCATGTTACGTAACAGAAAGTAGTTGAATATTTAAAACAATGAAATAAATGAACTTGTTGTTATACTGTTATCCTTCCTGTTATATGGTGAAGATTTTGCTCTCAGCCTAAAATAAACATTGACTTGCCTCTGAAGAAAATGCAATTTATCTTAAATAGCTTGTTGTACTTTTTTTTTTTTTGCTTTCTCTAACTTAATTTTTAAATATCTTCTGGAATGAGCTAGTTACATTTCTTCTTCCCTCTGTAGCTACTTCTAAACTGAAGAGTGTTGTCAGATTGGTAATCTTGCTTTCCTTCTCTCTTGTGGTTCAGGATAAGGTAATAAGATTTACTAAGTCTTACCAGCCATGAAAGTAATGCTACTCATTCATAATGAGTGGAAATTCACACAGAGTGCTTATGCACTTTCTGACTGCAGTGGTAGTGACAGCTAGATTTGATTAGCAGACTCTAATGCCCTGCTTCAGTGGAAAGTTTTCCTTTAACCCTTAAGCTCTCATCATCAGTCTAATAATCATGTATTTGCTCAGCAGTTGCTCAGATTATTAATGTAAGGTAAATAATTTTAATGCACATTTGGTGTTACTTTGGATCTATATGACTCTGGTACTGACAGCTGCCCCATTCAGATTAGTTTAACAGCTAAGGTGCCCCCTGCATTCATTTACCCCTTCTGATCCTTGTATTGAGATTGCACACTTGGATGAGGGATTTATTATAATGTAAAAGACTGAGTACTGTACAGGTAAAAAGATCCCTGTATGCATTTTAGATGACAAGAGCCATTTCAGATTCATTCATGCTGAGTCATTAGCATGTCAATAGAGGAGAGACAGAAGCTCACTGGGGACACTTTCAAAGAACTTGCCAGTGACGAGCAATTGGAGTTACTTCTGAAAAGTAACTGCCAAACAAAGATGCTATTAAGAAAAACACCTTAATCGTCAGGTGCATTGAAACCTCAGTGAAGGTTGTGTAAGCCGAGCATCCATGCTGTCTAATTAACAAGCAGCGTGTCTGAAAAGCGTGCCGCAGCCTGGCCGTACCATGGAAAGTTATTAAGTTTTAATGCCACCCAATAGAAGCCCAGAGATCTTGTATCTACGCACTTTCCTCACATGCCCAATGGACCCCTCCCTGCTCCCCACCTGCACGTGCCAGATCACTGTGGTGGAGGCCTCCTGTCTGCCAGTTAAGGTGTTTGAGAGGAAAAGGAGGCTCCTGGAGAATAGAAAACGTTTCATTCGACATGTTGGGAAGAAAACAAAATCATTAGAGCTAAATACACAATGTTAGGCGAAGTTTGAGAGTGTTATATAAAGTGAGTTTTATCCCAGATGCCTTCAGAGTATACCAAGGACAACTGTATGTTTTGTACAGGGATTAGTACGGCTTAGAGCTGCAGGCAAGTTTTACTTTTCCGAGGACACCTGATGTTTTTAAATTGAATATTTGTAATTTTTTTAATCACTTAAGCTTGTAGATATGATGTAGAGGCCTTGGTCGGTTTAAGATTCTTATGCTATGATAACCTTGATTAAAAATATTAACGAGTCATGGCATTAAAGTAGAGTTTAAAAGTAAAGTCTGAAACATGATTCAATTGCTGATTTAAAAACAGTAAGTAATCCTGTTGCTGCTAAAATTAAATAGAATATTCATTTTTGCAGTTCTGATGTCTTTACCATTTATTTATTGATATTTTTAATTTTATACTAAGCAGAAATATTGATTAAACACTGTCTTGTATTTATCGGACATGCAACTTATACCTTCCCAAGTGTAAAACTGTACTACCTTATTAAGGATGGTGGGTAGCACGCCATGACTATGCTTTTATTAGTTTTTTTGCAACAGGAAATATTTACAAATTGGGACTTTTCTTTTTGTTCTAGTTAGCTTCCCCATGCCTAACAGTTTCTGAAAAAAATGCAGTTACTGTTCCTGCAAAAGTCAATGCACAACAACTTTTTACATAAACTGCTGATAAATAATATGAATGACTTTATTTTTGCTCTTGTGAGGTCTAATCCACATGAAAATATGCTTGCTTGTGGACCAAAGCATTGGCATGTGGAGAAGAAAGAGGTGCTGTAAAGAATGCAAAACAGGAGGCGAGGAAGGATAACAAAAATATCTGCTCTTCCTTTTACCAGTTTTATCAGTGGTACAGTTCACCACTGAATAGATGTGAATGTTGGCATGACAGACGACCCAGCAATGTCAGAAGTCACAAAAGACTCAGTGCTCACTCCCTGGTGTAGAACCAGAGCAACAATGTCTGTGCAGTACAAATGAGCCCACGCTGCTTGGTGCCAGTGTGTTACTGGCTCTTTGAGTGATTGTCTTTGCCAATATGGAACAGAGTGGCACAGAGGCAACAGCTTCTCTAAGCACTGCCCATTGTTCCTTAACATCAGTCATCTATCTTATTATAGAAAATGAAATCAGACTGGGCGAGGCCTTTATTTTCTCTGCAGATCTTGATAAGGATAGCTGTTTGCCTGCGTTTGATTTGTTGTGTTTTTGTGTCCATCTGTGGCAGTGTGTGTTGCACACTCTGCCCTTTACTCCCTGCAGTTTCTACTCACACTTGTGTTGCTGCGGAGATAGCGCCACAATCACTCTGCGCTGGAACAGCCTCTCGTAAAGATAGGACTAAATGACATGTGCACTTGCACATACAAACCTAAATACATGCAAGCCGACCTTTGACCATTTCACTAGCACAAGCAGGACGCAGTGCTGGGTGTTTTTTTGCCACTTTCCACACCCAGTAAGCAGACTCTCATTGTAGCCGCAGGGCACTTACTGGCTACAACATATAAACGTGGCACATTTTTCTTAGTGTTTTTCTTAGAAATGGAAGGTGAAGGTAAAGATATGTCCAGATGCAGGATTAACACACATTTGCTGACGTGTATACAACGGTGCAACTGTTGGTGAGAAAGATTTATTTGTTGTTTTCTAACAGGTTCTTGTTTGTGGTAGATGTTTGTCTTTAATAAAAATTACATATCAAGACAGAAGATATTTGCTGTATGATATAATTATGATCTTATTCCACATTAATTGTGATTAAAGAAACCGGCATCAATTTACTTAATATAAATCTGACAGCTAAGTATAAACAGTATTGTACTATCATGCTATGACATATTTACATAAACTAATAATCAAATCAATGAAGATGTGGGGTATTTTTTTCAAGTTGTATAGACATACAGTATATAGTCGTGTGAAAATGTTTTCATGCTATTTGATTTTCTCCATGTTTTCTTCTTATGTTTTGTCACATTGACCAATTCTTATCTCTTTCCTATTGATTGCCTCACGTCAAATTTTATGGATATTTTATGTGATCAACAAGCACAAAGTGGACAATAAAATGTGCGAGGAAAATGGTAAAAAAAAAAATCATGTTAATTCATCTTCACTCTTTGTCAGAATTCCAATACAACTGTGTGCTTTAATAACTCACCTATCTAGTAAAAAGGGACTAGATATTTTGAGGGCCATCAATTTACAGCACCTCGGTGTGCCTAGAGGGACACAGAGACAAGCAGAGTCATGCCTCAAGTGTCTGCAAGGCCACAACACCAAGCTCTGCTTTGAGTTGAATCACAGAGCAGCTGCTGGAGTTTTTACTGAACGCAGTCAGGCTGATGAAAGACACAAAGCGAGCTAGATAGATAGATGAGTGATAATAAGAGAGAAGGGCGTATGGCTCCAATCATGTTTTTCTTTTTTTTTTAGTTTTTCCCCATTATTTTTATCTGTCAGCATTTTTATTCAGGTTCTTAGATTGTCTTCCTCTCCCTTTCATCACACAAGTAGCATAACTTGTCAGCTTTCTTTTGTTGATTCAACAGGCAAGTTCCTCAAGCATGTCATTTTTCTTCTCTCTTCGCTTTGTCTGATTCTGAGGAGAGTGTGACTTGTAAATTGTTTCATGGTTGTGGGTTACCAGTTCCCCCACACCCCCCCTTTTAGAAGATTTATGGGAGGTCAGCATAAAGAGTTTCAGTTGAAACTGTGTCTTCTGTTGTGTGGATGGGTGGGGCATGGGTGAAAGTCAGGGTGGGGACTGAAGGGGGGTATTCTACCCGTTGGAAATTGTAGGGTCAGGGCAACTTGTGGTTAGGGCATGGTTGTGGGAGGTGTGGACTGTTGCCATGTGAGTCACTCCACAGTGTGAGTTTTGAATAACTTTTCATGGTTTGGATAAGAGTGAGCATGTGTGCTATGACTCACACGACGTGCAAACTACCTACAGCATGTGCTTGTTCATTTTTAGCTTCTTGTCAACTTTGACATGAAGTATTACACAATACAATTTAATACCAGAAGAGATTTTGATTGAACGTTGGATTCTGCATTATTCCAGACTCTACCCCTGCCACTGTCACTATTGTTGGTAATTTAGGCCAATGTACTACTTTATTCTTCAGATATTGCATAGAAGAGCTTCCCCTTCTGCCTATATCTCATTGGGAACTGACACAAGACTCTGGAGCTGTGTCAGCCAGGCAGACGTGTTGTTCTCAGTATCGTTCTACTTGTGACAAAAGGAACAGACAGCAACCTGAGACCCACAGACCTGTTTGTTTCCTGTTAGTGCAGATTATCACATTTCAATAGCCAGAGGTACAAGAGCTAAGGATTGTGGGAAAATAACAATTTGAGCTGGGAGATTTGTTGTAAAGTGACAGTACCTGCTTCTTAGGTTGATAGTATTAAAATATTTAAATAATACCCTTGTTTTAGAAATTATTTAATTGTCCAGAGATGTTGGCCCTTTTTGCAATTTACAATTATTTAATGTCAGTGCTATTGCTTAAAATTGCAACAAATTATGGCACTTTTGAAACTTCTTTCTTTACCTACGCGCTCATCAGATGGAATCAATGCCGGGTAATCCTGGTACCGCATCCTGGCTGAAAAATACTTACCTGGGTACAGGTACATTTTTGCTACAGTAGAGAGTTTAGATCATAGCAAATCCATGTCTTAGCATGACCTAGTCCAGACCTTAACCTGAGTGAGAATACATGGCTTAAAAATTGATGCTTACAAACATTGTCCACCCAATCTGACTGAACTTGAGCTATTTTACAATAAAGAATGGATATACATTTTATTTTCTAGATGCACAAAGCTGGTAGAATCACTCTGCAAAAGACTTCCAGCTGTACTTAAAGCAAAATGTGGTTCTGCAAAGTATTGACTCATGCCCACATCTATTTGTGTCAAATTTATTCCACTTCACAGTTATGAACTAATCTTTGATGATCATAAAATTCAGATCTGATATCTACATTGAAGTGTGTTTATTTTGTAACATACAAAAATAAAAGGAAGCGATACAAATGCTTGTTTAAAACTCGGTAAACGTATGTTTTAAAAAGATGACAAATGAGCTCAGGGTTTTGACTTGAGGATTCTACTGCAGATGGCTTAAAAAAACAAATGTTTCCCTCCTGCTGTCTTGTTTTCTTGAACTTATGAGAAGCCTCACCACTGAGGTGAATGATTGTCTACACCCACTTTATGGCATGCAAATAGGGTTAATTATATATTACAGCAGTTCACACTCTGTTCTGTCAAAGAAAATGGTGGACGTGTGCTGTTGAAATTTTAACGTTTTGATATCTGATAAGCGCTCCTCTTTCAAATCACATATCCTGCCAGATAAAATTGCCTTCCCCTACATTCCTCAAATAAATTCCTTTGGTGTGTGATCACCCGCTAATGTCGCCTTCTTGTTTTCCAATGATCTCGTTCTGCTGGTTCAATTCTTGAGTCACACTGTTATTTGTTCTGTTTGTGCTGTCGTATTGAGATGTGCCGTGCAATGTTGCCACATCAGATAGTTTATTGCTCACCACGAGACTTTTTGTTTGGCATTTAAACAGTGGAGAGCAATGGTGGCGCAGGGCAACCAGGTCAGCAGTGGAGCAGGGGTGGGGTTAAGGGCTTTTGTTAAAGAAATCAGGAATTCTTCCGGCTGGAAGATGAAGTCAGTGCATTCCTTCGGAGCTGCTCCCAATAAGCAGCCTGTGGAGCAAAGCCACGCTTTGAATGAAGGGCAAGATAATGGTGGCGTTCAAAGTAAAACACCTCCCATTGAGAACCAGGGAGACATAAAGAGAACACCATCTGTCTGACTGGCTGAGGAGCTCTCTTTGAGCCACCTGAACAGAAAAAAAATCATTTGCCATGCCAAGTTCAGGAGACAAATGCCTGCAGCACTTCACATTTTAAATGCGCTCATAGGATTTATTGCTTTGTTTTGAAGTTTTGCTATTAAAGTACCCACAGAGGGGATAGAGGCAGTGTAATGACATTTCTTTAGGTTAAACCTTCTGCTCAGGCCTGGAAAGTTAATTTGAATCCAGCTCTGGTCCTGCTGAGGCTAGTTGAATCCAGCGTGCACATACACATTCTTGTCTTTCTGTGGTTTTCTTCTCTCAACACACATCCAAAACAGCCATGAGTGACTGTGCCCTTCCTGTCAGTTCCTCTTGGCACCAAGCTATTATAAAATCTTTGGAGGCAGGCAACAGAGCATTTAAAGTGGCTACAGGTCAGCATTCTTGCTCACAGGTCTACAAGCTACTGTCAGGTCTATTAACAAAGCACTCGGACATAACATAATCTGGCCTCACTCTACTAATACTTTGCCAACAGTCTTCAACCCTATAACTACAGTGACTCACAAAAGTATTCATCTCGCTTGACTGTTGTGGTGATTTTATGTGATGAACCAACACAAAGTAATTGTAAAGTGAAAGGTAAATGATTCATTATTTTTAAGATTTTTCAAAGAAAAATGCGAAAAGATAAGCATTCCCCCTTTACTTCGACACCAGTCTTCATAGTTTTGCCCAACCAGCTGCTTTCCCAAGCCACCTATTTAGTAAACAGTGTCCTCCTGTGCGTAATTTAATCTCAGTATACATACAGCTGTCTTGTGATAGCTTCAGAGGTTTATTAGAGAACATTGATGAACAAACAGTGAAACACAGTGTACATGTACGGGATAAGGTTGTTTGGAAGTTCACTGAGGTGTCTAGGTGTGTAAAATCACATTCTAAGCTTTTAGCTTTCCACAAAACACAGCTGAATCTGTCATCTAGAAATAGGAAACATAGACATCAATGTTAAATGACAGACAGAGCTAGGAAAGCATTAATTAGAGAAACAGCACTAAACACGGTGTGCCAGAAAACAAGCATGAAGGTGATACATGGTGGTGGTAAGAGTTGGTGGATGAAGCTAAATAGAGGGAAATCCTGGTAGAAAACCTGAGAGACTGGAGAAGACTTGAGACTAGGGCAATGTGTAGCCAAAGCCAAAACAATGAAGCAAATGAAAGCATATTTATGTGTGGGAGGTCCAGACCTAAACTAAATTAACAGGACTAGAAAACTGGTGTCTACAGTGGCTCTGTCTGATCCTGTGCTATGTTCCGAAAAGAAGCAAACATTTCAGTGAAGTGATTTGGAAAACTTATAATCTTGATGGGACAAATGCACACCACACTTTCTGCTTTGTATTTGTAAAAAATGTTAACTACCATATATAGTTTCCAAATTATGGATGATTAGTTGTTTAAGGGGGATGAATTTTGCAAGCCACTGTATGTTCATCTCGTTCATCATGTCAGATTTTGACGTCAGTACTGTTTGGTGTATAAACTTGCAATATGATATTATCAGTCACACTAACTCACCTCTCTCTCTCTCTCTGCTGTGTATTATTTTGCAGAGGGTCATGCATCGGTAGAGTGTGACAAGCCTAACTGAGCTGATCTGCTTTGAGGACAATCTAACCGCTCAGTGTGTCCTGCTTGGTCCAAGATGGAGCTCAAAGTGTGGGTGGATGGAGTGGTGCGCGTGGTCTGCGGCCTGTCTCAAGAAACTTCCTGCCAAGATGTCGTCATTGCTTTGGCACAAGCCATTGGTGAGTACTTCAGCCTCTACAGTTATTGTCCTCCAAGAGTAGCATATTGCATTTGTATATATTTTTTCACAGTTTGTATAAAAACCCTTAGCAATCTGCATTATGAAATTGTTGTAACCTGTAAGGGAGAAGACATCCTGTTTTTCTTGCTTTTTATCTCTCTTCACTGACCTGAATCAAGTCCTTAACTGGATCTTGGATTTCAGCAGGGTGTCCATCCCTGTGTCCTCCGGCTTAATGCTAGCCACACGCTGCAGCAGCATTAAACAGCATCACTCCGCATTTAGACTCTCCTCCTTCTGTGAGTGAGCTTGTTGCCAAGTCATTGGGGAGTGTTTGCCCTAATTTCCAGATCCTTGTGGAAACTTCACTTTATCTGAATTTTTTTTCACTTGTTGTGCGAGTTGTATACATCCAACATTTTTCCAAATCACATTGATAGAGATATAACTGTATATCAGTGTACTGTTCTCAGTGTACTGTATGCAGTATGAATCAGATAATGCTCAAAAACTAGTGCAACTCACTACCTTAAGCTCATCTTACTCGTGATGAAACATGGTAGTAGCAACTATCATGGACTACTAGAAATATTTTTTTGAGGAGAGACAGGATAGTAAGAGTTGGTGGATGGAGAAAAATATAAGAGGAATCCTGGAAGAAAATCTTTCAGAGACTGCAAAAGACTTGTGACTGTGGCAGAGATTCACCTTACAGAACAACAACCCAAACGTACAACCAGGACTACAACAAAGTGGATTAGATCAGAGGTGACCAACTTCATCTCTCAAGGGCTTGTGTCCGGCAGGCTTAAGACATCTCCATCGTTTACTTAAAACATTTTGGAACTGCACATTCACAGACTCCATCCAATCTGACTGATCTTAAGCTTTGCAATTTTAGGCTTTCTCAAAAATTGGCACAAGATAAAAGAATCTAGAGTATATCTTCCTCTAATATATAAGGGTTTTAGTAAAATAATAATGCTTCTGTGCTTAACTCTCTGTCTTTTTGTCTGTTTTTCAGGTCAGACTGGTCGATATGTTCTTATTCAACGTTTGAGGGACACTGAAAGGCAGCTTTTGGCTACAGAGAGACCCCTGGAGTCTTTGGCCAAGTTGGGCCAACATGGCAACGAGGTTCAGTTCTTCCTGCGGCGTACTGGCCCTAGCAGCAGTGATGGTCCTAGTTCAAAACAAGAAAGACAGTCTCCTCTTCAACTGCCCAAACATCCTGAGCCAGAGCCCCTGAAACGTAACCAACCTAAGAAAGCACTAACGTTTAACTTGGGGCCATCCACTTCCCCAAAGACCAAACCCAAACAATTTCAGAGGTCTCCAAAGGACTCATCAGAGCAAAGGGTCTCACCATCCCCCTCATCTAGTCCTGTATCCCCACATTCTCCCTCACCTCCTATTGGGCCTACTAAGGAGGAAGTGTTTAAAAAGATCCTTCAACAACAAGAGAGACTGAGAGCCATAGAGGGCCAGCTTGAGGTCCTAGAGAAGGAGTCACCATATCGTCCATATCCTTCTCCAAGCCCCTCACCAGTATCAGAATCTCAACTGCAAGAAGAGATTGATGCTTTGGAGCAAACAATGCGAAGGAACCATGCTGAGCTCACCCACGAGCAGTACTGGGATGAGGAACTTCAGGTGGAGGTGGACAAAGAGCGAGAAATGAGAAGGAAGCTGACGGACCTGCACGCTAAGCTGGACGACTGTGGGCGGCGGCTGCATGACTTCTCTGTACGCTCTGCCCAGCTGGAGCAAGAGATCCAGAGGGAGAGCCAGGCAGCAAGCAAAGCCAGCGGGGCCAAGGAGTCACTTGATGCTGTGAAGACAGAGCTACGGATCCAGGAGAGGAAAGGGATCGACTTTGAGGAGCAGGTGTCAGAAGGTGACAAGGCCCTGGAGAAGGCAGAGTCTCTGCTGCAGGTAAGGAGAGAGGTTAAGGTTTTGGAAAAAGGACTATAAATTCAGAGGGGTTAAGATATTCCCCATTTTGCCTCACATCAATCTGTATCCCTCTCCTGCCTGCATGATGCTCCAGACATATAGCAGTGAATAGACAAAAAAGAAAAATATGAATTCTGAACAAAAGCTGATCGTTTTATCAGTATCACGACACGATTATGGGATACTCATATCTTCCTGTTCATTGAAGTGTTGTATTTATACTCAAGCTAAACTGGTTTGGCAAGTATCACATTGAATTCAGTTCATGTTCCAAATTCATAATTACTCAAGTTGTTTACACTATATTTACATTTGTGTGCCTTTGGTTGTACTGTCTGTAGAAAATTGGATTAAAAAGAATTTATTTGGATTACAAAAACCCCTTTCATTGGATTTACTTAACCTTGACACATTGTTGTGTAATGTCTTATTTGTTGACTTTGAGTCATTGGCACAGGTATCCTAATAAAAGCCTAACCCAGCTTAAAGGCAAAATTGAGCTTTCTCCAGGCCCAGAACCAACCCAGTATTCATTCAGCATAGAAAATATGTATTGAACATGTCAATATTTGAGCCTCTTTTCATAAAATTACCACCAGATGTTGCTTATAATCCTCAGAGCAGAAACAACAAATCTTTTTGATTTCTAAATGAACTTATGAATAACGAAGATAAATCACACAGGAAAAAGAATTCCTAAATTCTCTGAGCAGTTTGTCACCCTGTCTAAATTTTCTGCATCAGATTTTGAGGTGCTTTTGCTTCTGCAGTGAAGTCTTCCTCAGATAATGTGCATAAATTCTGTCTGTATAGTTGCTGCAGTGACTGAATTATTTATTGTTATCATTTAAAAAATTGTACCTGCTAATTTCAGGTTTTTCTGCCAGTGGTCCTCATATGATTTTTAAAATTTTTTTTACTCCTGTTAGAAACTTTGCAGTGAGATAAGTGAACCAGGTTGGACCTTCCCTTTTTTGTGCATTTAAAAGTTACTCCATGTGACATTCCTGCCTATAAAACGTAGTTTAATTTATTGCATTTTAAAATTTAACTGTATGTTCATATTATTTAGATTATTGGCCTAATTAGAAACATATTTACTGAAAAAAGTTATTGGGAGGGACCAATATGAACCTTATGTGGTACGGTGAAAAGATATTTAAAAAGTAATAGTAATAGTGATGTAATAGTTTAAAAAATAGATTAGTTAAAACTTTTATTTTATCAGAACCTCACAAAAACTGCTCTTACAAAAAATATTATCAAATAAGCTACTTCAGTACAATTGAATTGGAAGTATAAAGACATTATGCTGTCATGAAACCAACACTGAAAAAACAACCCCAAACTTACTGTTAGTTTTTAGTCTTAAACATCATCAATTACAGTTAATCATTTTTACAATAAGTCATACTTCTTGTTACAATACAATTTTTTTTAGATAACAATAAATTATACAATAATTGACCATCCCTTCATGAGATGTTTCATTCTTATTTCCCCCTGACTGTATGTGCTTTTCACAAAATTTATGGTGGTCAAAGGATTAAAGAAAAAAATAATTCCATCTTCATGATAGCTTAGCAGAAATGAGAATGGTTAGGTTGAGTCTTTGTCAGAAATTTGAAGCAGAAGTTTTTCCACTATGTTATGGGAAGCTCATTTGACTTTTTAGTCTGAGTGCCTTTCAAGGCAAAATCTGACATATTTACTGCTTAGTTAAAAGGACCAAGAGGAACTGTGTGTCATAGACTGTCACAGCACTCTATCCCTGATTTACAAAGGTACCTGACATAGAGTACAAAGATTAGTTTTTATTTTATATAGGTTGTTAAAACATCAGATATTGTACTAGCAAACAGCACTGCATGTGTAGGACAAAAAAAACATATTGCCTTATGTACAGTAATTGCCAGAGAAAATAGGAAGCCTTCACTTCCTTAAAATGTTAACACTTCTAAACATAAAACAGTATGAGAAGGCTGAGTCCATTTTGATGAAAAAGATCTTGTGTCACTCATCAGTCAGCGGAATGGGTCGAGGCAGCCAGCAGAGCGTTAAAATGTTGCCCGTGATGAGCACAGCGTTCCTATCATCAGGCTAATGGAGGCAGACCTGCAGGTGTGAACTGCCTCAGCAGGCTTTCTCAGTCCAACATCAATTATCCAAACACACACACTCACACGCACAGATAGCACGTGTGAGTGTGGAAGGGAGAAATGCCCTGCAGATGCATACTTTGTTTTAGTCAATTGAAGCAGATTGACACCTTGCTTGTGTGCATTAAAGTTCCTTTTGTAAGCATGAAGTTGCTATTCAACAAAAAGCTCAGAACTTTATATTTTCAATAACGTTGGTTGATAAACATTGCATTGATGTGTAAATATGCGTCATGTTGTGTTAATCTGATCAAATTAGGCGGTTATATGGCTCTGCTTAATGGACTGATAATTACCTGATAAGCAGTAATCTGCACCAGTGACTAGATGTGTAGAGTCTGCTGCCCTCTTGTGGTAAACGCTGGAAGCATTATTTTTTAACAATTGTTAAGAAATCAAACTGACCCAGAAAAAAATATATATTTTTACGCTTAACACACACATGCAGCCAATGACAGCCCAGTCACTTTTGATTTTTCTCCACCTTCACCATTCAGGCTAAGCAGAATGAGCTGGAGGATCTGAATAAGGAGCTGAGGCAGTGTAATCTGCAGCAGTTTATCCAGCAGACAGGCGTCGTGCCGGCTCATACCCACTCACGCACAGACCTGCAGGAACAGCTTGAACAGCTGGAACTGGCAGCAGGTAGTATGGATGCCACACATTCTCTATATATGGCAAGTTGGCCATTTACTGAAGATTTTTCCTTTTTTCTCCCCCTTCAGGTCGCAGTGCGACTCCCGTGGAATTTCCATCTCGTCCGACGGCCAAGCAGTTTCTAGGACATCCGCGGAACCTGCAAAACCCTCTAGTGTCCAGTCTCAACCCTGAGGGTGTGTATGTGTGAGACCCTGCTGCTTCCCACGTCTCCATCCCCTGGTCCCAGAGCCCCTCGCCCTCATATCTACTCCAGCTTTCTTGGGCTTAAAGCGGGTGCTTTTAATAACGGTGTTTGATTCTTAAACCATCAGTGCACTGGTGGTCTCTTCCACTTCTTACCTTCCCTTTGCTCAACCATTGCAGGATAAGAGGCTTCTCTTTAACAGCTTTCTCTTAGTTCTGTCCGTAGCCTTTTGCATTCAATGCAGTCCTCCACCTTCCTTTTTTTAGTGTTTCTCTCATCCTTTTATGCTTAGATTCTCCAGGGTTTATCTTCTCTGCACTTCCATGTCCTTCTTGCCTCACACTATTTGCTTCTGGACTAACCAAAACTGCTTCTGTTATTCTTTAATGCATTTTGGGATTTGCTGCTAATCCTCTCCTTTTGTAATTCCGAGTGGCCTTCCCCTCCCTCAAGTCAAAAATCAACTCCCAGCAGCTGCTCTTCACTGTATCTCAATGTAACTTATAGATTGCACTTCATATTACTGTGCCAGACGTTCTGATTGTGGGTTTGTTTTTAACTTTGATGTGGAAAAAAATCTGGGCCAAAACAATTTCAGTTTACCTTTTCTTTATGAGTACCATTAATTTACATGTGGGAGCATGTATCTGCACAATGCCTTGTACTTTGATGATGCTTGATTTTCAAAGAGCAAGAGCCTTTCACAATTCTCCTCCTGTGTAAAGCATTGGGCCTTGTGTGCTTACAGAGAAATGTATTGATATCTTTTTGGACCTCTTACTGAAGACTTTTTTAAGGATTGTCTATTTTTACCAAGATCCTTGTTTAAAAAAAAATACATTTCCGACGTAGAGCCACAGGCGCTGCGTTTGTTGAGATGCTTCTTGTGTTCCTTCCTCTGGGACGGATGTGCCTGGTAATTGTGCTGTCTTCACACCCACAGTTTGACCTTTCAGAACTTGCAATGTACCTCATTGTGCTGTAGAATAAAGGTAAATAATGTACAGTGCATTGTAAATGGATTTGTACTCACTGGATTTTTCACATTTTGTCAGGTTTCAACCACAAACTTCAATGATGATGCTTTTTTTCATTAAGAAAAGGGAAATTACTTATGGATAATTTCTACTGAGTTCTGAACACTTTTTTATGGTCCAGCATAGGAGCCTGTGTCTCTGTCCTAAATGGTCCTACAACTAAAGAAAGTCAGCGAATGGTGTGTTATGGGTCTCCTTTATATTGGAAACAGACAAAATAGCGCATTGAACTCCACAGACCTGTGATGTACTGCTGTGTGGAAACGAGGCATTAGAGTTGATGAGATGAGGAATAGAAGTGAATACCAGCTAAAGAAAAAAGAATTAGAGGCTGAAGAGAACATCAGGGACTATGGAGGTTCACCTTCTAGCATGACAACGATCTTAATCCAGCCATCCATTCATTTTTTTACACTCTTATCCCAGTGGGGTCTGCAGGGGTCCTGGTGCCTATCTCCAGCTGTCCAGCCGGAGGCGGGGTACACCCTGGACGGGTAGACAGTCCATCGCAGGAACGGTCTTAATCATACGCACATATTAGAATACACATAGTCACGTGTTTGAAAAGCCTAATGAAAGACCAGACCTTGTCAAACTGCACATGATTTTACGCAGAGGACTGAATGCTATCCACTCCACATCTTCAGCTATGTATTTATGAAAATCATTTTTCTTCTGCTCTGCAGTTATGTGCTACTTTGCATTGTTTTTGGAGTTTGTGGTTGTACTCTGACAAAATGTGGAAAAGTTCGAAGAGTATGAATACTTCTCCAAGGCACTGTGTGCCCTAATAACAATTATAAAAATGTTTCAATCAATACTATTGAAATTCATACACTATAATTCAGATTTATGTACTGTTTCAAAGCATGTAGGACTTTGGGACAAATCCTCCTAATATCCTGATCGGTCAAACTGTTGTGCGTGTCTTGTGTGCATTTCCTTCACATATGCAGTGTTATTTTTCTTTGAGATAGGAGATACATGCCTATATCAGTTCTTTTAATAGACACTTTTTATATTCACTTGTGTTCAAATTAATGTTTTGGACTGCAAACCTCAAGTAATACCCCAAATCTGTGGGCAAATTAATTAACCCAGAAACCGATCCTGTGTCAGACTGTATTCCCTGGAGGTGTGTGTGTGTGCCTGCAGGGAAGGATGTTTTCTAGCTGAAAATGTTTCACCAACCCTCCTCCATCCCCTTAAAAAGGAAAAAAAAAGGTATCATCATCCCCCACCTGTTTTTGTGTCTTGCAGTCCTGACATCCCGAGAGTCGTCATGGAGATAAAACACGGACAGCAGGGCCAAGGGAAAGTTGTTCACTTTTCTGTCACCGTCAACTTTTGTTTAACCCCTTTTGCTTCCTAACATTTCCATTCATTATTAATTTACCTTACAAGTACTTTATATAAATAAGAAAGATATATTTACAACATTTTGCTACTGTAAACATTTCAAGGTATCTGTATGAAATGTAAAATAATTTAGGAACCTTTGACCAATAGAGATTATTACTATGAATGTGTATTTAAATAATAAAATGTGAATCATGTTTTAGATATCCTTTTGTCGAGTGATTTTTTTTAAACAAAAACTTCTATATAAAATTATAGAAAACTCTATTTGAAAACTGTGCATTTGAAATCCTTGCAGTAAGCTATTGACTTACAAGTGGGCACTTGTGCCTTAATTTCTTTCTTTCTTTTTTTTCTTAAACAAAGAAAACCCTGAACAAATTACTCTTACTCTGAGATGAGGCCAGTAGACCCTTGGTAACTCTGGAGGAACTGTGGAGGGACACAATTTAGATAGGAGACAGGATTACTGTTAATGATGCAGAAATCTGTCTTGTATAAAAGAGTTGTAAAGAGGAAATCACGTCTGAACAAAAGCCATAGGAAGTCTGGTTTAAGGTTTGCCACAAAGACTTCATAGTAAACATGAGGAAGAAGGAGGAGCTCTTGTCAGGTAACTTTTTTTCCTACATGATATAATGACGCATTAATCCGAATAAAGGATGACCCTGGAAGGAAAACTGTTAGAAGCTGCAGAAGATTTGACATTGTGGCAGAGCTTCACCTTCCATGAGGACAGCGACCCTCAATATAAAGCCAGAGCTACAACAATTTAATTATGTATAAGAATATGTCTGCAGTACAGCAGAATTGAGTTGAGAATCTGTGCACAGGTACTCTTTCCAATCCGTCTCATTTTGCGTTATTTTCCAAGGTCAAATGGACACAAGTTTCAGTGTCCATTTAGGATATTTCTTCTTAGCTGAAGAAATACCCTAAAAATCCTATCTGTAACTATTCAGTTTTTGTATATGTATAATAATCCTAAGTATACTAAAAATCTAATAAATCTGTCCTACTATACAGCTTATCTCCAGTGATCATAAATCGTCTTGGTAAATACACATCCATTAAGGTCCTGCTCTCCACGTTAGTCCTCCACCCAGTTGCCGTGTGTTTACCCTGGAGACCAAATTTGCTGTCTGTCACACTCTGAATGACGTAGGCCTCCCCGTGTGCTCTGGCTGACCCCGGATTGATACCCTGCAGGCTTCTAAAAATACCCTCCTCTGCCATCCCGGGGCAAGTACATCATTTTTCAAGCTTTCTTTCTTCTCATCCTTGTCTTAAAATCATCCCCCCCCCCCCCCCCCCCCATTTCAATGTTTCCAGCACATGACACCAAAAGTTTTGATACATTGATCCACTACGCAGAATTGGATTATAATGAGGAGATTTAGAACTGTCTGGCTTTGTAAGGGTTAGATAAGCTTCAAATCCTTGTTTTGTTCCCACTGTCTGGACAAGCCCAAAGCCGTGTGGTAAACTAACGCCCTCTCGTGGACATGGAGAATATTACACAGATATTAGTTCTACTACAAAACTGTTAAATTCATCATTCCCCACGGACTATCTCATTCAAATTGCTGATATTGAGGGATACTAGAGATAAATGCATTATTGAACTGAAGCTTAGATTAGAATTTTACTTTATTAATAAGAGGAACTTTTCAGCTTTTCTCATTTAAATTTAACCCAGACAGCTAAACTCCCATAATGATACAAAACCGGATTCTAAAGATTTTTCAGAGTTCTGTGTGTTGGGAGTTTAGCATAGCATTTTGCGTTATCTCGTTCTCACTGAAGACTGATCAAGCTGAGCATCTGGAAGAACAATCTTCTCAATGAAGACGAGGGTGAGCGTCTGCACGTCTCATATTAGGATGACGTTGACAGGCAGCTAAAGTTCAAGAGTGGTGAGACACACTCTTGTCTTTTTCCTCTGTGTCACAATGACTCATCATGTGCAGATGAGGAGGGAATAAAAAATAAAAAGAATCCTGTGAAGACATGCTCTACATGACAAGACAAATTGAGTAGTGATTAGGCAACAAATGATTTAAGTCACAACTTTACTTCTCACTTCATGTACATACAAATACACTTTATGCACAAACGATATGACGTTGCTCAGAAATTCGGGGAATATTATTTACATGAATTCAAAAGTCTGGAAAATAACTACATTCTGAAGTCAACTTTAGCGGTTTTGTGGAACAAACATGGATGGCACCCTGGGCAAGCTCCTACTTCCCGAACCCCACACACAACCAAACACAAAACACCTTTATACTGTCAGAGCATTAAGAGCTAAAGAACATTGATTGGTTCTTAGATGGTCTTGACTGATAAATTTGAAAGAGATTTAGATATATTTTGTGAAAACGATACTGTTTTACATGAATCAATATAAATATCATCAGTAGTCTTTATTGGGAGAATTCAGATAAGATGGGGAAGCAAAAGAAGAGTAAAACTTCCAGCGATGCTCCTGAGGTCAGGAGTTGAACCCCGCATGGATGTGCCGAAGCCTGACGGCTTCTTCACATGGGCCCGCTGTGCGGCTGTGCCTCGTGTTGCCCTCACAAAGTCTGTTTTAAAGAAACTGTACTTACTGTAGATTCAGTCCAGATTTGTGCATTTATACTGTGTCTCAAATTAGGCGAGTTCTCATGCCATGGAAGTATTAAAAACAATGTTTTTAAATGTTTTCAACAAAAAAAAAAAGTAAAGTTTTCACAAATCTCAAATTGGGCCTGATAGAATCAATGTTCAGAGCAAAAAAACAAAAAAAAAGAGAAGCCATTTTTGGACTAAACAGTCTTTTTTTATGTACCAGAAATGTTTTGTATTTCTGGTACTAAAAATGATACCAGAAATTCCTTATTCGTTAAAAAAAACACTCACATAGCCCTTTTATTGCCACAAAATCATAAGACAAGAATTGAACATCAATGGCAACTATTTTAGCGGCATTGTCCTCTTCATATTCCACCCTGCCCTGGACAAAAACCCATATCGCTAAAACTCGTATCAAAACCTTCCACTGACGTAACAATAACCTCGCCTTCAGGAGCCCCAGAGACCCCGAACTTGTCATTGCTGAGGAGAAAACGGATCAATCCCACAATTATGAAAAAGAAACTGAAACAAAACTCGCCAACAGCCACAACTGATGGCAAAAGGTCATCTGGGAAGGCAAAGCAACAGCCACCTGGGTCCTAAATAAGGTATGCCAACACAGGAGGAAGAGGCTTCAGTACAAGTGGAAACCACTGGGAGGGCATTCGAGTGGATCAGGCCTTTCCCAGCAGCGCACAGGACATGATAAAGAACAGCATGTACATATAGGTGTCTGGCTGGAGCTGGTCTGAAGGCGAGGCGGAGTGAGCGGTATTCCCAAAACCAGGTTAGCCGCTGTCACACGCACAGTGGAACTGGCAACTGGCACAATGTGCGTTAGTCAGTGGCTTACCTGCTTTTAGATCTCAGAGGTTATAGTGACAGTGTTTCGCCTCACACACTCTGTAGAGCATAAATGAATACTGTGTCATCATTCATTGATGAATCAACTGGTCAAAAATAATCGTTTTAGTATGCAATGTCATACAACTGGATAAAACAAAAGAAGTCTGTATTTTAAAAATAATAATAATTCTATCTTCTCAACTATGTAATAGTGACATCATCAGAGTGAAATGAGATTTGACTTCCTGTTCATGATCTATGGATCAGTCAGGACATTAACATATAGTTCACATCATACTGCTTCTAAACGGTAAAAAGAAAGTTTCATTCTCACACATTGTTATAGTAAACACAAAATAAAGACATTTATAACAAAATCACACGGTGATTAACGTATCACATTTATGACTGCATGTTCATTAAAAATGTAGCGGTACTTACCAATCCCAAGTTTTCTTTTAGAATATTTTTTTGTAAAAATAAAAAAGGTTAATTCCTGCTCCATCGTTGTGATATTTAATATCCATATTTTCAAAATGATTTTTTTCCTTTCATTATTAATGGAATCTCAGCGCAAGATTAAAGTTGGCCGCATTTAGGCATATTCTAAAGCCTACACCGCCGCAGAAGTTCAGTTCACTTGCATTACCCCCGCTCTGCCCACTCCCATGCATCTGCAACCCGACCTGGTTATGCAAATGTACAGCAAACTGGCATCCCGCTCAGCCAATCCGAGGCCGCGCCGCAGCCCCATGCCCCGCCTCTTGTTAATTATTGACATATCCGGAGCTCGATGGGCGGGATGTTCAAGAACAGCACGTTCACTCGATTGTTCGAGTTGTAGTTGGGGTGCGGCGCGTTCAGTTCTGCACGTCGTACTTCAGGAATAAACCATTATTCTGTTAACAGTCCGCTGCCCTGCTTCATATTAGTGAAGCAGCTCTTTACCATAAAGGTTCCTTTGACCTTAATTAAACAACCTGTTAGGCGGCAGCAGCCATTCGAGCTGGTTTGCGTGGGTTTAAAGCCGTTTTGATTGAGAGCGGTCCGACCCCTCCGGTGTGGAGTGGTTGAACTCGGCTTACTTTATGTACCGTGTTGCCATGAGCGGAGTGTGGCTGTGCACGTACCAAGGATGCTGCATGACAGTCTGATCTGATGATGATGACGGAGAGGAAGGGAGGACAGGGAACACTCAATTATTTAAGGAACCAGCGCAGGAACATCATTAACACATTGTACAACATCATAATAGTTTTGAAATGTACAAATAAAATAACGTTCCAGTCATTTACACTTGAACGTCACAAGATCAGCGTTAAGATATCTGACAGACGACGTGTAGAAACTGAGTAAAGTTTCAAGCAATTATTCTAAAAAACTTTCTTTTATTATTATTATTATTATTATTATTATTATTATTATTATTATTATTATTATTATTATTATTATTATTATTATTATTATTATCAATCTCTGTTAAGATATATTGACCCAATGTCAAATCAGGAATAGAGATTTGTTATGTAACAGTTGATTTTTGTAATTTTTTTCAAGCCACTAGAGGGCGATTTATTCAGCTCTTTTAAGAAAAGTATGTTCAAAGACTGATTAAAAAAGTTGGTTATTCCCAAAATTAAGGTCGGGATTCAACTATTGATATTTTGTGTCAGCAGTCTCAGGTTTTTGAGAGCCTATTCAAAATTTAACGTACATATAATAGTAAAATATACTTCTGAACGTTTAAAGAAACTATTTATGAAAGATAAGAGTAGGGTTTTCTGTTGCCGAGTTTGTGTTTTTTTTGCTCCCTTGTTTAATGAACTTCATTGAATACCAATCACAATTTGCAGTTACAAGTTCAGAGAAAAGTTTGCCCTATAGTCCTGACCTTCCTTAATTGGATTTTCTTAAAACTTATTATTAAACTTTATTAGCAGATATGTGCACATAAATTAACAAAAATGACTAAAAGCACACATGTATTTCATATTTATGTAATTTTGAGGTTTTTTGCTGCTCAGGTAACAGTAAACGTTCATATTGTTTTTTCTCTGGGTATCATTTACAGTGCTTTGCTTTGTTTAGCTTCACTAAATCACACAGAATTTGTTTTGAACTTTGTGACACTTAACTCAACCAACAGTTTTAGAACCGTGAATGCAGCAGCTCTTACGTTGATTCAGAAAATGAGGATCTTTTTAAACGTGCACGGTCTCTTTAAGAATCCGATATGTCGAAGTTCACTCGGTAATTTCCGTCCTTAGCCAGCCGGTGGTGTCACTCACCAACAGTGGAGACTTCAAACCTATATGAACATATCTTTCTCTACTGAATAGGGTAGGTTTAAAAATATAAACAAATGCTTCTGCGTGAAATGATAGGTGTATGAAAGCAGGCTTAATGTTACGCAAAACGCTCCACGCAATGACTGGTTTTCGCACAGAGTGTAAGCGGGCTAGTGGTTAATGTTCGCTAATTTTAGCTACTCCGAGGCTAGCTGACAAGCTACACTGGAGCTAATTTTACTAGCTAGCGTCATTTCTTGAACAAAAAGACTGATATGAAATTTGGGCATCTTTTTTGTCATGAGATAAGCATTAAAATCAATATGCATATTTCCGTTGTATATTTACTTTATGTGAAAACTGCTGAAAAATACCATTTTGTCATGAATTTTGTTCTTTGTTTACAAATGTAGCATTTGCATGATTCTGCTGTTGGTTAGCTCTTAAATGTTAAGTAGTAACCTTCGGCAATAATATTTAGAATGAAAAAGGTAGCGATATTTGACTAGCTGATGAATGAAGGTTTAATGAAGGTGGAATACAAGTTAAACAGGAACGGCTGAGGAATCAGATTTTGAAAGCTTTCTACAGTTTTGTTTTTAAATGTCATAAATAGGTGGAAAGACTTCAGATGAAAGAGTAAAAAAGAAAATGTCATGATCTTTTTGCAGGGCGATTTAAGATTAAAATTTAACTTTCGTTTTTGACGTTTTGTTTTCCTTTTGGTGACCTTTCCTTTTTTTATTTATCTCTCAGTGGGAGTATTCTTAGATTTTTACCAGTGTAATCATAAAAATAAAACATAACATGTAAAATATACACATGGTGTAGTTGAGACCAAAAAGCCAGACAGGAGAATTTTGTTTTCCAGTTTTTGGTAGAAAGAGAAAATGATAAAGCATTCAAATAGAAATTGAGCTTGCTGCAATTTATCATGCCATTTGTTGATTTATTGTTTATTGTGACAGGCCTAGATAGGGGTCGCTCTAAGTAAGGTTGCGCTGTCAGTGATATGATTCATCAATCATATGAAAAATGTGTAAAATTGTTATTTAATCTGCTAGAGCTCACATTCTGTTCGATATCTGAAATTTATAACATTTAACCAGTTGCATGAATTAATTTAATAACTAAAGACAACATTTTAATCTCAGCATCCACATGAGCCCACTATGACTATATCAGCCACACAGCTGAGGTGGGTGTATGCCGCTCCCCTAACTGAATGTGAGCGGGTTATCAAGTGTATGTGCTGGTGGATTCTCTTCTTGAAATGGAGTGTAACTCCAGCTACCTCACTTCAAACCACTTGACTGTCCAATTCCGAAGTAGCATTGGGTCAGTTTCTCAAATTAGCATCAACATAGTAATGAAAAAAGTCATGTGAGTTTACATAATTTCTTTAATTTTAGAGAAGTTTCTGTGCTGTTGTTTTGATGGTCAGCCATGGATGAAGACGACAGCCAAGATGAGCTGATTAACCGCAGTTCATCGCACAGCAAAGGAAAAAGAGCTGCATTATGGGCCATCTCAGGTGATTTCTTTAAATGAGTTTAGCTTCAATCTATTTCATATTCCTTGAGGTTTTATATCTATTGTTACTTCTTTAATTATCTCTATGTGGATTATAGATGACTCAGATGATCTCGACGAGGAATCTGAAGAGGAAGACTCTGATAGTGGTGATGACGAAGAAGAACATACTGCAAATGGAGAAGACGATGAGGAGGAAGATAGTGAGGAAGAGGATGGTAATGGACACAGTGCTTGATCTTCTCTGTGGAAATGGATGAGCTTTATGGCACAGCATACACTCCCATGGTGTTCTTTGAGGAGTTTTCTTTCTGCTGAAGTTATTCTGTTGTATCCTCTGTGAAAACAGTTTTTGCTGTGCTGTAAAAAAGGAATGGTGTTTTTTGTTTATTTTTCTAGATAATGAAGAGGAGGAAGATGCTAAGTCAGGGAAAGGAACCTTTGGAGGAGGTTCTGCTGACTTTGCAGAGATGAGCTCAGACGAGGACAGAGAAAAGTGTCCCATCTGCCTGAACTCATTCAGTAGCCAACCTGTTGCAACACCAGAGAACTGTGAGCACTACTTCTGTTTTGACTGCATCCTAGAATGGACTAAGGTGAGTCTGAAACGATTTCAACTCAGAGATAGAAAAAAAAAAACACGCTAAAGAACATGACATTATAAATATTAATTCACTCCCCCATTTAGAATGCAAACTCATGTCCTGTGGACCGCATTGTCTTTGACAACATATATCTGAGGAAATCTTATGGAGGAAAAGTAAAGAAAATTGTGAGTACGGTTCCTTGTACACAAACTTTGAAAAGTTAAATGACTGAGATTTTCCTTTAGTATCATGTGGGCTAATTCTGTAAAGTGTGTGATCAGGTCACGGTTCAGAAGCCTGTGAAGGCAGGTCAGGAGGAAACGGTAGACTTGGACCTGGAGCAGACCAACTGTGAGGTGTGTGGGGGCAGTGACCACGAGGACCGACTTTTGCTCTGCGATGGGTGTGATGCGGGGTGAGATGAGGTTTTACCAAAGCATAGAGTGTTCTCAGCAGGTTTTCATCTGCCCCTTTTAAAAATGAATTGTTACGAGAGTGAAACCTTACTTGTGTCCTAGGTATCACATGGAGTGCCTCACGCCTCCTCTTGATTCTGTTCCTGTTGAGGAATGGTTTTGTCCTGAGTGTGAGGCCAACAATCGCCAGTCAAGTAAGCCTTTAAGTTACCTTTCAAAGTCACTTATTTTGCAAAAAGCAATTATAGCAGTTTGTGGAAATACATACACCTTCCGTAATTCTTTACTTTATTAGGAATAAAGTAAGTGATATCTATCAGTCTGGGAATAGTTACAAGGTAATTTCTAAGGCTTTTGGTGCTTCAGAGAACCACAGTGAGAGCCAATATCCACCACTGGTGGAAACATGGAAAGTGGTGAACCTTCCCAGCAGTGGACGGCCGACCACAGTTTCCTCAATTGATATTGGAGTAATGACAATTGGGGTAATTACCTGACCTTGACAGATAAGGTAAAGGCCTGATCTGGACTTTGATCTAGATCTGGACCTAGTCAAGTCATTCTGTGGCAAGACCTTAAAAAGAACGTTCATACTCGAGAATCCACCAATGTAGTTGAATTAGAACAATTTTGTAAAGATGAGTGGGTCAAAATGATGGATATGTGGAAATTGGTGGAGGATATGTGATTCCATGAGCCTAGTGTCATGATTTGTTTGAAATATCAGGAGATTTTAAAATCTGGGTTCTCTTTAATGTTCTCTGATTTTGCACTTCAATTCACGGTAGGAATAAACTTGCTGATTGTGAAAGATGCTGTAAAATTGATATAGCACTTTGGGGGAGAGGACATTTATATAATTTTAAAGCAGATATCTACTGTATACATAGAGAATTTCCACATTTGATTATAATTATAAATTATAATGAAACAGATTTTTCATCATGTAGTTTTTCCATTGGTATGTTGGCACAGCATAACAAAGAGTTTGAGAAAAAGGAATAAACTTGAAGAGAGTTCATCAGTCTCTGTAAAATGTGTTTTAGGAGGTTCAGCTGAGGAGATCAGTGACACAGACAGCCTGTTCTCTACTCCCCGTCCGGCCACCAGTAGGTCTCGAACTCACACCGCTGGTCCCACCAGGGCTATCGCCCGAACGCAACAGAGTGAGAGAGTTCGAGCCAACGTCAACCGACATCGCATAACCCAGGCACGCACATCGCAGGTTTGGCATGACGCTTTTGTCTTGGCAAATATCCTAACACATGCAAAGCATTTGTGTGGTGTTAAACTTTAATGCACTTGCTGTGCTCTCATCTGATTGAAACTAACTGGTAACTTCAGCTTAGTAAGTTCTGTGTTTGGATAAGATTCAGTTAAAACATTTAAAGTTTAGTGCATGTACTGAAATTGGTTTTTGCACGATATCAGGCTTTGAAAGCATCCCAGCAGAGTAATGCAAACACACCTTTTGTAGTTGGCTCCAACATATCTGATTCAGTCGACTTGGCTAGATGAAACCATTAACGCTGTGGTTGCTGGACTCAACACCGCTGTGTATGTACGGGACATCACTCCTCGGGCGCCATCGAGTCGGAGACGCAAAACTGGTAAGTAAGTCAGTAAATGCTCTCCAAGTGTCTAAGTCAATCAAGTTGACAAAGTAGGCAAAGTTTGAAGAAGAAAAGATGTTGGACAGTTTGTTGTCGTCAGTGGTTGTTTTCAATGATGAACCTTGTTTGATTTGATAGGAAAACGTAGAAAGGTGCGAAGAAAGAAGACATCTTCTAAGGGGAACAATTGTCAAGCAGAAAAAACAAGAGTCAAAAGGAGAAAACGAAGGGCAAGGAAGAGCAAATCTAGGAAAAAAGCTGTAAGTGTTTCAACATCCGTATTGGTTTGTTTCTTTTCATTTATAAAGCATGAGTAAAATTATTTGCCATGTTGCCAATGTGTGAGGTCTTTCTCTGAAGTTATGTATGTTTTTTTTTTCCATTAGATTGAAAGAAAGGTAGCCACTCCAAGAAGCCGTATTGCCAATAATCTAGGAATTGTAAAGGATAAGAAGAGCTCTTCACTTCCAACAGTATACCGACCGTCAGAGAACACTTTGAGTAGCATGCGTGCCGACATTGGAGCCGCATCACTCTCCATCTATGGAGATCCATTTGACCTGGATCCATTTGTTGACCAGTAAGGAGACATAGTACTGCTTGATCATGTAAAATGCTTTCTGTTTGCTTTACTTGACAGACAGCAGCATTTTAGCTTGAGCTAGGATCTGTTGTTACACAGCACACATGTGATGAGGCATTTTCGTTTAACACGTATACCATAATAATTTTGATGTATGATCTTTGTTTGACCAGTGAAGAGGTTGAAGAGCAAGCCCAGGTTACGTCGCTATTGGAGGCAAAAAGGCGAGGGATCTCTCGGTCTGCTCTTCGCTCTCATCAGCCTGTGGCTCGTCCAGTCACTGCAGGCCTCTCCAGGTAGCACTCAGATTTTTGTCTTTAGTAACTTTGAATTTTAGAGGTAACTCTGCAATCTGCAGTCCTCGGAAAACACATTTTTATGCCTTTTGAGATGTGTTTTCTTTTGCTTGTTGTGAATATACTCCTTTGGCTTAACCTGTCAGTAGGTGGCAGTAGGACACCAAACTTAACAAGACAAAACCCACAAATGAATATGCACTGATTTAAAAGAAAGACATTTAAAAAATTTGTTGTTAACTTTAATCTTTAATCCATGACCTAAGTTTAAACCAGAGTTTTAGAATGATTCATCTTATTCTAATCTAAGCTTCCTGGGCTGGAACTGAATTAGTTTCAGGTGCCTAGTGCTGTAACGACAATATCAAATCAGAATCCAGCTACAATGTTTTGTTATTTCATGACTGTCGACTATGTAGATGATAAAAACAAACTTCTGTAAGAGCATTTCTGGTAAAAATTTTGAATGGGAAAATTGATATAAACACTGTAAAGTGGGAGGAGGTTGACCCGAGATACACAAAATAAGGTTTTTAAATAATTTGTGTAACTATTACAATTTTTTGGCTGTTGGTGATTTCAATATGGATTTATCTGTGTCAAATTTCTAATTGAATCTTATTTGTGGCGCTCTAGTAGGAGAAGTGTGAACGTCCCTCACTTGGCGGGTGTTGTGGAAGCTGCTCCTGTCCCTGATCTACTCGGAAGCATCCTTTCTGGACAGAGCATCCTCCTGATGGACAGTTCTGATGTCGTCATTAGTCGAGATGGTTCTCTTAAAGCTTCAAAGCCAAGTAAGTGTGGCTTGCACATTTATAAAAACAGCTAAATGTAAATACACTCTACCTGTTTATTTTGTAAAATATGTTCATCAAAACATATTTGAAAATGGTTTTCACAGCTTTTGTTGTCCACACAAGTTGGCCATTCATGATAACAAATTTTGCCTGATGATAAATTGCTCCAGACGTTATTGCGATAAACGATAATATTGTTGTTTTAAGACTATTTATAAGTAATATAATGGTCATGGAACATAAAAATTCTATAAATTCTAGTGAACATTTAACGCTAGACCTGGAAGACATGTTAAATATCCAAGATAAATAAATAAAAAATGAAATGAATTTTGACGTCTTTCTAAACAAAATTGTCCTTCAGTGCTAGTTGAGACCAAAGCACCAAACTGAAGACTTTTATCATCCAGTTCTTGGTAGAAAAAGAGAAAAATTGAAGTTATTGAGTTTGTTTTAATCATGCAATTAATTGATTTATTGATTGTTCAGGCCTACACACAAGCTAACATTTTAGTACTAATGTGTTGTTTTCTGAGTTCAGATTAGGTTTTCATAAATCATGGGAGAAATACAGAGGCATATTTTTAAAACTTTTCTGCTGTATATGGAATCCTCTGTCTTCCTAAAGTCTTCCTAAAACTGAGTACCCCCAGGATCAAACAAACTGATTAAAACAAATCCTGAAACACTTGCCTCTATTTCTCTAACCAGCTGCCAGGCTATGTGTTCTACATTGACCATTGAAAATAGTTCATAAAACCCCCGTTATAAATTTGCCACTCAGCGTTCTGCAACATCGGCAGCAATTCTATTATTATATGCAGATGATATCAATGCATCAATGCTGGATCTAAAATTGACAAAGTACTGGACATGTCATTTTTTAAATTTTATGCTTTAGTTGCTACTTTTTTGTTCATGTTGATGATGTCTGAATTCTGCAAGTGGTTTATTATGTTCTTGGGTGTCATCATCTTGTGCAGCTCTTTGGATTGTGCAGCATTTGTCTATTTGACAAATTTTGTTACTTTTTACCTGAACTAGATCATTGATCTGTGGACAGAATAAAAATGATTGTTTGCTGGCTTCAGTTTGGTATTTCCTGGAGCTACTGGGATAAAGCAGAAACAGATTATTTCTTCTTTGGAATGTCACTCCTGACTAAAACGAGAGGAAAGAGAAAAATGTGTTATTTAGATTATTCAAAACATGAACTATTACACAGCCTTTGTGCTTACCTGTTGCACAAAATTGGTGAGGAGTTAATCACATTTATTCAAACATAACAATGTTTAATGATGTGCCTAAAATACGTAAAATTTTGTCTTCAATCATCACAAAGAAACCTCGTCTTGAGTTAAAATAAACCATGTGTTTTTTTTGTACATATTTTCTATTGCAGTGATGCAACCTACACCAGTTCCAAGCAGCAGGAACACCAGTAGTTCAAGTGATACCAGCGCCCTCAACAGTCCAGGGTGTTCGTACAATTTAGGAGACAACTCTGCATCTCTGCTCCACAATGGGAATCCATCAGGATCCTCAGCTACCTCTGTGAATGGACTGTTGACACCAAGCTCATCTCATTTACCCTCCTTCATGCCCTCCTCTGCCAACCACTACCAATCGAGACCACATTCTGACTTAACCTCTGGAGTGAATCCGAGTTTGCCTCCTCATCCGAACAGATCAGTAGCAGCCAATGGCATGAGAGCCCTAACAGAAATGCCTTCTTCATCTGCTCAGCCCATCCAGGTTTCCAACTTTAGGGACAAAGGAACAACTCTGTCACTGTCCCAACCTAAGAAAGCTCCCGTTAAACCCACTTGGGTAGATGTGTCTGTGCTTCCTCGCATACCGAAGATAAAAAGAGAGAATAGTAGTGTCACAAATGACAGTACAGGTCATGGTGGCATTTCTGACAGTAGTAGAGGAAGTAGTAATTCTGCTGGTGCTGGCGATGGTTCTGGGTTGCCTAAAAGTGGCATGAACAGCCTTTCTGGGGACAAAGGAAGGCAACAGAGTGTTGATAAGCAGAAGGGCCACTCTGATGGCCATAAGAACAGGCCGGAAAGAGCCGGCTCATCATCAGCATTCTCAAATTCCTTCGCTTCCTCTTCCTCCACCACTCCTGCAAGCCAGACTCGGCATGCGTCATTTTCTTCATCTTCGGCTGTAAGTTTTCGCATCAATTCCAGTGGGAACTCCTGGCACGCCAGGCGGCTCAGCATAACGTCATCCACTTCAGCTGGAAGCAACGTAAAAGAACAGTGGAGGGA